>NC_053389.1:349673745-350905932 GCF_905171765.1 Bufo bufo
GATCCTTTAAACCGTGAATCCTTGTCAGCACAGTAGGCAGGCAACACACACAGTGAGCACTAACTGGAACCAAACCCGGTTTCCAGCCTACTTGCAGTGCAAGACCTAAGCAGCAAGTCCGCAACTGGTCGACATTCCATGTTCTGCAAGACAGACAGACACAAACAAACAGAGAAGGCTAGTACAGAAATAGGTCAAAACAGTACAAATACAGATGACAGAGGGTAGTCAAAATAGCCAAGCCAAACTCAGAACCAGATCGGTATCCTGGTACAAAATCAGAACACAGAAGAAGGTCAGAGGCAAGCCAAGGTCAATATACTAAACAATCCAAAACACTCACAGACAGAATCAGGAGCACAGCAAGGGAGTAAACCTATAACTGGCAAGAGTGACTTGCCAGCAAGGGATTTAAGTAAAGCACAGAGTCCCTGATAGGTCCATAACTCAGTGCCCCATGCTCCATTAGTCTGACAGAACACAGGAAAAGAACAGCTGAATAATCAAGCACTGCTAGTTTTCCTCCAGCACATGCCAGATGTGGAGAGAAACAAACATTGCATCCTGTTGCTAGGGATGCTGTTGTGTCACCAGGGAGTGTGGATTTGTGGTGCATCTGTCCCAGCGTAGTCACACCAAAGCTGGAGATCTCGACACTGGATCCCAGAGAGGTAAGTTAGTGACATTATTTCTCCCCCCCCCCCCCTTATGAAATTCCGAAATTCTGGGGAATATGGGGAGCACACTTCAGTGGAAATTTAGCATGAAATTTCCTAATAAGGTGAGGAGCATGGATATCCCTATACCTATGTCGTCTCCTCAGGACCATACTTTTCCAATGTATTAAATATTGCAAAGAATCCTGAACCTTGCGGAAGTTCAAGATTCTCTCCACTTTGTACTGAACCTCATCTAGGATAATTACAGGATCAGGAGGTTTAGGTGGAGTAATTGCAGGCAACACATTTTTTGAGGAAGGACTTGTGGAATACGTAATGGATGTTGAATGATGACAGCAGCTGAAGACTAGATTAATAACAGACAGTCCAATAAATTTTGGTGCAAGTTTACCAAAAGGCACCCTAAGATGTAAATTCTTGGTAGAACCCATACCAAGTCCCCCAACACAAAGTTCTGCCCTACTGACCGCTTCTTATTAGTATGTTCAGATTGGATGCTCATGACTTTTTCTAGACTCTTGTGAGCCTGGGCTCAAACTGTGCACATCCACAGCAGGATTAACAGAACTGGACCCAGATACTTTGGAAAATCGGTTAAAACAATAGTTACATTAGAAAGGAGATATACCACTAGAGGATCTTACATGATTGTTAATAGTGAACTCCACCAGAGGCAAAAACCTTCTCCACTCTGGCAGTCCGAAATTAGCACCTTAAGAATTGTTCCAGTACCTAGTTGACCCCTTTTGGTTTTTGGACAAAGCAAACCCGCAGGACCTCTCCTGGGTACCTTGGCCCTGGCACATACATCACGCTCAGAGTCAAAAACACCCACATCACATGACTATGTGGGCCACCAGTAGGCTTGAAAAACCAGATGTTTATTCTGGGTGACCTTCCAGAACATAAAAATGTGATTCTTCCAGGACCTTAAAGGCACAAACAATTTACCAGATGGAAGAACATTGGAAGCCAAATCCTGACAAACTCTAATCTCAGCGGCTAGATCAGGACTAATTACGGCAAACCACAACAGCAGGAGAACGTATATTACCAGGCTCAGTTTTAAAATACACTGTCCATCATCAAAACTTCACAATAAGGCATCCGCCTTTACATTGGCAGCCCCAGTGTCACGCTCTAATGTGGAAGGGAAACCCAACACCAAACACAGGAGGCAAAGGGGAAAGGAAATAAGGCCTGAAAACTAGGGAAGGAAGATGGACACCTCTTAATAGAAACCCTAATCAAAGCCCTGACTAATTACCAGTATGAACAGTCACCAGAGGTAGGTGAGCTCATACACAGGAATACCTAAGGTCCTATCTACCTCTAAAGGACCCTGATACTAATGACAGGAATGAGACTACCTGTTCCTCCAAAAAAGATGAACGGGAGTCTCCCCGAGGCCTATAACAAAACAACAAGGAAATGCAACTCGCAGAAACGTCAAAATAAAATACAAAAGGGAAAGGTAACACTTAACTTCCAAGAAGCTATGGCAGCACCAGCAACTCAGCTTAAATTCAAACACCAGCTATCCACAGGTCCAACTGAAGCTATAAACTGCACAGCATTGTGGGAGAAACAACTAAATAGGAAAAGTTAAATGACCACAATAGTAACACCTGGAAGTTAAGGGTGTGGCCAGTACCAGAAACACAGACGCCTATTGAACCACAAAGTGAACATGTCAAATCAAACCATGTGTTGCCAGTCTCAAAGATCTCCTGCCACTCACTGTCGCGGGGACGTCCGTATGTCTTGGTAAGTCAGTGACACCCAGGGTGAAAACAGTAGTAAAAAATAGTTGTAGAGCAGCACAAAATAGATCTTTTGACCTGTCCGGAATGCATCAGCTGTGGTGGAACCACCAATCCAACGCCATCCCATAAGTACAAGTAGATAAGGAGAGAATTTCACAGCAGCATATCCAGTGTGACTTTTTATTTGGGGACCAAGAGTGCACACACAAATACACAACGTTTCGGCTACACAGTAGCCTTTCTCAAGTATACTGGTACAAAATTCTTTGAACATATAAATACTATAATGAGCCCCCATGTGACCAAATATAACCAATAAGGAAGACATACTGCTTAATATCACCTGTGTGCTAATTAAAACCATCGTTGCTGCCAATAGAAATGTTGCTTCAAATCCCATCACTCCACTAAACTATGTTTACCTAAAATACATAATCGGCTGGTAGGTCCTCCGGGCAGACCTATAGTATCGGGCAGGGGATAGATTTTCAGCAATATAGCTATTTTTTTAGATAGGACTACTCCGTGTCCATGCGACCTCGGCTCCCTCCTATGTCAGGGATACCGGCCATTTTTTGAGTAAACTCAGTGGGATTAGTTTACCCACCCATTTCTATCTGGTAAGTTTTGACGTGTTGTCTTTGTATACATCTATTATGCATGATTATGGATTAAGTGTCGTCGATGTGGCTCTGGCCGGCACGGGACTCGCCTGTGATGCGTGTCGTTTTGTCCTCGATCTCCTAGAATTGGTCCTTAAGAGGAATTATTTGCTCTTTGGCAACACCTTTTACCAACAGTCACGCGGTGTGGCCATGGGGTCCAATGTGGCACCAACTTATGCCAATATGTTCATGGCGGAGGTCGAGGACAAACTAGTATATGCGTCTGACTATCGCCTATGGGTCTTGTGCTGGTGGGGCTACATCGACGACATTTTTATGGTTTGGAATGGTTCTATAGACGATTTTAATGATTTTCACCAACACCTCAATAATGGGGTACCCGGGCTTAAATTCACTGTGACTTCCTCTGCTGAGGAGTTGCAGTTTCTTGATGTCAGGGTATACCTAGAGGGAGGTCAACTGAAAACCGATTTATATAAGAAGCCTACAGACAGGAATAATCTTTTAAGATACGACAGTAATCATCCACGCCGCATGCTGGACTCCTTACCTTGGAGCCAGATGCTGCGTGTGAGACGAGTGGTGTCGGATGATGATGTATTTATGAGTCGGATTGATGAGATGTGCAATAAATTTGGCAAGAGAAAATATCCAAGCAGGCTGTTGCGCAAGTCGAGGGCCCGGATCTCCTCGGCTGACAGGGTGTCCACCGTACAGGTTCCCTCTAGGAGTAGAAATACGGGAAGAATTCAGTTTGTATCTACCTATGGCCACCACAGTGTAGATATTGCACAGATCCTGAGAAAGGACTGGCATATCTTGCACAGTGGTCTCCCTTCAGTTTGTGAATTTGAGAAACCGCCACTGATGGCATACAAACGTGGAGTTAATTTACATGACAAACTCATTAAGACCGACATAGGTGAAGTTAACAAAGGAGGTCAGACATATTTGAAACCTAGGAAGACAGGTAATTTCCCTTGCTTGGGTTGTTGTAATTGTGGAAACATGTTGAAAGGGAACACCTTTGTTCACCCATATAGTGGAAGAAAATATAACATCAGGGAGTACTACACATGCCGTTCCAAGTTTTTCATCTACATGATTGTCTGTCCCTGTAGTTTAATCTATGTGGGGGAGACTACCATGGAGATCAGAGAGCGTATCAAACAACACAAAAGTACGATAAGGAAAAAATGCTAGACAAGCCAGTGGCCAAACATTTCGCTGACTGGACACTCTGTCAGCCAATTGAGATTCCGGGTCATCGATTCGGTGCAAATTCCAAAAAGAGGAGGTGACAGGGAACGTATGCTAAAGAAAAAAAGAGCTAACTTTATTCTTTCATGAGTTATTTACAAGTTTCTGACCACTTATAAAATGTGTTCAATGTGCTGCCCATTGTGTTGGATTGTCAATGCAACCCTCTGCTCCCTCTCTTCACACACTGATAGCAACACCGCAGGAGAAATGCTAGCACAGGCTTCCAGTATCCGTAGTTTTAGGTACTGCACATCTCGTATCTTCACAGCATAGACGATTGCCTTCAGATGATACGAGATGTGCAGCACCTGAAACTACGGATACTGGAAGCCTGTGCTAGCATTTCTGCCTGGTGGCATGGTTGTTGGTGCCAGACGGGCCGGTCTGAGTATTTCACAATCTGCTCAGTTACTGGGATTTTCACGCACAACCATTTCTAGGGTTTACAAAGAATGGTGTGAAAAGGGAAAAACATTCAGTATGCGGCAGTCCTGTGGGCAAAAATGCCTTGTGGATGCTAGAGGTCATAGGAGAATGGGCCGACTGATTCAAGCTGATAGAAGAGCAACGTTGACTGAAATAACCACTCGTTACAACCGAGGTATGCAGCAAAGCATTTGTGAAGCCACAACACACACAACCTTAAGGCGGATGGGCTACAACAGCAGAAGACCCCACCGGGTACCACTCATCTCCACTACAAATAGGAAAAAGAGGCTACAATTTGCACAAGCTTACTAAAATTGGACTGTTGAAGACTGGAAAAATGTTGCCTGGTCTGAGGAGTCTCGATTTCTGTTGAGACATTCAAATGGTAGAGTCCGAATTTGGCGTAAACAGAATAAGAACATGTATCCATCTTCTGATGGCTACTTCCAGCAGGATAATGCACCATACAAAGCTCGAATCATTTCAAATTGGTTTCTTGAACATGACAATGAGTTCAATGTACTAAAATGGCCCCCACAGTCACCAGATCTCAACCCAATAGAGCATCTTTGGGATGTGGTGGAACGGGAGCTTCGTGCCCTGGATGTGCATCCCTCAAATCTCCATCAACTGCAAGATGCTATCCTATCAATATGGGCCAACATTTCTAAAGAATGCTATCAGCACCTTGTTGAATCAATGCCACATAGAATTAAGGCAGTTCTGAAGGCAAAAGGGGGTCCAACACCGTATTAGTATGGTGTTCTTAATTCTTTAGGTGAGTGTATATATATATATATATATATATATATATATATATATATATATATATATATATATATATACACATACATACACACACACACACACACACACACACACACAATTGTTTTACACTTTATTCACAGAATATAAATATTTATTAGCACTTATTACTTATATGATCATCTGCTCCCTTTTATATTAGTTGATTCTGTGTCATAGATGTACAGTACAGACCAAAAGTTTGGACACACCTTCTCATTCAAGGAGTATTCTTTATTTTCATGACTATGAAGGCATCAAAACTATGAATTCACACATGTGGAATTATATACATAACAAACAAGTGTGAAACAACAGAAAATATGTCATATTCTAGGTTCTTCAAAGTAGCCACCTTTTGCTTTGATTACTGCTTTGCACACTCTTGGCATTCTCTTGATGAGCTTCAAGAGGTAGTCCCCTGAAATGGTCTTCCAACAGTTTTGAAGGAGTTCCCAGAGATGCTTAGCACTTGTTGGCCGTTTTGCCTTCACTCTGCGGTCCAGCTCACCCCAAACCATCTCGATTGGGTTCTGGTCCGGTGACTATGGAGGTCGGGTCATCTGGCGCAGCACCCCATCACTCTCCTTCATGGTCAAATAGCCCTTACTTTCAAAGTTTTCCCAATTTTTCGGCTGACTGACTGACCTTCATTTCTTAAAGTAATGATGGCCACTCGTTTTTCTTTACTTAGAATTTGTATTATGGCAAGAAAAAAGCAGCTAACAGTCTATTCAGTAGGACTATCAGCTGTGTATCCACCTGACTTCTCCTCAACGCAACTGATGGTCCCAACCCCATTTATAAGGCAAGAAATCCCACTTATTAAACCTGACAGGGCACATCTGTGAAGTGAAAACCATTTCAGGGGACTACCTCTTGAAGCTCATCAAGAGAATGCCAAGAGTGTGCAAAGCAGTAATCAAAGCAAAAGGTGGCTACTTTGAAGAACCTAGAATATGACATATTTTCAGTTGTTTCACACTTGTTTGTTATGTATATAATTCCACATGTGTTAATTCATAGTTTTGATGCCTTCAGTGTGAATCTACAATTTTCATAGTCATGAAAATAAAGAAAACTCTTTGAATGAGAAGGTGTGTCCAAACTTTTGGTCTGTACTGTATGTTCTTGGCATCTGATTGATGACAATACCTGTTGATAATGGCAGTGTTAAGTAATCTTGTCTATACATGGATCCAGTTGGCGACTATATGGGCCTTTTGTCTAAACAATCTGCTTAATATATATACCAGACATAGTTTTATGTCGGATATATGATGGCGCTTTTTTTTAGGTGCATCTATTATAATATTTTAGCATTGATTATGTATTGGATCTATTGTTGTACCCTGTTCGGATCTCTAGGACCTTTTGCGTGCCACGTGATAGTCACATGATCTATGACGCGCCTGACATGTGACCATGAATAGCGTTGTCTATTGGTTCACATGCGGCGCTTGCTTGGGGAGGAGAGCGGCCTCTTGGCTGACAGTGGCGACGGCGTCCCTCCCACTGAGACGGGATGACATCACGGACATGCGCGGTAGGACCATAGAGACGCCAACAGGTATGGCCAGTGTTGAGGTGCAGCTGGAGGCTGCCTAATGAATAACAGGTACTTTTGACCTTTGAAGCAACATTTCTATTGGCAGCAACGATGGTTTTAATTAGCACACAGGTGATATTAAGCAGTATGTCTTCCTTATTGGTTATATTTTGTCACATGGGGGGCTCATTATAGTATTTATATGTTCAATTAATTTTGTACCAGTATACTTGAGAAAGGCTACTGTGTAGCCGAAACGTTGTGTATTTGTGTGTGCACTCTTGGTCCCCAAATAAAAAGTCACATGGCTATGCTGCTGTGAAACTCTCTCCTTATCTACCCAGGGCGAAAAGTCACAACAATGTTAAATTGCATAGAAAACAGGGCCCCCATGCTTGCCGGGGATTCAAGCACTTTGCTGTATCCAAGTAGGTTAGATTTACATGATCTATCAGCACAGTGACCTGGTGCTGAACCACCTCTATAAAGGGCCACCACTCCTCAAAGGTCCACTTGATAGCCAACAATTTCTGGTTGCCAATATCATAGTTTCTCTGCAAGGGAGAACTTACGGAAGAAAAATGCACAGGGCTTGAGATAAGTAAGGGGGGACGGTCCCTGAGATAGCAAAGCACCAATACCTATCTCAGAGGCGTCCACCTCAATGACAAAAGTTTTGTCATATCAGGCTGGATGAACACATGTGCCTAAATAAAACTCCCCGTTAAAGGCAGTTTTACAGCCTCAGGAGACCAATTGAGATCGTCCCCCTTCCTGGTCAAATCAGTCAACGGTTTAACAATGACAGAATTGTTTTTTTTATAAATTTCCTATAATATGCAAAGTCAAGAAACCGTTGAAGGTCCTTGAGAGAGGTAGGCCTAGCCCACTTGAAAACGGCACGCACCTTAGCAAGATCCATACAACATTTTTGAGGTGAAATTATGTAGCCCAGAAAAAAGACCTCTCTTACTCCAAATTGACACTTAATTTAACAAATAGATTATAGTCCCTCACTTTTTTTACATTGGGATTACCAATCAGGGGCAAACACCAGTATGTCATCCAAATACACCACAACAAAGTGCCCCAAAAACTCCCAAAACCCATGGTTGTCCAGGTTTTGAAAAACCGCTGGGGCATTACACAGCCCAAAGGGCAGTATCACGTATTTAAAATGCCTCTGGGGAGGGGGGGTTGAATGCCATTTTCCACTCGTCCCCTTGATTATAATCAGATTGTAGGCTCCCCTCAGATAAATTTTGGAGAACCATTGAGCTCTAACTATCTGATTACATAGATCAGGAATAAGAGGAATGGGGCACTGATTCCGGATGGTAATCTTGTTATGTTCCAACAAAAAAGAATCCAGCTCCTATGGGAGAAACTTCCGGATGGATGTGCCCTTTCTTTAGACTATCTTGAATGTACTCTGTCATAGCCAGCCTCTAGGGCCCAGAGAGATAAAAAATCTGTCCCTTAGGGAGTTTAGCTCCAGGGACCAATTCAATACACAGTCATATTCTCAAAGGGGCGGCAAGGCTTCAGAAGCCTCCTTAGAGAACAGGTCTTGGAAATCCCTGATGAACCCAGGGATGTAGCCCTCCCTAATATCCAAGCCGGCAAGCTGAACAGCAGTGATTAGAGCACTGAGAACTCCGCTTGATAAGTTCCATCCCCGGTACTGCAATCAAAATTTGGGGAAGGGTTTCTCAACCAGGCTAACCTCAAAATGATGTCAGCAGACAAAATATACATAAAAATGCAAACATTTTTTCAGAGTGGATCACCCCCACCGTCAAAACCAAAACAATAGTTTGCAATTCAATAAACCCTTTTGGATAATGGAGTGGTATCCAACCTAGATATCGCAATGGGTTTAGGTCAGTGTTACCCAACCAGTGTGCCTCCAGCTGTTGCAAAACTACAACTCCCAGCATGCCCGCACAGCCAAAGGCTGGAGGCACACTGGTTGGGAAACACTGGTTTAGGTAACTTGCAGACCACAAGACCCAAAAGCAGAAACAAAATCATTATTACCAAAATTCGCTGCTTCCCCTGAATCAACAAAGGCCATGCCAGAAACAGACCCTCACTGTAAAAATAATTACACTGGCAGGAGCACTCTACCACAGTTCTTGGTAGAACACCCAAGTTTTCTGCCTTCAGTCTCACAGGGCAGGATCGTAATTGATGAGCGGGGCTACTGCGGTAGAAGCACAATTTGTTCCTCCAGCGATGTTCCCTCTGCTGCTGAGGGATGGGAGAAGAGGAACGGACACAGACAGATCTCTCACGCTTACATTCCCTAATATGCCTGTCCAGTTGAATGGCCAATGGTTAGTGATGGACGAACATCGGCCGGGACGGTTCGCAAATGTGATCAAATGTTCGTGAACCGCAAGTTCGTAACGGGCCCCCTTCACTTGAATGGCAGGCGAACCTGAAAAACATTCAGCTCATACTTGCAGCCAGCAAACACTTACTAGAAGTACACAAATAGTCCCACAACATGGACAGTGATATACCAGAGGGGGGATCATTGGCAAAAATTCCCACAAAAAAAATATGTATTTTAATCAGGGGCCATTTTTATGCATCTTAAAGGGAAACTCTCAAAAATGTGCCCTGCTGGAGCCTAGAATTTTTTATTTCCTATCGGTTTGATGTATACAAATGTGCAGCACTCCACATTTTTGTATCCTGCAGAGTCTATTAAAAAAATGCATACGTTAAAGTAAATTTTTTTCTACCATGGAACTGTATGGTGAACGGACACCACTGTACGGCATCAGTCTGAGGCATCTGTTAATGGATACGTTTTTGGTATGCATTAAATGGATGGCAAAAATAGGATGTGAACCCAGCCCTAGTGTCAGAATAAGCACCAGTACACATCGGAGCAGCGTGGCGGAGACGGGAGGATGTACTGACAGAGCGCTAACTGGTCCTTGTGGTCAGGGATGAGGACTGTGTTTCCCGAGGATCATTTTCTACTGGGAAATACAGGGCACAGTATAATACACTAGAATCTATATAATATAAAGATATTAGCCCTACCCCCGAATAATAATACAATTAGGTGATCATTTATTATATAGAAATACGTGTATGTAAGGTGTATTTCTGACACAGATTGTGGCGCAAAGGTCCTTAGCACCGCAATCTGCATATTTTTCCCGCTCATGCCAGGTCTAAAAAAGGATGGCTTGGGCAGGTAAAGGGATACAGTTATGGCCATCCAGATATTGGATACCACTTACATACATTGACCGGATAACACCTCTGCACAGTGACCGGATAAAACCGCCATACCGTGACCGGATAAAGGAGTATAAGAGGGCACAGTACAGGGAATGACTAGGGGCACTGCACAGCGTGTGGTAAGTGGGCACAATGCAGGATATAAGGGGGCACAGTACAGGGAGGGGGGCACAGTCACATGACCCAGTGACATTAGGTCCTTATGGTGAATGTGGTTCATACGACACCATAATGAGAGGCAGAGGAGAGAGACAAGGGTGTGAGTATGTGGCTAGAGATATAAAAAATGTAACTGTAGGCCAGTACAGGCCCCCAAAATTAGCCAATTTGCATTTACCTGACAGCAAAGAACTTTGGATTCTGTGGCTGGAGGTACATTAGGCGGTCAAAGGATAAAAATGGAACTGTCGGCCAGTACAGGCCCCAAAAATTAGGCATTCAACGGACATAAAATGCCTTTTATACCACTGTATTTACCTAAAACAGGGACCATGATTTGTTCTGGGTAATGGCGGATATTTGTGGGCTGTCATGAGGAAATTCAATCAAACGTGGTCGACTCGTAACGTGTTGAATTCCTCCCAGATCCATGCGCCATTCATTTTTGGAAATTGAGGTAGTCCACACTGTCGTGAGCTAGGCGAGTGCGCTTATCGGTCACGATCCCCCTGCTGCACTGAACGTCCTTTCGGACAGGACACTGGACGAGGGGCAAGCCAACAGTTCCATGGCAAATTGTGCCGCAAGACGTCCTGGACCCCGGGGTATTTGGCAACGAATTGCTGCACGACTAAGTCCAGGATGTGTGCCATGCATGGCACGTGTGTCATTTTGCCCTGTTTCAGCGCGCTCAGCAGATTGGCACTGTTGTTGCACACTACTTTACCAACTGTCAAATTGAACAGGGTTAGCCACTGATCGGACTGTGACTGCAAAGCTGAAAGGAGGAGTGCAGGACTGGTGTGGCTCTTGGCTTCCAGGCCCAACAAACGCAGCACAGCATGGCAACGTCTCACCTGGCACGTTGAATAGGTTCTGGAGAGCTTGGGGGGCGCAGCAGAAGAGACTGTAGCAGCGGAAAAGGAGGAGTCAGCCGAGGAGGAGAGAGAGGATGGAGTAGGAGGAGGAGAAGAGGCAGGCCTGCATGCAATCCGTGGCGATAACACCAAATATACACGGGTGCCACGGGTTGCATGCTTGACGGCCATCAGAAGGTTCACACAGTGGGCTGTAAAAGTTATGTACCGTCGCTGCCGATGTTTGCTAGATCACGTGTTTGTGGTCAGATGTATTTTGGCAGTGACACTGTGTGCCAGAGATACATTCACTTGCCGCTGAATGTGGCCATATAGCTATGGGATGATCTTCTGGGAGAAATATTTTCTTCCTATTCCATTGCAGTGTTCCAAAGGCCTCCGAGTCCACCAGTTTATTTGCCAGTAGTTGGCGGGCTAGCAGTTCTGACAAACCAGCGATCAGCCATTGGGCAAGAGAGATATCTGGCATCATCATCATTTTTCGTTTGAACATTTGGGGCAAGGAATCCTGCCTTTTGCCAGATGAACGCGACAACGGCACGGTGGAAGGTGGAATAGAGGACAACTGGGAGGAGAGAGGAGAAGGAGAAGAGGCAAGACAGAGAGCACTGGGAGTGTGGCTTTGTGGGTTCTGACGGTGTTGCTCCCACTGGGCTCGGTGATGGGAGGCCAGGTGCCTTCTTAAGGCGGTCGTCCCTAGGTGAGTGTTGGGCTTACCGCGACTTATGCGTTGACAGCACAGGCTGCAGATGGCAACACTATTGTCAGCAGCGGACACGTTAAAAAAAGCCCACACTGCGGAACCATGTGCCAGCGTCCTGGGAGCACCAGATGTGACCGTGCATGGTGGATGGCTCGTTCCAAATACATTAGCAGTCTGCTTTTTGCCTCCTGTGCACTGCAAGTTCTGCCTGCTTCCCCTCCTTCTCCTCCCTATCTGCTGCTCCGTCTCTCCCTCTGAACTCCCCTCCTCACCCATGTGACGTCCATCGACACGTCATCATCGTCCCCTTCACCACCACTGACATTAGACATCTCGGAGTAGGCAGCAACAGTGGGGACCACCCTCCTTGGGCTGATCTGGCTACTGTCGTCAGACCACTGTGTGGCGGCCGTTGCTACCTCCTCTTCCTCATCCGATGCCAAGAATGGCTGCGCATCGGTAGGGTCTGGGAATTGATGGGAAAATAATTCCTCTGACTCGAGTGTAAGGGCTATGGTTGTGGTGGTGGTATCTATGGGTGTGCAAACAGCAGAGAGTGAGGAGGGTGCAAATACAGAGGATAAGGAGGGTGCAGAATCGGAAGGCTGAGTGAGCCACTCAACCAACTCTTGTGCATCCTTTGACGTAATCGCACGCACCTTCTCCAAATTCCCACTTAGGCTCCGGCCTGGTGCACCTGCCCGACCCCTACCACCCCTGCGGAATGGCCTGCCTCTTCCTCTGCCTGTCATTTTCAAAATTATCCTGTGACAAAAGCCCCTATAGAAGAGCAGTATTTGTGGAAGAAGGTATATCACATCCCTGCCTCAATCAGTTTTTTGGGGGGCAACTGGTAAATCACAGTAGAAATTGTTGGTTCCAATAGTGTTTGTCACTCTGTGTAGATGCGGTAACGCAGCAAAACCGCAAACAAATGCAGCACTACCTAAATGCACTATATAGAAAGTATATTATTGGTATATAACACCCCTGCCTTAATCTGTTTTTTTTGGGGGGGGGGGGCAACTGGTAAATCACACCAGTAGAAATTATTTGTTCCAATAGCGTTTGGCACTCTGTGTGGCTGCAGTATCGCAGCAGAAGCGCACACAACTGTTGCATAATACAATTGAACTATAATATACTTCTATGTTAGAAAGTATATTATAAGTATATTACACCCCTCAGTATGTCACACCTATCGATAGCACACCTATAACGGTCCTTAAAGGACTTTTGTGGCCCTATTAGCTAGCTATTTGTGTTTCTAACAGTCTGTCCCTGCTCCACACAGCAACCTCTCCCTTCACTGGCAAAACACTGAATGGAAAATGGCGGCCAGATCAGGTTTATTTATAAGGTAGGGGGTATGTCCATGTGCTGAAACATCTCAATTGGCTGTCCTGTACCACCTGATGGATGTGTCATGGGTCAAAGTTCTTCACAATGTAAAAGAATATGTTTGCCCGTTCAGCGAACAGCGAACGTGCGAAGTTCGCCGTGAAGCGACCGCCGGGCGAACCGGAAGGCCATCTCTACAAATAACTACAACAGTGAAGTATATATATATATATATATTTTTTTTTTTTTCTTTTTGTACTGAAATAGGCCACTAAACACTTTCAACACATAGAACTGCAGAAGTGAACTAAGAATATATTTTTATTTTTGTACTGAAATAGGCCACTAAATGCTTCACCACAAATAACTGCAATAGTGAAGTTTGTAGATATTTCTCTTTTTGTACTGAAATAAGCCACTAAATGCTTTCACCACAAATAACTACAACAGTTAAATCCGTATATATTTTTCTTCTTTTACTAATATAGGCCACTAAACGCTTTCACCACAAACAACTGCAACAGTGAAGTGCATATATATTTTTCTTTTTGTACTGAAATAGGCCACTAAACGCTTTCACCACAAATAACTGCAACAGTAAAAATGCGTATACATTTTTATTTCTGTACTAAAATAGGCCACTAAACGCTTTCACCACAAATAACTGCAACAGTTAAATGCGTATATTTTTTTCTTTTTGTACTGAAATAGACCTCTGAATGCATTCACCACAAATAACTGCAACTGAGAAGTTCGTATATATTTATCTTTTTGTACTGAAATAGTCCACTAAATGCAGTTACCACAAATAACAGCAACAGTAAAGTGCGGATATAATTTTCTTTATACTGAAATAGGCCACTAAATGCTTATAACATATAAAACTGCAGAAGTGAACTGAAAATATATTTTTCTTTCTGTACTGAAATAGGCCACTAAACGCTTTCACCACAAATAACTGCAGAAGTGAACTAAGAATATATTTTTAGTTTTCTACTGATATAGGCCAATAAACGCTTTCACCACAAACACCTGCAACAGTGAAGTGTGTATATATTTTTCTTTTTGTACTGAAATAGGCCACTAAATGTTTTCAACACATATAACTGCAGAAGTGAACTGAGCATTAGAGTTGAGAGGACACCTGGATGTTCGGGTTCGACCGAACTTCACAAAAAAGTTCGGGTTCGGGACCCGAACTTGACCCCGAAACCCATTGAAGTCAATGGGGACCCGAACTTTGGAGCAATAAAATGGCTCTAAGAAAGTCATGGAAAGGGCTAGAGGGCTGCACATGGCATCAAAATGAGGTTAAGAGCATGGCAAGTGCTCTGCAAATAAATGTGGATATGGAAATTACTTAAAATAAGTGAAAATAAAAAAATAAATAATCTTGATCTTGGAGGACGAGGTCCATATGGAGTAGAAGGTTGAGGAGGCGGTGGATGTGGCGGTGTAGGTGAAAGCGGCGGAGGAGGAGGAGGTAGCCTACACTGCTTTTTGATTTTATTTTTTATTTATTAATTTTTTTGTTTAAATTGGGGTACACCCCAAAACATTGTGAAATATAACCTGTGATAACCCCCTTCAGTCGTGTTAAATAAAAGTTCAGACAGTACACTGGCTGCAGGGCAGGCCAGCACCTCCAAGGCGTAAAGGGCAAGTTCAGGCCATGTGCCCAATTTGGAGACCCAGAAGTTGAAGGGGGCAGACCTATCAGTCAGTACGTGTAGGCGTGTGCACACATACTGCTCCACCATGTTGCACGTCCCTGTGATATCCACGATCCAATTGGATATCTGCTCTATCACAATTCGATGTTCTTTTCTGCGCCTACCATGTTGATAACGGTTAGTGGAGAATCAGGGTTCCACACCAGAGAGTGAGCGTGAGAAAGGGATACCACATTCAAGGGAGGTCAATGTATGAAATTAAATGTGATAGAGCGGAAATGTGGGACAAATTATTGAAGCCGAAGCGTCCATGTAAAGGAGGGAGCGAGCGGCAATTACCCACTCCCGACTCGGGGAGGTAGTGACGATAAATAACAATACAGGACTCTTAAGATGCTCTGTTATTGGAATGATTAATAAAATATTATAGGGAATTTCACTGGGGTATTTTGAATTTACAAACGTTAGACAGGAGAGGCCCTGCTGCCGCTTTGTTGACTCTAGATAACGTCTGCCTGATCGCACATCCCCGTGAAGTCCACAATCCATTTGGATATCTTTTCTATTAACTTTCGATGTTCTTTTCTGCGCATACCGTGTTGATGGCGAATCAGGGTTCCATGACGGAGAGGGGGCGTGAGAAAGAGATACCACATCCAACGGAGGTCAATGGCTCCGATCGAGCGGAAATGTGGGACAAGTTGTTAAAAAGTGAAAGCCTCGAATGAAAGGAGGGGGTGCGCGTCAATTAAAGAAGATTTTTTTTTATTTAATTCCCTGTCACCTATGTCACCCTAGTATTTTGCCCAAAATTGATGTTTTTTAATAACAGAATATGACAGCAGTATCTAACACTTGTATTTCACACTGACAGATGCAGCAAAGGTTGCAAATTTAGTATTTTGCCCAAAATTGGTGTTTTTTTAATAACAGAATATTAATGCAACGTCTAACGCTTGTATTTCACACTTACAGATGCAGCAAAGGCCCCAGATGTAGGGTATTGCCAAAAATGGGTGTTTTTTTAACAATAGAATATTATTGTAGTATTTCAAGCTTGTATTTCACATAGACAGATGCAGCAAAGGCCGCAAATTTAGTATTTTGACCAAAATCTGTATTTTTTAATATAAGAATATAACAGCAGTATCTACTGCTTGTATTTCACACTAACAGATGCAGCAAAGGCTGCAAATTTAGTATTTTGCCCAAAATGGGTGTTTTATTTTAACCCAGAATATTATTGCAGTGTTTCAAGCTTGTTTTTCACACTAACACATGCAGCAAAGGCCCCAGATGTAGGGTATTCCCAAAAATTTGTTTTTTTTTAAATAACAGAATATTATTGCAGTATTTCAAGCTTGTATTTCACACTGACAGATGCAGCAAAGGCCGCAAATTTTTTAATAACAGAATATAACAGCTGTCAGTATGGGGTCTGCGTCTCCACCGCAGGGTGGCAGATGGCTGTTTGCACATCGGAGCACTATAGGTCCTAGTACTGGCTTACCTTGTAGGAGACGCAGGCGCCCGCCAGCATACCGCCGCATCTGTCCTCACTGCCAGGTGTCATCTGATGCGCTATAGCACTCGCGCGCGCCTCTCCCTTTCTTATAGGAGTAGGCAGCTGGTTCCTGATTACCATCCCCACCCGGAGGCGGGACTATTTGTATTTAAGGCAGCTTCACTCATCATGAAGTGCCCAAGCGTGGTTGTTGTACCTCTTGACTCTCGCTGAAGCGTCCCACTGTGTCTGTTTATTCGATTTCCTGGATTCTGACCTCTGCTTCGTTTGACTACGCATCTGCCTGCCGTCTGTTTATTGGATCACCTGGATTATAGACCTCTGCACTGCCTGACTACACGTCTGCCCATCTCCTCCAGTAAGTCTGCCTGGATCCAGACCCTGCACTGCCTTACAACGAGACCACTTATATCTGCACGCTATATTGCTCTGAACTTTGTGTTGCCTGTATCTGTCAAGTGACTTTTGAATACTGTCTGCCAGTAAAGACCATCTGTTCCTTTATTCTGCCTTTGTTGGACTCTGTTCACACTACTGCAGGTAGCTGCATTCAAGGTAACAGGTGCAAACACCAGGATCCTGACTCTGAGAGTCAGCAGTCAGCAATATTGGACTAATTCCCAGTCCTCTATCAGCTGACACAGAGGATCCACATCCTCTGGTCGTAACAGTACGCTTGGGCCATGGATCCCGCTGGTTCTAAACCAGCAATATCTGAAGTACTACATGAACTTGAACAACAGCGTACCACCCAGAAACAAGTGATAAATTACTTGCAGCATGTAGCTGCTCACCTGGACTCACTTTCTACAGCACAGTCTGCACAGGCTCCTACTGCTTCTGCTGTCCCTGTTACGGCTGCAGTGCAGCCAAGCTTTTTCAGACTGCGATTATCTGCTCCGCCCCGTTACATTGGCAACCCGAAAACCTGTCGCGGGTTTCTTAACCAGTGTACAATTCACTTTGAACTGCTTCCTCATCACTTTCAATCAGACCGAGCTAAAGTGACGTTCATTATCTCTCATCTCGAGGGTGAGGCTCTGGCCTGGGCGAATCCAATATGGGAGAGATCTGGTCCTATCACCAGTAATGTGGCACTATTTATGGACTCTTAAGAGGGTGTTTGAGGAGCCAGGTCGAGCTTCTTCTGCGGGGTCCTCGCTGCTGCATGTCCGTCAAGGAAGCTGGTCGGTGGGCCAATATGCGATTCAGTTCCGCACCTTAGCGTCTGAAGTTTCGTGGAATGAGGAGGCTTTCGTGGCGGCCTTTTGGGAATGTTTGTCTGGACATATTAAAGACGAACTTGCAGGTCGTGATGTGCCTACCTCCCTTGAGGCTCTGATCTCTCTGGCTATTAAAATCGACATACGGTTTTCGGAGCGAGCTCGGGAGGCCCGTAGGGGAAAAAAGACTTCCACAACACCTGTTTAAGTCTAATATGTCTCAGCCTCCATTACGCACCTCCTTTTCGGATCCTGAACCCATGCAGGTGAATTCCACTCTGCTCTCGGATGAGGAACATCGTCTTCGCATGTCTTCTGGACTCTGCCTCTACTGTGGTGGTCCGGGTCACCGTGTCCGCAACTGTCCCCAGAAGTCGGGAAACTCCAATGCTTAGGATCTTTGGGCGAGGCGGCCCTAGGCGAAAACTGTTCCACTCTCCAAATTCCTGTGACTCTGGTTCTTGAGGGCATCAAGGTCTCCATATCCGCTTCCTTGGATTCTGGGTCTGCAGGGAACTTCATTCACCAAGTTATGGTGAGTCAATACTACATTCCTGTACGCCTGCTTAAAAATCCCCTGCTGGTGACTGCCGTCAGTGGACAAGTACTGACTAATCCAGTGCGGTTCGTCACTGAGCCATTGGAACTGCGGGTAGGGTGGTTACATGTTGAAAAGATTTCTCTATATGTCCCATTCTCTTTTGCTGGGGTTGCCCTGGCTTAGGATGCACAATCCAGTAATCGAGTGGAGCTCTGGAGAGGTTATTCAATGGGGACAGCTGTGCCAAGGCAAGTGCTTATGTTCTATTCAACGAAAGGTCTCTATATCCCTCCCTAAAAACCTGGAGGCCTTGCCTGTGGTCTATCATTCCTTTGCGGATGTGTTTGATAAAAAATAGGCTGAGACACTACCACCCCATCGCCCCTATGACTGCCCAATTTATTTACAACCTGGGACATCTCCTCCTCGGGGTCGTGTTTATCCTCTGTCTCCTGCTGAATCGCAGGCTACAGCAGATTACATTAAGGAGAACCTTGAGATGGGTTTCATCAGGAATACGGTTGAGCGAACCTGAACTGTAAAGTTCAGGTTCGTACCAAACTTTAGGATTTTTGGACCCTGGACCCGAACATTTCCGTAAAAGTTCAGGTTTGGGTTCGGTGTACGGCGCTTTCTTGGCGCTTTTTGAAAGGCTGCACAACAGCCAAATCAACAAGCGTCATACTACTTGGCCCAAGAGGCCATCACAGCCATGCCTACTAATGGCCAGAGCAGCATGTGACCCAGGCTCTATATAAGCTTGAGTCACGTAGCGCTGTACGTCACTCTGCTGTTACAAGTGTAGGGAGAGGATGCTGCTGGACTTGTGATTTCAGGGAGAGAATAGGAGAGAATATAACTCAGCGATCTACCTAGAAATACACTGCTCAAATAAATAAAGGGAACACAAAAATAACACATCCTAGATCTGAATTAATAAATATTCTTCTGAAATACTTTGTTCTTTACATAGTTGAATGTGCTGACAACAAAATCACACAAAAATTTAAAAATGGAAATCAAATTTTTCAACCCATGGAGGTCTGGATTTGGAGTCACACTCAAAATTAAAGTGGAAAAACACACTACAGGCTGATCCAACTTTGATGTAATGTCCTTAAAACAAGTCAAAATGAGGTTTAGTAGTGTGTGTGGCCTCCACGTGCCTGTATGACCTCCCTACAATGCCTGTGCATGCTCCTGATGAGGTGGCGGGGGGTCTCCTGAGGGATCTCCTCCCAGACCTGGACAGTCTGTGGTGCAACGTGACACTGGTGGATAGAGCGAGACATGATGTCCCAGATGTGCTCAATTGGATTCAGGTCTGGGGAACGCGCGGGCCAGTCCATAGCATCAATGCCTTCGTCTTGCAGGAACTGCTGACACACTCAAGCCACATGAGGTCTAGCATTGTCTTGCATTAGGAGGAACCCAGGGCCAACCGCACCAGCATATGGTCTCACAAGGGGTCTGAGGATCTCATCTCGGTACCTAATGGCAGTCAGGCTACCTCTGGCGAGCACATGGAGGGCTGTGCGGCCCTCCAAAGAAATGCCATCCCACACCATTACTGACCCAATGCCAAACCGGTCATGCTGGAGGATGTTGCAGGCAGCAGAACGTTCTCCACGGCGTCTCCAGACTCTGTCACGTCTTTCACATGTGCTCAGTGTGAACCTGCTTTTATCTGTGAAGAGCACAGGGCGCCAGTGGCGAATTTGGCAATCTTGGTGTTCTCTGGCAAATGCCAAACGTCCTGCACGGTGTTGGGCTGTAAGCACAACCCCCACCTGTGGACGTCGGGCCCTCATATCACCCTCATGGAGTCTGTTTCTGACCGTTTGAGCAGACACATGCACATTTGTGGCCTGCTGGAGGTCATTTTGCAGGGCTCTGGCAGTGCTCTTCCTGTTCCTCCTTGCACAAAGGCGGAGGTAGCGGTCCTGCTGCTGGGTTGTTGCCCTCCTACGGCCTCCTCCACGTCTCCTGATGTACTGGCCTGTCTCCTGGTAGCGCCTCCATGCTCTGGACACTACGCTGACAGACACAGCAAACCTTCTTGCTACAGCTCGCATTGATGTGCCATCCTGGATAAGCTGCACTACCTGAGCCACTTGTGTGGGTTGTAGACTCCGTCTCATGCTACCACTAGAGTGAAAGCACCGCCAGCATTCAAAAGTGACCAAAACATCAGCCAGGAAGCATAGGAACTGAGAAGTGGTCTGTGGTCATCACCTGCAGAACCACTGCTTTATTGGGGGTGTCTTGCTAATTGCCTATAATTTCCACCTGTTGTCTATCCCATTTGCACAACAGCATGTGAAATTAATTGTCACTCAGTGTTGCTTCCTAAGTGGACAGTTTGATTTCACAGAAGTGTGATTGACTTGGAGTTACATTGTGTTGTTTAAGTGTTCCCTTTATTTTTTTGAGCAGTGTAGTTGTGTGGGTGCAGGACAATCGTTTTACCCTGCCCTGAGGCCATTGACAAAAAGAACAAAAAAAAAACCTTATAATTCTGTTAGGTGGGTGGCGGCGGCGGCCATTTTATGCATGCTCAGTGCTCCAGCACTGCATCTGAGCTTTTGGGACATTGCAAATCACCATTTTTTGGGGGCAAACTACAACATCTGGATTAGTCAGTGTGCAATTTAAGGTAGAAATACACCCATCATTTTCTAGGGTTTGAAAAACACACTTTTTTCAAAAAACTGTATTTTCAAGATCTGCAAGTGTTAAATTCAAGTTTAATATATACAGCATTCATATTCTGTTAGCAAAAAAAACGTAATTAGACTTACCGGTAATTCTGTTTCCTTGAGTGCACCATGACGGCTCTACTATGAGATTGACCCTTGACCTCTTACAGAGTTTAAAAGGCCACCACCCACTCTCACCCTCAGTGCTTTTCAAATTACCAAGTGGGTGCAGCCTTAATTTAGCCAATATATACCTATATTATTATTATTTATTTTTATTTATGAGTATTTATTCATACTCAACCCCTCCTTAAATCTCAGGGGGGGGAATCTGGGCCGTCATGGTGGACTCAAGGAAACAGAATTACCGGTAAGTCTAATTACGGTTTTTCCATTTCGTCCACCATGACGGCTCTACTATGAGAACTACCAGATTACTAAATAGGGTGGGCAGCTGCTTGCAGAACCTTCTGACCGAAGGCCAAGTCCGCAGAAGCCGAAACATTAATACGGTAATGTTTGATAAAAGTGTTTATACTCGACCAGGTGGCCGCTCTACAAATTTTGTCTAAGGAGTAACCCCCTTTTTCTGCCCACGAAGAAGCTATAGCTCTTGCAGAGTGGGCTTTTATATTTGTGGGGCTGTTTAGACCCGACTTCTGATAGCAACAAATAATGGTAGACCTAATCCATCGTCCAATGGTGGCTTTGTATGCCTTTTTTCCCCTGTTTGGACCTGCGTATTGAACAAGAAGATTATCATCCTTCCTAAATTCTTTTGTAGAATCTAGGTACTGTATGATAGTATCCCGGACATCCAGGAGCTGGAACTGATCTTGTGATGGACAATCTTTGGGAAAGGATGGAAGGATAATTTCCTGATGTCTGTGAAAGTCCGACACGACTTTTGGCAGGAACCCTGGATCCAGACGTAAAACTATTCTGTCTGGAAAAAATTGTGAGGTATGGTTCCCGGCAGGACAGTGCCTGGATTTCGCCCAGTCGTCTGGCTGAAGTTATGGCCACTAGGAAAGACGCTTTTAATGATAGGTGTTTGAGTGAGATATCCTGAATAGGGGAAAATGTTGATCTTGTAAGACTTCTCAGGACCAAGTTCAAGTCCCATTGAGGCATCCTAGGGGTTAGGGATGGCCTAAACCTGGAGGCAGCTCTTATAAGCCTCCTTATCCACCTATGACTGGCTAGATCCGTATCATAGCAAGCCCCCAAGGCCGAGACCTGTACTTTAAGAGTACTTGGTCTGAGGCCCAGATCTAAACCTCGTTGGAGAAAATCTAGTACTTTCTCAATATTTGGGGAAGAGTTTACCGGAGGGCTCTGGCCTAGCCAACTACAGTATTTCTTCCATATTTTAAGATATATCGCAGATGTGACTTCTTTCCTGCTAGAT
Organism: Bufo bufo; assembly: GCF_905171765.1. Taxonomy (NCBI): domain Eukaryota; kingdom Metazoa; phylum Chordata; class Amphibia; order Anura; family Bufonidae; genus Bufo; species Bufo bufo. The sequence continues at coordinate 349,696,280 of NC_053389.1, forward strand.
TTAAGGGTGTTTATAACCTTCTCAGATAGCCCCCTGCTTTTTAAGACCTCACATTCAGGATCCAGGCTGATAATTTGAACAGACCTGGATTCTGGGGAAGAATTGGGCCTTGAGAAATAATGTTCTCCTGTGGGGGGATTCTCCAGGGTTCTTCCAGAGCTAGTTCCCTTAGTACTGGGAACCAATTTCTTCTTGTCCAGTATGGGACAACCAGTATTACTGTTACTGGGTCCGACCTTATTTTTTGCAGCACTCTGGGAATTAGCGGCCAAGGTGAAAGGCATAGGCTAGATCCCAAGTCCACCTGATTGAGAATGCATCCGTTGCCCAAGGGTTGTCCCTTGGGTTTAGGGAGCAGAAAGGATGGACTTTTGCGTTTTTCCTTGATGCAAACAGGTCTATCTGGGGGATCCCCCATCTCCTGGTGATCTGATGGAATACGTCTGAGTTTAGGGCCCATTCTCCCGGATCTTTGGTCATCCTGCTGAGGAAGTCCGCCTGTATATTTTCTGTACCCTTTAAATGGATAGCTGTGATGGAGAGAACATTCCTTTCTGCCCAGAAGAATATTTTTTCCGCCAGTTCTTTTAAGCTTGTTGATCTTGTGCCCCCTTGATGTCTCAGATATGCGACCGCTGTTACATTGTCTGATACGATTTTCAGGTGTTTTCCGGAGACCTTGTCTTGTGACGCCTTCAGCACCTCCCAGATCGCCCTCAGTTCTCTGTAGTTTGATGATTTTTTTGTCATGGCGCCCTACCAAATGCCCTGGTAGTTTAGCGAGCCTATTTTTTCTCCCCATCCTGTGCCACTTGCATCTGTATATATTTGTGTCTCTGGATTTTTTACCCAGGGTACCCCTCTTAGCAAGTTTCTGTTTTTCGTCCAGTTTAAATCTGATCTTACATGGTTTGAAATGGGGATTCTTTTTTCTAGAGAGCACTGCCTCTTGTCCCAATTTCTCAGGATCCACGACTGAACAACCCTGGTATGAGCCCAAGACCAAGATACTGCTGTTATACAGGAAGTCATCATACCCAAGAGGCTCATGGCGCTGCGAATGGAGCACTGAGACTGACTTTGGAACTTTTTTGCTTTGTCCACAAAGGATGTTATTTTCTCCTGAGGGAGGGATGTAACCTGGGAGACTGAGTCCAGGATCACTCCTAGAAATTTCATTCTGGTTGAAGGGATTATACATGACTTTTTTAGGTTTATTACCCAAGCTAGGTCTGAAAATCTGCGTATCAGGTCTTTGGTAAGGCTGGATGTTTCCAGCTCCGAGGGTCCTAGAACAGAAAATCGTTCAAGTATGGGAATATTTTTATTCCTTCTGCTCTCAGGGGGGATATCATTTCCACTACGAGCTTCGTGAATACCTTTGGGGCAGATGAGATTCCAAAGGGTAACACGGTGAACTGGAAGTGTTTTATTTCTCCCAAACTGTCCACTAGGGCGAATCTGAGGTATTTTTGAGATGTCTTGTTTATGGGGACATGATAGTACGCGTCCTTTAAGTCTATGGACGTCATGAAGTCTCCGGCCTTGATCAAGGGAATGATGGATGTTATGGATTCCATCCTGAACTTTCTGTATGTGACAGCTTTGTTTAGTCCCTTTAAATTTATAATAGTGAGGAAGGTACTGTCTGGTTTCTGCACCAGAAATAAACTGGAATAGTAACCCCTTCCTCTTTCCATACTGGGGACTGTTACTACTCCTGAATCTATAAGCTGCAGGACCCCCTGCCAGACTTTTTCTAGAGTTTTTGAGCTGTGTGAAGTTATTCTGAACTTTGTTGGAGGGGCTGAGGAGAATTCTATCCGGTAGCCATCTCGTATGATGTTTAAGGCCCGCAGATTTTTGGTGATGGATTCCCACCGGGACAGAAAATTCCTCAGTCTTCCCCCACTCTGGCGTCATTGTTTATCTGACTGTTTATTTTGGGGGTTAAGAAGGAACCCTCTGCCTTTTCCCCCCTTCTGGTAACTCCACCTACCCGCCTTCTCTTTGCCCCTATAGGGTCGAGTCTGGGAATTGAAGGAACGAAAGGGCTTCTTTTTAATTTCTTCCAGAAACCCCTTCTTTTTATCGGCAGCCTTTTCCAGGATGGAGTCTAATACTGCTCCAAAGACGTATTTCCCAGAAAAAGCTATAGAACATAGCTTGGCTTTTGATGCTCTATCCCCTCCCCAGGCTTTCATCCACAATGCCCTTCTAGCTGAATTGGTGAGGGCCGCATCCTTAGAGGCAAACCTCACCGACTCCGCCGAGGCATCCGCCAAAAAGGCCGTGGCAGATCTGAGGAGTGGGATAGAGTTTAATATTTCCTCTCTAGGGGTTTTGTTTTTGAGATGTTCTTCCAACTCGTTAAGCCAGAAACACATAGACCTGGCAACCGACGTCACAGCTATGTTGGTTTTAACCCCAAACATAGATGCCTCCCAGGATTTTTTTTAGAAGAGAGTCGGCCTGCCTTTCCATTGGGTCCTGTAGTTGTGAAGAGTCCTCAAATGGGAGGGAGGTCTTTTTAACTACTTTGGCTACCTGGATGTCAATTTTTGGGGTTTCATTAAATAGTTTGACATCCGCTGGATCAAATAATAGCCTATTTCTGAATTCTCTGGATACCCCCATTCTTCTCTTGGGGTCCGTCCATTCATCCAGTATCATATCTTTTAGGTTCTCATTCATTGGGAATACTTTTAGTTTTTTGGCTCTGAGTCCCCCAAACATCTCATCCAGGACAGATCTTAGTTTTTTCACCTCCTCAATCCCCATGGTTGCTCTGATAGCGCCCAATAGCTCCTCCATGTCCTCGGAAGAAAATAAGTATTTTTTACTATCTTCCATAATTTCACCCTCTGATAGAGCGTCGATATCAACATTCTGTCTAGAGGTGGAGGCCTCCTCGTCCATATCCTCTGAAGCAGAGGAGGATGGGGCCGACAATCTAGGCTTTTTCGCCGGAGGTGTAGGAGGGATTGATCTGAGAGAGGCCAGAGAAGACTTCATTTCATTCTGAATTAGTGATTTGACCTCTGACAAAATGGATGGTTGCTCCTCTTTTATAAGATCATTTATGCAACCTTGGCAGAGTTTCTTTTTATGATTCTCAGGAAGTCTCTTGCTACAAGTCGCACATCTATGAACTTTAGTTCTTGTTCTGGGCTCTTTAACTCCCTATAAGAGAGGAGCAGCCAGGTATTAATAGACATGATAATCAAACAAGTCAAAAATGATACATCATTTTTCCTCTTCCCACAGGGGAACTCACGGTTGGAGTAGCTGAGGGGGCTTCAGATTCCATCTGGACTGTAGGGGCGTCAGGGACAGACATCTGTGGTGTGTCTGCTCCAGGAGGAAGACCGGTTGTATGCCACTGCTATTCAAAACTGCCGCTTCTAATAGTCGGCTCGGCGTCTGACGTCATCGCGGTGCGCCCTGGTCAAGCTCCGCCCCTTCCGCCTCCTGCCGGCCCAGAGTAGAGTGTAGTGCTGAGGCTTCGTCCAGGAGTCGGCATGCAGCATGCTCTGCTTACGTGCGGTCAGCTTCCTTAATGCAGGGAAGGGGGACCGGCGCTGTGGGAGAGATACAGGCTCCTGCAGACAGGAACGAGATCAAGCTCCACATGTATCCTCTGCCCAGCTTTGGACCCGACCAGAGGAGGGCAGAGGAGGAGGACACAAATCCTCAGATACTTTTAAAATAATAAAACGTTCTTCTCCTCCATCAGGAGGGCTTTCTGTGAGTTGCCCCCGTAGGGACAGGAAACACTAAGGGTGAGAGTGGGTGGTGGCCTTTTAAAATCTGTGTGTTCCTGCCCCTACAGAGGTCAAGGATCAATCTCATAGTAGAGCCGTCATGGTGGACGAAATGGAAAAAATAATTTGACAAAAAACATTATTTTCAGGCCTTGCAGCATCAGCACATGTGAAATTACAGGCTTAAATACTGCTGTCAAATTCAGTTGTTAAACAAAGTCATTTTGGCACAAAAAATTTAGTTGGCAGCCTTTGATGCAGATGTCATTGTGAGATACACCCTTAATACATTTGGGTTACATTCAGAGATTTTAAATACCACCATTTGGTGCACCGATATTGAAATAAGGGCTTGAAATACAGCCATTTTGTGCAAAGATATATTTACTTCAGACCTACACTGATTATGGGCGTGTGTGATCCCCCCTATACATACAGGGGTTTGATTCAGCCATTTGAAATACAGCCATTTTGTGCAAAGATATATTTTACTGCAGGCCTACAGAGGTTCATGCCCTCTGAGATACTACCTTTACATACAGGGGTTTGAATTCGGCATTTGAAATACAGCCATTTTGGAAAAAAAAATCCTTTGAGGCCTAGTCTGGTTCAGGCCGTGTGAGATACACCCTTTATATACTTACAAAAGTACAGCGGCTCCCCCCCTCACTGTATGGATAAGGTGCTCACCCTCAGGACCTAAGAAATCAAAAGGAGGTGTAAGCAATGTGAAGGGGCACACTCAGAAGGGAAACACAATGGTGGTAAAGAATAATGGACTTTATTAAAACATACCCCTAAAAAATATCTATAAAAACATACATGTAGACACACATAAACCTATGCAAATAGTTACAGATGGTGTGAAACTATAATAGGGAGGAATTCCTGTGGGTGTATTGAAGTCCCAAAGTTCTATATATACACAACAGCGTACCCGCAATGTCCTATAAATGCACGTGGATGCTGATAGTATGGCCGAAACCACAATGCACAATATTTGTGCTGCACTGGATTTCGTAGCGTGCAAGAAACAAAACTGGTACCGAATGTCAGCTGAATCCAAAGTATTCACTTCACAGTGCAGTTGATTAACTTATAATTGCTTCACAGGTTCTGTAATGCTCACGAATGAGCGCGGTCTTACCCCTCTTCACTGCTCTCCGCAGCGTTGTATCCAGACGGCCGTGCACTCACAGCGTCCCACGTGATGTGCTGGCCGTACGTGGCGTCCCACGTAACCTGGTTGTGTGGGAACCGGGTAGATGCTTTGATGACGTCACTGTTTGGCGACTGCTCTTCCAGCTTTTGGATTCAAGCAGGTTTTCTTGCTTTATTTCTTATTTCCTTTGGTTCTAGGCTTCCTTTTTCTTTGTTTGTGAAATTCCCACGCACTCTGGCCACTGAGGAAGGGGCGTTAGACCCTGAAACGCGTCTGGCATTACAGAGTGAGCGTGGGAATTTCACAAACAAAGCCCTGCCCCAGAAGTGGAAGAGATTGAGTGCACCGATGCCCAACCACTTATCTTTCAAGATGAGTACATGGGAGGACCATCGCAGCACGTCTCGGATGATGACGAAACACAGGTGCCAACTGCTGGGGCTTTCGAAAGTGTGCAGACCGACAAGGAAGTCAGGGGTGAAGACTGGGTGGAAGATGATGTGGAGGACGATGAGGTCCTCGACCCCACATGGAATTAAGGTCATGCGAGTGACCTGTGTAGTTCGGAGGAAGAGGCGGTGGTCGCACAGAGCCAGCAGCACAGCAGAAGAGGGAGCAGGGTGCAAAAGCGGAGCGGCTGTCCTCTAGACAGTACGCCTCCTACTGCCCACCGCAGCAAGGGACCGAGCACACCAAAGCCAGCTCCAAGGAGTTCCCTGGCGTGGCAGTTCTTCAGACAATGTGCTGATGACAAGACACGAGTGGTTTGCACGCTGTGCAATCAGGGCCTGAAGCGAGGCATAAACGTTCTCAACCTGAGCACAACCTGCATAACAAGGCATTTAAGTGCAAAGCACGAGCTGCAGTGGAGTAGACACCTCAAAAACGAAGAATGGTCTCTGGCTCCTCCTGCTTCCTCTTCTGCTGCAGTCGCGGCCTCTTCATCCACCTCTGGAGTGACAGTGCCACCTGGCACCCCGCAAACAGAGGATCTGCCAGCAACACCAACACCTGGGTCACCAAGCATCTCCACAATGTCACACGGAAGCGTTCAGCTCTCCATATCCCAAATGCTGGAGAGGAAGAGGAAGTACCCCCCTACCCACCCGCAATCCCTAGCCCTGAATGTCAGCATTTCTAAATTACTTGCCTTTAAATCCTGTCAGTCATTCAGTCTGGTGGAGACGGATAGTTTGAAAAGGCCTTATGGCGGTGGCTGTCCCACAGTACGTCGTCCCTAGCCGCAACTACTTTTCAAGGCGAGCCATCCCTTCCCTTCACAACCAAATAGGGGATAAAATCAGATGTGCACTGCGCAACGCCATCTATGGCAAGGTGCACCTGACTACGGATACGTGGACCAGTAAGCACGGTCAGGGCCGTTATATCTCCATAACAGCACACTGGGTAAATGCAGTGGCGGCTTGGCCTGAGGCGGATAGCAGTTTGGCGCATGTCCTTCCACCACTGAGGATTGCAGGGCACTTCAGTTTGCCTCCTGTTGCTTCCTTCTCCTACTCTGCTTCCTCATCCTCTACCAGCTGCTTCCTCATCCGGTCAACGTAACACCTTCACGACCAACTTCAGCACAGCCAGGGGTAAACGACAGCAGGCAGTTTTAAAACGTATATGTTTGATGGACAAACCCCACACGGCGCAGGAGCTGTGGACGGGCCTTGAACAACAGACCGAGGAGTGGTTTGTGCCAGTCAGCCTCAAGCCCGGCCTGGTGGTGTGCCATAATGGGAGAAATCTCGTAGCAGCTCTGGGACTAGCCAGTTTGACGCACATCGCTTGCCTGGCGCATGTGCTGAATTTGGTGGTGCAGAGATTCCTTAAAAATTACCCCGACATGTCAGAGCTGCTGCATAAAGTGAGGGTCGTCTGTGCGCGCTTTCGGTGTTCTCATCCTGCTGCTGCTCGCCTGTCAGGCCTGTAACTTCGGCCTTCCCGCTCACCGCCTCATATGCAACCTGCCCACAAGGTGGAACTCCACCTTGCACATGCTGGCCAGACTGTGCGAGCAGCAGCAGGCGATAGTGGAGTTTCAGCTGCAGCACGCACGGGTGAGTCGCTTGGCGGAACAGCACCACTTCACCACCAATGACTGGGCCTCCATGCGAGACCTGTGTTCCTTGTTGCGCTGTTTCGAGTACTCCACCAACATGGCCAGTGCCGATAACGCAGTTTTCAGCGTTACTATCCCACTTCTATGCCTCCTTGAAAAAACGCTCCTGGCAATGATGGAAGAGGATGTGGCACAGGAGGAGGAGGAAGAGGGATCATTTCATAGGGTTTTCGGCCAGTCATTTCCAAGTGGCTCCGAGGGTGGGTTCCTGCACCCACAAACCCAAGGTACACAATTGTCCATCCAGGGCACAGTTCTGGAGGATGAGGAGGTGGAGGATAAGGAGAAGGAGGAGATGCAGGAGGAGGAACCATGTTCACAGCAGGGTGCCACCCAGACCAGCTCATGGCCATCACTGGTGTGTGGATGGGGGGGGATGCAGAGGACACAGACGATACACCACCCACAGAGGACAGCTTTTCGTTGCCTCTGGGCAGCCTGGCACACATGAGTGATTACATGCTGCAGTGTTTCCGCAACGACTGCCGAGTTGCCCACATTCTAACTTGTGCTGATTACTGGGTGGCCACGCTGCTGGATCCCCGTTACAAGGAGAACATACCGTCCTTAATTCTGTTACTGGAGCGTGATCGTAAGATGTGCGAGTACAAGCGCACGCTGGTAGATGCGCTGCTGATGGCATTCCCACCTGACAGCAGGGGGACAGTGGAAGCACAAGGCGAAGGCAGAGGACGAGGTCGCCAATGCAACTGGGGCACCGCCAGCACCTCAGAAGGCAGGGTTAGCATGGCCGAAATGTGGAAAAGCTTTGTCAGCACACCACAACAACCAGCACCACAAGCTGATATGGAACATCTTAGCAGGAGGCAGTATTTCACCAACATGGTGGAGCAGTATGTGTGCACACGCCTACACGTACTGAATGACGGGTCTCCAAATTGGGCACATGGCCTGAGCTTGCCCTTTACGCCTTGGAGATGCTGGCCTGCCCTGCAGCCAGTGTATTGTCTGAACGTGTATTTAGCACGGCAGGGTGCGTCATTACAGAGCAACGCAGCGGCCTGTCCACAGCCAACGTGGACAAGCTCACGTTCATTAAAATGAATCAGGCTTGGATCCCACAAGACTTGTCTGTACCTTGTGCAGAATAGACATTTATACCACCATCAAACATACATTCTTGTACTCAAGTCAAGTGCAATGATTCTTTGTTTTCTTTTTATTTATTTTATTTGCCCCAATATTTTGGGGGCTACCTACCCCAATAAAAAATAAAAAAAAAACATTGTTGGCTACCTCCTCCTCCATTGCTGCCTCCACCTACAACACCACATTCACCGCCTCCTCAACCTCCGACTCCATATTTACCTCCTTCTCCGAGTTGCAGGTTAATTTGCAATTTTTAGTTATTTTATTTTAAGTTATTTCCCTATCCACATTTGTTTGTAGAGCAGTTTCCACGCTCTTAAGCACATTTTACTACCTTTTACATCCATCTAGCCTTTTACAAGGACTATTTTAGAGCCATTTTAATGCAAAAAAGTGCCAATTTTAGTGTCCTAAATTGAAAAAATTCTTATTTTCAATTGTCGGGTGACATTTTACCATTTTTGGCGTATACAAACCCCTGCTGTGCCTGGGTGACAGGGGCCTTAATCTCTCAAAACCCTCTGTTCTATTGCTGGGTGACATGAACCCCCTTTTGCCATGAATGAACCCCTACTGTGCCTGGGTGACAGGGGCCTAAATCTCTCAAAATCGTCTGTTCTATTGCTGGGTGACAAGAACCCACTTTTGCCATGAATGAACCCCTGCTGTGCCTGGGTGACATGGGCCTAAATCTCTCAAAATCCTCTGTTCTATTGCTGGGTGACAAGAAGCTTGTTTTGCCGTGAATAAACCCCTGCTGTGCCTGGGTGACAGGGGCCTAAATCTCTCAAAATCGTCTGTTCTATTGCTGGGTGACAAGAACCCCCTTTTGCCGTGAATGAACCCCTGCTGTGCCTGGGTGACAGGGGCCTCGTTCTCTCAAAATCCTCTGTTCTATTGCTGGGTGACATGAACCCCCTTTTGCCGTGAATGAACCCTTGCTCTGCATTGCTGACAGGGAACTAAATTTAGTGAAAACATCTGTAACTGATCGGAAGATGCGCGACTACAAGCGCACGCTGCTGATGGCATTCCCACCTGACAGCGGGGGCACAGTGGAAGCACATTGTGAAGGCAGAGGAGGAGGAAGAGGTCGCCAACGCAGCTGGGGCACCACCAGCACCTGAGAAGGCAGGGTTAGCCTGGCCAAAATGTGGAAAAGCTTTGTCAGCCTTGGAGGTGCTGACCTGCCCTGCAGCCAGTGTATAGTGTAAACGTGTGTCGGCAGGGAGCATTATCACCGGCCGCAGCCAATGTGGACAACCTTACGTTTATTAAAATTTGTAGTCGGATCGGCTATCAGAAAGGTGAACCTAACCTATCTAACCCTATCTACAACAAGCAGTGGAGTTATGCCATAACTGCTGTGGTAGGGCAGCCTAAAGGGGCCAAAAAGAGTAGACCTTAGTTTAGAGTAAATATATACATACCGTTACGACACCCACTTTTGAACTCAAAAGACCTTTCACGTTGAAGGTGCGGAATATACTGTATATATCACAGTGACTTCCATCTACCTTACCTCTTTGTCATGTGCACTGGCACGTCGTTCTTGGAGGTGGCTAATGCTGATGCGATTGAAAGAGTGGCCGGTAACCAGAAATAATTTACTCCTATGTTGACTAACAACATATGAACATATTACGAGAAGGTCTGAATCCTGAGAGCTGCAGACTGAAACAAACAATAGTGAATCTGTTGGAAGGGCTTAAATGAACTCCAACCATTAGCCAAGGGCCCTGATCGGACACCAACTGTTCCTGGTGGCAAAATACTTCACCTCTACTTATTCCCCAGGCCACACTTTATTTTATTTTTATATTTTTTATATATAAAGGACCCAAAAGTTAGAACTTGGCGTATGCCGTCTTACTCTCGTAGTAGATTAAGCGAAATGTGTAAACCCACAAGGCCTGGGGAACCATAAACAGAAATACATGGCTATTTCGATTAACGAGCTAATGTTGCCTGTAATAAGGACAGAACGTACACACCATACCTGCAGTTGTGAGAGGAAATAAGCTTAAGGTCGTGATAAACTATGTATGCTGCGCCTGTGGTCGTGATAGGATTTGTCGTGTCTGTAGACGTGACAGACTTCGTAAATTGCGCCTTATTACTGTACCTCCTACTGGAAGACAGACCGATACCCAGGACTTAGGCCGGACACCAACACCCTCAGCCCGAGTTTGTAGATGAAGTAAGAATGCCTGGGAGAAGGTGAAGTCCGCAAAGGCAGGCTTGGGATGACTGCTTATAAAGAAAACAATGATTTATTTTAGACCCAACAACCTAGAAAATAAAAGTCAGAAAAACAATAATGTGAGTGAGGCTCTAATGGCACGAGCCACCACAAGAAAAATTGTATTGCGAGCCACAGATGACCGAGCCATGCGAGCGGGTCTGAAGGCAGAAAAAGACATGGGGCCAGATTTATCATTACTCTGACAGCTCACTCCACTTTAACATATGGCTAAAGTCAGTTTTAGCCAAGTCAGATTTATGATCGGCCCTTTAAGACTGTAATAAATGTGGTTTGACGGTAGCAGTTTATCCGTCAGTAAGCAGCTTTACAAAAGTCGCACATCTTTACGAAAAAGTTGCAAGTTTTTATGAAAAAGTTGCATGTTCTATTAAAAAGTCTCATAAGATAAGCATGGTCCTCACTGGAGTGAAATTGCGCCTTTTTTGTGACTTTTTTGCGACTTTTTAAATAGTCCCAATAGTAAATCTGTCTAGAGATTCATTTACATAAGAAAACACGCCCACTTTCAGAAAACTGGCGAGCATAGCGCAGAGCAGAAAAAAGTCGCAAATTTGTGTGCAGTTTTAGCGTTTGGGACTTTTTTACGCCATTATTCTGACCTGAGCTAATGATAAATCTGGCCCATGGAACCTACTTGTGGTGGGACAACGCAGCCGGCCTTGAATGGCAGAGTTATGTGTGTAAAACTAAAACAGAGAAGCCATGCGTGAGGGACTCTAATGGGCGATTTTATTATATATATTTTTTTTTTATATAAACCACTTATGCAGCACCAGTATGACTTGTGGACTGCCATAACCATGACCCTCTCCGACAATAAACCTAGGACGTTAACTAGCCTACAACCATATTGTACACCTAACGAACAACATGAAGAACGGTCATCAGGCCCCCGAAGCCATGAAGCCAAAACTGAACTGGATGACCTTGCAGTGATGATAAGTAATTAAAACGTGAGTAAGACCTAATGGAAAATGCATAGACATTAGTGATCCGAACCACTAAACCAACCGCGAACCGTGAAATTGAAACAGATGGGAGAAAAACAAGAGCCAGAGGCATTGCAGTTCGCTAAGAGAAGACCCTTGTCGTGACAAACGAATGAACAACTGTGAAAACATAGTAGGAACTTACTCCTATTGGCCCACTGACCGCTAGGGAGCTATTTGGTTAACTGGGGCAGGAGACCAATCTGAGTGAATGCGAACCAGAAGTAAAGGAGACCAGTCTGAGTGAATGCAAACCAGGACTAAAGAACACCACACATTTTTATTTTTTTATTTTCTTTTCGAAGTGAACAGAAAAGGTAGGCCTATGGAATGTAACAAACCACCAAGGAAAGAAACGTAAGCCTGAAAAGAAAGCAGCTATGTTTATCGGAAGAGCAGTATCAGAGCGGTGTGCTGATTGCCCTAGTAAGAATACTGAGTAACCATAATGTAGCAATGAAAAGAAATGCAGCTTTAAGTGGAAGCAGAGTATAACACATAATGTAAGAACAAGTGGGTGAATGCAGCTCTGGATGTGAGTGGTTCCTAAAAACATGGTATGGGCACAGCTCTGAGTATGAGCATGAAGAGCATGGTATAAAGCAGCCGTATGAATGCAATGTAATGCAACAGCGGACACATGAACGCAGCTCTAGTAGTGAATGGCGTATAGGACAAAATGTAAATGCAGACACACGGACGTAGCTTTGAAGGTAACAATCCTAACCACAATCATTGGACCATTAGTGGCCAACCCCCTTCGCCCCAGAGCACTACAAGTCACAGACCGTGTAACCAAGTCCGATCCTACCGTGAATGCCAGCACTCGCATGGCACCTTCTGCCATTGCCCAGGAGCGAACGAACCTCCACATGATGCTGCAGGAGTGTTTTTATTATACAAAGTATATATTTTTTTTTTTTATATCGATGGTCACCACAACACCACCTCGTGTTGGCCTAAGAAAAACATAAACGTGGTTGAAACATAAACCCTGATGCAACTCCAATTAATTGACATATACCGTAGTGTACCTATAAACATAGCATGGAACCGCTGACACATGCTTGCCCATAAAATAATGTTTATAGAAACGGCCGGGCAACCATCCTAACCACCATCATCCGACTATTAGCGCCCAACCCCCTTCGTCCCAGAACACTGCAAATCGCGGACCGCAGTGCGAGTCCTGTGCAGCAAGTTCGATCCTACCATGAGCGCCAGCATTTGCCTGGCACCTTTTGCGGTTTACCCAGACGTAAATGAGCTGCCACACAATGCTGCGTTTTTTTTTTTTTTTTTTTTACGACCATTGATACATGAGAAAACATGCGACCATACCTATTCTAGGCACATGCTTACACCAACAACAATATGCAATAGCCCCCAACAAGATCCTAAACAGCCGGACCAAATATAATGAACGACAGTCATTTGACCATTAGCGCCCAACTCTGCTTCGTCCCAGCCTATGCGCAGACTGCAATGTGGGTCTCGCGCAAGCAAGTCTGATTCTACCGTGAACACCAGCACTCGACTGGCACTTTCTGCTGCTGCCCAGGCGTGAACGAGCCTCCGCACGATGCTGCTGCATTTTTTTTAAATCGACCATTGATCCACATTTACCATCACTTAAACACAGCATGCATAGCTTGAGCCAACTGCAGACACGCGCGCCGCATGTAAACCAGGTATCAGAAAACATACAACCATGCCTACTCCAAGCACATGCTACCCCAATAACTGTATGCAATGGCCCCACCAGGCCTCTGAATAGCCAGACAAACAATACTAACAACAATCGTTCGACCATTAGCGCCCAAACTCTGCTTCATCCCAGAGCGCTACAGGTCACGGACCGCAGCGTGGGTCCCGTGCAAACAACTCCGATCCTACCAGAAATACCAGCGCCCTCCTGAGACATTCTTCCGTCGCCCAGCCGTAAGGAACCTCCACACCATGCTGCTGTATCCTAGAGCTGAGCCAGAGGTAGTGAAATCAGCTGAATCGGCGTCAGCCTAGGCCCACAGGTGCCTATAAATAGCCTAGTAATCAGCCAGTCTGGGCCCACAGGTACGGTATGAATAGCCTTTTAATCAGCCTCCCCTCCCACAAATGCAGCAATATATTTGCTTATATACGAACCAGGCATGGATCCCACAGGACTTGTCCGTACCTTGTGCAGAATAGACATTTATACCAGCCTCAACCATCCATTCTTGTACTCAAGTGCACTTATTCTTTGTTTTATTTTGTTATATGTCCCAATATTTTGGGGGATACCCCAATTTAAAAATTAAAAATAACACAAATCAGTGTTGGCTACCTATTCCTCCTTCACTGCCGCTTCCACCTACACCGCCACGTCAACCTACACCGCCACATCCACCCATCCACCGCCTCCTCAACCTCCTACTCCTAGATCCAGATTGTTATTTTTTTTTCAGTATTTTATGTTATTTTAAGTCATTTCCCTATCCTCATATGTTTGCAGAACAGTTGCCATGCTCTTAAGCACATTTTGATGCCTTTTGCAGCCCTCTAGCCCTTTCCAGGACTTTTTTAGAGCCATTTTAGTGCCCAAAAGTTCTGGTCCCCATTGACTTCAATGGGGTTCGGGTTCAGGTTCAAGTTCGAGTCAAGTTCGGGTCCCGAACCCGAACTTCTTTTTCAAGTTCGGCCGAACTCGTTGAACCCGAACATCCAGGTGTCCGCTCAACTCTAATCAGGAAGTCTTCTTCACCCGCAGGGGCAGTATTCTTTTTGTGAAAAAGAAAGATGGGTTACTTCGCCCCTGTATAGACTACCGTGGTCTGAATAAGATCACTATCAGGAATAAATACCCTTTACCGTTAATTTCTGAATTATTTGATAGACTCCGTGGGGCTCGGATCTTCTCGAAGCTGGACTTGCGGGGGCATATAATTTAATACGGATTCGTGAGGGTGACGAATGGAAGACAGCTTATAATACCAGGGATGGCCACTATGAATACCTTGCGATGCCCTTCGGACTCAGTAATGCTCCTGCTGTCTTCCAGGAGTTTGTCAATGATATTTTTCGAGATCTGCTCTATTCTTGTGTTGTTGTGTATTTGGATGATATTCAAATTTTTTCCAGAGACATCAGAACTCATCGCAGGAATGTGCAGATGGTCTTACAACGCTTACGAGAGAATCGTCTGTACGCTAAATTGGAAAAGTGTGTCTTTGAAAAGGCGTCCCTGCCCTTCCTGGGGTACATCATCTCGGCTCATGGTCTCAAAATGGATCCTGGAAAGGTGGCAGCAGTGCTCGACTGGCCCCGTCCCTCCGGCCTGAAGGCAATACAAAAGTTCTTGGGTTTTGCCAATTACTATTGTCAATTCATCCATAATTTTTCTACCCTGACAGCTCCTATTTTCGGTCTGACCAAGAAGGTTGCCAATCCCAAACAATGGTCCCCTGAAGCAGAGACGGCATTTTCCTCCCTCAAGCAAGCCTTTTCTTCAGCTCCAGTCCTTAGACGCCCCCAGAACCCAACAAATAGTTCTTCTTGGAGGTGGACGCATCCTCCGTGGGAGCCGGGGCGGTCCTGTCACAGAAGAATGCCTCAGGTCGTATGTCTCCTTGTTTTTTTTTTTCTAAGTTATTTTCCACTGCCGAAAAAAAACTATTCTATTGGGGACAGGGAACTCCTAGCAATTAAGTTGATGCTAGAGGAATCTTCTGGAAGGTTCTAGCCTACCGGTCATAATTTACACCGATCATAAGAACCTGACCTATTTGCAGACAGCTCAACGACTCAATCCTCATCAGGCTCGTTGGTCCCTCTTCTTTGCCCGATTTAATTTTCAACTGCATTTTCGGTCCGCTGACAAAAATATCAAAGCGGACGCTCTCTCCAGGTCCTTTGAAACCACAGATTCAGAAGACGAACCCCAGTTCATCATTGAACCAACTAAAGTAGTCCCAGTGGCTCCAGTTAACCTGTCCAAGGTTCCCCCAGGTAAGATCTTTGTTCCGGAATCTAAACGAAGGAAGGTTTTACGGTGGGGGCATGCAAGATTGCTGGCCATCCAGGTCAACGGGGGACCTTGAATCTCATCTCCAGACATTACTGGTGGCCATCCATAACCGCTGATATTGGAGACTTTGTGGCTTCCTGTAGCTTGTGCGCCCAGAATAGGTCTCCCAGACTGAAACCTGCAGGTTTATTATTGCCTCTTCCGATGCTTGAGGTCCCCTGGCAGCATATTGGTATGGACTTTATAACCGATTTACCTGTCTCCGGGGGCTGTACAGTCATTTGGGTTGTTGTTGACCGTTTTTCTAAGATGTCACACTTTATTCCGCTTCCAGGTCTGCCATCTGCTCCTCGTCTAGCTGAGCTATTCATTTTACATACCTTCCGCCTTCATGGATTTCCTCTCCATATCGTCTCGGATAGAGGAGTACAATTCACCTCCCGGTTCTGGAGATCTTTATGTAAGTCTCTGAATGTCTCTTTGGACTTTTCTTCTGCCTATCATCCACAGTCTAACGGCCAGGTGGAACGCATGAACCAAATATTGGTCAGCTTCCTGCGACATTTCGTCAATGCCCATCAGGACGACTGGGTGAAGCATCTTCCCTGGGCGGAATTTGCTCATAACAATAGAGTCAACCAAGCCACAGGTAAATCTACATTTATTGTGGTCTATGGACGACATCCAAGTGTTCCTCTTCCCGTGCGGCCTTCTTCTAGAATTCCTGCGGCAGATTCCTGTGTGGAGCAGCTGTCTCGGGTCTGGTCTGACACTAAGGTATCGCTTCGGAGAACAGTGGACCAGATTAAAAGGTCTGCGGATAAGAGGCGCAGACCTCCTCCTCAGTTTGCCATTGGAGACGAGGTATGGCTTTCTTCTAAGAATATCCGTCTCAGACTTCCCTCTTACAAACTGGCTCCGCGATTCTTGGGACCTTTTTCTGTGATCAAGAAAATTTATCCTGTTGCCTACAAGCTCAAACTACCTGCTACCTTGCAGATTCCCAACTCATTTCATGTTTCGTTACTTAAGCCAGCTGTCTTTAACAGGTTTTGCAAAGGCACTTCACAGAATCCTCCTCCTATCACTATGGATGATGAGTTTGGAGTCAAGGACATTCTAGACAGGAGGATTATCAGAGGTAAGACCTTCTATTTGGTGCACTGGAAGGGCTACGGGCCTAAAGAAAGGTCATGTGAATCTGCAGAGAATATTCATGCCCCTCTGTTGCTGAATTTCTCTCAAGGTCAGCCGTGTGGAGGAGGGGGCATAAGAGGGAGAGTACTGTCAGTATGGGGTGGGCGTCTTCACCGCAGGGTGGCAGATCGCTGTCTGCACATTGCAGCACTATGGGTCCCAGTACTGGCTTACCTTGTAGGAGACGCAGGCGCCCGCCAGCATACCGCCGCATCTGTCCTCACTGCCAGGTGTCATCTGATGCACTATAGCACGCACGCGCGCGTGCACGCACACCTCTCTCTTTCTTATAGGAGTAGGCAGCTGGTTCCTGATTACCATCCCCACCTGGAGGCGGGACTATTTGTATTTAAGGCAGCTTCACTCATCATGAAGTGCCCAAGCGAGGTTGTTGTAGCTCTTGACTCCCGCTAAAGCGTCCCATTGTGTCTGTTTATTCGATTTCCTGGATTCTGACCTCTGCTTCGTTTGACTACGCATCTGCCTGCCGTCTGTTTATTGGATCAACTGGATTATAGACCTCTGCACTGCCTGACTACGCGTCTGCCCATCTCCTCCTGTAAGTCTTCCTGGATCCAGACCCTGCACTGCCTGACAACGAGACCGCTTATATCTGCACTGCCTAACTACGCATCTGCCCATCTCCTCCTGTAAGTCTGCCTGGATCCAGACCCTGCACTGCCTGACAACGAAACCGCTTATATCTGCACACTCTATTGCTCTGAACTTTGTGTTGCCTGTATCTGTCAAGTGACTTTTGAATACTGTCTGCCAGTAAAGACCATCTGTTCCTTTATTCTGCCTTTGTTGGACTCTGTTCACACTACTGCAGGTAGCTGCATTCAAGGTAACAGGTGCAGACACCAGGGTCCTGACTCTGAGAGTCAGCAGTCAGCAATATTGGACTAATTCCCAGTCCTCTATCAGCTGACACAGAGGATCCACATCCTCTGGTCGTAACAACAGCAGTATCTAACCCTTGTATTTCACACTGACAGATGCAGCAAAGGCCCCAGATGTAGGGTATTGCCATAAATTGGTGTTTTTTTTATAACAGAATATTATTGCAGTATTTCAAGCTTGTATTTCACACAGACAGATGCAGCAAAGGCCGCAAATTTCGTATTTTGCCCAAAATGGGTGTTTTTTTAATAACAGAATATTATTGCTGTATCTAACACTTGTATTTCACACTGACAGATGAAGCAAAGGCTGCAAATTTAGTATTTTGCCCAAAATGGGTGTTTTTTAATAACAGAATATAACAGCAGTATCTAACGCTTGTATTTCACACTGACAGATACAGCAAAGGCCCCAGATGTAGGGTATTGCCAAAAATGGGTGTTTTTTTAATAATAGAACATTATTGCAGTATGTCAAGCTTGTATTTCACACAGACAGATGCAGCAAAGGCCGCAAATGTGGTTATTTTGCTCAATATGGGTGTTTTTTTTAATAACAGAATATAACAGCAGTATCTACCGCTTGTATTTCACACTGACAGATGCAGCATAGGCCACAAATTTAGTTTTTTGCCCAAAATAGGTGTTTTTTTAATAACAGAATATTATTGCAGTATTTCAAGTTTGTATTTCACACTGACACATGCAACAAAGGCCACTATTTTTGCCTAAAATGGGTGTTTTTTTAAACCCAGTATATTATTGCAGTATTTCAAGCTTGTATTTCACACTGACAAATGCAGCAAAGGCCGCAAATTTAGTATTTTGCCCAAAATGGGTGTTTTTTAATAACAGATTATTGCAGTATCTAACGCTTATATTTCACATTGACAGATGCAGCAAAGGCCCCAGATGTAGGGTATTGCCAAAAATGGGTGTTTTTTTAAAATAACAGAACATTATTGCAGTATGTCAAGCTTGTATTTCACACAGACAGATGCAGCAAAGGCCGCAAATTTGGTATTTTGCCCAATATGGGTGTTTTTTTAATAGAATATAACAGCAGTATCTACCGCTTGTATTTCCCACTGACAGATGCAGCAAAGGACGCAAATTTTGTATTTTGCCCAAAATGGGTGCATTTTTAATAACAGAATATTATTGCAGTATTTCAAGCTTGTATTTCACACTGACAGATGCAGCAAAGGCCGCAAATTATGTATTTTGCACAATTTGGGTGTTTTTTTAATTACAGAATATTATTGCAGTATTTAAAGCTTGTATTTCACACTGACAGATGCAGCAAAGGCCGCAAATTTAGTATTTTGCCCAAAATGGGTGTTTTTTAATAACAGAATATAACAGCAATATCTAACGCTTGTATTTCACACTGACAGATGCAGCAAAGGCCGCACATTTAGTATCTTGCCCAAAATTGCTTTTTTTTTTATAACAGAATATTATTGCAGTATTTCAAGCTTGTATTTAACACTGACAGATGCAGCAAAGGGCCCAGATTTAGGGTATTGCCAAAAATAGGTGGTTTTTTTAAACCCAGAATATTACAGCAGTATTACAAGCTTGTATTTCACACTGAAAAATGCATCAAAGTCCCCAGATGTAGGGTATTGTCAAAAATGGGTGATTTTTTTTAAACACAGAATATAATTGTAGTATTTCAAGCTTGTATTTGACTGTCACAAAAGCTGTGCTGGTGCACTGAACTTGCATAAAATGTCCGCCGACGCCCACCTAACTAACAGACGGATCAAAGTTCTTTTTCAGTGTCACTGGGCTCAGGGCATTGCTGTAGATCGCTGAGTTAAGCAAGCACTTCTAATAAAAGATTCTTTCCTATTCTCTCCCTTACAGCAGCAGCATCCTATCCCTGCACTAATCAGAGCAGAGTGACGTGCTGGGTCACATGCTGCACTGGCCAATCACAGCCATGCCATTAGTAGGCATGGCTGTGATGGCTTCAAAGGGCACACGAGTTAAACGCTTGTTGATTGGCTCCTCTGCAGCCTTTCAAAAAGCACCATTAACTCGTCGAACACCGATCTCAAACTTTTACTGAAAAGTTCTTGTTCGGGTCCGGGGTCCAAAAATCCTAAAGTTCGGTACGAACCCGAACTTTACAGTTCGGGTTCGCACAACCCTAATTATAAGTAGTGCTAAGTAATTGTCAGCACTCCTGTAATCTTCTACCTTTTATATTCTTCTCCTATTCTTCTATATTTTGATGGGAATTAGTTCAGTCATAATCAGTATAGGCTTAATATGATTGGCCAATTCTAACCATGTGGTATGATGACATATTAAGCCAAATGGTATTCCCTCTGCTATTGGCTGGAATTGACCATGGGTTATTTAAATACCCAAGTAGTAGAGAAAAGGGTGTCCCCTTTCATGATTGATTGGATGTGATCACGTGATATTTAAAGGCCCTCAAAGCGGACTTTTAATTACATTTTTCTTTTTTGGTATTTATGTTTTAACTTGATATGTTTCTTTTGAGAGATTTTAGTTGGATATTTAGTTAAGAAGATGTCTAAATGTTTGTTGTGAATATTGTTAGGTGATTCACTGATGTCCTTGTGAGGTTGATCAAGGGCAAGCTTATCAATCTATGGGTCGAAACCAGGGTCTGGTGATCCTGAGACTTGATGTTTTATTGTTATTAGAGTCTTTTACCCTTTATCCTGTAAGTAAATTAAACCTAGTGTGCTTTAACTGCCATC
Organism: Bufo bufo; assembly: GCF_905171765.1. Lineage (NCBI taxonomy): Eukaryota > Metazoa > Chordata > Amphibia > Anura > Bufonidae > Bufo > Bufo bufo. The sequence continues at coordinate 349,716,545 of NC_053389.1, forward strand.
AACTGTACTTCACTATTGCATACTTCTTTCATTTTGCCTGCTAAGGGAGTTTTATGAAGGGATCTGGTGAGTGTGGTTGTCATATGAAATGGTGCGTTGTGGTTGACAGCATTGAGAAGAGACATAGGAGGAACCTCCTGAGGCCCAGTTCACACATCAGTTATTTGGTCAGTTATTTCCATCAGTTATTGTGAGCCACAAACAGTAGTGAAGCTTACACATGGTGTCATATACTCCATGTTTTATTACCTTAATTGTAATCAACTCGTAAATAAACGTAACTTATTAATTATGTTTTATTAATGGATTATAATCGGCCACGGTGCCTTAATGTTACCCAAAATTCAATAACAGTAAACCACATTAATCTAGTACCATCTTTAGATAATATTAATTAATTAAATAACCACCTAGTCCACTCAGAGAAGGGGGGTGGGGGGGGGGATTCTTCACTGCCACTTACATGAGTGCGCAGCAACTGACATGTCCTGTCTTTTACAGGGATCCACGAGCCTGACTATTGATCCATCCTCCAATCAAGATGTTGCTTCACCTTCCTGAGGACTTCAGGCTGCACAGTTCGCTTCTGTTTCCAGGTCAGTAATATTGACAACATATAATACTTGCGCATGCAAATAGTGAGGGGTCATGACACCATGTCCCCCCTTACTTGCATCTGCAATTAAGGTTTGATCAGAGATAAGATATAATGAAAATATCTGCATCTGTTCTGTGTTTTTGACCCGCACCTGGTTTTGGTTCATAAACAATAACTGATGGAAATAACTGAAAGAATAACTAAAGTGTGAACGAGGCCTTATATGGATTATTGGAGGAATGTGTGTGTGTCCAGATCTTCTCCAGTACCTCTTTAAAAAGGAGCAGAGTGGATCCATTTATTAGACACAATATACAGGGTGGGCCATTTATATGGATACACCTTAATAAAATGGGAATGGTTGGTGATATTAACTTCCTGTTTGTGGCACATTAGTATATGTAAGGGGGGGAAACTTTTCAAGATGGGTGGTGACCATGGCGGCCATTTTGAAGTCGGCCATTTTGAATCCAACTTTTGTTTTTTCAATAGGAAGAGGGTCATGTGACACATCAAACTTATTGGGAATTTCACAAGAAAAACAATGGTGTGCTTGGTTTTAACATAACTTTATTTTTTCATGAGTTATTTACAGGTTTCTCTTTGTTTACAGCCATTGACATGCCGCCGAGGTTAACACGTGAAGAGCGGATAGAAATTGTGTTGATGTCTGGTGAACGCAGTAACCGGGTCATTGCAGCAGATTTCAATGCAAGACACCCTACGAGACCACCCATCTCCCATGCTACAGTTAGCAAACTGCTTGCTAAGTTTCGTGAAACTGGTTCAGTGTTGGATTTGCCAAAATGTGGACGCATGAAATCTGTCTCTAATGAAGAAACATCAGTGGCTGTCCTAGCTTCATTCAGCAAGAGCCCACAGCGTAGCACTCGCCGCATGTCACTGGAGAGTGGCATTAGTCGAACATCCCTTCGGCTGATATTAGCTACTCATAAATGGCACCCTTACAAACTCCAGCTACTACAGCATCTCAACGAGGATGACCCAGATCGGCGCACTGAATTTGCAGAATGGGCAAAACAAAAATTGGAACAGGACCCTCAGTTTACGCAGAAGATTTTGTTCAGTGATGAGGCAAACTTTTATGTGAATGGTGAAGTTAACAAACAAAAGCACCGCTATTGGTCTGACACTAGCCCACATTGGATAGATCCATCCAAGACTGTTGGAACAAAAAAATTGATGGTATGGTGTGGTATATGGGGTACAAAGATAGTGGGGCCATTCTTCATCAATGGAAACCTCAAGGCCACTGGATATGCGAAATTGCTACATGATGATGTGTTTCCCTCTTTATGCACTGAAGCTGGCACGTTCCCTGAGTTTTTCCAGCAAGATGGTGCACCACCACATTATGGGTGTCAGGTCCGAGCATTCCTAGATGAACAGTTTCCTGGAAAGTGGATTGGTCATCGTGGGCCAGTTGAATGGCCCCCAAAGTCTCCCGATCTGACCCCCTTAGACTTTTATTTCACAAATTTTTTATTTGAAAATTAGAGCATACAACATCTTCCATAGTGTTATATTACCGTACATTACAGTATTATTTGCTCATCACATTACAAGTTTTCAGGATAAAAGATATCGTATGAAAAGCCTTCATTTACAATAAAGAATAAAACAAGGCCGTGAAAGACGACCAACAAACAAACAATAATAAACACTGCACCACAGTTAAAATCAAGCAATATAATTGAGGTATACATCTTTTATACTTGTAGATTTGGCAAAGATGGGTAATGTTTAGATATATAAGACGCCCAGTCACGCCACCTGACACTGACACTTGATAACCGGCAAAGTTGTTTTGCAATCAGTAGTTCCATGCCGTAATTATAGTGAACTTTAGCAATGATTTCTGGTATGGTTGGGATATCCCTACTCTTCCACCTTTTGGCTATCGCCACTCTTGTTACTGTTAGTATATGAAAAGCAATAGTGAGGTCCTTCAAATCTAAACATTCCAGCCCCAAGGAGAGCAGTGCTATTTCCGGGGATGCGGGAAGTGTCTTCCCTATTACAGCACCTATGAGTGACAATATGTTGGACCAGAAACGGTTGACAGCAGGGCAAGTCCACCAGATGTGCATTAAATTGCCAACTGCTGATAGGCATCGCCAGCAAACGTTTGAGGTGGTTGGATATATGATGGATAGGCGATAAGGAGTATAATACCACCTATAAAGGAGCTTCCTTGAGGCCTCTAGGTGGTCGACACACTTTGAGGTTTTAGAACTCAGGGAGAAAACAAAGGCCCAATGTGCTGGTGCAAAAGTTTTATTTAAATCTTTCTCCCATTTAGTCTGGAACGGGAATTTTGATATAGTAACTGAGAGCTGCAACCCCCTATAGGCCTCAGAAATACCTCCCTTCCGTAATCTGGGGTTTTGGAAATATGCAGTATACATAGAGGAATGAGCAGTGTGTGCAATGTTCTGGGATGCTAGGAGATGGCGTAGTTGGAGGTACTTGTAAAAATCAGACCACTGGATTTGGTACTTCTCTCTTAATTCTGTGAATGATATAAGGACCCCATTAGCTAAAATTCGGGACACTGAAAGGATTCCCTTAGATTCCCATTGTGAGAAATCAGTATCCGGCAAACAGGCGCTGAAAGCTGACAACGGAGCATCCGTAATCCTGAGTGGAAGGACTTTTGGGATAAGTGGACACTTGGTCCATAGTGACATTCCAGCTTGACTAGTGATAGATATAGATCGAGGAGGCGTTTTGGAGAGTACTCCTTGCCAAAGTAAGTGCTGCAATGAGGGTGCACGAGTTAAGCTAGTTTCCATTTGTACCCATTTCTTCGCGGTATCATTAATCCACCAGCTTTTGAGCTGGTCAAGCACAGTAGCTTGGTAATATGTAAGAAGGCATGGACATCCCAGTCCCCCCAGTTTAACAGGTTTGTATAGGATATCGGCCGCTACTCTCGCCCTTTGCTTTTTCCATATGAATTGTAATATAAGGGTTTGGAGTGAGGCAATATATCTGCGGGGTACAATAACAGGCAAGTTCCGAAATAAGTACAAGATCTTTGGCAAAAGAAACATTTTGGACGCAGCAACTCGGCCCATCCAGGAAAGAGGGTAATGCGAATAGGTCACTATATCATTTTTAATTTGAGCAGTGATAGCGTTGTAATTAACAGACTGGAGGTTACTTAGGGGGAATGTGAGGGTTATACCTAAGTAAGGAATACTTCCTTCGGCCCATTTGAAGGGGAATTTAGCTGAGATGGCCCTTTTGGTATCTAGCGAGAGCCACATTCCTAGTATAAGCGATTTATGAGAATTAATTTTATAGTAGCTCACCTGACTAAACTGATCAATGATATCTGAGACAGCTGCTAATGAGGTTAAGGGGTCTTTAATTGAAATAATGACATCGTCCGCGAACAAGCCTATTTTGTGTTCTGTTTCACCAATAGTAATGCCTTTAATGACTGGGGATAACCTGATTTGATGAGCCAGAGGCTCCATCATTAGTGCAAATAGGAGGGGGGAAAGAGGGCACCCCTGTCTTGTGCCATTAGTGATCCCAAAGGATGCGGAAAGGGCTCCTGAGGAGTATACTCTGGCCGAGGGCTTGGAATATAGCACTAAAATGGAGGATAGAAGCCTTGGTGGAAAACCGAATTTGTCCAGCACCACTTCAAGGTAGCCCCAGTGGATCCGGTCGAACGCCTTCTCGGCATCCAATGATAGAAGCAGAGAAGGCGCCCGACGTTCAGCCACTACCGACATAATATTTAAAAACCTGCGGGTGCCATCCACTGTCTGTCGGTCTTTGACAAACCCGACTTGATCAGCGTCAATTAACGTTGGGAGAATTTTTGTCAAGCGGGTCGCGATCACCTTAGCATAGATTTTTAGGTCCGCGTTAAGAAGTGATATTGGCCTAAAATTAGAGGGAACATCTGGGGACTTCCCAGGCTTCGGCAGGGTGACTATTAATGCGTTTAGCATTTCTTCAGGTAGAGAGCCTGAGGATGCGGCATTATTAAATAACCTTGTTAGGTAAGGAACTAGTAGATCTTTATGGGCCTTGTAAAATTCATTGGTGAGACCATCCGGCCCGGGTGACTTGCCAGTTTTCAGGGTTTTAATTGCTGCAGAGATTTCCTCTGGAGAAAAAACAGAGGATGTGTTTAGCTTTTGACTGTCTGTCAATGAGGGTAAATTTAGGTGGTCTAAAAATGTTTGTATAGAGGGCAGAGAAGGCTGAGGCGTGGATGTGTCAGTTGAAAGATTATACAATGCCGCATAGTACTTAGCAAACTCATCAGCAATGCCCTGCGGATCAAACACCCTGGACCCATCAGCGCAAGATAAGTAAGGAATTCTATTTTTGGCACTGCGCGACTTCAATTGTTTAGCGAGTAATACCCCTCCCTTATTACCCTGCCAGTAATGCTGAAGCTTAAGCTTCCTTAGCATCAAGTCGTACTGATAAGAATTTAGTTCATGTAGACGGGATTGTATTAACGTAATTTCTGCTGCTCTATGTGATAAGTAGGAAGATTTATTTAAGCGGTGCAGTTCAGCTAGCCTGGATTGCAATTGGAGTAACAACTGAGTTCTACATTTTTTATCATAGGAACATTGCTTAATAAAATGACCTCTGAGAGTCGCTTTCATGGCACACCACAAAATACCATCAGAGATGTCATCAGTGTCATTTTCCCTAAAATAATTGCGCAAACACTCCAAGGTTTGAGGTGAGTAGCGCGGACTCTGCAGGATATAATTATTAAGCCTCCATATAGATTGGTGTGTAGAAGTATACTGTTCTGTTATTTTAATTGCAATGGGCGCATGATCTGACCAAGTAATGGTATAGACTTCTGAGGAGGCCACACAGGGCAATAATTGCCTATTAACCAAAAAATAATCGATCCTAGTATACACTTTATGGGCAGCAGAAAAAAAGGTGAAATCACGCTCAGTGGGGTGCTGGATCCGCCAGGCATCATACAGATCATGCAATTGTGTAAGTTTAGCCATTGCCGATGGTTCCCTAGCTCCAGTTGAGGAGGTAGAGTCCATAGACGGCCACATCACCGTATTAAAGTCCCCCAACACAATGAGACGTCCCTTCTGAATTCTGGACACTTTACGCAGCAGAGAAGTACAAAAGGCAGAAGGACGTTGATTAGGTGCATATAAAGAGACAATTGTATATTGAACATTGTTAATAAGGCCTATCACAATGACAAATCTCCCATTTTTATCCGTCTCAACCTTCTCTACTTGAAGTGCAATCGAATCTCTGAACGCAATAGATACCCCCCTTTTTTTCCTCCCTACCGCTGGTGCTGAGAATATATGGGGAAATTTTTTTTGCCTTAATCTAGGAACATCAATAGGCAATAAGTGCGTTTCTTGTACGCAGAGTACGTCAGCCTGAAGGTGCTTAGCCTCTTTCCATAGCAAAGACCGTTTGAAGGGAGAATTTAACCCTTTAGCATTAAGAGAAACAATCTTAAATACCATGATAAAAAACTATTGGGGATGCGTTTAGCTGGAGTATCTTAAGCGAGACGATCCCATACCTTATATGCACAAGAATCCTCATAGGAGAGGCGGAGCATACCTGAGAAGATGTAAATGTGGTGCTATAAACAGATAAATAAGTCAGAACAACAACATAACTAAAAGAGTATATGGCGGTGGTGACCGCTCGGATACGAAGAAATAGGTAAAATATACCAATTTTTTGTAAAAAGGGTAATTGCAACATAGGGGTGACCCCCTTAGACTTTTATCTTTGGGGTCATCTGAAGGCAATTGTCTATGCTGTGAAGATACGAGATGTGCAGCACCTGAAACTACGGATACTGGAAGCCTGCGCTAGCATTTCTCCTGCGGTGTTGCTATCAGTGTGTGAAGAGTGGGAGAAGAGTGTTGCATTGACAATCCAACACAATGGGCAGCACATTGAACACATTTTATAAGTGGTCAGAAACTTGTAAATAACTAATGAAAGAATAAAGTTACGTTAAAACCAAGCACACCATTGTTTTTCTTGTGAAATTCCCAATAAGTTTGATGTGTCACATGACCCTCTTCCTATTGAAAAAACAAAAGTTGGATTCAAAATGGCCGACTTCAAAATGGCCGCCATGGTCACCACCCATCTTGAAAAGTTTCCCCCCTCACATATACTAATGTGCCACAAACAGGAAGTTAATATCACCAACCATTCCCATTTTATTAAGGTGTATCCATATAAATGGCCCACCCTGTGCAGTCATAAAAATAGATGTTTTCAGAGTTGTTATTACAAGGGGAATGCAATTACTCTAGTTGTTAAAACAAACATGTCAGGAGAAGTTACAGGTCCTCTTTAAAGAAAAACATAAGAAAACACTTTTGGAATTCATTAAATAGCATGTAGTAGACTCCTAAACGTATGGAAGAAGGATCTCTGGTCAGATGAGGATAAAAATAAAGGGGTATTCTGGTTGTTAGACGTTATCCCCATACCGGTGGGGGTCCTACCGCAGCCCAAAAATTTATATGAATTACAGTTTGTAATGCAACAAAACAGGAAAAACACTAAGCAGCAGAAATAAATTTGCAAGACATTGTAAATACTAGGTTAAAAATACAATCCCCCTAAGGCCAATTTCACACAAGCGACTGGACTGAACAAGCGAAGTACCTGGACTGAACACTGACCTGTTCATTTCACTGGGTATATGCACATGAGCATTGTTTTCCCCTGACCATCTGACCATTCATGAAAAATATCACTTTGTTCTATCTTCATCCGTTTTTCATGCAGGAATGTCCATTCAAGTCAGTGAAATGTATCAATCATAGAAAATATCATAATCCATTTCCGGCAGTATTGTTTAATACAGTGAATGTCCATTTTAAATAAATAGAAATATAGTGTTGAATTTGTTTCACACACAGAATGTTTAAATCAACCATTAAATCATATTAGTAAGCAAGTCTACATCAAATCCAGAAGTTTTATCATTTAGATTCAAATTTAGCATTATTCAAAACTATTTTCCCAGGTGATTTTTTAAATATATTTTCCAGCAGAACATGGATGGGTAACATCCTAAAGAAAAATCACGGTTCCAAGAATCAAATTAATACTAACAAGTTTATACATGTGTTTGACTAGAACAAATGTTCCTGATCACATACACCAAATATGTAAGAAATATTGGAAACATGACAAGTATTGCTACAGTACAAATAGATCTGAACAAAGTTAGCTTTTCTTCCCCACATACTTCAGATGTGTGCACGTGCATTTGTACTGGGGCAAGTAACCCGTTTCCTACTAGTTTAGATGAAATGCGGTTTTAGGCCTTGTGTAGATTTGATACAATATTGTACATACATCCGTATAAGGACTGGTTAACGTACATTTAAGGGTACGACCACATGGTGCGGTTGTGTGGCGCTTGTGACACGGCAGTGCTGAGTTTGAGTACCACACAGCTGAAAAGGCCTAGTGGCATTGAAGGTGCCACGTGACAGTTCAGACCCACTGAACCGTGTAGACTCATAAGTTTAATTAGAGCCTGCTGAGGCCCTTTTGGACTCACAGAACTCTAACACAGCACAGCCATGTCACAAGCGCCACACGACAATGCCCAAACTGTTACACTTACATTTTAACATGCCTGAGCCTTTGATATCTCTGAAATAAGCATTGCCAAAAGTGTCTAGAAGCAATTTATTTCTCTCTTCCAACTGAAATAAACATGCATTCTTAGTAAATTTGACCTTGCATGTAGGAGAGATAGAAGGGGAAGCTTATGATCGGTTCAATAGTTTCTGTAAACACACATTTCCAAATAGAAGATAAGTCTGTTTGGAGGCCATATTCCCCCGTGTGTACAAGACATGGCTGCAATTTAGTGCACATACGGTTCAGGTTTATGTGCCATTCCCCACTAGAAGTATTCTCCAAAATATACATAATTCAAAAGAATTTGCAGCTTTTTATACATACTCCTACATACAAATATATAAAGGCCCACACCTCTACAGAATAAGATTGGTTTCATGTTCTAGAATAAAGAGCTAACATATGCAGGTGCAGTACGGCCAGCTCACTAAACAGGTTCACAATCACTGACTGTAACCAGAGATATTAAAAGTGGTAAAGAATTATACTTTGAGGAGTTAAATACTTTAGGTTGCTTGAAAACCTCTTTAAGTACACCTTATTTGGGACCCCCCTCTAGCAGCCCATTATTGTCCTTTTTACTTTCAAACTGATAGAGAAGTAAGATACAAATATGACATACAATGTGTTGATATGCTGTACAGTTTTCTCTACAGAAAATGTATAACGACTAAGTGTATTAAGTCATGTATCCAACATCTAATATACCAGCATCATGGGAATAAATGCTGAAATTTGTACCTGTTTCACAAAAACTAGGCTTGAAAGAGATTATATAGAGAATTTCAGGTCAAATGTAGGTTAGACAAGATGCAAACCTCAACTTCTGCAGTATGCATCACTGTACACAGACCCAAAAGTAGCACTTAATTTAATGTCCCCTGTCCAAGGGACACAGACAGTCAGCAATGTATGCAGGAGTGTGGTATCAATCATTAACACTGTCAAGGGAGGGTGCCTTGTGTTTACACATGCAACATCAGAGGGTTCCAACAAAGAAAGTCATTCTTATCTGCAGCCATTGGACAAGTATAAATAAATATGTGCCTTTCAGCCCTCAAGGTAGTTTTATTTTACAGCTTAGTTGATTGCAGATAAACTGATAAACATTATTTTTCCAGGAGAGATGTACTTACAGTAAAATAAAGTTATAATCTACCTTCATTATGACAGCATTACTACTGCTGCTTCAGTTGAAGAACCACTTCTACTATTAATAGGAATTGGAAGAATAAGGGAAATCTTGTTCAAAAGTCTGGACATAAACATTCGATTTTTGTCAGTAGATGAACTGCTAAAAATGTAATATTTGTGGAGCTGAAGAATCTCTCTAAGTTTAGGGCCCTAAATCAAAACTGTTGGATGTTTTTCCGTTTGAACCTAACTTTAGGTTTATATATTATACAAATATTGCAGCACTCCCAGATAAATGAAGAAAGTGATATTTTTTTCACCCACTGAGACGTTTTACTGCTCTTCCTAATTTTTTCATACCTTTAGTTTTGCATAAGGGCTGATAAGGTTTTAGGGTTGATTTAGGTTTGATAAGGGCTGGGAATCTTTACAATTAAAATCACTAGAATAAAAGATTTGCCAAAAGCACTTTGGCATTAGATAGTGCCTTTGCGGCACATGCGGGATGGTCACTTGAATACTTACACAGGTTGCCAGCACACAAAGCGTCAAAACTGTCTGCAAGCTCCTTTCAAACCGCTTAGAGCCAACAAGCACTGGGGTCCTCTCTTGTCCCCTGAACATAAAAAACACACTCACTTGTCTGCAATCCCATCACTGCTCCATTGCTGGATACTTTTGGCCCTCACAGAACCAGAAAGTGGCTCAATCCCATGACTGTTGCAGCCCATAACAGGCTTCAATGGTCACAGCTGCCTGAATGGTAAATCACTGCTGGACAGGTGACAGGTGGGACTGCGGACATGTGAGTGGTGTTTTTTATGTTCAGGGGGACAGGGGAAGACCTGCGGGTTTATACGTTCCCAAGCCAGACAACCCCTTTAAGTCAGTGCTTCTGAAACTGTAAGGGGGCCTCACTGTTCAGGTGCTCCCCGGTTGTTGGTTGAAGTACAGCTGTGCAGACCGTTTAGAAAAATACCATTAAAGGCTGCACAGGCCTTTCTCAGGCATAACATTTTTAGTTTTTTTTTGCATGCACTTTGAACAATAGTAAGATTCAAGAATCACGTTTTATGCCTACTGGGGCCACACAAGAAAAAGATTCAGTACCCCTGCCCTGCCCGAAAGATGTCAAAGTATATATTCTAAGATAGCATCTAAAAGCTTATTTGTCACATTTTCCAGCAACAATATAGATGGCAGTATATGGCAATAAATTATGGAGACAGTAAATACAGTAAAATTAGTTAATAATACTTAACTACAAGAACTTGAAAGACGGCTTGTATTTGATTGCATAAAATTTTGTTTGACTGTTAAACAGGTTAGACCGGCAAACACAAGAAGTGAAATGTTCCTGTTTTTTCTGGCTATCATTTAAATCATAGCAAGCCTAGTGAAAAATGCAGTTAATTTGATCTAGGAAGCAAGATTTTGTTTTGTATATCCAGATTTATGTCGAGTTGCCCACAGACATTTGGTAGAAGTTGTCCAAATTTTCTAACTTTCAGCTGTTTCATTTATATGGAAATACTAGCTGAAGGACCTGGGTTCGCACGGGTATATTTCATCTATTTCATTTAATGTTTGTGTGTGTCATTAAAAGATATTGACAGTATCCACTATAACCAGTATCCACTATATACATCTACAGTACCCCGCCCCTTTAACAGTGACATCCACAGCCCCCACCTCTTAACACTGACCTCCCCCCACAGTGCCCCGTCTCCTTAAAATGGGACCTCCACAGCAGCCCACCCCCTTAACTTTGACCTTCACAGCAGTCTGCCACTTTAACAGTGAGTTCCACAGCAACCCACCTCCTTGACAGTCACCTCCACAGAGGCCCGCCCCCTTAACAGTGACTTTTACAGCACCCACCCCTTAACACTGACCATAGGTTATAGTCCCCTTAACTGTGACCTCCACCATTCCCAGCCCCCTTTACAGAGACCTCCACAGCGACTGCCTCTTTTACAGTGACTGCCATATTACCCTGCTCCCTTAACAGCGACATCCACTGTACCCGGGAACTCACAGTACCCCGCTGCCCCTTTAATAGTGGAATCCACAGTACCCTCCTCCATTAACAGTGACCTCCACAGTGCCCATCCCTTTAACAGTGGCCTCCACAGCGGCCTGCCCCTTACCAGTAGCATCAACAGCGCCCTCCCCTTTAACAGTGACCTCCACAGCGGCCTCTGCTTTATTAGTGACCTCCACAGTACCCCGTCTACTTAACAGATTTCAACAATATCCCGCCCTCCACAGAGCTCCGTTCCCTTAATATGTGACAGCCACAACACCTAGCTCCCTTAAGAGTGACCTCTACAGCACCCTGCCCCTTAACACTGACCTCCATAGCGGACCGTCCCGTTAACTGTGACCACCATTTCCTGCCCCCTTAACAGAGACCTCCACAGTGCCCTCCCCTTTAACAGTGACCTCCACAGCATCCTGCCCCCTTAACAGTGACCTCCACAGCGGCCTGACCCTTTAACAGTGACGTCCACAGCATTCAACCCTTTGTTAGTGACCTCCACAGTACCCAGTCTCCTTAACAGTGATTTCCACAACACCCTGCCCCCTTAACAGTGGCCTCTACAGCAATCTGCCCCTTAACACTGTCATCCATAGCAGACCGTCCCCTTAACTGTGACCTAGACAGCAGCCTGCCCCTAGGGTGGCCAGATGTCCAGTTTTAGGGCGGACAGTAGTGATAATCGAGCATGCTCGGCTGAACATCAGTTCGGCTCCAGCATCTCGATGCTTGGCACATGGCGGTATTCGGCTGAATACCGCATGTGTTCGAGCGCAATGCTCTAGTCTCCGCCCTAAGTACTGCCCTCACTGTAATGCCATAGCCATGTTGGCTGCTGGCATTAGAGTGATTGGCTGGCCGGAACGCGTCATCGGGTGCTATATAGTACCCAATGACGCATGTTCAGCTCATTCTTAGTCAGGGAGAGCTGTGCTGAGGAAGGGACAGACAGTGTAGGGACTGATTTAAGAATATTTTTACCATCAAAACTTCTCAGAGAGACAAAGGTCCTTTTAAGGACTATTGTGTGTGGCAGCAATATCTATTTTTAGCGCATCCTGCGCAAAATAGCGTTCAATAGTTAGGCAGCTGAAGACAGCGACATTAACTGCGCTACATCTCCAGTGTAAAGTGTGTGCATCCAAAAAATATCTGTGACATCCAGTGTACTTTTTCTGTAGACGGTGTCCACTGCGGACAGTGACATTAGCTGCGCCACATCTCCAGTGTAAAGTGTGCGCATCCAAAAAAAATCTGTGACATACAGTGTACTTTTTCAGTAGACGGTGTCCGCTTCTGACAGTGACATAACCAGTGCCACATCTGCAATGTAAAGTGTGCACTGAAAAAAGTTATCTGTGACATACAGTGTACTTTTTCCGTAGACGTTGTCCGCTGCGGACAGTGACATTAGCTGCGCCACATCTCCTGTGTAAAGTGTGCGCATCCAAAAAATATCTGTGACATCCAGTGTCCTTTTTCTGTAGACGGTGTCCACTGTGGACAGTGACATTAGCTGCGCCACATCTCCAGTGTAAAGTGTGCACATCCAAAAAATATCTGTGACATCCAGTGTACTTTTTCCGTAGACGGTGTCCGCTGCGGACAGTGACATTAGCTGCGCCACATCTCCTGTGTAAAGTATGCGCATCCAAAAAAATATCTGTGACATACAGTGTACTTTGTCAATAGACTGTGTCGGCTTTTGACAGTGACATAACCAGTGCCACATCCGCAGTGTAAGGTGTGCGCTGAAATTTTTTATCTGTGACATACAGTGTCCTTTTTCTGTAGATGGTGTCCGCTGCGGACAGTGACATTAGCTGCACCACATCTCCACAGGGTCAGCTCACCTGCTGCCCACACCTAAAAACTTTTACAGGGTCAGCTCACCTGCAGGCCTGCACCTAAAATCTTTTACAGGATCTGCTCACCTGCAAGCCCTCACCTAATTATACCTAATAGGTAATTTGCGTGCATACTGACTTGCTTGGATGTGGTAGATGTAGCCATTTCTCAGTCTCCCTATCTGGAATCGAACACTGATTCACCGTTACCCATGGTCACCATGGTTTAAGCTGAAAATAACATCGAAAGTTGATACAGCAGACATCCAAATGGATCGTCGCCATAACGGGGACGTGCGATCGGCCCCAGGTTATCTAGAGTCACCAAAGTGGCAGCAGGCCCTCACCCATAATGTTTTAGATGGTCAGATCAGCAAGCCCTTGCTTCAAATGTTTTTGAGGGTCACCAGAAGGCCATCAATCATAATTTTTCAAGGCTGCGTATGATGCCCTCCTTTATGTGTGACAAAGGGTTTATTGGGGTGTCAGTTCATAGTAATTTTTGGCAGCCCTGTCAATTACTGCATAGGCTTTATGAGCATAGGAGTCCCACTACATGAACAATTGTACCTTAATGTGAATGAGGCCCTCCTTTATATGATATACAGGTTGTATCGGAGTGCCTCTTCCTTGCAATTTTTTCGCAGCACTTGCACTTTATATACAAGTAAATATACAGGAAAGAATGTTTCCTAACAATTTTTCCTCTAAAATCGATTTTATCTTCGGTTTTGTGTGCATTATTTTCAGTCTGTAAAAGTGGCGTACTACTCGGACTCCATCGTTCCCAGCAGCAACCTGGGAAACCAAGATGCATCCAGACATCCTCCCCATGCTGTTCCTGAACCTTTTCGGTGGTGTTTCCATCAATTTCTGACCTTTTCCTATGAACCAGGCACCCTCCCCTCTTCAAAGTATGGGGTGCCTGGTTTAATGCTCAGGTTCTCCCATTGACTTCCATTATTCTCGTGTGCTCAGTAGAGCACCCGAGCATCCCGATGGTTTCAACCAGAGCACCCGAGCACCCTGGTGTTCGATCAACACTAATGTTCATATATTGTCATAAACCACAAAATAAACCATTCCCTGTATCTGACCCCAAACATTCTGTTCTGTCATAAATATGTTGTGATTAGAGATGAGTGAATTTTTCAAAAGTTCGATTTGGACGAATCGCAAAATTTTGCAAAAAAAATTGGCTTCGTGACAAATTACTTCATCATGAAGCGCCTTTTTTTGTAAGTAGTGGGTGCAATGACAGGGAGCTGCGATAGTACTGCCCCCCGCCATTGTAACCCTCCGATGCCGCGTTCATACATGATCGCGGCATCTGAGTATAAAAACTGTGTGAAATTAACATTAAAAAAATAATTAAATTAAACTTACCGACTACATTTGCCGGCCGCAGCCATCTGTTTTTAAGATCTGGTGCGAAATTTCGCATGGCAAGAAATTATGTCGTCATACGTCACCACGCATGGGATTTCTACAATCAAGATGGCGCAAGCAAATAGAGGAGGTAATAATTCATTTTTTTTGTTTTTTACACTATTTCAGGTTAAATCGATTCACTTACACGAAGCACAAGGAAATTTGGCTTTGAGGCAAATCGAATTTATCCTGAAATTCAGATCGAATTCCACTTCGTGGGATTCAATTATCTCATTCCTAGTTGTGATGGAACTTTATCTTACTGTGCTTAAACACAATATCAATAAATATATATCTCTTCCACAAAGAAGAGTGGACGATTGTGCAAGAAACCAACAAGAGAACAAAGAAGGAAGTCTTGAAAGTATCGGAACTTACATGTGGGGGTGAATTGGGAAGGCAGGTTAGAGATTTAAGGAAGGGAGAACTTGT
Organism: Bufo bufo; assembly: GCF_905171765.1. Taxonomy (NCBI): domain Eukaryota; kingdom Metazoa; phylum Chordata; class Amphibia; order Anura; family Bufonidae; genus Bufo; species Bufo bufo. The sequence goes on from NC_053389.1 coordinate 349,731,711, forward strand.
GGATGGCCTTATATGTAGTTGTTAGTATCTTGAACTAAATTCACTGGGCAATGAGGAGCCAGTGAAAGGATTGCCGGAGTCGTGAAACAGACGAGAAACAAGAAGAGAGGTAAATTTACTGGGCAGCAGAGTTGAGGATAGATTGGAGTGGTGCGAGAGTACTAGAGGGTAGACAGGAAAGTAGGATGTTGCAGTAGTCCAGGTGGGAGATGACGAGGACATGCACTAGCATTTTAGCTGACTCAGTGATGAAGAAGTGAAATTCAAGTGATATTCTTGAGCTGAAATTGGCAAGTGAAGGTAAGGGTTTGGATTTCTGGTTTGAAGGACAGGGCAGAACCAAATGTTACCCAAAGACAGCAGACCTGTGAGACTGCAGAAACCATGGTGATATTAAGTATAATGGATAGGCCTGGAGGGGTAACTGAATACTTAGGGGAAAGATGATGAGGTCTGTTTTCTCCATATAGTACGGCACTCTTAAATAACTGGCAATAATTAGATTTCTCCTTAAATGGTCCCAATTTATTTGCAAGACATACCCTGTATGTATATTTTGAGAACAATACAATACACCTTGTAAAATAAATCTTGCTAAAAAGTATCTGCATCTTACAGTCCGCAATCAAGGTGGTCCAGCAGTGCTATACTTCCCAGACTGCTTCCTTGATGACCTAGCAGTGCTCATACAGCACATTGCCCAATCAGTGCACTTTGCCCAATTAGTACATACAGCAAGAAGACTGTCATAGTAAAAAAAAAATATAAATATAGCTTTTCGCTGAAGGTACTTCCCAAGATGCCAGAGAAAAGCTGAGATGAAAGCTCTGTACTGCAAGGACCTTCCATGATTTCACTGGTGGGTAGGGCCAGATGGGCAGTGAAGGAAAATGAGTAAAGCTGTATCTGTCACGGATGTAGTAGGGGAGAACACCAAAAGACAACAATAAGGAAGGGGAAAGACACTAGACCTCACCGCTAGGGAAGGAAAAGGGTCACCACCTATAAAACCCTGCTCCTGGCCCTTACTCCTATCTGTATGGGCACCTCTCGATGGTAGAGATGCCCATACACAGGAACCTAGAAAACCCTGGTGACCCTAGGATGCCCTAAATGTAATGACAGGGCAGAGACAACCAGTTCCTTCCCTGGTGAAGGAATCAGCGTTTCGCTGAGGCTTAGTAAACAACCGGGGGGGGAGGGGGGAACAAAACACAACAACCGGAACACTTAACTTCTGAGAATGATGGATGAACAGGACTTCAACAAGAATCACACTCCAGCTCTTCCAAAACCAAATTAAGCTATCCAGAGCAAGGAGTGATGGGTAAAGTCAGACTAAATAGGGATAGGTAAAAGTCACATTGTCCATACCTGAACAGGAGGTGTGGACATACCAGCAACACACAGACAAAGTGAAACCAAAAGAGACTGTCAGATCACTAATGTGCAGATAATCTTTCAGACCTTCTAAGACCTGTCACAGGTGTGACAGTATTGTATGTCTATTACTGATGATGTAACCTATTTATATTGCTAAATATATACCCTACAAGTATTTCTATTACTAAAGATATACCTTATGTCTATATGTGTTACAGATCTGTGTGTGTGTGAGAGCACATGAGCTTGCATGCTGCAGCTCTGTGTAGCATTGCTGACTTAGTAGCATGTAGCAGGCTGTGTCTGTTGTGTGCATGTAGCATGGCTGTGTTTGTCATGTGTGTATGCAGCGGTGCTGTGTATGTAATTTACTGACAGCGGCCCCTCCACTTGATTAAACCACCGGGGAAGCTTTATTAAGTAGAAAACATGTTTTGTTTTTTTTCTCTACTTTTTTGTTGTATAAACCTGGGGTGCATCTTATGGTTTGGTGCATCTTGTAGTGAGGAAAATTCAGTATTTCGAGTTGATATGGTGTAATGATATAGTAGTCAATTTGATTTTTACTGTACTTCTCTTGGCCATTTGAGTGGATCAATATTTACCAGTGTTTTGTCAGATATCAGGTGAGATTCATTGTGTTTGAATAGTATGTAGCACTTTTCGCGAAAAAATTGTTTTATCCTTTATTCCAGTACCAGTCCATCTGCATAGATGATTAGCAAATATAACAACCAGTCAATTTGACATTCCAAACAAAATAAAACATAATCACATAATCACCAATTTGAAGAACCTATTTTTAAACAAACAGTATCGTTAAAATATAGCACAAGTATGTGTGCTGTGTTAAAGTTTTTTGAGGCAAACTATTAAGACATCGGAAATTGAAACCAACAACAATATAGAATTCATTTTTATCATTTACAAAACATAAAAGAATAGAATAAAATAGATTGTATCTAAGAATTGGCATCTGCTTCATGGAGACAAAACAAAGGCCCCTACTTATCTGAACATTCATCTATAACCTACATAAAAGCACCCAATTTAGGTATAAAAGTTGTCCCGTCTATTAGAAATCTTAAAACTAATAAGATCTTGGATGTCAATGAAGGGCTTCTATAGGTGTGGCATTTGCAATAATTGTAAAATGACTTGTTTTCCAAAGAAGACTGAGTGGAGTGGAAAATTGAAGACATAGTTGTAATTACACAGATGTAATATACTTAGACCAGTGCCCATGTAATATGCAGTGTATCAGGCATATCAGAACATATTTACAATATTAAAAATGGATATGAGAAACACACTCTAACAACTCTTTTAATAGTGTCACAATTGTAATCCCACTGGACTTTGTGGCTTTGCAGAAGATAAGGAGAAAATGGAAATGGGGGCTGACCATATTGCACGATTGTCACAGGCGGTATCCAGGAAAATCTGTCCAGGAAGTTGCTGGTACCTGGGGGACTGAATGCAGATTTAGAATTATTTGGATTCCTAGAACAAGGGGCTTTGGCCCCACTCTGCTGTGACAGAATCTTTTGCCTGTGCCCTGATATCCCCTTGGGGCAAGGCCTCATCTATTTTATATACAGGTGCATCTCAATAAATTAGAATATCATTGAAAAGTTAATGTAGTTCAGTAATTGAATTTAAAAAGTGAAACTCAATATACAGATTCATTACACACAATCTATTTAAAGCATTTATTTATTTTAATGTTGATGATTATGGCTTAAAACTAATGAAAACCCAGGACTTGGCACTAGAGATGTCCCGAACTATTCGCCGGCGAACATCGCTTGTTCGCGTTCGCCGCGGCGGGCGAACATATGCGATGTTCGGTCCGCCCCCTATACGTCATCATTGAGCAAACTTTGACCCTATACCTCACAGTCAGCAGACACATTCCAGCCAATCAGCAGCATACCCTCCCTCCCAGACCCTCCCACCTCCTATCAAAAAGCAAGGACAGCATCCATCTTAGATTCATTCGGAAGCTGCAGTATTAGTGGGAGCAGGGAGAGTTCTGCTGCTGCTGATTTAATAGGGAAATCGTTTGCTAGGCCAGTGTTCTGTGCCCACTCCAGTCCTCAAAGACTCATCTGATCTACTGTAAGGACATTCTCTGTAATATAATTGCAGTTGCCTGCCAGCGTGTGTGTCAGGCCCACAGCGTGTACTTTGCCCACTACTGCCAGTGCCCACCACTCATATCTGGTGTCACAGCTTGCATTTAAAACAGTAAAACTATTTTTTCACTGTAATATAATTGCAGTTGCCTGCAAGTGTGTTTGTCAAGCCCACAGCGTGTACTGTGCCCACTACTGCCAGTGCCCACCACTCATATCTGGTGTCACAGTAGCTTGCATTTAAAACAATAAAACTATTTTTTCACTGTAATATAATTGCAGTTGCCTGCCAGCGTGTGTGTCAGGCCCACAGCGTGTACTGTGCCCACTACTGCCAGTGCCCACCACTCATATCTGGTGTCACAGTAGCTTGCATTTAAAACAGTAAAACAATTTTTTCACTGTAGTATAATTGCAGTTGCCTGCCAGTGTGTGTGTCAGGCCCACAGCGTGTACTGTGCCCACTACTGCCAGTGCCCACCACTCATATCTGGTGTCACAGTAGCTTGCATTTAAAACAGTAAAACAATTTTTTCACTGTAATATAATTGCAGTTTCCTGCCAGCATGTGTGTCAGGCCCACAGCGTGTACTGTGCCCACTACTCATATCTGGTGTCATAGTAGCTTGCATTTAAAACAGTAAAACAATTTTTTCTCTGTAATATAATTGCAGTTGCCTGCCAGCGTGTGTGTCAGGCCCACAGCGTGTACTGTGCCCACTACTGCCAGTGCCCACCACTCATATCTGGTGTCACAGTAGCTTGCACGCATAGTAGGGGCCGTCATGGTCCTGTGATTTCCTTTGGCCCTAGAATAATGCCCAGTGTTCAGAGGCCACGTACCCTGAACTCGAAAAGTTCTGAGGACATAGTTGACTGGCTAACACAGGACACCCAATCTTCTACAGCTTCCGCTCGGAACCTTGACGCACCATCCACCTCCAACTCAGCTTCGGGCACCTCTCAAGTTACCACTCGCCCGCCTGCCGCCACCACCAACACTAGCACCACAGCTGCTTCACTTGATCTGTCAGAGTTATTTACACATCAGTTGGAAGAAATGAGTGATGCGCAACCATTATTGCCAGAGGATGTAGATAACAGGGATATGTCTCAGTCAGGCAGCATTACACACATGGACGTACTGTGTGATGATGATGATGTTGTACCCGCTGCTGCTTCCTTTGATGAGTTGTCAGATACAAGTGAAGCGGTTGATGATGACGATGTGTCCATGAATGTCACGTAGGTGCCCGCTCGAAGAGAAGAAGAACAGGGGGAAAGTTCAGATGGGGAGACAGAGAGGAGGAGTAGACGAGTTGGAAGCAGGGGGAGGTCGTCGCAAGGAGCTAGTGGCACAGTTAGACAGCATGTATCGGCACCCGGGGTCAGCCAGACAGCACGCCAATCAACGCATGCTGTTGCCACCACCAGAATGCCGTCATTGCAAAGCTCAGCAGTGTGGCATTTTTTGTGTGTGTCTGCCTCTGATAACAGCGATGCCATTTGCAACCTGTGCCAAAAGAAACTGAGTCGTGGGAAGTCCAACACCCACCTAAGTACAACTGCTTTGCGATGGCACATGATCTCACATCACAAACGCCTATGGGATCAACACATGATGAGTACAAGCAGCACACAAACTCAAAGCCACCATCCTCCTCCTAGTCCAGCATCTTCAGCAACGTCAACCACTGCTGTCCTCCTTGCCCCCTCTCAACTATCCGCCACTCTGCCTCTCACCTTCAGCAGTTCCTGCTCATCTGCCCACAGGTGTTTGTCAAGGAAATGTTTGAGCGTAAGAAGCCAATGTCACAGAGTCACCCCCTAGCCCGCCAGCTTTTACCATACAAGCTGGTGGAGTCTGAGGCCTTAAAAAAATTTGTAGCTATTGGGACACCGCAGTGGAATTTCTTTTTCACAAAAGGCAATCCCCAACCTGTACTCTATTGTGGAAAAAGAAAGTCATGGCATGTCTGGCACACAGTGTTGGGGCAAGGGTCCATCTGACCACTGATACCTGGTCTGCAAAGCACGGTCAGGGCAGGTATATCACGTACACTGCGCATTGGGTAAACCTGCTGACGGCTGCCAAGCATGGAATGCGTGGCTCTGCAGAGGAGTTGGTGACACCGCCACAACTTGCAGGCAGGCCTGCTGCCACCTCCTCTACTCCTCCTACTCCATCCTCTTCACTAACCTCCTCGGCTGAGTCCTCTTCTGCTGCTGCGTCTTGCTCCACATCAACTGCACCCCCCCAGCTCCCCAGGGCTATTCCACATCCCGGATACGACAGTGTCACGCCGTCTTGGGGTTGACTTACCTGGAGGCGGCATTGAATTTGGGCAAGTTGACACATGTGCCGTGCATGGCACATGTGTTAAGAACACCTCCCACATGGCAAGATCCGCCAAGGCTTCCCGATCCAGATGGATAAGAGAGTCTCGATCGGTGGCAGCGGGTAACAATTGGAGGAGTCTATATAGAAAAGACCTTCCCTGTGGCATAATTTTTGTGGCTAAATTAAACGTGCCCAGCAGGGACTGCAACTCGGCTTTAGAGATGGTCCGGGACCCCACGTGTCTAGCGATGGATGCTATAAGCCTGCTCAATTTGTCCTCAGGGAGCCTAGCTTCCATCCTTCCGGTATCTAAGGTAATACCTAGAAAGGTGATTGTCGTGGAGGGGCCTTCGACTTTAGAAGGGCCCACTGGTACATTTAATTCTGAAAATACGCTGAGCAGGCTGTCCAGTCTGTCAGGGACATGATGAGGATGTTCCACTAGCAAGAAATCATCCAGGTAATGGATCACCCTAGGGCAATGAACATGATTTACGAGGATCCAATGGAGGGCCTGAGTGAACTGATCGAACAGCCAGGGGCTGCTTTTTGATCCGAACGTGAGGCAGGTGGTGAAGTAGTACAGGTCCCTCCATTTGATACCGTAAAACTTCCATAGATGTGGATGAAATGGTAATAGCTTGAAGGCATCAGATATATCAGCTTTTGACAGCCAAGCACCTGCCCCGACCTGCAAAATTAATTGTATGGCTTCATCTAAGGAAGAGTAATGCATTGAATATTCCTCCGAAGGAATCAATAAGTTTAGACTGGGGATGTTGGAGGCGTGAGGAGCTGATAAGTCATAGATGAGTCTTTTCTTATCGGAATTTTTTTTTTGACTAAACCAATCGGGCTGACTCTGTATATATTGAAGGGCGGTTCTGAGAAAGGGACGATAATGAAGCCCTTCTGCAGTTCCGCTTGCAGTAGCGAGTCTACCGCAGCTGGATCTGCCAATGCCGACAATAAGTTGGGTCCTTCCCAAGAAACCTGGGGCAAGGTAAGCAAACCTGTATGAAACCCTTCGATGAACCTAGACTTCAGAAACTGAACGAAAGCGGGGTCGTAATGATTTTTTAGCAAGGAGAGCAATAAATCGAGATTGATGTCGGTTAGTCAGGAGCTCTTGGCTGACCGCTGGGAACAGGAGGACTGGGGGTGGGCCCGGAAACAAATGAAACAGATGTGAAGGGCCTTGCACTTATTGTAATTGCAGAATGACAGACAATAGTTATTGCACATTTGATTTCTCCCCAATAACACTATGGGCGGTCCTAGCTTGTCCATCAGCGGGCCGGGTTTCAGAGCCCCTGAGGGGCCGGGCTGCTGTTTAGTTTGAGAAAAAAGGTTAAAATTGGGACACAAGTCGGAGGAATGTAGGACTGACTGGCAGTTTACACAGGTTGGAGCTTTGAGCCCTGCAAAGTGTCTGCAGAAAAGTTCCATGTCCAACGATGCCCAATTGGTGACATGCTGGAATTGGGAGAGTGCGGCGGCCGCCTTTGCCGAAAATGATCGGTGGTAATCATAAAAGGCAAAGCCTCCATATTTGTAACCTAATTCCGTAACCATATACAAATATGAGTCTAACTCCTCTCTCCTGTTGGGTTGGGCTGAACATATAATATCCCGGTACAAGCTGAAAGCTAACACAAATTCTGGAATGGTCAATTTCTTGTTGAGACGAGCGTCTTTGGATTTGAGAACAACTGACACATCGCCGCAGGCAATGGTCTTGTTCTCAACGGTATCATGGGTGGAGATGAGTATGGCCGCTAGGTTAACGTTGAGACCTGACAAAATATTTTTCCGGATGGACTCGGGAACGAAGCATGATGGCGCAATCTCAGGCGTGCCTGGGACTCTACCTGGAGAAGAAGGTTGGGAGGTAGAAGGGCCTGGTACGGGTATGACTGGCAGAGCAGGTATAGGATCTCTGCTCTCCACCGCCTGAAGTCTGGTGTTAATATCAGATAGGGAGCTTGAGAGGCTGTTGATAGTGTCATGCAACTGAGTTAGGGATAGCTGAATAGTAGACATGGACACCTGCTCGGTTGGTGCGCTGGATGGTTCGGGAAAAAGTAAGCGATAAAGTTCGGCTTTGCGGGCAGAAGCTGAGTGACGGATTCCCCGTCTGTTCAGTTCCGAAACCAACTTGGGAATCGTCCAGATTCTGTACGTGGAGTGACTGGCCCGCTCACAGGCTGCGGACCTCAGGGTTGACATGGCGTCCTCGATGTCGGACCTGTGTGACATGGTGAAGCTGATAGCGAATATTTGTAAAATACACATATAGACTGCAATTTAGCTAATATAGTGCTATAGTATTTTTTTTTTAAGTGTACATTTTTTTCCAAAACTGAAGTGCAGAAGAGACAAAAAAAATTTGACTATAAAAAAAAATTATAGCACTATATTACCTAAATTACAGTCTATATGTGCATTTTACGAATATTCGCTATATTGCTATAACTTCGTTTTTTAGAATACGACGAATATGACGAATATTCTAAAAAACAAAGTTATAGCAATATAGCGAATATATTCGTTATTTACAATATTCGTCTTTTTTTTTTTCAATGTTTACTGTTATTCCACTTTGGCATACTGCTCCCCGACAAGCATCCCCGTCACAATGGGAACGCCTGTGGGTTAGAATATACCATCAGATCTGAGTTTTCACGATCTCAGGGAAAACTCAGATCCGATGGTATATTCTAACCCACAGGCGTTCCTATGGTGACGGGGACGCTTGTCGGGGAGCAGTATGCCAAAGTGGAATAACAGTACACATTGGGAAAAAAAAGACGAATATTCTAAATAACGAATATATTCACTATATTGCTATATATTCGCACTCGCCCCCTAATGTTTTAGAGTCAGCTCACCAGCAGACCCTCAGCCTTAATTTTTTCCATGGTCAGATCAGCACCATGCACTCGCCCCTAATGTTTTAGAGAGTCAGCTCGGCAGCAGACCCTCACCGCTTATGTTTTAGATAGTCAGCTCGGCAGCAGGCCCTTGTCCCTAATGTTTTAGATGGTCAGCTCGGCTGCAAGCCCTCGCTCATAATGTTTTAGCTTGTCAGCTCAGCAGCAGGCCCTCGCCCCTAATGTTTTAGAGAGTCAGCTCAGCAGCAGATCCTCGCATATAATGTTTTAGATGGTCTGAGCATCCCGAGGTGTTCTACTCGTGCACCCGAGCACTTTGGTGCTCGATCAACACTAGTACAGATCCTTGCAATATGGGGCTGTGCATTATCATGCTGCAAAATGAGGTAATGGTTGTGGATAAATGGCACAACAATGGGCCTCAGGATCTCATCACGGTATCTCTGTGCATTCAAAATGTCATCAATAATATGCACCTGTGTTCGTTGTCCATAACATATGCCTGCCCATACCATAACCCCACCGCCACCATGGGCCACTCGATCCACAACGTTGACATCAGGAAACCGCTCACCCAAAGGACGCCACACACGCTGTCTGCCATCTGCCCTGAACAGTGAAAACCAGGACTCCTCATCCATGAACAGAACGTCTTTCCAACATGCCAGACGCCATTGAATGTGAGCATTTGCCCACTCAAGTCGATTACAACGATGAACTGCAGTCAGGTCCAGACCCTGATGAGGACGACAAGTATGCAGATGAGCTTCCCTGTTTCTGACAGTTTTTGCAGAAATTCTTCTGGTTATGCAAACCGATTGTTGCCGCAGCTGTCTGGTGGCTGGTCTCAGACGATCATGGAGGTGAACATGCTGGATGTGGAGGTCCTGGGCTAGTGTGAGAGGCCAGTTGGATGTACTGCCAAATTCTCTGAAACGGCTTTGGAGACGGCTTATGGTAGAGAAATGAACATTCATGCACAGGCAACAGCTCAGGTAGACATTCCTGCAGTCAGCATGCTCCCTCAAACGTTGCAACATCTGTGGCATTGTGCTGTGTGATCAAACTGCACATTTCAGAGTGGCCGATCTATTGTGGGCAGTATAAGGCACACCTGTGCAATATTCCTGCTGTCTAATCAGCACCTTGATAATCCATCCCACCTCACAGGTGTGGCATAACTCGGCAAAGGAGAAGTGCTCACTGAGCTATGTGTTTGCAACCTGTATACACTCTTCAGTCTCTGCCACCCACACCATTAATCCTAGAATCCTGGTGTGGGCTGCAGGGACTGAAAAGACTCTGGACAGGCTGCATTTATACAGCACTCCAGATTACTACAGGAGCCTGGCACTGACTGTAGAAATCTCTCTTAAAGAGATAACTCTGATACTAGCCACTTAACTTCCTAGATGCCACTGTAAACAGAGACAGCATCTAATCACCCTGTCAGCAGATGGGGTAACTCTTAGATCAGTGTGGGGTCCTACCACTAGGATCACCACAAAAATGGGGTCCCCATAACCTTTGGATCAATCCCCCCCATGACCGGAGTGGCCAATCAGGCATGTACGCAGCCACTCCATTCACTTTTTTAGGAGTTCAAGACATACGAGTAAAGAACACGGCTATCTCTAAAACTCCGATTGAAATGAAAGAAGCAGCTGTGCACATGCCTGACCTGCCTACTTCCTTCATTTTCTCAGGGGCTCCATTGGGTACAGGATCACTGTTCTTGTAATCGGTTGAGGTCTTTTACCTAATAGAAACCCATTGTTTAAAAATCTTTTTGCATCAACGCATCCCAAGACCCATAACATTATATATTTTTTTCTTTTACAGAGCTGTATGGGAGCTTCATTTCTGTGGGATGAATTGTACTTTTCATTTGTATCATATTGGGGTACATAAAACTTTGATTGCTTTTTATTACATTTATTACGTTCAATAAAAAAAACATATTTGTTATTGGAATTTTTTATTTAATAAATGTTTTTATTTTTTTAACCATTTAATAATCTCACATGGGGACTATAACAGGCAATCTTTTGATCACTTCTAAAATACAATACACTAGGTGAGATTTATCAAACTGGTGTAAAGTAGAACTGGCTTAGTTGCCCATAGCAACACATCAGATTCCACCTTTCATTTTATTTTTAACAGCTGCTTTTGAAAATTAAAGATGGAATCTGGTTTCTATTGGCATCCAAGCCAGATCTACTTTTCACCAGTTTGATAAATCTCCCCCGCTATTCCTACAGTGCACTGTATTTTAATGTCCATTGACCAGCAGGCTGCACCAGAGGGGCACAACCTGCTAGGGAACACTCAAGGCAGGCTTGGGGCATATACTAGGTCCTGGCCTGCATATACACACGTCGGCACCCCACAATAGCATGTGTATAATAAGGGATTAAAAATGAATAGCTATAAAAGTTGGCATTGGGGTTTTAGGGAGCCGTTTCAGTTTTCGCCTCAGGTAGCAGAAAGGCTAGATGCACCCCTGGATGACCTATCCTCTCAAAGCTGCAACTTGGCCATGTAAGCAATGTACTTTGATGTCACATGGCCTAGGAAGATGCTGCAGTGCTCATTGACTGCCAGCCTCTAACAGCTGATCGGCAGGTGTCCTGGGAGTGGGACCCCCACGGATCTGATATTGATGACCTATCCTGGGGATAGGTCATCAATATTAATTACTGAATAACCCCCTTAAAGCAAAAGGAATGTAGGCCCTGCTCGAAGGAGCTTACAAACTATGAGGAGATAGGGGGTGACACAAAAGTTAAAACATGCTTGTTTGGAAAATGGTCCAGCCATCTTAACAAAATTGAAGAGTATATATAAAGCTACATGAGCCAGTCACCAGCCAAAATCACGGTTTGAACTTAGTTCATCAAACACCTTATTATACACTGCTCAAAAAAATAAAGGGAACACTTAAACAACACAATGTAACTCCAAGTCAATCACACTTCTGTGAAATCAAACTGTCCACTTAGGAAGCAACACTGAGTGACAATCAATTTCACATGCTGTTGTGCAAATGGGATAGACAACAGGGGGAAATTATAGGCAATTAGCAAGACACTCCTGGCTGATGTTTTGGTCACTTTTGAATGCTGGCGGTGCTTTCACTCTAGTGGTAGCATGAGACGGAGTCTACAACCCACACAGGGTAGTGCAGCTTATCCAGGATGGCACATCAATGCGAGCTGTGGCAAGAAGGTTTGCTGTGTCTGTCAGCGTAGTGTCCAGAGCATGGAGGCGCTACCAGGAGACAGGCCAGTACATCAGGAGACGTGGAGGAGGCCGTAGGAGGGCAACAACCCAGCAGCAGGACCGCTACCTCCGCCTTTGTGCAAGGAGGAACAGGAGGAGCACTGCCAGAGCCCTGCAAAATGACCTCCAGTAGGCCACAAATGAACTTTATGGTTGTTGTCATGGAACATAACAAGTTGAACTTAGTGTTAGGTTCCTCCTGTCTTACAGAGATCGCCTTGACGTGTGGCAGACAAAATGATTTGCCAAGGATCTCTAATTTATAAGCATAGCATTATCAATATAATACATTTTTGTACTTAATTTGGTCTGCAGAGTGCTGTTGCATTGTATGTTTTGTTCCATGTTGTGTTTTTTAGCCATAGCAATTTGCACCTGCGCATTGGGATGTGCTGACTAACCCCCTTTTTTTCTTTGCAGTTTGTATGTGAGGTATGGCTAACTCTCCTATTTGGTTGTGCACTCCTGATCAGCCTGTTTGCCTCATAGGCTGATTTTAAACTAGCATGAGTATAAAGCTTAGTTGTCACGATAGGTAGGTAAGCGGGGAAATAACCAAACACAAGAAAACAAACAGAACAAATGACTAGGCCCAAAAGCTAGGGAGAAAAGGGTCACCTCCTAGCGATCCCTAAAAGTTTTCCCTAAACTGCTGTGCCCATGTGCATACCCTAATGGTGGATATGCAAATGCCCACGTGCCTAAACCTATACACCCTGGGCAAACCCTAAGCTGTAGGGAAAAGGGGAGAGGCAACCTGCTTCTTCAAACCCGGAGGAAGCAAGCGTCTTCCTAGAGGCCTAGATAAAAGACACAATGGGAAATAATGGAGAGGACTTATCTGGAGCAGACGATCCACCACACATCCAGAGCTCACAAGAAAGAACTATAACCCGCACAGGCCACTGGGGGAAGGAGGGATAAATAGCCTCACTAACAATCAAACCCAGTACACCTGAGGGAAGGTGGATCCAGCTCAAACCAAAACCAAAACAAACAGAGATGTCAGACATGTGCAGCCAGTCTGACAGACCTCCGCACATTCACAGGGCAAGGCGTGACATTAGTTTGCTCTGCCTGCATGTTGGTACTTGTAGTCCCTGGATTCAATGGAGGCCATTTTGGCACCAAAAATGATAAAAACCAAAAGGGGGCCCAGCATGCATGCGGAACCTACACCCCCTGAACTTCATGGTCGCTGTCATGGCACATAACAGGTTAAACTTAGTGTTAGGTTCCCGTCTTACAGAGATCGCCTTGACGTGTGGCAGACAGGCTCAAATAATTTTGTACAAAATTATTTGCCAAGCATCTCGAATTTATAAGCATAGCATTAGCAATATAATACATTTTTGTACTTTATTTGGTTTGCAGAGTGCTGTTGCATTGTATGTTTTCTTCTATGTTGTGTTTTCAGCCATACAACGTGCACCTACACATTGGGATGTGCTGACTAACCCCCTTTTTTTCTTTGCACACTGCAGCAGGGCGTGGCTGCTGGCGCAAAAAAATCTGTTGACAGTTTTTCACTCTGCAAAAGGAGGAGCGCGCACCCTGATGAATCACCAGGGCGCGCACGGCAGTACGGCCCTTCACTGATAGGCTCTGCCCACCTTCAAGGCGGGAAAGACACGCCGGAGCAAGAAGAAAAAAATGGCTGCCGCAGTGCCCCTTCAGGACAGGCACCACAGGCAGCCAGAATGAGCGACACTGACAGTGAGTGACAGTCAGTGTCACAGTGTGACTGAGTCACTTCCTGAGTGTCAGGTGGGCTGACCAGGCAGTATATCAAGGGGTAATGCTGGTAGGCCTGGCCTGGTATATGGACAGCAGAGATGGGCAGATGGCATCTTCTGGGGGGTGTATCTTACATGGGACTATATGCTGGAGGGGCTGAAGGCAGGAGAGTGATGTATCTTACATGGGACTGTATACTGGAGGAGCTGAAGGGGAGTGATGTACAGTATTTTACATGGGACTGTATGCTTGAGGGGCTGAAGGCAGGGGAAGGTTGTATCTTACATGGAACTGTATGCTGGAGGGGCTGAAGGTAGGGGGAGCGATGTATTTTACATAGGACTGTATGCTGGAGCAGCTGAAGACAGGGGGAGTGATGAATCTTACATGGGACTATATGCTGGAGGGGCTGAAGGTAGGGGGAGCGATGTATTTTACATAGGACTGTATGCTGGAGCAGCTGAAGACAGGGGGAGTGATGTATTTTACATGGGACTGTTTGCAAGAAGGACTGAAGGCAGGGGGAGTGATGAATCTTACATGGGACTATATGCTGGAGGGGCTGAAGGCAGGAGAGTGATGTATCTTACATGGGACTGTATGCTGGAGGAGCGGAAGGCAGGGGGAGTGATGTATTTTACATGGGACTGTATGCTGGAGGGGCTGAAGGCAGGGGAGTGATTTATCTTACATGGGACTGTATGCTGGAGGGGTTGAAGGCAGGGTGAAGGTTGTATTTTACATGGGACTGTATGCTGGAGGGGCTGAAGGGGGCCATAATTATTACTAAAAGGGTGCTTTTACACTTGCGTTTTTCTTTTCCGGCATAGAGTTCCATCTTAGGGGCTCTATACCGGAAAAGAACTGATCAGTTTTATCCCCATGCATTCTGAATGGAGAGCATTCCGTTCAGGATGCATCAGTATGTCTTCAGTTCAGTCTTTTTGACTGATTGGGCAAAAGATAAAACCGTAGCATGCTGCGGTTTTATCTCCGGCCCAAAAAACGGAAGACTTGCCTGAATGCCGGATCTGGCATTTTTTTTTTACATAGGAATGTATTAGTGCCGGATCCGGCATTCAAAATACCGGAATGCCAGATCCGTCCTTCCGGTAAAAATGTGAAAAAAAATCGTTACAGATCCGTTTGTCCGTATGACAAACAGAGAGACGGATCCGTTCTTGCAATGCATTTGTAAGACGGATTAGGATCATGTGCATTAGGATTAGGATCAAGTGCATTCAGTTGGCATACGTTTTGCCGGATCACTCTGACGCAAGTGTGAAAGTAGTCTAATACAGAGGGGGCCATAATTATTACAATAATACTACAGAGGGGGCCATTATAATATTAATAATAATAATACAGAGGGGGCAATAATAATAATATAGAGGGGCCATTATATATTATAAAGAGGGCATTATACTTATGGGCACTACGTGGGGAGGGGAGGTCTGTTATCTGAGGATGATAGTAAATAAAGGAATAAATAAAAAAATCTGTGAAACTCTGTAGAGACGAGACGCAGCTGAAAGAAGGTGTCATGACGGTCCTATCTCCGAATGAGGACGCTGAGGAAAGTCTACATCACAGGAGATGTCTCTGGATGTAACAGGTATGGTGCGGTATTCTCCTGTATATTTCATAGCAATGTATGTTATGTCCATACAAATATCTGTTTTGGCGGGGGGTGGATATAGAATTTGGCCCACACAGCCGAAGCCTGGCCCCAGACTTCAGGTCACCCATCTACTAGATTATCTGTACTCAGAGAGTTATCACTGAGTTATCTGTGGTGTTATGTCGGACTGCAGGTGACATCTACTATATCATCTGTAAAAAGGGGCGTGGTCACAGGTTGGTGGGGGCACAATACTTGGCTTGCCCCGGGTGCTGCCAACCCACGCTACGCCACTGCCTAGAAAGTAGGAATGAAATAGCAGCACACGATTTATTCATTTTCTATGCTCAGCTATATGTGAAGCCGAATAGAACTTTAGATGTAACACTGCATGTTTGTGGCATTATACAGGCACACCTGCAGAGTTCAGTTCATGACTGATTTATGGCAAAACACAATGCCTAATCACAGCTGCCATTTATATATCCAAAATAAACAGTACAGAAAAATGGACTATTATCAAGGATTTGCATCTTATTTTATTAAAAAGCTGGAAATGCATATATTCAACATCCAACATAATTTAAAAAAATATATAATTCAATTTTTTCTTTGATCTTTAGCATGTAGTAACCAGTTACTTAACTGACCTCCAATGCACACAAGACACGTTGAAAAAAAGAGAATTAAAAGGGTTTTCCAAGATTTTATAACTGATGACCTATCCATCGACTGGGGACTCCTGGGATCCCAGCCAATCAGCTGTTTGAAAAAGCACCAGCTCTCCTGTAGCCTTCTCTGCACTCACTAAACACAGCTCCGTACATTGGATAGCGGCTGTGCTCGGGATTGCAGCTCAGCCCCATTCACTTCAATTGTGCTGAGCTGCACCTAGGTTACGTGACTGATGAACGTCATGTCACTGGCCTAGGGAAAGCTGCGAAAAGGCAGTTGTGCTACTGCGAGCACCAGTGCCCTCTCAAACAGCTGATCGGCAGGGGTCCCGCGTGTCAGACCCCCACCGATCAGATATTGATGAACTATCCAGAGGATACTCAGGTATACACATTAGGAACATTAATAATAAATAAAGCAAATCTCTGTATCCTATTAACTGGTGTCCCTAAACAGTAAATTGTAAAAGAGGGAAATATTGAATAATCTAAATATTATGGCTCTATTCACATTATCATCATGGATTTCATTCAAGATTCCTCAACTGACTAATTTTGTAACAAATCCCATGGGCACATCAGGTTTCCTTATTTACTGGGTAGAATAGCATAACCAGCTGCTAAAAAGCAAATGAAAACTGCTAGGAAAGAACCCACGGAGAGATCATTTTTATCTGTGACACTTCATTGAATTGCTAATATGGTAAACACTGTAGAATGAAATTGGCCAATAAAAATAACATTGCAAATGAATATCATTTCATGAGCAATGCAAGATGTAGCAGCTGATGTCTTAACTGTATTTAGTATTCTAGCATTTCACATTCTGAATGAAAAATTTGTGTTTTTGTTCCCTTTTCTGCAGCACAGTTTACAACCTTAATCCATTACATTAACCCCTTCAGCACCAAGCCACTTTTCACCTTGAGTTCCAGGCCAATTTTTGCAAATCTGACATGCATCACTCTATGTCGTAATAACCCTGGAACACTTTTACTTTTCCATGTTAGTGAAAAATTTGAGTCAATATATTTAATATTTATTTTAAAAAATCTGAAAGTTACAGAAAATTTGGAAAAAAAATGCATAATTTTTTTAATTAGAATTTCTCTGCTTTTAAGGCATTTAGTGATACCTCATAAAATAGTTATTACTTTACATTTCCCCTATGTCTACTTTATGTTGGCATAATTTTATAAATGTCACTTTATTTTTTAGGATGTTAGAAGCCTTAGGGTACTTTCACACTAGTGTTAAGGTTTTCCGGTATTGAGTTCCGTCATAGGGTCTCAATACCGGAAAAAAACACATCAGTTTTGTCCTAATGCATTCTGAATGGAAAGAAATCCATTCAGTATGCATCAGCGTGTCTTCCGTTCCGTCCCTTTCACGATATGCTGCGGTATTTTCTCCGGCCAAAATTCCGGAACACTTGCCGGATTGCCGGATCCGGCATTAATTTCCATTGAAATGTATTAATGCCGGATCTGGTACCAAGTGTTCAGGAAATTGTCGCATTGACGGATCCGGTTTTCCGGTCTGCGCATGAGCAAACCTTTAAAAATGTGAAAAAAAAAATACCAGATCCGTTTTTCCGGATGACACCGAAGAGACGGATCCGGTATTGCAATGAATTTGTCAGACGGATCCGGAAAAAAATCATATCCGTTTGCATACGGATTTCCGGATCCAGCAGGCAGTTCCGGCAACGGAACTGCTTGCCGGAATCTAACAACGCTAGTGTTAAACTAGCCTTAGAATTTTAGAAAAAATTCCTACAATTTTTAATAAAATAAAATTTCCAAAACCCACTTTTTTAAGCACCAATTCTGTTATGAAGTCACTTTGTTTCAGTTTTACATAATAAAACATTTTTGAAAAGAAATCATGTTTTTGTAACTCCATTTTCTGAAATGTCAGATTTTTTTTTATTTTCTGCCAATAATCTTGTGTGGGTACTATTTTTGGGAACATATGATTTTTTTGATTGTTCAATATTATACTTATATTATGGCAATCACCCGAGGGGGTAGATCGTGTGATATTTTTATAGAGCAGGTCATTATGGAGGCAGCAATACCCAATTATGTCAGTTTTTTTCTTTTTTTTTTCTATTTATAACACTTTTATATGTCTTTATTATGGGAAAAGGTCATTTTTTTACTTGATACTTTTATTTTTTATTCTGAAAAAAACTTTTTTAAAATCTTTTTTACTTTTTATTTTTTCCCCATTGTGGAACTTTTGGGGATCTGATCCCCTCTGCGATGCATTACAATACATCCTGTCAAATCACATCCCACAGCACCGTACAGGTATGGATTAAAAAAGTAGCACTGATAAAATACTAGAGATGAGTGAATCAATTCTAAATGAATTGGATTTGTTACAAATATCACAAAAATGTATTGGCCTAATGAATAGAAAGTTTGGGTTATTTGATTCTGATGGATCACTTTAAAATGACACCCAGCACCATTTTACTATGGAAATTGGTGGGAAAAACGATAAAGGATTTCATGACACTGGGAGGAAGTGGGGGAGGGCTTACCCTGACTGGCTCAGAGGATGACAAACAGCCTGATCAGCCAATCAGGGGGCAGTATTCACACAGGTTCTTCTTCACAGAAAGAAGAAATCTTATTATGCGTGCAGGTGGGGATGTGATAGGATTAGTTGTGGCTGTGTCAAGCCAACTATGGACACTATAGGGAGAGAACTGGAGATATAATTGGGGAGATTTTTGTGCCCCGGAGAATCCAGTGCTGTTCTCCCCTTCACTGCACTGCTGGCCCAGTGAGGCGACTGCTAAATCGTGAGTAACCGATGAACTGTATATGCATTCCGGTCCACCGTGCACCTCACGTGTTCTACCCCAGCGGACTGGTAAATGGGATCCTGCAGGTGCCAGCGGTGTTTGGCATATCCTGGATCTGGCGATTCCAGTATTCTGCTGGTATGCTGGAACAGAATACCAAAATCTGATCACAAGTGATTATCTAGCCTTACCCTATGAATTGTATATGTAAAGAAATAAAGCAGGCGGCACTCACCGGTGTAATCATTGAAGTCCTTTATTCCTCCATGGATAACACGGACATAAGGCTGGGGCAGACAACTTGTAAAAGTAGCAACGGCCGTTTCATACTTGCGCGCCTACTCAGGCCACAGTCATCATCACGCACGTACGTGCCACATATATACGTCCCCACATAGGGTCGCCATAGAGATCTCTGGCGCCAACCCCGTAATGACAACTATTAAAACAAAACTAGGCAGGTAACCACATCTGTAGATTAATAATAATTGTATATTACAAAAATACACTTAAGTCATTTTTATCATTCAACCCCAAAGGGACCATAGCACTAGACCGCATAATCCATCTAGCTTGTCTTTGTAGCAATAGGCGATGTCTGTCACCCCCTTGTGGTGGATTTCAGACTAGCTCAATACCTGTAAAACTTAGGGATCACGGATCCCCACCATGTTTATCTCTTACATGTTCGATCAATCTGGGGCAACCTTTCCCTAACTTAATTGAGTTAACATGTTCTCTGAACCTCTCATACATACATCTTAGATCTCTTTCACACGTCGCGTGTGAGGGCCGGACAAGATGTGGGAGCATTGCGGGAAAATGCACAATTTTTCCGCGCGAGTGCAAAGCGCTTTAATGCGTTTTGCATGCTTGTGAGAAAAATCGGCTTGTTTGGTACCTAGACCCGAACCCGGACTTCTTCACAGAAGTTCGGGTTTGGGATCGGTGTTGTGTAGATTTTATTATTTTTCCTTATAACATGGTTATAAGGGAAAATAATAGCATTCTTAATACAGAATGCTTAGTAAAATGTCCATTGAGGGATTAAAAATAATAAACAAATTTAACTCACCCCATCCACTTGCTCGCGTAGCGGACCTCCTCTTCTTTCTACTTTCTTCAGGACCTTGCTAAAGGACCTTTGATGACGTCACTGCGCTCATAATATGGTCCATCACATGGTCCATCAGACTCTCAATGTCCAAAGACACAAGACTTAAACCCTCCTGAAAATGAAATCTCCGAAAGCCAGGAGGAAGTCATTCATGTCACGTAAATAGGCAGGAGCACTACTCAGTAGTGGTCTCAATAACCAATCCACATACTTGGATAGTGGTTCAGTCACCGAGCCAATCCCCACCACAATAGGGCGGCCAGAGGGTTGGCTCAGCAACTTATGAATTTTTGGCAAAAAATACCAAGATGGCTTTGTGGGATACAAAGGTACAAGTTTTTCAAGCATACAATCGGGCAAAAAATCTAATATCACACATTTATGCAACAAAATCCTAAGACTGTGTTGGATATCAGCCAAGGGGTCTGTATGAAGCATCTCGTACGTTTGACCCCCCCAACTGTCTCAGGGATTCCATGACATAGTATTCCCTACTCATCAGCACCACATTTCCTCCCTTGTCTGCTGGTTTCACCACCACATCCTTTTTGGAACGAATCCACTCTAAACCAGCTTTTTCTTCAGTACTTACGTTATCTCTGACAGTTTATTAGACTAAAGAGGATCAACAGTACTGAGGAAGGCTATCAGATACAGGCCCTGGAATTGAAAAAAACGTCTCCTTGATAGGGGTTATCCTGAAAAGGTTCTCTTAACTGCTATGAAAAAAAGTGGATAACTTCTCTCAACTCGAATTGTGGAAAGGGAAAAGAAGTAGAAATAAAAAGAATGGAAACACCAATTCGAAAAGATTAACATTTTCATTCAAGTATAGCCCCATGGCAGATAGCATACGGAGAGCAATACAAAATAACTAGTATATCTTAAAAAGTGATAGTGGTATACCAGACGTTGTTGAGAATAAACCACTAATTACGTTTAGGAGCCATACCATCAAGGATAGATTAGTGAGGAGCCGTCATATAGAATGTAGGATTAAGAACTGGTTTCAGGATAGGAGGCCCAAAGGTAATTGTTCGACTTCAATGATTACAGTGGTGAGTGCCGTCTGCTTTACTTCTTTACATATACAAGAATGATCTCTATTATTTTGGAGGCTTGAGCACTGCAACACTGTGTGACACGTATATTCAGTAAAGCCAAGGAACCTAGCCTATTTGCGATACGAGCTGCGCAGCCCATCTTTTCTCTTATTTTGTATACAGTTACCCTATGAATTGTGCCCGCTACTTTTTATATAGTGTGTCATCCTTCCCCATGGACTGTGCCTGCCCCTGCTTCACCTCCTTACCAATGCTGACTTACTGTTTGTGCTGCTGGCAGAGCGCAGGCAGGGCCTGGGGGCAGATGTTCATGGAGCTGGACTGGAGTCTGGACTGTTGACACTGCTGGATCAGGTCAGGTCTGGACTGGTCAGTCAGGTCACAGTGCGACACATGCTGGCAGAGGAACAGTACAGGGACATTTTACAAAGTGCAGACACAGAAAACTAAAGAATTTAATCCAATCATAACTGATGTTTCTCTGACTGCTGCAGAACCTCCTAATACACACCTCAGCTGTGGCAGAACATCATAACACACCTCAGCTGTTGCAGAACCTCCTAATACACACCTCAGGTGCTGCAGAACCTCCTAATACACACCTCAGCTGCAGCAGAACCACATAACACACACCTCAGCTGCTGTAGAACCTCCTAACACACACCTCAGCTGCTGCAGAACCTCCTAATACACACCTCAGCTGCTGAAGAACCTCCTAATTACACACCTCAGCTGTGGTAGATCATAACACACACCTCATCTGGTGCAGAACCTCCTAATACACCTCTCAGCTGCTGCAGAACCTCCTAATACACACCTCAGCTGCTGCAGTGCCTCCTAATACACACCTCAGCTGTGGCAGAACATCACAACACACCTCAGCTGTTGCAGAACCTCCTAATACACACCTCAGCTGCTGCAGAGCCTCCTAATACACACCTGAGCTGCTGAAGAATCTCCTAATTACACACCTCAGCTGTGGTAGATCATAACACACACCTCATCTGGTGCAGAACCTCCTAATACACACCTCAGCTGCTGCAGAACCTCCTAATACACACCTCAGCTGTGGTAGATCATAACACACACCTCATCTGGTTCAGAAAATCCTAATACACACCTCAGCTGCTGTAGAACCTTCTAACACACACCTCAGCTGCTGCAGAACCTCCTAATACATACCTCAGCTGCAGCAGTACCTCCTAATACACACCTCAGCTGCTGCAGTGCCTCCTAATACACACCTCAGCTGCTGTAGAACCTCCTAACACACACCTCAGCTGCTGCAGAACCTCCTAATACATACCTCAGCTGCTGCAGTACCTCCTAATTACACACCTCAGCTGTGGTAGATCATAACACACACCTCATCTGGTGCAGAACCTCCTAATACACACCACAACTGCTGCAGTACCTCCTAATACACACCTCAGCTGCTGCAGTGCCTCCTAATACACACCTCAGCAGTGGCAGAACATCACAACACACCTCAGCTGTTGCAGAACCTCCTAATACACACCTCAACTGCTGCAGAACCGCATAACACACACTTCAGCTGCTGTAGAACCTCCTAACACACACCTCAGCTGCTGCAGAACCTTCTAATACACACCTCAGCTGCTGAAGAACCTCCTAATTGCACACCTCAGCTGTGGTAGATCATAACACACACCTCATCTGGTGCAGAACCTCCTCATACACACCACAGCTGCTGCAGAACCTCCTAATACACACCTCAGCTGCTAACACCTCAACTGCTATAGAAACTCATAATACACACCACAGCTGCTGCAGAACCTCTTAATCTGAGATCATATACGGATTTGTTCACATCTGTGTTAGGGGCCTCATTCGTAGATCAGGTCAGAAATGCTGGGCACAATTTTATAGCATGGCAGATGGAAACCCGCCAGATCACACACCTCAACTGCTATAGAACCTTATAGTACACACCTCAACTGCTATAGAACCTCATAAAACACACCACAGCTGCTTAACCTCTTCAGGACACAGGGCATACACGTTCGCCCTGATACTTAACCTCTTAAGGACATATGACGTACCGGTACGGCATGTTGTCCTGGTACTTAAGGACATATGACGTACCGGTACGTCATGTATGGTTCCGATCACCGCTGCGGGCACCTTGGGTAAATGGTAAATGGTTCCGATCACCGTTGAGCAGGCACCTTGGGTAAATGCTCGGGGGGGGGGGGGGGGACCCGATGGCATGGAAGGCAGCCCCCTGGATCTCACAGGCTGGAAGCTGTATGAGTAATACACACAGTATTACTCATACAGCCAATGCATTCCAATACAGAAGTATTGGAATGTATTGTAAAGGATTAGACCCCCAATAGTTCAAGTCCCAAAGTGGGACAAAAAATAAAGTGAAAAAAAAAAGTTGAAAAAATAAAGTTTTCAAGTAAAAATAAACAAAAACGTAATTTACCCCAAATAAAGTGGAAAAAATTGGGTAAAGAATAGGGAAAAATTTTACCAGTGTCATGAAGTACAATATCTGACGAAAAAACAATCTCAGAATGGCCTTGATAAGTCAAAGCGTTTTAAAGTTATCACCACTTAAAGTGACACTGGTCAGATTTGCAAAAAATGGCCTGGTCCTTAAGGTGAAATAAGGCTGTGTCCTTAAGGGGCGGTGATCGGAAGCCAGTGCCTGCTCAAATCATTAAGCAGGCACCTCGGCTAAATGTGCGGGGGGGGGGGGGTCCCGTGACTCCCCATGTCAGCGATCGCCGCAAACCACAGGTCAATTCCGACCTGCGGTTTGCGGCTTTTTATGGTGCGGGTGGCGGCGGCGGTGCCATCGGGTCCCCATGGGGCTGTAGGGCGGGACCCGATGGCATGGAAGGCAGAGCGATGCCTTCCTGAGGGATCGCCGCTGCCTTCCTGTGACGTGCCTGTGAGATCCAGCCCCCTGGATCTCACAGGCCGGAAGCTGTATACAGCCAATGCATTCCAATACAGAAGTATTGGAATGTATTGTAAAGGATTAGACCCCCAAAAGTTGAAGTCCCAAAGTGGGACAAAAAATAAAGTGAAAAAAAAAGTTGAAAAAATCTAGTTTTCCCCCCAAAAAATTAAAAGTTTCAAGTAAAAATAAACAAAAACTTCATTTTCCCCAAATAAAGTGAAAAGAAATTGGTAAAAAATAGGGGGAAAAAAATAAATAGACATATTAGGTATCGACCGGCTCTATAAACATATCACATGATCTAATCCCTCAGATGAACACCGTAAAAAATAAAAAACAAAAATTGTGCTAAATAAACAATTTTTTTGTCACCTTACATCACAAAAAGTACAACAGCAAGCGATCAAAAAGGCGTACGTCCACCAAAATAGTACCAATCTAACCGTCACCTCATCCCGCAAAAAATTAGCCCCTACCTGAGACAATCGCCCAAGAAAAAAAAAATATGGCTCAGAATATGGAGACACTAAAACATCATTTTTATGTTTAAAAAATTATATTATTGTGTAAAACTTACATAAATAAAATAAAAAAGTATACATATTAGGTATCGCCGTGTCCGTATCGACTGGCTCTATAAAAAATATCACAAGACCTAACCCCTCAGATGAACACCGCAAAAAATAAAAAATAAAAACTGTGCTAAATAAACCATTTTTTGTCACCTTACATCACAAAAAGTGTAATAGCAAGCGATCAAAAAGTCATATGCACCCCAAAATAGTGCCAATCAAACCGTCATCTCATCCCGCAAAAATCGTACCCTACCCAAGATAATCGGACAAAAACTTAAAAAACTATGGATCTCAGACTATGGAAACTCTAAAACATGATTTTTTTTTGTTTCAAAAATGAAATCATTGTGTAAAACTTACATAAATAAAAAAATTGTATACATATTAGGTATTGCCGCGTCCGTAATAAGTTCCTCTATAAAAATAGCACATGACCTAACCCCTCAGGTGAACACCGTAAAAAAAATAAAAATAAAAACAGTGTAAAAAAAGCAATTTTTTGTCATCTTACACCACAAAAAGTGTAATAGCAAGCGATCAAAAAGTCATATGCACCTCAAAATAGTGCCAATCCAACTGCCATCTCATCCCGCAAAAAATGAGACCCTACCTAAGATAATCGCCCAAAAACTGAAAAAACTATAGCTCTCAGACTATGGAGACACTAAAACATGATTTTTTTAGTTTAAAAAATGAAATCATTGTGTAAAACGTACATAAATAAAAAAAATTAATACATATTAGGTATCGCCGCTTCCGTGACAACCTGCTCTATAAAAATACCACATGATCTAACCTGTCAATACTGAGCAACCAAAAATCATATGTACCCTAAACTAGTACCAACAAAACTTCCACCCTATCCCGTAGTTTCTAAAATGGGGTCACTTTTTTGGAGTTTCTACTCTAGGGGTGCATCAGGGGGGCTTCAAATGGGACATGGTGTCAAAAAACCAGTCCAGCAAAATCTGTTTTCCAAAAACCGTATGGCATTCCTTTCCTTCTGCGCCGTGCCGTGTGCCCGTACAGCAGTTTATGACCACATATGGGGTGTTTCTGTAAACTACAGAATCAAGGCCATAAATATTGAGTTTTGTTTGGCTGTTAACCCTTGCTTTGTAACTTTAAAAAAAATATTAAAATGGAAAATCGGCCAAAAAAGTGAAATTTTGAAATTGTATCTCTATTTTCCATTAATTCTTGTGGAACACCTAAAGGGTTAACAACATTTGTAAAATCAGTTGTGAATACCTTGAGGGGTGTAGTTTCTAGAATGGGGTCAGCTTTGGGTGGTTTCTATTATGTAAGCCTCACAAAGTGACTTCAGACCTGAACTGGTCCTTAAAAAGTTGGTTTTTGAAAATTTCTGAGAAATTTCAAGATTTACTTCTAAACTTCTAAGCCTTGTAACGTCCCCCAAAAATAAAATGTCATTCCCAAAATTAACCTAACATGAAGTAGACATATGGGGAATGTAAAGTAATAACTATTTTTGTAGGTTTTACTATGTATTATAGAAGTAGAGAAATTGAAACTTGGAAATTTTCAAAAAAAAATTTGACTCAATTTTACCAGTGTCATGAAGTACAATATGTGACGAAAAAACAATCTCAGAACGGCCTGGATAAGTCAAAGCGTTTTAAAGTTATCACCACTTAAAGTGACACTGGTCAGATTTGCAAAAAATTGCCTGGTCTTTAAGGTGAAATAAGGCTGTGTCCTTAAGGAGTTAAGAACCTCATAATACACACATCAGCAGCTGCATAACCTCATAATACACACATCAGTGCTGCAGCAGAACATCATAACACACCTTAGCTGCTGCAGAACCTCCTAATACACACCTCAGCTGCTATAGAACCTCATAATACACACCTTAACTGCTATAGAACCTCATAATCTGAGAACATATACGGCTTTGATCACATCTGTGTTAGGGGCCTCATTCGCAGATCAGGTCATAAATGCTGGGCACAATTTTATAGCATGGCAGATGGAAACCCGTCAGATCTCATCATAGTCAGCAGGATCCATCAGGTGTTGTAGTCCACGAAGTGCCATATCCGGAACGATGGTGATTTTCATTGTTGTGTTCCTATGAACAGTGAATGTCACCAGCACAGGTGTGAACAAAGCCTAATACACACCTCAGAAGCTGCAGAACATCATAATACCGACAAGCAGGGGCGTTGCTAGAGTCTCAAAAGATCCGGGGCCCAAGCCCCAATGAATATGGCCCAGTTCTTTAAGTCTCCTCCCCCCCTCCCCACACACACTGCATTTTGCGGTACTTGCTATACAGCAGCACATACCTGTCACATCCAGGGCCTCCAGATGATATCTCCTCTGATATAGATCTTCTCTGTCATCATCTTCTCCATTAGGTTCGTATAACTTCTCTCAGCCGCGCCTCGTCTCTGACACACAGACATCTTAGCTTCTGCACATTTCTATCATCACCCCCCAACTAGGGTGACCACATTTCCAAACTGCCATTCAGGGACACCCGCCCCGGCCCCCCCGCACCCATGTCCACTCCCCAAAAAATATGATTTTTGATACTTTTTAAAAAAAATTAAGTCACTTAGTGACAGCGGCGTACTTTGTACTTACGCTGGCAAGTTCATTGCATCGAAGTTATGCTTGAGATTGCTATAAACATAACTGCCTGTGCATTGTTCAGTAATTTGTGATTGTGCCCTGCACACAATCACTGACTACCTAAAACAGGTCATATTTTTAATGTGTTAGACATCTCTTAATCCCCTTTTATAGAGAGGGGGATCTGTGGATGACACTGCTATGGGGGGGATCTGTGGATGCCACATACCGTATATAGCATCTTATGCTATATGTGTCATCCCCAGATCCACCCCATGACAGTGTCATCCCCATTTCCCCCTCCATAACAGTGTCATCCACAGATCTCCCTCCCTATAACAGTGTCATCCACAGATCTCCCTCCCTATAACAGTGTCATCCACAGATCTCCCTCCCCGCCTCTCACAGGAGTGTACATATATAAAAAAAGCATATTTCACATGAACACTTACAGTTACTTGGCTTGGCCCTTGGGGATCTCGGACGCCACTTCAACACTTTGGCCGGGGGCTCGGCGGAGCTGATGTTGTGTTTTATCCTAATGAGAAAGATTTCATAATAAGGATTTGGAGAAGGGGCAGAGGGATAGCAGAGCAGGGAGAGGCTGGTGCTGCTACTAGGGGGTCATACCATGGGGGAGTAATAAAACCCACCATAATGCCCCCCAGTAGAAAGAATTCTCTTTATAATGTGCAAAACATACCCCCTTGTAATGCCCCCAGTTGAGCTAATGTCCCCCATAATGTGCCAGTATAAAATACCCCTATATAGTGCCCCAGTAAATGGCTCCATAGTGCTCCTCTCCCCCCTTCCTGCTAGTGCCCCCCATAATGTACCAGTATAAAATGCCCCATATATCGTGCCCCAGTAGATGCCCTCAGTGTCCCCCATAATTTGCAAGTATAAAATACCCCTTCTTAGTGCCCCCCGTAGATGACTCTATAGTACTCCTGTCTCCCCTTCTCCATAGTACCCACCATAATGTGTCCCAGTATAAAATGCTACTGTACAGAGCCCCCCATATAAAACACCCCTTCTTTGTGGCCTCAGTAGATGCCCCTATAGTGCCCACCAATAATGTGCCAGTAATAAGTGCCCTCAATAATGTGCCACTGCCAGTAACAAGAGCCCCCCAATGTGCCAGTAACAAGAGCCCCATCACGTGCCAGTAATAAGCCCCCCATCACGTGCCAGTAATAAGCCCCCCATCACGTGCCAGTAATAAGCCCCCCATCACGTGCCAGTAATAAGCCCCCCATCACGTGCCAGTAATAAGCCCCCCATCACGTGCCAGTAACAAGAGCCCCATCACGTGCCAGTAATAGGCCCCCCCATCACGTGCCAGTAATAAGCCCCCCATCACGTGCCAGTAATAAGCCCCCCATCACGTGCCAGTAACAAGAGCCCCATCACGTGCCAGTAATAGGCCCCCCATTACGTGCCAGTAATAAGCCCCCCCATTACGTGCCAGTAATAAGCCCCCCATTACGTGCCAGTAATAAGCCCCCCATTACGTGTCAGTAATAAGCCCCCCCATTACGTGCCAGCAATAAGCCCCCCATTACGTGCTTGTAATAAGCCCCCCATTACGTGCCAGTATTAAGCCCCCCCATCACTTGCCAGTATTAAGCCCCCCATGATGTGCCAGTATTAAGTCCCCCCATCATCATGTGCCAGTATTAAGCCCCCCCATCATCATGTGCCAGTATTAAGCCCCCCCATCATCATGTGCCAGTATTAAGCCCCCCCATCATGTGCCAGTATTAAGCCCCCCCATTGTAATAAGCCCCCCCATTGTAATAAGTCCCCCCATTGTAATAAGCCCCCCCAATGCCAGTAACACTATTGTAAAAAAAAAAAACAACAAAAAAAAACACTTATACTTACCTCAGTGTCAGCGATGCGATGCAGACTCTTCCTGTGTCCCGCGCTGTAAGGCTCGGGCGGTGCGATGACGTCATCGCCCCGCCTTCGCCGGCCTCTGATAGGCTGCCGGCCTAGTGCCTGCAGCCTATCAGAGGAAGGGGAAGGGACACGCCTCTCCCTCCCCTGCACCTCCACTGGCACAGGCAGATTACTAAGGAGATGAGGCGGCGGCGGCTCACTTGGGGGGGCATTTTAGTTGGGGGGGCACAGCATGATGTAGGGGGGGCCGTGGCTCCCCCCTGGCGACGCCACTGAAGTCTGGCAGGCAGTTGATTCCGGGACTCTCTATTGTCCCGGTTTGAAGGCTCCCGGGACACGGGACAAAAACGTAAATTACGGGACGATCCCGGGCAAACCGGGACACGTGGTCACCCTACCCCCAACCTGGAGTCCCCACAGTGTTATTCTGCTGCTCGCTGTGCTCCCCAATACCCCCAATAACTATTGTGAAGAAATATGAGTGCCCCCATAGTAATAGTGCTCCTCATAATCCCACCAATAGCAATTCCCTTCTAGAATGCCCCCATTAGTAATACTGCACCCTAAAGTGCCCCCAACAGTCATAACGGTCCCCAGGAGTGTCCCCATTAGTAGGAGTGCCCCCCATAGTGCTCTTAGTAGAAATAAAGCAGATCTATAAGTCCCTCCTATAGAGCCCCCAGTAGTAATAAGAACGCCTAATGTCCCCTGGATTTATAATACCCCTACAGTGCCCCCAGTATTTATACTGCCCCCTACTGTTATAATGGTCACCCTGAAGTGCCCCCAGTATTTATAATGCCCCCTGCAGTGCCCCCTGTAATTACAGTATATTCTTCTGTCCACCATACAGGCCCATGTAAATAACATCACACCATCTCTCCTGCCCCCTTCAAAATACAGTCCTATGGCTCGGCCGAATACCTGTTCGGCTCGAGCATCGCTATGCTTGACACATGGTGATACTCGACACATGGCGATACTCGGCCGAGTACCGCATGTGCTCGAGCGCCATGCTCGAGTCTCCTCCCCACACGTTTTGCACCTGCTAGGCAGCCAATAAACGTGCAGGTAAGTACTGCCATCACTGTAATGCCAGTAGCCATGTTGGCTACTGGCATTACAGTGATTTACTGGCTGGAACGCGTCATCGGGTGCTGGCTCATTGCGAGTCAGCGAGAGCTGCGCTTAGGAAGGGACAGATAGTGTAGGGAATTTGTGATCGCAATTTATTCAATTTTAAAACTTTTCAAAGACCCAAAAGTCCTTTTAAGGACTATTGTGTGTGGTGGCAGCAATTTAAATTTGCAAAGTAGTCTTCGATTTTTTTTCCATACTTTAGAGGGTGTCTGCAGTGACTTGAGACATCTGTTCAGCAATGCCTTCTGTGTGTCAAGGGCAGAGATAGGAAGAATATTATTGAAAACAATTATATACTTTTGATAATTCATCCACATTTTTCCTATAAACGGTCCCTGCAGTGAATTGCCACATCTGTGCTGCAATAGCGTGTGTGTGTCAGGCCCAGATATTGGGAAAAATATTAGCGAAAACAATTATATTTTTTCCATAATTTATCCACATTTTTCCTAAAAACGGTCCCTGCAGTGAATTGTCACATCTGTGCTATAGCGTCTATGTGTCCGGCCCAGATATTGGGAAAAATATTAGCGAAAACAATTATATTTTTTCCATAATTTATCTACATTTTTCCTATTGTAACATCTGTGCAGTGAATTGTCACATCTGTGCTGCAATAGCGTGTGTGTGTCAGGGCCAAATATTGGGAAAAATATTAGCGAAAATAATTATATTTTTTCCATAATTTATCCACACTTTGCCTATAAACGGTGTCTGCAATGAATTGTCACATCTGCGCTGCAATAGCGTCTGTGTGTCAGGGCCAAATATTGGGAAAAATATTAGCGAAAATAATTATATTTTTTCCATAATTTATCCACACTTTGCCTATAAACGGTGTCTGCAGTGAATTGTCACATCTGCGCTGCAATAGCGTGCGTGTGTCAGGACAAGAGATAGTAAAAATATAAGTGAAATCTATTTTCCTTTTTCCATTCTTTTACGTACTTTTTCCAAATACTGTGCTTGCTGTGAACTGTGCATATAACATTTAATATGAAGAAGGCAAGCATTAAGGGACAGGGAAGTGGCAGTTATGCTGATGGTGCACGTAGAGGCCGTGGCTCTGGGCGCGTTGAAACTGTGCCTGCTGCCAGAGCACAAGAAAAACAATTATCCAAGATACCTAGCTTCATGTCCCAGTTTGCAGGGCGGCGCAGGAGACCACTCTTCAAGTCAGCCCAGTGTGAGCAGGTGATCGGTTAGATTGCAGCAGATAAGGCTTCCAGTCGGTAAAGCACCACCCTGTCTTCCACCAAGTCCAGTCTCAGTAGCCAGGAGTCTGGTCCACACAATCCTCACCCTGATCCTCCTTCTTCCCACCATTTACAGTCTGGCCAAACACGTGATCCCACACTCAGATATTCCGAGGACCTTTTTGCATTTCTATTAATTGAAGAGGGACCTGAGATCTTATGCCCCGATTCCCAAACTCTTGAGCATCCAGAGTCACAAGAACATGGCGCTGAGGAATGGCAATTAGTGTTTAATGAGGTGGATGATGAGACACAGTTGCCAATGACTCAACCGCAATTACTGTCTCAAGAGGTTGAGGAAGAGGATGACACACAGTTGTCAATAACTGAGGTTGTGGTTAGGTCAACAAATCAGGAGGATGATCAGAGTGAGGAAGTGGAAGAGGAGGTGCTGGATGACGAGGTCACTGACCTAACCTGGGAAGGTGGCAACAAGCCAAGTGAGGAGAGCATTACAGAGGCAAAGGGATCTGCAGCACTGCAACAGGCGTGAAGAGGCAGTGGGGTGGCAAAAGGTGGAAGGCGGGCACCACCAAACAGGCCCACAACTTTTCCACGGATCACCCGCTTGCATAAATCTCCCATGCTAAGGGGTAGGTGTTTGGTAGTATGGTGCTTTTTAGAGGAAAGTGCGGACGACAAAAGAATAGTAGTTTGCAACCTGTGCCACACCAAAATGAGCCAGGGCGTGAACACTAGCAACCTCACCACCACCAGCATGATCCGCCACATGTCATCAAAGCACCCTAATAGGTGGGCCGAACACCTGGGTTCACAATCTGTGTCTTCAGGTCACACCACTACCTCCTCTTCCCCTGTGTTACGTGCTGGCCAATCGCCTGTCCAAGTCGCAGGCCCAGATGCCTCCCGCCCTGCACCTGGAGCTTAGCAAGCACCATCAGCGACCACATCCACTTCACTGTCCCAGCGCAGCGTCCAAATGTCATTACTAGTGTTGAGCGAACAGTTCGAGCATAGTTCGGGTCCGTACCAAATTTTGGGGTGTTCGTGACACGGACCCGAACCCGAACTTTTTCGTAAAAGTTCGGGTTCGGGTTCGTCGTTCGGCATGTATTTTGGCGCATTTTGAAAGGCTGCAAAGCAGCCAATCAACATGCATCATACTACTTGCCCTAAGATGCCATCGCAGCCATGCCTACTATTGGCAAGGCTGTGATTGGCCAAGTGCAGCATGTGACTCAGCCTCTTTATAAGCTTGTGCGCACGTCGGGACGTGCTCACTCCCGATGTGAATAGAACAGGGATAGACGCAGCTGATGCTAGGGCGAGAATAGGCAGGGATAATTGAATAACTGGAAGCAAATTTCTCTCCTCCACCTGTGATTCATCTGAACAACTGCAGCTGAGCTGCTTTTTTGATAGGGATTGGCTATTTTTAGAGTGGCCAGAGTGATTTTTCCATCCACATGTACCTGGGCTGACCGCCGGCCGCCATTTTGCGACTTGTAGTGCTGCAGCAGAAGCTGCCACAGTGTGCATTCCAAAGCTCCAAACAAGTCAGACATCTACACCTGGGATTCAGACCAATAGCGATTTAGCAGCACAGTCCAAGGCTATTTTTTTTAAAGGTTGTGCAGACCATTTTGTGGCACATGTTACTGGGCTGATAGGCGGCGGCCATCTTGGGACTAGTGCTGCAGCACAATCTCTCCCAACGTCCATTAATCACTTGTAATAGTGGTCTGTGCCATAGAAATCCTACATCAGGGACTTGGGTGTGCTTGTGTCACCCCTACTAATACCAGTCCACCTGTAATCCATACAGTGAAAAGCCATAAAGTATTCCAGTGAGGGAATTTTTTTTTTATTTAAAAAAGGCCAAGTTAGTTTATCTGGCGTTCAATATACTAGATACAGTTAGGCCTGCGTTTCATACATCTGGAATTAGCAAACTAATGTGCTGGGGTTGGGAAAACATATATGTACCCATACTAGAATCTGTCAAAGAAAGCGGTACTCACATATAACAGTCATTCCATCTGTAATCCATACAGTCAAAAGACTGAAAGTATTCCAGTGAGGGAATTTTTTTTATTTAAAAAAGGCCAAGTTAGTTTATCTGGCGTTCAATATACTAGATACAGTTAGGCCTGCGTTTCATACATCTGGAATTAGCAAACTAATGTGCTGGGGTTGGGAAAACATATATGTACCCATACTAGAATCTGTCAAAGAAAGCGGTACTCACATATAACAGTCATTCCATCTGTAATCCATACAGTCAAAAGACTGAAAGTATTCCAGTGAGGGGATTTTTTTTATTTAAAAAAGGCCAAGTTAGTTTATCTGGCGTTCAATATACTAGATACAGTTAGGCCTGCGTTTCATACATCTGGAATTAGCAAACTAATGTGCTGGGGTTGGGAAAACATATATGTACCCATACTAGAATCTGTCAAAGAAAGCGGTACTCACATATAACAGTCATTCCATCTGTAATCCATACAGTCAAAAGACTGAAAGTATTCCAGTGAGGGAATTTTTTTTTTATTTAAAAAAGGCCAAGTTAGTTTATCTGGCGTTCAATATACTAGATACAGTTAGGCCTGCGTTTCATACATCTGGAATTAGCAAACTAATGTGCTAGGGTTGGGAAAACATATATGTACCCATACTAGAATCTGTCAAAGAAAGCGGTACTCACATATAACAGTCATTCCATCTGTAATCCATACAGTCAAAAGACTGAAAGTATTCCAGTGAGGGAATTTTTTTTATTTAAAAAAGGCCAAGTTAGTTTATCTGGCGTTCAATATACTAGATACAGTTAGGCCTGCGTTTCATACATCTGGAATTAGCAAACTAATGTGCTGGGGTTGGGAAAACATATATGTACCCATACTAGAATCTGTCAAAGAAAGCGGTACTCACATATAACAGTCATTCCATCTGTAATCCATACAGTCAAAAGACTGAAAGTATTCCAGTGAGGGAATTTTTTTTTTATTTAAAAAAGGCCAAGTTAGTTTATCTGGCGTTCAATATACTAGATACAGTTAGGCCTGCGTTTCATACATCTGGAATTAGCAAACTAATGTGCTGGGGTTGGGAAAACATATATGTACCCATACTAGAATCTGTCAAAGAAAGCGGTACTCACATATAACAGTCATTCCATCTGTAATCCATACAGTCAAAAGACTGAAAGTATTCCAGTGAGGGAATTTTTTTTTTATTTAAAAAAGGCCAAGTTAGTTTATCTGGCGTTCAATATACTAGATACAGTTAGGCCTGCGTTTCATACATCTGGAATTAGCAAACTAATGTGCTGGGGTTGGGAAAACATATATGTACCCATACTAGAATCTGTCAAAGAAAGCGGTACTCACATATAACAGTCATTCCATCTGTAATCCATACAGTCAAAAGACTGAAAGTATTCCAGTGAGGGAATTTTTTTTTTATTTAAAAAAGGCCAAGTTAGTTTATCTGGCGTTCAATATACTAGATACAGTTAGGCCTGCGTTTCATACATCTGGAATTAGCAAACTAATGTGCTGGGGTTGGGAAAACATATATGTACCCATACTAGAATCTGTCAAAGAAAGCGGTACTCACATATAACAGTCATTCCATCTGTAATCCATACAGTCAAAAGACTGAAAGTATTCCAGTGAGGGAATTTTTTTTATTTAAAAAAGGCCAAGTTAGTTTATCTGGCGTTCAATATACTAGATACAGTTAGGCCTGCGTTTCATACATCTGGAATTAGCAAACTAATGTGCTGGGGTTGGGAAAACATATATGTACCCATACTAGAATCTGTCAAAGAAAGCGGTACTCACATATAACAGTCATTCCATCTGTAATCCATACAGTCAAAAGACTGAAAGTATTCCAGTGAGGGAATTTTTTTTATTTAAAAAAGGCCAAGTTAGTTTATCTGGCGTTCAATATACTAGATACAGTTAGGCCTGCGTTTCATACATCTGGAATTAGCAAACTAATGTGCTGGGGTTGGGAAAACATATATGTACCCATACTAGAATCTGTCAAAGAAAGCGGTACTCACATATAACAGTCATTCCATCTGTAATCCATACAGTCAAAAGACTGAAAGTATTCCAGTGAGGGAATTTTTTTTATTTAAAAAAGGCCAAGTTAGTTTATCTGGCGTTCAATATACTAGATACAGTTAGGCCTGCGTTTCATACATCTGGAATTAGCAAACTAATGTGCTGGGGTTGGGAAAACATATATGTACCCATACTAGAATCTGTCAAAGAAAGCGGTACTCACATATAACAGTCATTCCATCTGTAATCCATACAGTCAAAAGACTGAAAGTATTCCAGTGAGGGGATTTTGCTTATAAAAAATAATATATTTCATTGTGGTGCGAGTTGAATCGCAACAATGAAGAAAAATACTATTAAGGGACGAGGACGCGGTCGTGGTGGTGTCCGTGGAGCCTCTGTTGCTGGTAGAGGACGTGGCCGTTCGGCCCCAGGCGCACACAGTAGGGAACGAACTCCCTCAACTAGCCGGCAGAATGTACCGCAATATCTCGTGGGGCCCAATGCCGCTCTTAGGATGGTAAGGCCTGAGTTCACCACATGGTCTTCCACCCAGTCTTCTGCGGAAAGCGCACAGGTGGCACCTGAAAACCAAGCCCATCAGTCTGTCACATCACCCCCAAGCATATCAGGGAAACGGTCTGAGCCACAAGTTATGCAGCAGTCTCTTCTTCTGTTTGAAGACTCTGCTTCCAGGGTTTCCCAGGGGCGTCCACCTAGCCCTTCCCCAGTGGAGGAAGACATACCATGCACTGACGCACAACCACTTATGTCTCCAGATGAAGAGGACATGGGAATACCACCACAGCAGAGTCACCGACTCTCTGATGATGGCGAAACACAGGTGCCCACTGCCGCGTCTTTTTGCAGTGTGCAGACTGAACAGGAGGAGGTCAGGGAGGGAGACTGGGTGGAAGACGATGCAGAGGACGATGAGGTCTTAGACCCCACATGGACTGAAGGTCGTGGCGATGACTTTCACAGTTCAGAGGAAGAGGTAGTGGTGAGACCGAGACAACAGCGAAGCCAAAGAGGGAGCAGGGGGCCAAAGCAGACGAGCCGCCGCCCCCAGAGTTCGCCTGCTACTGGACATCGCCAACAGGGACCCAGCCCCACAAAGGCAGCTTCAAAGAGTTCCCTGGCATGGCACTTCTTTAAGCAATGTCCTACCGACAAGACCCGAGTGACTTGCACGCTCTGCCATCAGAGCCTGAGGCGAGGCATTAACGTTCTGAACCTCAGCACAACCTGCATGACCAGGCATCTACATGCAAAGCATGAACTGCAGTGGGGTACACACCTTAAAAACCAGGCACTCGCTGAGGCTCCCCCTGCTCCCTCTACCGCTGCTGCCTCGGCTTCCGCCTCGAGAGGAATGTTGCCACCTGCCGAGCAGCAAACAGAGGATGTGCCACCGACACCACCACCACCGCCACCGTCAACTAGCGTCTCCACTATATCACACAGCAGCGTTCAGCTCTCAATATCTCAAACCTTAGAGAGGAAGCGCAAATTCCCCCCGAGTCACCCTCGAGCCCTTGGCCTGAACGCCAGCATTTCTAAACTGCTGGCCTTTGAAATGCTGTCATTCCGGCTGGTGGACACAGACAGCTTCAAACAGCTGATGGCCATGGCTGTCCCGCAGTATGTGGTTCCCAGCCGCCACTACTTCTCCAAGACAGCCGTGCCTTCCCTGCACATGCAAGTGTCCGATAAAATCAAGTGTGCACTGCGCAACGCCATTTGTGGCAAGGTCCACCTAACCACAGATACGTGGACCAGTAAGCACGGCCAGGGACGCTATATCTCACTAACTGCACACTGGATGAATGTAGTGGTGGCTGGGCCCCCGGCGGACAGTTCCTTGGCGCACGTCCTTCCGCCCCCTAGGATCGCAGGGCATCATTCTCTGCCTCCTGTAGCCTCCTCCTCCTACTCGGCTTCCTCCTCCACTGCTTCCACCAGCTCATCCGGTCAGCCACACACCTTCACCACCAACTTCAGCACAGCCCGGGGTAAACGTCAGCAGGCCATTCTGAAACTCATATGTTTGGGGGACAGGCCCCACAGCGCAAAGGAGTTGTGGCGGGGTATTGAACAACAGACCGACGAGTGGTTTCTGCCGGTGGGCCTCAAGCCAGGCCTGGTGGTATGCGATAATGGGCGAAATCTCGTGGCAGCTCTGGGACTAGCCGGTTTGACGCACATCCCTTGCCTGGCGCATGTGCTGAACTTGGTGGTGCAGAGGTTCATTCACCACTACCCCAACATGTCAGAGCTGCTGCATAAAGTGCGGGCCGTCTGTGCGCGCTTCCGCCGTTCACATCCTGCCGCTGCTCGCCTGTCTGCGCTACAGCGGAACTTCGGCCTTCCCGCTCACCGCCTCATATGCGACGCGCCCACCCGGTGGAACTCCACCTTGCACATGCTGGAGAGACTGTGCGAGCAGCAGCAGGCCATAGTGGAGTTTCAGCTGCAGCACGCTCGCGTCAGTCGTACTGCCGAACAGCACCACTTCACCACCAATGATTGGGCCTCCATGCGAGACCTGTGTGCCCTGCTGCGCTGTTTCGAGTACTCCACCAACATGGCCAGTGGCGATGACACTGTTATCAGCGTTACAATACCACTTCTATGTCTCCTTGAGAAAACACTTAGGGCAATGATGTTAGAGGAGGTGGCCCAGGTGGAGGAGGAGGAGGAGGATGAGGGCTCGTTTCTAACACTTTCGGGCCAGTCTGTTCGAAGTGGCTCAGAGGGAGGTTTGTTTAAGCAGCAGAGGACAGGTTCACAAGTCGCCAGCCAAGGCACTGTACTGGAGGACGAGGAGGATGAGGAGGAGGAGGTGGAGGGGGACGAGGATGACGCAAGTTCACAGCGGGGTGGCAGCCCAGGCCCATCACTGGTGCGTGGCTGGGGGGATACGGTGGACGATGACGATACGCCTCCCACAGAGGACAGCTTGTCCTTACCCATGGGTAGCCTGGCCCACATGAGCGAATATATGCTCCAATGCCTGCGCAACGACAGCAGAGTTGCCCACGTTTTAACGTGTGCAGACTACTGGGTGGCCACCCTGCTGGATCCCCGGTATAAAGACAATGTGCCCACTTTAATTCCTGAACTGGAGCGCGACCGTAAGATGCGCGAGTACAAGCGCACGCTGATAGAGGCGCTCTTGAGAGCATTCCCACATGTCACAGGGGAACAGGTGGAAGGTGAAGGCAGAGGAGTGGCAAGAGGTCGCCAACGCAGCTGTGTCACGGCCAGCTCATCTGAGGGCAGGGTTAGCATGGCAGAAATGTGGAAAAGTTTTGTCTCCACGCCACAGCTATCTGCACCGACACCTGATACGGAACGTGTTAGCAGGAGGCAGCATTTCACTAACATGGTTGAACAGTATGTCTGCACACCCCTCCACATCCTGACGGATGGTTCGGCCCCATTCAACTACTGGGTTTCGAAATTGTCCACGTGGCCAGAGTTAGCATGTTATGCCTTGGAGGTGCTTTCCTGCCCGGCGGCCAGCGTTTTATCTGAACGCGTATTCAGCACGGCAGGGGGCGTCATTACTGACAAGCGCAGCCGCCTGTCCACAGCCAACATGGACAAGCTGACCTTCATAAAGATGAACCAGGCATGGATCCCACAGGACCTGTCCCTCCCTTGTGCAGAGTAGTCCTTATTAACTGCCTAAAACATGTCTTGTTGTGCTACGGGCCACTTCTTTATTTGATACAAATTTTATGAAACCCACAGTTGAATGAAACTCTTCT
Source organism: Bufo bufo (assembly GCF_905171765.1). Classification (NCBI taxonomy): domain Eukaryota; kingdom Metazoa; phylum Chordata; class Amphibia; order Anura; family Bufonidae; genus Bufo; species Bufo bufo. Next base: position 349,771,008 of record NC_053389.1, read on the forward strand.
CTGTCTGGGCGCCGGGGCCTAACCAGATGAAAGTGGCCGGTTAAACTAACGGGTGACATGAAGCCATAACCTCTGCCATGCTACCTCTGTCTTCTGTCTGGGTGCTGAGGCCTAAGTCAAATAAAGCGGTCTTCTGCTGTGCTGGGGGATATGAAGCTAATCTCTGACCTCTCTCCTCTGTCTGGGTCCAAAGGCCTAAATCACTGAAAGAGGCCTTCTCCTGTGGTGTGTGATATGATGCCAGAATATGTGCTGTGGGGCCTCTCTCCTCTTCCTGGGTGCAGGGGTCAAATAAACTAAATTGTGGCCTACTCCTGTGGTGGTTGATATGATGCCTGATTCTCTGATGTGGAACCTCTCTCCTCTGTTTGGGTGAAGGGGTCAAAGTAACTAAATGGTGGCTTCTCCTGTGGTGGCTGATATGATGCCAGAATATGTGCTGTGGTGCCTCTCTCCTCTTCCTGGGTGCAGGGGTCAAAGTAACTAAATGGTGGCTTCTCCTGTGGTGGCTGATATGATGCCAGAATATGTGCTGTGGGGCCTCTCTCCTCTTCCTGGGTGCAGGGGTCAAAGTAACTCAATGGTGGCTTCTCCTGTGGTAACTGATATGATGCCAGAATATGTGCTGTGGTGCCTCTCTCCTCTGTCTGGGTCCAAAGGCCTAAATCACTGAAAGAGGCCTTCTCCTGTGGTGTGTGATATGATGCCTGAATATGTGCTGTGGTGCCTCTCTCCTCTTCCTGGGTGCGGGGGTCAAAGTAACTCAATGGTGGCTTCTCCTGTGGTGGCTGATATGATGCCAGAATATGTGCTGTGGTGCCTCTCTCCTCTTCCTGGGTGCGGGGGTCAAAGTAACTCAATGGTGGCTTCTCCTGTGGTGGCTGATATGATGCCAGAATATGTGCTGTGGTGCCTCTCTCCTCTTCCTGGGTGCAGGGGTCAAAGTAACTAAATGGTGGCTTCTCCTGTGGTGGCTGATATGATGCCAGAATATGTGCTGTGGTGCCTCTCTCCTCTTCCTGGGTGCAGGGGTCAAAGTAACTAAATGGTGGCTTCTCCTGTGGTGGCTGATATGATGCCAGAATATGTGCTGTGGGGCCTCTCTCCTCTTCCTGGGTGCAGGGGTCAAAGTAACTCAATGGTGGCTTCTCCTGTGGTGGCTGATATGATGCCAGAATATGTGCTGTGGTGCCTCTCTCCTCTGTCTGGGTCCAAAGGCCTAAATCACTGAAAGAGGCCTTCTCCTGTGGTGTGTGATATGATGCCTGAATATGTGCTGTGGTGCCTCTCTCCTCTTCCTGGGTGCGGGGGTCAAAGTAACTCAATGGTGGCTTCTCCTGTGATGGCTGATATGATGCCAGAATATGTGCTGTGGTGCCTCTCTCCTCTTCCTGGGTGCGGGGGTCAAAGTAACTCAATGGTGGCTTCCCCTGTGGTGGCTGATATGATGCCAGAATATGTGCTGTGGGGCCTCTCTCCTCTTCCTGGGTGCAGGGGTCAAAGTAACTCAATGGTGGCTTCTCCTGTGGTGGTTAGTATGATGCCAGAATATGTGCTGTGGGGCCTCTCTCCTCTTCCTGGGTGCAGGGGTCAAAGTAACTCAATGGTGGCTTCTCCTGTGGTGGCTGATATGATGCCAGAATATGTGCTGTGGTGCCTCTCTCCTCTTCCTGGGTGCGGGGGTCAAAGTAACTCAATGGTGGCTTCTCCTGTGGTGGCTGATATGATGCCAGAATATGTGCTGTGGGGCCTCTCTCCTCTTCCTGGGTGCAGGGGTCAAAGTAACTCAATGGTGGCTTCTCCTGTGGTGGTTAGTATGATGCCAGAATATGTGCTGTGGGGCCTCTCTCCTCTTCCTGGGTGCAGGGGTCAAAGTAACTCAATGGTGGCTTCTCCTGTGGTGGCTGATATGATGCCAGAATATGTGCTGTGGTGCCTCTCTCCTCTTCCTGGGTGCGGGGGTCAAAGTAACTCAATGGTGGCTTCTCCTGTGGTGGCTGATATGATGCCAGAATATGTGCTGTGGGGCCTCTCTCCTCTTCCTGGGTGCAGGGGTCAAAGTAACTCAATGGTGGCTTCTCCTGTGCTGATTGATATAAAGCTGATGGTTGTGCCATCTGACATGGTTGCCAGGGTCTGATTCAATGGGGGCCTACTCCTGTGGTGGGTGATCTAAATGCCTGATTCTCTGCTGTGAAACCTCTCTCCTCCGTCTGGGTGTAGGGGTCAAAGTCTTTCAAAGTCGCCTTCTCCTGTGCTGATTGATATGAAGCTGATGGTTGTGCCATCTGACATGGTTGCCGGGGTCCCATTAAATTGTGGCCTACTCCTGTGGTGGTTGATATGATGCCTGATTCTCTGATGTGGAACCTCTCTCCTCTGTTTGGGTGAAGGGGTCAAAGTAACTAAATGGTGGCTTCTCCTGTGGTGGCTGATATGATGCCAGAATATGTGCTGTGGGGCCTCTCTCCTCTTCCTGGGTGCAGGGGTCAAAGTAACTCAATGGTGGCTTCTCCTGTGGTGGCTGATATGATGCCAGAATATGTGCTGTGGTGCCTCTCTCCTCTTCCTGGGTGCGGGGGTCAAAGTAACTCAATGGTGGCTTCTCCTGTGGTGGCTGATATGATGCCAGAATATGTGCTGTGGTGCCTCTCTCCTCTTCCTGGGTGCAGGGGTCAAAGTAACTAAATGGTGGCTTTTCCTGTGGTGGTTGATATGATGCCTGATTCTCTGCTGTGAAACCTCTCTCCTCCATCTGGGTGTAGGGGTCAAAGTCTTTCAAAGTCGCCTTCTCCTGTGCTGATTGATATAAAGCTGATGGTTGTGCCATCTGACATGGTTGCCAGGGTCTGATTCAATGGGGGCCTACTCCTGTGGTGGGTGATCTAAATGCCTGATTCTCTGCTGTGAAACCTCTCTCCTCCGTCTGGGTGTAGGGGTCAAAGTCTTTCAAAGTCGCCTTCTCCTGTGCTGATTGATATGAAGCTGATGGTTGTGCCATCTGACATGGTTGCCGGGGTCCCATTAAATTGGGGCCTACTCCTGTGGTGGGTGATCTAAATGCCTGATTCTCTGCTTTGAAACCTCTCTCCTCCGTCCGGGTGTAGGGGTCAAAGTCTGTCAAAGTCGCCTTCTCCTGTGCTGATTGATATAAAGCTTATGCTTGTGCCATCTGACATGGTTGCCGGGGTCTGATTCAATGGTGGCCTACTCCTGTGGTGGGTGATCTAAATGCCTGATTCTCTGCTGTGTAACCTCTCTCCTCCGTCTGGGTGTAGGGGTCAAAGTAACTAAATGGTGGCCTACTCCTGTGGTGGGTGATATGATGCCTGGTTCTCTGCTGTGGGACCTCTCTCCTTTGTCTGGGTGCTGTGGTCAAAATAATAGTAAGTGACCTTCTCCATTGGTGGGTGACTTGAAGCCTGATTCTGTGCTATGGGACCTCACTCCAATTAATATTGTTTAATTTTTATTTATTTTATGTTAACTCATCATTTCCCTATCTACATTTGTTTGCAGGGGATTTAACTACATTTTGCTGCCTTTTGCAGCCCTCTAGCCCTTTCCGGGTGTGTTTTACAGCCTTTTTAGTGCCCAAAAGTTTGGGTCCCCATTGACTTCTATGGGGTTCGGGTTCGGGATGAAGTTCGGGTCGAGTTCGGATCCCGAACCCGAACATTTTTCGAAAGTTCGGCCGAACTCGTCGAACCCGAACATCCAGGTGTTCGCTCAACTCTAGTCATTACCCCAGGCATTTAAACGCAAGCGCAAATACCCAGCCACCCACCCACAGGCCATAGCACTAAATGCACAACTTTCCAAATGTTGCCATTTAGGCTTGTGGACACTGAGGCCTTCCGCAGCCTGACGTCGAAGGCCGTCCCTCGTTACGCAGTCCCCATCCGCCACTATTTTTCAAGGTGTGAAGTGTCAGCCTTACACCAACATGTGTCCCTTAACATTACATGTGCCCTGACCAATGCAGTTACTGGGAAGGTCCACTTAACCACGGACACATGGACAAGTGCTTTCGGCCAGGGATGCTATATTTCCCTGATGGCACACTGGGTGAATGTTGTGGAGGCCAGGAGTGACTCGTACCCTGGAATGGCACAGATGCTACTGCAGCACGCCAGACCTGCAGGGTATTGCGACAGTGAGGTCACGGTTATGGGCAATCGAGGGTTACTCACTTTTTGGAGGACCCTGGGCAGGCATGCGGCAGTGAAGGAGAGGTAGACACAAGTTCCTCTGGGGCACACTCTGTATGGAGAGACCTGGCCTGATGGTGTGTGAGGTGCCCTGGATGTTGCAGGTATTTTGAGTGCCTGAGGCAAGGTCCCTTTAAGGATCGTGACGCCAGTGCCTGTAACGGTGGCACACCGGTTTATAGTAGTAGTAATAGAGGTACACAGCTGGTATGGTAAACCAAACGTTGCTTTACTTGGAAACAGTCCAACTTTGTACATACAGATGATAATGATGATGCAGTCCCTTGTAACAATACTCCACAAGCAGGTTTACTTCACAATATGGCAGGTATAATCTTGCAAGATACTTGGAGGGTATAAAGTTAATGCTTAGCAGACCTATGCTGCACTATCCCCTTCAGCTATTCTAGCTGGCTGGATCCCAAGGCCCGGATGCCTAAATGGTGGCTTTAATCCTTGGTAATAAATCCTTCCTCTAGTATTGGCTCTTGCTTTTATATTAAAGTCCCTCTGCTCATCAGGTTACTTATCTGAACTTGTTGTATTGTCCTTGCTTTGTAGGGAAACTGCAGGTTTCTCCCAGGAGGTCCATTCCTACTACTGGGGTAATCTTCTGAGCTAACTGAGGCTCACTTTATCTACAGGCAGGCTAGAGTTCTTCACTAGCCTCCTGGAAGCATCTAGCAGCCTGGACTATCAAGCTGCATGTCAGGAGGAGGCCCTCAGCATATCTCTGGCTGGTGCCTTCTCACTTCTGTCTCCACAGACTCCTGACTATGACCTAACTCCTCCCTGTCTGGGCCTGAACATTTATACTAGGGGCTCTCTATCTCCCTCTAGTGTCTAGGATGCCTAACTATACCCTAATAGGCCTGCTATGCATGACACAGGGGAAACATACAACATACAACATGAAAAAGCACATAGAAAATACATTAACATACATAGTTAAATATAATATTACTGTCCCTTGTAACACGTGAACCAATTGACCCTTGTGTAGTGCCCACGCCTACCTAGTGGGACACTACACTACCGGCGCCAAGGATTGCGGGCCCCAATTCCATCAGGGTTTCTGCCACCACCTATGTTAGTGGCTCCAACCCCCACTTCTCCTTCCTCCGCCTCCTCCTCCACTTCCACCTCAGAATTATCCTCTTACAGCACCAGTCAGTCATCAGTCACTAGCTGGAAGCAGTGTAGCACTGCAGTGGGGAAGCGGCAACAGGCCGTGCTGAAGCTGATCTGCCTAGGTGACAAACAGCACACCGCCGCAGAGCTGTTGCAGGGGATAAGAGACCAGACTAAGCTGTGGCTCTCGCCACTCAACCTAGAACCAGGCATGGTTGTGTCTAATAATGGCCGTAACTTGGTGGCGGCTTTGGAGCTCGGCAACCTTATACACATCCCATGCCTTGCCCACGTATTCAACCTTGTGTTTCAGCGGTTTCTAAAAACATAACCCAAGTCACCGACAGCTTCAGCCGGTCTGTCGACGCTGCAGCAGCACTTGAAATTGCAAGCTCACCGGCTGTTGTGCAATGTGAACACACGCTGGAACTCCACGTTCCACATGTTGTCCAGTATTTGTGAGCAGCAGAGGGCAGCTGCAACATGGTCATTGCCTTTCCAGTCAGCTTCCGCTATTCACAAGTAGAGTTGAGCGGACACCTGGATGTTGAACTTGACCCCAAACCTGAACCCCAAGTCAATGGGGACCCGAACTTTGAAAGCTCTAAAAAAGTAATGGAAAGGGCTAGAGGGCGGCAAAAGGCAGCATAATGTGGTTAAGAGAATGGCAAGTGCTCTGAAAACAAATGTGGATAAGGAAATGACTTCAAATAACATAAAATAAGTAAAAATAAAAAATAATATTCTTGATCTAGGAGGAGGAGGTCCATATGGAGTAGGAGGTTGAGGAGGCAGTGGATGTGGCGGTGTAGGTGGAGGAGGAGGAGGTAGCCAACACTGGATTTTGTTTTTTATTTTATTTTATTATTATTTTTTATTTTGTACAAATTTGGGTAGACCCCAAAATATTGGGAAATATAAAAAAAAGAACAAATAGAAAGTGTGCTGGAGTACAACAATGGCTGGGTGAGGCCCGTATACATGTATATTCTGCACAAGGTATGGACAAGTCCTGTAGGATCCCTGCCTGGTTCATTTTAATAAACGTGAGCTTGTCCACATTGGCTGTGGACAGGCGGCTGCGCTTGTCTGTGATAACCCCCTCCTGCCGGGCTAAACAAATTTTCAGACAATACACTGGTTGCAGGGCACCTCCAATGCGTAAAGGGCAAGCTCAGGCTATGTGCCCAATTTGGAGACCCAGAAGTTGAAGGGGGCAGACCCATCAGTCAGTACGTGTAGGTGTGTGCACACATACTGCTCCACCATGTCGCACGTGCCTGAGACGTCCACAATCCAATTGGATATCTTCCCTTTTAACTTTTGATGTTCTTTTATGCGCCTACTATGGTGATCACGGGTAACGGGGAATCAGGGTTCCATGACGGAGAGGAAGCCTGAGAAAAGGGATACCACATCCAAGGGAGGTCAATGGCTGAAATGTGATCAAGCAGAAATGTGGGACAAGTTATTAAAGCAGAAGCATCCAAGTAAAGGAGAGGGCGCCCGGCAATTACCCACTCCCAACTCGGTGATGTAGTGACGATAAATAACAATACAGGACTCTTAAGATGCCCTGTTATTGGAATGATTAATAAAAAACTACAGGGAATGTCACTGCAGTATTTTGGATTAGGAAACGTTATACAGGAGAGGCCCTGTTACCGCTTTGTTGACTATAGATAACTTCTGCCTGATAACTTCCCCGTGACGGCCTTGATCCAATTGGATATCTTCCCTATCAACTTTCAATGTTCTTTTATGCGCCTACCATGGTGATCACGGGTAACGGGGAATCAGGGTTTCATGACGGAGAGGGAGCCTGAGAAAGGGATACCACATCCAAGGGAGGTCAACGGCTGAAATCTGGTCAGGCAGAAATGTGGGACAAGTTATTAAATTCAATTCAGCGGGGGATGAAGAGGCCCAGACTGCAGCAGAAGAGGAAGCAGGAGGAGCCAGAGACCTTTCATGGTTTTTTAGGTATCTACTCTGTGACAAGGGTACCCCAAGGAGAGTCCCCTTTTTAAATACACACACACACTCACAGGCCTAGAGGCCCCCTTTATTCTGCTTTAAAAGAGAAATATTCCCTTGCTTGTAGCTGTGTCCTTGTTATTGAAAATGACACTTCCCCTTTATAAAGATAAGGATGGGAGCTTCAAAAGCACCCCTGCCGAGGCTCATCGTAAAATACTGGATCCTGGGATAACATTAGCCAGACATTCTGACTACAGTCCCAGCAGGGGACCAGAGAGAGATGGGAAATCAACCTATTGAGCCTTTGATGGACTCAAACATAGCCTTTTTTTATATCTCTGGTCGTAGGCATATTCTGCACTGGCTAAGGCCGAATTTAACCTCCGTGGACTGAAAAGCCAGCTTTAAGCCGTCCTGGAGAACCACAAGCCCCAGCAGAGTCAAGGTTGGTCTTGTTAGACTCGTAAAATCATAAGGGTCATTAATACATGAATGTTATAGTTGTATTTAGTGGTTCCACAGAACTGTGGTCTCAGCCAGAATAAGGACATTCTGGCTGACCTTAGCTGGGTCATAAACCTTGCTGACACCTCCTCGACACTGCCCACAGGTTCGTACCATTGGTGGGCAGAACTGCTGACTAGAGTTGAGCGGACACCTGGATGTTCGGGTTCGATGGGTTCGGCCGAACTTCGGAAAAAAGTTTGAGTTCGGGACCTGAACTTGACCCGAACTTGACCCCGAACACTACCCCATTGAAGACAATGGGGACCCGAACTTTTGAGCACTAAAATGGCTGTAAAAATGTCATGGAAAGGGCTAGAGGGCTGCAAATGTCGTCAAAATGTGGTTAAGAGCATGGCAAGTGCTCTGCAAACAAATGTGGATAGGGAAATGACTTTAAATAACATAAAATACGTAAAAAAAAAAAGAATAATAATCTTGATCTAGGAGGACCAGGTCCATATGGAGTAGGAGGTTGAGGAGGCGGTGGATGTGGCGGTGTAGGTGGAAGTGGCGGTGGAGGAGGAGGAGGTAGCCTACACTGCTTTTTGTTTTAAAATGTATTTTTCTTTTTTTAAATTAGGGTACACCCCAAAACATTGGGAAATATAACCCTCCAGTCGTGCTAAACGCACGTTCAGACAATACACCGGCTGCAGGGCAGGCCAGCACCTCCAAGGCGTAAATGGCAAGCTCAGGCCATGTGCCCAATTTGGAGACCCAGAAGTTGCAGGGGCTGACCCCTGTCAGTTAGTTCGTGTAGGCGTGTGCATACTTACTGCCCCACCATGTTGCACGTCCCCGTGATGTTCACGATCCAATTTGATATCTGCTCTATCAACTTTCGATGTTCTTTTATGCGCCTACCATGGTGATTACGGGTGGCGGGGAATCAGGGTTCCAGACCGGAGAGGGAGCGTGAGAAAAAGAGACCAAATTTAAGGGAGATTAATTTATAAAAAATTTTGGCGATCGAGAAGAAATGTGGGAAAAGCTATTGAGACGCAAATGTGGGACAAATTACAGAAGCCCAAATGTGGGCCAAAAGAGTCAAGCGGAATTGTGGGAAAAGCTATTTAGGCGCAAATACTGGCCAAAAGAGTATAGCGGAAATGTGGGACAAAGTATTGAAGCTTAAATGTGTTACAACTTAAGTTTAAGCATTGAATCAAAGGAGGTGGCGCGCATCAATTAAAGAAGCATTTCAGAAATTTTATTCCCTGTCACCTATGCAGAGCAGGGGTTTATTCACGTCTAAAATTGTATAATGTTAACCCAAGAATGTAACAGAAAAATTACAGAAATTAATTAACCTGTCTACTTGGTAGAGTAGGGGTCTATGACAGAAAACAATTGTTTGTCACCCGAAAATGTAAAATAAAAATTATTGAAATTTATTAAGCTGTCAACTAGGTAGAGGAGGGGTAGAGGAGGGCTGCCGGAATAAATGTCGGACATGTCATAGTTTTATTCCGGCAGCCTCTCGCCGTGCGCTGCCATGCCTCGCTGGGAACTCCCCCCCTGCCACCATTATAGTCAATGGGGAAGGAGTGGCAGTCCGGTGGCACACGTTCACTAGCGGCAGGACGGATCCGACAGGCTCTTTACCGGACGGAACAGCCTGCCGGAGGTCCGTGCTGCTAGTTGTGCCACTGGATGTAAGCCATGAACAGAATGAATAGAAGGGGAGATTTATCATTTGCTTTGTTTCTGAAAGTTGCAAACTATAGGTCAGATTTATCATTACACTTACATCTTACTCCACTTTTAAATATGTCCAAAGTCACTTTTGGCTAAGTCAGATTTATTAATGGTCCTTTAAGGCCTCATGCACACGACAGTATTTTTTCACGGTCCGCAAAACGGGGTTCCGTTGGTCCGTGATCCGTGACCGTTTTTTCGTCCGTGGGTCTTCCTTGATTTTTGGAGGATCCACGGACATGAAGAAAAAATCGTTTTGGTGTCCGCCTGGCCGTGCGGACCCAAACGGATCCGTCCTGACTTACAATGCAAGTCAATTGGGACGGATCCGTTTGACGTTGACACAATATGGTGCAATTGCAAACGGATCCGTCCCCCATTGACTTTCAATGTAAAGTCAGGAGTCCCTATTATACCATCGGATCTGAGTTTTCTCCAATCCGATGGTATATTTTAACTTGAAGCGTCCCCATCACCATGGGAACACCTCTATGTTAGAATATACTGTCGGATATGAGTTAGATCGTGAAACTCAGATCCGATAGTATATTCTAACACAGAGGCGTTCCCATGGTGATGGGGACGCTTCAAGTTAGAATATACTAAGAACTGTGTACATGACTGCCCCCTGCTGCCTGGCAGCACCCGATCTCTTACAGGGGGCTGTGATCCGCACAATTACCCCTCAGGTGCCGCACCTGAGGGGGGTTAATTGTGCGTATTATAGTCCCCTGTAAGAGATCAGGGGCTGCCAGGCAGCAGGGGGCAGACCCCCCCTCCCTCCCTCTATTGTATTAATTTCATTGGTGGCCAGTGTGCACCCCCCCCCAGCCCCCCTCCCTCTATTGTATTATTTTCATTAGTGGCCAGTGTGCGGCCCCCCCCCGGCCCCCCCTCCCTCCCTCTATTGTATTATTTTCATTGGTGGCACAGTGTGCGGCCTCCCCTCCCCCCCCCCGATCATTGGTGGCAGCGGAGAGTTCCGATCGGAGTCCCAGTTTAATCGCTGGGGCTCCGATAGGTAACCATGGCAACCAGGACACTACTGCAGTTCTGGTTGCCATGGTTACTTAGCAATATTGGAAGCATCATACTTACCTGCTGCGCTGTCTGTGACCGGCCGGGAGCTCCTCCTACTGGTAAGTGACAGGTCTGTGCGGCGCATTGCTGAATGATCTGTCACTTACCAGTAGGAGGAGCTCCCGGCCTGATTAAAGTAAGGTCTCCTAGATCTTTAATACTTCCTTCAAGTTGGGAGTCTTGAATACATGACTGTTGCTCCCTGGGTCCTAAAGCACCCTGCTTGTATCAGATATGCTTTCCTTCTGTGACTGGCACTCCTGGCTGTGCAGGGCTGGAGGTGCTTAGCAGGAAGATTCAAGCAGAAACAAAAAAACTTTTGCAGGAGAAAGGGAGACTGTGAGGAGAAGCTGTGATGGCTGATGGAAGCTGACTGTCTGTAGACTCCATCCACTCTGTCTCCTGTACCGAGAGGCTACTGCTGTATGTGAGGATGTAGCAGAGCCAGGAAGGTGCTGTGGAACACAAACTGTGAGCAATCCCAGTGTCTGTCCTGTTTATGGCCCCTCTGCTCTGTGATCTTATCACAGACATGTTTATTACAGCCAGACCAACAGTTTAACCCCTTCTGAGATGTCAATATGGCTGAGGTCAGTGATATCAGCAGCAGTCACTGGTCTCATCTGTAAATGTGTACCCTCTCCTTCCTGCACACTGTATATAGTGATATGTGACCCCCCCCCATACAGTGATATGTGACCCCCACCACTGTATACTGTATATAGAGATATGTGACCCTCTGTATACTGTATGCAGTGATATGTGACCCCCCCCCATACAGTGATATGTGATCCCCACCACTGTATACTGTATATAGAGATATGTGACCCTCTGTATTCAAGACTCCCAACTTGAAGGAAGTATTAAAGATCTAGGAGACCTTACTTTAATCAGTGCTTACATTTCTTCAAACTGCCTTGGAAGGAATTCATTCATTTTAAGCTTAACTATAGTGTAGTCTACTGTGATTTGAATACATTTATGAAATACATAGACAGACAGCAATGACTGGGTGGAGTCCTAGCATGGGAGAATACTTTACACCCCATTTACAAGTAGTGTTGAGCGAACTTGTGTTTTGAGTTCGGCGTCTAAAGTTCGAGTTCAGGTTATCGAAGTATCCCATTATGGATTCTACATTCCATTATGGTCCGTGGTAGCGGAATCCATAACGGGATACTTCGATAACCTGAACTCGAACTTTAGACGCCGAACTCAAAACACAAGTTCGCTGAACACTATTTACAAGGATACAAATAGTCTTCATCAGGAAGTGGTAGCCAAATGGAATTTCACACAATGGAACAGCTATATGTGAATTTAGAAGAATTTGTGGCCTTTCAGAAACAATTGAAGTAAGATACAGTATACGTGCAGCATTCTGGCCTTCTACAGTCTGATCTTTTTAAAGTCAAGACTGATTTGGCAAGGCAAAATCAGCAAATATTATTCTTAAAGGGACACTGACAGGCCCTATAAACATATTTAGATATTCCTATGCAGTCCTAGGTCTATTAAAGTGTATTCCAATATATAAGAGTACCCCCTGTCCGCATTGTAAACCATGTAAAAACAACTTTATATTCATCTGTCAATCACCTTCCTTTGTGCCCAAGGGGCGGTTTTTCTCCTACCTTTGTGCCCCAACTGTCGTTTCCTACCGCCGCCTAGCTCATTATTATTCACTGCGCTCAATCGGACCTTCTGCGCATGCGCCGGATACCTGTATCCAGCACCCTCACAAGCCGGAAATGTAATGCGCCTGCGTCCCTTATTCTTCTATGTGGCTGCTCTCTGTGTCTCCTCCCAGGCACTCCTATTGTCACGAGGGTATCGAGAACCACGCCTGACTCCGTTATACCCGGGGTCAGGAAGTCGCAGCGGTTGGCTGCACGCTCTATTTAAGATAGGGCTGTTTTCCTTATGGTAGCTTTCTGGGTTTGCTTTGCAAACCCTTTTGGCTCACTCAGGGATCCGTAGCTCTTTCTCCTCAGCTGTTCCTTGTCCAGCACTCCCAATCCTCCTTATATTCCTCTCTCACACTTCTCTGGTTGCCAGAGATAGAACTTCCTGCCTGGACATCTATTCTGACCTTCTGAAGCTGTGTTGCTGCGTTCTCTGGTAGTTGGTCCAGAACGCTACCCTCCGGATCCCTGTTGGACCTTTGTGGTCTATTGTGATCGCCCACCTGGGTGTATGTGTTTGTCTGTTTTGTCTGTCCTCTCCCTGGTGTTTCCCTCTTAGTGACAGTGGTGCGGACTAGCGATCCCACCGGCCCGTTCACTATCTAGGGCTCATTTTAGGGAAAGCCAGGGTTTAGGCACGTGATCGCCGCACGGGTGAGGAACCCGTCTAGGGACGTCAGGGCAGTCAGGTGCCAGCCGCAAGGTGAGTTAGGGGTCACCACCTTTCCCTCTCCCTTGGGCAGGGCTTTCCCTTTTCCCTCCCTGTGTGTGACGCCGGTCATTACAGTATCTCTGGCCCTTATTTTGTGTAGGTAAAAAAAAAATAAAAAAAAAAAATACTTTTTACCTACTTAGAATCCAGTATGGATCAAATTGCTGCTCGGTCCAAACAATTTCATGGCCTGTCTTTTGAGGTGGCAGGATTGAAGGCGTCGGTCCTCCAGCAACAGCAGAGATTGCAACTGACCGCAAGCCCAGCGGTTGCTACTGGTAATCAGGTTGTTGCGGAACCCAAGGTCCCTCTCCCTGACAGATTTTCTGGGGGAAGGGACAAGTTTTTGACATTCCGTGAGGCCTGTAAGTTATATTTTAAACTGCGCCCTTACTCCTCTGGTAATGAAGATCAGCGGGTGGGGGTTGTTATTTCCCTGCTGCAGGGGGACCCGCAGTCCTGGGCGTTCTCTTTACCTACTGATTCCCAGGCTCTTCGGTCAGTGGATGAGTTTTTCGGGGCCTTGGGTCTCATATATGACGACCCTGACCGAGTCGCACTGGCTGAATCAAGATTACGGAGACTCTTACAAGGAGAGCGGCCGGTAGAGGAGTATTGCTCTGAAATCCGTAGGTGGGCTACGGATACCCAATGGAACGACCCGGCTCTCAGGAGTCAGTTCTGCTCTGGGTTATCCGAAAGGGTTAAGGATGCGCTTGCATTATATGAGACCCCCTTTTCCCTTGATGCGGTTATGTCCCTTTCTATCCGAATAGATAGACGCCTTAGGGACAGGTTGAAAAAACCGGAGCCATTGGTAACCCCTCCCAAGCAGCAGTTAGTCTGTACGGATTTAGACGAGCCTACGCAGCTAGGAGGAACTACTCGTCAGGTCCATCCTCCTGAGGTTCGCCGTAGGAGTGGGGTTTGTTTTTTTTGTGGGGAGAGGGGTCATTTCATTAATGTCTGTCCATCTTTCCTCAGAAACAAAAGACCTTCGGAAAAACTACTAAACCCAGGCTGTGTGGAGGATGTCAGCCGAGGGGTATACGTTTCCTCCATACGTACATCGCAATTTGTGTTGCCAGCGGTTATTATTTTTGGTGATAAGACAGAGACTATTTCTTTCTTTCTAGACAGTGGAGCAGGGGTAAATTTGATAGATGCCCATTTTGCCCGCACTTTGGGTTTGTCTCTCTGTACGTTACAGAGACCCATTCCCATATTCGCTATTGATTCTGCTCCCCTGTCTCAGAGAAACCTCACCCACATTGTTCATAATTTACACCTTCGGGTAGGGGACCACCATAACGAGATGCTTTCATGTTATGTTCTGGAGGGGCTTCCCACTCCGGTAGTGCTGGGTCTTCCCTGGTTGGTAGCGCACAATCCAGTAGTGGATTGGCAGGCCAGGGAGATATCGGAGTGGAGTGAGCAGTGCAGAGAAAATTGCTTAAATAGCAATTGCTCAGTCGCCTCCATAACTACCCTACCTACATTTATTTCGGATTTTGAGGATGTTTTTTTCTGAAAAGGGTTGTCAGAAGTTACCACCTCATCGTCCTTATGATTGCCCGGTTAACCTTATTCCCAGCGCAAAATTACCCAAGACCAGGTTATATAATCTTTCGGGTCCAGAGAGACAAGCCATGAAAGATTATATCTCCGAGAGCTTAGCTAAGGGACACATCAGACCCTCTTCTTCACCCGTGGCTGCAGGGTTTTTTTTCGTTAAAAAGAAAGATGGGGGCCTGCGTCCTTGCTTAGATTTTCGCGAATTAAATCGGATAACCATCCGAGACCCATACCCTCTTCCTCTTATTCCTGACCTGTTTAACCAGATTGCGGGTGCCTGGTGGTTCTCCAAACTTGATCTTAGGGGGGCCTACAATCTGATTCGTATTAAGGAGGGGGATGAGTGGAAGACATCGTTTAACACCCCCGAGGGGAATTATGAAAATCTAGTTATGCCTTTCGTTCTGACCAATGCTCCTGCCGTCTTTCAACATTTCGTTAATGACATTTTTAGTCATCTAATCGGCAGGTTTGTGGTAATATACCTAGATGATATTTTAATTTATTCGTCTGATCTGAAAACACATGAGGTGCATGTCAGACAAGTACTGCAGGTCCTACGGACGAATTAATTATATGCTAAAATTGAAAAATGTGTCTTCGCCGTTCAGGAGATACAATTCCTAGGTTATTTTTTATCTGCTTCAGGTTTCCGTATGGATCCTAGGAAGGTCCAGGCAATTTTAGATTGGGATCTTCCTTAGAACCTCAAAGCACTACAACGGTTCTTGGGCTTCGCGAATTTCTATAGGAAATTCATTAAAAATTATTCACTTATTGTAAAACCGCTTACTGACATGACTAGGAAGGGGACTGATTTTTCTAAATGGTCTGACGCCGCTAAAGTTGCTTTTTCCTCTCTAAAAGAGAGGTTTACCTCAGCACCTGTACTAGTCCAACCTGATGTCTCTCAGCCTTTTATTGTTGAAGTCGATGCGTCAGAGGTGGGAGTGGGGGCGGTGCTGTCTCAGGGTCCGTCTCCTGGCAAATGGCGTCCTTGTGCTTTCTTTTCTAAAAAACTATCTGCAGCAGAAAAGAACTACGATATTGGCAATAGGGAACTATTAGCTATTAAACTTGCGTTTGAGGAGTGGCGTCACTTCTTAGAGGGGGCAGTCCACCCCGTCACTGTGATTACGGACCACAAAAATCTTCTGTACCTCGAATCAGCTAAGCCTCTCACCCCTAGACAGGCTAGGTGGTCGCTATTTTTTACCAGGTTTAACTTTGTTATTACCTATCGTCCTGGGGCAAAGAACACCAAGGCTGATGCACTATCTCGTTGTTTCCCTGGAGGGGGTAATGTGAGTGATCCGGTGCCCATTCTTCAAAGAGGAGTGGTTGTTTCTGCGGTACACTCTGTTTTGGAGGGGAAGGTGTTAGAGGCCCAGGGGGACGCCCAGGTCTCTTGCCCCTCAGAGAAATTGTTTGTACCGTTGAACCTACGTTTCGAATTATTAAAGGAACATCATAATTCGGCACTTGCTGGGCACCCAGGTAGTAAAGCAACCTTGGAGCTATTGTCTCGTCGTTTTTGGTGGCCACGGTTGCGTCAGGATGTATTGGATTTTGTGTCTTCTTGTTCTACCTGTGCGCGCGCAAAAGTTTCACATACACGTCCTGCAGGGTCTCTATTACCACTCGTCATTCCCAAAAGACCATGGACACATCTGTCAATGGATTTTATCACTGACTTACCTTTGTCTGCGGGTAAAACAGTTATTTTGGTAGTAGTGGACAGGTTTAGCAAAATGGTACACTTCATTGCGTTACCCGCACTACCTAATGCTAAGACTCTTGCTCAGGTATTCGTCAGTGAAATCGTGAAGCTTCACGGGGTCCCCTCTGATGTTGTTTCGGATCGGGGTACCCAGTTTATTTCTAAATTTTGGAAAGCTTTTTGTTCTCGTTTGGGGGTACACTTGTCCTTTTCCTCAGCTTTCCATCCTCAGTCGAATGGACAGACTGAGCGTACCAACCAAAACCTGGAGACATATCTAAGATGTTTTGTGTCTGAAAACCAAGAGTTGTGGTCATCATATTTACCGTTAGCTGAGTTTGCCATAAATAATCGTCGTCAGGAATCCACTGGCAAGTCACCATTTCTTGGTGCATATGGTTTTCATCCCCAATTCTGTACTTTCAAAGAGGGGGGGTCTTCTGGGGTTCCCGAAGAGGAATGGTTTTCGTCATCTCTTTCATCGGTGTGGCAGAAGGTGCAAGCTAACTTGAAAAATATGGGAGGTAAATACAAATGCATGGCTGATAAGAGACGGTCGCCAGGTCCGGACCTAGGAGTGAATGACTATGTATGGTTGTCTACTAGGAATATTAAATTGAAGGGTCCCTCTTGGAAACTGGGTCCTAGGTTTATTGGCCCTTACAAAATTGTAGCCATCATCAACGCCGTGGCTTTTCGCCTGGAGTTACCTCAGACTTTTAAAATTCATAATGTTTTTCATAAGTCGTTACTCAAAAAATATGTTCCACCTCTAGAACCGTCACCGCTGCCACCCCCTCCTGTTGTCGTGGATGGTAATCTAGAATTTCAGATATCCAAAATTGTTAATTCTCGTTGGGTCCGCCGCTCTCTTCAATATCTGGTGCATTGGAGAGGTTACGGTCCCGAGGAAAGAATGTGGGTTCCTGCGTCTGAGGTAAACGCCGACAGGCTAGTTCGGGTTTTTCATGCCTCTCATCCTGAGAGACCTGGTCCTGAGTGTCCGGAGGCCCCTCGTAGAGAGGGGGGTACTGTCACGAGGGTATCGAGAACCATGCCTGACTCCGTTATACCCGGGGTCAGGAAGTCGCAGCGGTTGGCTGCACGCTCTATTTAAGATAGGGCTGTTTTCCTTATGGTAGCTTTCTGGGTTTGCTTTGCAAACCCTTTTGGCTCACTCAGGGATCCGTAGCTCTTTCTCCTCAGCTGTTCCTTGTCCAGCACTCCTAATCCTCCTTATATTCCTCTCTCACACTTCCTGCCTGGACATCTATTCTCACCTTCTGGAGCTGTGTTGCTGCGTTCTCTGGTAGTTGGTCCAGAACGCTACCCTCTGGATCCCTGTTGGACCTTTGTGGTCTATTGTGATCGCCCACCTGGGTGTATGTGTTTTTCTGTTTTGTCTGTCCTCTCCCTGGTGTTTCCCTCTTAGTGACAGTGGTGCGGACTAGCGATCCCACCGGCCCGTTCACTATCTAGGGCTCATTTTAGGGAAAGCCAGGGTTTAGGCACGTGATCGCCGCACGGGTGAGGAACCCGTCTAGGGACGTCAGGGCAGTCAGGTGCCAGCCGCAAGGTGAGTTAGGGGTCACCACCTTTCCCTCTCCCTTGGGCAGGGCTTTCCCTTTTCCCTCCCTGTGCGTGATGCCGGTCATTACACCTATCCAGCGTTTCAGAGCGCTGATGTCAGCAGAAATACTGTTTGTTAATGCGCCTGCGCCGGACAAGAAACTCTTCTCTCCGCCCTCACTGTCTGCACATTGTACTCACAGACAAAGAAGAGAGGTGGAGGAAGAGTTTGATATTTGAGATCCACAAGGGGCCATTTTAATTTTCGAATAAAACAAAAAATAAGGTAAATATATAAATTCCACTAATCTAAAAATAGGAAATATTTTATAAACATAATTAATTCAATTAGCCAAAGAAGGAATAATAGAAAAAAAATGAATATTTCAGAGAGAATTGCGGTACATTGTTTCTATGCTGCAATAAACCATAGTGCACACCACACACCCTATTAATATCAGATCACTAACTACATATTACGCCAACAATATTTTAATACATTGATAAGTGATATTTAGATATTGATGTTTGAACTTACTCCATACTTAATGTTCACTATCAATGTAACATGGGATATGGCGGTGGTACTTACACCATACTCAATGTTCACTAGCAATTGTAAATGGGATATGGCGGTGGTACTTACACCATACTCAATGTCCGGCGCAGGCGCATTAACAAACAGTATTTCTGCTGACATCAGCGCTCTGAAGCACTGGATAGGAGTGCCTGGGAGGAGAGATCCGGCGCAGGCGCAGCAGGAGACAGAGCAGCCACATAGAAGAAAACGGGACGCAGGCGCATTAAATTTCCGGCTTGTGAGGGTGCTGGATATAGGTATCCGCCGCATGCGCAGAAGGCCCGATTGAGGCTGATGCCCATAAGTTTCTATCGGGCATGCGTGGGATCTAACAGGATCGGGGACTGTAAAAGCCGCCCAGCGCAGTGAATAATAATGAGCTAGGCGGCGGTAGGAAACGACAGTTGGGGCACAAAGGTAGGAGAAAAACCGCCCCTTGGGCACAAAGGAGAGTGATTGACAGATGAATATAAAGTTGTTTTTACATGGTTTACAATGCGGACAGGAGGTACTCTTATATTATTGGAATACACTTTAATAGACATATGATTGCATAGGAATATCTAAATATGTTTATAGGGTCTGTCCCTTTAAATTAATGATTGCAATAGATAATAAGCACCTGAACACCTAGAGAGAAAATGGTCATTATGAGCATCTTTATGTAAGAATATTTTTATTATATGTATTACTCATTTCTTTACTCTCGGCTTCTTCTACAAGTTTAGGAGAAGGCCCACAAAGTGGAAAGCTCTAAATGGATAGGAAAAGTGAGAAGATACAGGAGGTCATAATCGATAACCTATTTCTGTGTTGTCTTCTGATTTTCTCCTAGTTTTTTCATCCTTAATGGGGTTTTCTGGGTTTGTATAACTAATGTTTATTTCATTGTATAATACCAAGGTATGAAACTTTCTAATATTATTAATTTCACATCATAGTCCACAGCTCTGTTTGCTGTCAGTGAACTATTAGGCTCCTTTCACACGAGCGAGTATTCCGCGCGGATGCGATGCGGGAGGTGAACGCATTGCACCCGCACTGAATACTGACCCATTTATTTCTATGGGGGTGTTCACATGAGCGGTGATTTTCACGCATCACTTGTGCGTTGCGTGAAAATCGCAGCATGCTCTATATTCAGCGTTTTTCATGCAACGCAGGCACCATAGAAGTGAATGGGGTTGCGTGAAAATCGCAAGCATCCGCAAGCAAGTGCGGATGTGGTGCGATTTTCACGCACGGTTGCTAGGAGACGATCGGGATGGAGACCCGATCATTATTATTTTCCCTTATAACATGGTTATAAGAGAAAATAATAGCATTCTGAATACAGAATGCATAGTACAATAGCGCTGGAGGGGTTAAAAAAAATAATAATAATAATTTAACTCACCTTAATCCACTTGATCGCGGAGCCCGGCATCTGCTTCTGTCTCCTTTGTTGAATAGGACCTGTGGTGAGCATTAAGTACAGTTACAGGACCTTTGATGACGTCACTCCGGTCATCACATGGTACGTCACATGATCTTTTACCATGGTGATGGATCCTGGAATGAATGCTCAGCACAGAAGGAGACAGACGAGATGCCGGCAGCCCCAGCAAGTGGATTAAGGTGAGTTAATTTTTTTATTTTATTTTTTAACCCCTCCAGCGCTAGTTTACTATGCATTCTGTATTCAGAATGCTATTATTTTCCCTTATAACCATGTTATAAGGGAAAATAATTCAATCTACAGAACACCAATCCCAAGCCCGAACTTCTGTGAAGAAGTTCGGGTTTGGGTACCAAACACGCGCAATTTTTCTCACGCGAGTGCAAAACGCATTACAATGTTTTGCACTTGTGCGGAAAAATCGTGGGTGTTCCCGCAACGCACCTGCACATTTTCCCGCAACGCCCGTGTGAAAGAGGCCTTACATTTTTTGCTTTCATTTAGAAGCAGAAAACCTGTCCTGATCATGTCTGATACATGATCAGTTCATACCATTGACACAGTTGCAGAGAATGATAATATGTGCAATGAAGTTATGGCCCCTGGAAATTATTTCAAGATCTTGACAAGTTTTCAGCAGTGTTGATCGAGCATGTGCTGGAGCGCAATGCTCGAGTCTCCTCCCCACACGTTTCTTGACTGCTACGCAGCCAATAAATGTGCAGGTAAGTGCTGCCCTCACAGTGTAGTCAGTGATATAGGAATAATTTTATTAGAAAAACTTTTCAGAGATGCAAAAGTCCTTTTAAGGACTATTGTTGTGTGTGGCAGCAGCAATATATATTTTTAGCGCAACCTGCGCTAAATTGCTAAAACTTAACAGACCCAAAAGTCCTTTTAAGGACTGTTGTGTGTGGCAGCAATATCTATTTTTAGCGCTTTTGCGCTAAATAGCGTGCAGTAGTTAGGCCACTGCAGACAGCGACATTAGATTATATTACATGTGTAACGTGTAACGTAGACGGTGTCCGCTTCTGACATTAAAATTACCAGTGCCACTTCTGCAGTGTAACGTGTGCGCTGAAAAAATTTATCTGTGACATACAGTGTACATTTATAATAGAGGGTGTCCGCTTCTGACAGTAACATTACCAGTGCCACATCTGCAGTGTAACGTGTGCGCTGAAAAAATGTATCTGTGACATACAGTGTACTTTTTCCATAGACTGTGTCCGCTTCTGACAGTGACATTACAAGTGCCACATCTCCTGTGTAAATTGTGCGCATTCCAAAAATATCTGTGACATCCAGTATACTTTTTCAATAGATGGTGACCGCTTCTGACAGTGACATTACCAGTGCCACATCTGCAGTGTAACGTGTGTGCCGAAAAAATGTATCTGTGACATACAGTGTACTTTTTTAGTAGATGCTGCGGACAGTTACATTACCGGTGGCACCTCTTTTATGTAACGTTTCCTCATCCCAAATACCTGTGACATTCCCTGTTATTTTTTATTAGCCGCTGGTGACAACATTGACATTATCTGCGAGATATCTCCTGTGTCACTTTTCCACATCCCAAATACCTTTTTAAATGTGTTTGCGCATACACTTCCAAATCCTACGCTACTGTACGTGTGTCAGACTTTCAAGCATATCTAACATTTAATATAAGGAAGGCGAGCAATAAGGGACGGGGCAGTGTCGTTGATGCTGATGGTGCATGCAGAGGCCGTGGCCCTGGGTGCAGTGAAACTGTGCCTGCTGCCAGAGCACAAGAAAAACAATCCTCTACGATACCTAGCTTCATGTCCCAGCTTGCAGGGCGGCGCAGGACACCACTCTTAAAGTCAGACCAGTGCGACCAGGTGGTCGGTTGGATTGCAGCAGATAATGCTTCCAGTCACTTAAGCACCACCCTGTCTTCCACCAAGTCCAGTCTCAGTAGCCAAGAGCTGCTCAACACAATCCTCACCCTGATCCTCCTTCCTCCCAACATCGAGAGTCTGGGCAAACAAGTGATCCCACACTCGGATATTCTGAGGAGCTCTTTTCAGCGCCATTCCTTGATTTGGCCCTCTCGCCAAGCACGTTGAAGATGGACAGATTTTGTGCCCTGATTCCCAAACTTTTGAGCATCCACAGTCACAAGAAGATGACGGTGGGGAACGGCAATTACTATTTAATGAGGGGGATGATGATGAGACACAGTTGTCAATAAGTCAACGGCAATTACTGTCTCAAGAGGTTGATGAAGAGGATGAGACACAGTTGTCAATCACTGAGGTTGTGGTTAGGTCAACAAGTCAGGAGGATGAGCAGAGTGAGGAAGTGGAAGAGGAGGTGGTGGACGATGAGGTCACTGACCCAACCTGGGAAGGTGGAAAGCCAAGCGAGGACAGCAGTACAAAGGGGGAGGGATCTGCAGCACCGCAACAGGCTGGAATAGTCAGTGAGGTGGCAAAAGGGAGATGGCGGGCCACACCAAGCAGGCCCGCAACTGTTCCACGGTGTACCCCCTTGCGGAAATCTGTCTTGCCAACGGGTAGGTGTTCCACAGTATAGCGCTTTTTTGAGGAAAGTGCGGACGACAAAAGAATAGTAGTTTGCAACCTGTGCCATACCAAAATGAGCAGGGGCGTAAACACTAGCAACCTCACCACCACCAGCAAATTCTGCCACATGGCATCCAAGCACGTAATAAGTGGGCCAAACACCTGGGTCCACAATCTGTGTCTGCGGGTCACACCACTGCCTCCTCTTCCCCTGTGTTACGTGCTGGCCAATCCCCTGTTGAAGGCACAGGCTCAGATGCCTCCCGCCGTGCACCTGGACCTTCGCAAGCACCATCAGCGACCACATCCACTTCCATGTCCTAGCGCAGTGTCCAAATGTACTTACCCCAGGCATTAGAACGCAAGCGCAAATATTCAGCCATCCACCCACAGGCCATAGCGCTAAATGCACAACTTTCCAAATTACTGGCCCTGGAAATGTTGCGATTTTGGCTTGTGGACACTGAAGCCTTCCGCAGCCTGATATCGGCGGCCGTCCCGCTTTACGGAGTCCACAGCCGCCACTATTTTTCAAGATGTGCCGTGTCCACCTTACACCAACATGTGTCCCATAACATCACACGTGCCCTGTTTAACGCAGTTACTGGGAAAGTCCACTTAACCACGGACACATAGAAAAGTGCATTTGGCCAGGGACGCTGCATTCCCCTGACGGAACACTAGGTGAACATTGTGGAGGACGGGAATGAGTCATACCCTGGGATGTCACAGGTGCTACCGACGCCAAGAATTGCGGGCCCTATGTAGATCAGGGTTTCCGCCAGCACCTACGTTAGTGGCTCCAACCCCCATTTCTCCTCCTCTGCCTCTTCCTCCACTTACACCTCCGAATTATCCTCTTGCAGCACCAGTCAGCCATTAGTCGGTAGCTGGAAGCAGTGTAGCACTGCAGTGGGTAAGCGGCAACAGGCCGTGCTGAAGCTGATATGCTTAGGGGACAAACAGCACACCGCCGAAGAGCTGTGGCAGGGAATAAGAGACCAGACTGAGCTGTGGCTCTCGCCACTCAACCTAGAGCCAGGCATGGTTGTGTCTGATAATGGCCGTAACTTGGTGGCGGCTTTGGAGCTCGGCAAGCTCACACACATCCTATGCCTAGCCCACGACTTAAACTTAGTGGTTCAGGCTTTGTGAGCAGCAGAGGGCAGTAGTGGAATACCAACTGCAACATGGTTGTCGCCTTTCCAGTCAGCTTCCGCTATTGACAAGCAAGGAGTGGGCATGGATGTCTGACCTCTCTGAGGTTTTAAGAAACTTTGAGGAATCAACACACATGATGAGCGGCAATAACGCTATTATCAGCGTCATAATCCCACTTCTGTGTCTTCTCAAATGCTCGCTGCTCACAATTAAGGACGACGCATTGCATGTGGAAGAGGTGGAAATAGGGGAAGACATTACATAGGGTGATAGCCGGACCACCCCCTCGGTTCATGTTCTCAGAGCGAATTGGACGATGAGGAGAAGGAGCAGGACACTGTTGCCTCCGCTACACAGGGTAGTACCCATGGAAGGAGGACGAGAATGAGGAGATTGAAAGTCATCCTCCTGATGACGACAGCGAAGTCTTGTCTGTTGGTACTCTGGCACACATGGCTGACTTCATGTTAG
Source organism: Bufo bufo (assembly GCF_905171765.1). Classification (NCBI taxonomy): domain Eukaryota; kingdom Metazoa; phylum Chordata; class Amphibia; order Anura; family Bufonidae; genus Bufo; species Bufo bufo. The sequence continues at coordinate 349,795,084 of NC_053389.1, forward strand.
GCTGCCTTTCCCGCGACTCACGCGTTGTACGCATTTTAGACAACACGGATTACTGGTTGTTCCCCCTTCTCGACCCCCGCTACAAAGAGAACTTCTCATCTCTCATTCCTCTGGTAGAGAGAATGAGCAAAATGGTGCAAAACCAGAAGATACTTGTTGAAAAATTTCCATCTGACAATGCTGGCGGCAGAGTCCGTAGTTCCTTGGTCAACCAAGGATGTGAGACAAAAGGAACACACGGCAGTTCCAACAGTGGTAGGGCAACACTCTCCAAAGCCTAGTACAGTTTCATGACACCCCGCCAGCACCCTGATGCACGGCCTAGTGTCACAAGGAGGGAAAAATTTTGGAAGATGGTGTAGGAGTACATAGCAGACCATGTCAGCGTCCTCAATGATCCCTCAGTGCCTTACAACTACTGGGTGTCCAAGCTGGACACGTGGCACGAACTGTCTTGGAGGTGCTGGCCTGCCCTGCCATCAGCGTTTTGTCTGATCGGGTATTTAGTGCTGCTGGTGGCATTATAACAGGTAAGCGTATCCACCTGTCAACTTAAAATGCTGACAGGTTGAATCTTACAAAAATTAACAGGGCCTGGATTGACCATGACTTCTCGACTCCACCAGAGGAAAGCGGCTGAACATAAAGGCACTTTAAATGTGTTGTTTATAATTCACTGAATACATTGTATTCCCATGCACCCCTTCCACCACAAACAAGGGTATATGGTTGAATCTTCCTTTTCTCACCCTCCTTCTCCTCTTCCATCATATCAACCTGCTTATTTGGGAGTTCAAATGCATCCAGACATCCTTCCCCATGCTGTTTCCGAACTATTTCAGTGGTGTTTCCATTAACTTCTGACCTTTTTCGTATGAACCAGACACCATCCCCTCTTCAGAGCAGGGGGTGCCTGGTTTAATGCTCAGGTTCTCACATTGACTTCCATTATACTCGGGTGCTCGGTACTTTAGTGCTCGATCAACACTAGTTTTTAGCTAATGGATTTAGCAAAAAAAGATTTGAATTTTCGAACAGCCTGGATGGATTTTAAAAGCGATGAGAAATTGAAGCACACAGTTAATTTATCTAACAATGATTAAGCTTGATTTCCATGAATTCTGGCGAGAAATTTGATTATACAGTACAGCCTTGTAGTATTTGCATACAGATCAGTCAGCTAATTGTAGGGGGTGTTCATGTCATGGGAACACAAATTTCTTATATACAGTATTTGGAGCACTACATTTCTGATATTTTCTGCTATGTGATGCATATCTATACAACATTCACCAGGTTCTCATCCTTTCAATCAATGCTGATTTGCAGTGGATTTTAAAGCCAAAAGGTGGAATAACAAAGGTGTTTGTTGTGCCCTGTATTGTAAGAGCCACTTGACTTTGATTCTATAGTGTAAGAATGTCTAGAAGTGAAAGGGGATTTCTGCACACAGTAAATAGGGCAGGAGCCAGGCATGCTTCTTATGTTTACTACAAACAAAAGGAAGCAGGCTGGGCTAGTTCAAACTAGATCTGTGTGATGACAGAAACAGCTTGGAGGCTCTCCATAAAGCTGAGCACGCACCTTGTGAACACCTCAAGACACAAGCCTGAATAGACACACACATCTTTGTTAGATGCTATTTTACATATTAGCCACTCATTATAAGGAGGAGAAGGCCACCTGACAAATTGAGCATTTCATCTGTATTACTGAATCCGACTTCTACTGTATGTCACCTGGCTTTAAAACAATGTTAAGTATGTTGTCCCTATTTGTCATCTTATTACATACACACACGCACTATTCCTAATTTTAGTAATTTTTATTTTATTCGTTTCTAAAGTTGCTTACCTATTCCACCACACTGTACCATACTAACCATACTAGATGCAATGACACTGTACAATTGGCGTGAGCCGCTGTCTTACCGTATATTCTTGTTGCTGTACACATAGATGCTGTGGATATAAAGTAATACTCTAGAAACCAGTCTTTATATTGTACTTCTGGTATTAATATAATCAAAGGGGTAATCCAAGTTATTTTTATTAATGACCTATCCTCAGGATAGCTCATCAATATCAGATTAGCAGAGGTCCAACATCTGGGACCCTCGCCGATCAGCTGGTTGAAGAGAGTGTGCGAACTGTGCCAGCGCAGCCTTCTCTTCATTCACTTAAATGGATGGCTCGCTCTTATACACTTGAATAGTAATTGAAGTGAATGGTATGGCTTAGGTGTAATTACTGAGAATTCCCGAGGATAGGTCACCAATAAAAATAACTTTAAGGTGAATTTAAACATGCAGATAATCAGGCAATTCAAATGTTCGTTCCCGACAATACTCGTTCTCAACAATCTGCCCATGTAAAAGTGCCACCGATCACCCAATGAACGAGCGAAATGCTTGAAATTATCGCTCGTGTAGGTACCTAAATTATCATTGCTGGGCAGCAGATCGTACTGTCTAAACAGTGATCTGCTGCCCAGTAACAATGCAGCTCTATGAGAACGAGCGATTGCAATAGTGATCCCTCAGATTTCTCCTCCACGGAACGGACAGCCGACTGTCGGGAAGGAAGGTTTCCTTCCTCACAATCTGCTGTGGCTCAGTGCATGTAAATCCACCTTTAGGCCCCTTTCACAGAAGCAAGTTTTCCATGCGGGTGCAATGCCTGACTTTAATACATAGCACCCGCACTGAATCCTGACCCATTCATTTCAATGGGTCTGTGTACATGAGCATTTTTTTTTTACGCATCAGTTCTGCTTTGCATGAAAAAAGCAGCCCATGCCCCATAGAAGTGAATAGGGCTTCAGTGAAAAACGCATTGCATCCGCAAGCAGGTCCTAATGCAATGTGTTTTTCACTGATGGTTGCTAAGAGATGTTGTTTGTTCAGTGTTTCATCACGCCTTCCTTTAGAGCCAAAGCATGCCTCTTTCAGCATAAGTAACTGCCCACACCAGAACTTTTTGCCGCCGCCCCCCTCCGCTATGTAATTATTTGGATGTAACCATGCCCACAGATTCCTTGCATGCGCTCTGTGAAATCTCACACAGGCGCAGTACCGCGGACTGCCTGCGCGATGTAGAAGCTCCTGAGGGCAATAGCTTTACATTTGTCACTGGGCTCTGCGCATGCCCAGTGACAAATTTGAAGCCGTTGCCCTCAGGAGCTTCTACATCTCGCAGGCAGTCCGCGGTACTGCGCCTGCGTGAGATTTCACATAGCGGAGGGGGCGGCAGCAAAGAGTTCGGATGTGGGCAGTTACTTAGGCTGGAAGAGGCGTGCTTGGGCTCTAAAGGAAGGCGGGCTGGGCACTGTAGGGGGGAGTTCCTGGGTTCCAGAGAAGGATAATAATGCGCCTCTGGGCACCTTGGACACTCATTTGCATAACATAAAAAGTGGATTTTATCGCTAATAAAACCATGAAACAAAAAATGAAGACTACAGCAAGAAATAAGGTATTTTATTGTACATGACAGTAGTAACACTTTTATATGCTCAAACCAGGTGACAGATTCCCTTTAAAGAGGTTGGACCATCAGAGACAAAACCTTTCGGAATGTGAGACCTGGGATGATTTGATGATGTACTGTATAATTTTTCCAGGGAAAGCCGCAGCCAGCCAGAATGGTGGAATCATGTAATATATTGTTGAATCAAGTCCGCCAGAACCATAGAGATTCCTACAGATCAGTTATACATTTTGACTCATAGAAGGAGGTTCAGAAAGTGGGATCCCTTTCTATGACATCCACATGCCCCAATATCCCATTACATGCTGTTCTTTCTACTATACTATGAATAAAAATTTCTCTTAAAGGGAATCTGTGACCTGAGACCGTACTATCCAACTGTTTGCATAGACACATAACTGGTTCACCTGATTAAAACACTTTATTTTGTTGATCAGATGCTCCTTCCTAAGTCATGATAATGTTTTCATTATGCAAATTAGGCCATCGGTGCAATGGCGGCATCACCATTGCTCTTGTTGCACCTAAACTCCACTCCTTTCTGTGTCCAGCCTCTTCCTCACTGGTTTGCCCCTGCCTGGCCATGTCCACTGAAATGAGTCCAGCTTGGGTCCAACAAGCGCAATGGTACTCATTGCACCAAAAGGACTAATTTTCATATTAAGAAAATGTATTATAACTCGGGAACACAGCCATAAATCAAAACAGCATTTGTGGCTATGCAAATAGTTGGATAAGGAGGTCACTTGTGATGGAATCCTTTTAAGAGATCACAGAAATTGGTGACACATGGCTAGGCTATACCATCAATGTCCAATCAGTGGGTGTCTGCTGTGTTGTCCTCTGATCATTAGAACAATCAAGGTTAGAAAAACACCTATTTTGTCTCCTGTTGGCAATCTGAGCAATATGCTACAAATGTCTTTAATGAGGGAGTCCCATTAAAATCCTTAGCAAGTTAATCATATCAGTAATACACAAAAACTAAACATCAACTGTCACCATGTGCAATTCTGCAACAATGATTTGAGTCAATGAAGATCAGATTGGACAACAAAAATGCAGTAGATGAAGTACTGTAGATAGAACCTACTGACTATCCCTACTTTTTGAACAGAGGTGGTAAAGTTTTCAGACTATTAACTATCTCTGTTCTAGTGATAGTAAGAGTGTACCAGAAAGAACCGGACACAGCAAGGAACCACTTAGTCTTATCCCCTCCCTGGAGCCTTTAAAAAGAACACAGGTTAGTAGTGTCTGTGTTAGAGGTTACTTCTGCCTTTCTGTTCCACGTGCTGATTACAGAGATCATAGAAACAAAGCAAATATGCTTGCCTTTTTATTGTGCCTTCTCTTTTGTTTACCAAGCCATTCATTTAAAGTTTTTAATACTTAAAATAGTTATACAACCCCAACAGTATGTCCAAAAATTTAGTTGGATTTTATGGAATATGTACGGTATTTTTGTTTGTTTTGCCTTTTTTTGCTGGGCATTTTTGGCCCTTGCCCCTTTTAGCTTATTGTCCACTATAAACCTCAATTTCAGCAAAAAACTGGACCAACAAGTACATCGGCCTGTGTGGACTCTGATGCAGTTGTACTGCAGCTTTTACTGCATTTATTGAGTCTTGATTCTCATGCAGCTTTGGATGCAGTATAAGCAATAGACTAATAATGAGCAAATCGAAGCTGACAAAGTGGAATTTGATCCGAATTTCAGGAATTATTTGATTCGCATCAAATGCGAATTTCCTCACGCTTCGTGGTAACGAATCACATTTTATCCTAAAATGGCTGCTGCACATGTTATGACATGGAGCAAGGAACTCTGGGAACGAGGGATCACCCACAATGACATGCATGCAGCCAATCAGAAGCCAGCCAGCCTTGTGATGTCACAGCCCTTCAAATAGCCTCAGCCCTCTTGGATTCAGCCATTTTCCAGTGTACTTAGTGCAGGGAGAGATGTTAGCAGGGGCTAGGGACAGTGCTAGGAAAGACTTGAAAACGTTTATTTTGCTCAATAGAAGTTCAGGGAAAGAGCATTAGAAGTGTAGGGAAAGGATAGGGAGGTATTATTCCACAGTATTGAAGCAGAACAGGGAGGACACCTTGCTGCACTGACAGCGGATCCAAATTGCCATTATACTGCTGCTCATTTCAGGTTTGCAATACTTCTGCAATTCCAGAAATCCGTTCTTGTTATTGGCCCTTGTGCGGTGCAGTTATATATATATATATATATATATATATATATACAGTTGCAAGAAAAAGTATGTGAACCCTTTGGAATGATATGGATTTTTGCACAAATTGGTCATTAAATGTGATCTGATCTTCATCTAAGTCACAACAATAGACCATCACAGTCTGCGTAAACTAATAACACACAAAGAATTAAATGTTACCATGTTTTTATTGAACACACCATGTAAACATTCACAGTGCAGGTGTAAAAAGTATATGAACCCCTAGACTAATGACATCTTCAAGAGCTAATTGGAGTGAGGTGTCAGCCAACTGGAGTCCTATCAATGAGATTAGATTGGAGGTGTTGGTTACAGCTGCCCTGCCCTATAAAAAACACACACCAGTTCTGGGTCTGCTTTTCACAAGAAGCATTGCCTGATGTGAATAATGCCTCCCACAAAAGAGCTCTCAAAAGACCTACGATTAAGAATTGTTGACTTGCATAAAGCTGGAAAGTGTTATAAAAGTATCTCCAAAAGCCTTGCTGTTCAATAGTCCACGGTAAGACAAATTGTCTATAAATGGAGAAAGTTCAGCACTGCTGCTAGTCTCCCTAGGAGTGGCCGTCCTGTAAAGATGACTGTAAGAGCACAGCGCAGACTGCTCAATAAGGTGAAGAAGAATCCTAGAGTGTCAGATAAAGACTTACAAAAGTCTCTGGCATATGCTAACATCCCTGTTAGCGAATCTACGATACGTAAAACACTAAACAAGAATGGATTTCATGGGAGGATACCACAGAGGAAGCCACTGCTGTCCAAGAAAAACATTGCTGCACGTTTACAGTTTGCACAAGAGCACATGGATGTTCCACACCAGTACTAGCAAAATATTCTGTGGACAGATGAAACCAAAGTTGAGTTGTTTGGAAGAAACATATAACACTATGTGTGGAGAAAAAGAGGCACAGCACACCAACATCAAAACCTCATCCCAACTGTGAAGTTTAGTGGTAGGGGCATCATGGTTTGGGGCTGCTTTGCTGCATCAGGGCCTGGACGGATTGCTATCATCCATCATGAATTCCCAAGTTTATCAAGACATTTTTCAGGAGAACTTAAGGCCATCTGTTCACCAGCTGAAGCTCAACAGAAGATGGGTGTTGCAACAGGACAACAACCCAAAGCATAGAAGTAAATCAACAACAGATTGGCTTAAACAGAAGAAAATACGCCTTCTGGAGTGGCCCAGTCAGAGTCCTGACCTCAACCAGATTGAGATGCTGTGGCATGACCTCAAGAAAGCAATTCACACCAGACATCCCAAGAATATTGCTGAACTGAAACTGTTCTGTAAAGAGGAATGGTCAAGAATTACTCCTGACCGTTGTGCACGTCTGATCTGCAACTACAGGAAACTTTTGGTTGAAGTTATTGCTGCCAAAGGAGGTTCAACCAGTTATTAAATCCAAGGGTTCATATACTTTTTCCACCTGCACTGTGAATGTTTACATGGTGTGTTCAATAAAAATATGGTAACATTTAATTCTTTGTGTGTTATTAGTTTAAGCAGACTGTGATTGTCTATTGTTGTGACTTAGATGAAGATCAGATCACATTTTATGACCAATTTGTGCAGAAATCCATAAAATTCCAAAGGGTTCACATACTTTTTCTTGCAACTGTATGTTCTAAAGCCTTTTTTTGTTGTGTATTAGTGAGAAAAGAAAAAGGGCTTATTAGCCGTTGTGAGCTGAAGTGAGAAAATTACAGTCCTCTTTGGCGTGCATTAGTGGCAAAAAATATTTGCCGTTCATGGCCGCAGACTGGGTGAAAGATGATGTGGAGGACGATGAGGTCCTCGACCCCACATGGAATCAAGGTCATGCGAGTGACCTGTGTAGTTCGGAGGAAGAGGCGGTGGTCGCACAGAGCCACCAACACAGCAGAAGAGGGAGCAGGGTGCAAAAGCAGAGCGGCCGTCCCCTAGACAGTACGCCTGCTACTGCCCAACGCAGCAAGGGACCAAGCATTCGAAAGCTAGCTCCAATGAGTTCCCTGGCGTGGCAGTTCTTCAAACAATGTGCTGACGACAAGACATAAGTGGTTTGCATGCTGTGCAATCAGAGCCTGAAGCGAAGCATAAACATTCTCAACCTGAGCACAACCTGCATGGCCAGGCATCTAAGTACAAAGCATGAGCTGCAGTGGAGTAGACACCTCAAAAACAAAGAAAGGTCTCTGGCTCCTCCTGCTTCCTCTTCTGCTGCAGTCTCGGCCTCTTCATCCACCTCTGGAGCGACACTGGCATCTGCCACCCCACAAACAGAGGATCTGCCAGCAATACCACCACCTGAGTCACCAAGCATCTCTACAATGTCCCACGGAAGTGTTCAGCACTCCATCTCCCAAACACTGGAGTGGAAAAGGAAGTACCCCCCCCCCCCCCCTATCCACCTGCGATCCCTGGCCCTGAATGCCAGCATTTCAAAATGACTGGTCTTTGAAATGCTGTCATTCCGTCTGGTGAAGACAGAGAGTTTTAAAAGCTTTATAGCGGTGGCTGTCCCACAGTACGTCGTGCCCAGCCGCCACTACTTTTCCAGGCAAGCCATCCCTTCCCTGCACAACCAAGTGGGGGACAAAATCAGGTGTGCACTGCGCAACGCCATCTGTGGCAAGGTCCACCTATCTACGGATACGTGGACCAGTAATCACCGTCAGGGACATTATATCTCCCTAACAGCACACTGAGTAAATGCAGTGGCGGCTGGGCCTGAGGCAGATAGCAGTTTGGCGCATGTCCTTCCACCACCGAGGATTGCAGGGCGCTTCTCTATGCCTCCTGTTGCTTCCTCCTCCTACTCCGCTTCCTCATCCTTTACCGCCTCCTCATCCGGTCAGCGTAACACCTTCACCAGCAACATTAGCACAGCCAGGAGTAAACGACAGCAGGCAGTTTTAAAACTTATCTGTTTGAGGGACAAACCCCACACCGCGCAGGAGCTGTGGACGGGCATGGAACAACAGACCGATAAGTGTTTGGTGCCAGCCTGGTGGTGTGCGATAATAGGCAAAATCTCGTAGCAGCTCTGGGACAAGCCGGATTGACGCACATCCCTTGCCTGGCGCATGTGCTGATTTTGGTGGTGCAGAGGTTCCTTAAAAATTTCCCCGATATGTCAGTACTGCTGTGTGGGCCGTCTGTGCGCGCTTTCGGCGTTCTCACCCTGCTGCTGCATGCCTGTCAGCGCTGCAGGGTAACTTTGGCCTTGCCGCTCACCACCTTATATGCGACGCGCCCACAAGGTGGAACTCCACCTTGCACATGCTGGCCAGACTGTGCGAGCAGCAGAAGGCAATAGTGGAGTTTTAGCTACAGCACGCATGGGTGAGTCGCTCTGCGGAACAGCACCACTTCACCACCAATGACTGGGCCTCCATCCGAGACCTGTTTGTCACGCCCGGCACTGTGGGTGTTCTGAGACGATCTGTCAGAGTTGCTGCACGATCTGACAGTTTGTTTTGTTTTGGGTTTGAACTGAATCCCACCTCCTATTAGCTGTGGTTCGTTTGGTCATTGGGGAGGCTATTTATTCCTCCCTCTCCCTATAGCCTTTGCGGGTTATAGTTCTACCTTAGGTAAGCTTTGGATGCTTGGTGGTTAGTCTGCTCCTTCTCGTATAAGATTAGTCTTTTCCCCTTTTGGTTACTGTTTGGTCTAGGCCTTGTTTTTCCCTAAATTGTGGGGCCTAGTCCGTTGTTTAGTTTGTCTTTTAGTTTGCTGTTCCCTTCCCTACCTATCGTGACATTATAACCCGCCACTACAGTCATTTTGTTTCCTGTGTTCCGTGCAAAATGAATGCTTTGGCTGATCGCATGCAGGAATTAACTTGGGAGGTAGCTGACCTCTGTAATTCAGTTGCATCTGAATTTTCTGCTACATGGCTCCACTGGTGGGAGTCAGTCCAGCCTTGAACCTAAGGTTGCTCTCCCTGATAGGTTTTCCGGGGGAAGTGATAACTTTGTCTGGTTCAGGGAGTCCTGTAAATTATATTTTCGTCTGCGTCCGATTTCATCTGGAGACGATTACCAGGGATTATTATTTCTCTGTTAAAAGGTGACGCTCAGTCCTGGGCTTTTTCTCTGCTGACTGGTTTTCAGTCCCTCCGGTCGGTGGATGAATTTTTTGGAGCCCTGGGCCTGATTTATGATGACCCTGACCGGGTCTCCATGGCTGAATCTATGTTGCGCAGCTTGTGCCAAGGAAAACGTACTGCTGAGTCGTATTGTGCTGAATTTAGAAGATGGGCGACTGACTCGGAGTGGAGGGGCTATCAGATAGCCCCTGAGGGACTGATTCCCCACCAGACAGCACCCCCTGCCCGAAGGGAACCTTGCATCTCTCCCTAAGACGTCTAGAAATCTGTACTGCTAAAGACATGGCCGCCTCCAAGGAATCAGGTTTTTAATGAAATGCAAGGGCATTTTTTAATCTCTCTGATAGCCCCCCTCAGTCAGGGGCTATCTGAGAGATTAAAAGATGCCCTTGCATTTTTATTAAATACCTGATTCCTTGGAGGTGGCCATGTCTTTCGGCAGTACGGATTGATAGACGTCTTAGGGAGTGATGCAAGGTTCCCTTCGGGCAGGAGGTGCTGTCTGGTGGGGAATCAGTCCCTCCTGTCCCTCGGGGTACTCTGACACCTGAATTAGGGGCTGGAGAGGAGCCTATGCAATTGGGTCAGGTTACTTCTTGCTCTGGTAATAGGAATTTTAGGAAGCTGAATAGACTGTGTTACTTCTGTGGTAAAGAATGTCATTTTGTTAATGTGCGCCCTCAAAGTGGTAATGAAAAACAAATAGGGGATCCCTTCAAAGGAAAAAAAAAACTCCCTTACTCTTGGTAGTGTGAATGGGGAGTCAGAGCAGGCATATTTGTATCCTACCTGCAGTACCCGATTCCTCCTGCCAGCCATGGTGGCGCTAGACTCTGGAAATTTTGAGTTAAAGGTATTTGTTGACAGTGGCGCAGGGGTTAATCTTATTGATTTTCAGTTTGTTCAGAGTCATGGTTTTAAAACTACCGCAATAAGCAAAGAGATACTTCAGAAAATAGTAGTGGGTTGTAGTGGCTCACTCCTTAGTAGTTACAGGGTGGTGCTGCAAGCTCATATAGAGGGAATCACCCCACCCTCTGTTAAAAAGTAAATGTAACAATGGAAAAATGGGCGAGCACTCATACACTTGGCAACCAAATTGACATATGCAGAAAATATTTATTATTAAATCCCCATAAAATTCAAGTAATAAAAATAATAAAAACAGTGTGTTATAGCAATGACATACAAAAACTACAATCACATAAACTATAGTAGATATAATAGTATAGTCGATATTGTATTGAATGCTAAAATATATGATAATAAATAAATATTCGATACTAGTCTATAGTCGATAAATTCACTGATAAATCACACACCAAAAACTTCAAGTATTGTCCAGGTCTTATATATTTAAATGTCTGCCGGCTTAGGCTACTTTCACACTAGCGTTCGGGTGTCCGCTTGTGAGCTCCGTTTGAAGGGGCTCACAAGCGGCCCCGAACGCATCCGTACTGCCCTAATGCATTCTGAGTGGACGCGGATCCGCTCAGAATGCATCAGTCTGGCAGCGTTCAGCCTCCGCTCCGCTCAGCAAGCGGACACCTGAACACTGCTTGCAGCGTTCGGGTGTCCTCCTGGCCGTACGGAGGCAAGCGGATCCTTACAGACTTACAATGTAAGTAAATGGGGACGGATCCGTTTGAAGTTGACACAGTATGGCTCAATTTTCAAACGGATCCGTCCCCCATTGACTTTCAATGTAAAGTCTGGACGGATCCGTTCAGGCTACTTTCACACTTAGAATTTTTTTTAAACTATAATGCAGACGGATCCGTTCTGAACGGATCCAAACGTCTGCATTATAGGAGCGGATCCGTCTGTGCAGACATCAGACGGACCCGCTCTGAACGCAAGTGTGAAAGTAGCCTTATTTGATCGCTCCTTCCAGCAAGCTGGTTCAAATTTCGCGGGAGTTCCAAAGTTCGCGGGAGGTGACACTCTGTTCCGCAATTTCCTTTGGTACAGCTTTTCAACGATAAAAGTAGTTGTTCCTTTACTGTAAAAAAAATTTCTATCTCTGTATGGCCATACAGTTTTATGGGAGGCTTCTCATTACAGGTACATCACTTGTTTCACCATACGCGTTTCGGGTAGATTCGCTCTCCCTTCCTCAGTGGTCAAGTGTCTGCCTGCCTGGCCTCCATTTTTATCCATTCCTTAATTACTTCCCAACTCTCAAACACCTGCTGTTCATGCTGTTCCCAATTGGTCAGGAAATCCTCCCACATAATCAGGGGATAATTCTATACAGCATTGAAAATTATTATTATTTTTTTTTCCTTCTACTTGCAGTTTCCATGCGTTTTTTTGGGGACACATGCGTTTTTTTGCCCAGATGTCCCAATTGGTGTGATATACTGATGTATGAAATATAAACTTAATATCTAATTGCTAACACTTATAAAATCACATTTTAATGATAAAATATTATTAAACAAATTATTTAGATTAAAATCCGGATATAAAACTATAAATACTCCCCAACATTTATAATGGATTTGAGGAATCTTAAAAGTTGGAGATTTATAGGATTCTTGGAATTTGATAAAATTCTTGGAATTTGATAGAGAAGGAAGGGTGGGTATCTAGGAGCCAAGGACACGTCGCAGCGCCGATAAACGGCCTAGCATGCGACGTGCCGTCGGCCACAAGACACCCAACCTACATGAATCCAAAAATCTCCAACTCCGAATTAAGACCTTTCGGTTGTAGAGATCCAAATTCATAAATGCGTCTGGATTCTATCCTAGACATTTGTCTAATAAAATCACCGCTTCTCCAGTGTTTCTCCACCTTCTCCAGCGCCACAAACATCAGTCTGGATGGATCCTGGTTGTGTACGTCTTTATAATGTTTTGATAGGGAATGTTTATCGTACCCCTTCCTGATGTTAGCAATATGCTCGGCCACTCTTTTTTTGAATGGCCTCTTGGTGCGTCCTATATATTGTCTATTGCAAGGACACTGGAGAATGTAGATAACTCCACTGGAGTCACATGTAAGACAATCTTCTATCTCCTAATTAAAATCATTCTAAGTCGAGGGGACAGTTCTCATTAAATGGAAGAACAACCCTAATAGCTTCTTCTTTGTTTTGTGTTTTATCTTTCTCATTTTTATCTTTGTTGACTTCCTTCTTAAAAAACTCTCTTCTATCTAGTTTCCTAATTTGATTAAGTGACTCCTCCACTAAGTTTTCAGGATATTCCTTTTCAATAAATTGTCTTTTCATCTCAATGGCCTCTATCTCAAAAGTGTGTCACTCTGTGCAGTTCCGCTTTATCCTACGGAACTGACCAGAGGGAACATTTGTCAGCCATTTTGGCAGGTGACAGCTAGAAAAATCAATATAGCTATTTCTAGCTGTGGGTTTGCGAAACGCCTCACATATGTATTTATTACCAGATTTTGTGATTAGTAAATCCAAGAATTCGGTGCTCTCCTGTAAGTTTGAGGTAAAGACCAAATTTAAGTTATTAATATTAATTATTTCTAGGAATTTTTCCAATTCTTCTTTACTTTGTTTCCAGATGAAGATCACATCATCTATGTAACGGCGCCACAGGGCCAGATCCGTCCCCAGCCTCGGCTTGATGTGGTTATATTCCCACTCGGCCAAGAATAAATTAGCATAGCTGGGGGCGAATCTGGTCCCCATGGCGGTACCCCGTTTCTGCAAGAAGAATTCCCCCTCAAAGAAAAAGTAGTTGTGGCTCAGGATATACTCTATTCCTTTCGTTATAAACTCTTTTTTTATTGCTCTATAAGAGGCATCTCTTGTTAGTTGCATTTTTACAGCATCAATTCCTTGGTGATGATCAATCACAGTATAAAGTGATTGAATATCAAGTGTGCCCATAATCCATTCAGACTGGACATCTAGGTTTTCCAAAATCTGTATGATTTAGGTCGTATCCTTGATGTAGGAATTGGTTTTCTTAACTGTTGGCTGTAACTGCACATCTATATATTTGGACAGGTTGGATGTAATGGATCCAATCCCTGAGACGATAGGACGTCCTAGGGGATCATTCGGATTTTTATGAACTTTAGGCAGGCAGTAAAAGCATGGTAGCCTCCTCTGCGTACCCAAAATAAAATCCAGTTCCTGCTGTGATATTGTACCATTGTCCAATCCGTCCATACTGTATCTCCTGAGCTCCAACTCAAATCTCTCAAGGGGGTCTCCCCCGAATTTTTGATAGGTCTCCCCATCTGAAAGTTGTCAGAGGCATTCCCTATTGTAATTAATTGTGTCCATCACCACTACCGCACCTCCCTTGTCCGCGGGGCGTATGGTGATGGAATGGTTCTTTTGTAATTGTTTTAATGCCTCAAACTCTCGTATGGTTAGATTGTTTGTGGCTCTTTGTCTGTCCTTTAATTTACATATATCTTCCTCTACGCACTTTTGAAAGGCTCCTATTTCTTTGCTGATTTCACTCCTTGGGAACATGTTTGACTTATTTTTTAGGAGGTTTTTATTAGGATTTTTGATCTTTTTTGTAGTTTTCTCAGCTATCACTTTCTCATTCCTCATGATTGGGTTTTTGATATAAAATTTTTTAAGGCAGATGTTCCTTAATTTTTGGACTCCTATATATGTAGAGAATTTATCCATCTTATTGGTGGGGGCAAACTTCAAACCTTTCTCTAACAGATTATTTTGGGTTTTAGTTAAGGTAATTGAACTCAGATTGATTATTGGGCTGGGTCAGTTACTAGTGATGTCTTTTGTGGTATGTGTCTCTTCCTCTTACTTCGTCTTGTCTTTCTGACCCTCCTCTGTGCCTTGGGTGTTGATATCTTGGCTGTTCTATGTGGTTCGTCTTTTGAGGTGCATAGTGATCCTGTCTCTGTGGTATGTGATGTTGCCTTTTCCCTGTGTTCTGGTATTGATAGGTGCTCTTGGGTCTTAAATTGTAGTGATGTGTCGGTGATTCTAAATTGTGATTGGGAGGTGTCCTTTCTCTGTGCCGTATTCGTGCTCTGTGATGTGCTGGGGTATGATCTAAAAAATGCTGATCAGACAGCTCCTCATATCTGTTGGTCACAGAGATTGAGTAGCTGTCTGATAAGCCCTGCCGATCCCTATCCCCGTCCTTTTTCTTCCCCTTTGGGATTTCATTTTGTGATAAGGGAACTTGTTCCTTGGATCTTTCACCCTGGTGATTTCTCTGTGTATTCTGGTGTTTTTTTGTTTTTTTTATTAATGATCTCACTCTCAATTTTATCTAATCCACTACAGAGTATTTGTTGCCACATTTCAAATTCACTATTTCTAGAGAACTTTTCAAGGTGGTCTTTTAATTTTCCAATTTTTTGATTCAGCACTTCCAATAGTGCTGTTCTCCTTTTAATTATGAGTTGCATGAGTGAGATGGAGTGAGAAAAGAGTAATCTATTCCATTCCCCCTCAAACTCCTCATCCAGGAGCTCTTGTGCTGGGGTTTTATTCAAAATTCACCCCTTAGGGATTTTACCATGTTCTATATACTGCTGTAGGGACCTTATCTCCCAATACTGTCTGAGTTGTTTCTGTAACAGTCCCTCTAATTCTCTAAAGACATCTGCCATAGCTTTATCGCTACTAAAAACATTATCCTGCATATCATCAAATTTAAAATTTTCTGCTTTCGCCTTTTTAGTTTCAATGTGGTGCCAAATGTCCATAATCTACTATGGAGGAGCTCACTCACAGGGGTGAAAAGAACGTTCAGAAAATAGTAGTGGGTTGTAGTGGCTCACTCCTTAGTAGTTACAGGGTGGTGCTGCAAGCTCATATAGAGGGAATCACCCCACCCTCTGTTAAAAAGTAAATGTAACAATGGAAAAATGGGCGAGCACTCATACACTTGGCAACCAAATTGACATATGCAGAAAATATTTATTATTAAATCCCCATAAAACTCAAGTAATAAAAATAATAAAAACAGTGTATTATAGCAATGACATACAAAAACTACAATCACATAAACTATAGTAGATATAATAGTATCGTCGATATTGTATTGAATGCTAAAATATATGATAATAAAATATTCGATACTAGTCTATAGTCGATAAATTCACTGATATAAATCACACACCAAAAACTTCAAGTATTGTCCAGGTCTTATATATGCTGTTATTGTGAAGGGGGAGGTAATTCCTCTGTGAATCTCCTTGTGTTTGCTATAGATTCTGTTTCTCTCCTTGTGTTTGCCCCCCTCTCGCAAAGATGTCTAGCTCATATTGTTCAGGATATTCATTTGAGGGTGGGTGATTTTTCATGTGGGGTTCATTTCTTGTTTTAGGTTTGCCTGCTCCGATGGTTCTGGTTGATAAAACATCACCCTACCATTGACTGGCAAACAAGACAAATCAGGAATAGGAGTGAATTTTGTATGGACAACTTTCTTAGTGCCTCTATTTCAGGGGTGGTCACTAAGGTGTTGCCTCAGTTTCTTTCCGATTTTTCGGACGTATTCTCGGAGGGTGGAGCTCAGGAGTTACCCCCTCACCGGGAAACTATTGTCCAGGCAAATCTTATCCCCGGAGCAAAATTGCCAAAATCTCGGTTATATAATCTTTCTCAACCTCGAAAGAGTATCTATGCGGGAATACATTGCCGAGAGTTTGGCAAAGGGACATATTAGACCATCTAGGTCTCCTATGGCCGCTGGCTTCTTTGTCATAAAGAAGAAGGATGGATCCCTTTTTTTTATTTTATTTTTTTATAAATATTCTTTATTGTTTTCCATATAAGTTATCCTTTACATTTCGGTTATCCATTTTACAGTAATTTTAAAACACTCATTTTATTTTCCCTACCCCACCCATCCTCCCGTTGACCCCATTGAAGGAAATAGAGGGGAAACATAGAGAGAGAGCAACCTCGAGAAAAAAAAATAAAAAAAAATAAATAAATACTCTTGGTTTTAATATCTTAATATCCTGGTATCCTCCTCCGCCCGGCCCGCCCCCGATTTTTCTTCTATTCCCTATAATATGTTCCCATTTATCTTCGGTCAATTGGGGCACTATTGTCTCCCATTTACGCTTTACGTTTAGAATCCCTATTTCTTTCGATCTTTGGGCTATTAATATGTTATACACTTTAGATATCTGCTTCTTTTCTGTTGTTAAATTTATTATTCTTGTTAACATTTGGGGTAGCCTTTCAATTTCCACCTTCCCAATTGACTTATACAGAGCGTGTCTCATCTGGAGATAATAGATAATTTCCCTATCCAGGAATCCATACTTTTCTTTAATCTCCTGGTAATTTATCATCTGCCCATTTTTCCAAACCTGTCCTACTTTAACAACCCCTCGTTTTATCCAGATATTTTTTTCTATTTGTTCTAGTTCTTCCAGTTTTAAGTTATACCATAATAATGTGTCTTCATGTATCTCGTTCTCTACCCATAGTGATTTTATCTCTTGCCAGCATCTTGCCATTACTTTTGTTGTTAATGTTTTAGAAAACTGTCGCTTCTGTAATACCCCTGCTTCCAATATTAAGCACATTTTACATTCCATTAGGTTTTAATTTATCTTTTTGATATTTGATCTATAAATCTGAAGAAGATTGAGTGTTTAAATCTTTTTTATCTGTGCTGCGAGATAATACAATCTTAGGTCTGGAACTGACATGCCCCCTTTCTCCTCTGGACACTGTAGTATTTGTCTCCTAATTCTAGGTTTTTGTCCCCTCCATATTAATTCGCTCAGTATGTTCTCTATTATCTTAAAGACACTTCTTGGTATTTCTATTGGGGAATTCCAGAGGACATAATTTATCATTGGTAATAGGCACATTTTGATCAATGAGATCCTACCGGCCATGGAGAGAGAGATTCCTTTTCATACCTTGATCTTACTTTTGATTTTAGGTATAAGCGGGATAACATTTAGTCGTGTGTATTACCGTATGTTGGCGGAGATATTAATACCTAGGTATTTTATACATCGACCTTCTTCCTTTATTTCTAATGGACCTGGTATAAACCTGCCCAGTGGGTCTAGTGGGATACACGCTGATTTTTCCCAGTTAATCTTCAGACCTGCTAGCTTACCATATTTTTCAAACTGTGCCAATATATGTGTCAGTGAGTTATGTGAACCTACGAATAGCATTATATCATCCGCGTACATTGAGAATTTTTCCTCATGGTCTCCGTATCGAAATCCCTTTATTCTATCATGCTGCCTTATTACGGCAAGGGGTTCCAGTACTATTGCGAACATTAGAGGGGAAAAGGGGGCAGCCCTGTCCGACCCCTCTACCTATCTGGAAAGAGTCTGTCAATTCATCGTTTAATATTATTCTAGCACTTATTTGGGAGTACAGAAGTTCAATCCAGGAGATAAAGTAGTCTCCAAACCCCATTCTCCTTAGAGTCGCAAGCAAGAATGGCCACTCAACAGTGTCGAACGCTTTGGATGCATCAATTGAGACTATTATCCATTCCCCTCTATCATTTGGTGTTATCTGCATGTTCAAAAAACATCTCAAGATATTCTCAGAGGTCGTTTTCCCTGGAATAAATCCTGTTTGATCCTCATGTATAATTGTGCTGATTATATTTCTCAATCTAGCTGCTAATACTTTTGCAAGAATTTTATTATCAGTATTTATTAGGGATATTGGGCGGTATGAGTCCATCAATGTGGGGTGTTTCCCTGGTTTTAAAATTAAAGTGATCAGCGCTTCCCACAGAGAGTCTGGTAATATTTGAGTCATCCTTGCAGCGTTCCACATATTTAGGAGTTTTGGGGTATATATCTCTTTGCATTCTCGATATACCTCAAAGGGAATTCCATCCAGTCCCGGGGACTTATTTTTCCCCACATTTTGCAGTGTCTTATTTATTTCTTCTATATTTATCTCTTTTTCGAGGTAATCTTTCTTTGTTTCTGTCAGAGCATTTATTTTTATGTTATCCAAAAACTCCTCTATCTCCCTTAAATCTACTTCTAATCTGCTCCTATACATATCTTTAAAGTATTCTCTAATTGCCTCAATTTTTTCGGATTGTTTTTCCACTGTTTGCCCTGCACTATTTACCAATCTTTGGATGAAATTAGGTTTGCGTTGGGCTGCCACAATCACAGCCAACTTCTTCCCTGGTGTATGCCCCTGGGTATAGTGATCATATATATAGTTCACTCTTTGTTGCTCTGCTAATAGAAACATTGTGTCTGAGTATTCACTTTGTTTGTCTCTCCATGTCTAAAGGTTTCTCTCATTTGGGTTAGTAATCTATTCCTTCTCTGTTATGTCAAGCTCATGTTTAATTTTCCGTATCTGTTGCCTTTTTTCTTTTTTGCAAATGGCTGTGTGTTTCATAAATATACCTCTCATATACGCTTTCCCTGCCTCCCATACAATTTTTGTATCTGCCGTTCCTTCATTAGTGTCAAAATATTCTCTAAGTTTGCTTTTAATTTTTTCGTGATTTCCATTTATATCTATCCATCCTAATTTAATTCTAATCCTAGTTCTTTTCTTTTCCCCAAAATCCCTTATATTTACTACCATTGGACTGTGATCTGAAATTCCTCTCTGTGTATACGTGACCTTGGTGATTTCGTGAATTGTTTTATGATCTATGAATGCCATGTCAATACGTGACAGGCAAATATATGTTTTAGAAAAACATGAAAATCTTTTCCCCGTAGGGTTGTGCAACCTCCATATATCTACCCAATTCATTTCTTCTGTAATCCTTTTGAATCCAGATATCGGATTACTTCCCATTTTTTCCCCTATTCTACACCTATCCATTGATTCATCCATTATCATATTAAAATAGCCAACTATTAACAGTGCCCTATCGGGTCGATTTAGTGAAAATACATAAATTTGGGATAGCACATCCATTTTGAATGGGGGGGGGGGGGATATAAACATTTGCTATAATCCAGGATTTATTGGCAATTATACAGTCCAATATTACATCCTTCAGAATCTACTAACTCCTCCTTAACCTGGAGGCCAATGTCCCTGTGCCATAGTATGCTCACCCCTCTAGAGTAAGAAGAGAATACCGAATGGTATGCTTTATGAATCCAATTTTTCCTAACATACTCACAATTTTCTTTTGTTAAATGAGTCTCCTGTAAGCATACTATGGCAGGCAGGAATTTATTAATCACATCAAACACCGCTATTCTTTTGGATCCTTTTCCCAGTCCTCTAACATTCCATGAGACTACGTGCATCTGTTCTTATAATTTCAGATGTCATTCTGTTCCTCATTCTGCGGGGAATAAAGTGCATCGGGCAGGGGGGAGGGGGCACCTGGAGCCTAATTCTCACCCACCCACCTCCCCCACCAAACCCCTTTCCAACTTGACCCAGACGGCCTAACTGGCCCCTGACTCCCTAACTCGCATGCCCTCCCTCCCGACCTCCCTCCCCCCGGCACAGCTTCTTTATTTATCTCATGCTCCATTCTTTAACTTCTTCTGGATTATCAAAGAATTGTACTCTCCCATTCCATTCAATTCGCAATTTTGCAGGGAACAACATTGAGTATTTAATTCCTTTTGCACGAAGTTCCTTTTTAACACCTATGAATTGGCTCCTCTCCTGTACTGTCTCCTTAGCATAGTCTGGGTAAATTGATATCGCAGTCCCCAAAAATGTGAGGTCCTCTTTTTTCCTTGCCCTACAAAGAATTTCATCCCTATCTTTGTCATTTATTATCTTAACCATAATGGGACGTGATCTAGTACCTGGGGGAGGGGGTTTACTCGGCACTCTATGAGCCCTCTCCACCAGATCCGGGAGTTTTGTGACGTCCTGCCCCAGTTGCTCCAACAACCAGTTTTGGATAAAGAGGGTAACATCCTTACCCTCCACTCACTCTGGAAATCCCAAATATCTTAAGTTGGTCCTCCTAGCTCTATTTTCCATATCCAGTAGTTTCCCTTTAATTTCTTTATTATCCTGCCTTATTCTGTCCTGTGCCCCTGTTATTAACGGTAGCTGGCCTTCCACATCAGATAACCTTTTTTCTGCCTCTTCCAGTTTATTCTTATATTTCTGCATATCCGCTCGGAGGAGACCTAATGACTCTTTCACATTTCCCACCTGGAGATAGAGGTTTGTTACTGCTAAATTGCATTTCCAGAAATATATCTTTCAGTCTGGGGTTCTGATTCCCCTCTGGTTCTTTTGTTTCTTCTGTAATTAATTGCATCTGTTTTTCCTGTTTCTCTCCAGGGGGGAGATCCTCCTGCGGGAATACCCCTTCAGCCCCCCCAACTCCCCCTCCTCTTACAGTATCTGCTCCCCATTATCTTCTGTAATTTTCTCATGTTTCCTTTTACTGTTTTGCGGGGATAGAGACTGTCTCGTCATATTTGTAATTAATTGTTGCCTAGTCCTATCGGTCTTGCGATTACCGGGGGAGATGGATATATCCAGAGTAGTAGGTGGTTTACCCCGTTTCCCTCCCATATATTTAGCCATTGTGCCGTATATTCCTCGGCCTATTTCTAGAGTATACCCCCTGGGGATTTCTATTTGCTTATCCTACGGCTGTTTTACTTGCCGTACCCCTGATGTTACCGCAAGCATGGAATATCGACACAAAAGGAAAAAATCCACTGTTTTCCCAATAACCAGGAGGGCCCAGAATTTATTATATACCTTATTATTGAACCCTATTCGGATTCCATTCACTTTCTAACCCACCTGGTGATTATGGCGTAGCCTAAACACCTTATAGCCAACTAATTACTACAGTTCCTATCACCTGTACTTTATCCAGCGTACATTTAAAGACACCTTATAGTCCACACATATTTTTTGTATAGAAGCTAGTCAGCGTCTCAGAAGGTGGATTAAAGTTTTTTCAACATATGTAAAACAGTATCTCCCCACTTGGTCTTCAGTACTCCTGTCTTATCTATTTATACATCATCTTCAGGGTCACTATCTCATATTAGTTAATTTAGACCTGTAAAGCAAAGCAGGGCCTCCCATATACACATATACCGCGTGTTTCACTTTTTGGGACTGATCGCCACAGTATCAATCTTTCATGGCGGGGGTTAAAACTTTTCCTCAAATACGGTCCTTTTCAAGTACCTTTTTCGCCATTCAGTCATAAACCTGAGTTTGTACAGTCAGGTCCATAAATATTGGGACATCAACACAATTCTAACATATTTGGCTCTATACACCACCACAATGGATTTGAAATGAAACAAACTAGATGTGCTTTAACTGCAGACTACCAGCTTTAATTTGAGGGTATTTACATCAAAATCAGGTGAATGGTGTAGGAATTACAACAGTTTGCATATGTGCCTTCCACTTGTTAAGGAACCAAAAGTAATGGGACAGAGTAATAATCATAAATCAAACTTTCACTTTTTAATACTTGGTTGCAAATCCTTTGCAGTCAAATACAACCTGATGTCTGGAATGCATAGACATCACCAGACGCTGGGTTTCATCCCTGGTGATGCTTTGCCAGGCCTCTACTGCAACTGTCTTCAGTTCCTGCTTGTTCTTGGGGCATTTTCCCTTCAGTTTTGTCTTCAACAAGTGAAATGCATGCTCAATCGGATTCAGGTCAGGTGATTGACTTGGCCATTGAATAACATTCCACTTCTTTCACTTAAAAAACTCTTTGGTTGCTTTTGCAGTATGATTTGGGTCATTGTCCATCTGCACTGTGAAGCGCTGTCCAATGAGTTCTGAAGCATTTGGCTGAATATGAGTAGATAATATTTCCCGAAACTCTTCAGAATTCATCCTGCTGCTTTTTTCAGCAGTCACATGATCAATAAATACAAGAGAACCAGTTCCATTGGCAGCCAAACATGCCCACGCCATGACACTACCAACACCATGTTTCACTGATGAGGTGGTATGCTTAGGATCATGAGCAGTTCCTTTCCTTCTCCATACTCTTCTCTTCCCATCACTCTGGTACAAGTTGATCTTGGTCTTATCTGTCCATAGGATGTTGTTCCAGAACTGTGAAGGCTTTTTTAGATTTCGTTTGGCAAACTCTAATCTGGCCTTCCTGTTTTTGAGGCTCACCAATGGTTTACATCTTGTGGTGAACCCTCTATATTCACTCTGGTGAAGTCTTCTCTTGATTTTTGACTTTGACACACATACACCTACCTCCTGGAGAGTGTTCTTGATCTGGCCAACTGTTGTGAAGGGTGTTTTCTTCACCAGTAAAATAAATCTTCGGTCATCCACCACAGTTGTTTTCCGTTGTCTTCCGGGTCTTCTGGTGTTGCTAAGCTCACCGGTGGGTTCCCTCTTTTTAAGAATGTTCCAAACAGTTGTTTTGGCTAGACTAAATGTTTTTACTATCTCTCTGATGGGTTTGTTTTGTTTTTTCAGCCTAATGATGGCTTGCTTCACTGATAGTGACAGCTCTTTGGATCTAATCGTGAGAGTTGACAGCAAAAGATTCCAAATGCAAATAGCACACTTGAAATGAACTCTGGACCTTTTATCTGCTCATTGTAATTGGGATAAGGAGGGAATAACACACACTTGGCCATGGGACAGATGAGAAGCCAATTGTCCCATTACTTTTGGTTCCTTAACAAGTGGGAGGCACATATGCAAACTGTTCTAATTCCTACTCTGTTCACCTGATTTTGATGTAAATACCCTCAAATTAAAGCTGACAGTCTGCAGTTAAAGCACATCTTGTTTGTTTCATTTCAAATCCATTGTGGTGGTGTATAGAGCCAAAAATGTTCGAATTGTGTCAATGTCCCAATATTTATGGACCTGACTGTATATCAGGTAGTATTTACACCATGCAAGATCATATTTTAGCGTCAAGGTTCGTACACTATCTTCTGACCATCCACGGCCCAGTCCTGTTACAACCAGACTACCATACTCCTAGAGGTGTCTATTAATGCAGAGTTAGAGTTTTTAGTAGTTATAATGGACCCCATACCATTATCACCGTTTAGTGTCCAAAATTCGTACACTTTTCGCTGGCCATCCACAGCCCAGTCCCGTTACCAACAAACTGCCAAACTCATAGGGGTGTCTACTAATGCAGAATTAGTAGTTTTTAGTAGTAGTTTTTAGTAGTTATAAGTTGAAGCCTATCTCAAGTGACCCTTCATGACCGTTCCCGGGGACCTAGTGCCGTTATCACCTTCTTCAAACTGCTGGCTGCTGGCAGGTGCAGGTAAATCTTGGTTTCTTTATAATAAAGTGTCGTCTCGCTCCTTTGCCCGGTAGCCTGGCTGCGGCACGACTCTGCTTCTATTGCCTGACCTCTGTCTCCGGACTTCTAGGAACTAGCGGCGCCGGCTTCCGGGCCATCAGTTTAAATGGATATCCGCTACTGCTCAGCTCTGGAGTATACTTGCTGGATCCCCACGCGCCAACCCAGGTCACTTCCGCATATCTCCAGCTGCGCCGGCGGGAGCTCTCGGCCCGGGAAGGAGGGGGTGCGCGTTGCGTCAGACGCTTACTCCCATGCTCCTCCTTGGGGGCAAAGCTGAAGGATGGATCCCTTAGACCGTGCCTAGATTTCTGAGAACTGAATCTCATTACAGTCCGTGATCCTTATCCCCTTCCCTTGATTCCGGATCTTTTTGATCAGATTGTTGGTGCTAAGGTGTTTTCTAAGTTGGATTTAAGAGGATCTTATAATCTGATCAGAATCAGGGAAGGAGATGAGTGGAAAACGGCCTTCAATACCCCCTCGAGGGTCACTTCGAGAACCTAGTCATGCCCTTTGGTTTAACTAATGCAGTCTTTCAGCGCTTTATCAATGACATTTTTCATCATTTGGTGGGGAGGTTCGTGGTTATTTACCTCGATGACATACTAATTTACTCTCCCGATATGAAGACTCATCAGGATCATTTGAGACAAGTGTTATTGATCCTTCGGGAAAATAAATTGTATGCCAAGTTGGAAAAATGTGTGTTTGCTGTTCAGGAGCTGCCATTTTTGGGGTACTTGCTTTCTGCCTCCGGTTTTCGTATGGATCCCAAAAAGGTCAGTGCGGTACTGGAATGGGATCGGCCGGAGAATCAGAAAGCCCTGATGCGATTTTTAGAATTTACTAATTGCTACAGAAAATTCATCCTGAATTAATCAAACCATTGTTAAACCTTTGACAGATATGACTAGGAAGTAGGGATGAGCGAACCCGAATTTTGGGGTGTCCGTGACACGGACCCGAACCCGAACATTTTCGTAAAAGTCCAGGTTCGGGTTCGGTGTTCGGCGCTTTCTTGGCGCTTTTTGAAAGGCTGCAAAGCAGCCAATCAACAAGCGTCATACTACTTGCCCCAAGAGGCCATCACAGCCTTGCCTACTATTGGCTTGGCTGTGATTGGCCAGTGCAGCATGTGACCCAGCCTCTATATAAGCTTGGGTCACGTAGCGCTGCACGTCACTCTGCTGATTCAAGCATAGGGAGAGGTTGCAGCTGCGACGTTAGGGCGAGATTAGGCAGATTAACTCCTCCAAAAGACTTCATTCTGTGATCGATCTCCAGCTGTGGATCATTGAATTGCTAATATCGACTTGCTCACTTTTTTTAGGCTGCCCAGAGCGTTTTTATATCACTTTTTTCTGGGGTGATCGGCGGCCATTTTGTGGCTTGTGGTGCGCCAGCACAAGCTATCACCAAGTGTATTTAACCATCAATAGTGTGGTTATTTTTTGCTATATCCTACATCAGCTGCAGGCTGAGCCTGTGTCACCGAAGTGCATTTAACCATCAATAGTCTGGTTATTTTTTGGCCATATACTACATCAGCTGCAGGCTGAGCCTGTGTCACCGAAGTGCATTTAACCATCAACAGTCTGGTTATTTTTTGGCCATATACTACATCAGCTGCAGGCTGAGCCTGTGTCACCGAAGTGCATTTAACCATCAACAGTCTGGTTAATTTTTGGCCATATACTACATCAGCTGCAGGCTGAGCCTGTGTCACCGAAGTGCATTTAACCATCAACAGTCTGGTTATTTTTTGGCCATATACTACATCTGTTGCAGGCTGAGCCTGTGTCACCCAAGTGCATTTAACCATCAATAGTGTGGTTATTTTTTGGCCATATACTACATCAGGGGCAAGTTGAGCCTGTCACCCAGCGCCTAAAAAATAGACCTGACATTTCTATTCAACCAAATCTGTACTGTTTTAGCTGGTCAAATTATTTGTAGTGACCGTAAAAGCACAGTTTTTGTTCTGGGTTGAAAAACTATTCCCAAATTTGCCATTCTCAAAATAAGTAGTTTCTGCTATATCAGGCCTACTTGAAATCTATCCCAAAAAGGATATCTTAGATTCAAGGTGCTGATAGTGTCATTCAGAAAAAATTTACATACACGCTACCGTGCAGATACAAGTCTAATTCTGTGATTAAACCTATACCTGTCACACAGCGCAAAAAAAATAGGCCTCACATTTCTATTCAACCAAATCTGTACTGTTTTAGCTGGTCAAATTATTTGTAGTGACCGTAAAAGCACAGTTTTTGTTCTGGGTTGAAAAACTATTCCAAAATTTGCAATTCTCAAAATAAGTAGTTTATGCTATATATATCAGGCCTACTTGAAATCTATCCCAAAAAGGATATCTTAGATTCAAGGTGCTGATAGTGTCATTCAGAAAAAATTAACACACACGCTACCGTGCAGATACAAGTCTAATTCTGTGATTAAACCTATACCTGTCACACAGCGCAAAAAAAATAGGCCTCACATTTCTATTCAACCAAATCTGTACTGTTTTAGCTGGTCAAATTATTTGTAGTGACCGTAAAAGCACAGTTTTTGTTCTGGGTTGAAAAACTATTCCCAAATTTGCCATTCTCAAAATAAGTAGTTTCTGCTATATCAGGCCTATTTGAAATCTATCCCAAAAAGGATATCTTAGATTCAAGGTGCTGATAGTGTCATTCAGAAAAAATTAACATACACGCTACCGTGCAGATACAAGTCTAATTCTGTGATTAAACCTATACCTGTCACACAGCGCAAAAAAAATAGGCCTCACATTTCTATTCAACCAAATCTGTACTGTTTTAGCTGGTCAAATTATTTGTAGTGACCGTAAAAGCACAGTTTTTGTTCTGGGTTGAAAAACTATTCCAAAATTTGCAATTCTCAAAATAAGTAGTTTATGCTATATATATCAGGCCTACTTGAAATCTATCCCAAAAAGGATATCTTAGATTCAAGGTGCTGATAGTGTCATTCAGAAAAAATTAACACACACGCTACCGTGCAGATACAAGTCTAATTCTGTGATTAAACCTATACCTGTCACACAGCGCAAAAAAAAAAGGCCTCACATTTCTATTCAACCAAATCTGTACTGTTTTAGCTGGTCAAATTATTTGTAGTGACCGTAAAAGCACAGTTTTTGTTCTGGGTTGAAAAACTATTCCCAAATTTGCCATTCTCAAAATAAGTAGTTTCTGCTATATCAGGCCTACTTGAAATCTATCCCAAAAAGGATATCTTAGATTCAAGGTGCTGATAGTGTCATTCAGAAAAAATTTACATACACGCTACCGTGCAGATACAAGTCTAATTCTGTGATTAAACCTATACCTGTCACACAGCGCAAAAAAAATAGGCCTCACATTTCTATTCAACCAAATCTGTACTGTTTTAGCTGGTCAAATTATTTGTAGTGACCGTAAAAGCACAGTTTTTGTTCTGGGTTGAAAAACTATTCCAAAATTGGCAATTCTCAAAATAAGTAGTTTATGCTATATATATCAGGCCTACTTGAAATCTATCCCAAAAAGGATATCTTAGATTCAAGGTGCTGATAGTGTCATTCAGAAAAAATTAACACACACGCTACCGTGCAGATACAAGTCTAATTCTGTGATTAAACCTATACCTGTCACACAGCGCAAAAAAAATAGGCCTCACATTTCTATTCAACCAAATCTGTACTGTTTTAGCTGGTCAAATTATTTGTAGTGACCGTAAAAGCACAGTTTTTGTTCTGGGTTGAAAAACTATTCCAAAATTTGCAATTCTCAAAATAAGTAGTTTATGCTATATATATCAGGCCCACTTGAAATCTATCCCAAAAAGGATATCTTAGATTCAAGGTGCTGATAGTGTCATTCAGAAAAAATTAACACACACGCTACCGTGCAGATACAAGTCTAATTCTGTGATTAAACCTATACCTGTCACACAGCGCAAAAAAAATAGGCCTCACATTTCTATTCAACAAAATCTGTACTGTTTTAGCTGGTCAAATTATTTGTAGTGACCGTAAAAGCACAGTTTTTGTTCTGGGTTGAAAAACTATTCCCAAATTTGCCATTCTCAAAATTGTGGTGAACGGGAACAATCAGGAAAACATCTAATAAGGGACGCGGACGTGGACATGGTCGTGGTGGTGTTAGTGGACCCTCTGGTGCTGGGAGAGGACGTGGCCGTTCTACCACAGCCACACGTCCTAGTGAACCAACTACCTCAGGTCCCAGTAGCCAGCAGAATATACAGCGATATTTGGTGGGGCCCAATGCCATTCTAAGGATAGTAAGGCCTGAGCAGGTACAGGCATTAGTCAATTGGGTGGCCGACAGTGGATCCAGCACGTTCACATTATCTCCCACCCAGTCTTCTGCAGAAAGCGCACAGATGGCGCATGAAAACCAAGCCCATCGGTCTGTCACATCACCCCCATGGATATCAGGGAAACTGTCTGAGCCACAAGTTATGCAGCAGTCTCTTATGCTGTTTGAAGACTCTGCTGCCAGGGTTTCCCAAGGGCATCCACCTAGCCCTTCCCCAGGGTTGGAAGAGATAGAATGCACTAACGCACAACCACTTATTTTTCCTGATGATGAGGACATGGGAATACCACCTCAGCACGTCTCTGATGATGACGAAACACAGGTGCCAACTGCTGCGTCTTTCTGCAGTGTGCAGACTGAACAGAAGGTCAGGGGTCAAGACTGGGTGGAAGACGATGCAGGAGACGATGAGGTCCTAGACCCCACATGGAATGAAGGTCGTGCCACTGACTTTCAGAGTTCGGAGGAAGAGGCAGTGGTGAGACCGAGCCAACAGCGTAGCAAAAGAGGGAGCAGTGGGCAAAATCAGAACACCCGCCGCCATCTGGGACCGAGCACCCCAAAGGCAGCTTCAAGGAGTTCCCTGGCATGGCACTTCTTCAAACAATGTGCTGACGACAAGACCCGAGTGGTTTGCACGCTGTGCCATCAGAGCCTGAAACGGGGCATTAACGTTCTGAACCTTAGCACAACCTGCATGACCAGGCACCTGCATGCAAAGCATGAACTGCAGTGCAGTAAACACCTTAAAAACAAGGAAGTCACTCAAACTCCCCCTGCTACCTCTTCTGCTGCTGCCGCCTCGGCCTCTTCTGCTGCTGCCGCCGCCTCGGCCTCTTCTGCTGCTGCTGCCGCCGCCTCGGCCTCCTCCTCCGCCTCTGGAGGAACGTTGGCACCTGCCGCCCAGCAAACATGGGATGTACCACCAACACCACCACCTGCGTCACCAAGCATCTCAACCATGTCACACGGCAGCGTTCAGCTCTCCATCTAACAAACATTTGAGAGAAAGCGTAAATTCCCACCTAGCCACCCTCGATCCCTGGCCCTGAATGCCAGCATTTCTAAACTACTGGCCTATGAAATGCTGTCATTTAGGCTGGTGGACACACACAGCTTCAAACAGCTCATGTCGTTTGCTGTCCCACAGTATGTTGTTCCCAGCCGGCACTACTTCTCCAAGAGAGCCGTGCCTTCCCTGCACAACCAAGTGTCCGATAAAATCAAGTGTGCACTGCGCAACGTCATCTGTGGCAAGGTCCACCTAACCACAGATACGTGGACCAGTAAGCACTGCCAGGGACGCTATATCTCCCTAACTGCACACTGGGTAAATGTAGTGGCGGCTGGGCCCCAGGCGGAGAGCTGTTTGGCGCACGTCCTTCCGCCGCCAAGGATCGCAGGGCAACATTTTTGCCTCCTGTCTCCTCCTCCTCCTACTCAGCTTCCTCCTCCTCTTCTTCCACCTGCTCATCCAGTCAGCCACACACCTTCACCACCAACTTCAGCACAGCCCGGGGTAAACGTCAGCAGGCCATTCTGAAACTCATATGTTTGGGGGACAGGCCCCACACCGCACAGGAGTTGTGGGGGGGTATAGAACAACAGACCGACGAGTGGTTGCTGCCGGTGAGCCTCAAGCCCGGCCTGGTGGTGTGCGATAATGGGCGAAATCTCGTTGCAGCTCTGGGACTAGCCGGTTTGACACACATCCCTTGCCTGGCGCATGTGCTGAATTTGGTGGTGCAGAAGTTCATTCACAACTACCCTGACATGTCAGAGCTGCTGCATAAAGTGCGGGACGTCTGTTCGCGCTTCCGGCGTCCACATCGCCTGTCTGCGCTACAGCGTAACTTCGGCCTTCCCGCTCACCGCCTCATATGCGACGTGCCCACCAGGTGGAACTCCACCTTGCATATGCTGGACAGACTGTGCGAGCAGCAGCAGGCCATAGTGGAGTTTCAGCTGCAGCACGCACGGGTCAGTCGCACTGCGGATCAGACCCACTTCACCACCAATGACTGGGCCTCCATGCGAGACCTGTGTGCCCTGTTGCGCTGTTTCAAGTACTCCACCAACATGGCCAGTGGCGATGACGCCGTTATCAGCGTTACAATACCACTTCTATGTCTCCTTGAGAAAACACTTAGGGCGATGATGGAAGAGGAGGTGGCCCAGGAGGAAGAGGAGGAAGAGGGGTCATTTTTAGCACTTTCAGGCCAGTCTCTTCGAAGTGACTCAGAGGGAGGTTTTTTGCAACAGCAGAGGCCAGGTAAAAATGTGGCCAGACAGGGCCCACTACTGGAGGACGAGGAGGACGAGGATGAGGAGGAGGTGGAGGAGGATGAGGATGAAGCATGTTCACAGCGGAGTGGCACCCAAAGCAGCTCGGGCCCATCACTGGTGCGTGGCTGGGGGGAAACACAGGACGATGACGATACGCCTCCCACAGAGGACAGCTTGTCCTTACCTCTGGGCAGCCTGGCACACATGAGCGACTACATGCTGCAGTGCCTGCGCAACGACAGCAGAGTTGCCCACATTTTAACGTGTGCGGACTACTGGGTTGCCACACTGCTGGATCCCCGGTACAAAGACAATGTGCCCACCTTACTTCCTACACTGGAGCGTGATAGGAAGATGCGCGAGTACAAGCGCACATTGGTAGACGCGCTACTGAGAGCATTCCCAAATGTCACAGGGGAACCAGTGGAAGCCCAAGGCGAAGGCAGAGGAGGAGCAAGAGGTCGCCAACGCAGCTGTGTCACGGCCAGCTCCTCTGAGGGCAGGGTTAGCATGGCAGAGATGTGGAAAAGTTTTGTCACCACGCCACAGCTAACTGCACCACCACCTGATACGGAACGTGTTAGCAGGAGGCAACATTTCACTAACATGGTGGAACAGTACCTGTGCACACCCCTCCACGTACTGACTGATGGTACGGCCCCATTCAACTTCTGGGTCTCCAAATTGTCCACGTGGCCAGAGCTAGCCTTTTATGCCTTGGAGGTGCTGGCCTGCCCGGCGTCCAGCGTTTTGTCTGAACGTGTATTCAGCACGGCAGGGGGCGTCATTACAGACAAACGCAGCCGCCTGTCTACAGCCAATGTGGACAAGCTGACGTTCATAAAAATGAACCAGGCATGGATCCCACAGGACCTGTCCATCCCTTGTGCAGATTAGATATTAACTACCTCCCCTTAACAATATATTATTCTACTCCAGGGCACTTCCTCATTCAATCCTATTTTAATTTTCATTTTACCATTATATTGCGGGGCAACCCAAAGTTGAATGAACCTCTCCTCTGTCTGGGTGCCGGGACCTAAATGTGTGACAGTGGCCTGTTCCAGTGGTGGGTGACGTGAAGCCTGATTCTCTGCTATGACATGAAGACTGATTCTGCGCTGACATAAGGCCAGATTCTCTGTTACGGGACCTCTCTCCTCTGCCTGGGTGCCTGGGCCTAAATGTGTGACAGTGGCCTGTTCCAGTGGTGAGTGACGTGATGCCTGATTCTCTGCTATGACATGAAGACTGATTCTGCGCTGACATAAGGCCAGATTCTCTGTTACGGGACCTCTCTCCACTGCCTGGGTGCATAGGCCTAAATATGTGACAGTGGCCTGTACCAGTGGTGGGTGACGTGAAGCCTGATTCTCTGCTATGACATGAAGACTGATTCTGCGCTGAAATAAGGCCTGATTCGCTGTTACGGGACCTCTCTCCTCTGTCTGGGTGCCGGGGCCTAAATTTGTGACAGTGGCCTGTTCCAGTGGTGGGTGACGTGAAGCCTGATTATCTGCTATGACATGAAGACTGATTCTGCGCTGACATAAGGCCTGATTCTCTGTTACGGGACCTCTCTCCTCTGTCTGTGTCCAGGGGCCTAAATGTGTGAGTGGCCTGTTCCAGTGGTGGGTGACGTGAAGCCTGATTCTCTGCTATGACATGAAGACTGATTCTGTGCTGACATAAGGCCAGATTCTCTGTTACGGGACCTCTCTCCTCTGCCTGGGTGCCTGGGCCTAAATGTGTGACAGTGGCCTGTTCCAGTGGTGGGTGACGTGAAGCCTGATTCTCTGCTATGACATGAAGACAGATTCTGTGCTGACATAAGGCCAGATTCTATGTTACGGGACCTCTCTCCTCTGCCTGGGTGCCTGGGCCTAAATGTGTGACAGTGGCCTGTTCCAGTGGTGGGTGACGTGAAGCCTGATTCTCTGCTATGACATGAAGACAGATTCTGTGCTGACATCAGGCCAGATTCTCTGTTACGGGACCTCTCTCCTCTGCCTGGGTGCCTGGGCCTAAATGTGTGACAGTGGCCTGTTCCAGTAGTGGGTGACGTGATGTCTGATTCTCTGCTATGACATGAAGACAGATTCTGTGCTGACATAAGGCCAGATTCTCTGTTACGGGACCTCTCTCCTCTGCCTTGGTGCCGGGGCCTAAATGTGTTACAGTGGCCTGTTCCAGTGGTGGGTGACGTGAAGCCTGATTCTCTGCTATGACATGAAGACAGATTCTGTGCTGACATAAGGCCAGATTC
Organism: Bufo bufo; assembly: GCF_905171765.1. Lineage (NCBI taxonomy): Eukaryota > Metazoa > Chordata > Amphibia > Anura > Bufonidae > Bufo > Bufo bufo. The sequence continues at coordinate 349,828,038 of NC_053389.1, forward strand.
TCTGTTACGGGACCTCTCTCCTCTGCCTGGGTGCCTGGGCCTAAATGAATGACAGTGGCCTGTTCCAGTGGTGGGTGACGTGAAGCCTGATTCTCTGCTATGACATGAAGACAGATTCTGTGCTGACATAAGGCCAGATTCTCTGTTACTGGACCTCTCTCCTCTGCCTGGGTGCCTGGGCCTAAATATGTGACAGTGGCCTGTTCCAGTGGGGGGTGACGTGATGCCTGATTCTCTGCTATGACATGAAGACAGATTCTGTGCTGACATAAGGCCAGATTCTCTATTACGGGACCTCTCTCCTCTGCCTGGGTGCCTGGGCCTAAATATGTGACAGTGGCCTGTTCCAGTGGTGGGTGACGTGATGCCTGATTCTCTGCTATGACATGAAGACTGATTCTGCGCTGACATAAGGCCAGATTCTCTGTTACGGGACCTCTCTCCTCTGCCTGGGTGCCTGGGCCTAAATATGTGACAGTGGCCTGTTCCAGTGGTGGGTGACGTGAAGCCTGATTCTCTGCTATGACATGAAGACAGATTCTGTGCTGACATAAGGCCTGATTCTCTGTTACGGGACCTCTCTCCTCAGTCTGGGTGCCTGGGCCTAAATGTGTGACAGTGGCCTGTTCCAGTGGTGGGTGACGTGAAGCCTGATTCTCTGCTATGACATGAAGACTGATTCTGCGCTGACATAAGGCCAGATTCTCTGTTACGGGACCTCTCTCCTCTGCCTGGGTGCCTGGGCCTAAATATGTGACAGTGGCCTGTTCCAGTGGTGGGTGACGTGAAGCCTGATTCTCTGCTATGACATTAAGACAGATTCTGTGCTGACATAAGGCCAGATTCTCTGTTACGGGACCTCTCTCCTCTGCCTGGGTGCCTGGGCCTAAATGTGTGACAGTGGCCTGTTCCAGTGGTGGGTGACGTGAAGCCTGATTCTCTGCTATGACATTAAGACAGATTCTGTGCTGACATAAGGCCAGATTCTCTGTTACGGGACCTCTCTCCTCTGTCTGGGTGCCTGGGCCTAAATGTGTGACAGTGGCCTGTTCCAGTGGTGGGTGACGTGAAGCCTGATTCTCTGCTATGACATGAAGACTGATTCTGCGCTGACATGAAGCCAGATTCTTTGCTATGGCATGAAGAGACTGATTCTCTGCTGACGTGAAGCCAGATTCTCTGCTATGGGACCTCTGTCCAATTGATATTGGTTCATTTTTATTTATTTTATTTTAATTTTAATTCATTTCCCTATCCACATTTGTTTGCAGGGGATTTACCTACATGTTGCTGCCTTTTGCAGCCCTCTAGCTCTTTCCTGGGCTGTTTTACAGCCTTTTTAGTGCCCAAAAGTTCGGGTCCCCATTGACTTCAATGGGGTTCGGGTTCGGGACGAAGTTCGGGTCGGGTTCGGATCCCAAACCCGAACATTTCCGGGAAGTTCGGCCAAACTTCTCAAACCCGAACATCTAGGTGTTCGCTCAACTCTACTAGGAAGGGCACTGACTTCTCTGTCTGGTCGGATGAGGCATTACAGGCTTTTTCTGCTATTAAGAAATGTTTTGCTTCTGCACCCATTCTGATGCAACCTGATGTGTCTCAACCCTTCATTGTGGAGGTTGATGCGTCAGAAGTGGGAGTCGGAGCAGTCTTGTCGCAGGGTCCCTCTCCTAGCAAATGGCGACTGTGTGCTTTTTTCTCCAAGAAACTCTCGGCCGCCAAGAGAAATTATGATTGTTGGGAATAGAGAGTTGTTGGCCATCAAATTGGCCTTTGAAGAGTGGCGCCATTGGCTATAAGGGGCTACCCATCCGATTACTGTATTTACTGACCATAAGAATCTGGCCTACCTGCAATCTGCAAAGCGTTTAAATCCTAGGCAGGCTAGATGGTCATTGTTTTTTACCAGGTTCAATTTTGTGGTCACCCATCGCTCTGGGATTAGAAACGTCAAAGCGGATGCGTTGTCATGTAGCTTTCCGGGTGGGGGGGGGGGGGGAGATTCGGAGAATCCAGCTCCGATTTTGGCTGATGGGGTCGTGGTTTCCACTCTTTACCCTGAGCTGGAGACGGAAGCGTTGGGGGCTCAAGAGTAGACACCTGATTCTTGTCCTCCAGGCAATTGTTTGTTCCTTTTGAACTGCGAAAGTTCAAGGAACATCATGATACTGTCCTTGCGGGACATCCTGGAAGTAGATCCACTGTAGATCTTATTTCCTGGAGATTCTGGTGGCCTGGGTTGCGTAAAAGTGTAAAGTTATGTAGCAGCTTGTGAGACCTGTGCACGCACGAAGGTGGCGCACACTCGGCCATCAGGATCTCTTCTTCCTTTGTCCATCCCATCTCGTCCTTGGACGCATTTGTCCATGGACTTCATTACTGATTTGCCGAGTTCCTCTGGGAAAACTGTGATTATGGTGGTAGTGGACTGCTTCAGCAAGATGGCTCACTTTGTACCATTATCAGGTTTCCCCAATGCGAAAACTCTTGCTCAGGTTTTTATTGACAACATTGTGAAATGACATGGCATTCCCTCTGATGTGGTGTCTGACAGGGGGACACAATTTGTTTACAGGTTTTGGAGGGCATTTTGTTCTCGTCTGGGTATTCAGTTGTCTTTCTCTTCGGCATTCCATCATCAGTCGAATGGTCAAACTGAGTGCACTAACCAAAACCTGGAGACCTATTTGAGGTGTTTTGTCGCTGAGAATCGGGATGAGTGATCCTCGTTCTTGTCTTAGCTGAGTTTGCCTTGAACAACCGTAGGCAGGAGTCAACTGATAAGTCACCATTTTTTGGCGCATATGGTTTTCACCCTCAGTTTAGTACTTTTTCTGGGACTGAATCTTCTGGGATACCAGAACAGGAGAGATTCTCTTCCTCTTTGTCATCTATCTGGCGGAAGATTCAAGTTAATTTGAAAAAAATGGGTGAAAGATATAAACGGATGGCTGACAAGAGACGTATGACTGGTCTGGACCTGTGTGTGGGTGATTTGGTGTGGTTGTCCACTAAAAACATTAAGCTAAAGGTACCCTCTTGGAAATTGGGTCCAAGATTTATTGGCCCTTACAAAATCTCGGCCATTGTCAATCCGGTGGCGTTTCGTCTGGAACTTCCGCAGGCCTGGAAGATCCATAATGTGTTTCACAGGTCCTTGTTGAAGAAATATGTGGAACCTGCGGAACCATCTCATTTCCCCCCTCCTCCTGTTTTGGTTGATGGTAATCTGGAGTTTGAGATCTCTAGAATTCTCAATTCACGTGTTCTTCGGGGTTCCCTTCAGTACCTGGTGAATTGGAGGGGATACGGTCCCGAGGAAAGAATGTGGGTCCCGGCTACTGATGTAAACACTAGCCGCCTTGTTAATGCCTTTCACAGGGTACACCCGGATAAAGTTGGGCCTGGGTGTCTGGAGGTCACCCGTAGAGGGGGGGGGGGGTACTGTCACGCCCTGCCCTGTGGGTGTTCTGAGACGATCTGTCAAAGTTGCTGTACGTGACACGATCAGACAGTTTGTTTTGTGTTTGAACAGAATCACACCTCCTACTAGGTGTGGTTCGTTTGGTCATTAGGGAGGCTACTTATTCCTCCCTCTTCCTATAGCCTTTGCAGGTTATAGTTCTACCTTATGTGAGCTTTGGATGCTTTGTTTTTCCCTAGCTTGTGGGGCTTAGTCCATTGTTTAGTTTGTCTTTCAGTTTGCTGTTCCCTTCCCTTCCTATCGTCACACTGTGTTCCTTGTTGCGCTGTTTCGAGTACTCCACCAACATGGCCAGTGCCGATAACGCCGTTCTCAGCATTACTATCCCACTTCTATGCCTCCTTGAAAAAATGCTTCTGGCGATGATGGAAGAGGATGTGGCACAGGAGGAGGAGGAAGAGGGATCTTTTCATAGGGTTTCCGGCCAGTCATTCACAAGTGGCTCTGAGGGTGGGTTCCTGCACCCACAAACTCCAGGTACACAATTGTCCAGCCAGGGCACAGTTGTGGAGGATAAGGCCCTGATAGAGCATGTTTTCCCTGTAGGGTATTTTCCACGGTTCTTCTAATGCCCACTGTCTCAGGATTGAGAACCAGCTCCTTTTGGGCCAGTGGGGAGCTACCAAGATCATCGTTGTTGCTTCTTTCTATAATTTCTGTAGTAAGCGAGGAATCAGCGGAAAGGGTGGAAACGCATAGACTAGGTCCCACTCCCATCTTATTGATAAGGCATCTATTGCCCATGGTCTCTCTCTTGGATTTATTGTGAAGAAAAGGTAACAGCTCACGATCCTATTCACGCTGCACGGAAAGGGGCAATCCCCAGATCAAATCCAGCAAAAAAGGTCCCAGCAGCGTTCTAGTTTTCAATCAGTTGTATTCTTTTATTGTTGTAACTAAGAAAGTAATAACAGGACGCGTTTCGGCCCGTCCAGCCTTTCTCAACTGCATGATGACAATGAAAACCTGATTACATTTATAGATGCAGGATCACCTGGTCATGACATCATCAGCTGATTAAACAGGAAATGACATATAGGAAGTGACATAACAGAGTGTCCATACTTGTTTCAAATCATGTTATCCTGCAGGCCCAAAAACCTTCGGCTATCAGCGCGGTATTGCAGCCTGTGAACAAAACACTCCACATTATACACTATAAAAAACTCATAATCTCATAATCCCTATTCATCCCCCTGGGTTGTAGAGTATCCAATGTATGGATCCAATATGCCTCCCTTCTAAGTAGTAATTTTTTTCAAATCACCTCCCCTTCTTGGTTGATGAACCCGCTCTATAATCTGGAATTTCAATTGTGAGATGGAATGGTTACATTTGTCAAAGTGGAACGGTACAGGGAGTAATAAATTCTTATTCCATATAGTGGACTTGTGTTTACCAATGCGGTCCCTCACTGTCTGCATGGTCTCCCCCACATACAGTAGGCTGCAAGGACATTTTATAAGGTAAATCACGTTTGTTGTATCACAGGTATAGTAGCCCTTGATCATATATGGTTTTCCAGTGTGTGGATGGTAGAAAAACTGGCCCTTTTGAACATTGGTACATTGCATGCAATGAAGGCAGGGGTATGTACCAGTTTTTTTGATTTATAAGGGTTCTTTGTATCTGTCCCCCTCTAGTACTCCCAATTAGGGATGAGCGAACCCGAACTGTATAGTTCGGGTTCGTACCGAATTTTGGGGTGTCCGTGACACGGACCCGAACCCGAACATTTTCGTAAAAGTCCGGGTTCGGGTTCGGTGTTCGGCGCTTTCTTGGCGCTTTTTGAAAGGCTGCAAAGCAGCCAATCAACAAGCATCATACTACTTGCCCCGAGAGGCCATCACAGCCATGCCTACTATTGGCATGGCTGTGATTGGCCAGTGCAGCATGTGACCCAGCCTCTATATAAGCTTGGGTCACGTAGCGCTGCACGTCACTCTGCTGATACAAGTGTAGGGAGAAGTTGCAGCTGCGACGTTAGGGCGAGATTAGGCAGTGATTAACTCCTCCAAAAGACTTCATTCAGTGATCGATCTACAGATGTGGATCATTGAACTGCTGCTATTCAATTGCTCACTGTTTTTAGGCTGCCCAGAGCGTTTTTCAGTCACTTTTTTCTGGGGTGATCGGCGGCCATTTTGTGGCTTGTGGTGCGCCACCACAAGCTGCCACCAAGTACATTTACCATCAATAGTGTGGTTATTTTTTGCTATATCCTACATCAGGGTCAAGCTGTCATCAAGTGCATTTAACCATCAATAGTGTGGTTATTTTTTGGCCATATACTACATCAGGGGCAAGCTGAGCCTGTCACCCAAGTGCATTTAACCATTAATAGTGTGGTTATTTTTTGGCTATATCCTACATCAGGGTCAAGCTGTCATCAAGTGCATTTAACCATCAATAGTGTGGTTATTTTTTGGCCATACACTACATCAGGGGCAAGTTGAGCCTGTCACCAAGTGCATTTAACCATCAATAGTGTGGTTATTTTTTTGGCTATATCCTACATCAGGGTCAAGCTGTCATCAAGTGCATTTAACCATCAATAGTGTGGTTATTTTTTGGCCATATACTACATCAGGGGCAGGCTGAGCCTGTCACACAAGTGCATTTAACCATCAATAGTGTGGTTATTTTTTGGCTGTATCCTACATCAGGGTCAAGCTGTCATCAAGTGCATTTAACCATCAATAGTGTGGTTATTTTTTGGCCATATACTACATCAGGGGCAAGCTGAGCCTGTCACCCAAGTGCATTTAACCATCAATAGTGTGGTTATTTTTTGGCTATATCCTACATCAGGGTCAAGCTGTCATCAAGTGCATTTAACCATCAATAGTGTGGTTATTTTTTGGCCATATACTACATCAGGGGCAAGCTGAGCCTGTCACCCAAGTGCATTTAACCATCAATAGTGTGGTTATTTTTTAGCTATATCCTACATCAGGGTCAAGCTGTCATCAAGTGTATTTAACCATCAATAGTGTGGTTATTTTTTGGCCATATACTACATCAGGGGCAAGTTGAGCCTGTCACCCAGCGCCTAAAAAATAGGCCTCACATTTATATTCATCCAAATCTGTCATTACTGCTTTAGCTGGTCAAGTTATTTAGTGTCCGTCAAAGCACAGTTTTTGTTCTGGGTTGAAATACAATTCCCAATTTTGCAATTCTCTAAATTAGTGGTTTCTGCTGTATCAGGCCTACTTTAAATCTATCCCTAAAAGGGTATAATAGATTCAAGGTGCTGATAGGGTAATTCTCAAGAACTTCACACACACGCTACAGTGCAGATCCAAGTCTAATTCTGTGATTAAACGTATACCTGTCACCCAGTGCCTAAAAAATAGGCCTCACATTTATATTCATCCAAATCTGTCATTACTGCTTTAGCTGGTCAAGTTATTTAGTGTCCGTCAAAGCACAGTTTTTGTTCTGGGTTGAAATACAATTCCCAATTTTGCAATTCTCTAAATTAGTGGTTTCTGCTGTATCAGGCCTACTTTAAATCTATCCCTAAAAGGGTATATTAGATTCAAGGTGCTGATAGGGTAATTCTCAAGAACTTAATACACACGCTACAGTGTGTCACGGAACCATGAACCAGACGTACAACAAGAGATAAGTGAAAATAAGAAGGCTTTATTGAAAATAAAGCTGTAAAGCAAAAGTCCAAACGAATGGTGAAACCGAAGCAGAGTCTTTGAGAGGCCAGAGATCAGGAACCAGAAGGGTAGTCAGACGAAGCCAGGATCAGGAACCAGCAGGGTAGTCAGACGAAGCCAGGATCAGGAACCAGCAGGGTAGTCAGACGAAGCCAGGATCAGGAACCAGAAGCAGCAGCAGTCTTAGAAGCATGTGAACACAGGAGGACCAAGCAAGGAACTGAAGCCACAGACCTCCTATATATATGAGCTAGGCATCCAGCTCCTCCCAGTGGGAAGGAGGAGCCGCAGGGTGGAAGGCTACAAGAAACCCAGAAACCAAGATGGCCGCCAGCACATGTCAAACGAAGGAGAACAGCAAGAAGGTAAGACCATGACAGTACCTCCCCCTCAAGGGCCCCTCCTCCGCGGAGCAAAAAACGGTTTCTGAGGGAAGCGTGCGTGGAAGGCTCGGAGCAAGGCAGGAGCATGGACATCTGCGGAGGGAACCCAGGAACGCTCCTCTGGACCATAACCACGCCAATGGACCAAAAACTGCACCCGACCGCGGACCAGGCGTGAGTCCAGGATATTGCTCACCTCATACTCCTCATGATTGCCCACTCGGACCGGACGAGGCCGAGGAACCGAGGAAGTGAAACGATTACACACCAGTGGCTTCAACAGGGAGACATGAAACACGTTAGAGATCCGCATGCCAGGAGGAAGCGAAAGGGCATAGGCTACCGGGTTTACCCTGTGAAGCACTCGGAAGGGACCAACAAAGCGAGGCGCCAGCTTGGGAGTGGGCACTCGAAGGTTGAGGTTGCGGGTGGACAACCATACACGGTCTCCGACCTGGTAGGAAGGAGCAGGCGCTCGTCTGCGATCAGCCTGGAGTCTCTGGCGCTGCGCAGAGGCCTCAAGGGACTTCTGGATCTGTACCCAAGAAGCACGTAGGACGGAAAGGTGATCCTCCACAGCCGGAATATCCTGGGGAGAGAATACCTCCGGTAACACGGCAGGTTGGAACCCATAATTGGCCATGAAGGGAGACGTCCCAGAGGAAGAGTTCACCGCCGTGTTCCTGGCAAACTCAGCCCAAGGCAGAAGGTCAACCCAATTGTCTTGGTGATCGGAGACATAGCAACGAAGGAATTGCTCCAAGGCCTGATTGGATCGTTCTGCGGCCCCATTGGACTGAGGGTGGTAGGCCGAGGAGAAGGAGAGATGAATCCCCAACTGGGAGCAAAAGGCGCGCCAGAACCTGGACACAAACTGACTCCCCCGATCCGACACAATCTCCTTGGGCAAACCGTGCAACCGGAAGACCTCCCTGGCAAAAATCGTGGCCAACTCTTGTGCAGAGGGTAACTTCTTGAGAGGAACACAGTGGCACATTTTGGAAAACCGATCCACAATCATGAGAATGACCGTATGGCCTCGGGATGCAGGGAGGTCCACAATGAAATCCATCCCCAGGTGTGACCATGGGCGCTCCCCGGTGGCTATGGGTTGCAGAAGGCCCAACGGAAGGTGCCGAGGGGACTTACTCTGGGCACAAACAGAGCATGCCGCTACATATGCGGCGATGTCGGAACGTAGGGAAGGCCACCAGAACAGACGTGAAACAGCCCAGGACAGCTGATTCTTTCCAGGATGCCCCGCGGTCTTGGAGTTATGGTAGGTTCGCAACAACCGAGTGCGCAACTCCTCAGGCACAAAACATCTGCCGTTGGGTCTCCCAGAGGGAGCACCAGATTGAGCCGCCAAAATCTGCTCACCCAGGGGAGAGGTCAGGCTGGTGCGAATGGCGACCAGGATCTGATTCGGAGGTATGACCGAAGTCGGAATCGACTCCTCCCTGGACAGCTCGGAGTACTGCCGTGATAGGGCATCCGCCCTGATGTTCTTGGAACCGGGTAGGTAGGAGACCACGTAATTAAAACGTGACAAGAACAGAGCCCCTCTGGCCTGACGTGGTGTCAATCTCTTGGCCTCAGAAAGGTAGGTCAGATTCTTATGGTCCGTCAGGATGAGAACCGGAACCACCGAACCCTCGAGCAAGTGCCTCCATTCTTTAAGGGCCTGCACGATGGCCAATAACTCCCTGTCACCAATCTGATAGTTGCACTCCGCGGAAGACAGTCTCCGGGAGTAAAACCCACAAGGAAGCAGAGGACCCTCTGGTGTTCTACGCTGAGACAGAAGGGCGCCTACTCCCGTCTCAGACGCGTCTACCTCGAGGACAAAGGGCAACCCAGGGTTGGGATGCGACAGAATCGGAGCCGACACAAAAGCGGACTTTAGGGCCTCAAAAGCTCGGATGGCCTCGAGCGGCCAGACCTGGGAATTACTGCCCTTCCTGGTCAGATCCGTGAGAGGCTTGGCCAGCATGGAAAAGTCCCTGATGAACTTCCGATAATAATTGGCGAAGCCCAAAAAGCGCTGCAGGGAACGAAGACCACTGGGCTGGGGCCACTGTAAGACAGCCGAAACCTTCTCAGGATCCATGGAGAACCCCTCAGCGGAAATGATGTAACCTAAGAAGGTTACCTGGGATCGGTGAAATTCGCATTTCTCAAGCTTACCGAACAGCTTGTTCTCTCGTAACCGTTGCAACACTCGTCTGACATCCAGAATGTGGGCCTCCATGGATTCAGAATATACCAAGATGTCATCCAAATAGACCACCACACACTGCTGCAACAGGTCACGGAAAACATTGTTGATGAATTCCTGAAAGACTGAGGGCGCATTGCACAACCCAAAAGGCATAACCAAGGATTCATAATGACCGGTCCTGGTGTTAAACGCGGTCTTCCACTCATCGCCCGCCTTGATCCTTACCAGGTTATATGCCGCCCTCAGGTCGAGTTTGGTAAAGACCGTGGCCCCTTTAAGGCGATCGAACAGCTCGGAAATCAAGGGTATCGGGTAAGCGTTCTTGATCGTGATGCGATTGAGACCCCTGTAATCGATGCAAGGCCTCAACTCACCGCCCTTCTTTTTCACAAAGAAAAATCCAGCCCCTGCCGGGGACGAGGATTTGCGAATGTGTCCGCGTGAAAGCGCCTCCCTCACGTACTCCTCCATGGCCTCATTCTCCGCTACCGACAGTGGATAGACTTTGCCACGAGGAGGAACGGCACCAGGTTGTAACTCTATGGCACAATCGTATGGGCGGTGCGGAGGTAGGGCAACCGCGCGCACCTTATCGAATACATCCCGGTACTCCTCGTATTCAGGAGGCAACAGAGAGTCAGAGGAAGTACACAGCAACTTGACAGACCCATGGATGCAACTAGCCCCACACTGCGGTGACCACGAGAGGATCTCGGCCGATCTCCAATCGAAAGTCGGATTATGCTTCTGGAGCCAGGGGTACCCCAATACCACCGAGTAGTGTGGAGACGAAATAACCTGGAGGCAGACCGACTCTCTGTGAACGGCACCAATGGCTATCCCCACTGGAAGGGTCTCATGAGTCACGTGTGACGACAGAAGGGGTCTGCCGTCTATCGCCTCAAGAGCCAGTGGGGAACCTCGAGCCTGCAGAGGAATGGAATTGGCGGCAGCGAACACACTATCAATGAACAAACCACCAGCACCAGAGTCCACCAACGCCTGGGTCATCACCGAGCCCCCGACCCAGGAGAGGACAACAGTAATCAGTGGTTTGTCAACACGGGAAACCGGGGACGAGGAGACTCCACCCAAGATCTGCCCCCGACAGGATCTCAGGTACGAGCGTTTCCCGGACGGTTCGGACATGCCAACCGAAAATGCCCACCGAGACCACAGTACATGCATCGACCCTCGTGTCTCCGGAGTACCCTCTCCCCCTCGGACAGGCGAGCAAACCCCAGCTGCATGGGTTCACCCCCAGACAAGTCATCCCCAGGAGGCGTGGGAGGAGAGGGAGGCACGGGTGGGACAGCAAACGTAGGCGCCAATCTGTTAGAAGACCTCCGCAGGCTCTCCTTAAAGGAAGGTCTCTCCCTGAGTCTGGTGTCAATCAAAATCAGGAAAGAAATAAGAGACTCGAGCTCCACTGGTAGGTCCTTAGCTGCAACCTCATCCTTCAAGGCATCCGAGAGACCATGAGAGAAAGCAGCGACCAGAGCCTCATTATTCCAGCCCACCTCTGCTGCCAGGGTACGAAACTCAATGGCGTATTCAGCTACGGATCGTGAACCCTGTCTGATGGACATAAGGAGCTTCGCAGCAGAGGAAGCACGAGCCGGCACATCGAATACCTCCTGAAGAGAAGCAACAAAACCGGAAAACTCGGCAACCACCGGATTGTTGTTCTCCCATAAAGGGCTGGCCCAGGCCAAGGCCTTGTCCGAGAGCAGCGAGATCAAGAAGCCCACCTTTGATCTCTCAGTAGGAAAGGCATGTGGCAGCAACTCGAAATAAATGCCCACCTGGTTAAGGAAACCTCGGCACTGAGTTGGCTCTCCCCCAAAGCGCTGTGGAAGAGGGGCAGAACCGGTCATACCCCGAAACACCGCAGGCGCAACAACAGGTGTCGGGGTAGACTCTGGCGCAACAACCGGAGCGGCAGTAGGAGCGACAACCGACCCATCGGCAACGGGAGCGAAATGAGCCGTGCGTTCAAGCAGGGTTTGCAACGCCACAGCGAACCGACCCAACAGGTGATCCTGCTGATCAAGTCTGGCAACCAGCATGGGTAGCGAGGATGGCCCTGTACCGTCAGAACTCATGGCTTGGTCCTAATGTCACGGAACCATGAACCAGACGTACAACAAGAGATAAGTGAAAATAAGAAGGCTTTATTGAAAATAAAGCTGTAAAGCAAAAGTCCAAACGAATGGTGAAACCGAAGCAGAGTCTTTGAGAGGCCAGAGATCAGGAACCAGAAGGGTAGTCAGACGAAGCCAGGATCAGGAACCAGCAGGGTAGTCAGACGAAGCCAGGATCAGGAACCAGCAGGGTAGTCAGACGAAGCCAGGATCAGGAACCAGAAGCAGCAGCAGTCTTAGAAGCATGTGAACACAGGAGGACCAAGCAAGGAACTGAAGCCACAGACCTCCTATATATATGAGCTAGGCATCCAGCTCCTCCCAGTGGGAAGGAGGAGCCGCAGGGTGGAAGGCTACAAGAAACCCAGAAACCAAGATGGCCGCCAGCACATGTCAAACGAAGGAGAACAGCAAGAAGGTAAGACCATGACACAGTGCAGATCCAAGTCTAATTCTGTGATTAAACGTATACCTGTCACCCAGCGCCTAAAAAATAGGCCTCACATTTATATTCATCCTAATCTGTGATTACTGCTTTAGCTTCTCAAGTTATTTAGTGTCCGTCAAAGTACAGTTTTTGTTCTGGGTTTAAATACAATTCCCAATTTTGCAATTCTCTAAATTAGTGGTTTCTGCTGTATCAGGCCTACTTTAAATCTATCCCTAAAAGGGTATATTAGATTCAAGGTGCTGATAGGGTAATTCTCAAGAACTTCACACACACGCTACAGTGCAGATCCAAGTCTAATTCTGTGATTAAACGTATACCTGTCACGCACCGTCTAAAAAATAGGCCTCACATTTATATTCATCCAAATCTGTCATTACTGCTTTAGCTGGTCAAGTTATTTAGTGTCCGTCAAAGCACAGTTTTTGTTCTGGGTTGAAATACAATTCCCAATTTTGCAATTCTCTAAATTAGTGGTTTGAGCTGTATCAGGCCTACTTTAAATCTATCCCTAAAAGGGTATATTAGATTCAAGGTGCTGATAGGGTAATTCTCAAGAACTTCACACACACGCTACTGTGCAGATCCAAGTCTAATTCTGTCCGTAAACGTATACCTGTCACCCAGCGCCTAAATAATAGGCCTCAAATTTATATTCAGCTAAATCTGTCATTACTGGTGTGCCTGTATTAGTGTAATACGGTACCTAAATAGATAGCCAGATAGTGTTAGGTGTCTGTAAAAAAAGGCCTGAATTTGAATTCAATACATTGGCCCGAATAATATTTTTCTTATTGTGGTGAACGGTAACAATGAGGAAAACATATAGTAAGGGACGCGGACGCGGACATGGTCGTGGTGGTGTTAGTGGACCCTCTGGTGCTGGGAGAGGATGTGGCCGTTCTGCCACAGCCACACGTCCTAGTGTACCAACTACCTCAGGTCCCAGTAGCCGCCAGAATTTACAGCCATATTTGGTGGGGCCCAATGCCGTTCTAAGGATGGTAAGGCCTGAGCAGGTACAAGCATTAGTCAATTGGGTGGCCGACAGTGCATCCAGCACGTTCACATTATCTCCCACCCAGTCTTCTGCAGAAAGCGCACAGATGGCGCATGAAAACCAAGCCCATCAGTCTGTCACATCACCCCCATGCATATCAGGAAAACTGTCTGAGCCTCAAGTTATGCGGCAGTCTCTTATGCTGTTTGAAAACTCTGCTGGCAGAGTTTCCCAAGGGCATCCACCTAGCCCTTCCCCAGCGGTAGAAGACGTAGAATGCACTAACGCACAACCACTTATGTTTCCTGATGATGAGGACACGGGAATACCACCTCAGCACGTCTCTGATGATGACGAAACACAGGTGCCAACTGCTGCGTCTTTCTGCAGTGTGCAGACTGAACAGGAGGTCAGGGATCAAGACTGGGTGGAAGACGATTCAGGGGACGATGAGGTTCTAGACCCCACATGGAATGAAGGTCGTGCAACTGACTTTCACAGTTCGGAGGAAGAGGCAGTGGTGAGACCGAGCCAACAGCGTAGCAAAAGACAAAGAGGGAGCAGTGGGCAAAAGCAGAACACCCGCCGCCAAGAGACTCCGCCTGCTACTGACCGCCGCCATCTGGGACCGAGCACCCCAAAGGCAGCTTCAAGGAGTTCCCTGGCATGGCACTTCTTCAAACAATGTGCTGACGACAAGACCCGAGTGGTTTGCACGCTGTGCCATCAGAGCCTGAAGCGAGGCATTAACGTTCTGAACCTTAGCACAACCTGCATGACCAGGCACCTGCATGCAAAGCATGAACTGCAGTGGAGTAAACACCTTAAAAACAAGGAAGTCACTCAGGCTCCCCCTGTTACCTCTTCTGCTGCTGCCGCCTCGGCATCTTCTGCTGCTGCCGCCTCGGCCTCTTCTGCTGCTGCCGCCGCCTCGGCCTCTTCCTCCACCTCTGGAGGAACAGTGGCACCTGCCGCCCAGCAAACATGGGATGTACCACCACCACCACCTGCGTCACCAAGCATCTCAACCATGTCACACGGCAGCATTCAGCTCTCCATCTCACAAACATTTGAGAGAAAGCGTAAATTCCCACCTAGCCACCCTCGATCCCTGGCCCTGAATGCCAGCATTTCTAAACTACTGGCCTATGAAATGCTGTCATTTAGGCTGGTGGACACAGAGAGCTTCAAACAGCTCATGTCGCTTGCTGTCCCACAGTATGTTGTTCCCAGCCGGCACTACTTCTCCAAGAGAGCCGTGCCTTCCCTACTTGATACCAAGTATCCGATAAAATCAAGAGTGCACTGCACAATGCCATCTGTGGCAAGGTCCACCTAACCACAGATACGTGGACCAGTAAGCACAGCCAGGGACGCTATATCTCCCTAACTGCACAATGGGTAAATGTAGTGGCGGCTGGGCCCCAGGCGGAGAGCTGTTTGGCGCACGTCCTTCCGCCGCCAAGGATCGCAGGGCAACAGTTTTTGCCTCCTGTCTCCTCCTCCTCCTACTCAGCTTCCTCCTCCTCTTCTTCCACCGGCTCATCCAGTCAGCCACACACCTTCACAACCAACTTCAGCACAGCCCGGGGTAAACGTCAGCAGGCCGTTCTGAAACTCATATGTTTTGGGGACAGGCCCCACACCGCACAGGAGTTGTGGGGGGGTATAGAACAACAGACCGACGAGTGGTTGCTGCCGGTGAGCCTCAAGCCCGGCCTGGTGGTGTGCGATAATGGGCGAAATCTCGTTGCAGCTCTGGGACTAGCCGGTTTGACGCACATCCCTTGCCTGGCGCATGTGCTGAATTTGGTGGTGCAGAAGTTCATTCACAACTACCCACAGCTGCTGCATAAAGTGCGGGACGTCTGTTCGCGCTTCCGGCATCCACATCGCCTGTCTGCGCTACAGCGTAACTTCGGCCTTCCCGCTCACCGCCTCATATGCGACGTGCCCACTAGGTGGAACTCCACCTTGCACATGCTGGACAGACTATGCGAGCAGCAGCAGGCCATAGTGGAGTTTCAGCTGCACCACGCACGGGTCAGTTACACTGCGGAACAGCACCAATTCACCACCAATGACTGGGCCTCAATGTGAGACCTGTGTGCCCTGTTGCGCTGTTTCGAGTACTTCACCAACATGGCCAGTGGCGATGACGCCATTATCAGCGTTACAATACCACTTCTATGTCTCCTTGAGAAAACACTTAGGGCGATGATGGAAGAGGAGGTGGCCCAGGAGGAGGAGGAGGAGGAAGAGGGGTCATTTTTAGCACTTTCAGGCCAGTCTCTTCGAAGTGACTCAGAGGGAGGTTTTTTGCAACAGCAGAGGCCAGGTACAAATGTGGCCAGACAGGGCCCACTACTGGAGGACGAGGAGGAAGAGGATGAGGAGGAGGTGGAGGAGTATGAGGATGAAGCATGTTCACAGCGGGGTGGCACCCAACGCAGCTCGGGCCCATCACTGGTGCGTGGCTGGGGGGAAACGCAGGACGATGACGATACGCCTCCCACAGAGGACAGCTTGTCCTTACCTCTGGGCAGCCTGGCACACATGAGCGACTACATGCTGCAGTGCCTGCGCAAGGACAGCAGAGTTGCCCACATTTTAACGTGTGCGGACTACTGGGTTGCCACCCTGCTGAATCCACGGTACAAAGACAATGTGCCCTTTCTTCATGCACTGGATGAAGTAGATAGTAAGATGCGCGATAGTAAGATGCGCAGATAGTAAGATGCGCGAGTACAAGCACACGTTGGTAGACGCGCTACTGAGAGCATTCCCAAATGTCACAGGGGAACAAGTGGAAGCCCAAGGCGAAGGCAGAGGAGGAGCAAGAGGTCGCCAACGCAGCTGTGTCACGGCCAGCTCCTCTGAGGGCAGGGTTAGCATGGCAGAGATGTGGAAAAGTTTTGTCACCACGCCACAGCTAACTGCACCACCACCTGATACGGAACGTGTTAGCAGGAGGCAACATTTCAATAACATGGTGGAACAGTACCTGTGCACACCCCTCCACGTACTGACTGATGGTTCGGCCCCATTCAACTTCTGGGTCTCCAAATTGTCCACGTGGCCAGAGCTAACCTTTTATGCCTTGGAGGTGCTGGCCTGCCTGGCGGCCAGCGTTTTTTCTTAACGTGTATTCAGCGCGGCAGGGGGCGTCATTACAGACAAGCGCAGCCGCCTGTCTACAGCCAATGTGGACAAGCTGACGTTCATAAAAATGAACCAGGCATGGATCCCACAGGACCTGTCCATCCCCTGTGCAGATTAGACATTAACTACCTCCCCTTAACAATATATTATTGTACTCCAGGGCACTTCCTCATTCAATCCTATTTTTATTTTCATTTTACCATTATATTGCGGGGCAACCCAAAGTTGAATGAACCTCTCCTCTGTCTGGGTGCCGGGGCCTAAAAATATCTGACAGTGGCCTGTTCCAGTGGTGGGTGACATGAAGCCTGATTCTCTGCTATGACATGAAGACTGATTCTCTGCTGACATGAAGCCAGATTCTCTGCTATGGGAACTCTTTTTTATTATTATAAATTACAAAACGTTACATAAATAATTACAAGTACAGACATACAAAACTTAAACATAGACAGCATTCCAGCTGCCCCAGCCACATTCACACACACATTCATACCTACACATAAAACTACAAACCTACAATCTACAATAAATAACCTACAATAAATAACCTAAAATAAATAAAACTTACCTTGCCGGTTCGGCCGAAATAACCTAACCCAAAGAAATTGAAATAAAACACAGAATAAAATCAAACTCAAACGAAAATATGGCTACTTCGCCGTAAGTCAACTCCAGGCAACTTGCCCCTAAGCAAAGAAAATATATTTTTTTTATTATTATTATATATATATTTTTTTTTTTATTATTATTATTATTATTTTTTTTTTATTATTTTTTTTATATATATAAACAACACTACAAACTACAAACTTACCCTAACCTAACCTGTCCCTAGCCATTCCCTATCCTAAACTAAAACTAAAACCCCCAGGACTGACCTCCGCCTCATGTCCTCTGCATGTCCGCATAGTCCGAGGCCAGCCCTACCTCCACCACCCACACCCAGCCCTCGCCCCATGTCCTCCCATGTCCGCGTAGTCCAGGACTGGATGTAGGCCTCCCCACACTTTGTAAGTGTCCCCCCCCTCACCCTAACCCACCCAACCTAACTAACTAACCCCCGCTTACCCTATCCTTCAACATAATATACACAATATATACAATATACCATACAATAAACATTACTACAACTTTTTCACACATAACCACTCCCGAAGGACCAAGTTCAGCCTTTGCAAGCCTTTCAAAAACCATACACTTTATCCAAAACAAAAATCTAGGGTGAGAGTATCAGCCCACCACCAGGAAGAGTACTACTAGGCTATGGTACACTAAAAGCAAAACCTCTCCAGAGGAGAGAGGCCCTGCTGGTACCCAGTCTTTCGTACTCGAGAGAACGTACCTTCACCAGGTCTCCCAGAATGTTCCTACACACCTCATCCACTGGGAGGACTTTCTGCCTTGTTGAAACTAAACACCGTGCGTTCCACGTGTAGTACCTAACCACTATGCTAACTAAAAAACATGTGCACGGGTCCCTTCTGCCCAGGTCTCTGAGCACTCCATAGGCCCACTCCGCATAGGAGAGGCTGGCTAGCCTAGGCCAGCCAATGGAAGCTCCCACCCGTTTGTACACCTCTGTATTAAAGGGACACTGGAGCAGGAAGTGCTCCATACTTTCCAGTATGGAGCCGCACTCCTCCCGGGGACAACCCCTTTCATCAGAGTTCCTGTACTTCAGATTGTCCCTTACATACAGCTTCCCGTGAAAGCAGCGCCAAGCCAAGTCCCAAAACTTCAAGGGGATCCTTGCAGAATTTAGCAACTGTAACCCCTTGTCTAGATCCCGGCTTGGGCAATCCTTGAGGGCCAGGGGCTTCTGGAAGTGGGACAACAAGACCCTCTCGTCAAGGGACCTCCTTGACAGAGTCCTGATTTCCCCTACCTCCAAACCCCACCGGCGGATTACCTTCAGAATCGGGGTGACGTAAGCCGGAAGATATCCGTGAGGCGTACGCAAGTCCTTCACTTGCCCTCCTGTCTCCCATTCCTGGAAGAAAGGCCGAAACCACCCCCGGCAGGAGACTACCCACGGAGAAGCCCTCTCCATCCAGAGGTTCGCCAGATTTACTTTAACAAATGTGTTTACAAGAAACACCACGGGGTTGACCATAGATAACCCCCCTAATCTCCTCGTGCGGTAAGTCACCTCCCTCTTGATCAGGTTCAGTCTATTCCCCCATAAGAGCTGGAAAAACAGACTGTAAACCCGAGTCCAGAGAGGCTCTGGCAAGATACACACACTGCCCAAATAGATAAGCAGAGGGAGCAGGAAAGCCTTGATCAGGTGCACCCTTTCCCTGAGGGTCAAAGACCAGCCCTTCCACTGGTCGACCTTCTGAGCGGCGATCTTAAGCCTGTCGTCCCAATTTTGAGTGGGATAATCCCCATGACCGAAATGGATGCCTAGGACTTTGGCTGACGACTGGGGCCCTGGGAGGGTGTCCGGGAGATCAAAAGCTGGATCACCCCCTCCCAGCCAGAGACTCTCACACTTATCCCGGTTGATCATGGACCCGGATGCTTCCGAGTAGCGATCCACCTCAGACATCACATATTCCGCCTCCCCTTTCGAGGACACGAAAATGGTGACATCGTCGGCGTACGCTACTGACCTCAGAGTGGCTTCCGGCGCCGCCGGATCCATCCCGACTCCCGCCAACGGTCCACGATTGACCCTCTTAAGAAAGGGATCAATCGCGAACACGTATAAAAGCGGGCTCAAAGGACAACCCTGGCGAACGCCGGACCCAACCTCAAAAGGGCAGCCAGACCAACCGTTCACAAGCGGGAAACTCTCCGCCCCCGCATACAAGATCTTTAACCAATCGACAAACCCCCCCGGCAGGCCATACTTCAGAAGGACCGACCAGAGGTACTCATGGTTCACCCGATCAAATGCCTTTGCTTGATCTAAGGACAGCATGTACCCCCTCCAGTGGCCTGCTCTACTCTGTTCCACTGCCTCTCGGACACCGAGCACAGCACTAAAAGTGCTGCGGCCTGGAACCGAGCAATGCTGAGCCACCGAAAGGAGTTGAGGCGCAAATTTCACCAGCCTGTTAAACAGTATCTTGGCCAGAATCTTTCTGTCCGTATTGAGAAGTGCTATGGGACGCCAGTTCTCAATACGGCTCGGATCTTTACCTTTTGATAGGAGGATCAGGGCTGACCTCCTCATTGACTGAGGCAGAGTGCCCGAGGATAGACACTCATTGAATACCTCAGTCAAGAGGGGACATAAAGAGTCCTTAAAGGTCTTATAAAACTCGGATGTTAAGCCATCCGGGCCTGGCGACTTCTTCAGAGCTAACCCTTCCACCGCCAGGATAACTTCCTCCTTCCTGATCTCTTCTACCAAACCGTCAAAAGAGAGGTGAGCTTCTGACTCAGGGGTGATTTCAGCCAGGAAATCCGACATCTTGTCCCGATCCAGATCCCTCTTTCCCAAGAGGCACGAGTAAAAGGATCTGACGACTTCCAGGATCCCTGATCTGGACCTGTTCAGGGAACCCGTACTGTCAACCAGTCCTGTCACTAACTTACTCTTCACTGACATCTTACAGTTTCTGTAGGGGTCGGGCGAGCGGTACCTCCCGAAGTCCCTCTCAAAAACTAAAGATGTGTGCCTATCATACTGGCACCTCTTGAGCAAAGATTTCACCCTGGAGATATCCTCGCGGCTACCTCCAGTCGAGACCAGATCTTCGAGTTTCCTCCTCAGACCCTGATACAGGCGGTACCTGTCCAGGGACCTGAGGCTCGAGAGCTGGCGGAAGAATTTTGCGGCCCGGTCTTTGAATATCTCCCACCACTCTGACTTAGTGTCACAGAGATCCAGCAAAGCTACCTGACTCTGAAGAAAGTCCTCAAAGGATTGTCTTACCTCTGCTTCCTCCAGGACTCCCGCATTCAGCTTCCAGTAACCTCTTCCCATTTGGGGGGATTCTGAAATATTCAGAGAGAACATAATCAGACAGTGGTCGGAGAATTCTACCTCCACAACCCTCAAGGGCGAGAAAGTAGCCTCCTCCTTCAAAAAAAACATGTCTATTCTAGACCTAATCCTATCTCCTCTATAGAAAGTGAAACCCCCGTGGTCTGGGGTGTGCCTAATGTGGACATCCACCAGACAAGCCTCACTAGCTATGCTATTTAAAGCTATACTATCATAAGCCAGCGGGTTTCTGGTGCCTCCCCTATCTTGGGACCTTATGATGGTGTTAAAGTCCCCACCAAAGACCACTTGCCGGCTTGTAAAAAGGAAAGGCTTGATCCTCATAAAGAGACATTTTCTGTCCCACCTGGACTGGGGCCCATAGATATTGATCAGGCGCAGTTCCTGTCCCTTCATGAGGATATCCAAGATCAAACACCTCCCCATTTCCAGCTCAACCACCCGTCGGCATTCTACCGGTACGGTGAAAAGAACCGCCACTCCGCTATACGACTCAGCCGCAAGAGACTAGAAGGAGGGCCCAGATCTCCACTCCCTCTTCGCCTTGTGGACTTCTGCCAAGTTTGACAGTCTGGTCTCCTGCAAAAATAAAACATCAGCTTCAACTCGGCTGAAAAAATCAAAGGCTGTGTAGCGAGCCGCATCAGATTTAACGCTGGCGACATTAATGGTCGCCAGTGTCAGCTGAGTGGGTACCGCCATACTTGGTGTTTAAGCTGAATGTCCTCCTTCCTTCCCGACCCTCTTACCCCTCCCGGGGCTATCCTCTAAGGCGGCGCGTCCTCTTTTGAGAGAGACGGTGGTGTCCATTCCATCTGTCACCACCGCTCCCTCTTGCGTACCGCCCCTGTCTTTCTCAGTTCCAGGAATCAGATTTGCCTCCTCTTCTGGGGACCTTACATCCACACCAGAGAGGGGCACGGGGCCTCCTGGAAGCCCTCCCACCTTCGCCCCCGGTACCCCACTTCTTACCTCCTCCCCGCATGAAGAGGAGGCAGAGGTCTCATCCAAAGTGAGATACCGGTTGGAGAGCTCAAGAGGGGAGCCAGTTACGCCTTCCCTGGCTACTTTGGTCGGGCTCTTTTTTTTTGAGAACCGTTTCCGTCTATTGATATTAGACCCAGTCTCACTACCCTCTGCACTTTCGTAGTTTGAAGACTGGGTCTCATCGGCCCGGTCTAGTCTCCTGATCTCCACACTTAGCTCCCTGTCCCCTAGGGTCTCCGAACTACGGGAGCCCGCCACTTGGGGAGGGGCAGACATCACCCCATTTTGGTGGGGTTCCTTCTGTTCCCTCTCCGCCTGGCGCCTCTCCCTCCGCCTCTGCCGGGACGGACCGCTCTTGGTCTTCACTGACCCCTTAACTCGACTGTCTCCGCCAGCACCCGCCTCAGCCGAAGAGACCTCCCGGCCCACTCCTGCGTGAGCTCGGGCCGCATTGACCTCTGAGAGGGGACAGCGACTAAATGGGTGTCCGAGCACACCACACAAGTTGCACCTAATTTCCACACAAGATGCGGCAAGGTGACCTGTCCCTCCACACAACGCGCACTTCTGCACTTGGCAGCTGGCGCTGAAGTGTGAAGGGCTGCCACACTTGTGACAGAGCTTAGGCTGCCCCCTGTAGAAAACGAGAATCCTATCCCGGCCGATGAAGGCAGAGGATGGAATGTGGGAAACCGTGCTTCCTAGACATTTCAACTTCACATTGAAAGTCCAGGCTCCCGACCAAATGCCAAATTCGTCCAGGTTTTTCGATGGTACACCCTGGACGTCCCCATACCTACTTAGCCACGTCAGAATATCAATGCAAGAAAGCGATTCATTACGGGTCAAAACGGTCACTTTCTTGACGTTGTTCTGCCGGCTTATCGCCTGAGCGAAAAAACCCTTCCAATCCGGTAAGTTCTTTACCAGCTCATACCCGGACCAGAAAAGCTCTAGGCCCTCCGGCCGGGCAAAGCTGATGTCAAACTCCCTGGAACCATAGGGATGTATCAGGGCGAAGATGTCAGCCACCCTGAAACCCATCTCAAGCAGGAGCTCCACCACCCTCTTTCTCGTAGGGCAGGCATCATTGCTTCTCCACTTGAGACAGACTACATTCCGTCTAGTCCCAGGGCCGGTTGTGGGCAGGGACCAGGTGGTCTCGCCCCCCCTTTCCTCTCGGAAAGCTCGCAGGCCGTGCCTGTCTATCCATAAGGATAGGTCCACCTTCTCACCCTCTACTGTCATTGAACTCTCCCCCTTTTTCAGGGCCTCCAGGAGCCGCCGCTGCAAGTCACCAACCGCGACTCCTGGGAATGAGGAAGCCAACGAGGATAGCCCCTCCCCCCCCACGGCCGCAGTCACACTGGCATAACTTCTGCCAGGTGTTACGGCCGCAGGAGGGGCAACCGAACCGGCCCCCCCCACTACACTAGCACCAGACACCATACCGGACCCCTCCGGAGGGCGGACACCAGGAGCCGCAGCCATCGCTTTCTCAGCGACGGTCCGCTGACTCCCAGCATCCATCCCACCTTTGGGACCAGATGCAACACCTCCACCAACACCCCTACCACTACCCTGCTCACATGCACCCTTTCTCTCTGCTGGGACAGATGGTGCAGCAGGTGCAGCAGGTGTCATTTTACCTTTATTTTTTTTATTATTATTTGCCTTATTTTTTCCTCTACTATGCTCCTTGCCACCCTCATTGCCACTGGTCAAGCCCCCCCCTGCTGCCCTTGAGACCTGGGCAGTGATCATCACACTCCTCCCCTCCCCAGCACTTAATTCAGCGCTGGAGGAGGAGGCCGAGACAGAGGGGGCGTGTCCAGTGGCAATGTACATGGCCACCTGTTCTGGTGCAACACAACCTTTCTTAGTGGACCGGAGCACCGTAGTCATATCCTCCCCGGCAGCTCCGGCCCCCGACTCTTCAATACGCAGGCGCTTACTGCCTGCACCTGTACTCCCAGCTTCGGGAGCGCGTCCAGACACACCCCTGGCCACGCCTCCTTCTTCATTCACCGCCGCCGCCTCCCTTGATCCCCGCCGCACGTTGGCAGCTGCAGGCGGGGACCCAGAACTATCACCGCCGTGGGTAGGAGGGACGGTGACCTCATCGTCACACCGCTCCAGCACCACCCCACATACCTGAACGGCAGGCAGGGCGGTAGCCAGAGCAGTGGACGGAGCGGCTGGCAGAGTGGTGGGCGGGGCCTCCTGATGTTTTTGCCCGCCCCCTCCACTTTCAACAGATGACTGCCGGATCCCGCTTTCTGCCGGCACCTCCTCCCTGCCTCCGCATGCAGGGACGGCGTCCTGCGCCATTTTGGGCTGCACAATCTCCCCGCTCCTCCGCTCAGGCACCACCTCAGATGCCGAGCCAGGGAGTTTAGCGGGATACACGCCTGGTGAGGACTTTTCAGCCCCCACCAAGCGTGTATAGACATAACGTGTCTGGAAGTTTTCTTCACTCTTTTTCTTGTTCTTCTTGTTCTTTTTCTTCTTGCCGCAGCTCTCGTCCTCGTCCAGCAGGTCTTCTCCGAATGCAAAACCCCGAAAGTCCACCGCGGGCGACTCCAACATCCGGATCTCTCTTAGCAGACCACCATCCTCATCGCTGCCCTCCATAGCTGATGCCTCATCCGAAGATGGCAATGCTGGTAAGCGCAATTGTTCTTGCTCTGGCGGAATGCCACTGTATGCCTCCGTTACTGGGGTTACCGGGAGGGCCGGTTCAGACTGCGAGGTTTGGGGACCTGCCTGGGATGCCAGAGATTTGGAGTTTTCCAACTCCTCCACCTCGCTCTCCACACCCCCGCACGGCTCCCCTCTCCTCGCAGCCTCCATCTCCCTAAATCGATCCCCGTTTAATAACTTTTCTCTGAAGGGCCCACTGCCCTCAAGCAACTGGTCCTGCCGCTTCAGGGAGGCCTCCAGGTCCTCTTTCAGGACCCTAATTTTTTCTCTGAGTGGGGGCCTCTTCGAATTAGAGGAGATAGTGGACCTGGCCCTCGTCTCCTTCAGATCCTTCCTTACGGCTTTGAGGTGCCGTCCCAGCTCATCGTATTCTCGCAGGTGGGCAGCTATACGAGAGCTGTAGGTGAGGGTACTCTCTCCCTCCCACCGAGACCCCCAACCTACCTGGGACGACACCTCTCGGCTTCCTGCTGGTAGTCTTTTTCCTCCTGATGTCCTCAGGTCCTCAGGGGGGACTTGGCTACCACCGCGTCCAGATGTTTTCACCCCCTCGCCGCCATCGCTCAGAGTCGGTCGCCGCCCGTCCATACTCCCCTCCGACCCACGCCGGGGAGCAGGGGCACCCTTCCGGGAGCTCATGGCCACAGGACCCCACCAGCTCCCTAGGGAGAGGCAGGGCCTGGGCTGGGGGAAAAGGTGTCACACTCCCCCGCAAGCCTGGAACTCCTCCTGGGGAGCAGATGGTAGGAAACTCCCCGGAGAGGCCTGTGCTGTGGAGGTTCAGGAGCTGCAGCAGACACACCCTTTCACCTCAGCTGCAGACACCAGACACACCCAAGCCTGAATCTCTGCTATGGGACCTCTCTCCTCTGCCTGGGTGCCTGGGCCTAAATATGTGACAATGGACTGTTCCAGTGGTGGGTGACGTGAAGCCTGATTCTCTGCTATGACATGAAGACTGATTCTCTGCTGACATGAAGCCTGAATCTCTGTTATGGGACCTCTCTGCTCTGTCTGGGTGCCGGGGCCTAAAAATATCTGACAGTGGCCTGTTCCAGTGGTGGGTGACATGAAGCCTGATTCTCTGCTATGACATGAAGACTGATTTCCTGCTGACATGAAGCCTGAATCTCTGTTATGGGACCTCTCTCCTCTGTCTGGGTGCCGGGGCCTAAAAATATCTGACAGTGGCCTGTTCCAGTGGTGGGTGACATGAAGCCTGATTCTCTGCTATGACATGAAGACTGATTCTCTGCTGACATGAAGCCAGATTCTCTGCTATGGGACCTCTCTCCTCTGTCTGGGTGCCGGGGCCTAAATATCTGACAATGGACTGTTCCAGTTTTGGGTGACGTGAAGCTTGATTCTCTGCTATGACATGAAGACTGATTCTCTGCTGACATGAAGCCAGATTCTCTGCTATGGGACCTCTCTCCTCTGCCTAGGTGCCTGGGCCTAAATATGTGACAATGGACTGTTCCAGTGGTGGGTGACGTGAAGCCTGATTCTCTGCTATGACATGAAGACTGATTCTCTGCTGACATGAAGCCAGATTCTCTGCTATGGGACCTCTCTCCTCTGTCTGGGTGCCGGGGCCTAAATATATGACAATGGACTGTTCCAGTTTTGGGTGACGTGAAGCCTGATTCTCTGCTATGACATGAAGACTGATTCTCTGCTGACATGAAGCCTGCTTCTCTGCTATGGGACCTCTCTCCATTTCATATTGGTTCATTTTTATTTATTTTATTTTTATTTTAATTCATTTCCCTATCCACATTTGTTTGCAGGGGATTTAACTACATTTTGCTGCCTTTTGCAGCCCTCTAGCCCTTTCCTGGGCTGTTTTACAGCCTTTTTAGTGCCGAAAAGTTCGGGTCCCCATTGACTTCAATGGGGTTCGGGTTCGGGACGAAGTTCGGGTCGGGTTCGGATCCCGAACCCGAACATTTCCGGGAAGTTTGGCCGAACTTCTCGAACCCGAACATCCAGGTGTTCGCTCAACTCTACTCCCTTTATCAGCCCGGACTAGTTGGTCTCTCAAATTTGCACTCCGTTTATTGCAAATCAGAGGCATGCTTTTAAACTCCTCCACTGTTGGATACGACTTTGCCAAAATGTGCCAATGTTTCCGCACCACATTGTCAAAATGGTGATTAAAAGGATGTAACCTGTGTACAAAAGCCAAGACGATTGCTCTTATTTTTGTTTTTGTTATCTGACATAACCTGTCTCCCACTGTTTTCTATAGCCTCCACCAATATTTTATCAGGGTAGCCTCTATCCACAAATCTAGATGTCATCTCTTCTATCGTATTCCATTGTTTCTCAGGGTGAGTTTCCTAAAAGGCTTGTTGCCCCTCGAATGGAACACCTGTGAGATTTTTTAAAGATTTCTGGAGGTGTATAAACTCCTATTTAAATGTGCCTGTTTTCCATCTACAGGCCACATTTAGGTGCACCTGTGAGGCCTGGGACATATCAGCAAGTCTTGAGTGGGACTCACAGACTCCTCCCTCCTCCCATTGCAAGCATGGCCACATGCTGGAGGTAACTGGTTGAGTTGTTTGTGAGTCGGCCTTATGCTCCTGTAATTTGCCCACTGGCTCCTGGTATCGCACATACGGCTCAGGTAGGAGAGTGTAGGGTCCCGGGCTACTTGAGAAACCTTGTCGCGGTGTCCGGGCTTAGACATGTTCTACACCGTAGGACATGTTGACTAATCTCTCAATTTTAAAATCAGTTTGAGGATTTAGTATTACTGCAGAGTGCACCTGTGTTTGTCATTGTTTTGTTATATTGTTATATTAATTATTACATCCGCACTTGTTACCTTGTGTAGGATGACTATTGTGGTACTTGTGGTTCGCCGCGGGCATCCTCCATTGTATGCATTTTGCTGGGGATTGCCATTAGCAACGGGCCACAAGTGCAGGATTTGCTCCCCTATATATATGCACAACTGCATGTGGGTTTGAAGCACCTCCTGCTAATGCCAACCTGTCTTCTTAGTTTGTATATATAGATTTCTGGAGGTGTATAAACTCCTATTTAAATGTGCCTGTTTTCCATCTACAGACCACATTTAGGTGCACCTGTGAGGCCTGGGACATATCAGCAAGTCTTGAGTGGGACTCACAGACTCCTCCCTCCTCCCATTGCAAGCATGGCCACATGCTGGAGGTAACTGGTTGAGTTGTTTGTGAGTCGGCCTTATGCTCCTGTAATTTGCCCACTGGCTCCTGGTATCGCCCATACGGCTCAGGTAGGAGAGTGTAGGGTCCCGGGCTACTTGAGAAACCTTGTCGCGGTGTCCGGGCTTAGACATGTTCTACACCGTAGGACATGTTGACTAATCTCTCAATTTTAAAATCAGTTTGAGGATTTAGTATTACTGCAGAGTGCACCTGTGTTTGTTATTGTTTTGTTATATTGTTATATTAATTATTACATCCGCACTTGTTACCTTGTGTAGGATGACTATTGTGGTACTTGTGGTTCGCCGCGGGCATCCTCCATTGTATGCATTTTGCTGGGGATTGCCATTAGCAACGGGCCACAAGTGCAGGATTTGCTCCCCTATATATATGCACAACTGCATGTGGGTTTGAAGCACCTCCTGCTAATGCCAACCTGTCTTCTTAGTTTGTATATATAGATTTCTGGAGGTGTATAAACTCCTATTTAAATGTGCCTGTTTTCCATCTACAGGCCACATTTAGGTGCACCTGTGAGGCCTGGGACATATCAGCAAGTCTTGAGTGGGACTCACAGACTCCTCCCTCCTCCCATTCAAAGCATGGCCACATGCTGGAGGTAACTGGTTGAGTTGTTTGTGAGTCGGCCTTATGCTCCTGTAATTTGCCCACTGGCTCCTGGTATCGCCCATACGGCTCAGGTAGGAGAGTGTAGGGTCCCGGGCTACTTGAGAAACCTTGTCGCGGTGTCCGGGCTTAGACATGTTCTACACCGTAGGACATGTTGACTAATCTCTCAATTTTAAAATCAGTTTGAGGATTTAGTATTACTGCAGAGTGCACCTGTGTTTGTTATTGTTTTGTTATATTGTTATATTAATTATTACATCCGCACTTGTTACCTTGTGTAGGATGACTATTGTGGTACTTGTGGTTCGCCGCGGGCATCCTCCATTGTATGCATTTTGCTGGGGATTGCCATTAGCAACGGGCCACAAGTGCAGGATTTGCTCCCCTATATATATGCACAACTGCATGTGGGTTTGAAGCACCTCCTGCTAATGCCAACCTGTCTTCTTAGTTTGTATATATAGATTTCTGGAGGTGTATAAACTCCTATTTAAATGTGCCTGTTTTCCATCTACAGGCCACATTTAGGTGCACCTGTGAGGCCTGGGACATATCAGCAAGTCTTGAGTGGGACTCACAGACTCCTCCCTCCTCCCATTGCAAGCATGGCCACATGCTGGAGGTAACTGGTTGAGTTGTTTGTGAGTCGGCCTTATGCTCCTGTAATTTGCCCACTGGCTCCTGGTATCGCCCATACGGCTCAGGTAGGAGAGTGTAGGGTCCCGGGCTACTTGAGAAACCTTGTCGCGGTGTCCGGGCTTAGACATGTTCTACACCGTAGGACATGTTGACTAATCTCTCAATTTTAAAATCAGTTTGAGGATTTAGTATTACTGCAGAGTGCACCTGTGTTTGTTATTGTTTTGTTATATTGTTATATTAATTATTACATCCGCACTTGTTACCTTGTGTAGGATGACTATTGTGGTACTTGTGGTTCGCCGCGGGCATCCTCCATTGTATGCATTTTGCTGGGGATTGCCATTAGCAACGGGCCACAAGTGCAGGATTTGCTCCCCTATATATATGCACAACTGCATGTGGGTTTGAAGCACCTCCTGCTAATGCCAACCTGTCTTCTTAGTTTGTATATAGAGATTTTTTAAAGCAACTTATTTTGTTTTTGAGAGATCTTACTTTGTCCTGAGGTAGATAGGTTGTTTGGGATACAGAATCTAACTCTACGCCCAGGAACCTTATTCTTGTAGATTGGGTGAGTATTGATTTTTTCTGATTGACTTACAAGGATGGAAGATTTCTCCTCAGGCTATACTCACTAAGCCCCTTTCCTTACCAATAACCACTCTGACATCTTCTTGCTTGGTAAAATGACCATTACGGCCAACTTTATTGTACACACAAATAAAATAATAACAATAATCACTTTAATACATCCTTCAACATTATGAGCCACTGTACCGTAACAAGGATCCTGGAGGGCAACCCAAACAAGCGGTATCTTCCGTAACCATCTCTCCTTATACTTCAAAATTACCCTTGGCCGCACTCACCGACCCAAGGACACCAAATCCTTGAAGTATCCAAGTATCTCATCCTGTAGACCTTTTAGCCCAAACAGGAGCCCCATCCTCGGCATTCACAAACCACATGAGATACAGCCTCCAACATGTCCTGCATCTCTTAAACCATTGTATTGCTCCCCCAGGATCTCATATTAATAAGCCCAAAGTCCACCAACCACGCTTACCTCAATCAATCAAAATAAGGGCGGGAGGGCGGGAAACACTTGCACTGACGCCTGCTTACCAAACCACTCCCCCAGACCCTATATACTGCCCGCGAAACCTCCCTCCTCCCCCCAACCAACTTTCAAACCTTAACTCCTTCCTAGCCTGAGGACTTCCCCCAAAGTCAAAGCGCACTCCGCTATGTCTGCGCCTCGCTCCATTGCTGTTATGATTTACAAGGATGGAAGATTTCTCCTCAGGCTATACTCACTAAGCCCCTTTCCTTACCAATAACCACTCTGACATCTTCTTGCTTGGTAAAATGACCATTACGGCCAACTCATATCAATCAGCCACCAGAAGACCACCAGTGACACCTCACCTGTGGGCGTCCTGCCACACCCTAAGAGCCGTCTCCAGCCCCTCCTGGATACCTAAGGCCCACATGTCAATCCCTACATCATTAAGATGCACGCCATCAGATCTCAAGAATTGAGGTGACGCCACCTCCAATTCCCGATGACGAACCACCACACCGCCTTGCCTGCGAACAAAACGCCCCACCTCCTTGTTTAACTTCGCCTGAGCTTTGTTGATTCGCTCCACCGACCTTGCAAAACGCCAACTGCTCCTCGCAACTACCTCCGACCACACCAACAGCAAATCCGGAAAATCCGACAACAAACGCAACACGTCCAACTTGATGTCCCGAATCACATCCCGCGACCGACGTACCCCCAAATCATTTCCACCCACATGCAAAACCAAAATATCAGGTGAGCGATCCAACAGGACGTTCGTATGGATTTCAGGCAAAACCCGCCCCCAGAGAAGCCCCCTTACACCTATCCACCGGACTTGCAGTTCCTCCATCGAAAAACTCAATTGACCACCGTTTCGCCGAACATCAGCTCGCAAAGCCCCCCAGTATACATACGAATGCCCAAAAATCCATGTAAGACAAGGAGCCGCCCCTGCAACAAAACAAACAAAGTCAAAATAAAACAACCGTCACTGCCAATTCCAATCCACACAAAATAATCATATGAAAACAATTCCTCCCCCAAACACTATAAGAGATGAGGCCTAACATATGAATGGAAACAATCAGACTCCCACCGCCCTATACGCTTTATAACCTCCTCTCCAAGCCCCCACCTGGAAGCCTCAGTCGCGTCCCCAATCTTAAATGAGTGTGATGCAAAATCCTTCGCAGGAAAACCCACAGCCGACAAACATCTCCTAAAAACAGCCACAAACTGAAACCGAGACAAACACGAACCATCCTCATGAACCAGCAACTCACCCGGGCCGCCCGGCCTAAATGCCAAAAATTCCCTGACACAACGCACTGGGCAAACAACCGACTCCGCAAGCGGCCTAAGCCATACAACCACGCCTTTACCCTCCTGATCTGTCTTAGACTTGCGAAGCAGACATCTCAAAGCACCATCCACCAGCACAACGTCCTCCCACAACAAACCGCCCCCACTCGTGCGACTTGCTGCCACCAACTCAGAAATCCTAAAAGCCCCGAAAAAAGCCAATACAAAAGCCGCCCTAAACAGACACACCTCGTACACCGACCTACAAACCAACCCCGCTTCCTTCCACAGCAACTGCAACACTGCAAATGAAACTGGCCTCCTACTATCCTTCCATACCACACTACGACGGTAACCCTTCAAGGCCTGTCGCACCATAAAACACCTAGACACGTCGACCAAGCCGCTCAAGCGCAACCAGAAGGCAACAGCCGCTACCCTCTTTGATGCAACTGAAAACGACAAACCAGCCGCATAAAACTGACCCACCCAAAAAACCAACAACATCCTAAAATCCTCAAAAGAACTGCAACCACCCATCCGTTCAATCAATTCCTCCCACAACGCCCACACTGAAGAATAGGCCAACCACGTACCTCTACTCGGCCCGCCGACACCCCAAGAGCCACTGGGGGCAGGGCAACCCCTCGACCTCAGCACCCGGCGCCAGGCCGCGAAAACGATCCCACTGAAAGCGAGAAAGGGAATCGGCAAGTGAGTTATCCACTCCAGGCACATGCACCGCAACAAAACATGCATTCAACTGCAAACCCCGCAATACTAGATGCCGCAGCAAATTCAAAACCGGAGGCGAGTTCGCCGTCTGGCTGTTAATTGCCTGAACAACACCCATATTATCACAGTAGAAACGAACCCGCCGATTCCTAAGCCAGTCCCCCCACAACTCAGTAGCCAAAACAATAGGAAAAAGCTCGGAAAGGAAACCGGCCTGCCTCCATTCAACCGGCCATGCACCCGCACTCCACTGACCCTTACAAAAGACCCCATAGCCAAACGAACCCGACGCATCAGAGAACAATTCCAAATCAACACTATCAACCACCGCCTCCATCCACACAGACCGGCCATTATATTCCGACAAAAAGGCCTCCCACACCACTAAATCCTCCTTCACCGCAGCAGGCAAAGACAAATAATGAAAAGGTGCAGCAACACCCGCCGTTGCAAGCGCCAAGCGACGACAAAACACCCGCCCCATTGGCAAGATGCGACAAGCGAAATTCAATTTACCTAAAACAGATTGGACCCGCTTGAGCTGGACCTTCTTCGCCTTCCGCAAGAACACCACCTCATCCAACAGATCAGACACCTTATCAACAGGAAGACGACACTCCATGGCCACACTGTCAATCTCAATCCCCAAAAACTTTATAACCGTCGAAGGGCCCTCCGTCTTATCAGCCGCCAGCGGAATACCAAAACGCTCTCCATGGTATGCAACAAAACAGAACACACCCTAGATCCAGCCGGACCCAAAAACAGAAATTCATCTAGGTAGTGCAAGACCGAACTCCAACCCGCTTCCTTCTTTATCACCCATTCCAAAAAAGAACTAAACGACTCAAACAATGAGCACGAAATCGCACAACCCATCGGCAAACAACAATCAACGTAATAACAGCCATCCCACTGAAAACCAAGTAAATGCAAGCTATCAGGGCGAATAGGCAACAATCGAAAGGCGGCCTCAATGTCCGTTTTCGCAAGCAGGGCGCCCTGCCCAAAACGTCGTACCCATGGCACCGCCTCATCGAAAGACGTGTACGAAACTGAGCACAACTCATCCGCTATACCATCATTCACTGATCCACCAAGCGGATAGGACAAATGATGAATAAGCCGAAACTTATTAGGCTCCTTCTTAGGAACTAAACCCAAAGGAGAAACCCACAAATCCGGCAAAGGACACTCCACAAAGGGGCCTACAACCCTGCCAGCAGCAATTTCCCCCGCAATCTTGTCCCTTACCACAGCCGGATGGCGCAATGCTGAAGACAAATTCCGCAGAGCCCGACTCACACCAACCAAACCGCATGGAATAACAAAACCCTTGGTAAACCCTGCCAACAACAACTGCAGAGCCTCCTTATTTGGATACATCCTTAAATACGGCTCCATCTCGTCCACCCTCACCGGCGTCACCCCTCTTCTGCACAACCTCGGATCCCTTACCCCGCTTGAAGCACCGGGACAAGCTTTGGGAACCGCCACAACCGGAGCACTCATGTTTGTACCGGCAGTCGGACAAGAACCTACAATGCCCTTCATTGTACTGCCAACAACACCCCCTCCTGCTGCCCCCAGAGACACCCCCGGCCCCACCACGAAAGGGCTGAGGACCCCCCCTCGGTGCCGCCATCAATCGCATCCACAGACCAATATCCTTATGGTCCCAACGAATGCTAGGCCTGACCGCCTTCCGCTGCCGGAACTGCTCGTCATACCTAAGCCATGCCACACCCCCATAAGTCCGATGCGCCTCACCGATAGCATCCATATAGCAGAAGAGCGCAGAGCAGTGCTCAGGCGCCTTCTCCCCAACTACACTAGCCAAAATTGCAAATGCTTGAAGCCAGTTCTGAAAGGTACGCGGAATCAGCCTGTACCGCCTCCTTTCTTCCTCCTCCTTCTTACTCTCGTCCGGCTTACCCCTATCCAAATTAAATTTTTCCAAGGGAAGCAACGAAAAAATTTCCACATACTCATCCCTCCATATCTTATCCTTAATCTCCTGCTTCAAGTGAGCCCCCAGCGGCCCCTCAAAACACACATAAATCTCCCCTTTAGCCGCATCCGCCAACCGAACACCATCACCCACTTCGCCCACAGCCCTCGCTACAACACCTGACCCAGATGCCTGGGTACCCACTGCAATGCCATCCTCACCAGCCCCCAAGGAACCCCGCGCCGGACCCTGCTCCTGTTCCAAAGCCTGTACCGAAGCCCAGACCGGTACCGGAGACGCCGCAGGCCCAGAACCCAATCGAGACAACAAGGACAACATACCCGACAATACCTCCCGCAC
The DNA here is from genome assembly GCF_905171765.1 of Bufo bufo. NCBI lineage: Eukaryota > Metazoa > Chordata > Amphibia > Anura > Bufonidae > Bufo > Bufo bufo. The sequence goes on from NC_053389.1 coordinate 349,862,091, forward strand.
CAAAACATCAGAACCCCCCACATTATTAGCAACAGCACCCCCACCCCCCACAACATGACATTGACCCGCCGGTCTCTCACCTGGCCGTCCCCGGATAATATCACCGGCAGCCGCGGAACTCCTCCCTGACGTGCTCAGTGGCGTAGTCAAACTGCACGGCACGGCTTCTTCCCCCAGAGGGACTTCCATAGCGCCTGCCTCCGAATCTTCACACGGATCAACCTCCCCTTCCTCCAATGGCGACAGCTCCCCATCACCCTGCACCTGCAGGTGACCGTCATCCCGGAAATCACGCGCCGCACCGGCCTCCCCACAAGGCCGCACACTCTCCTCCTCCACCAACCTCATCATCACCTGCTCTCCAGCATGAGTGCTGAAAGCCGCGTCCTGTTGTAATAGGTCAGGGGACAGGGCCACCACCATGTTCCCCTCCACGCTGCCATGTCGCCGGCCCACCGCCAGGGGCCGCGACGCATTCACATTACGCTCCCAGGGGATACACCCGCCTGCCCACGATCTCTGCCTCTCGTCGCCTGGGACCGGGGTTAGCCCGGCCCTCTCCCGCCTCTCCACTGCACACAGAGGAAGTCCTCCCCCTGCGCCTGGGTGCAGCACTAGGCACAGGCACCGCAGGCCGCAGCGGAGGGTTCACAGGGGGACTCCGGAGACGCCGACGTACCCGTGGGGTAGACTCCGGACTCAGCCGCTCAGGGGGGACCGACCTCCTGACCCTGTAGGGACGCGCCGCCGCCACTGCCATGGGAGATGGGATGAGAGCCGCCTGAATGGTCTCTTGCAGACGCTCCGCACCATGCTCTTGAACTGCAGCCCTGACCGCTGCCAAAAGGTCCTCCAGCGACGACATCTTGCCACTCAAACACTCTGCCTTGCACTGACGCCTGCTTACCAAACCACTCCCCCAGACCCTATATACTGCCCGCGAAACCTCACTCCTCCCCCCAACCAACTTTCAAACCTTAACCCCTTCCTAGCCTGAGGACTTCCCCCAAAGTCAAAGCGCACTCCGCTATGTCTGCGCCTCGCTCCATTGCTGTTATTATCACCCATCCTAAACCTGTAAGGGTACTTAAGACTACTTCTGTAGTCCTTAAGGTTTCTTCTTTTGAAATGCCAATTATTAGGAAGTCATCTAGGTAAGGGATAATATTTATTCCTTTCTTGTGCAGAAAGGCGATCATTTCCACCACTAGTTTTGTAAATGTTCTGGGAGCTGATGAGATGCCAAAGGGGAGGGCTACATACTGAAAGTGGTGGAGGCGTCCCCCCGGATCTTTTATTGCAAACCTTAGATATTTCTGGGAGGCCTGATGAATCGGTATGTGATAGTAGGCGTCTTTTAGATCTATTGACGTCATAAAGGCACCCTTTGGGATCAGCGGAATCATGGATGCGATTGATTCCATCTTGAATCTTCTGTATGTTATGGATCTGTTTAAGAGATTTAGGTTTCTTATTGTGCGGAATGTGTCGTCGGCTTTTTTGACTAGAAAGAGACCGGAGTAGAATCACTTTCCCTTTTCGGTGTCCGGCACTTTTATGACTACTCCTGATTTGAGTAAGTCCTGAGTACCCTGCCAAATCTTTTCCCCTACACTTCTGTTTTGGGTGGTAATGGAGAATTTTTCTGGAGGTGTTGAAGAGAATTCTATTCTGTAGCCCTGAGCTACCATATTTAGAGCCCATGGGTTTGACATAATCTGACTCCACTAAGATAGAAAACTCTTCAACCTGCCTCCCACTTTGGCGTCATTGTTAGGGATGAGCGAACCCGAACTGTATAGTTCGGGTTCGTACCGAATTTTGGGGTGTCCGTGACACGGACCCGAACATTTTCGTAAAAGTCAGTGTTCGGGTTCGGTGTTCGGCGCTTTCTTGGCGCTTTTTGAAAGGCTGCAAAGCAGCCAATCAACAAGCGTCATACTACTTGGCCCAAGAGGCCATCACAGCCATGCCTACTATTGGCATGGCTGTGATTGGCCAGTGCACCATGTGACCCAGCCTCTATTTAAGCTGGAGTCACGTAGCGCCGCACGTCACTCTGCTATGATCAGTATAGGGAGAGGTTGCAGCTGCGACGATAGGGCGAGATTAGGCAGATTAACTCCTCCAAAAGACTTGATTCTGTGATCGATCTGCAGCTGTGGATCATTGAAGTGCTATTATTGACTTGCTCACTTTTTTGAGGCTGCCCAGAGCGTTTTTAGATCACTTTTTTTCTGGGGTGATCGGCGGCCATTTTGTGACTTGTGGTGCGCCAGCACGAGCTATCACCAAGTGTATTTAACCATCGATAGTGTGGTTATTTTGTGCTATATCCTACATCAGCTGCAGGCTGAGCCTGTTTCACCCAAGTGCATTTAACTATCAACAGTGTGGTTATTTTTTGGCCATATATTACATCAGGGGCAAGTTGAGCCTGTCACCCAGCGCCTAAAAAATAGACCTGACATTTCTATTCAACCAAATCTGCACAGTTTTAGCTGGTCAAGTTATTTGTAGTGACCGTAAAAGCAGACTTTTTGTTCTGGGTTGAAAAAGCATTCCCAAATTTGCCATTCTGAAAATAACTAGTTTGTGGTATTTGAGGCCTACTTGAAATCTATCCCAAAAAGAAAATCTTACATTGAAGGTATTGATAGTGTGATTCAGAAAAACCTAAGACACACGCTAGCGTGCTGATAGAAGTGTCATTCTGTGATTAAACCTATTACTGTCACACAGCGCAAAAAAAAAACAGGTCTCACATCTCTATTCAAACAAATCTGCACAGTTTTAGCTGGTCAAGTTATTTGTAGTGACCGTAAAAGCAGACTTTTTGTTCTGGGTTGAAAAAGCATTCCCAAATTTGCCATTCTGAAAATAACTAGCTTGTGGTATTTGAGGCCTACTTGAAATCTATCCCAAAAAGAAAATCTTACATTGAAGGTATTGATAGTGTGATTCAGAAAAACCTAAGACACACGCTAGCGTGCTGATAGAAGTGTCATTCTGTGATTAAACCTATAACTGTCACACAGCGCAAAAAAAAAACAGGTCTCACATCTCTATTCAACCAAATCTGCACAGTTTTAGCTGGTCAAGTTATTTGTAGTGACCGTAAAAGCAGACTTTTTGTTCTGGGTTGAAAAAGCATTCCCAAATTTGCCATTCTGAAAATAACTAGTTTGTGGTATTTGAGGCCTACTTGAAATCTATCCCAAAAAGAAAATCTTACATTGAAGGTATTGATAGTGTGATTCAGAAAAACCTAAGACACACGCTAGCGTGCTGATAGAAGTGTCATTCTGTGATTAAACCTATAACTGTCACACAGCGCAAAAAAAAACAGGTCTCACATCTCTATTCAACCAAATCTGCACAGTTTTAGCTGGTCAAGTTATTTGTAGTGACCGTAAAAGCAGACTTTTTGTTCTGGGTTGAAAAAGCATTCCCAAATTTGCCATTCTGAAAATAACTAGTTTGTGGTATTTGAGGCCTACTTGAAATCTATCCCAAAAAGAAAATCTTACATTGAAGGTATTGATAGTGTGATTCAGAAAAACCTAAGACACACGCTAGCGTGCTGATAGAAGTGTCATTCTGTGATTAAACCTATTACTGTCACACAGCGCAAAAAAAAAACAGGTCTCACATCTCTATTCAACCAAATCTGCACAGTTTTAGCTGGTCAAGTTATTTGTAGTGACCGTAAAAGCAGACTTTTTGTTCTGGGTTGAAAAAGCATTCCCAAATTTGCCATTCTGAAAATAACTAGCTTGTGGTATTTGAGGCCTACTTGAAATCTATCCCAAAAAGAAAATCTTACATTGAAGGTATTGATAGTGTGATTCAGAAAAACCTAAGACACACGCTAGCGTGCTGATAGAAGTGTCATTCTGTGATTAAACCTATAACTGTCACACAGCGCAAAAAAAAAACAGGTCTCACATCTCTATTCAACCAAATCTGCACAGTTTTAGCTGGTCAAGTTATTTGTAGTGACCGTAAAAGCAGACTTTTTGTTCTGGGTTGAAAAAGCATTCCCAAATTTGCCATTCTGAAAATAACTAGTTTGTGGTATTTGAGGCCTACTTGAAATCTATCCCAAAAAGAAAATCTTACATTGAAGGTATTGATAGTGTGATTCAGAAAAACCTAAGACACACGCTAGCGTGCTGATAGAAGTGTCATTCTGTGATTAAACCTATAACTGTCACACAGCGCAAAAAAAAACAGGTCTCACATCTCTATTCAACCAAATCTGCACAGTTTTAGCTGGTCAAGTTATTTGTAGTGACCGTAAAAGCAGACTTTTTGTTCTGGGTTGAAAAAGCATTCCCAAATTTGCCATTCTCAAAATTACTAGTTTGTGGTATTTGAGGCCTACTTGAAATCTATCCCAAAAAGAAAATCTTACATTGAAGGTATTGATAGTGTGATTCAGAAAAACCTAAGACACACGCTAGCGTGCTGATAGAAGTGTCATTCTGTGATTAAACCTATAACTGTCACACAGCGCAAAAAAAAAACAGGTCTCACATCTCTATTCAACCAAATCTGCACAGTTTTAGCTGGTCAAGTTATTTGTAGTGACCGTAAAAGCAGACTTTTTGTTCTGGGTTGAAAAAGCATTCCCAAATTTGCCATTCTCAAAATTGTTGTGAACGGGAACAATGAGGAAAACATCTAATAAGGGACGCGGACGTGGACATGGTCGTGGTGGTGTTAGTGTACCCTCTGGTGCTGGGAGAGGACGTGGCCGTTCTGCCACAGCCACACGTCCTAGTGAATCAACTACCTCAGGTCCCAGTAGCCAGCAGAATTTACAGCGATATTTGGTGGGGTCCAATGCCGTTCTAAGGATGGTAAGGCCTGAGCAGGTGCAGGCATTAGTCAATTGGGTGGCCGACAGTGGATCCAGCACGTTCACATTATCTCCCACCCAGTCTTCTGCAGAAAGCGCACAGATGGCGCATGAAAACCAAGCCCATCGGTCTGTCACATCACCCACATGCATATCAGGGAAACTGTCTGAGCCTCAAGTTATGCAGCAGTCTCTTATGCTGTTTGAAGACTCTGCTGCCAGGGTTTCCCAAGGGCATCCACCTAGCCCTTCCCCAGGGGTGGAAGAGATAGAATGCACTAACGCACAACCACTTATTTTTCCTGATGATGAGGACATGGGAATAACACCTCAGCACGTCTCTGATGATGACGAAACACAGGTGCCAACTGCTGCGTCTTTCTGCAGTGTGCAGACTGAACAGGAGGTCAAGACTGGGTGGAAGACGATGCAGGGGACGATGAGGTCCTAGACCCCACATGGAATGAAGGTCGTGCCACTGACTTTCACAGTTCGGAGGAAGAGGCAGTGGTGAGACCGAGCCAACAGCGTAGCAAAAGAGGGAGCAGTGGGCAAAATCAGAACACCCGCCGCCAAGAGACTTCGCCTGCTACTGACCGCCGCCATCTGGGACCGAGCACCCCAAAGGCAGCTTCAAGTAGTTTCCTGGCATGACACTTCTTCAAACAATGTGCTGACGACAAGACCCGAGTGGTTTGCACGCTGTGCCATCAGAGCCTGAAGCGAGGCATTAACGTTCTGAACCTTAGCACAACCTGCATGACAAGGCACCTGCATGCAAAGCATGAACTGCAGTGGAGTAAACACCTTAAAATCAAGGAAGTCACTCAGGCTCCCCCTGCTGCCTCTTCTGCTGCCGCCGCCTCGGCCTCTTCCTCTGCCTCTGGAGGAACGTTGGCACCTGCCGCCCAGCAAACATGGGATGTACCACCAACACCACCACCTGCGTCACCAAGCATCTCAACCATGTCACACGGCAGCGTTCAGCTCTCCATCTCACAAACATTTGAGAGAAAGCGTAAATTCCCACCTAGCCACCCTCGATCCCTGGCCCTGAATGCCAGCATTTCTAAACTACTGGCCTATGAAATGCTGTCATTTAGGCTGTTGGACACACACAGCTTCAAACAGCTCATGTCACTTGCTGTCCCACAGTATGTTGTTCCCAGCCGCCACTACTTCTCCAAGAGAGCCGTGCCTTCCCTGCACAACCAAGTGTCCGATAAAATCAAGTGTGCACTGCGCAACGCCATCTGTGGCAAGGTCCACCTAACCACAGATACGTGGACCAGTAAGCACGGCCAGGGACGCTATATCTCCCTAACTGCACACTGGGTAAATGTAGTGGCGGCTGGGCCCCAGGTGGAGAGCTGTTTGGCGCACGTCCTTCCGCCGCCAAGGATCGCAGGGCAACATTCTTTGCCTCCTGTCTCCTCCTCCTCCTTCTCAGCTTCCTCCTCCTCTTCTTCCACCTGCTCATCCAGTCAGCCACACACCTTCACCACCAACTTCAGCACAGCCCGGGGTAAACGTCAGCAGGCCATTCTGAAACTCATATGTTTGGGGGACAGGCCCCACACCGCACAGGAGTTGTGGTGGGGTATAGAACAACAGACCGATGAGTGGTTGCTGCCGGTGAGCCTCAAGCCCGGCCTGGTGGTGTGCGATAATGGGCGAAATCTCGTTGCAGCTCTGGGACTAGCCGGTTTGACGCACATCCCTTGCCTGGCGCATGTGCTGAATTTGGTGGTGCAGAAGTTCATTCGCAACTACCCCGACATGTCAGAGCTGCTGCATAAAGTGCGGGCCGTCTGTTCGCGCTTCCGGCGTTCACACCCTGCCGCTGCTCGCCTGTCTGCGCTACAGTGTAACTTCGGCCTTCCCGCTTACCGTCTCATATGCGACGTACCCACCAGGTGGAACTCCACCTTGCATATGCTGGACAGACTGTGCGAGCAGCAGCAGGCCATAGTGGAGTTTCAGCTGCAGCACGCACGGGTCAGTCGCACTGCGGATCAGACACACTTCACCACCAATGACTGGGCCTCCATGCGAGACCTGTGTGCCCTGTTGCGCTGTTTCGAGTACTCCACCAACATGGCCAGTGGCGATGACGCCGTTATCAGCGTTACAATACCACTTCTATGTCTCATTGAGAAAACACTTAGGGCGATGATGGAAGAGGAGGTGGCCCAGGAGGAAGAGGAGGAAGAGGAACATTTTTAGCACTTTCAGGTCAGTCCCTTCAAAGTGACTCAGAGGGAGTTTTTTTGCAACACCAGAGGCCAGGTACAAATGTGGCCAGACAGGGCCCACTACTGGAGGACGAGGATGAGGAGGAGGTGGAGGAGGATGAGGATGAAGCATGTTCACAGCGGGGTGGCACCCAACGCAGCTCGGGCCCATCACTGGTGCGTGGCTGGGGGGAAACACAGGACGATGACGATACGCCTCCCACAGAGGACAGCTTGTCCTTAAATCTGGGCAGCCTGGCACACATGAGCGACTACATGCTGCAGTGCCTGCGCAACGACAGCAGAGTTGCCCACATTTTAACGTGTGCGGACTACTGGGTTGCCACCTTGCTGGATCCCCGGTACAAAGACAATGTGCCCACCTTACTTCCTACACTGGAGCGTGATAGGAAGATGCGCGAGTACAAACGCACGTTGGTAGACGCGCTACTGAGAGCATTCCCAAATGTCACAGGGGAACAAGTGGAAGCCCAATGCGAAGGCAGAGGAGGAGCAAGAGGTCGCCAACGCAGCTGTGTCACGGCCAGCTCCTCTGAGGGCAGGGTTAGCATGGCAGAGATGTGGAAAAGTTTTGTCACCACGCCACAGCTAAGTGCACCACCAGCTGATACGGAACATGTTAGCAGGAGGCAACATTTCACTAACATGGTGGAACAGTACCTGTGCACACCCCTCCACGTACTGACTGATGGTTCGGCCCCATTCAACTTCTGGGTCTCCAAATTGTCCACGTGGCCAGAGCTAGCCTTTTATGCCTTGGAGGTGCTGGCCTGCCCGGCGGCCAGAGTTTTGTCTGAACGTGTATTCAGCACGGCAGGTGGCGTCATTACAGACAAACGCAGCCGCCTGTCTACAGCCAATGTGGACAAGCTGACGTTCATAAAAATGAACCAGGCATGGATCCCACAGGACCTGTCCATCCCTTGTGCAGATTAGACATTAACTACCTCCCCTTAACAATATATTATTCTACTCCAGGGCACTTCCTCATTCAATACTATTTTTAATTTCATTTTACCATTATATTGCGGGGCAACCAAAAGTTGAATGAACCACTCCTCTGTCTGGGTGCCGGGGCCTAAATGTGTGACAGTGGCCTGTTCCAGTGGTGGGTGACGTGAAGCCTGATTCTCTGCTATGACATGAAGACTTATTCTGTGCTGACATGAAGCCAGATTCTCTGTTACGCGACCTCTCTCCTCTGCCTGGGTGCCTGGGCCTAAATATGTGACAGTGGCCTGTTCCAGTGGTGGGTGACTTGAAGCCTGATTCTCTGCTATGACATGAAGACAGATTCTGTGCTGACATCAGGCCAGATTCTCTGTTACGGGACCTCTCTCCTCTGCCTGGGTGCCTGGGCCTAAATGTGTGACAGTGGCCTGGTCCAGTGGTGGGTGACGTGAAGCCTGATTCTCTGCTATGACATGAAGACAGATTCTGCGCTGACATCAGGCCAGATTCTCTGTTACGGGACCTCTCTCCTCTGCCTGGGTACCTGGGCCTAAATGTGTGACAGTGGCCTGTTCCAGTGGTGGGTGACGTGAAGCCTGATTCTCTGCTATGACATGAATACAGATTCTGCGCTGACATAAGGCCAGATTCTCTGTTACGGGACCGCTCTCCTCTGTCTGGGTGCCGGGGCCTAAATGTGTGACAGTGGCCTGTTCCAGTGGTGGGTGACGTGAAGCCTGATTCTCTGCTATGACATGAAGACAGATTCTGCGCTGACATAAGGCCAGATTCTCTGTTACGGGACCTCTCTCCTCTGCCTGGGTACCTGGGCCTAAATGTGTGACAGTGGCCTGTTCCAGTGGTGGGTGACCTGAAGCCTGATTCTCTGCTATGACATGAATACAGATTCTGCGCTGACATAAGGCCAGATTCTCTGTTACGGGACCTCTCTCCTCTGTCTTGGTGCCGGGGCCTAAATATGTGACAGTGGCTTGTTCCAGTGGTGGGTGACGTGAAGCCTGATTCTCTGCTATGACATGAATACAGATTCTGCGCTGACATAAGGCCAGATTCTCTGTTACGGGACCGCTCTCCTCTGTCTGGGTGCCGGGGCCTAAATGTGTGACAGTGGCCTGGTCCAGTGGTGGGTGACGTGAAGCCTGATTCTCTGCTATGACATGAATACAGATTCTGCGCTGACATAAGGCCAGATTCTCTGTTACGGGACCTCTCTCCTCTGCCTGGGTACCTGGGCCTAAATGTGTGACAGTGGCCTGTTCCAGTGGTGGGTGACTTGAAGCCTGATTCTCTGCTATGACATGAATACAGATTCTGCGCTGACATAAGCCCAGATTCTCTGTTACGGGACCTCTCTCCTCTGCCTGGGTGCCTGGGCCTAAATATGTGACAGTGGCCTGTTCCAGTGGTGGGTGACGTGAAGCCTGATTCTCTGCTATGACATGAATACAGATTCTGCGCTGACATAAGGCCAGATTCTCTGTTACGGGACCTCTCTCCTCTGTCTTGGTGCCGGGGCCTAAATATGTGACAGTGGCTTGTTCCAGTGGTGGGTGACGTGAAGCCTGATTCTCTGCTATGACATGAAGACAGATTCTGTGCTGACATAAGGCCAGATTCTCTGTTACGGGACCTCTCTCCTCTGCCTGGGTACCTGGGCCTAAATGTGTGACAGTGGCCTGTTCCAGTGGTGGGTGACTTGAAGCCTGATTCTCTGCTATGACATGAATACAGATTCTGCGCTGACATAAGCCCAGATTCTCTGTTACGGGACCTCTCTCCTCTGCCTGGGTGCCTGGGCCTAAATATGTGACAGTGGCCTGTTCCAGTGGTGGGTGACGTGAAGCCTGATTCTCTGCTATGACATGAAGACAGATTCTGCGCTGACATAAGGCCAGATTCTCTGTTACGGGACCTCTCTCCTCTGCCTGGGTACCTGGGCCTAAATGTGTGACAGTGGCCTGTTCCAGTGGTGGGTGACTTGAAGCCTGATTCTCTGCTATGACATGAAGACAGATTCTGCGCTGACATAAGCCCAGATTCTCTGTTACGGGACCTCTCTCCTCTGCCTGGGTGCCTGGGCCTAAATATGTGACAGTGGCCTGTTCCAGTGGTGGGTGACGTGAAGCCTGATTCTCTGCTATGACATGAAGACTTATTCTGTGCTGACATGAAGCCAGATTCTCTGTTACGGGACCTCTCTCCTCTGCCTGGGTACCTGGGCCTAAATGTGTGACAGTGGCCTGTTCCAGTGGTGGGTGACGTGAAGCCTGATTCTCTGCTATGACATGAATACAGATTCTGCGCTGACATAAGGCCAGATTCTCTGTTACGGGACCGCTCTCCTCTGTCTGGGTGCTGGGGCCTAAATGTGTGACAGTGGCCTGTTCCAGTGGTGGGTGACGTGAAGCCTGATTCTCTGCTATGACATGAAGACAGATTCTGCGCTGACATAAGGCCAGATTCTCTGTTACGGGACCTCTCTCCTCTGCCTGGGTACCTGGGCCTAAATGTGTGACAGTGGCCTGTTCCAGTGGTGGGTGACTTGAAGCCTGATTCTCTGCTATGACATGAAGACAGATTCTGCGCTGACATAAGCCCAGATTCTCTGTTACGGGACCTCTCTCCTCTGCCTGGGTGCCTGGGCCTAAATATGTGACAGTGGCCTGTTCCAGTGGTGGGTGACGTGAAGCCTGATTCTCTGCTATGACATGATTACAGATTCTGCGCTGACATAAGGCCAGATTCTCTGTTACGGGACCTCTCTCCTCTGTCTTGGTGCCGGGGCCTAAATATGTGACAGTGGCTTGTTCCAGTGGTGGGTGACGTGAAGCCTGATTCTCTGCTATGACATAAATACAGATTCTGCGCTGACATAAGGCCAGATTCTCTGTTACGGGACCGCTCTCCTCTGTCTGGGTGCCGGGGCCTAAATGTGTGACAGTGGCCTGGTCCAGTGGTGGGTGACGTGAAGCCTGATTCTCTGCTATGACATGAATACAGATTCTGCGCTGACATAAGGCCAGATTCTCTGTTACGGGACCTCTCTCCTCTGCCTGGGTACCTGGGCCTAAATGTGTGACAGTGGCCTGTTCCAGTGGTGGGTGACTTGAAGCCTGATTCTCTGCTATGACATGAATACAGATTCTGCGCTGACATAAGCCCAGATTCTCTGTTACGGGACCTCTCTCCTCTGCCTGGGTGCCTGGGCCTAAATATGTGACAGTGGCCTGTTCCAGTGGTGGCTGACGTGAAGCCTGATTCTCTGCTATGACATGATTACAGATTCTGCGCTGACATAAGGCCAGATTCTCTATTACGGGACCTCTCTCCTCTGTCTGGGTGCCGGGGCCTAAATGTGTGACAGTGGCCTGTTCCAGTGGTGGGTGACATGAAGCCTGATTCTCTGCTATGACATGAAGACTGATTCTGCGCTGACTTAAGGCCAGATTCTCTGTTACGGGACCGCTCTCCTCTGTCTGGGTGCCGGGGCCTAAATGTGTGACAGTGGCCTGTTCCAGTGGTGGGTGACATGAAGCCTGATTCTCTGCTATGACATGAAGACAGATTCTGTGCTGAAATCAAGCCAGATTCTCTGTTACGGGACCTCTCTCCTCTGACTGGGTGCCTGGGCCTAAATGTGTGACAGTGGCCTGTTCCAGTGGTGGGTGACGTGAAGCTTGATTCTCTGCTATGACATGAAGACAGATTCTGCGCTGACATAAGGCCAGATTCTCTGTTACGGGACCGCTCTCCTCTGTCTGGGTGCCGGGGCCTAAATGTGTGACAGTGGCCTGTTCCAGTGGTGGGTGACGTGAAGCCTGATTCTCTGCTATGACATGAAGACAGATTCTGTGCTGACATGAAGCCAGATTCTCTGCTATGGCATGAAGAGACTGATTCTGTGCTGACATGAAGCCAGATTCTTTGCTATGGCATGAAGAGACTGATTCTCTGCTGACGTGAAACCAGATTCTCTGCTATGGGACCTCTGTCCAATTGATATTGGGTCATTTTTTTTATTTTAATTTTCTTTAAAATTCATTTCCCTATCCACATTTGTTTGCAGGGGATTTACCTACATGTTGCTGCCTTTTGCAGCCCTCTAGCTCTTTCCTGGGCTGTTTTACAGCCTTTTTAGTGCCGAAAAGTTCGGGTCCCCATTGACTTCAATGGGGTTCGGGTTCGGGACGAAGTTCGGATCGGGTTCGGATCCCGAACCCGAACATTTCCGGGAAGTTCGGCCGAACTTCTCGAACCCGAACATCCAGTTGTTCTCTCAACTCTAGTCATTGTTTATTGTTCTGTCTATTCTGGGGATTAAGAATTAATCCCCTACCCCTTCCACCTTTTGGGTAGCTCCAGCGACCCGTTTTACCTTTACCCCTGTAGGGTCTGGACTGTAAGGGGAATTGACGAAAGGGTCATTTTTATTTTTTTATTTTTTCCGGAAAGGCCTCATGCACACGGCCGTTGTATGCATCCGTGGCCGTCGTTCCGATTTCCGCGAATTTCTGCGGACCCATTGACTTTCAATGGGTCCGTTGAAAACTCGGAAAATGCACCGTTGTTCATCCGTGGCCGTGATCCGTGTTTTTTTTCTGTCCGTCAAAAAAATATGACCTGTTCTATTTTTTTGACGGACAACGGTTCACGGACCCATTCAAGTCAATGGGTCCGTGAAAAAACACGGATGCACACAAGAATGACATCCGCGTCCGTGGTCCGTGGCCGTTGGCTACTTTCACACAGACGGATCCGCAGATCCGTCTGCATAAAAGCTTTTTCAGAGCTGAGTTTTCACTTCGTGAAAACTCAGATCCGACAGTATAATCTAACACAGAGGCGTTCCCATAGTGATGGGGACGCTTCAAGTTAGAATATACTAAGAACTTTGTACATGACTGCCCCCTGCTGCCTGGCAGCACCCGATCTCTTACAGGGGGCTGTGATCTGCACAATTAACCCCTGTGACAACAAAATCACAGAAAAATAAAAAAAATGGAAATCAAATTTTTCAACCCATGTAGATCTGGATTTGGAGTCACACTCAAAATTAAAGTGGAAAAACACACTACAGGCTGATCCAACTTTGATGTAATGTCCTAAAACAAGTCAAAATGAGGCTCAGTAGTGTGTGTGGCCTCCACGTCCCTGTATGACCTCCCTACAACGCCTGTGCATGCTCCTGATGAGGCGGCGGACGGTCTCCTGAGGGATCTCCTACCAGACCTGGACTAAAGCATCTATCAACTCCTGGACAGTCTGTGGTGCACCACAGACTGTCCAGGAGTTGATGGATAGAGCGAGACATGATGTCCCAGATGTGCTCAATTGGATTCAGGTCTGGGGAACGGACAGGCCGGTCCATAGTGTTAAGGAAATTATCCAGCTTTTCTGAAAGTGGATATAAAATTCATAAGATGTTTTCATTTTCGCTGTATACGTGATACAATGTGGTGACATTTGGAAAAGAACAAGCATAAGCTAAAAAACCAATAGAAGTGAACTGTGTGTGTTAAGATAAGATAAGATTTGTACGTACTACTAACCAAAAATATGCATCTCTTGTTAAAAATCTAAACTCATTAGTTAACACATTTTTGTAAAAGTTGAAAATCTAAACTCATTAGTTAACACATTTTTTGTAAAAGTGAAACTTGAAATGTCTGTAAACCAATCATGTTTTACTTTGAGGGGTTACACCCTTTGAACTGTGTATAAATAAAGGGTGCAGGACACTTTATGTTGGGTTCCTCACAAGGTTTTGAACTATACTCAGACTTCTGTCATTTATCCGTCGACGTCATTCACCTGAACACGAGGCAACGATCATCACGTGGCTGACCCTTGGCCTGCCACAACAATAGCATCAATGCCTTCGTCTTGCAGGAACTGCTGACACACTCCAGCCACATGAGGTCTAGCATTGTCTTGCATTAGGAGGAACCCAGGGCCAACCGCACCAGCATATGGTCTCACACAGGGTCTGAGGATCTCATCTGGGTATCTAATGGCAGTCAGGCTACCTCTGGCGAGCACATGGAGGGCTGTGCGGCCTGCCAAAGAAATGCCACCCCACACCATTACTGACCCAATGCCAAACCGGTCATGCTGGAGGATGTTGCAGGCAGCAGAACGTTCTCCACGAAAAAGAAGAAGCCCCAAGAGTGGCACTGATTCATAAGTACCATCCTTTTAATCACAAATTAGAAAATATTGTGAGGAAGGACTGGCACCTGTTGGGAAAAGCGTACCCCCAGATTGAAGAATTTAAACCCCCCCCGCTTATTTGTAACAAAAAAAAAACGAGCTACAGAGATAAGCTAGTACGCGCTGATATGGGGAGTCCGAAAGGTACCCTCAAACAGAGTGTACTTGCCACACAGCGGAAAGGTACGTTTCCTTGTCTGCACTGCTTTCAGTGCTCAAATATAATCAAAGGACCTAATATTTATCACCCACATACTGGATGCATATATCCGGTGAATGTTTTTTTCACCTGTGAATCTACTAAGGTAATATACCTAATTAAATGTCCTTGTGGGTTATTATATATTGGAGAAACAATGCAAACCATCAGAGATCGCATTGGAAAGCACAAGTCCACCATTAGGACTAAGAACTTGTTGTTTCCACTTCCCTCCCATTTTGAAAAATGTAAACACACTATCGCCCAATTGAAGTTCCAGGTAATAGAACGGGTCACCAGACCCAGAAGGGGAGGTGATATTAAGAAATTATTATTACGCCGGGAGGCTTACTGGATCCATACCCTGGATACCCTACACCCAAGAGGTCTCAACAGGGACTATGAAATCATGCACATTTAAGATTTTTTGTTAACTAATGCATAATTCCTGTTAATTTTGGATATCTAATATATATCATTATTATTTTTTAGACATCTTCTACCCAATGAAGGATTTCTCAGCTGAGATGGTATCTATAATATATAATATATGTGTATTGATACATTCCTTTTGCTGCTATATGGTTACTATATTTTTTGCTACTTTGTATGTACCACCCCTTCCGGTGTCTGATGTCATGGGGAGGTTCCCTATCCCCATGCATTATAGGTGTATAAAAAACCTGTGCTTTGTAATGGATACTACCTGTTGAAAAAAACTATCTTAGCCGAAACGCGTCCTAGAATATGGGGCATATTGTTACCTTGCAATAAATTTCCTATGAGCATCAAGTTACGTCTGCGGGGATCCTTTACTTCATTGCACGTGGAAACTGGTCCTGGTCCCGCACGGCGTGCATCCAAGCGAGTGCTGTCCGATTTATCTTTATTAGCATCTGATAAAAAGGCCGTTGATTTTAACAATGGTAAGTAATTTATGGGGGTTTTGTTCTTTAGGTGCTCTAATTCTGACAACCAGAAGTACATGGCTCTTGCGACGGATGTAGCGGCAATGTTGGTTTTAACACCAAACATAGACGACTCCCAGGCCTTCCTTAATAACGAATCTGCTTTGCACTCCATTGGATCGCTAAGTTGTGATACGTCCTCGAATGGTAAGGCCGTCTTTTTGACTAACTTTGCCACCTGAATATCAATCTTAGGTATTTCATCAAAGATTTTACACTCAGCCTGATCGAATCGAAGTCTGTTCCTGAATTCTTTGGATACCCCTATTCTTTTTTCATGATCAATCCACTCATCCAATATAATTTCTTTGATATTTTCATTGATGGGAAATACTTTAGTTCTTTTAGTACGTAAACCCCCGAACATCTCGTCCTGTACTGTACGAGGTTTAGGAATATCCTCTATGCTTATGATAGACCTAACTGCTTTGAGTAAATCTTCCATTTCATCCGAGGAAAAAAAGTATTTTTTATCATCCTCTAGGATTTCACCCTCTGAGAGAAGTTCTTCCTCAAGTACTCATCTAGAGGTAGAGGTATCCTCATCAATGTCCTTGGCCTCAGAGGAGGATTGAATGGATAGTCTAGTTTTTTTGGCAGGCAGGGTGGGCATATTGGAAGTAGTCAGAGATGCTAGTGAAGATTTAATTTCATCCTGGATAAATGTTTTCATCTCAGACAGGATAGATGGTTGCTCCTCTTTTAAGACGTCAGCAATACATCTTTTGCACAACTTCTTATTATAGTTATCATGGAGTCTCCTGGCACAGGTTGCGCACTTTAGGGATTTGGACTTAGATTTTGTCTCTTTTGAACCCTAATAAATAAAGGAGAGCAACCAAGTATCAGCATATTTCTCATAATATACAGTACAGACCAAAAGTTTGGACACACCTTCTCATTTTCTAGGTTCTTCAAAGTAGCCACCTTT
This sequence comes from Bufo bufo, assembly GCF_905171765.1. Lineage (NCBI taxonomy): Eukaryota > Metazoa > Chordata > Amphibia > Anura > Bufonidae > Bufo > Bufo bufo. The sequence goes on from NC_053389.1 coordinate 349,878,490, forward strand.
TGCTTTGATTACTGCTTTGCACACTCTTGGCATTCTCTTGATGAGCTTCAAGAGGTAGTCCCCTGAAATGGTCTTCCAACAGTCTTGAAGGAGTTCCCAGAGATGCTTAGCACTTGTTGGCCCTTTTGCCTTCACTCTGCGGTCCAGCTCACCCCAAACCATCTCGATTGGGTTCAGGTCCGGTGACTGTGGAGGCCAGGTCATCTAGCGCAGCACCCCATCACTCTCCTTCATGGTCAAATAGCCCTTACTTTCAAAGTTTTCCCAATTTTTCGGCTGACTGACTGACCTTAATTTCTTAAAGTAATGATAGCCACTCGTTTTTCTTTACTTAGCTGCTTTTTTCTTGCCATAATACAAATTCTTACAGTCTATTCAGTAGGACTATCAGCTGTGTATCCACCTGACTTCTCCTTAACGCCATTGATGGTCCCAACCCCATTTATAAGGCAAGAAATCCCACTTATTAAACCTGACAGGGCACACCTGTGAAGTGAAAACCATTTCAGGGGACTACCTCTTGAAGCTCATCAAGAGAATGCCAAGAGTGTGCAAAGCAGTAATCAAAGCAAAAGGTGGCTACTTTGAAGAACCTAGAATATGACATATTTTCAGTTGTTTCACACTTGTTTGTTATGTATATAATTCCACATGTGTTAATTCATAGTTTTGATGCCTTCAGTGTGAATCTATAATTTTCATAGTCATGAAAATTAAGAAAACTCTTTGAATGAGAAGGTGTGTCCAAACTTTTGGTCTGTACTGTATATAGAAATAAGGATAACCATACTCTCCACAGGGGAACTCACGGTAGGAGCAGCCGGAGAGGGGTCAGAAACCTCCTGACGGGATGCTGGAGCCTCAGGAGAGGACATAGTGGCGAAGATGCACAGCTCCATGCTGCATGAGCGCCACTTTTTAAACACTTCCTAGTCCTGACATCAGGCCGTAAGATCAGAGAGACGCCGCTTACTAGGTCGCGCGCGCGTCCCACATAGATCCGGCAACAGCGGTCTGCTTCCAACCCGAAGTGGAAGGGAGACCGTGAAAAACGGAGAGGAGCACAGGTCCCAGCATGAGCCGTGGCGAGTGTCCATGTTGCCCACTGCTGCCAAGCCTTAGCTCCTTCCGCGGGAAGGCAGCAGGGGATGAAGGTAAATCCTGGAAACTTCACCTCCCCACCGGGAGGACTCTCTCTGCATCCTAACCCCGTAGGGGCAGGAAAAACACTGAGGGGGAGGAGGGGTGGGGGCTATTTAAACTCTCTCTGTGTATTCCTGCCCCTACAGAGGTCAAGGGTTATCTCTCATTGTGGCCGGATGGTGGATGGAATGGAAAAAATATTATTTGCCGTTCACGGCCGCAGTTATATGTTTTAAAGCCTCTTTATGGCGTGTATTAGTGGGGAAAAAGAAAAAGGACTTATTAGCTGTTGTGTGGTGAAGTGAGAAAATTAAAGCCCTTTTTGGCATGTATTAGTTGCAAAAAAAAAAACTTTATTTGCCGTTCATGGCCGCAGTTATATGTTCTAAAGCCCTTTTTGGCGTGTATTAGTAGGGAAAGAGAAAAAGGGCTTATTACAGCCCTTTGTTTGCTGTTCAGCGGTGAAGTTTGATTGTACTACAGCCATTTACGGGGTGTATTAATAGGATAGATAGGTACGTCCTATTAGCCATTCTGCGGTGAATTGTGATTGTTATATTTTTTTTTTTTTGGGGGTGTATTAATAGGAAAAATAATACGTCTTATTAGCCGGTCAGCAGTGAACCAATATTTTTATACAGCCATTGTTGGGGTGTATTAACCCCTTAGTGACCAAACCTGTTTGGGCCTTAAAGAGGACCTTTCACCAGAAGAAAGTATCTAAACTGACTATACAGACGTGTAGAGCGGTGCCCAGGGATCCCCCTGCACTTACTGTTATCCCCGGGCGCCGCTCCGTTCTCCGGTTATAGCCTCCGGTATGTTCGTAGTTAGGCTCCACCCAGGGGAACCTGCCGGCGTCTCTTTCTCCTATGCTGTAGCGCTGGCCAATCGCAGCGCTCAGCTCATAGCCAGGCTATGAGCTGAGCGCTGCGATTGGCCAGCGCTACAGCATAGGAGAAGGAGACCGCGGCAGGTTCCCCTGGGTGGAGCCTAACTACGAACATACCGGAAGCTATAACCGGAGAACGGAGCGCCCCCCGGGGATAATAGTAAGTGCAGGGGGATCCCTGGGTGCCGCTCTACACGTCTGTATAGTTAGTTTAGATACTTTCTTCTGGTGAAAGGTCCTCTTTAATGACCAAGCCAGATTTTGGAATTCTGACATGTATCATTTTAGCAGAGAATAACTTTGTAAATGTTTTGCACATTAAAGTAATGCTGACATTGTTTCTCATCACATATTGTACTTAGGCTACTTTCACACTAGCGTTCGGGGCTCCGCTTGTGAGTTCCGTTTGAAGGCTCTCACAAGCGGCCCCGAACTGATCCGTCCAGCCCTAATGCATTCTGAGTGGATGCGGATCCGCTCAGAATGCATCAGTTTGGCACCGTTTGTCCTCCGCTCCGCTCAGCAGGCGGACCCCTGAACGCAGCTTGCAGCGTTCGGGTGTCCGCCTGGCCGTGCGGAGGCAAACGGATCCGTCCAGACTTACAATGTAAGTCAATGGGGACGGATCCGTTTGAAGTTGACACAATATGGCTCAATTTTCAAACGGATCCGTCCCCCATTGACTTTCAATGTAAAGTCAAAACGGATCCGTTTGCATTATCATGAACAAAAAAAAAAAAATATATATATATATATATATATTTATTTTTATTTTTTTTGTTCATGGTAATGCAAACGGATCCGTTCTGAACGGATCTAAGCGTTTGCATTATAGGTGCGGATCCGTCTGTGCAGATACCAGACGGATCCGCACCTAACGCAGGTGTGAAAGTAGCCTTAGGTGGTAAAATTTTACTAATAAAATATGCATAGTTTTATTAAAAAATCTATGAAAAATTTAAAAAATTGGAATATATTCCTATTTTCAACTTCAATATTTCACATACTATTCAGTGTTTTTATCAGAAATATATTTCGACATCTTTAATTTAATTTATAATACACCCCACCCAAAAAGAGAAATCATTTTGAAATCTAGACCCCTTAACATATTTCTCCATGGGTGTAATGAGTTTTTTTTGACCCCCTAGACTTTTAAAGAAATTAATGCTAAGAAGGTGAAAAGAAATTAAATTTTAATTTTTTACACAAAAGTGTCAATTTAAAGACAGTTTTTATTTCTACAAAAGCAAATGAAAATGAAGAAGTACACCCCAAAATGTATCACCCCATTCTCCTGTCTTCAGAAATACCCCCATTGTGGCTCTAATCTTATGTCTTGACAAACGGCAGGGCCCAAACATAAAGGAGCACCCAGTGGCTTTCAGAACACAAAATTTGCTTGAAAAAGATTTAGGCTCCATTGCACACTTGTAATGGCGTTGAGCTGCCAAACAGGGGAGGAATGTACAAATGCTGACCGAGTGATGGCGGACACTTCACAGACAGGATCCATTTTTTGGAAGTTATTGTTCTCATGAATCAGAGAAAGGGCAAAATAATCAGTGACGTCAACACAAACTTACTTCTGACACCCACTTCACTCTGGGGGGGCTCTACTTGTATAAGCGCTTAATAGAACAGATTCTGTAGAAATCTATGTGGAATCAGTGAATTGGAGTAAAAGGAGTGCACTCTTTTACACTATAGTAGGATCTTGGGCCTCTGCAGTGTTCTTTATACCTGGCACTAACATTGACCTGTAAGGCTGAGTTCACACTTGAGTTATTTGGTCAGTTTTGGCACCGTAATTACCCAAATAAGTGAAGTGCAGTGATTCTAAGAGTGACGCCTGTCATGTGCTGTCATACTGACTCACAGTATTGTTTCACTACCACAGCAGACTCCCTAGGCGTGTTACTACAAGACACAGTGTTCTACACCACTATAAAGGCTCTCTGCAGCCAGGAAATAGCAGTTTTTTTTTTAAAGCGATTCACCACAAATACTTACGGATCAAACCAAATTTTTTCGGAAAATTCGGCAAACCTGCCAAATCGAATTTTTGAGAAACTCGCTCATCTCTAATTCTTATCCATTTATGTGCACTAAAATCTGCAGATGTGAATCAAGAAAGCCTTAACCACTTAAATACTAAGCCAATTTGTTGTTTTTTTCCTTTGTATTTAAAACCACAAATTTAAAATGTTTTCTTCAGATAGCCATATCAGGGCTGGTTTTTTTGCTCGGCAAGTTTTATTTTTAATGGCACCATTCAATTTAAAATATCTTTTATAAGGCTACTTTCACACTTGCGGCAGAGAGATCCGGCAAGCAGTTCCGTCGCCGGAACTGCCTGCCGGATCAGGCAAAATGTATGCTAACTGATGGCATTAGTAAGACTGATCAGGATCCTGATCAGTCTTAAAAATGCCTGATCAGTCGAAAAAATGCATTGAAATGCCGGATCCGTCTTTCCGGTGTCATCCGGCAAAAACGGATCCGGCATTTATTTTTTCACCTTTTTTTCAGTCTGCGCATGCGCATACCGGAAGGACGGATCCGGCATTCCGGTATTCTGAATGCCGGATCCGGCACTAATACATTCCTATGGGAAAAAATGCCTGATCCGGCATTCAGGCAAGTCTTCAGTTTTTTTAGCCGGAGATAAAACCGTAGCATGCTACAGTTTTCTCTTTTGCCTGATCAGTCAAAACGACTGAACTGAAGACATCCTGATGCAAACTGACGGATTACTCTCCATTCAGAATGCATGGGGACATACCTGATCAGTTCTTTTCCGGTATAGAGCCCCTGTGACGGAACTCTATGCCGGAAAAGAACAACGCAAGTGTGAAAGTAGCCTTAGAAAATAGAGATGGCCTTGTGGTTTGCACGGCGGTCGTTTCAGGGCAAACTTTGCACATTCGGCATTCGCCGAACATGCGAACATATGGCGATGTCCGCCGGCGCTATATTCTTTTGCATTGCGCTTAACTTTGACCCATGACAAACACATCAGGCGGGACAGGAGAGCCAATTGAGACGCTTCAGCAAATAGACACAACCCTACCCTATTACAGAACACAATCTGGCAGCCATTTTGCATTTTGTGTTTTGCCAGTGTAGGGAGAGGTTGCTTTGTGGAGCAGGGACAGACTGTTAGAGACTAGTGTTGAGCGAACAGTTCGAGCATAGTTCGGGTCCGTACCGAATTTTGGGGTGTTCGTGACACGGACCCGAACCCGAACTTTTTCGTAAAAGTTCGGGTTCGGGTTCGTCGTTCGGCATGTATTTTGGCGCATTTTGAAAGGCTGCAAAGCAGCCAATCAACATGCATCATACTACTTGCCCTAAGATGCCATCGCAGCCATGCCTACTATTGGCAAGGCTGTGATTGGCCAAGTGCAGCATGTGACTCAGCCTCTTTATAAGCTTGTGCGCACGTCGGGACGTGCTCACTCCCGATGTGAATAGAACAGGGATAGACGCAGCTGATGCTAGGGCGAGAATAGGCAGGGATAATTGAATAACTGGAAGCAAATTTCTCTCCTCCACCTGTGATTCATCTGAACAACTGCAGCTGAGCTGCTTTTTTGATAGGGATTGGCTATTTTTAGAGTGGCCAGAGTGATTTTTCCATCCACATGTACCTGGGCTGACCGCCGGCCGCCATTTTGTGACTTGTAGTGCTGCAGCAGAAGCTGCCACAGTGTGCATTCCAAAGCTCCAAACAAGTCAGACATCTACACCTGGGATTCAGACCAATAGCGATTTAGCAGCACAGTCCAAGGCTATTTTTTTTAAAGGTTGTGCAGACCATTTTGTGGCACATGTTACTGGGCTGATAGGCGGCGGCCATCTTGGGACTAGTGCTGCAGCACAATCTCTCCCAACGTCCATTAATCACTTGTAATAGTGGTCTGTGCCATAGAAATCCTACATCAGGGACTTGGGTGTGCTTGTGTCACCCCTACTAATACCAGTCCACCTGTAATCCATACAGTGAAAAGCCATAAAGTATTCCAGTGAGGGAATTTTTTTTTTATTTAAAAAAGGCCAAGTTAGTTTATCTGGCGTTCAATATACTAGATACAGTTAGGCCTGCGTTTCATACATCTGGAATTAGCAAACTAATGTGCTGGGGTTGGGAAAACATATATGTACCCATACTAGAATCTGTCAAAGAAAGCGGTACTCACATATAACAGTCATTCCATCTGTAATCCATACAGTCAAAAGACTGAAAGTATTCCAGTGAGGGAATTTTTTTTATTTAAAAAAGGCCAAGTTAGTTTATCTGGCGTTCAATATACTAGATACAGTTAGGCCTGCGTTTCATACATCTGGAATTAGCAAACTAATGTGCTGGGGTTGGGAAAACATATATGTACCCATACTAGAATCTGTCAAAGAAAGCGGTACTCACATATAACAGTCATTCCATCTGTAATCCATACAGTCAAAAGACTGAAAGTATTCCAGTGAGGGGATTTTTTTTATTTAAAAAAGGCCAAGTTAGTTTATCTGGCGTTCAATATACTAGATACAGTTAGGCCTGCGTTTCATACATCTGGAATTAGCAAACTAATGTGCTGGGGTTGGGAAAACATATATGTACCCATACTAGAATCTGTCAAAGAAAGCGGTACTCACATATAACAGTCATTCCATCTGTAATCCATACAGTCAAAAGACTGAAAGTATTCCAGTGAGGGGATTTTTTTTATTTAAAAAAGGCCAAGTTAGTTTATCTGGCGTTCAATATACTAGATACAGTTAGGCCTGCGTTTCATACATCTGGAATTAGCAAACTAATGTGCTGGGGTTGGGAAAACATATATGTACCCATACTAGAATCTGTCAAAGAAAGCGGTACTCACATATAACAGTCATTCCATCTGTAATCCATACAGTCAAAAGACTGAAAGTATTCCAGTGAGGGAATTTTTTTTTTATTTAAAAAAGGCCAAGTTAGTTTATCTGGCGTTCAATATACTAGATACAGTTAGGCCTGCGTTTCATACATCTGGAATTAGCAAACTAATGTGCTGGGGTTGGGAAAACATATATGTACCCATACTAGAATCTGTCAAAGAAAGCGGTACTCACATATAACAGTCATTCCATCTGTAATCCATACAGTCAAAAGACTGAAAGTATTCCAGTGAGGGAATTTTTTTTATTTAAAAAAGGCCAAGTTAGTTTATCTGGCGTTCAATATACTAGATACAGTTAGGCCTGCGTTTCATACATCTGGAATTAGCAAACTAATGTGCTGGGGTTGGGAAAACATATATGTACCCATACTAGAATCTGTCAAAGAAAGCGGTACTCACATATAACAGTCATTCCATCTGTAATCCATACAGTCAAAAGACTGAAAGTATTCCAGTGAGGGGATTTTTTTTATTTAAAAAAGGCCAAGTTAGTTTATCTGGCGTTCAATATACTAGATACAGTTAGGCCTGCGTTTCATACATCTGGAATTAGCAAACTAATGTGCTGGGGTTGGGAAAACATATATGTACCCATACTAGAATCTGTCAAAGAAAGCGGTACTCACATATAACAGTCATTCCATCTGTAATCCATACAGTCAAAAGACTGAAAGTATTCCAGTGAGGGGATTTTTTTTATTTAAAAAAGGCCAAGTTAGTTTATCTGGCGTTCAATATACTAGATACAGTTAGGCCTGCGTTTCATACATCTGGAATTAGCAAACTAATTTGCTGGGGTTGGGAAAACATATATGTACCCATACTAGAATCTGTCAAAGAAAGCGGTACTCACATATAACAGTCATTCCATCTGTAATCCATACAGTCAAAAGACTGAAAGTATTCCAGTGAGGGGATTTTTTTTATTTAAAAAAGGCCAAGTTAGTTTATCTGGCGTTCAATATACTAGATACAGTTAGGCCTGCGTTTCATACATCTGGAATTAGCAAACTAATGTGCTGGGGTTGGGAAAACATATATGTACCCATACTAGAATCTGTCAAAGAAAGCGGTACTCACATATAACAGTCATTCCATCTGTAATCCATACAGTCAAAAGACTGAAAGTATTCCAGTGAGGGGATTTTTTTTATTTAAAAAAGGCCAAGTTAGTTTATCTGGCGTTCAATATACTAGATACAGTTAGGCCTGCGTTTCATACATCTGGAATTAGCAAACTAATGTGCTGGGGTTGGCAAAACATATATGTACCCATACTAGAATCTGTCAAAGAAAGCGGTACTCACATATAACAGTCATTCCATCTGTAATCCATACAGTCAAAAGACTGAAAGTATTCCAGTGAGGGGATTTTTTTTATTTAAAAAAGGCCAAGTTAGTTTATCTGGCGTTCAATATACTAGATACAGTTAGGCCTGCGTTTCATACATCTGGAATTAGCAAACTAATGTGCTGGGGTTGGGAAAACATATATGTACCCATACTAGAATCTGTCAAAGAAAGCGGTACTCACATATAACAGTCATTCCATCTGTAATCCATACAGTCAAAAGACTGAAAGTATTCCAGTGAGGGGATTTTTTTTATTTAAAAAAGGCCAAGTTAGTTTATCTGGCGTTCAATATACTAGATACAGTTAGGCCTGCGTTTCATACATCTGGAATTAGCAAACTAATGTGCTGGGGTTGGGAAAACATATATGTACCCATACTAGAATCTGTCAAAGAAAGCGGTACTCACATATAACAGTCATTCCATCTGTAATCCATACAGTCAAAAGACTGAAAGTATTCCAGTGAGGGAATTTTTTTTTTATTTAAAAAAGGCCAAGTTAGTTTATCTGGCGTTCAATATACTAGATACAGTTAGGCCTGCGTTTCATACATCTGGAATTAGCAAACTAATGTGCTGGGGTTGGGAAAACATATATGTACCCATACTAGAATCTGTCAAAGAAAGCGGTACTCACATATAACAGTCATTCCATCTGTAATCCATACAGTCAAAAGACTGAAAGTATTCCAGTGAGGGGATTTTGCTTATAAAAAATAATATATTTCATTGTGGTGCGAGTTGAATCGCAACAATGAAGAAAAATACTATTAAGGGACGAGGACGCGGTCGTAGTGGTGTCCGTGGAGCCTCTGTTGCTGGTAGAGGACGTGGCCGTTCGGCCCCAGGCGCACACAGTAGGGAACGAACTCCCTCAACTAGCCGGCAGAATGTACCGCAATATCTCGTGGGGCCCAATGCCGCTCTTAGGATGGTAAGGCCTGAGCAGGTACAGGCATTAATCGATTGGGTGGCCGACAGTGCTTCCAGCACGTTCACCACATGGTCTTCCACCCAGTCTTCTGCGGAAAGCGCACAGGTGGCACCTGAAAACCAAGCCCATCAGTCTGTCACATCACCCCCATGCATATCAGGGAAACGGTCTGAGCAACAAGTTATGCAGCAGTCTCTTCTTCTGTTTGAAGACTCTGCTTCCAGGGTTTCCCAGGGGCGTCCACCTAGCCCTTCCCCAGTGGAGGAAGACATACCATGCACTGACGCACAACCACTTATGTCTCCAGATGAAGAGGACATGGGAATACCACCACAGCAGAGTCACCGACTCTCTGATGATGACGAAACACAGGTGCCCACTGCCGCGTCTTTTTGCAGTGTGCAGACTGAACAGGAGGAGGTCAGGGAGGGAGACTGGGTGGAAGACGATGCAGAGGACGATGAGGTCTTAGACCCCACATGGACTGAAGGTCGTGGCGATGACTTTCACAGTTCAGAGGAAGAGGTAGTGGTGAGACCGAGACAACAGCGAAGCCAAAGAGGGAGCAGGGGGCCAAAGCAGACGAGCCGCCGCCCCCAGAGTTCGCCTGCTACTGGACATCGCCAACAGGGACCCAGCCCCACAAAGGCAGCTTCAAAGAGTTCCCTGGCATGGCACTTCTTTAAACAATGTCCTACCGACAAGACCCGAGTGACTTGCACGCTCTGCCATCAGAGCCTGAGGCGAGGCATTAACGTTCTGAACCTCAGCACAACCTGCATGACCAGGCATCTACATGCAAAGCATGAACTGCAGTGGGGTACACACCTTAAAAACCAGGCACTCGCTGAGGCTCCCCCTGCTCCCTCTACCGCTGCTGCCTCGGCTTCCGCCTCGAGAGGAATGTTGCCACCTGCCGAGCAGCAAACAGAGGATGTGCCACCGACACCACCACCACCGCCACCGTCAACTAGCGTCTCCACTATATCACACAGCAGCGTTCAGCTCTCAATATCTCAAACCTTAGAGAGGAAGCGCAAATTCCCCCCGAGTCACCCTCGAGCCCTTGGCCTGAACGCCAGCATTTCTAAACTGCTGGCCTTTGAAATGCTGTCATTCCGGCTGGTGGACACAGACAGCTTCAAACAGCTGATGGCCATGGCTGTCCCGCAGTATGTGGTTCCCAGCCGCCACTACTTCTCCATAACAGCCGTGCCTTCCCTGCACATGCAAGTGTCCGATAAAATCAAGTGTGCACTGCGCAACGCCATTTGTGGCAAGGTCCACCTAACCACAGATACGTGGACCAGTAAGCACGGCCAGGGACGCTATATCTCACTAACTGCACACTGGATGAATGTAGTGGCGGCTGGGCCCCCGGCGGACAGTTCCTTGGCGCACGTCCTTCCGCCCCCTAGGATCGCAGGGCATCATTCTCTGCCTCCTGTAGCCTCCTCCTCCTACTTGGCTTCCTCCTCCACTGCTTCCACCAGCTCATCCGGTCAGCCACACACCTTCACCACCAACTTCAGCACAGCCCGGGGTAAACGTCAGCAGGCCATTCTGAAACTCATATGTTTGGGGGACAGGCCCCACAGCGCAAAGGAGTTGTGGCGGGGTATTGAACAACAGACCGACGAGTGGTTTCTGCCGGTGGGCCTCAAGCCAGGCCTGGTGGTATGCGATAATGGGCGAAATCTCGTGGCAGCTCTGGGACTAGCCGGTTTGACGCACATCCCTTGCCTGGCGCATGTGCTGAACTTGGTGGTGCAGAGGTTCATTCACCACTACCCCAACATGTCAGAGCTGCTGCATAAAGTGCGGGCCGTCTGTGCGCGCTTCCGCCGTTCACATCCTGCCGCTGCTCGCCTGTCTGCGCTACAGCGGAACTTCGGCCTTCCCGCTCACCGCCTCATATGCGTCGTGCCCACCCGGTGGAACTCCACCTTGCACATGCTGGAGAGACTGTGCGAGCAGCAGCAGGCCATAGTGGAGTTTCAGCTGCAGCACGCTTGCGTCAGTCGTACTGCCGAACAGCACCACTTCACCACCAATGATTGGGCCTCCATGCGAGACCTGTGTGCCCTGCTGCGCTGTTTCGAGTACTCCACCAACATGGCCAGTGGCGATGACACTGTTATCAGCGTTACAATACCACTTCTATGTCTCCTTGAGAAAACACTTAGGGCAATGATGTTAGAGGAGGTGGCCCAGGTGGAGGAGGAGGAGGAGGATGAGGGCTCGTTTCTAACACTTTCGGGCCAGTCTGTTCGAAGTGGCTCAGAGGGAGGTTTGTTTAAGCAGCAGAGGACAGGTTCACAAGTCGCCAGCCAAGGCACTGTACTGGAGGACGAGGAGGATGAGGAGGAGGAGGTGGAGGGGGACGAGGATGACGCAAGTTCACAGCGGGGTGGCAGCCCAGGCCCATCACTGGTGCGTGGCTGGGGGGATACGGTGGACGATGACGATACGCCTCCCACAGAGGACAGCTTGTCCTTACCCATGGGTAGCCTGGCCCACATGAGCGAATATATGCTCCAATGCCTGCGCAACGACAGCAGAGTTGCCCACGTTTTAACGTGTGCAGACTACTGGGTGGCCACCCTGCTGGATCCCCGGTATAAAGACAATGTGCCCACTTTAATTCCTGAACTGGAGCGCGACCGTAAGATGCGCGAGTACAAGCGCACGCTGATAGAGGCGCTCTTGAGAGCATTCCCACATGTCACAGGGGAACAGGTGGAAGGTGAAGGCAAAGGAGTGGCAAGAGGTCGCCAACGCAGCTGTGTCACGGCCAGCTCATCTGAGGGCAGGGTTAGCATGGCAGAAATGTGGAAAAGTTTTGTCTCCACGCCACAGCTATCTGCACCGACACCTGATACGGAACGTGTTAGCAGGAGGCAGCATTTCACTAACATGGTTGAACAGTATGTCTGCACACCCCTCCACATCCTGACGGATGGTTCGGCCCCATTCAACTACTGGGTTTCGAAATTGTCCACGTGGCCAGAGTTAGCATGTTATGCCTTGGAGGTGCTTTCCTGCCCGGCGGCCAGCGTTTTATCTGAACGCGTATTCAGCACGGCAGGGGGCGTCATTACTGACAAGCGCAGCCGCCTGTCCACAGCCAACGTGGACAAGCTGACCTTCATAAAGATGAACCAGGCATGGATCCCACAGGACCTGTCCCTCCCTTGTGCAGAGTAGTCCTTATTAACTGCCTAAAACATGTCTTGTTGTGCTACGGGCCACTTCTTTATTTGATACAAATTTTATGAAACCCACAGTTGAATGAAACTCTTCTCTGTCTGGGCGCCGGGGCCTAACCAGATGAAAGTGGCCGGTTAAACTAACGGGTGACATGAAGCCATAACCTCTGCCATGCTACCTCTGTCTTCTGTCTGGGTGCTGAGGCCTAAGTCAAATAAAGTGGTCTTCTGCTGTGCTGGGGGATATGAAGCTAATCTCTGACCTCTCTCCTCTGTCTGGGTCCAAAGGCCTAAATCACTGAAAGAGGCCTTCTCCTGTGGTGTGTGATATGATGCCAGAATATGTGCTGTGGGGCCTCTCTCCTCTTCCTGGGTGCAGGGGTCAAATAAACTAAATTGTGGCCTACTCCTGTGGTGGTTGATATGATGCCTGATTCTCTGATGTGGAACCTCTCTCCTCTGTTTGGGTGAAGGGGTCAAAGTAACGAAATGGTGGCTTCTCCTGTGGTGGCTGATATGATGCCAGAATATGTGCTGTGGTGCCTCTCTCCTCTTCCTGGGTGCAGGGGTCAAAGTAACTAAATGGTGGCTTCTCCTGTGGTGGCTGATATGATGCCAGAATATGTGCTGTGGGGCCTCTCTCCTCTTCCTGGGTGCAGGGGTCAAAGTAACTCAATGGTGGCTTCTCCTGTGGTGGTTAGTATGATGCCAGAATATGTGCTGTGGGGCCTCTCTCCTCTTCCTGGGTGCAGGGGTCAAAGTAACTCAATGGTGGCTTCTCCTGTGGTGGCTGATATGATGCCAGAATATGTGCTGTGGTGCCTCTCTCCTCTTCCTGGGTGCGGGGGTCAAAGTAACTCAATGGTGGCTTCTCCTGTGGTGGCTGATATGATGCCAGAATATGTGCTGTGGGGCCTCTCTCCTCTTCCTGGGTGCAGGGGTCAAAGTAACTCAATGGTGGCTTCTCCTGTGCTGATTGATATAAAGCTGATAGTTGTGCCATCTGACATGGTTGCCAGGGTCTGATTCAATGGGGGCCTACTCCTGTGGTGGGTGATCTAAATGCCTGATTCTCTGCTGTGAAACCTCTCTCCTCCGTCTGGGTGTAGGGGTCAAAGTCTTTCAAAGTCGCCTTCTCCTGTGCTGATTGATATGAAGCTGATGGTTGTGCCATCTGACATGGTTGCCGGGGTCCCATTAAATTGTGGCCTACTCCTGTGGTGGTTGATATGATGCCTGATTCTCTGATGTGGAACCTCTCTCCTCTGTTTGGGTGAAGGGGTCAAAGTAACTAAATGGTGGCTTCTCCTGTGGTGGCTGATATGATGCCAGAATATGTGCTGTGGTGCCTCTCTCCTCTTCCTGGGTGCAGGGGTCAAAGTAACTAAATGGTGGCTTCTCCTGTGGTGGCTGATATGATGCCAGAATATGTGCTGTGGGGCCTCTCTCCTCTTCCTGGGTGCAGGGGTCAAAGTAACTCAATGGTGGCTTCTCCTGTGGTGGCTGATATGATGCCAGAATATGTGCTGTGGTGCCTCTCTCCTCTTCCTGGGTGCGGGGGTCAAAGTAACTCAATGGTGGCTTCTCCTGTGGTGGCTGATATGATGCCAGAATATGTGCTGTGGGGCCTCTCTCCTCTTCCTGGGTGCAGGGGTCAAAGTAACTCAATGGTGGCTTCTCCTGTGGTGGTTAGTATGATGCCAGAATATGTGCTGTGGGGCCTCTCTCCTCTTCCTGGGTGCAGGGGTCAAAGTAACTCAATGGTGGCTTCTCCTGTGGTGGCTGATATGATGCCAGAATATGTGCTGTGGTGCCTCTCTCCTCTTCCTGGGTGCGGGGGTCAAAGTAACTCAATGGTGGCTTCTCCTGTGGTGGCTGATATGATGCCAGAATATGTGCTGTGGGGCCTCTCTCCTCTTCCTGGGTGCAGGGGTCAAAGTAACTCAATGGTGGCTTCTCCTGTGCTGATTGATATAAAGCTGATGGTTGTGCCATCTGACATGGTTGCCAGGGTCTGATTCAATGGGGGCCTACTCCTGTGGTGGGTGATCTAAATGCCTGATTCTCTGCTGTGAAACCTCTCTCCTCCGTCTGGGTGTAGGGGTCAAAGTCTTTCAAAGTCGCCTTCTCCTGTGCTGATTGATATGAAGCTGATGGTTGTGCCATCTGACATGGTTGCCGGGGTCCCATTAAATTGTGGCCTACTCCTGTGGTGGTTGATATGATGCCTGATTCTCTGATGTGGAACCTCTCTCCTCTGTTTGGGTGAAGGGGTCAAAGTAACTAAATGGTGGCTTCTCCTGTGGTGGCTGATATGATGCCAGAATATGTGCTGTGGGGCCTCTCTCCTCTTCCTGGGTGCAGGGGTCAAAGTAACTCAATGGTGGCTTCTTCTGTGGTGGCTGATATGATGCCAGAATATGTGCTGTGGTGCCTCTCTCCTCTTCCTGGGTGCGGGGGTCAAAGTAACTCAATGGTGGCTTCTCCTGTGGTGGCTGATATGATGCCAGAATATGTGCTGTGGTGCCTCTCTCCTCTTCCTGGGTGCAGGGGTCAAAGTAACTAAATGGTGGCTTCTCCTGTGGTGGTTGATATGATGCCTGATTCTCTGCTGTGAAACCTCTCTCCTCCATCTGGGTGTAGGGGTCAAAGTCTTTCAAAGTCGCCTTCTCCTGTGCTGATTGATATAAAGCTGATGGTTGTGCCATCTGACATGGTTGCCAGGGTTTGATTCAATGGGGGCCTACTCCTGTGGTGGGTGATCTAAATGCCTGATTCTCTGCTTTGAAACCTCTCTCCTCCGTCCGGGTGTAGGGGTCAAAGTCTGTCAAAGTCGCCTTCTCCTGTGCTGATTGATATAAAGCTTATGCTTGTGCCATCTGACATGGTTGCCGGGGTCTGATTCAATGGTGGCCTACTCCTGTGGTGGGTGATCTAAATGCCTGATTCTCTGCTGTGTAACCTCTCTCCTCCGTCTGGGTGTAGGGGTCAAAGTAACTAAATGGTGGCCTACTCCTGTGGTGGGTGATATGATGCCTGGTTCTCTGCTGTGGGACCTCTCTCCTTTGTCTGGGTGCTGTGGTCAAAATAATAGTAAGTGACCTTCTCTATTGGTGGGTGACTTGAAGCCTGATTCTGTGCTATGGGACCTCACTCCAATTAATATTGTTTAATTTTTATTTATTTTATGTTAACTCATCATTTCCCTATCTACATTTGTTTGCAGGGGATTTAACTACATTTTGCTGCCTTTTGCAGCCCTCTAGCCCTTTCCGGGTGTGTTTTACAGCCTTTTTAGTGCCCAAAAGTTCGGGTCCCCATTGACTTCTATGGGGTTCGGGTTCGGGATGAAGTTCGGGTCGAGTTCGGATCCCGAACCCGAACATTTTTCGAAAGTTCGGCCGAACTCGTCGAACCCGAACATCCAGGTGTTCGCTCAACTCTATTAGAGACACCAAACGCTAGCTAATAGGGCCACAAAAGTCCTTTTAAGGACTGGTATAGGTGTGCTATCGATAGGTGTAACTTAGAGGGGTGTAATATACTTATAATATACTTTCTAACATAAAAAGTATATTATAGTGCATTTGTATTGTGCAGCAGTTGTGTGCGGTTCTGCTGCAATACCGCAGGTATACAGAGGGACAAGCGCTATTGGAACAACTATTTGCAACGAGTGTGATATACCTGTTGCCCAAAAAAAAAAAAATGATTGAGGGGTGCAATATACCTGCTTCCACCAAATATTGATTGAGGCCTGCGATGTACCTGCTTTTTACAAAATACTGATTGAGGCTACTTTTACACCTGCGTTTAGGTGCGGATTCGTCTGGTATCTGCACAGACGGATCCGCACCTATAATGCAAACGCTTAGATCCGTTCAGAACGAATCCGTTTGCATTACCATGAACAAAAAAAAAAAAATATATATATATATTTTTTTTTTTGTTCATGATAATGCAAACGGATCCGTTTTGACTTTACATTGAAAGTCAATGGGGGACGGATCGTTTGAAAATTGAGCCATATTGTGTCAACTTCAAATGGATCCGTCCCCATTGACTTACATTGTAAGCCTGATTTCACACTTGCGTTTGGAGCGGATCCGTCTGGTGTCTGCACAGACGGATCCGCTCCTATAATGCAAACGCTTGCATCCGTTCAGAACGGATCCGTCTGCATAACTGGTTTTTACAGATCTGATTTTTCACTTCGTGAAAACTCAGATCCGACAGTATATTCTAACACAGAGGCGTTCCCATGGTGATGGGGACGCTTCAAGTTAGAATATACTAAAAGAACTGTGTACATGACTGCCCCCTGCTGCCTGGCAGCACCCGATCTCTTACAGGGGGCTGTGATCCGCACAATTATTGTGCGAATCATAGCCCCCTGTAAGAGATCAGGTGCTGCCAGGCAGGAGGGGGCACACCCCCCTCCCTCCCCTGTATTAAATGTGACCAGTGCGGCCCCCCTCCCTCTATATTCATTGGTGGCCAGTGCGGCCCCCCCTCCCTCCCTTCCAGTATTAAATGTGACCAGTGCGGCCCCCCTCCCTCTATATTCATTGGTGGCCAGTGCGGCCCCCCCTCCGTCTCTCCCCAGTATTAAATGTGACCAGTGCGGCCCCCCTCCCTCTATATTCATTGGTGGCCAGTGCGGATTCCCAGTATTAAATGTGACCCCTCTCCCCCCCCCCCTAATTAAAATCCCCCCCCCATCATTGGTGGCAGCGGAGAGTTCCGATCGGAGTCCCAGTTTAATCGCTGGGGCTCCGATCGGTTACCATGGCAGCCAAGACGCTTTTGCAGACTTGGATGCCATGGTTACTTAGCAATAAATAGAAGCATCATACTTACCTGAGATGTCTGTGACCGGCCGGGCGCTCCTCCTACTGGTAAGTGAAAGGTCTGTGCTATAAGCAATGCGCCACACAGACCTTTCACTTACCAGTAGGAGGAGCTCCCAGCCGGTCACAGACATCGCAGGTAAGTATAATGGTTCTATTTATTGCTTAGTAACCATGGCAGCCAAGACTGTAATAGCGTCTTGGCTGCCATGGTAACCGATCGGAGCCCCAGCGATTAAACTGGGACTCCAATCGGAACTCTCCGCTGCCACCAATGATGGGGGGTGGGTGATTTTAATTAGGGGGGGGGGGGGGGGAGGCCGCACTGGTCACATTTAATACTGGGAATCCGAACTGGCCACCAATGAATATAGAGGGAGGGGGCCGCACTGGTCACATTTAATACTGGGGAGGGAGTGAGGGGGGGCCGCACTGGCCACCAATGAGTTAAATACAGGGGAGGGAGGGGGTCTGCCCCTTGCTGCCTGGCAGCACCTGATCTCTTACAGGGGGCTATGATACGCACAATTAACCCCTCAGGTGCCGCACCTGAGGGGTTAATTGTGCCGATCACAGCCCTCTGTAAGAGATCGGGTGCTGCCAGGCAGCAGGGGGCAGTCATGTACACAGTTCTCAGTATATTCTAACTTGAAGTGTCCCCATCACCATGGGAATGCCTCGGTGTTAGAATATACTGTCGGATCTGAGTTTCACGATCTAACTCAAATCCGATGGTATATTCTAACATAGAGGCGTTCCCATGGTGATGGGGACGCTTCAAATTAAAATATACCATCGGATTGGAGAAAACTCTGATCTGATGGTATATTAATAGGGGACTCCTGACTTTACATTGAAAGTCAATAGGGGACGGATCCGTTTGAAATTGCACCATATTGTGTCAACGTCAAACGGATCCGTCCCCATTGACTTGCATTGTAAGTCTGGACGGATCTGTTTGGCTCCGCACGGCCAGGCGGACACAAAAACGCTGCAAGCTGCGTTCGGGTGTCCGCCTGCTGAGCGGAATGGAGGCAAAACGGTGCCAAACTGATGCATTCTGAGCGGATCCGCATCCACTCAGAATGCATTAAAGCTGTACGGATCCGTTCGGGGCCGCTTGTGAGAGCCTTCAAACGGAACTCACAAGCGGAACCCCGAACGCAAGTGTGAAAGTAGCCTAAGTCTGGACGTATCCGTTTGCCTCTGCACGGCCAGGCAGACACCCGAACGCTGCAAGCTGCGTTCGGGTGTCCGCCTGCTGAGCGGAGCGGAGGACAAACGGTGCCAGACTGATGCATTCTGAGCAGATCCGCATCCACTCAGAATGCATTAGGGCTGGACGGATCCGTTCGGGGCCGCTTGTGAGAGCCTTCAAACGGAACTCACAAGCGGAGCCCTGAAGGCTAGTGTGAAAGTAGCCTGAGTCGTACGATATACCTGCTTCCACCAAATATTGATTAAGGGGTTCTATATACCTGCTTCCACAAAATACTGATTGAGGGGTGCGATATACCTGCTTCTACAAAATACTGATTAAGTGGTTTGATATACCTGCTTCCACAAAATACAGATTGAGGGGTGAGATATACCTGCTTCCACCAAACATTGCTTAAGGGTTTCTATATACCTGCTTCCTTCCACAAAATCCTGATTAAGGGGTTTGATATACCTGCTTCCACCAAATATTGATTAAGGGATTCTACAGGGTGGGCCATTTATATGGATACACCTTAAAAAAATGGGAATGGTTGGGTGATATTAACTTCCTGTTTATGGCACATTAGTATATGTGAGGGGGGAAACTTTTCAAGATCGGTGGTGACTATGGCGGCCATTTTGAAGTCGGCCATTTTGACACCAACTTTTGTTTTTTCAATAGGAAGAGGGTCATGTGACACATCAAACTTATTAGGAATTTCACAAGAAAAACAATGATGCGCTTGGTTTTAACATAACTTTATTCTTTCATGAGTTATTTACAAGTTTCTCTTTGTTTACAGCCATTGACATGTCGCCGAGGTTAACAGGTGAGGAGCAGATAGAAATTGTGTTGATGTCTGGTGAATGCAGTAACCGGGTCATTGCAGCAGATTTCAATGCAAGACACCCTACGAGACCACCCATCTCCCATGCTACAGTTAGCAAACTGCTTGCTAAGTTTCGTGAAACTGGTTCAGTGTTGGATTTGCCAAAATGTGGACGCATGAAATCTGTCTCTAATGAAGAAACATCAGTGGCTGTCCTAGCTTCATTCATCAAGAGCCCACAGCGTAGCACTCGCCGCATGTCACTGGAGAGTGGCATTAGTCGAACATCCCTTTGGTGGATATTAGCTACTCACAAAGGGCACCCTTACAAACTCCAGCTACTGCAGCATCTCAAAGAGAATGACCCAGATCGGCGCACTGAATTTGCAGAATGGGCAAAACAAAAATTGGAACAGGACCCTCAGTTTACGCAGAAGATTTTGTTCAGTGATGAGGCAAACTTTTATGTGAATGGTGAAGTTAACAAACAAAACCACCGCTATTGGTCTGACACTAACCCACATTGGATAGATCCCTCCAAGACTGTTGGAACAAAAAGAAAAATGGTATGGTGTGGTATATGGGGTACAAAGATAGTGGGGCCATTCTTCATCAATGGAAACCTCAAGGCCACTGGATATGCAAAATTGCTACATGATGATGTGTTTCCCTCTTTATGCACTGAAGCTGGCACGTTCCCTGAGTTTTTCCAGCAAGATGGTGCACCACCACATTATGGGTGTCAGGTCCGAACATTCCTAGATGAACAGTTTCCTGGAAAGTGGATTGGTCGTCGTGGGCCAGTTGAATGGCCCCCAAGGTCTCCCGATCTGACCCCCCTAGACTTTTATCTTTGGGGTCATCTGAAGGCAATTGTCTATGCTGTGAAGATACGAGATGTGCAGCACCTGAAACTACGGATACTGGAAGCCTGTGCTAGCATTTCTCCTGCGGTGTTGCTATCAGTGTGTAAAGAGTGGGAGAAGAGGGTTGCATTGACAATCCAACACAATGGACAGCACATTGAACACATTTTATAAGTGGTCAGAAACTTGTAAATAACTCATGAAAGAATAAAGTTACGTTAAAACCAAGCACACCATTTTTTTTCTTGTGAAATTCCCAATAAGTGTCACATGACCCTCTTCCTATTGAAAAAACAAAAGTTGGATTCAAAATGGCCGACTTCAAAATGGCCGCCATGGTCACCACCCATCTTGAAAAGTTTCCCCCCTCACATATACTAATGTGCCACAAAAAGGAAGATAATATCACCAACCATTCCCATTTTATTAAGGTGTATCCATATAAATAGCCCACCCTGTATATACCTACTTCCACAAAAAACTGATTAAGTGGTTTGATATACCTGCTTCTACAAAATACTGATTGAGGGTGGGATATACCTGCTTCCACAAAATACAGATTGAGGGGTGAGATATACCTGCTTCCACCAAATATTGCTTAAGGGTTTCTATATACCTGCTTCCTTCCACAAAATCCTGATTAAGGGGTTTGATATACCTGCTTCCACCAAATATTTATTAAGGGGTTCTATATATTTGCTTCCACAAAATACTTATTAAGGGGATTGATATACCTGCTTCCACCAAATATTGATTGAGGCCTGCGATACACTTGCTTCCACCAAATATTGAATAAGGGGTCCTATATACCTGCTTCCACCAAATCTTGATTGAGGCCTGTGATACACCTTCATCCACAAAAAGGGGATTGATATAATTGTTTTCACTAAATATTAATTGAGGCCTGCGATACACCTGTTTCCACAAAATACTGATTAAGGGGATTTATATACCTGCTTCCACCAAATACTGATTAAGGCCTGCGATATACCTTCTTCCACAAATAATGCTCTTCTCTAGGGACTTTGGCACAGGGTCATTTTGAATCTGCACCCTCCTCACTCTGCTGTGTGCACTCCCAAAGACACCACCACCATAGCCCCTCAAATCGAGTCAGAGGAATTATTTTTCCATCCATTCCCAGACCTTACCGATGTGCAGACATTCTTGGCATCGGATGAGGAAGAGGAGGTAGCAACGGCCGCCACCCAGCGGTCTGACGACAGTACCCAGATCAGCCCAAGGAGGGTAATCCCCGCTGTTGCTGCCTACTCCGAGATCTCTAATGTCAGTGGTGGTGAAGGTGACGATGATGACGTGTCCATGGACGTCACGTGGGTGCCCACAAGAAAGGAAGAGCAGGGGAGTTCAGAGGGAGAGACGGAGCAGCAGATAGGGTGGAGAAGTAGGCAGAACTTGCAGTGCATAGGAGGCAAAAAGCAGACTGCAAATTTATCTGGAACGAGCCATCCACCATGCATGGTCACATCTTGCGCTCTCAGGATGCCGGTACATGGCTCCATAGTGTGGGCTTTTTTTAGCGTGTCAGCTGCTGACAATAGTGTTGCCATCTGCAGCCTGTGCTGTCAATGCATAAGTTCCGGTAAGCCCAACACTTAACTAGGGATGACCGCTTTAAGAAGGCACCTGGCCTCCCATCACCGAGCCCCATGGGAGCAATGCCATCAGAAACCACAAAGCCACACTCCCGGCGCTCCATGTCCTGCCTCTTCTCCTTCTCCTCCCATTTGTCCTTCACTCCACCTTCCACCGCGCCGTCGTCGCGTTCATCTGTCAGAAGGCAGGCTTCCGTGGCCCAAATGTTTGAGCAGCGTAAAAAGTTGATGATGCCGGATAACCATCTTGCCCAATGGCTGACCGCTGGCTTATCGGAACTGCTATCCTGCCATATACTGTCATATAAACTGGTGGACTCGGAGGCCTTTAGAAAATTTGTGGCCATTGGCACACTGCAATGGAAAGTCCCTGGATAGAAATATTTCTCCCAGAAGGGCATCCCAGAGCTATATGGCCACGTTCAGCAGCAAGTGAATGTATCTCTGGCACTCAGTGTTGGTGCCAAGATGCATCTGACCACAGACATGTGGTCTAGCAAACACGGGCATGGAAGGTGCATAACTTTTACTGCCCACTGGGTGAACCTTCTGACGGCCATCAAGCATGTAACCTGTGGCACCCATGTAGATTTGGTGTTACCGCCATGGATTGCTTGCAGGCCTGCCTCTTCTTCTCCTACTCCATCCTCCGTCATCTCCTCGGCTGACTGCTCCTTTTCCACTGCTACCGCCTCTTCCGATGTACCCCCCAAGCTCTCTAGGACCTATTCGATGTGCCAGGTGAGACGTTGCCATGCTGTGCTGCGGCTGTTGTGCCTGGAAGCCAAGAGCCACACCGGTCCTGCACTGCTTTCAGCTCTGCAGTCACAGGCCGATCAGTGGCTAACCCCGCTCAATTTGACAGTTGGTAAAGTGGTGTGCGGCAACAATGCCAATCTGCTGAGCATGCTGAAACAGGGCAATATGAAACACGTGCCGTGCATGTCCTGTACTCAGTCGTTCAGCGATTCGTTGCCAAATACTCCAGGTTCCAGGATGTCTTGCGGCAGGCCAGGAAAATCTCTGGCCATTTTAGAAGATCTTACATGGCCATGGCTCACCTTGCTGATGTTCAGCGTCAACACCACCTGCCCGTCAGACGTCTGATGCAACTCCACCCTATATATGCTTAATAGGCTGCTCCAGCAGCAATGCACGATTAACGACTACCTGTACGAACTCTGCAGCAGGACAGGTTCTGGGGAGCTTGATTTCTTTTCACCACGCCAGTGGCTGCTCATGCACGACGCATGCAGACTTCTGTGGCCATTTTATGAGATCACCAAACTGGTCAGTTGCAGCCAAGGCACCATCAGTGACATTGTACCTTACACCTTCTTTCTGGAGCGTGCATTGCGTTGTGTCAATGATCAAGCCGTCGAGGAGCAGGAGCTGGAAGATGAGGATGTCGCAATGCTGAATGATTTCCCAGGGGGGCCTACTCCATCTGAGACAAATCAGCAGGAGTCTGAAGAGGAGTCAGAGGAGGATGGTGGCTGGGGGGGAGGAGGAGGAGGAGCAAGAAGAGCAGGCTTTGAGGGGACTTTAAACTTTTCAGGGATCCCTGGTGTTCTCCGTGTATGGTGGAGGAGACTGAGGATGACATTCTCCTGGGAACAGGAACCAGGGCACTCGACCGCTTTAAATTTAGTGCAAATGAGGGTCTTCATGCTCCATTGCTTGAAGAGGGATGCCCGTATAAAAAGCATAAAGGGCAAGGACCAGTACTGTGTGGCAACGTACTTAGACCCCTGGTACAAACACAAAATGGCAGACATGTTTCCAGCATCACAGAGGGCTGTCAGAATGCAGCATTTCCAGGCCTTGCTGCGAGAGATGCTGCATTCTGCTGTTGCAGGCGCTGGCAGAGGAATTTCTGCCCACAGCGAAACAGGTACGGGTACCAATCCTACCGCGCCTGCAAGAAGAGGTCTGTTTGAAGATGTCTTGTTCACTTCAGATATGAGATCATTCTTGCAGCCAACCCATCGACAGCCACCCTCCAGATCCAGCCTCAGGGAATGCCTAGACCGACAGGTGTCCGACTACATTGGGTTAACGGCCGATGTGGACGTTCTGAGAAGCGAGGAACCCCTGGTCTACTGGGTGTGCAGGCTTGACCTGTGGCCATGGAACTCTTGGCTTGCACGTCGTCAAGTGTCCTGTCCGAAAGGACGTTCAGTGCAGCGGGGGGGGGGGGATTGGGGGTAGTTACCGATAACCGCACTCGCCTAGCTCACGACAGTGTGGACTACCTCACATTTCTAAAAATTTAAGAGGCATGGATGTCGGAGGATTTCAACACCTGTGACGACCACGTGTAATTGAATTTCCTCATGCCAGCCCACACATATCCGCCATCACCCAGAACAAAGAATGGTCCTTGTCTTATGTATATAGAGCTACATAAAAGGCCTCTTCTGTCAGGTGAATGCCTAATTTTTGGGGCCTCTACTCCAGTGGCCTACAGAAAATTGTTATCCAGTGACAGCCTAATGTACCTCCAGTCACATAATCACTTGTTCTTTTCTGTCAGGTGAGTGCCTAATTTTTGGGGCCTGTACTCCACTGGCCTACAGTAAAATTGTTATTCAGTGACTGCCTAATGTACCTCCAGCCAAATAATCACTTGTTCTTTTCTATCAGGTGAATGCCTAATTTTTGGGGCCTTTACTCCCGTGGCCTAAAATAAAATGTTCCTAGGCTCCAGCAGGGCACATTTTTGAGAGTTTCCCTTTAAGACGCTTAAAAATGGTCCCTGATTAAAATACATATTTTTTGTGGGAATGTTTGCCATTGATCCCCCTCTGGTATGTCACTGTCCATGTTGTGGGACTATTTGTGCACTTCTAGTAAGTATTTGGTGGCTGCAAATATGACCTGAAGGTTTTTTAGGTTCGCCTGCCATTATAGTGAATGGGGCCCACCGCGAACGCCGATGTTCGTCCAGCACTATTGGAAAACAGGGAAAAAAATCTTTGTGTGGTGAAATTGAAAAAAAAACCACAATTCCACCAAGGTTTTTTGGGTTTTGATATTACTGCATTCATAATGCATGAAAAATGACATGACGTCCTTATTCTGCGGGTCAGTATGATCACAGCAATACCAAATTTTATTATGCCAATTTTTTTATTATGTTTTACTACTCTAAAAAAAAAAAAAAAGTTTGGAAAAATAAACATTTTCTTTGCATTGCATTGCCATCTATAACTATAACTTTTTATATTTCCATCTAC
Organism: Bufo bufo; assembly: GCF_905171765.1. Lineage (NCBI taxonomy): Eukaryota > Metazoa > Chordata > Amphibia > Anura > Bufonidae > Bufo > Bufo bufo. The sequence goes on from NC_053389.1 coordinate 349,903,562, forward strand.
AGAGCTTTGTGATAGCTTGTTTTTTTGCGGTGAGAACTTTAGTTTTTGGTCCCAGTTTTGGGTATGTACAACTTTTTAATCACTTTTTATTCAATTTTTTGCGAGGAACAACCTGCCCAAAAAATGGCAAATTGTGTATCTTTTTTTCATTATTTATTATGCCATTCACCACGGAGGAAAAATATTTTAATAGTTCAGAGATTTTTGGTTGTGGTGATGCCTGTTATGTTTATGTTTTTTATATGTACTATTGGGAAAGTGTTTTTTTTTTTTTTTATAACCTTTTTTTTTTTTTTTTACTTTTTACTCCCCTTAGGTGATTTCAACATGCAATCTTCTGATCTCTATGAGATTCTGACAGGCTGCTTGCTGAGCCGTATCTTGGGAACAGCTCACCATTACAGACCTGGGAGCCTTCACAAGACCACAGACTATCATGACAATTGATTAGAGCCTAGCGATTATGCCACAGAGGCTTTAATCAGAGAACAGAAGGGGCTCCCCCCTTCTGTCTAACTGCACAGATGTTGAGATCACTTTTGACAGGGGCATCTGAGGGATTCAATGGCTGGGATCAGCATCATCACCGATCCTGGTCAATGCCGGTGAATCCCTGTATTGTACAGCTGGCACCCGCCATGTATGGATCGATCTCAGCATGTGAGCTTGTTTCAGACACACCTGCATGCTAAAGCCATAAGCAACCTATCCTAGAAAGTGAGCAGGACTGGTTGTTTCCAGTTGCAGAGCTGCCTAGGGGATGAGGACTCACTACACTGGGGATGAGGACTCACAATAGATGGTAATGATGCAATCCTGTCTACAATATGCCATTATGGCTGAGCAGCCTGACATGAACACTCACCAATGTGTAGTATTTTAAGTGCCAGAGCATAGCTTTTAGTGAAGCTATACCCCCTCACCCCCTAGGCAGCAATTTTAAATCATGCCTGGAGAACCCCTTTAAGGGGTTTCCAAAGAATCAACCTTATCCTCATCCATGGGCATTAGTGTCTGATCGGTGGGGATCCGACATCTTGGACATTTATGGATCACAAAAATGAGAGTATGATAGATAGTATAGTACTGAAAAATTATAATTTTTTTAGGATGACGACTATGCAATGTTTTTGGAGTTTGCAAACCATAGATGCAAGTATGAGTACCAATTGGTATGTACTTACATAATTTATGTCCCAATGCTGTCGTAATAGTGACAAGTATATAGAGTATACTGTAGCTTTGATCTTGTATAGTTGTCTGGCCAACACAAATAGCCAACATGAATTCCATTCAATTAAATATCTGTTTTGGGGATTGTATACAGAATATAATATTGATATAGATTTATTGTCACAGGTATTCTCAAATTGCATGATAGAGTACTAGAATATGTTTCATTTTCAAACTTCATTCTTATCATTATCCCCCTCAACAAGTTAATTAAAGAGTATACTTCTTTAACTAGTTTATTCCAAACCCCTAGACTACAGAGAACATTTTTTGTTGCTGCTGGTATATGTAGAAATTCAAGTGTCTCAAAGGAGAAAAAAACAGAGATAGAATCCTGAGATAATGTAGTCCAGTCTTTTGTATTTAAGAGCTATTAACACTTTTGGTTTTGGCAGCATTGACACTTTCATAGAAACATAGAATGTGTCGGCAGATAAGAACCATTTGGCCCATCTAGTCTGCCCAATATACTGAGTACTATGGATAGCCCCTGGCCCTATCTTATATGAAGGATAGCCTTATGCCTATCCCATGCATGCTTAAACCCCTTCACTGTATTTGCAGCTACCACTTCTGCAGGAAGGCTATTCCATGCATCCACTACTCTCTCAGTAAAGTAATACTTCCTTATATTACTTTTAAACCTTTGCCCCTCTAATTTAAAACTGTGTCCTCTTGTGGTAGTTTTTCTTCTTTTAAATATGCTCTCCTCCTTTACCGAGTTGATTCCCTTTATGTATTTAAAAGTTTCTATCATATCCCCTCTGTCTCTTCTTTCTTCCAAGCTATACATATTAAGGTCCTTTAACCTTTCCTGGTAAGTTTTATCCTGCAATCCATGTACTAGTTTAGTAGCTCTTCTCTGAACTCTCTCTAGAGTATTTATATCCTTCTGGAGATATGGCCTCCAGTACTGCGCACAATACTCCAAGTGAGGTCTCACCAGTGTTCTGTACAGCGGCATAAGCACTTCACTCTTTCTACTGCTTATACCTCTCCCTATACATCCAAGCATTCTGCTGGCATTTCGTGCTGCTCTATTACATTGTCTTCCCACCTTTAAGTCTTCTGAAATAATTACTCCTAAATCCCTTTCCTCAGATACTGAGGTCAGGACTGTGTCAAATATTCTATATTCTGCCCTTGGGTTTTTACGCCCCAGGTGCATTATCTTGCACTTATCCACATTAAATTTCAGTTTCCAGAGTTCTGACCATTCTTCTAGTTTTCCTAAATCCTTTTCCATTTGGCGTTTCCCTCCAGGAACATCAACCCTGTTACATATCTTTGTGTCATCAGCAAAAAGACAAACCTTACCATCGAGGCCTTTTGCAATATCACTTATGAAGATATTAAACAAAATCGGTCCCAGTACAGATCCCTGTGGAACCCCACTGGTAACATGACCTTGTTTTGAATGTTCTCCATTGACTACAACCCTCTGTTGTCTGTCACTCAGCCACTGCCTAATCCACTCAACAATATGGGAGTCCATGCTCAATGACTGCAGTTTATTGATAAGTCTTCTATGTGGGACAGTGTCAAAAGCCTTACTAAAATCTAGATATGCGATGTCTACTGCACCTCCACCGTCTATTATTTTATTCACCCAGTCAAAAAAATCTATAAGATTTGTTTGAAATGATCTCCCTGAAGTAAACCGATGTTGTTTTTCATCTTGCAATCCATGGGATTTTAGATGTTCCACAATCCTATCCTTTAATAGGGTTTCCATTAATTTGCCTACTATTGATGTCAGACTCACTGGTCTATTGTTGCTCGATTCCTCCCTACTACCTTTCTTGTGAATGGGCACGACATTTGGCAATTTCCAATCTTCCGGGACGACTCCTGTTACTAATGATTGGTTAAATAAATCTGTTAACGGTTTTGCCAGCTCACCACTAAGCTCTTTTAATAATTTTGGGTGTATCTCATCAGGCCCCTGTGACTTATTTGTCTTCACCTTAGACAGCAAACTTAGAACATCTTCCGCTGTAAAGATACATGCATCAAACGATTTATAAGTCATTCTTTCTAGTGGAGGTCCTTCTCCTTTTTCTTTTGTAAAAACTGAACAGAAGTATTCATTAAGGCAGTCGGCTAGCCCTTTATTCTCTTCTACATACCTTCCGTCCTTTGTTTTTAATTTAGTTATTCCTTGCTTTAATTTCCTTTTTTCATTTATATATCTGAAGAATGTCTTATCCCCTTTTTTCATAGACTGAGCTAGTTTTTCTTCTGCCTGCGCTTTAGAAGTTCTTATAACTTGCTTGGCCTCTCTCTGCCTAATCTTGTAGATTTCCTTATCTTCATTGCTCTGGGTTTTTTTATAATTACAAAATGCTAGCTTTTTATTTTTAATGATTTGGGCCACTTCTGCTGAGTACCAAAGTGGTCTCCTCCTTTTTTTGCTTTTACTGACAAGTCTAATGCAATTTTCTGTTGCCTTCAATAATGCACCTTTTAAGTAGTCCCATTTCTTCTGGACTCCATGTAATCCGTTCCAGTCTGATAAGGACTCATTTATGACTAATTTCATTTTTGAAAAGTCTGTTTTTCTAAAATCTAAAACTTTTGTTTTTGTGTGGTGGGACTCTTTCACAGTTCTTATATTAAACCACACTGACTGGTGATCACTAGATCCCAAGGTTTCGCCTACAATGACATCATATACCGAATCCCCATTTGTGAATACCAAATCCAAAATGGCCTCCCTCCGGGTTGGCTCCTCAACCACTTGTTGTAGAGATAACCCCAGTAGGGAATTTAGAATATCTGTACTCCTGGTAGAACTTGCTATTTTGGTTTTCCAGTTTATATCTGAAAGATTGAAATCTCCCATAATGATAACTTCTCCTTTCATTGTCATTTTAGCTATTTCTTCAACTAGTAGATCATCTAGTTCTTTAACTTGACCAGGTGGTCTATATATCACACCTACACGAGTTACTGCATGGTTAGCAAACTGCAACGTAACCCAAACTGACTCTATGTTGGCCTCACCAACTTGTATTAGGTTAGATTTAATGCTATCTTTCACATACAGGGCCACTCCTCCTCCTTTCTTGCCTTCTCTGTCTCTTCTGTATAAAGAGTACCCTGGTATGGTTATGTCCCAGTCATTTCTTTCATTAAACCATGTCTCCGTAACAGCCACTAAATCTACATTCTCAGATGCCATTATTGACCCAAGTTCATAGATTTTTTTACCTAAACTGCGAGCATTTGTAGACAGGACTCTGAGCTTATCATTTCTTAACCTCTGTGCTTCTGACCTGTTCTGGCATTGTTTCGGGGGGCAATTAGACTCTTTTATTTTCACTCTTTTGCCCCCCCTTCCTAGTTTAAATACTCTTTCGCAAATTCTTGGAGTTGTTCACTAAGTACATTTGTTCCTTTGAGAGAAAGATGCAAACCATCTTTTTTGTACAGTTCCTTTCTATTCCAAGTAGAGCTATCATGAGAAACAAAGCCAAATCCTTGCTCTTGACACCATTTTCCAAGCCATATGTTGAACTCCTTTATGCGCCTCTGCCTATCATTCTGAACATTATGCACAGGCAGAACTTCAGAAAATGAAATGGTGGATGCAAAATCCTGTACGTCATTACCAAGTGTGATAAAAGATTTTTTTCACCTCTGACACTTCATTGCAAGCCAGGTCATTTGTCCCTAGATGGACAAGAACATCCACGTCCCCTTCCTGCTTTGCTTGCTTAACAATATTAATAATACGTCTTCTATCTCTTCTAGCAGTAGCCCCAGGGAGACATCTCACAAAACCATTTTCTTTAAGCTCCACACTTCTTATGATTGAATCACCCAGCAACAGCTGCTTCCTTTGAGACTTCACTTTATCTTTTTTGTTGCATACATTAGACATAGGAGTCGATGGTTTCTCACCCTCTGTGCTTGAGTCCATATCCATGTTGTCCTTACATTCTGAGAGTGCTGCAAATGAATTATGGAGAACCACCGACTGTGGGACATGTCTTCTATCCACCACTCTAAGACTTCCAGAACCTACAGTAACCCATCTGCCATTTCTGGGGGTCCTCTGTGGCAGTGGCAGTGGCATTGCAGCAGTCCTAGCTGGAGTTTGCTTAACAGATAATTTAAATATTTCAGCTTTCAAAAATGCAATTTCCTGCTGCAGTAAGGAGAACTGTCTACAGATCTGACAGCATCCGAATCTCCAAAGAGTGGAACATGAAATAAATGCACAACAATTCCTGCACTGAACCAAGTCTGCCATTTTAAAGAGGAGAAAAAAAAAATAAAAATAAAAAATTGTAACTTTAAATCAAACAAATCAAACAAATCTTACCTTTTTTTTTTTTGTATTGTTTCCACCTTCCAGCCTACCTCCTGACTATCTCCTGCAATATCTCTTTACTAGTACTTAATGTAGTACTTGAAGGTAGTACTTGCAGCTAATGAATGAATACTGTATGACATTGTTTTTCAAGCTCTGCATTCTTATCGGTGATGCCCTTCACCTTTTGCCCTAATACACTCCAAAGATTATATTTTCAAACAAATAAATATGAAAAACATTAAGTTTTAGCCAGTCTATACTCATAAATACTGTATAGGAATTATAGATGCCGTTTTAAAGGGTTTCAGTCACTCTGCTATTCTAATAATTATCCGTGCCCTCGTTACTGTAGAATTCGTACTTTTATAATATGTAAATTAGCCTCTAGGAGTGGGGGGGCGTTGCTCCTGCACCTAGAGGCTCCCGTCTCCCACCTCAAGGCACACCTTCCAAGTGTTGATTGACAGGGCTAGGCATTGTTCGCATCCTTCTGCATGCCCTGTGCCCTGGGGAAATCTCGCGCCGTTCGGTATTCTGCGCAGGCGTGGTGAGAAAGCTGGCAGCCTGCGAGCGTCCCTCCCTCACCGCGCCTGCGCAGAATACCGAGCGGTGCGAGATTTCCCCAGGGCTCAGGGCAGGCAGAAGGATGTGAATGATGCCTGGCCCTATCAATCAACACTTGAAAGGCGTGAGTTGAGGTGGGAGACAGGAGCCTCTAGGTGCAGGAGCAACGCCCCCTGCTCTTAGAGGCTCATTTACATATTATAAAAGTAAGAATACTACAGTAGCGCGGGCACGGATAATCATTAGAATAGCAGAGTTAGGTGCAGCTGACAATAGCACATTGCTAATGTCAGCCAGTTTAATACTGAAAGTTCTAGTGACAGAAACCCTTTAAACTGTGTTGCAATTTCTTAGAGCCATTTTAGTGTGAATTTTAGCATGGAAAACCACGATTGAGGAAGAAGATGGAGGATCACATGACAATGGAAGGAAGTGGAGTAAAAGCTTGCAATGATTAGCTCCGAAGCTGACAGTGGCGGCAGTGGGCAGACAGCTCCTTATGCTGAGACAGACAATTCTGTCTTCAGTTTGTGACCTGGAAGAGTGTCATTTGGCAGTGTCTGACAAAAAACTTGTTACGAACAAGGGTTGGGAAGCGTGCACCCCTGACTGCCACCCACGCCTCTGCCCCTACCTACTTGCACGATCCCTCCTAGGTAACGGGGCGCAACTGAATGGCAGTCCCTAACTTAAGTAAGTGCACGGGAAAACAAAAGACAGGGCAAACAGAACACAAAGCAAGTCAAACTAGCCAAAGTCAAATACCAGGAAGTCAAATCAGAACAAGGGAGCAACAAGAGCGAGTCCAAACACAAGCCGGAAGTCAGTACCAGGAGATCATGACAAACAACAGGGGATAAGCAGAAGCTAGGTCAAACGAGCAGAGCCGAGGTCAGGATTCAGGAACACAATGCCAGGAATACAGGAGCGTATAAAGACCTTCGTCACAGGCAATCTGTGGCCAGCAGGCTGCCTGTTTAAATAGTCCTGGCTGGTGAGTCACATGACGTGGCCAGTGTCATGTGAATCACAGCAGCCCAACTCAGCCGAGCACCGATCCTAATTATCGGCGCTCGGCTCCCCTGCTGCTCGGCTGCCATGGAGACGAGGACGCAGGCTGCATCCTTTCCCCTCTCCTTGCGCAGGTTGCCGGCGGTAATTCAAAGGAAGCACGCTCTGCTTTCCCCTCGCTACAGTACCCCCTCTTCTACAAGGGGCCATCGGACCCAAAGTCATAGGATTGGGTTTCTCCGGATGAGCCAGATGGAACCTCTTCACCAGTCTGGCAGCATGTAACTTATTCATCGGCACCCAAGACCTCTCTTCTGGCCCGAAACCCTTCCAATGCACCAGATACTGGAAAGAATTCCAGACCTTTCTAATATCAATAATCCTTAAGACCTCGAATTCCATTTGTCCGGCAACCTCCACTGGAGGCGGAGGTTCCACTGAAGGAACAACAGGTGACACATACTTCTTTAGTAAAGATTTGTGAAACACATTGTGGATGCGAAAGGAATCAGGTAGTTTTAGTTTAAATGATACAGGGTTAATAACCTTAATAATCTCGTAAGGACCAATAAATCGTGGAGCAAACTTATTAGATGGTACTTTAAGAGACAGGTTTTTGGTAGATAGCCATACCTTCTCACCCACCACAAAATCCACTCCATGAAAGCGTCTATTATCAGCCTTGATTTTCTGAACCTCCTGGGCTTTCTTCAGGTTCGACTGAACCTGGGCCCAGACTGTGCACACTTCTCTAACCAATTTATCTGCTTCCGGAACTTGTGAAGAAGACGGCGACAATGAATTAAATCGTGGATGGAACCCAAGATTACAGAAGAATGGCGACACTCCCGTGGATGAGTTCACAGGGTTATTGATAGCAAACTCAGCCAAGGGTAGATGTCGCACCCACAACAGTTGATTATCAGAAACATAACATCTCAAGAATTGTTCCAATGACTGGTTTAACCGTTCGGTTTGACCGTTAGTTTCAGGGTGAAAGACGGAAGAAAAGGACAAAGAAATATCACGTTTATGACAGAAGGCTCTCCAGGACCTTGAAACAAATTGAACGCCTGTATCAGAGACAACATTCTCAGGAATCCCATGGAGACATACCACATGATCCACAAACAGAGAAGCCAAAGTTTTTGCATTATGGAGCTTTGCCAGTGGAACAAAATGCACCATTTTACTAAATCTATCAACCACTACCCATACCACCGACTTACCCTCTGAGACTGGAAAGTCGGTGATAAAATCCATGGAAATATGTGTTCATGGTCTACTGGGAATAGGCAGTGGTCGTAACTAACCAGCCGGGCGAGTTCTGGGAGTTTTGGCTTTGGCACATACCTCACATGAAGACACATGCAAGTTCATATCTCTAGATAACGTGTGCCACCAGTAGGACCTGGAGATTAGTTCCTTGGTGGCATAAACACCGGGGTGTCCACATAACACTGAATTATGACACTCACTCAAAAACCGGAGACGTAAGTGAACTGGAACAAGCAATTTATCATGGGAAGACTGTACCGGAGCTAGATGTTGTTCCGCCTCAATTTCGGTGGTAAGATCGGAGGACATTGAGGCCACAATGATACCAGTGGGCAAGATAGGTTCAGGAGGAGTGTCTGGCGGTTGAAAGGCATGAAAACTTCAGGACAAGGCATCGGCTTTTACATTTTTACCCTGTTTCCCCGAAAATAAGACAGTGTCTTATATTAATTTTTGCTCCCAAAAATGCGCTAGGTCTTATTTTCAGGGGATGTCTTATTTTCCATGACACAGGGGGATCAGAGGGGGGAATCAAAATGGCACAAGAGAATCAGAGGGGAGGGGGATTACTATTTTACGGTAGTACCCCCTTCTGATCCTCCTGTGTCATTTTGATTCCCACCTCTGATCCCCCTGTGTCCTTTTAAGTGATCCCACGCCCCTGTGCCAGTGGACAGTGGATTATTTAGTCTCTCTCCCCCCTCCCACCTTCACCAGACATCCCCCACTACTTTATCAAACATTTCCCCCCCACCACCTCAGTCACTCCTGTGTGTCTGTGCCAGCCAGATTCCACACAATGTGCCCAGTTCCTGCCCCGTGCGACTCACTGTCTAATCGTGAGTCAGCCAGATTCCGTCAGGGCAGAGCGAGCAGCAGGCGGCAGCTTCTCCTGGCGGCAGCGCAGGCTCTCTGATTTAAAGAGACCTCGCACCGCCTGAACAGCTCTGGATGCGCTGCGGCCAATCAGTGAGCTGCGCGGCGGCAGCCGCCGCTACAGTCCAGAGGATTCAGACGCCCTACGGTAGCGTCAGGGGCCTTATATTCTGGCGGGGCCTTATTATCGGGGAGGCCTTATTTTCGGGGGGATGCCTTATATTACAGGGATAGGCAAAACTAGAGGTAGGTCTTATTTTCGGGGGATGTCTTATTTTCGGGGAAAGACGGTACTTCCTGGCCTGAAAGTAATAGAAAAGTTAAAATGCGTAAAGAATAACGCCCATCTTGCTTGACTAGGATTCAAACGTTTTTCGGATTCCAGAAACAATAGATTTTTATGATCCGTAAGAACAGTGATGCAATGCTGAGCCCCCTCCAAAAAATGTTGCCATTTCTCAAAAGCCCATTTAATAGCGAGCAGTTTTCGGTTCCCAATGTCGTAATTTCTCTTGGTAGGGGAGAACTTCCGGGAGAAAACCGCACATGGCCTTAAATTAGTAAGATTAGATGATCCCTGAGAGAGAACTGCTCCTACTCCGTCCTCAGAAGCATCGACCTCGACAATAAACGGCTTTTCTTCATCTGGCTGAATCAGGACTGAGGTGTTACCGAAACACCTCTTGAGGGCTTCGAAGGCTTCTATGGCCTCAGATGACCAATTAACAAGATCCGTCCCCTTCCTGGTTAGGTCGGTCAGAGGTTTTAGCAATAACCGAAACGTTTTTAATAAATTTTCGATAATAATTAGCAAGCCTCAGAAAGCATTGCAACGCCTTAAGGGAAGAAGGTCTCACCCACTCTTGAATGGCTTGTACTTTCCCCGGATCCATCTTAAAAGATTGAGGGGTAAGTATATAACCTAAAAACAAAATCTCTAGTACCCCAAAAATACACTTTTCTTTCTTGGCAAATAATTGATTTTCCCTAAGAACTTCCAGCACTTGCCTGGTATAAGTGACATGGTATTCCCAACTAGGTGAAAAGATCAGGATGTCATTCAAGTAAACTATCATACATTTGGCAATAAAGTTTCTGAAAATGTCATTAATGAAGTTTTGAAATACCGCCGGCACATTACAGAGACCAAACGGCATGACCAAATATTCAAAATGACCCTCAAGAGTGTTAAAAGCTGTCTTTCACTCGTCCCACTCCCTAATACAAATCAAATTGTAGGCTCCTTTTAAATCAAGCTTAGAAAACCAACAGGCCCCAAGCACCTGATTGAACAGGTCTGGAATCACTGGTAGGGAATACTGATTTTTATTAGTAATTTTGTTTAATTCCCTATAATCGATACAGGGTCTCAAACCTCCATACTTTTTCGCCACAAAAAAGAACCCTGCCCCTATAGGTGAAACAGAGGGTTTGATATGACCCTTTAATAAGCTTTCTTTGAGGTTCTCCTTCATAGAGATTCGCTCAGGACCGGATACATTATAAATACGGCCCTTTGGAAACTTAGACCCTGCAACAAGATTAATGGCACAATCATATGGTCTGTGGGGTGGCAGCTTCTCAAAATCAGATGAGGAAAAAACATCAATAAAGTCACTAATGTGCGGAGGGAGGTTTTTAGATTAAATCGTGATTCCAGCCTGGACAACCAGTAAACAATAGGAAAAACATTTAGGAACCCACTTCTCAACTTCACCAGCAGTCCAATTAATGACAGGGTTATGAAGCTGAAGCCATGGCATGCCCAAAACCACTTCTACAGGTAAGTTCTCTAATACAAGAAAATAACAAATTTCGGTGTGACAAACCCCCACAGTCATAGTAACCTCAGGAGTACAAAATTTGACTGTCTAACCCACCAAGGGAGTAGAGTCAATGGCAACTATGTGGATGGGGTTAGGAAAAGCCAACATGGGTATTCCCATAGAGAGAATACATTTATAATCAACAAAACATAGTGGCGGAACCCGAGTCAGTAAAGGCCTCCCCAGTAGCCATACTGGAACCAAAAGAAATCATCACTAATACTAATAGTTTTTTCCTTACCACCTCTTGAAGTACCTTATCTTTGGAAACATCCGGTTTGGGTGACCTTCCGGAAGGAGGGACCTTGGGGCAATGTCGTACCCAATGGCCGAAGTCGCCACAATAAAAACATGTACTGCGCTGGCGACGTTGGTCTCTCCTCATCATCCCAAGTTGCATGGGCTCATCCAAAAGAGTTTCCGCCTTGACCCCCACAGGAAAGGAGTCAGGTTTGGTCGTAGCCTGTGGAAAGAACAGATGCTCCCACTGACGTTCCCTAATGCGTCTGTCCAGTCTCACAGCAAGAGTCATAATTTGTTCTAAAGTGTCAGGACAGGTGTAGCTAACTAGCATGTCTTTAAGACTTTCGGAGAGTCCGGCCCTGAACTGACATTTCAGAGCGGGCTCATTCCAGCCCAAGGAAACACACCACTTCCGTGCAATATTCCTCTACTGGTCGGTTTCCCAGAGTGAAGGATTTCAACTGGGACTCGGTCACCCTATCCGGTTCATGATAGAGGATACCCAGAGCCTGAAAAAAGCTTCAGACATAAAACACAGGGGGTCAGTGGGCAGGGAGTATGCCCATTCCTGTGGGTCACCTTGTAACAAAGAGATAACAATCCCCACTTTTTGTTGTTCGGATCCAGAAGAATAGGGGCGTAAACAGAAGTACAACTTACAGCTCTCCCTAAATGCAAGGAAACATCTGCGGTCCCCCGAAAACCGATCCAGCAACTTAACATGGGGTTCCATGTGCTGTACGGAGGGACCCAGTACAGGTAGGGTCTGAGCAGATTCCTGTTGCTCTAATCTTTCCTCTAACTCTTGAACAATTTGTTCAAGGGTATGGACCTGATCAGTGAGCACTCGCATCGGGTCCATAATGTAGGTGGGCCTGTGATTCTGTCACGGACGGGGGTAGGGAAGCCTGCACCCCTGACTGCCACCCACGCCTCTGCCCCTACCTACTTGCACGATCCCTCCTAGGTAACGGGGCGCAACTGGACGGCAGTCCCTAACTTAGGTAAGTGCAGGGGCAAACAAATATTGGTTATACCTCCACACTACGTTGGATGTATGGAGGTATAATGTCACAACCCAAACTATTGTCAATAAATTGTGTGAACTGGGTATCTTAAAACATAACTTTTACTATATAATGTTAAAAGAAGTATAAATTACACCACATTATTGTGAGACAAAAATCGCACTTTGACAGAAGCACCACTAACTAATGTCCTGTAGGGAGATCCACACCTGGTGGCGATTGGTCCTTTTGTAAGTGGCAGAAGGACACTGGTGACCGGTACACTTGTGTTTAAGGCATAAATTTGTTCTCCTGTTTGTCCCTCACACAAATCCCTACCTAGAAGGAGGGCAGGGGGCTGAACTGGTTACCTGCCTATCAGACACCGAGCACCCGCCCCGACAGGGGCGACCCCATACGGAAACTTTCCCTAAGTATGGGCCTAATTCTAAATTGTACCCTGTTTATAAAGCCCTACATGCCATGTTTCATTCTGATTTACCAGAAATCATCAGGGGACTTCAAAGAACATTCAGGGTTAACTAGAAAGGGAAATACAAAATACACTGAATATTGGTCACTTACAATCCTGAGTGACGGATTATATACAGCAAATGCTAAAATTATATGTTGGTATCTACTTACTAGAATCGAAAGTAAGTTCCCCGTCGTATTCTATGAATGGATAATCAGTGGCTCATATCCATGCTAGGTATAGGGAAGTGTCCCATATAGACCTATGCCTCGCCGCAATTGGTGGTGGTTTGGGAGAGCAACTGTTTATGGTCAGTCCCTCCTACATATACTCTGTATCTGGCTAATTCAACCCCCAATCACCTACCTCACCTGGCTCGAGTGGAGCGAACACCTTGCTTCGCGTCTGGAACGCACGCCATCTGCGTGCGTTCCACCGTGCCGGAAGTAGGAGTCATGTGATCCCGGGTTGCCGAAAATGGGGTGGGAACCTGTGTGTGAGCGTCGTCTGCCGCTTAGCAACAACGCGACTAGTACAGACAGTGCCCACGTATGCCGCCAATGATGTTTTGACAGCTGGTAAATAATCGCAGAATCGCTTAACTGGATTTAACAGAACGGAATGGCTGAATACATTTTAAGATACCGATTAATTGTGATATACAGCAAAAGATTAATCAGTAATCATTCATTCAGGTGTCACAAAGAGGCGTTCCAAGAGAAGTATTACAAGGGAAAAAGGGGGACGAGGCAGCCTTATTTTAAATGAAGCTGCTATAATTCAACTGCTCATTAAGTCCTAAGGGATGGGTGGTCTTGAGGTAAAAGATCCATTTTGCCTCACACTGGAGGATTTTCCTGTCCAAATCACCTCGTCTCACCCCTGGCTTAATCTTCTCAATGCCCATAAATGAGAGGCAATCTGTCCTCCCTCCATGTTCCGCTCTGACATGCCGCGAGACAGACGTGTCCCAAGCATTTTTTACGTCACCTATATGTTCACCTATCCTCCTCCTAGTTCTCTTGTTGTTTTGCCCACGTTCTCTTTACCACAGTCACAGGTTATTTTGTAAACCACTCCTGTGGTTTTGCAATTAATGAAATCCCTGACCGTGTACGTCTTGCGGGTGTTGCTGCTCTTAAATGTTTTTGCATTGGTCATATATCTACACGCCATACATCCTCCGCATCTATAGTTGCCATAGAAACCTCTCTAGCCACGTTTTATTTGTGGGTGCTGGTGTGAAGTGGCTGTTAACCATCAGGTCACGAACACTCCTACCTCGCCTGTACGTGATACTGGGGTACTCTTTAATGACTTTACAAATATCCGGGTCCATCCTAAGTACATGCCAGTGCCTAGAGATGATCTCCCTTATTGCAGTAGAGGATCCATTGAACGTACTGATAAGGCGAATTTCTCTTTTATTCGCTTGAGAGTGAACCCCCATTGGTTGTTCATTTTTAGGGCTAAGAAGGGAAACACGGTCACAATTGAGGGCTGCTTGGTAGGCTGGTGTCAATATACCCGCCAGGTAGCCTCGGTCAATAAATCTGGTTCTCAGATCATCAGCCTGTCGTATAAAGTCAGAGCGTCTGGAGCAATTCCTCCTTAGCCGCAAGTATTAGTACTTCTACCAACTCTCTCTTGAGGTGGGAGAGTAGCCATCCTTTCCCCCTCAAGAAAGGGATCCCCCTGAGGCCAATACTTGCGGCCAAGGAGGAATTGCTCTAGACGCTCTGACTTTATACGACAGGCTGATGATCTGAGAACCAGATTTATTGACCGAGGCTACCCGGCGGGTATATTGACACCGGCCTACCAAGCAGACCCACGGTCAGGGATTTCATTAATTGCAAAACCACAGGAGTGGTTTACAAAATCACCTGTGACTGTGGTAAAGAGTACGTGGGCAAGACAACAAGAGAACTAAGGAGGAGGATAGGTGAACATATAGGTGACGTAAAAAATTCTAGGGACACGTCTGTCTCGCGGCATGTCAGAGCGGAACATGGAGGGAGGACAGATTGCCTCTCATTAATGGGCATTGAGAAGATTAAGTCAGGGGTGAGACGAGTCGATTTGGACAGGAAAATCCTCCAGTGTGAGGCAAAATGGATCTTTTACCTCAAGACCACCCATCCCTTAGGACTTAATGAACAGTTGAATTATAGCAGCTTCATTTAAAATAAGGCTGCCTCGTCCCCCTTTTTCCCTTGTAATACTTCTCTTGGAACGCCTCTTTGTGACACCTGAATGAATGATTATTGATTAATCTTTTGCTGTATATCACAATTAATCGGTATCTTAAAATGTATTCAGCCATTCTGTTCTGTTAAATCCAGTTAAGCGATTCTGCGATTATTTACCAGCTGTCAAACCATCATTGGCGGCATATGTGGGCACTGTCTGTACTAATCGCGTTGTTGCTAAGTGGCGGGCGACGCTCACACACAGGTTCCCACCCCATTTTCCGGCAACCCGGGATCACATGACTCCTACTTCCGGCACGGTGGAACGCACGCAGATGGCGTGCATTCCAGACGCGGAGCAAGGTGTTCGCGCCACTCGAGCCAGGTGAGGTAGGTAATTGGGGGTTGAATTAGCCGGATACAGAGTATATGTAGGAGGGACTGCCCTCCTTCTAGGTAGGGATTTCTGTGAGGGACAAACAGGAGAACAAGTTTATGCCTTAAACACAAGTGTACCGGTCACCAGTGTCCTTCTGCCACCTTACAAAAGGACCAATCGCCACCAGGTGTGGATCTCCCTACAGGACGTGGTAAGATCCACCCAATTATTATTTTTTCACTTACTTTGTGACATTAGTTAGTGGTGCTTCTGTCAAAGTGCGATTTTTGTCTCACAATAATGTAGTGTAATTTATACTTATTTTAACATTTTATAGTAAAGGTTATGTTTTAAGATACCCAGTTCACACAATTTATTGACGTAAGTGCAGGGGAAAACAAAAGACAGGACAAACAGAACACAAAGCGAATCAAACTAGCTGAAGTCAAATACCAGGAAGTCAAATCAGTACAAGGGAGCAACAAGAGCGAGTCCAAACACAAGCTGGAAGTCAGTACCAGGAGATCACGACAAGCAACAGGGGATGAGCAGAAGCAAGGTCAAACGAGCAGAGCCGAGGTCAGGATTCAGGAACACAATGCCAGGAATACAGGAGCATATAAAGACCTTAATCCCAGGCTAGCAGGCTTCCTGTTTAAATAGGCCTGGCTGGTGAGTCACATGACGTGGCCAGCGGCACGTGACTCTCAGCAGCCCAACTCAGCCGAGCGTCGATCATAATTATCGGCGCTCGGCTCCCCTGCTACTCGTCTGCTGCCATGGAGACTAGGATGCAGGCTACGTCCTTGCCCCTCTCCTTGCGCACGTTGCCGGCGGTGCTGCGAAGGAGACACGTGCCGCCTGTTCCTCGTTAAAAAAATTATTATAAAAACAAGCCATTAATGTAGTGTGATAGGGATAGTATATGGCTAGAACAGGGGGGTATAATTGGGTAGATTTTAAGGAATTTGATTAGGGAAAGCTATATGGAAATCTTTGAGGGAGTGAGCCACTGGTTACCCAGTTGAGTGTTTAATATAGCTGCTGGTTGGCAGCTAGTTCTGCATTACTAAACCCCCTGCAAGAAAAAGAAACAAATTTGTTTCTGTATATGAACAGACAAAAAAATAAATAATAATAATAAATGTTTCTACCAATTATAGGCTTATTAGCAGCACCTCAATAGAATTCTGCTGCAAACGCTGAGCAATAGTTTTGAGCACAAATACTAAAATCGCGAATTTTAATCGCGAATATTGCCACTTCGAGAATTGATGAATATTTTGAATATAGTACTATATATTCGTATTCGCGAATAGTGTTGATCGAGAATATTCTAATTGAGAATTTATCGTGAATTTATCGCGAATATTGGCACTTAGCAACATCCCTAGCAACCAATAGGAAAGTAGCCTACCCCTTACTGTTTACCGCGAATATTCAAATTGCATATTTTTATCACGGATACATTACATTACCGGTTTTCACAATCAAGTAAATAATGACTGGAGATCACGAATTATCAAATTTATGGCAAATATTCGGCCCAAAATTTTCTAAATATCGCAAATTTTAATATTGCCTAGTCCGCTTATCACTACTGAGCAATTGCACATTATTTTCTTTTAAAAACCATTTCAGTGGATTATACCCATGTTAGTAGATGTGTTGCTTTATTTTACTCGTCTTATAAAACATTTTACATTGTAGCAAAAGCTTTTTGCGGCAATAACAGCTATTATATTCAATGGGGTCTGGATGGAAGGCGGCAATATCAGGCAATGCGGGATCAAGAGAACCAGCAGGCTGGAACAACCTGCCGTAGAAGACAGCCATAAATGTGAAACTAGCCTCATTAAACACATTGCATATTACTGTAAGATAAAGTTCAGTTATAGAAAAAGCATTTTATGGCAGGAAAGCCATTTTATACCTGTGTTATTGAAAGTATAGTGCAAAGACATTTTATTGCAAACATTACATTGCTATGTCCATGTTAGCAAATGCATTATTACATCAGACCATGTACTTCAAAGACATTTTGCCACATAAATTGCAGTTATACCTGTGTTATTGAATGTATACTGTAGTTCAACGACATTTTACTGCAAACATTGCATAGCACGTTCCATGTTAATGAACATTTTACTGAATAAAACCGTGTAGTTCAAAGACATTTCACAGAAAAAAATGCATTCTCATACCGGTTAGTGAACGCATAGTGCAAAAACATTTTACCACAAAAATGTAATTATTACCAAAATAAATAGTCTATACCAGTGTGCATTGCATTTGTAAAAGCAGAGGTACAATTAATTGAGCCATTGTCTTCAAATTACAGAAAACTTGCAACTTTGCTAGTACCATTAATAATCTGTAATAGAAAAGGAAAGTTCAGCAGCTCTCACCTGCCCACTCCTTCACCTGTGAGCACGGAAAACCCGAGTCAGGTCCGGGTAGCATAGATGCGAAAAATTGAAGAAATCCAGCTCCACTTGGAAAAGACAAACTTTATTTTGCTTGCGGTAAAATCTCATCCAATAGTTACATGTCTTGTCTACGTGTTTCGGGCTACCAGAGACAATTCCAGCCCTTCCTCATGACACAGTAAGACATTAAAAGGGGCACCTTTTAATGGGGAAACTGCACCTGTCTTCACTAATTGTGTTCACATGACTGCAAATCCCCTCAAAGGAAAGCCACACCTTTAAACAACTCTTCTCATGAGAATAACAGAAGAAAAAAAACATATTATACATAGTAAAATAAACTATGCAAGAAAACACATAAGGTATATACTGGCTTGGAAATCAATAAAAATATAATAAAAGAAGAGGTTGTATTCCTAAAAAGGGGAAAGCTATAGAGACTTTGAAAATATAAATTATTGTTGCAGGATTAGGTCCAAACGTTTATTCAAACCATCTGGTTGACGTGTATTTAATGCAAAAATCCAGAAGGATTCTCTATTTAATCATTTTCTTCTGTGGTCTCCTCCACGTTTGGGCAAGAAAACTCTTTCTATGCCTTGTATTACCATATCTGATGTGTCCCCACCATGGCAGACAGCAAAATGCAGACTAGCTGCAGATACATTGCGGTTGCCATGGTGGGGCACATCAGAAATGTGTTTGCGTATTCTAGTTTTGATGGCATTGATGGTGCAACCCACATACTGCAACTTGCATTTTTTACATGTAATTAAATAAACTGCATGAGTGGTGTTGCAGTTAAGATACGATTTCATTTGAAATACTCTATCATTTGAAGCTGAAACAAAAGTCTTGGAGATAGATATGCATGCAACAGATGCACTTGTGGTGTCCACACCTGTAACTCCCTTTGGTCTTAAGCCAGACTGGTTGCAATTTTTTCTTTTCCTGGTATAGACTAGGGCTGACATACCCCATCTGCAACTATGTCAGTCCATTCTTTATCATATGCCAGGACAGGAAAATGTTTTTTTTAATGATACAACATATTTGTTTAAACTCTGTACTATATTGTGTAACAAACAGATTATTCTTCCTGTTACTATTCCTTTTAGAGTTTTTGTTGTAATTTTTATTTCTGTTAGTAACTGTATTACGGGGTGCAACCCCCTTCAACACATTTTCCTGTCCTGGAAAAACCAGGGATCCTCTTTCAATAATTAAAATCTGTTGTATTGCATCCTCAACTTGTTTAGTGCCATAAGCTCTTTTATATAATCTGTGAGAAATATTTTCAGCCTCAATCATGAAGCTTTTTTCATCCGTGCAATTTCTTCTTGCACGTATTATCTGACCTCTTGGTATATTGGCTATGACATGTTTAGGGTGACATGATGTAGCGTGTAATGTAGTATTCCTTGCCATGGGTTTTCTATAAGTACATGTGAAGACTTGATTGGTGGAGGGATCCTCCTCAGGCGCAAATCCAAAAAGGAAACTTCCCGCATATCATGGTAACATAGTAACATACTACATAAGGCCGAAAAAAGACATTTTGTCCATCCAGTTCGGCCTGTTATCCTGCAAGTTGATCCAGAGGAAGGCAAAAAAACCCTGTGAGGTAGAAGCCAATTTTCCTCACTTTAGGGGATTAAAAATTCCTTCCCGACTCCAATCAGGCAATCAGAATAACTCCCTGGATCAACGACCCCTCTCTAGTAGCTATATCCTGTAATATTATTACACTCCAGAAATACATCCAGGCCCCTCTTGAATTCCTTTATTGTACTCACCATCACCACCTCCTCAGGCAGAGAGTTCCATAGTCTCACTGCTCTTACCGTAAAGAATCCTTTTCTATGTTTGTGTACAAACCTTCTTTCCTCCAGACGCAGAGGATGTCCCCTCGTTACAGTCACAGTCCTGGGGATAAATATTTGATGGGATAGATCTCTGTACTCACCCCTGATATATTTATACATAGTAATTAGATCTCCCCTCAGTCGTCTTTTTTCTAACGTGAATAACCCTAATTTTGATAATCTTTCAGGGTACTGTAGTTGCCCCATTCCAGTTATTACTTTAGTTGCCCTCCTCTGGACCCTCTCCAGCTCTACTATGTCTGCCTTGTTCACTGGAGCCCAGAACTGTACACAGTACTCCATGTGTTGTCTGACTAATGATTTGTAAAGTAGTAGGAATATGTTCTCATCACGGGCATCTATGCCCCTTCTGATGCAACCCATTATCTTATTGGCCTTGGCAGCAGCTGCCTGACACTGTTTTTTGCAGCTTAGTTTGCTGTTTATTAAAATCCTAGATCCTTTTCCATGTCAGTATTACCGAGTGTTTTACCATTTAGTATGTACGGGTGACTTGCATTATTTCTTCCCATTTGCATAACTTTACATTTGTCAGTGTTAAACCTCATCTGCCACGTATCTGCCCAAGCCTTCAATCTATCCAGATCCCTCTGTAGTAGTATATTGTCCTCTTCAGTGTTAATTACTTTACACAGTTTAGTGTCATCTGCGAAAATTGATATTTTACTATGCAAGCCTTCTACAAGATCATTAATAAATATATTGAAGAGAATAGGGCCCAATACTGACCCCTGAGGTACTCCACTAGTGACAGTGACCCAATCTGAGTATGTACCGTTAATAACCACCCTCTGTTTTCTATCATTGAGCCAGTTACTTACCCACTTACAGACGTTTTCTCCCAGTCCGAGCATTCTCATTTTATATACTAACCTTTTATGTGGTACAGTGTCAAATGCTTTGGAGAAGTCCAGATACACGACATCCATTGATTCGCCGCTGTCAAGTCTAGAACTTACCTCCTCCTAGAAACTGATTAAATTAGTTTGACATGACCGATCCCTCACAAAGCCATGCTGATATGGCGTTATTTGCTTATTTCCGTTAAGATGTTCTAAGATAGCATCTCTCAGTAAACCTTCAAACAGTTTACCCACAACAGATGTTAAACTTACCGGCCTATAGTTTCCAGGCTCTGTTTTTGGACCCTTTTTGAATATTGGCACCACATTTGCTATGCGCCAATCCTGTGGAACATTCCCTGTCAGTATAGAGTCCACAAATATCAGAAAAAAGGGTCTGGCTATGACATTACTTAATTCCCTTAGGATACGGGGGTGTATGCCATCCGGTCCTGGCGATTTGTCTATTTTGATCTTTTTAAGTCGCTGTTGTACTTCTTCCTGGGTCAGACAGGAAACTTTTAATGGGGAATTTATTTCAACATTCAGCATTTTATCTGACAGTTTATATTCCTCAGTGAATACACTTGAGAAAAAAATATTTAACAGCTTTGCTTTCTCCTCGTCGCTCTCTGCGACTCCCCCTCCTTACTCTTTAAAGTGCCGACACCTTCAGATTTATACTTTTTAACATTTATATAATTGAAGAACATTTTAGGGTTAGTTTTACTCTCTTTGGCAATTAATCTCTCGGTCTCTAGTTTGGCCGCTTTTATTTGTTTTTTACATGTTCTGCTTTTTTCCTTATAATTTTTCAGTGCTTCCGTGCCACCCTCCTGTTTTAGTGTTTTATATGCTTTCTTTTTGTCATTTATTGCTTTCTTTACAGTTCTGTTTAGCCACATTGGTTTCTTTTTGTTCCTTAACCTTTTATTCCCATACGGTATGTACCTCTCACAATGAGATTTTAGGATGTTTTTAAAGATGTCCCATTTTGTGGCTGTATTTTTATTTTTGAGGACTTTGTCCCAGTTAGTTAGGCCTATGGCCTCTCTTAGTTGGCTAAATTTAGCTTTTTTGAAGTTTGGTATTTTTGTTCCTCCCTGTAGAAACGCTCTGTTGAATGATAATTGGAAGGTTATTACTTTATGGTCACTATTTCCCAGGTGTCCCCCAACCTGCACGTCTGTTGTTCTGTCAGGCCTATTGGTTAATACTAAGTCCAGTATGGCCGTCCCTCTAGTCGGGTCCTGAACCAGTTGGGAGAGGTAATTGTCTTTAGTTATTGCCAAGAATCTGTTTCCTTTATGAGATATACAAGTTTCCGTTTCCCAGTCTATATCTGGGAAGTTGAAGTCCCCCATAATAAGCACCTCATTATGATTTGCCGCCTTGTCTAACTCATTTAGTAGTAGATTTTCTGTGGACTCTGGTATATTAGGTGGTTTATAGTAAACTCCTATTAGTAATTTATTGTTGTTTTTAGCTCCATGTATCTCTACCCACAGTGACTCCACATGTTCATGTCCCTCACTTTTATCTTCACGGAATGTGGGCTTTAGACAGGACTTTACATAAAGACAAACCCCTCCCCCTCTCCGGTTTTGACGATCCTTTCTAAACAGACTGTAAGCTTGTACATTAACCGCCCAGTCATAGCTATCATCCAGCCATGTCTCAGTTATTCCCACTATGTCATAGTCCTCCTCACACATCACTAATTCCAGTTCACCAGTTTTATTAGTCAGGCTTCTGGCATTAGTATACATACATTTGAGAGGTTTATGTATATTTTTTACCCTACACCTTTCCTTCTGAACTGTTCTAGTCCCTCCTTCCATTCCTCCCCCAGTCCCACTACCTTGCCCCCGGTCTCTATCTGCACTATCTTCCCCTTCTATAGTGTAATTACACTCCCCCCCAGTCCCTAGTTTAAATACTCCTCCAACCTTCTAGCCATCTTCTTCCCCAACACAGCTGCCCCTTCCCCATTGAGGTGCAGCCCGTCCCTACGATAGAGCCTGCAACCGACAGAGAAGTCGGCCCAGTTCTCCAGGAACCCAAACCCCTCCATCCTACACCAGTTCTTGAGCCACTTGTTAATTTCCCTAATCTCCCGCTGCTTTTCTAGTGTGGCCCGTGGTACAGGTAGTATTTCGGAAAATACTACCTTTGAGGTCCTTGCCCTAAGCTTTTGACCTAAATCCCTGAAATCATTTTTAAGGACTCTCCACCTACCCCTAACTTTGTCATTGGTTCCGATATGGACCATGACCGCTGGATCTTCTCCAGCCCCTCCCAGTAATCTGTCAACCCAATCCGCGATGTGTCGAACTCTAGCGCCAGGAAGACAGCACACTGTTCGGCGATCACGGTCTTTGTAACAGATTTCCCTATCTGTCCCCCTAATAATTGAGTCCCCCACTACCAGCACCTGTCTGGCCTGCCCTGCTCTCCTGGTCCCCTGCTTACCGGAGCTGACATTCCCCTGACTGGCAGAGGAAGTGTCCGGCTGCGGCAGTGCCGTCCCTGGACTGACATGCCCCTCATCTGCCAAACGTGCAAACTTGTTGGGGTGTGTCAGATCAGGGCTAGCCTCCCTGGCACTCTTCCCTCTACCCCGCTTTCTAACTGTTACCCAGCTAGCTACCTCACTTTCCTCAGCCTCCTCTCTGTCACCCTCCCCCTCATCTACCCTAAAGAGTGCTTGCTCGGTGAGAAGCAAACTCTTTTGCAAATTGTCAATGCCTCTCAGTGTTGCAACTTTCCAGTTTAGAGACTCGATTAGCGATTCCAAACGGGTAATTTGCTCACATCTTGAACAAAGAAATACACCCTGGAACGGTTGTTCCAGGACTGCATACATCATGCAAGATGTGCACTGGACTGCGTTGTCAATTGTGCAACTCATACTAAATGGGGATTACACCACAAAAGCAAAAAATACAATACAATGTAGTACAAAGAAACTGGCTAATTGCAGTCCCCCACTGAAGTCCCTGAATATAAAGTCACACACTTACGCAACCACACTTAATCAACCACGCGTCGCGGTCAAACTCGCGTTATATATCTCTTTATATAAATATAAATGCAGCTCACTACACCAGCCTGGTTTGTTTCCCTCTGGATTCAAAAAGGTGGACAATAAAAGAAATAGTGTCCACACATGAGTTGATATAATCACAGAAGGATGGTATGGCCGCCACATCACCCGTCCAAACTAGGATCAGGTCATCGATGTAACGGCCATACCACCTGATATGATTCCAAAAAGGGTGGGTGTCGATGAGGAGAAAGCTCCTCTCCCACCATGCCATAAATGTATTGGCTATGGAGGGAGAGAACTTGGCCCCCATCGACACCACCGATACCTGAAGATAAAACTTATGGTTGAATATGAAGAAGTTGCGCCTGAGGAGGAAGTCCACCACCACAAGTACATATTCCTGCAAGCCTGCAGTAATATTCCCGTATATAACGCGTAGACAAGACATGTAACTATTGGATGAGAATTTACCGCAAGCAAAATAAAGTTTTCCTTTTATCCAAGTGGAGCTGGATTTCTTCAATTTTTCGCATTACTAATCTGGGTACTAAGTCTGTGATTTTTCATTTGTGGGCCTCATAATAAAATGCCTGGAAAATGTAGGAGTGCAAAATGAAAGATCCAAGTTTTAACAACAGAGACTCAGAATGTTGTAGGCCATAGTTATCAGTGGATTCCGACAGGTACCAAATTATTACTAAGGACAAACATGTTGAGATTGTGTACTACAGTTTTTTTTTCCTTTAATTTAATCAGTTTCTATGAGGCAGTAAGTTCAAGACTTGACCTGGGCGAATCAAAAGATATTATCTATCCTGACTTCTCCAAAGCATTTGATAATATGCCACATAAAAGGTAGGTACATAAAATGAGACTGCTTTGACTGGGGGAAAATGTGTATATGTGGGTAGAAAACAGGAGGGTTATTAACGGTACACACTCAGATTGGGTCACCATCACCAGTGGGGTATCACAGGCATCAGTATTAAGCCCAATTATCTTCAATATATTTACTAATGATCTTGTAGAGGAGTTGCACAGTAAAGATGAAAGAACACGTTTGTACCAAACTGGGTTCGGTCCAAGCGTTGATATTTTTTCAGATGGCACATGACCCTAAGAGGAAGTGTGGAGGGAGGAGGCTTTCCCTGATTGGCTCCCAGGACAACAGAAAGCCTGTATGAGCCAATTAGTGCTGCAGCATGCAGGGAGGTGCCCAAGAAGAACAAGCAGCGTCTGCCATACAAACCATCTTGGGGAGTCAGGAGCAGTAAGAATTAGAGTTGAGCGGACACCTGGATGTTTGGGATCGACAAGTTTGGCCGACCCGAACTTGACCCGAGCTTGACCCCGAACCCCATTGTAGTCGGGCATCTTCCGATCAGTAACAGATGTTTTCACTAAATTTAGTTCCCTGTCAGCAATGCAGAGCAGGGGTTCATTCACGGCAAAAGTGGGTTCATGTCATCCAGCAATTGAACAGAGGATTTTGAGAGTTTTAGGCCCATGTCACCCAGGCACAGCAGGGGTTCATTCACGGCAAAAGGGGATTCATGTCACCCAGCAATACAACAGAGGATTTTGAGAGATTTAGGCCCATGTCACCCAGGCACAGCAGGGGTTCATTCACGGCAAAAGGGGGTTCATGTCACCCAGCAATAGAACAGAGGATTTTGAGAGTTTTAGGCCCATGTCACCCAGGCACAGCAGGGGTTCATTCACGGCAAAAGGTGGTTCATGTCACCCAGCAATAGAACAGAGGATTTTGAGAGATTTAGGCCCCTGTCACCCAGGCACAGCAGGGGTTAATTCACAGCAAAAGGGGGTTCATGTCACCCAGCAATAGAATAGAGGATTTTGAGAGATTTAGGCCCCTGTCACACAGGCACAGCAGGGGTTCATTCACGGCAAAAGGGGGTTCATGTCACCCAGCAATAGAACAGAGGATTTTGAGAGATTTAGGCCCCTGACACCCAGGCACAGCAGGGGTTCATTCACGGCAAAAGGGGGTTCATGTCCCCCAGCAATAGAACAGAGGATTTTGAGAGATTTAGGCCCCTGTCAACCAGGCACAGCAGGGGTTCATTCACGGCAAAAGGGGTTTATGTCACCCAGCAATTGAACAGAGGATTGTCATGCCCCGCCCTGACTATGTGCGGAGGTCGGCCAGAATAGCAGCACGAGTTTAGTGTTTTGTTTTGGAGCCGTGCTGGATCCGCCTCTCATCAGGTGCACTGGGTGGGGTCATTAGTTTAAATAGCACTCCAGCCCAGTGCTCTGAGCGGATTATAGGAATCACTTTGGTCTTGGAAGCTAGGAAGGAAGGTTGTCTGTTCCAGCTCAGAAAGATAAGTGTGGTTTCAAGTTTGATTGTTTTGTGTCATCTCTCCCATCCAAGTTCTGTGCGAGCAGGCTGCTCCTATTTCCCCTCTTCACCATCTCAGGGAATTTAGGGTGCTTCCCTGAAGGCTCTGCATTTTAGTAGAGGATGTGGTTTCTTTTGCAGGGGGCATTGTTTGGTAAGATCTTTGGGCATGTTCTCTTCTTGAGAAGACTTAAACGGCCTGTAAGGAGAACCTGTGGAGGCAACATTAGTTTTGTGGACTGCCACTGGTGTTTTATGAGGTTTGACACCAGGGGTAGTGGGACATGACAATGTAAAGTCAAAACTGGGATTGTTTTTGATCCTTGCCTGTTGCGTAACAAAGTCTACAAACACCACGAAGGGGGGAATGGTACATTATGAAACTGTTTATAATGGGAATCACGTGTGATCCACTTCTTTTGTAGATTATAAGGGAGTTTTTGAACAATCAGATTGACACTTCTGGCGGTGTCCAGGAAGGCTATCCCTGCCAGATCTCCTTCTGCCTGAGCAACCTGTACCTCTATTAACAAGTCGCTGAGTTCCCTGAGTTTCCCGTACCCACTATTCTGGGAAAATTATCAATTATCATATATAAAGCCTTTTCTATAGCTTCTATTGACCCATAACACTCATCAAGTCTTTCCCACACCATCTTTAGGTCTTTGCCCAGATAATTTATGTTAATGTCTTTGATTCTTTTGGCGTGTTCAGCAGACTCGCTTCCAAGCAACTTTACCAAGAGATCTAACTCCTCACTAAAGGAAAGATCTAAGTCTCTTATGGTGTTCTGGAAGAAGGCTCACCATGCCCTGTAGTTCTCGGGGCAATCGATGGACTTTATAAGTTCTTTGATAACATTTAGCAAAGAACTTAGAAAAGTCCATGGCAGCCTGGTTAGCGCCAATACTACCCGGTGTTGTTGTTATGCTGCATCTCTGGTGTATTACCATACCTTTTAGGGGTTTCTGGCTTAGGGAAGTCTGTATAATACCATTCTGATGCAAAGGTTGTCTCTAAGTCGAGGTGAAGGTTGTAGCTTCTGTTTTGTAGGGCGGTATTTGTGATCAGCATCGTATTGTCGCATTCCGTTCTGCTGGAGGTACTGTGGTTCAAAGTAGGGTCTTTGACACTGTATAAGCTGGCTGATATACTGGATCTTAGTTGTAATCTGTTTTGGGATGCTGATGGATGTATTCTGAGATGCGCTGTGATGGATCTTGTTGATCTAGGTCTGGCCCAAGTACTTCACTGTGTTTCTCGGATTCTGGGAATTCCAAGGCTTCTAGGAACTCTGCTTTGGCTACTGCAGCTGCCGCTTATTTCACTGCAGCAAGTTTTTTCAGTGACGCTTACAGGCATGCTGTCTCTTTTTCCAGTGACTGTTGTAGGTGTGCTCTCTCTTCTTACAGTAATGCTCTTTTTCCTTTGACGCTTGCAGGCATGCTCTCTCTTTTCCCCTTAACGCTATCTCTTTCTTTAGTTGCATATCTTGTGCAGCAAAGGTAGACCTTACTTTTCCAGCCTCAGCTTCTGCACAGGCGAGAGCAGCCTTTTCTTTTATTGAGGACTTGCTAGAGCAGAATTGGTCCTGTAGGATTATGCCTGGCTAGCCGACATTGCGTGCCTTTTGCTGGCTGCTTAATGTCTCTGTGCGGACTCAGTCTAGGTTAGACCGGACTTCAGCATGGTTTGAATCATGCTGCCCTTGCTAGGGGCTGCACTCTCACTTCTTATGACTGTATGGCAGCCGCTGCAATCTTGTACGCAGGACCGCGTGTGTGATGGCAGTTCTGTATAGTCAGATCCACTATGCTGGTGACTAGCATCTCTTTTACTGTTCTGTCTTCATACACGTTCACACAGTGTGCAGTCTGACATTCAGCATAAACCATTCCTGTCTTCCAAATAAGAGGACTTGTTTATTGGTAAAAAGGATTGTTTGATTGGTAAAGCTACAAGAATACAAATAGCAAGTATAAGTATAAAGTATAGATAGCATGTACTATAACAGTAACAGTCATCAGGGAAAGCACATGGTAAAATGGCTGCCTATACATAAGATTATATGTCTAACATCTAACAGTTATAACTCCCTGAATAACAATACAACTAGCTGAACAGCTCTGCAACACACAGTATCCCTGGAATGAAGGTAGCTCTCTCACCAGATATGCTTTTACAAGGATGGTTGAGTTTGAAAAGAAGACATGCATAGAACAGCTCTGTATTGTGTCCTGGAGACTTCTCTTTCCCAGGATGCTTTGCATTCCCACAATTCTTTGCACCACCCACAATGCAGCAGTCTTTGTAACAGGAAAAACAAAGTGTAATACAACTTAACACCGCTAGATGGTGCTATCACCACATGAATCACTACATGAATAACAAGGCTCTGGCAGACGTGATCTGTAATAATTTTCCCTAACCCTGCTGTCACGGGGTTCCGAAGGTGCACTCGGTTCCCCATTGCCCGCAGAACTGTTGCTTAGCTTTTGGAATGAGGTTCTGTGTTTGACCTCATTCCCAGGGCGGCTTTACTAGCTGGGTGGCTCCTTGCTCCTAAGTCTGCCTTGAGCGCCGAGCTGATCACTCGGTGCTCGACTGGTTGGTCTGTCGGTCATGTGACGCTGGCCACGTCACATGACCCTCACTCCCCACTATAAATACAGGCAGCCTGCTGGCTACAGGTTGCCTGTTAATTTCTAGGTTCCTGGTATTTGTTGGACTGCTGAATACTTACCTGATCCTGTTCCTTGACCATCCTTTTGCCTGATCCTCCTGTACTGCGCATCCGTCCTGGTATTGTGACCTTGGCTCCCACCTGACTACTCTCTTAGGACTCCTCTTGTACTTCTTTGCTCTCCTGGTATTTATGACCCCGGCTTCTCCTGACAATTCTCTGCTTGCTCCATTTGTACTTTGCAGCTTTCCTGGTATTGACTCGGTCCGTTCACGTCCTGTTGTTTGTCTGTCTGTCATCCCTGCACTTACTCCAAGTTAGGGATTGCCGTCCAGTTGTCCCCTGTCATTAGGACTCGCGAGGCAAGTAGGCAGGGCCAGGGGTAAGGGTGGAGCGCAGTGGTCACTTCCCTTCCCCCTGTGTGTGTGTGTACGCGACCGTTACAGATTAACAGGCCCAATAACCACTGTATTATGAATCCTCTGGTGACCCTGACTGACTATGTCTCTAATCTGACGCAGATGGTGCAGGAGTTAGGGGAAAAACTCAGCTCTTTTGAGTTAGGGCAAGGCTCTTCCACTCCTCAGGCCTCCAGTCCGCATTTTGAGCCATAGATTAAGCTCCCAGAAACCTTTTCTGGAGACCGGAAGAAGTTTCTCTCTTTTAAGGAGAGTTGTAAACTTTACTTCCGTTTGCGCCCCGTGTCCTCTGGCCCCGAGAGTCAACGCGTGGGCATTATCATTTCCCGATTACAGGGTGATCCCCAGGACTGGGCATTCTCTTTACCTGCTGGTGCCAGTTGTTTATATTCTGTGGAGGGGTTCTTTCAGGCCCTAGGTACCCTCTATGATGAACCAGACAGGGCTCTAGTAGCCGAGACGGCTCTAAAGGCACTGGTTCAGGGCAATTTACCAGCGGAGGATTATTGCACCCAATTCAGAAGGTGGTGTGTCCCCTCAGGATGGAACGAACCAGCCCTGAAGAGTCAGTTCAGGTCAGGTCTGTCTGATAAATTAAAGGATCTTCTGGTCAGTTATCAACTTCCAGAGACCTTAGAGGAGATGATGACCCTTGTTGTCCGACTTGACCGACGGGTTAGAGAGAGACGACAGGAACAACAGTTCTCTTCCCAGATGGTGGTCCAGCCAGAGGCCTATCCCAGAGACAATGCTGAGGTCTCCACCGAGGAACCCATGCAGGTTGGCATGACCCGAGGGAATCTTCGCCGCAGACGTGGAGAATGCTTTTACTGTGGAGATTCTGACCATTGGATCAACCAGTGTCCTAAGAAGGTCCTCTCTGTCAAGTCTCCTAAGGCAAGGCAACCTAAAGACCAGGTACACCCTGAATTTTCTAAATGTAAGCTTTCGGTACCCATTACGATTTCTCTGGGAGTAGATAAATGGGCGGGTAAGGCCTTTATTGATTCTGGCTCAGCGGCTAGCTTTATTGACTCTGAGTATGCTGTTAGATTGGGTATTGCTATGTTTGCCTTACCAACTCCTATCCATGTCATGGCTATTGATGCTACTCCTCTTATTGGTGGTACGGTGAGCTTATGTACCTCGGAGATTTCTCTAACCGTGGGTGTGTGCCACTCAGAGAGATGTTCGCTTCTAGTCCTGGAGAACCTACCTGCTGAGGTGGTACTAGGGTTGCCTTGGCTCCGACTACATAACCCCACTATAGATTGGTCCAATGGGGAGTTGGTGAGATGGGGGCCTAAGTGTGACTCGTGCCTGTCCGTGGTACAGGCTGGGGTCTCAGTAAAGTCTGATACTTTACCCTCTGTTGTTAGAGAATATTCTGATGTATTCTCATCACCAACCCCAGAGGTTCTACCCCCCCATAGACCTTATGATTGTACCATAGAGCTAGTAGAGGGGGCCAAGTTTCCTAAAGGACGAATTTATAATCTTTCTATGCCCGAACGCAAGGCCATGGAAGATTATATTAAGGAGAGCCTTGGTAAAGGGCATATTAGACCTTCTTTCTCTCCTATGGGGGCAGGGTTTTTCTTCGTTAAGAAAAAAGATGGTGGTCTTAGGCCATGTATCGATTACCGGAGATTAAATAAAATCACTGTCCAGAATAGATACTCCCTCCCATTGATTCCGGATTTATTTAACCAGGTCCTGGGGGCAACCTGGTTTTCCAAAATTGACCTGAAAGGGGCATACAATCTAATCCGAATCAAGGAGGGAGACGAATGGAAGACGGCGTTCAATACTCCGGTAGGACACTTTGAATATCAGGTGATGCCTTTTGGACTCAGCAATGCCCCAGCTGTGTTCCAAAACTTCATGAATGACATTCTTAGGGAATTCTTAGGTAAATTTGTTATTGTCTATCTTGACGACATTTTGATATTCTCTCCTGACTTCGAATCCCATGTGTCTCATGTTAGACAAGTATTAGAGGTGTTGAGGGAGAATCAGCTATCCGCTAAACAAGAGAAATGTGTCTTTGGTGTGCAGGAGATTCTGTTTCTAGGGCATGTTCTGACTCCTCACGCCTTCAAGATGGATCCTGGTAAGGTACTAGCAATTAAGGAATGGGTAAGACCTTCATCCTTAAAGGCCTTACAACGGTTCTTAGGTTTCGCCAATTACTATCGTAAATTTATTATGAATTTTTCCGTAATTGCTAAACCGTTGACCGACCTTACTAAAAAAGGGGCGGATTTGGAGAATTGGTCTACTGAGGCCATTTCTTCATTTGAAAAATTAAAAAAGGCATTCAGTAGCGCTCCCATTCTGATCCAGCCTGATCAGGAGAAACCTTTTATTGTGGAGGTGGATGCGTCCGAGGACGGCGCAGGAGCAGTCCTTTCACAAGGTCCTGCCAGCCTCACTAATCTGAGACCATGTGCCTTCTTCTCCAGGAAATTCTCTCCCACGGAGAGAAACTACGACATAGGGAATAGGGAGCTGCTGGCCATTAAATGGGCATTTGAGGAGTGGAGGCATTTTCTGGAGGGGGCAAGGCATTGTGTAACTGTTGTCACTGACCATAAAAACCTTATGTTTCTCGAGTCTGCTAAGAGGTTGAATCCCCGTCAAGCCAGATGGGCTCTGTTTTTTACTCGTTTTGATTTTTCCATCACGTTCAGGCCGGGAAGTAAAAATGTGAAGGCGGACGCATTATCTCGGAGCTTCCAGGCTTTTCAACCTACTGAGGTACCACCTGAATCCATCCTACCAGCAAAAATCTTCTTAGCAGCTCTTACCCAGGATATCTCGGCTCGCATTAGGTCGGAACAACATCTGGCACCGGTATCCACCCCAACAGATAAGTTGTTTGTTCCCGTACAATTTTGTCTCCAGCTGTTGGGTGAGTGTCACGATTCTGCCTTTTGTGGACATCCGGGTGTTGAGGGCACTAAGGATCTGGTTTCTAGATCTTATTGGTGGCCCACTCTAACTAGGGATGTCAAGTCCTATGTGTCAGCCTGTGAGGTTTGTGCCAGGTCCAAGACACCTAGGACTCGCCCTGCTGGTAACCTACGACCCCTACCCATTCCCAGTAGACCCTGGTCCCATATCTCGATGGACTTTATAACTGACCTACCGCTGGCGGAGGGTAAGACTGTAGTGTGGGTAGTGGTGGATAGGTTTAGCAAGATGGTTCATTTCATTCCCCTGTCTAAACTCCCGAATGCCAAAACCCTGGCGTCTATTTTTGTGAAAGAAATTGTTCGATTGCATGGTATCCCGGAAAATATTGTTACGGACAGGGGTGTGCAGTTTGTGTCCAAATTCTGGAGAGCCTTCTGTCAAAGATGTAAAATTTCGTTGTCTTTTTCTTCCGCCTACCATCCTGAGAGTAATGGGCAGACTGAACGCCTTAATCAGTGTGTGGAACAATTCCTGAGGTTGTATGTTGCTGATGACCAGCAATTATGGGTCAAATTCCTTCCATTGGCTGAATTTGCTCTGAATAACCGTGTCAATTCTTCTGCTGGGGTCTCCCCTTTCTTTTGTAACCATGGTTTTCATCCCCGTTTTTATTCTGGGTCGTCCGTCTCCTCCTCTAACCCTGAAGCTGATAAACTCTCCTCCGAACTGTGCACAGTTTGGGCCCGGGTTCAATCGAACCTAGAAAAGGCTCAATGTTCTCAAAAACTCAAGGCCGATAGGAGACGTTCAAGGGGGGTAAACTTTCAGGTTGGGGATAAAGTATGGTTGTCCTCCAAGAATCTATCTCTCAAGGTAACTTCTAAAAAATTTGCTCCTCGTTTTATTGGACCATATAAGATCACGGAAGTGAT
The DNA here is from genome assembly GCF_905171765.1 of Bufo bufo. Classification (NCBI taxonomy): domain Eukaryota; kingdom Metazoa; phylum Chordata; class Amphibia; order Anura; family Bufonidae; genus Bufo; species Bufo bufo. The sequence continues at coordinate 349,936,491 of NC_053389.1, forward strand.
TAACCCGGTATCTTTTAGGTTGGAGCTGCCTGAGTCATTCCACATTCATAATGTGTTCCATAAATCTCTGCTTAAAAAATATTTTGAACCGGTAGTACCATCAAAAGCCTCGCCTCCGCCAGTTCTTGTTAATGATGCTGTCGAGTATGTGGTGTCTAAAATAGTGGATGTCAGGAAGGTGCGTAATTCCTTGCAGTACCTGATTCACTGGAAGGGGTATGGACCTGAAGAGAGATCTTGGGTACCTGCCAGGGAGGTTCATGCTCCTAGACTTGTTCGTAAATTTCATTTAGAACACCCTAAAAAGCCATCGCCTGAAGTCTTGGGTCCGGTGGCCCCTCGTAAAAGGGGGGGTACTGTCACGGGGTTCCGAAGGTGCACTCGGTCCCCCATTGCCCGCAGAACTGTTGCTTAGCTTTTGGAATGAGGTTCTGTGTTTGACCTCATTCCCAGGGCGGCTTTACTAGCTGGGTGGCTCCTTGCTCCTAAGTCTGCCTTGAGCGCCGAGCTGATCACTCGGTGCTCGACTGGTTGGTCTGTCGGTCATGTGACGCTGGCCACGTCACATGACCCTCACTCCCCACTATAAATACAGGCAGCCTGCTGGCTACAGGTTGCCTGTTAATTTCTAGGTTCCTGGTATTTGTTGGACTGCTGAATACTTACCTGATCCTGTTCCTTGACCATCCTTTTGCCTGATCCTCCTGTACTGCGCATCCGTCCTGGTATTGTGACCTCGGCTCCCACCTGACTACTCTCTTAGGACTCCTCTTGTACTTCTTTGCTCTCCTGGTATTTATGACCCCGGCTTCTCCTGACAATTCTCTGCTTGCTCCATTTGTACTTTGCAGCTTTCCTGGTATTGACTCGGTCCGTTCACGTCCTGTTGTTTGTCTGTCTGTCATCCCTGCACTTACTCCAAGTTAGGGATTGCCGACCAGTTGTCCCCTGTCATTAGGACTCGCGAGGCAAGTAGGCAGGGCCAGGGGTAAGGGTGGAGCGCAGTGGTCACTTCCCTTCCCCCTGTGTGTGTGTGTACGCGACCGTTACACCTGCTGGGCGGAACAACATATGTTTTACAATCCAGAGAGTAGAGTTTTAAATTTCTGAGTGAGAACTCTGAAATCTGGGACAGAGCATGTCCAGGCAGGAGATATTTAAGCGTACATAAGATATTAATCCCAAATCATATTCACAAAATTTTCACTAGCAGTGTCTTCAGTCTGTTTATAGAAAGGGACAGACAGTTTATTGTGCCTCTCTGTCCGTAAGTTCCAGAAAACAGACTTACACACTGTTCCATACTTTATGTAACTGTGTACACTAGGCATAATGCCTGAAATACAAAAGGGTTCCAAACAAAAGACCCAGAGACAGGCCCCATCCTCCCAGAGCCAAGATGTGGTTAGTAGTAGCACCAGCCATTCAGCAAGAAGTAGTAGTAATAGCAGTAGGTCGCGGTTTTCCCTGGCTTCGGAAAAGCACAACATTATCAGTCACAGCAGGATGATGTAAAGGTAAGTCTGACACCATGCCTTGGCGCCGGGGGGTTCACAGCATTTCTACAGCTCCTCATCCTTGCAGAGAAGCATTTTTAGTGCCATCCTCGCTGTCTTCACTGCCCCTTCCTAGTGTGGTGCCTTCTCTTTTCCTAAGAATAGGCAAAAATAATAATACCACTGCCTATGGCAGATAGTCCAGAGAGTCTCCCTCTTCTGACTTGAGTGAGAGCAGTCAGCGTTTTTACTGTCTTAAGGAGGAGTTTCAGAAAGAGATAATGCACCACAAGCATAGCTGTGTTGGTGGTGGCAATAGTGGCACCCATAACCTAAGTATTATCAGTGGCGGCAGCGACAGTCACAGTCAGGGCAAATACAGAGCAGGGAATTGGAAAGGGAGCTAAGCATCCCACAATGATATATCACAGTCTAATGAAAGGGGTCAAACAGAGTTGACAGCCAGCTGCCACAAAAATAATTTCCTCCTTCTCCCGGTCTCACTTGCAGCAGCCAGACCACATCCATGGGCAGAACGGTGTCTTCATCATAATCAATTTCTGCTTCTTCTGCCCAGACTCCTTCTCCTCCTCCGCTCCATCATCAGCCATTGATAATGGAGTTCATGGCCAGGAAAAAATGCCCAGCCTAATTCCCACCTGGCCAAGTTGCTGGCTGTGCAGTCACTGCCGTACCATTTAGTAGAGTCTGCTTCCTTTAGGGTGCTGATGACTTACGCTTAGTTTCATTGGAAGGTAACTAGCAAGCATGATTTCTCGCAAAAAGCCATCCCTGCCTGTACTGTACTCTCACACAGGCTCGGACTGGCCCACAGGGGTACAGGGAAATCCCCCGGTGGGCCCTAGTCCCCCACCCACTGCACAAGTGGCACATAACACAGTAGACTTACTGCACTACATACATATATTCAATATACAGCACCTCAACCAGCCTATGTTCATATAAAAAACTTGTTAAAATATTTATTATATTTAAATGTATCCGTACAGTGGGCCCCCAAAATAAATTTTACTGGTGGGCCCTAGATTCCCCAGTCCGACACTGCTCTCACATGTCGGAGAACGTGGGCCTCTCCTTGTGATTGTCGCTGTGGTGGATACCTGGATCAGCTATTACAGGCAGGGACTGTACATGTCTTTCATGGCCCACTTGGTCAGTATTTTTGCAGTAATGGCAAAAAAGCACCCCAGCAACAATTCCAGGTCCTTTTGACCTCCCCACGATTGTTTCGGCCTGGCTCCCACACCAGGTACTTATCCACCTCTTCCTCCCATTCCCAACAGCAGCAGGGCACAGCGTTGCTTCCACTGACACTCCTTCATATCACAGGTGTCAAGTGTTGACATGGGGTGCTGGAGCTGTTCGGCCTGGGTGAGAGTAGCCACACAGCCAAGTAGTTGCTGAAGTACATCAAGCAGCAAAGATCCCACTGGCTGTCATCCCACCAACTCCAATTGGGCAGTGTGGTCAACATTGTGGTCGCCGAGTCACCCACCTCCTGCTGCCACAAGCAATGGCAGCAGCAGCAGCAGTAATAGCAGTAGCAGACAGTTACAGTTACAGGTAAGTCTCCATAACATAATGAACATTTTTTTCACGTGCCACGCTAATTAAAATCATCCAGAGGAGACCTCCCCACTCAATGTCCTACCTAGACTCTGGCCTGTCTCTGTTGCATACCCTGTTCCCTGACCCCATGAACCTCTGGGCAGGTAGACTAGAACAGTGGCCTGAACACTGGCCCAGTATGCGTGTGTGTCTTCTTTCTTGCCCAGACTCCAATGTCAGTTGTCCAAAACATCCCTTTTTTTTAAAATGAAATAAGCCTGGATTCAAGAGGATTTTCACACTCCTTCGGGTGGGGCAGATAAATAGATGTGACCTTGCCGATGGTGCCCCTTGCCAGTGTTACTGTCTGCCTGCCTATCATCATGTTCTGTACAGCCGCTGCTGCCGCCGTCATAGCACTGTCGCCATCATGCCACTGCTACTGTCTGCCCATCTGCCAACATGTATCATATGGCTGCTGCTGCCGCAACCGCTGCTGCTCCTCTCTGCTAATCCCCTTGACACCACTATTAACGCTGCATATCCACCACTACTACTACTACTACTACTACTACTACTGTTACTACCCATAGACAGACCATCAACTGCCTTGTCTGTTCAATGCTGTGCTGCTTCAGCTCACCTACTATTGTGGCCACATGCCTTTTATTTCCCTACCCTTTAAACATTTACACTGTACTGCTGCTCCCAATTTTTTTCTAGGCTCGTTCAGAACAAGCCACTCTTTCAATTTACACTTGTGCATGTTGTATGGGCAGGCACTCTGACCCGTTGAGGCAAAATGTTTATCATATAACACCATGTGTGTTTAAACACCACCTGCTCTTTATCAGTGACAATTTTTGGAAGCCTTTGAATATGAAAAAGCATAACACATGTGACCGTACGGTAGGTTTTTAACACTGTCAAACAAGAATTTAACAATAACTATGCATGTAAGTGTCACTCTGACATAAATTTACCATTGCTGTAATTGCTTTCACGAGCTTAGGAAGGGGTGAGGAGGGAAAGAAAGCAAAAATTCCTTGAAAGAAATAAATGAAAAGAGAACTTTTTTTCCTAAATATTCTAGTTCCTAGGAGACTAGAGGGTGTTATACATCAATTTCCAGGGCAATTGGCGTCACGTTGGTTTGGGTAGAATTAGAGACGAGTGAATAATAAGAGGTTCGGTTCAGGTTTGCCAAATATTTCAAAAAGTTCGGTTCTGACCAAAATCTGTTCAGGCCTGACCAAACTGGCTCAAATTGCCCTGAAAATTGGCATATAACACCCTCTAGTCTCCTAGGACTCAGAAATTCTAGGAAAACATTTTCTTGTCATTCATTTTTTTTTTTTATGAATATTTGCTTTTTGCCTCCCCCCAACCCTAAGCTCTTGAACGCAATGATAACATATCTGTGTGACACTCGCATATACAGTATAGCTATGGGTAAACGCACGTTTGACGGCATTAACAAACAACATGTTTACAAACACGCCAAGACATGTGTTATCCCTTTTTATATTCCAAAGTTTTAAAAAATTATCGGGGGTAGATAATGTTTAACCCCTTTGGGACACAACCTTATGTCACCTTAAGGACCAGGCCATTTTTTGCAAATCTGACCAGTGTCACTTTAAGTGGTGATAACTTTAAAACGCTTTGACTTATCCAGGCCATTCTGAGATAGTTTTTTTCGTCACATATTGTACTTCATGACACTGGTAAAATTGAGTCAATTTTTTTTTTGAAAATTTCCAAGTTTCAATTTCTCTACTTCTATAATACATAGTAATACCTCCAAAAATAGTTATTACTTTACATTCCCCATATGTCTACTTCATGTTTGGATCATTTTGGGAATGATATTTTATTTTTTGGGGATGTTACAAGGCTTAGAAGTTTAGAAGCAAATCTTGAAATTTCTCTGAAATTTTCAAAAACCCAATTTTTAGGGACCAGTTCAGGTCTGAAGTCACTTTGCGAGGCTTACATAATAGAAACCACCCAAAAATGACCCCATTCTATAAACTACACCCCTTAAGGTATTCAAAACTGATTTTACAAACTTTGTTAACCGTTTAGGTGTTCCACGAGAATTAATGGAGATACAATTTCAAAATTTCACTTTTTTGGCAGATTTTCCATTTTAATATTTTTTTTCCAGTTACAAAGCAAGGGTTAACAGCTAAACCAAACTCAATATGGCCCTGATTCTGTAGTTTACAGAAACACCCCATATGTGGTCGTAAACCGCTGTACGGGCACACGGCAGGGCGCAGAAGGAAAGGAATGCCATACGGTTTTTGGAAGGCAGGTTGTGCTGGACTGTTTTTTTTGACACCATGTCCCTTTTGAAGCCCCCCTGATGCACCCCTAGAGTAGAAACTCAAAAAAAGTGACCCCATTTTAGAAACTACGGGATAGGGTGGAAGTTTTGTTGGTACTAGTTTAGGGTACATATGATTTTTGGTTGCTCTATATTACACTTTTTGTGAGGCAAGGTAACAAGAAATAGCTGTTTTGGCACCGTTTTTATTTTTTGTTATTTACAACATTCATCTGACAGGTTAGATAATGTAGTATTTTTATAGACCAGGTTGTCATGGACGCGGCAATACCTAATATGTATACTTTTTATTTATTTATGTAAGTTTTACACAATGATTTCTTTTTTTAAACCCAAAAAATCATGTTTTAGTGTTTCCATAGTCTGAGAGCCATAATTTTTTCAGTTTTTGGACGATTAACTTGGGTAGGGTATGATTTTTGGGGAATGAGATGACGGTTTTATTGGCATTTTTTTGGGGTGTGTGTGACTTTTTGATCGCTTGCTATTACACTTTTTGTGATGTAAGGTGACAAAAAATGGCTTTTTTACACTCTTTTTAATTTTCGTTTTTTACGGCATTCATCTGAGGGTTTAGGTCATGTGATATTTTTATAGAGAAAGTTATTACGGACGCTGCGATACCTAATATGTATACTTTTTTTTATTTATGTAAGTTTTACACAATGATTTCATTTTTGAAGCAAAAAAAAATCATGTTTTAGTGTTTCCATAGTCTGAGAGCCATAATTTTTTTCAATTTTTAGGCGATTACCTTAGGTAGAGTATGATTTTTGCGGGATGAGATGACGGTTTTATTGGCACTATTTTGGGGTGTGTGTGACTTTTTGATCGCTTGCTATTACACTTTTTGTGATGTAAGGTGACAAAAAATGGTTTATTTAGCACAGTTTAAAAAAATTAAAATTTACGGTGTTCATCTGAGGGGTTAGGTCGTGTGATATTTTTATATAGCCAGTCGATACGGACGCGGCGATACCTAATATGTATACTTTTTTTTTATTTATGTAAGTTTTACACAATAATATCATTTTTGAAACAGAAAAAAAATCATGTTTTAGTGTCTCCATATTCTGAGAGCCATGTTTTTTTTTTTTCAGTTTTTGGGCGATTATCTTAGGTAGGGTCTCATTTTTTGCAGGATGAGATGACGGTTTGATTTGCACTATTTTGGGGTGCATATGACTTTTTGATCGCTTGCTATTACACTTTTTGTGATGTAAGGTGACAATTATTTTTTATTTAGCACAGTTTATATTTTTGATTTTTTACGGTGTTCATGTTGCTGCTTCACTGGGTGTTAGCGGAGATGGGAGAGTTTCCATGGAGGAGGTGGATAAGTACCTGCTGTGGGAGCTGTCCTGATGAAATCATGGGTGAGCGGGGTTGGGAAGTCAAAAGGACCTGGCCATGTTGCTGCGGTGCTGCCAATTCCACAAAAAAAACATTGAACCAGTGGTCCATGAAAGTTTTTTCATGGCCAAATATTCAGTTATAAATTTCTTACGATAGAGTGGAGGACAGGGAGGAGTCTTAGCAGGAGAAGAAGGTGATGATGATTAAAAGGACACTGTATTGCCTTTACAAAAAGGACCAGGAGAAGGAGGACAGACTTGCAATACAGCTCTGTTACATATGATTGTGTTGGGATGGCCATGGCTTATTTTAATCCTGCAGATCTTGCACATGTCTGTGATTTTGTGTGCCTGCCTTGTGGAGAAAAAATGCCATACGGGGGTTGCTCGCAGAGAGCTAAAGGCAGCTGAGCTCGGCTTAGCTATGGCATGTTTTGGGCTTAAAATATAAATATAGGGCGGCTCACTAAAGCCCAAAAAATGGAATGAGGTGCTCTATCCGAACGGAGCGTACCCAACGCTTGTATGTGAGGAATTAAAGGAAAAGTATAGTGATCGCACTCTGGTAATGTTTTGGGCTTAACCTACCCATAGTGTCAGCAGCATTCCAGATCCCGAAGCAGACATGACCCTGGCTCTTTGAATGGTACATCGCCTTTGCTTTTTATTGCTGCTGCTACCGCCATCTCCAACCTCCTCTGATGTTGCCTCCTCCTCAGCACCCTGATCCAGCTCCCAGGCCCTGTCCAGCATACAATTGTCACCAGAGTCTTCAAACTCCCTGCAACTTTTATCAGACTGAGATATCATGGTGGGTCCCTTGGCCCCCCTCCCCTGCTCTGCATTTTCCCCGACTACCATTGTCACTGCCCCCAATGCGGTTGCTACAGGTGCCACTATTACCACCACCATCAAGACATCTTTACATAGAGTCCCCAGCCTCCTCCTGAAGCCTCTCCTCAGGGCAGCCCAAATGGTAACTGCTCTCACACAGGGAGACTCATAACTGTCTACCATAAGGCATGGTGGGGTTTTCTTGGCATTTTTTTGTAAAAAAAAGGAAGGCATCCCACCAGGAAGGGGCAGTGAAGACAGAGCACTCCACTGAAATCCTTCTCTGGGGCTGCAATGATGAGGGGCATTGACCATTTGCTCCATGGCACGGTGTCACACTCAAAAGTCACCTCCATGACTACTGTGACAGAGAGGGGTATTGAGCCATCTAATCCACAATCTCATCCTCTTTCTCTTTAATGATAATGTTGCGCCTTTCCGAGGCCAGCGGGAACAACTGCGATCTTCGACTACTACCGCTACTATTTCTGGCTGGATAGCTAATGCTGCTGCTAACCACATTCTGACTATTGGTCTTTCATTTGGAACCCTTCCATATCCCTGACATTTTTGGGCCTAAATGTACACAGTCACAAAGTATTGAACTGTTTGCAAATCTGTTTTTAGAAACTTAAGACAGGGAGGTTTAATACAATGTCCTTCCCTTTCCACAAACACACTAAAGACAGTGCTACTGACAGTTGACTGTAAAAATACTACAGTATTGGTGCCACTAACAGAGTTGGGCCTAATGTCTTTTGTGCGTTAAAATATGCAGATTCAGATTAAAGCTTTCACTAGTGTAAAACAGAAGTTGTCAATCTACTATGCGATTCCACCACCCTATCAACACACAAACACTACAACTGTCTGGAGATGCATCGGCAAGATTTATGCCTACTATTCTACGTTATCACTCAGAGATGTAAGCCGTCCGCTACCCTGTATATTGTAATAGACACATATACTATTTTTCCAAACTTCAACAGAAAATGTTTAAATCTGAACCGCGTGGAGATGCACCAACATGGATTTCTGCCTAATAGTTGACATTATCACTCACAGATATTATTGCCCGCTACCCTGTATATTGTAAGGCGTGTATATCCTGTTTTCCAAAACTTCAAACAAAAATATTACATTTGAACTGTGTGGAGATGCACCAAAATAGATTGGTGCCTGATAGTTCACGTTACCACTCACAGATGTTTTTGTCCCTGCGTATTACTGATGGAATGATTTTCCGTTTTCGAGTTTTTGCTTTTTTACTCTGCCTTCTTAGAGCCATAGCTTTTATATTTTTTCTGTTCACATAGCCATATGAGGCCTTGTTGTTTGCAGTTTAAATTGTACTTTCTAATGGCACCATTTAATATTGCATACAATGTAGTGGAAAGCAGGAAAACATTTAAAATTAGGTGGAAAAAAAAGCAATTCCCCAACAGTTTTATGAGTTTTTTTATTTATGTCTTTTCAGCATTCACTATGCACTAAAACTGACCTATTACTTTCATTTTCCAGGTCAGGACAATTATGGCAATACCATGTTTTAATGCGTTTCAAAACTGGAAAAAACTAAAAACCTTGAAAAAAATTTTTTTCTTGTCGCCATGTTCTGACCCATAAATATTTATTTCGTAGTTACTGTATGTAAACGGAGCTGTGTGAGGTTTATTTTTTATGGTGGGACCTGTACTATTCATTGATACCATTTTGGGGTGTGTACAAATTTTTTATCATTTTTATTTTATGTGGGTGGTGAATCAGCCATTTTGGCCATTTTTTTCCCCTTTCCCTGTTTGTCATATTGGAACATATTTTTAGATCCTAATAGTATGGGCATTCTTGAATGTGGCAATGCCCATGATGTGTATTTTTTTTTGTATTGTTTTTTTTTTTTGGGGGGGGGGGGGGGGGACATTTAATTATTATTATTATAATTTTTATTTTTTTTACAGTTTTATAGTTCCCATAGGGACCTATAACAAGAAATCATCAGATTGCCATTCACAGAGACTCCAATGTTTTAGCATTGGAGTCTATGAGGATTTTACTATGTTCCTATGAAGCCCTGGCACTAATGTGCGACAGCCTCTTGTCACTCGGGAGAAAAGAGGCTGCAGCACATTGCACCTGGCTCCCCCAATCCTTTTCTGAATAAATTTGGTTTGATCCTAATTTATCCGCGGCAAATCTCGTTAAAAACTGCTATTTCCTGGCTGCAGAGAGCCTTTATAGTGGTGTAAAACACTGTGCCTTGCAGTAAGGCCTCATGCACACGACCGTTGTGTGCATCCGTGGCCGTTGTTCCGTTTTCCGTGATTTCCTGCGGACCCATTGACTTTCAATGGGTCCGTTGAAAACTCGGAAAATGCACTGTTGTTCATCCGCGGCCGTGATCCGTGTTTCCTGTCCTATTTTTTTGACGGACAACGGTTCACGGACCCATTCAAGTCAATGGGTCAGTGAAAAAACACGGATGCGCACAAGATTGGCATCCGCGTCCGTGATCCGTGGCCGTTGGCAACTTTCACACAGACGGATCGCAGATCCGTCTGCATAAAAGCTTTTTCAGATATGAGTTTTCACTTTGTAAAAACTCATATCCGACAGTATATTCTAACACAGAGGCGTTCCCATAGTGATGGGGATGCTTCAAATTAGAATATACTACGAACTGTGTACATGACTTTCCCCTGCTGCCTGGCCGCACCCGATCTTTTACAGGGGGCTGTGATCCGCACAATTAACCCCTCAGGTGCCGCACCTAAAGGGTTAATTGTGCGTATCATAGCCCCCTGTAAGAGATCAGGTGCTGCCAGGCAGGAGGGGGCAGACCCCTCCCTCCCCAATATTATATTCATTGGTGGCCAGTGGGGCCTCCCCTCTATCCCCCCCAGTTAAAATCACGTTCCGAATCCCCCATCATTGGTGGCCAGTGCAGCCTCACATCTCCCCCCTCCTAGTTAAAATCACGTTCCGAATCCCCCATCATTGGTGGCCAGTGCCGCCTCACATCTCCCCCCCCCTAGTTTAAATCACGTTCAGAATCCGCCATCATTGGTGGCCAGTGCGGCCTCACCTCCCTCCCCTAGTTAAAATCCTGTTCCGAATCCCTCATCATGGGGGCCAGTGCGGCCTCACATCCCCCCCCTAGTTAAAATCACGTTCCCCCATCATTGGTGGCAGTGGAGAGTTCAGATCGGAGTCCCAGTTTAATCGCTGGGGCTCCGATCGGTAACCATGGCAACCAGGACGCTACTGCAGTCCTGGTTACCATGGTTACTTAGCAATTTTTAGAAGCATTATACTTACCTGCGAGCTGCGATGTCTGTGACAGGCCGGGCGCTCCTCCTACTGGTAAGTGACAGGTCTGTGCTATAGGCAATGCGCCGCACAGACCTTTCACTTACCAGTAGGAGGAGCGCCCGGCCGGTCACAGACATCGCAGCTAAGTAACTGCAGTAGCGTCCTGGTTGCCATGGTTACCGATCGGAGCCCCAGCGATTAAACTGGGACTCCGATCGGAAGTCCCCACTGCCACCAATGATGGGGGAACGTGATTTTAACTAGGGGGGGGGAGATGTGAGGCTGCACTGGCCACCAATGATGGGGGATTCGGAACGTGATTTTAACTAGGGGGGGGGTGTGAGGCCGCACTGGCCACCCATGATGGGGGATTCGGAACGTGATATTAACTAGGGGGAGGGGGGAGATGTGAGGCCGCACTGGCCACCAATGATGGGGGATTCGGAACGTGATTTTAACAAGGGGGGGGGGGGAAAGGTGAGGCAGCACTGGCCACCAACGATGGGGGATTCGGAACATGATTTTAACTGGGGGGGGGAGAGGGGAGGCCGCACTGGCCACCAATGAATATAATATTGGGGAGGGAGGGGGGTCTGCCCCCTCCTGCCTGGCAGCACCTGATCTCTTACAGGGGGCTATGATACGCACAATTAACCCTTAAGGTGCGGCACCTGAGGGGTTAATTGTGCGGATCACAGCCCCCTGTAAAAGATCGGGTGCTGCCAGGCAGCAGGGGGCAGTCATGTACACAGTTCGTAGGATATTCTAACTTAAGGCGTCCCCATCACTATGGGAACGCCTCTGTGTTAGAATATACTGTCGGATATGAGTTTCACGATCTAACTCAAATCCGATGGTATATTCTAACATAGAGGTGTTCCCATGGTGATGGGGACGCTTCAAGTTAAAATATACCATCGGATTGGAGAAAACTCTGATCCTATGGTATATTAACTCCTGACTTTACATTGAAAGTCAATGGGGGACGGATCCGTTTGCAATTGCACCATATTGTGTCAACGTCAAACGGATCCGTCCACATTGACTTGCATTGTAAGTCAGGACGGATCCGTTTGGCTCGGCACGGCCAGGATCCTCCAAAAATCAAGGAAGAACCACGGACGAAAAAAACGGTCACGGATCACGGACCAACGGAACCCCGTTTTGCAGACTGTGAAAAAATACTGTCGTGTGCATGAGGCCTAACACACATAGGGAGTCTGCTTTGGTAGTGAAATAATACTGTGAGTCAGTATGACTAGAGATGAGCGAACCCGAACTGTATAGTTCGGGTTCGTACCGAATTTTGGGGTGTCCGTGACACGGACCCGAACCCGAACATTTTCGTAAAAGTCTGTGTTCGGGTTCGGTGTTCGGCGCTTTCTTGGCGCTTTTTGAAAGGCTGCAAAGCAGCCAATCAACAAGCGTCATACTACTTGCCCCAAGAGGCCATCACAGCCTTGCCTACTATTGGCATGGCTGTGATTGGCCAGTGCAGCATGTGACCCAGCCTCTATATAAGCTTGGGTCACGTAGCGCTGCACGTCACTCTGCTGATTCAAGCATAGGGAGAGGTTGCTGCTGCGACGTTAGGGCAAGATTAGGAAGATTAACTCCTCCAAAAGACTTCATTCTGTGATCGATCTGCAGCTGTGGATCATTGAAGTGCTAATATCGACTTGCTCACTTTTTTGAGGCTGCCCAGAGCGTTTTTAGATCACTTTTTTCTGGGGTGATCGGCGGCCATTTTGTGGCTTGTGGTGCGCCAGCACAAGCTATCACCAAGTGTATTTAACCATCAATAGTGTGGTTATTTTTTGCTATATCCTACATCAGCTGCAGGCTGAGCCTGTGTCACCGAAGTGCATTTAACCATCAACAGTCTGGTTATTTTTTGGCCATATACTACATCAGCTGCAGGCTGAGCCTGTGTCACCGAAGTGCATTTAACCATCAACAGTCTGGTTATTTTTTGGCCATATACTACATCAGCTGCAGGCTGAGCCTGTGTCACCGAAGTGCATTTAACCATCAACAGTCTGGTTATTTTTTGGCCATATACTACATCAGCTGCAGGCTGAGCCTGTGTCATCGAAGTGCATTTAACCATCAACAGTCTGGTTATTTTTTGGCCATATACTACATCTGGTGCAGGCTGAGCCTGTGTCACCCAAGTGCATTTAACCATCAATAGTGTGGTTATTTTTTGGCCATATACTACATCAGGGGCAAGTTGAGCCTGTCACCCAGCGCCAAAAAAATAGACCTGACATTTCTATTCAACCAAATTTGTAATGTTTTAGCTGGTCAAGTTATTTGTAGTGACCGTAAAAGCACACTTTTTGTTCTGGGTTGAAAAACTATTCCCAAATTTGCCATTCTCAAAATAACTAGTTTCTGCTATATGAGGCCTACTTGAAATCTATCCCAAAAAGGATATCTTACATTGAAGGTGCTGATAGTGTCATTCAGAAAAACTTAACACACACGCTACCGTGCAGATACAAGTCTAATTCTGTGATTAAACCTATACCTGTCACACAGCGCAAAAAAAAACAGGCCTCACATTTCTATTCAACCAAATCTGAACTGTTTTAGCTGGTCAAGTTATTTGTAGTAACCGTAAAAGCACACTTTTTGTTCTGGGTTGAAAAACTATTCCCAAATTTGCCATTCTCAAAATAACTAGTTTCTGCTAGATGAGGCCTACTTGAAATCTATCCCAAAAAGGATATCTTACATTCAAGGTGCTGATAGTGTCATTCAGAAAAACTTAACACACACGCTACCGTGCAGATACAAGTCTAATTCTGTGATTAAATCTATACCTGTCACACAGCGCAAAAAAAAACAGGCCTCACATTTCTATTCAACCAAATCTGTACTGTTTTAGCTGGTCAAGTTATTTGTAGTGACCGTAAAAGCACACTTTTTGTTCTGGGTGGAAAAACTATTCCCAAATTTGCCATTCTCAAAATTGTGGTGAACGGGAACAATGAGGAAAACATCTAATAAGGGACGTGGACGTGGACATGGTCGTGGTGGTGTTAGTGGACCCTCTGGTGCTGGGAGAGGACGTGGCCGTTCTGCCACAGCCACACGTCCTAGTGAACCAACTACCTCAGGTCCCAGTAGCCAGCAGAATTTACAGCGATATTTGGTGGGGCCCAATGCCGTTCTAAGGATGGTAAGGCCTGAGCAGGTACAGGCATTAGTCAATTACGTGGCCGACAGTGGATCCAGCACGTTCACATTATCTCCCACCCAGTCTTCTGCAGAAAGCGCACAGATGGCGCATGAAAACCAAGCCTATCGGTCTGTCACATCACCCCCATGCATATCAGGGAAACTGTCTGAGCCTCAAGTTATGCAGCAGTCTCTTACGCTGTTTGAAGACTCTGCTGCCAGGGTTTCCCAAGGGCATCCACCTAGCCCTTCCCCAGGGGTGGAAGAGATAGAATGCACTAACGCACAACCACTTATTTTTCCTGATGATGAGGACATGGGAATACCACCTCAGCACGTCTCTGATGATGACGAAACACAGGTGCCAACTGCTGCGTCTTTCTGCAGTGTGCAGACTGAACAGGAGGTCAGGGGTCAAGACTGGGTGGAAGACGATGCAGGGGACGATGAGGTCCTAGACCCCACATGGAATGAAGGTCGTGCCACTGACTTTCAGAGTTCGGAGGAAGAGGCAGTGGTGAGACTGAGCCAACAGCGTAGCAAAAGAGGGAGCAGTGGGCAAAATCAGAACACCCGCCGCCAAGAGATTCCGCCTGCTACTGACCGCCGCCATCTGGGACCGAGCACCCCAAAGGCAGCTTCAAGGAGTTACCTGGCATGGCACTTCTTCAAACAATGTGCTGACGACAAGACCCGAGTGGTTTGCACGCTGTGCCATCAGAGCCTGAAGCGAGGCATTAACGTTCTGAACCTTAGCACAACCTGCATGACCAGGCACCTGCATGCAAAGCATGAACTGCAGTGGAGTAAACACCTTAAAAACAAGGAACTCACTCAGGCTCCCCCTGCCACCTCTTCTGCTGCTGCCGCCGCCTCGGCCTCTTCTGCTGCTGCCGCCGCCTCGGCCTCTTCCTCCGCCTCTGGAGGAACGTTGGCACCTGCCGCCCAGCAAACATGGGATTTACCACCAACACCACCACCTGCGTCACCAAGCATCTCAACCATGTCACACGGCAGCGTTCAGCTCTCCATCTCACAAACATTTGAGAGAAAGCGTAAATTCCCACCTAGCCACCCTCGATCCCTGGCCCTGAATGCCAGCATTTCTAAACTACTGGCCTATGAAATGCTGTCATTTAGGCTGGTGGACACACACAGCTTCAAACAGCTCATGTCGCTTGCGGTCCCACAGTATGTTGTTCCCAGCCGGCACTACTTCTCCAAGAGAGCCGTGCCTTCCCTGCACAACCAAGTGTCGGATAAAATCAAGTGTGCACTGCGCAACGCCATCTGTGGCAAGGTCCACCTAACCACAGATACGTGGACCAGTAAGCACGGCCAGGGACGCTATATCTCCCTAACTGCACACTGGGTAAATGTAGTGGCGGCTGGGCCCCAGGCGGAGAGCTGTTTGGCGCACGTCCTTCCGCCGCCAAGGATCGCAGGGCAACATTCTTTGCCTCCTGTCTCCTCCTCCTCCTACTCAGCTTCCTCCTGCTCTTCTTCGACCTGCTCATCCAGTCAGCCACACACCTTCACCACCAACTTCAGCACAGCCCGGAGTAAACGTCAGCAGGCCGTTCTGAAACTCATATGTTTGGGGGACAGGCCCCACACCGCACAGGAGTTGTGGCGGGGTATAGAACAACAGACCGACGAGTGGTTGCTGCCGGTGAGCCTCAAGCCCGGCCTGGTGGTGTGCGATAATGGGCGAAATCTCGTTGCAGCTCTGGGACTAGCCGGTTTGACGCACATCCCTTGCCTGGCGCATGTGCTGAATTTGGTGGTGCAGAAGTTCATTCGCAACTACCCCGACATGTCAGAGATGCTGCATAAAGTGCGGGCCGTCTGTTCGCGCTGCCGGCGTTCACACCCTGCCGCTGCTCGCCTGTCTGCGTTACAGCGTAACTTCGGCCTTCCCGCTCACCGCCTCATATGCGACGTGCCCACCAGGTGGAACTCCACCTTGCATATGCTGGACAGACTGTGCGAGCAGCAGCAGGCCATAGTGGAGTTTCAGCTGCAGCACGCACGGGTCAGTCGCACTGCGGATCAGACCCACTTCACCACCAATGACTGGGCCTCCATGCGAGACCTGTGTGCCCTGTTGCGCTGTTTCGAGTACTCCACCAACATGGCCAGTGGCGATGACGCCGTTATCAGCGTTACAATACCACTTCTATGTCTCCTTGAGAAAACACTTAGGGCGATGATGGAAGAGGAGGTGGCCCAGGAGGAAGAGGAGGAAGAGGGGTCATTTTTAGCACTTTCAGGCCAGTCTCTTCGAAGTGACTCAGAGGGAGGTTTTTTGCAACACCAGAGGCCAGGTACAAATGTGGCCAGACAGGGCCCACTACTGGAGGACAAGGAGGACGAGGATGAGGAGGAGGTGGAGGAGGATGAGGATGAAGCATGTTCACAGCGGGGTGGCACCCAAAGCAGCTCGGGCCCATCACTGGTGCGTGGCTGGGGGGAAACACAGGACGATGACGATATGCCTCCCACAGAGGACAGCTTGTCCTTACCTCTGGGCAGCCTGGCACACATGAGCGACTACATGCTGCAGTGCCTGCGCAATGACAGCAGAGTTGCCCACATTTTAACGTGTGCGGACTACTGGGTTGCCACCCTGCTGGATCCCCGGTACAAAGACAATGTGCCCACCTTACTTCCTACACTGGAGCGTGATAGGAAGATGCGCGAGTACAAGCGCACGTTGGTAGATGCGCTACTGAGAGCATTCCCAAATGTCACAGGGGAACCAGTGGAAGCCCAAGGCGAAGGCAGAGGAGGAGCAAGAGGTCGCCAACGCAGCTGTGTCACGGCCAGCTCCTCTGAGGGCAGGGTTAGCATGGCAGAGATGTGGAAAAGTTTTGTCACCACGCCACAGCTAACTGCACCACCACCTGATACGGAACGTGTTAGCAGGAGGCAACATTTCACTAACATGGTGGAACAGTACCTGTGCTCACCCCTCCACGTACTGACTGATCGTTCGGCCCCATTCAACTTCTGGGTCTCCAAATTGTCCACGTGGCCAGAGCTAGCCTTTTATGTCTTGGAGGTGCTGGCCTGCCCGGCGGCCAGCGTTTTGTCTGAACGTGTATTCAGCGCGGCAGGGGGCGTCATTACAGACAAACGCAGCCGCCTGTCTACAGCCAATGTGGACAAGCTGACGTTCATAAAAATGAACCAGGCATGGATCCCACAGGATCTGTCCATCCCTTGTGCAGATTAGATATTAACTACCTCCCCTTAACAATATATTATTCTACTCCAGGGCACTTCCTCATTCAATACTATTTTTATTTTCATTTTACCATTATATTGCAGGGCAACCCAAAGTTGAATGAACCTCTCCTCTGCCTGGGTGCCGGGGCCTAAATGTGTGACAGTGGCCTGTTCCAGTGGTGGGTGACGTGAAGCCTGATTCTCTGCTATGACATGAAGACAGATTCTGTGCTGACATAAGGCCAGATTCTCTGTTACGGGACCTCTCTCCTCTGCCTGGGTGCCTGGGCCTAAATATGTGACAGTGGCCTGTTCCAGTGGTGGGTGACGTCAAGCCTAATTCTCTGCTATGACAAGAAGACAGATTCTGTGCTGACATAAGGCCAGATTCTCTGTTACGGGACCTCTCTCCTCTGCCTGGGTGCCGGGGCCTAAATGTGTGACAGTGGCCTGTTTAAGTGGGTGGGTGACGTGAAGCCTGATTCTCTGCTATGACATGAAGACTGATTCTGCGCTGACATAAGGCCAGATTCTCTGTTACGGGACCTCTCTCCTCTGTCTGGGTGCCGGGGCCTAAATATGTGACAGTGGCCTGTTCCAGTGGTGGGTGACGTGAAGCCTGATTCTCTGCTATGACATGAAGACTGATTCTGCGCTGACATAAGGCCAGATTCTCTGTTACGGGACCTCTCTCCTCTGTCTGGGTGACGGGGCCTAAATATGTGACAGTGGCCTGTTCCAGTGGTGGGTGACGTGAAGCCTGATTCTCTGCTATGACATGAAGACAGATTCTGTGCTGACATAAGGCCAGATTCTCTGTTACGGGACCTCTCTCCTCTGTCTGGGTGCCGGGGCCTAAATATGTGACAGTGGCCTGTTCCAGTGGTGGGTGACGTGAAGCCTGATTCTCTGCTATGACATGAAGACAGATTCTGTGCTGACATAAGGCCAGATTCTCTGTTACGGGACCTCTCTGCTCTGTCTGGGTGCCTGGGCCTAAATATGTGACAGTGGCCTGTTCCAGTAGGTGGGTGACGTGAAGCCTGATTCTCTGCTATGACATGAAGACTGATTCTGCGCTGACATAAGGCCAGATTCTCTGTTACAGGACCTCTCTCCTCTGTCTGGGTGACGGGGCCTAAATATGTGACAGTGGCCTGTTCCAGTGGTGGGTGACGTGAAGCCTGATTCTCTGCTATGACATGAAGACAGATTCTGTGCTGACATAAGGCCAGATTCTCTGTTACGGGACCTCTCTCCTCTGTCTGGGTGCCGGGGCCTAAATATGTGACAGTGGCCTGTTCCAGTGGTGGGTGACGTGAAGCCTGATTCTCTGCTATGACATGAAGACTGATTCTGCGCTGACATGAAGCCAGATTCTCTGCTATGGCATGAAGAGACTGATTCTCTGCTGACATGAAGCCAGATTCTTTGCTATGGCATGAAGAGACTGATTCTCTGCTGACTTGAAGCCAGATTCTCTGCTATGGGACCTCTGTCCAATTGATATTGGTTAATTTTTATTTTTTAAATTTTTATTTTAATTCATTTCCCTATCCACATTTGTTTGCAGGGGATTTACCTACATGTTGCTGCCTTTTGCAGCCCTCTAGCTCTTTCCTGGGCTGTTTTACAGCCTTTTACTGCCCAAAAGTTCGGGTCCCCATTGACTTCAATGGGGTTCGGGTTCGGGACGAAGTTCGGGTCGGGTTCGGATCCCGAACCCGAACATTTCCGGGAAGTTCGGCCGAACTTCTCGAACCCGAACATCCAGGTGTTCGCTCAACTCTAAGTATGACATGAAGATGACAGGCGTCACTCTTAGAATCAACTGCACACTTTACTTATTTGGGCAGTCACTGGGCCAAAACTGAGCAAATAACTCAAGTATGAACTCAGCCTTACAGGTGGATGTTGTTATCAAGAAGAAGCACACTCCTTTTACACCGTCGTCAGCTGATTCCACATAGATGTCTACAGAACCTGCTCTATTAAACGCTTATACAAGTAGAGCTCCCCGACAGAGTGGAGAGTGTCAGCAGTAAGTTTGTGTTGACGTCACTGATTATTTTGCCCTTCCTCTGATCTGTAGAACAATAACCCACAAAAAACAGATCCTGTCTGTGTAGCATACGCCTTCACTCAGACAGCATTTGGTCAATAATCCATCAGTATTTCTAATGCCAAAAAAAACAGGAGTGGATCTAAAACAGAGATGACCCGTGAATGGAATAGTTGCATGTCTTCTGTGTTTTGTAGCCACTCTTGCTTTTGGCTACCAAATCACAAGCCAATTCTGATGGGACCATACAGGCCTTACAGCTGCTACATAGACAGGATCCGTTGTGCGTTTCATTTTTCCTTCCTTCTGACAGATCAGAAGAAGGATTAAATAAATTATGTCAGCCAGGACGAAAGGCAAAATAGTGGCCCAGTCATGAAGTGGGGAGGGTGGGAGCAGCATGAGAAGTCCAGAGTGGACCAATGACATAGTGGTAAAGAGGAAGCAGCATGAGGAGGCCACAGAGTGGCACAATGACTGAGTGTGGAGGTGGCAAGGTGACATAGTGTCTGTGAAACGTACATCAGGGCAAGTAGGTGATTTTTCCCCCAACACAACACTACGCAGCTCTCCTTACACTACTTACCCGCCTAGTGGAGGAAGCGGCGGATGTCTCCTCCACATCTTGGCTTGCCAGTGACTGCTGACTGTCTTCTAGTAGTTCATCCTCACTGTATAGTGGAGCTGAGCCCACAGCATGCAATACTTCTCTGGCTGAGGGAACAGAAAAGGACAGAGGCAGGTTAAGGACAGATGAGGGCACAGGGCCTGCTGCCAGGTCATGCCAACTAATAGTTGTGTCTGACGAACCCACTGACTCTTGGCTGGGGGTGTCTGATGTCACTTGATCGAGTCAACCATTGATCGAGTCAACCATTCAAGAACCACTGGGTTGCTGGTCAAGACATTACCTCTAGCTGACACTGGGAGCTCAAGCCTCTTGAAGTGACCCCTGCTTCCACGGCCCCTTACTCTGCTGCGAACTCTGCCTGTGCCCGAAACATTGGGCCTCTGACACTCCCCTGTGCAGGGCCTGGCACTTCTGTCTGACATATTGTTAGGTTAAATAAATAAAAAGGAAATTAAAACACCCCAGTCTGTAATTTTCTCACTTTACCACACAAGGGCTAATAAGCCCTTTTTTCACACTAATACACACATAAAAGGGCTTTAGAACATATAACTGCACTGCTGAACGGCAAATATATTTTACTTTTGCCACTAATACACGACAAAAAGTGCTGTAATTTTAGCACTTCACCACACAATGGCTAATAAGCCCTTTTTTTCCCACTAATACAAGCAAAAAACGCTTTAGAACATATAACTGCACCGCACAAGGGAAAATAAGACTTAAAAATATTGCCTTCTAATAAACTCTGTTAATAGCTGTAATGCCCCAATAACAAGAACGGTTTGCTGGAATTACAGAGCTGTATAATGGCAATTTTGGTCCCCAGTCAGTGCAGGAATGTGTAATAGGATTGTTCCTATTACCCAGGCTGTAACCTCCCCTACTGAACCCTGCTCAACATAAATGATTTGGAATGATTCCCCCCCCTATCCTTTGCCTACACCTTGAATAATCTTTCCCTGCACTTGTAAATCTTTTTTTTTTTTTTAGCACAATGAAGTTTTTTCTACCACTGTCCCTAGCGCCTGCTGACGTCTCTCCCTGCACTAACTACACTGGAAAATGTCAGAATCCAAGATGGCTGAGACTATTTATAGGGCTGTGACATCACAGGGCTGGCTGCTGATTGGCTGCTAGTAATGGACGAACATCGGCCGGGATGATTCGAGAACGCGCATTTGCGAACCGCGCGTTCGCGGAGTACCCCATTGACTTTAATGGCAGGCGAACCTAAAAAACCTTCAGGTCATATTTGCAGCCACCAAATACTTACTAGAAGTGCACAAATAGTCCCACAACATGGACAGCGACATACCAGAGGGGGATCAATGGCAAAAATTCCCAGAGAGGAGGAGCATGTGTGCGGGCGTGTACAGGTAACGCGCGCACCTTCCTCCCGGATGATTAGCCTCCAGCCCATGTGAGACTTCGTCCCGGCCGCCGCCTTTCTGCCTGGCGTCTTTGCTGCCCTTTCTCTAATCAGCCGATTCGCCGCTTCAGTCCCTCCTCTCCGTTGTGTGTGTACTGCTGTCCGGTTGGTTTCTCGATTCGGAGAAGAGAGGGAGCTGAGCCGAGCCAGGCACAGACACATACAGTGGCCCAAGTGGGAGAGAGGAGTCGCGGATGCGAGGGGAGGAGGAGGATCGCTGTGTACGGTGAGCTTCACCGCTCCCACCCCCCTATGGAGGAGAACCGTACCCGAGGTGAGATGTATAGCCCCCGCTGCTGGACCGGAATTGCGGTGACAGACTGGCTGATAAAAGAAGGCGAGGCAAACGGTTTAAGTGGGTGACAGCTGGGGGGATTTGGGGTGCCTAAACCGATTCTAAAAGTCCATCTCTGGGGATCTGGTTGGCGCCCCCCCCTCCCCCCCTACCCCCTAGTCTACAACCTTGACTGCCTATATCTTGAAATAAGCCTCGACAGTGGCTCTGGAAGGGGCTAGGCGGCGGTACGGAAGGAACTATTGCTCGGCACCTCTGGTTACAAAGTTGGATAAAAAGAGGCACTGATTCCCAACGTGGAACTAGAAGTAGTAGGCATTATACCATTAAGGCCAGATGGGAAGCCATCTATGTAAACTTAATAGCAAGACGCTATCTGAAGAATCTGATTTTGGTGTGCATGAATTAGCTGTCGATGCGGGGAATCAATGAAAGTTGTCTCTGCAGAAGTTGTGCTATATGAATAATAAAACTTGTGGGAGCTCCCTCTCCCTCCACCCACCCTATATTGGTTACTGTATTGGAACCTAAAGAATGTTGAGGACTGTAAGATTCTGGACCTCTTCCCTTTGTCTCCTCTCCCTTTTTACTTCCCTTTATATGTTATGTGGTAGCAATTTCTGTCCTCCCCTTGAATATCATTAATAACGTCTGGGACTAACTTGCACCTTCAATTTGCACTATTCATAGTGCAGTACGGGCCCACGGCTTGGTTAATACCCAGGTAGAGGGGGTGAAGTGGAGTTGTACTTGAATCAACTTTTTCTATAAATTACTAATAACTAATAACATCTGGGACTAAATCTGAACATTTACAACAGCAACGTTTCACCAACCTGGGTTGCAGGCCGGCGGTCTTGATATCACTTATGCTGTTTTTGATTGGACGAACAGTATTTGGAAGAAACCCTGTTATGCAACATTAACAACTAACAAGGTGTTTTGAATGAACTACTGCATATTAGCAACCTATAAATGGATAAGGATTGCATACACTATTCTATCAATGTGACGATTGTAAATAGTAGATGAAATACTGACAGTTAATAGGCGGTAGTGGGGAGGAGGGGGAAGGGGGAGGAGAGGGGGAAAGGAAGGAAAGGGGGAACAAGAAGAAAAAAGGAAAGGAGAAAACAGGCAAAAAAAGGGAAGAAAAAAAAAAAAGTTTCGAAATGGCTAGGCAGGGGGCAGGAAAAAGGGGGAAAAATCAACCAGAATTAAATACCTCGATCTCCCCGATGTTTAAGCAGGCAGAAAAACTGAAACAACAAGTGTTGACCAATATGGGTGGACAGATTAGCCCCCTAGGAGGAAGAAAGAAGATATTTTCCAAATCCAGGAGGGGGAGTCCCTTAGGCTAATAGAGGACACCAATATGAGACTATCTGATATTGAATTCCAGTCTGGGGAGAGCGGAAATAAATAAATAGCTAAAAGAGGCCGAAAAAACTGTCCCCACAGATGCCTAGTTTGCAGGATATATTTGTCACGAGGGTATCGAGAACCACGCCTGACTCCGTTATACCCGGGGTCAGAAAGTCGCAGCGGTTGGCTGCACGCTCTATTTAAGATAGGGCTGTTTTCCTTATGGTAGCTTTCTGGGTTTGCTTTGCAAACCCTTTTGGCTCACTTAAGGCCCCTTTCACACGAGCGAGTATTCCGCGCGGATGCAATGCGGGAGGTGAACGCATTGCACCCGCACTGAATACTGACCCATTCATTTCTATGGGGCTGTGCACACGAGCGGTGATTTTCACGCATCACTTTTGCGTTGCGTGAAAATGGCAGCATGCTCCTCTTTGTGCGTTTTTCACGTAACGCAGGCCCCATAGAAATGAATGGGGTTGCGTGAAAATCGCAAGCATCCGCAAGCAAGTGCGGATGCGGTGCGATTTTCACGCACGGTTGCTAGGAGACGATCGGGATGGAGACCCGAACCTTATTATTTTCCCTTATAACATGGTTATAAGGGAAAATAATAGCATTCTGAATACAGAATGCATAGTAAAACAGGGCTGGAGGGGTTAAAAAAAATAAAAAATCATTTAACTCACCTTAATCCACTTGCTCGCGTAGCCGGCATCTCCGTCTGACTCTTTTACTGTATAGGACCTGTGGAGAGCATTAACTATAGTTTAAGGACCTGGGATGACGTCACTCCGGTTATCACATGGTACGTCACATGATCTTTTACCATGGTGATTCACCATGGTAAAAGATCATGTGACGTACCATGTGATGACCAGAGTGACGTCATCCCAGGTCCTTAAACTATAGTTAATGCTCTCCACAGGTCCTATACAGTAAAAGAGTCAGACGGAGATGCCGGACATCGCGAGCAAGTGGATTAAGGTGAGTTAAATGATTTTTTATTTTTTTTAACCCCTCCAGCCCTGTTTTACTATGCATTCTGTATTCAGAATGCTATTATTTTCCCTTATAACCATGTTATAAGGGAAAATAATACTATTTACAGAACACCGATCCCAAGCCTGAACTTCTGTGAAGAAGTTCGGGTTTGGGTACCAAACACGCGCGATTTTTCTCACGCGAGTGCAAAACGCATTACAATGTTTTGCACTCGCGCGGAAAAATCGCGGGTGTTCCCGCAACGCACCCGCACATTTTCCCGCAACGCCCGTGTGAAAGGGGCCTTAGGGATCCGTAGCTCCTTCTCCTCAGCTGTTCCTTGTCCAGCACTCCCAAATCTCCTTATATTCCTCTCTCACACTTCTCTGGTTGCCAGAGATAGAGCTTCCTGCCTGGACATCTATTCTGACCTTCTGGAGCTGTGTTGCTGCGTTCTCTGGTAGTTGGTCCAGAACGCTACCCTCCGGATCCCTGTTGGACCTTTTTGGTCTATTGTGGTCACCCACCTGGGTGTATGTGTTTGTCTGTTTTGTCTGTCCTCTCCCTGGTGTTTCCCTCTTAGTGATAGTGGTGCGGACTAGCGATCCCACCGGCCCGTTCACTATCTAGGGCTCATTTTAGGGAAAGCCAGGGTTTAGGCACGTGATCGCCGCACGGGTGAGGAACCCGTCTAGGGACGTCAGGGCAGTCAGGTGCCAGCCGCAAGGTGAGTTAGGGGTCACCACCTTTCCCTCTCCCTTGGGCAGGGCTTTCCCTTTTTTCCTCCCTGTGCGTTACGTCGGTCATTACATTATCTCTGGCCCTTATATTGTGTAGGTAAAAAAAAAAAAAAAAAAAAAAGAAAATATATATATATTTTTTTTTTACCTACTTAGAATCCAGTATGGATCAAATTGCTGCTCTGTCCAAACAATTTCATGGCCTGTCTTTGGAGGTGGCAGGATTGAAGGCGTCGGTCCTCCAGCAACAGCAGCGATTGCAACTGACCGCAAGCCCAGCGGTTGCTACTGGTAACTAGGTTGTTGCGGAACCCAAGGTCCCTCTCCCTGACAGATTTTCTGGGGGAAGGGACAAGTTTTTGACATTCCGTGAGGCCTGTAAGTTATATTTTAAACTGCGCCCTTACTCGTCTGGTAATGAAGATCAGCGGGTGGGGGTTGTTATTTCCCTGCTGCAGGGGGACCCGCAGTCCTGGGCGTTCTCTTTACCTACTGATTCCCATGCTCTTCGGTCAGTGGATGAGTTTTTTGGGGCCTTGGGCCTCATATATGACGACCCTGACCGAGTCGCACTGGCTGAATCAAGATTACGGAGACTCTTACAAGGAGAGCGGCCGGTAGAGGAGTATTGCTCTGAATTCCGTAGGTGGGCTACGGATACCCAATGGAACGACCCGGCTCTCAGGAGTCAGTTCTGCTCTGGGTTATCCGAAAGGGTTAAGGATGCGCTTGCATTATATGAGACCCCCTTTTCCCTTGATGCGGTTATGTCCCTTTCTATCCATATAGAGAGACGCCTTAGGGACAGGTTGAAAAAACCAGAGCAATTGGTAACCCCTTCCAAGCAGCAGTTAGTCTGTACGGACTTAGACGAGCCTATGCAGCTAGGAGGAACTACTCGTCAGGTCCGTCCTCCTGAGGCTCGCCGTAGGCGTGGGGTTTGTTTTTTTTGTGGGGAGAGGGGTCATTTCATTAATGTCTGTCCTTCTTTCCTCAGAAACAAAAGACCGTCGGAAAAACTACTAACCCCAGGCTGTGTGGAGGATGTCAGCCGGGGGGTATACGTTTCCTCCATACGTACATCGCAATTTGTGTTGCCAGCGGTTATTATTTTTGGTGATAAGATGGAGACTATTTCTTTCTTTCTAGACAGTGGAGCAGGGGTAAATTTGATAGATGCCCATTTTGCCCGCACTTTGGGTTTGTCTCTCTGTACGTTACAGAGACCCATTCCCATATTCGCTATTGATTCTGCTCCCCTGTCTCAGAGAAACCCCACCCACATTGTTCATAATTTACACCTTCGGGTAGGGGACCACCATAACGAGATGCTTTCAGGTTATGTTCTGGAGGGGCTTCCCACTCCGGTAGTGCTGGGTCTTCCCTGGTTGGTAGAACACAATCCAGTAGTGGATTGGCAGGCCAGGGAGATATTGGAGTGGAGTGAGCAGTGCAGAGAAAATTGCTTAAATAGCAATTGCTTAGTCGCCTCCATAACTACCCTACCTACATTTATTTCGGATTTTGAGGATGTTTTTTCTGAAAAGGGTTGTCAGAAGTTACCACCTCATCGTCCTTATGATTGCCCGGTTAACCTTATTCCCGGCGCAAAATTACCCAAGACCAGGTTATATGATCTTTCGGGTCCAGAGAGACAAGCCATGAAAGATTATATCTCCGAGAGCTTGGCTAAGGGACACATCAGACCCTCTTCTTCACCCGTGGCTGCAGGGTTTTTCTTTGTTAAAAAGAAAGATGGGGGCCTGCGTCCTTGCTTAGATTTTCGCGAATTAAATCGGATAACCATCCGAGACCCATACCCTCTTCCTCTCATTCCTGACCTGTTTAACCAGATTGCGGGTGCTAGGTGGTTCTCCAAACTTGATCTTAGGGGGGCCTACAATCTGATTCGTATTAAGGAGGGGGATGAGTGGAAGACAGCGTTTAACACCCCTGAGGGGCATTATGAAAATCTAGTTATGCCTTTCGGTCTGACCAATGCTCCTGCCGTCTTTCAACATTTCGTTAATGACATTTTTAGTCATCTAATCGGCAGGTTTGTGGTAATATACCTAGATGATATTTTAATTTATTCGTCTGATCTGAAAACACATGAGGTGCATGTCAGACAAGTACTGCAGGTCCTACGGACGAATGAATTATATGCTAAAATTGAAAAATGTGTCTTCGCCGTTCAGGAGATACAATTCCTAGGTTATTTTTTATCTGCTTCAGGTTTCCGTATGGATCCTAGGAAGGTCCAGGCAATTTTAGATTGGGATCTTCCTGAGAACCCTAAAGCACTACAACGATTCTTGGGCTTCGCGAATTTCTATAGGAAATTCATTAAAAATTATTCACTTATTGTAAAACCGCTTACTGACATGACTAGGAAGGGGACTGATTTTTCTAAATGGTCTGACGCCGCTAAAGTTGCTTTTTCCTCTCTAAAAGAGAGGTTTACATCAGCACCTGTACTAGTCCAACCTGATGTCTCTCAGCCTTTTATTGTTGAAGTCGATGCGTCAGAGGTGGGAGTGGGGGCGGTGCTGTCTCAGGGTCCGTCTCCTGGCAAATGGCGTCCTTGTGCATTCTTTTCTAAAAAACTATCTGCAGCAGAAAAGAACTACGATATTGGCAATAGGGAACTATTAGCTATTAAACTTGCGTTTGAGGAGTGGCGTCACTTCTTAGAGGGGGCAGTCCACCCGGTCACTGTGATTACGGACCACAAAAATCTTCTGTACCTCGAATCAGCTAAGCGTCTCACCCCTAGACAGGCTAGGTGGTCGCTATTTTTTACCAGGTTTAACTTTGTGATTACCTATCGTCCTGGGGCAAAAAACACCAAGGCTGATGCACTATCTCGTTGTTTCCCTGGAGGGGGTAATGTGAGTGATCCGATGCCCATTCTTCAAAGAGGAGTGGTTGTTTCTGCGGTACACTCTGTTTTGGAGGGGAAGGTGTTAGAGGCCCAGGGGGACGCCCAGGTCTCTTGCCCCTCAGAGAAATTGTTTGTACCGTTGAACCTACGTTTCGAATTATTAAAGGAACATCATAATTCAGCACTTGCTGGGCACCCGGGTAGTAAAGCAACCTTGGAGCTATTGTCTCGTCGCTTTTGGTGGCCAAGGTTGCGTCAGGATGTATTGGATTTTGTGTCTTCTTGTTCTACCTGTGCGCGCGCAAATGTTTCACATACACGTCCTGCAGGGTCTCTATTACCACTCGTCATTCCCAATAGACCGTGGACACATCTGTCAATGGATTTTATCACTGACTTACCTTTGTCTGCAGGTAAAACAGTTATTTTGGTAGTAGTGGACAGGTTTAGCAAAATGGTACACTTCATTGCGTTACCCGCACTACCTAATGCTAAGACTCTTGCTCAGGTATTCGTCAGTGAAATCGTGAAGCTTCACGGGGTCCCCTCCGATGTTGTTTCGGATCGGGGTACCCAGTTTATTTCTAAATTTTGGAAAGCTTTTTGTTCCCGTTTGGGGGTACACTTGTCCTTTTCCTCAGCTTTCCATCCTCAGTCGAATGGACAGACTGAGCGTACCAACCAAAACCTTGAGACATATCTAAGATGTTTTGTGTCTGAAAACCAAGAGTTGTGGTCATCATATTTACCGTTAGCTGAGTTTGCCATAAATAATCGTCGTCAGGAATCCACTGGCAAGTCACCATTTCTTGGTGCATATGGTTTTCATCCCCAATTCTGTACTTTCAAAGAGGGGGGGTCTTCTGGGGTTCCCGAAGAGGAACGGTTTTCGTCATCTCTTTCATCGGTATGGCAGAAGGTGCAAGCTAACTTGAAAAATATGGGAGGTAAATACAAATGCATGGCTGATAAGAGACGGTCGCTGTCACGGCTGTATGTGAGCAACAATAGTATACACAGTAAAAGAGCTACTGACCGGACCCAAACTAGGGAGGATAAAGGGTGACCCCTGTCAGACCCTCAAAGCTCTCCCTATGCTGCTAAAGCACATGCCCGGATCCAAATGGCGGAACGAGGCATGCCCACGTACCTAAGACTGATGACCACTGTAACCCCTACAATAGTGGAAGGGGCACGGCCACCGGTGCCCTACTCAGTATATGGAGGGAACCGTGGCCACCTCAGATCCAGTCAGAAAATAATCAGGTACACAACAATGTCTGTACACTTAGCTGAAGGTGTTGCAGCCGCAGAGAAGACGGATCCAAGGACAGCTGGCAATATCCGGAGTGCTTGCTGCAGCAGAACACAGGTCCAGTGAACTGATAGCTACAAGTGAAGATACTAAAGCAAGAGCTACAACTGAAATGAGAACTATAATCCACGCCCTACAATAGGAGGAGGGGTGATATAAAGAGAGGGAAATCAAACGCATGAGGAACAGCTGGGAGGAAGGAAACCAAAAGTAAACAGAGCAGTGAGAACTCCTCCCAGTTATAGTAGTGACATCATCACAGGGGTGGAGAAACAGAGCTGTGAGAACGTCCCAAAGCTCTGGTAGTGACAGTCGCCAGGTCCGGACCTAGGAGTGAATGACTATGTGTGGTTGTCTACTAGGAATATTAAATTGAAGGTTCCCTCTTGGAAACTGGGTCCTAGGTTTATTGGCCCTTACAAAATTGTAGCCATCATCAACCCCGTGGCTTTTCGCCTGGAGCTACCTCAGACTTTTAAAATTCATAATGTTTTTCATAAATCATTACTCAAAAAATATGTTCCACCTCTAGAACCGTCACCGCTGGTACCCCCCCCCCCCCCTGTTGTCGTGGATGGTAATCTAGAATTTCAGATATCCAAAAGTGTTAATTCTCGTCGGGTCCGCCGCTCTCTTCAATATCTGGTGCATTGGAGAGGTTACGGTCCCGAGGAAAGAATGTGGGTTCCTGCGTCTGAGGTAAACGCCGACAGGCTAGTTCGGGTTTTTCATGCCTCTCATCCTGAGAGACCTGGTCCTGAGTGTCCGGAGGCCCCTCGTAGAGAGGGGGGTACTGTCACGAGGGTATCGAGAACCACGCCTGACTCCGTTATACCCGGGGTCAGAAAGTCGCAGCGGTTGGCTGCACGCTCTATTTAAGATAGGGCTGTTTTCCTTATGGTAGCTTTCTGGGTTTGCTTTGCAAACCCTTTTGGCTCACTCAGGGATCCGTAGCTCCTTCTCCTCAGCTCTTCCTTGTCCAGCACTCCTAAATCTCCTTATATTCCTCTCTCACACTTCTCTGGTTGCCAGAGATAGAGCTTCCTGCCTGGACATCTATTCTGACCTTCTGGAGCTGTGTTGCTGCGTTCTCTGGTAGTTGGTCCAGAACGCTACCCTCCGGATCCCTGTTGGACCTTTGTGGACTATTGTGGTCGCCCACCTGGGTGTATGTGTTTGTCTGTTTTGTCTGTCCTCTCCCTGGTGTTTCCCTCTTAGTGATAGTGGTGTGGACTAGCGATCCCACCGGCCCGTTCACTATCTAGGGCTCATTTTAGGGAAAGCCAGGGTTTAGGCACGTGATCGCCGCACGGGTGAGGAACCCGTCTAGGGACGTCAGGGCAGTCAGGTGCCAGCCGCAAGGTGAGTGAGGGGGTTCACCACCTTTCCCTCTCCCTTGGGCAGGGCTTTCCCTTTTTTCCTCCCTGTGCGTTACGTCGGTCATTACAATATTCCAAGAAATAAAAAAATGTAACCTGGCAACACAGGACCTCTCTCTCCAGACTGGAAATATTAAGGAAACGGTGGGATTCCTCAGGACGGATTTACAAAAATATAAAGAAAGGCTATTAGAAGTGGAGAAGAGGGGGGGAGGGCGTGGCCAACAGCCGAACAGGGAGGAAGCGTCTACCCAGAGTTCCTGCGACTGAAAGTCTATCCTAAGACATCCTGGCAATATAAAGGCTATAAGACGCCTCAAACCTACATATGTCAGCCGGATAATTTTAAGTCCTTTCTCGGACGTCTACAGCACAGACAGCCGGTATTCTATTCGCGGCCTATCCAGAGCACCGAGCCTCGCGCTCAATTTGCAGTCACCGTCCACACGGCGGCCCGCGCTAACCTGACAACAAGGTCGGCTACAAGGGGTACACTCTGAAACAGAGGAAAAACGCAATACCGGTAAGAAGACTTACCCTCTCCTCGCCTTGCTGACCCAGGCGACACGCTGCCCCTGGGCCCTTGGGACGTTTTCACGGTACCGAGGCCTGCAACCAGTTGGCCTTAAGTGCCTCAGGGCCAAAACGGTTATTACTCCAGCGGGACCAGAGTTACACCCTATAGCTCTGAACACCGCCTGATGTCAACCAAACGGGTGATATAAGCATTCTCAGCCAAGCGATCGCAACACAGCCCGTGCTCAGGAATCGATGTGACACGGCAGTGGTCCGGAGCAACACGCTTCCATTACACACCGCAAAGAAATCAGTGATTTAACGCAAGTTTCAAGCTATAAGTTGGACTATTCAAGGTCTGTAGTCACTCTCCTTTGCGCCCTCCCCCCCACCCCTTTCCTCCATTCTATCACCTGTACGCAAATCCCTATCTTTAGACCTCCACTACAGGTCTCCTGCAATTTATTTGGATTTTCAAAGGAAGATCTATCTTTGAAGCTATTTAAAGGGCCAGTGACCCAATTTTTTATGTGGAAAGCAATACTATTACAACTTTGTATACTAATACAGCTATCTACGAAGCTCTGCAACACCTCAACACCCACAAATGGACAATACCCCACCTAAAATCCATCCCAACTGATCCACTGACCTTTAAAAATGTCCGATAGCCAGTGAAGGCTTGACTATGTACTAACTGTCACACACCACTTGATACAGGCACAGGTGACGCAATTTATAAAGTGGTCTCAGACACAAAGAACTTATGGTAAAAGTAGGAAGATACAGAGGCACCAGCCAAGAATACCATAACCCTGCAAAACCTCCACATCTGTCTCAACCAGGTCTGGATAAATTCATAATGAAGAAATCTCATGCTTCCTCAGGGGCGCAAGTCTCTACTCCTAAAGGAGCTATACCGAAAACAACAACACGCCCACAAGAAGGAGACAGTGAATATGAAGATGTCACAGAACCCATAGCTGAACTCCCATTATCTAGATCCTTCATCTCCAGAGCCTTGTCAGATGCACTAAATCCAGTATTGGAGGAACTGTCTGAAATTGAAAGAGAAATGAGACAGATTGGTAACAGAGTCGAAGTTCTTGAAATCAACCAAACTGCCATTACTAACTATACTAAACAAGCATCTGAAGTTCTCTCTAAATACCAACAACACATCAACCATCTTCATGATTACATAGAAGATCAAGATAACAGAGGCAGGAGGAATAATATCTGCTTCCGTGGAATTCCTGAATTTGTTGCAAATGAAGCTGTACCAAAAGCAGTAGAGGAGATGTGCAAGTCTCTGTTAGAAGATAACACATCTAGCTCTATAATCATTGAAAGGGCTCACAGAGCACTACGCCCTAAACCAAAACCTGGTGAACCTCCAAGAGATGTAATTTGCAAACTTTTGAACTTTGCTCAGAAAGAGGCAATAATGAAAAAAGCCAGAGAAATAGAACGTATTGAATACGAAGATGCAACAATTCAACTCTTCCAAGACATAGCGCCTGTTACCCTCAATAAAAAACGCATGCTGAAACCTCTAACAGATTATTTAAAACATAAGAGAATCGCCTTTAGATGGTTGTTCCCTTTTGGCATGCTAATAACCTGGAGAGAGAAAAGATACACCATAAGAACACCAAAGGACCTACCAGATGTCCTCGCTGCCTTGGAAATTATGGACATAGACATCCCAGACTGGTCTATTGCTACAGATGTCCTCATACCATCAGGAATCTCACCCCTCACCACATGGGAAACTGTCCTTTCCAGCAAAGCCCAGAAGAACAAGAGAAGACAAGGGAAGATGACTCCAAGACGTCTGATTGCAAATGATGATTGAAGCTACCCAGGACAGCTGTCTTGACCTTTTTCTCCTTTAAGGGGTATTATTGTGATAACCAGACCTTCTCCTCCCTCACTCGCAATAGGGATGGACATCAGGTCTTAATGGTCTTGATGTGCAGCACGAGATCCTTCCTCCCCCCCATCCCTCCCATTGACCCTTTCTCCTTATCTCCCCTACTGCCACAGCCCAACCTAACAAATTGTTTTATTCCTCTGCATAAGCTGTAGGTTGGACACTCCTGCTGCACATCCAGATTATCCCCTTGGGCCACCTGATAGGGCCCACCTTTCTTGTAATACTGTTACTCTTTAGATTAATAGTTGTTAGTATAAATAATACATAACACCACCTGTGTTGTACATAATATGTACAGAAATTTTTTGATTTCTAATATGTTACACCCCTATGTTTTTAGGTCTCTTTTTCTGACCTATAAAAAATCCTATGTTCTCACACATTCTCACACAGGAGACATGTCCCTTTGGGAATGGTTGCTATATTCATTGTTTTTGGCTAATCCTTATATTGTTTTTTACTTATTTAGATTGGGTAAAGGAGTAGGTGGGGAAGGAGGATAGGATAAAACCAAAGTACCATCATATGATCTCAGACGACGAGTCTATCTATCTAGAACATGCTGGAACACCTCATTAGTGAGTAATATAATAGCACACGACCTCATACCCACATATCCTCATGGCAGAACTTAAAGTAGCTACCTACAATGTTAGAGGCTTTAAGGCTCCTGTGAAGAGAAATCAAATCATTAAT
The DNA here is from genome assembly GCF_905171765.1 of Bufo bufo. Taxonomy (NCBI): domain Eukaryota; kingdom Metazoa; phylum Chordata; class Amphibia; order Anura; family Bufonidae; genus Bufo; species Bufo bufo. The sequence goes on from NC_053389.1 coordinate 349,970,062, forward strand.
CAACTAAACAAGGAGAAAACCAACATAATATTCCTACAAGAAACCCACTTCAAATATAACAATACACCAAAGCTATCTAGGACCAAATACAACCTCTGGTTCCACAACTCATCGTCAGCCTCTAATAAATCTGGAACCAGCATAGGCATCCACAGAAATACGGACTTCCTACATATACATACTATGTCAGATGAGGAAGGGAGATATTTAATGGTTAAAGGCAGAATTAACACTCAATTATATACTTTAGTTAATATTTATGCCCCCAACATAGCAGAAAAAAAATGGTTTGATAAATTCTGGCTAGAGCTTGAATCCTTCCGAGAAGGGTTAGTCATAGTAGCGGGAGACCTCAACATGACCCTTAACCCACGCGTAGATTCCTCAACCAGTAAATCAGCAGTCCCAAATACATCCTTGACGTCCATAAAAAGATCCTTACACAAAAGTTCTGTGGTAGATGTGTGGAGACTAGAGCACTCAACCCAAAAGAAAAAGACTTCACTAATTTTTCAGCCCCACACAAATCTTACCAAAAATTAGACTACATCTTCCTCCCCACTAACATCCTACATCTTTGTACAGAAATTAAAATAGGTCCCCTTATACATTCAGATCATGCACCAGTGTTCCTCACTTTCAACCCCCCTAATTCTTCACCCAAATATTTTAACTGGCGTCTGAATGAAACATTACTCAGCTCCTCAGATGTACAAACAGCCATTAATAAAAAACTAAAAGATTATTTCATAGTCAATAATAAATTAGTACAAAAACTCCAGTTAGACCGTATTGGATGCAACTTGTTTATTTTGTGTTCAAAGTTGGTTGCTGTGGCGAGGTAACGTTTCGGCAACTCTGTGCCTTCATCCGACTAATGCCGCTTGTAGAAGAAGAAGCTACGAGGGTATAGACGCAGTTGTGGAGAAAACATGCGGTTGTATCGCTAGAAGATAGATGCGCCACTGTCTAACTGGAGTTTTTGTACTAATTGTTAAAAGGGGTGGGAACCCTACTCCAGAAAAATATCCACTGAGTGGAACAAGGGCTCTGTTTGTGAATAGTCAATAATCAAGGAGAGACTTCTCCACAATTTGTATGGGAAGCACACAAGGCAGTAGTCAGGGGAGAGTTTATCTCTCTTGCCTCCAAATTAAACAAAGAAAAGCAAAAAAAGACAAATTAACTACTCTCTAAGATCTCTAAGCTAGAGTGCTCTCACAAACGTCTTAAGAAAAGTGACATCTTAAACAATCTCAATACAGCTAGAGAGGAGTTGAAAACTCATCTCAATGCCCAATCAGCAAAACTATATCTAGCATTGAAACAAAAATTCTTTGCTCATGGCAACAGATCCTCTAAATTCATGTTTGCGTTATTACGCTAACAAAAACGTAAATCTAGGATCATGACTATTAAGACGTGTGGAGAACAATTACATAGAGATGACACCTCCATTGCTCAGGCTTTCCATGACTTCTACTCAGAACTTTACAATATTAACGCAGCAGAGACGGATGTGACTAAACAGGAAAAGATCAAACTTACTTCTGATTTCCTGAGAAAACTAAAACTACCAACTATTAACGCAGATCAAAAACTCTGATTATGAGCACCAATATCTGATAAAGAGGTCATGGATACCCTGAAAACAATAACCAAAGGGAAGTCTCCATACCCAGACGGGCTCCCAACCATATATTACACGACTTTCAAAGATATACTTGTCCTTCATATGGTCCAAGTCTATAATGCAGCATTGGAAGGAACACCTTTTACCCCCCAAACACTGAGTGCTCATAATACACTGATCCCCAAACCCCAAAAAGACCAAACACTATACTCTAGTTATAGACCCATTTCCTTATTGAATATAGATCTTAAAATCTATGCTAGAATTCTCTCAGCCAGAATAAAACCCTTGCTCCAAGACTTAATTCATCCAGACTAATCAGGTTTTGTCCTGGGCAGAGAAGGGAAAGATGGTATGTACAAAATTATTAATGCTATTACTCTTGCCAAATGTCGTAAAACCCCTATTGTACTGCTCGGGACAGATGCTGAGAAAGCGTTTGATAGAGTGGCTTAGCCCTTTATCACTAGTACCCTGCAAAAATTTGGATTCCCAAATACATTCATTAAAGCAATCTGCTCAATGTACGCTTCTCCATGCGCCTATATAAAAGTGAATGACACCCTGTCCCGAGCAGTACATATCAACAATGGAACGAGGCAAGGCTGCCCATTATCCCTATTATTATTAATTTTATCAATGGAACCCCTTTTACAATGTATTAGGCAAAATCCCAGAATTGAAGGTCTAAGCTGTTGTGACTTGGAGATAAAACAAGCTGCATATGCAGATGACCTTTTGATGGTTGTCTCAAATCCCAAACAAGCTTTTCCCCATATAATTGATACCCTAAACAGGTTTGGGGAAATATCCAATTTTAAAATTAATTTCTCGAAGTCACAAGCGATGGGCATACTTTATTCTCATAAAGCTCTTAAATACCTAGAGAAAGGCTCTCCCTTTCAATGGACCAAAAGTTCTCTGAAATTTTTGGGAGTTAATATCCCCCCTGACCTCAACAAGTTATATAACCTAAACTTCATTCCACTTCTAAATTCTTTTCCAGGCATGCTGAGTTCTTGGAAACCCACCTTTAAATCATGGCTGGGACGCAAAACATGTTCAACACCCTAATCCTCCCTAAACTTACCTACCTCATACAGGTGCTCACAATTAAACTCCTGAAACACTTCCTAAAAACTTTCAGGAAAATATGCTCCAATTACATTTGGGGCAATATAAAACCAAGGATCTCCCATAAAATTCTTCAATTACCTATAACCAAAGGAGGGATAGGCCTTCCTTCTTTAGCTAGATTTATCACAGCAGTCCACCTTAGTAGAATTATAGACTGGGTGAGACACCCAAAACACAAAATTTGGATCACACTCACCCAAAACACAAAATTTGGATCACACTGGAAAAAGAAATAACCAGATACCCATTAAGAGGTCTTGTCTTTACAGATCCACAAAATACTCCCACTATAAATAAAGACAACATCCTAGTCCATGCCACATTATCCACCTGGAAATCAAAGTCTCTGAGAGACTCCCACCCAATTACTAAACCTTAGTGACTGCCTTATCACAGTCGGCGAAGGTTATACAACCTTATCAACACAAATATGTAATAGAAATCAACTCCAGAAGACCTTTTAGATGGGGGCATATTATACTTGCAAACCATGAGGGAAAGGTTCGGAACATCTCAACTCAATAGTCTCCATTATAACATTATTTCAAAATCCTTAAAACTAGCTATGTCCCCAGATTTCCAGGTAAGGGATCCCTCATGGTTTGAAAAACTAATATCTCAGTCACAGACACCTAAAAAACTTATACACACTATATGTCAGAACCTACTTCAAAACGAAATCCCGAGCTCCTTATACTTTTTAAGAGAATAGGAAAGAGATTTAAACATCAAATTCACAAGTGAAGATATCAAAGCTATACTACTATCGCCAAAATTATCCTCAAGATGCTCCAACTGTCACGGATGGTGTTGCAGAAAGCTGGAACTTATAAATAAACATCCGACTGGCTTGATCCCAAACTAAGGAGCATATGGGTGAGCCCTATAAAACCCCTAGAGCTCTCCCTGACTGCTATGCCCATGCAAAGGTCTTTATGGTAGACGATTGCATGCCCTCGTACCTTATGCTATGTGACACCTGAAAACCCTATAATAGTGAGGGGACACTACCACCGGCTCCCTGCACTTAATACGGACGGAGTCAGGGTCACCTACAATCAAGCCAGCAAGAAACACAAATAAAGGAAACAGACTTATCTGAGGAATCAGGAGAAGCAGCCTCCAGCAGTGAACACAATCCAGGAAGAAGTATAAACCGCAAAGTGAGGCAGTATGGAAGGGAATATAAAGGGAGACAATCAGTGCAAATAGGTGACAGCTGGGAGATGGAAAGGAGATGAGAAAGTGAAACCAAAACAAAGAACATCATACAACAGGTAGAGAAGAACGTCTGCCAGATCTTCTCACAGAGCTGGCGGTGACAGTACCCCTCCCTCTACGGGTGGACTCCGGACACTCAGAGCCCACCTTCTCAGGATGAGACCTATGGAAAGCCCTGATGAGACGAGTGGCCTTAATGTCCACCACTGGGACCAACATCCTCTCCTCAGGACCATAACCCTCCCAATGAACGAGGTACTGAAGAGAACCGCGGACAATGCGAGAATCCACAATCCTAGAGACCTGAAATTCAAGATTATCATCAACAACAATCGGAGGAGGAGGCAAAGAGGAGGGTACAGTGGGTTGGACATAAGGTTTTAATAGGGACCTGTGAAAAACATTATGGATCTTCCAAGTCTGAGGAAGATCAAGACGGAAGGCAACGGGATTGATGACGGACAAGATCTTGTAAGGCCCAATAAAACTAGGAACCAACTTCCAGGAGGGAACTTTCAGTTTCATATTCTTTGTAGACAACCACACCAGATCCCCCACATTCAGGTCCGGACCAGGCACACGTCTCTTATCCGCCACACGCTTATTGTCACGGCCACGGATTTGGCCGTGACTCCTTGGGAGCCGCATACAGTTGCCCGCGGTTTGGGTTGTAAAATCTGGTTCTTTGACACGGCAGGGGCGGTGGGGGAATGGATTAAAGAGAAAAAATAGGACTGGGGTACACCCGGGAGGAAGTAATGCAAGGGAGAGGCCCAGGTTTTGATGTTAATCTGGACCAATCAGGAAGGGTGGGTTAGGGAGGGTTATGCAGCCGGCGGCGGCGTTCGTTCCTGGAAGGGAAGCAGGAGGAAGACTGGAAAAGAAGGGAAAATTAATATATATTTAGATTGGAGGTATTATTAAAAAATAATTCCCCCACTACTTAAGGTAGGCGATAAACCATTTTTGGTAATGGGAGACTTTAATAACGTAATTGATGGCCAAATGGACAGATGTAGAGTAAATAATTTCCAACCAAACAATTTAAGGTTCAAATTAAAATATATTATAGCAGAACTAGGCTAGATCGATATATGGAGGGTAATGCACCCAAAATTAAAAAGATATTCATGTTTCTCTAAAACTCACAGGTGTTTGTCACGGATTGATTTAGTTTTCACGGATAATAAAGGGGCACAAGATATTAAACAGGTGAGATGAATGAGGGTTCAGCCAGGAACAATATGGTTTGGGAGGCCGCAAAGGCGTATATAAGAGGAATTATCACTAAATACACTATAATATATCGGAAGGAAAATAGGAAAAAAAATACAGATTTGGAAACTGAAGTGGAAAAATCTGAAAATAAATATATTGATAATCCTACAGCACATAATTATAAAGAATGGACAGATAAGGTGGCTAAACTGGAAAGTGATTTACAGGTAATGGCTGAACAACAAAAAGAAAATTATGTAAGGGATAATTATATTTTTGCACATATACCGGGTAAGAAGTTGGCTGCCCTGGTGGCAACTCAGACCAAACATAACAAATATATTCATTGTTTGATAGACAAATCTGGACATAAAACTGTCGAACAAAAAGAAAAATTAGAGCTTCTTAGGGAATATTTTGAAGATATATACAGTAGTAAGGTAAATAAGAGCGTGGTGGAATTACAACAATTCCTAGGGAAAATTACTATCACTAAAATAACTGCAGATCAGAGAGAAAGCCTAGAAGTCCCTTTAGATTCGGCTGAAGTAGATATAATACTGTCCAAGATAACTAAGAACAAGACCCCAGGAACAGATGGTATCCCATTTGAAATATATGCCCAATATAAAGAAGTACTAACATCGAAATTGCTCCCAATGTGGACAGCTTCGAGGTAAATGGGGAAACTCCCAGATTCTGTCAGAGAAGCCTTAATAACCTTTATATTAAAACCAGGGAAATACCCGGAGATCCCGGATTCATATTGCCCTATCTCATTAATTAATACCAATAATAAAATATTAGCACGGATTCTTGCAAATAGAATTGGGAGAGTAGCGCCTGGGATCATTCATGAGGATCAGTCGGGTTTTATGCCAGGTAGAACTACAAGCGATAACATAATCAGATACTTTATGGGTGCCCAGTTGGAACCCCTGAACTGTGGAGAACGTATGATCATAACTATAGATGCCACAAAAGCTTTTGATACGATAGAATGGCCTTTTTATTCGCTACATTGAAGACAATGGGATTTGGAGTCCATTTTGTATCTTGGGTCAAATTATTATATACTGAAGTCTCCGCAAGGTTAATATTGAACGGTGAGTATTCGTAGAAAATACATATTGCTAGGGGGGTTAGACAGGGTTGCCCCCTGTCCCCTTTATTATTTGCCATAGCTATGGAACCCTAGTGGACATGATTAGACAAAATAAAGAGATTGTAGGATTTAGGTTTGTGGCATATGAGGAAAAAATATCATTGTATGCAGACGATATTATGTTGTTTGTCGGATCTCACGGCTCACTGAGGAAGATTTTTCAGGTATTTGAAGAATATAGTGAATATACGGGACTCAATATAAACTGGTCCAAGTCGGCGTGTATCCCGATTGATCCCTTGAATGGGTTTGTACCGGGGCCACTTGAAACTAAAGAAAGGCAAGAATCAGTCAAATATTTGGGTCTTCAGATAACATCTAATCCTAGAGACTATCTGCAGCTGAATGTGCTCCCTAAAATACAAGAGATGCGTAAGAAAATAGAGGTTTGGAAAAAATTAATATATCGAAAGCAGGACGCATCTCACTGGTGAAAATGTTTATTTCACCCTCTTCAAATTACATGTTATGGAATACACCAATAATAATCCCTAAAATACTTTTTAAAATAATAGCTACTCTAATAACAGATCTGGTATGGCGAGGCAAAAAGCTGAAAATAAGAGCACAGATACTGCATATCCACGAGAAAGAGGATGGCTTGTCACTCCCGGACTTAGAGTTGTATTTTATTTCTGGATAAATTAGAAACATGATAATATGGAGTCACTCACATAGATATAAGATGATGGTAGCCGGGGTTAACAAAGGCCTAGAGAACTGTAACATTTTTCAACTGATAGAAGCAGATATTCTGTTTCAAAAATAAGTCAAGAGAATACCTCTAATGGACATGTGGATTAAGACTTGGAATAAGGTAAAAGATCTTTGGTCGCATAAGGGAAGACACTTTGTTATGGGGAAATATTAACCTTACGGAATTAAAATCAATTGAACAAAAAGTCTAGTGGAAATATGGAATTTTTAAATTGGGACAGATATGGAGAGAGGGAGACATAATTACTTATCAAGAACTCAAAAAAGAATATGTAAAAGACAACAAAGATCTGAGTTTTTATTATTTTCAGTTGAAACAAGCCCTGCGAGTAGAGATAGGGAAAGGAAAGCAAATCGCCCCTCTTCGATTAACCTTTGCTAATATCGTGAATTTACCAATAGAGAGGAAATTGATATCTAAAATATACGGAAGTCTGTTACATCAGTTGACAAAAAATAAACCTATCACTTTGCAAAATCATAGATGGCAAGATGTTTTGGATGCGCAACGACAAGAATTTTGGGAAAAGGTCATTCAGGCAAAAAACAGAGTGTCAAATAGTTTTGCCTTTCGAATTACTCATTTTAATATTCTATATCGTCTGTATTATTCCCCCAAGATTCAAATGAAATGCTACAAATCCAAACAATTTAGTTGTAAAAAATGTGGGGAAGAAGGGGTAGACGACGTTCATATACTCTGGACTTGTATAAAGATCCAAAAATTTTGGGGGATAGTGACTGAAAAAATAGAGGAATATCATTTTTTTAAAGTTTCACTCTCTCTCTTGAATTTTGGGCATGACTGATAAAATCGAAAATGCTAACGAACGAGAAGTAGCATCCAAATTACTTTTTTATGCGAGGAAATGTATTGTAGCACACTGGGGAGATAGCGCCAAACCTACAGCTAGGGAATAAGAGAACCTGATTAGAGTCTCACTAGTCAAAGAGAAATTTCATTTAGTATCACCCAAGAAAAAATACATGTTTGCTAAAAGGTGGCGGAGATGGTTGAATTATTAGACTGTGGCAGAGATGGGATCTGGGGGACTTGGGGGGAGGGAGGAATCGGGGGTGGAGGGAGACAAGCAGGTAAGAAGCGAGGTTTAATATAGTCCCCCCCCCCCCTATTATTATTATTATTATTTTTTTTTTCGGTCTTTCTTCTGTCCGCCTCCAGGAGTGGACAAAGCAACAGGCAGATGGGGGAGGAATGAGGTAATATAAACTCCAACTAATTGTTTATTGTACAAAAGAAAAGAGGAAAAGTGTATACAATATGTATTAAAAAATGTATAAACGAGTATATAATAATAAAGAATATTTAATTTAAAAAAAATATATTAAAAAATGGCAAAAATTCACACAAAAAATATGTATTTTAATCAGGGGCCATTTTTATGCGTCTTAAAGTGAAACTCTCAAAAATGTGCCCTGCTGGAGCCTAGAAAGTTTTTATTTTAGGCCACGGGAGTACAAGCCCCAAAAATTAGGCATTCACCTGACAGAAAAGAACAAGTGATTATTTGGCTGGAGGTACATTAGGCGGTCACTGGATAACAATTTAACTGTAGGCCCCGGGAGTAGAGGCCCCAAAAATTAGGTATTCACCTGACAGAAAAGGCCTTTTATGCCTCTCTATATACATAAGACAAGTACCATTCTTTGGTCTGTGTGGTGATGGATATGTGTGGGCTGGCATGAGGAAATTCATTTACACGTGGTCGTCACAGGTGTTGAATTCCTCCTCCATGCCTCATTCATTTTTAGAAATGTGAGGTAGTCCACACTGTCGTAAGATAGGCGAGTGCGCTTATCGGTCACGATCCCCCCTGCTGCGCTGAACGTCCTTTCGGACAGGACACTCGACGAGGGGCAAGCCAAGAGTTCCATGGCAAATTGTGCCAGCTATGGCCACAGGTCAAGCCTGCACACCCAGCAGTCCCGGGGTTTCTCGCTTCTCAGAGCTTCCACATCGGCCGTTTACCCGATGTAGTCGGACATCTGTCGGTCTAGGCAGTACCTGAAGCTGGATCCGGAGGGTGGCTGTCGATGGGTTGGCTGCAAGAATGATCTCATATCTGAACTGATTAACACATCTACAAACCACCCTCTTCTTGCTGGCACAGTAGGATTGGTACCCGCGCCTGTTTTGCTGTGGGTGGAAATTCCTCTGCCAGTGCCCGCAACAGCAGAATGCAGCAACTTTAGTAGCAAGGCCTGGAAATCCTGCATTCTGACAGCCCTCTGTGATGCTGGTAACATTTCCGCCATTTTGTGTTTGTACCGGGGTTCCAAGTACATTTCCACCCAGTACTGGTCCTTGTCCTTTATGCTTTTTATACGGGGGTCCCTCTTCAAACACTAGAGCATGAAGACCCCCATTCGCACTAAATTGAAAGCGGTGAAGCGCCTTGGGTCCTGCTTATCGCTCAGGAGAATGCCGTCCTCGGTCTCCTCCCCCCATCCACGGACAACACCAGGGATCCCCAAAAAGTTTAAAGTCCCTCTCAAAGCCTGGTCTTCTTGCTCCTCCTCCTCCCCCCAGCCACCATCCTCCTCTGACTCTTTAGATTCCTGCTGACTTGTCTCAGATGGAGTAGCCCCCCCTGGGAATTCATTCAGCATTGCGAGTTCCTCATCTTCCAGCTCCTGCTCCTCGACGATTTGATCAATGACACAATGCAATTCACGCTCCAGAAAGAAGGTGTAAGGTACGATGTCACTGATGGTACCCTGGCTGCAACTGACCAGTTTGGTGATCTCATCAAATGGCCACAGAAGTCCGCATGCATCGCGCATGAGCAGCCACTGGTGCGGTGAAAATAAACCAAGCTCCCCAGAACCTGTCCTGCTGCAGAGTTCATACAGGTAGTCAATAATGGCACATTGCTGCTGGAGCAGCCTATCAAGCATATACAAGGTGGAGTTCCAGCGCGTTGGGCTGTCACATATCAGACGATGAACGTCAGCAAGGTGAGCCATGGCCGTGTAAGATCTTCTAAAATGGCCAGAGATTTTCCTGGCCTGCCTGCCGCAAGACGTCCTGGACCCCAGTGTATTTGGCAACGAATCGCTGCACGACTTAATTCAGGATGTGTGCTATGCACGGCACTTGTGTCATTTCGCCCTGCTTCAGCGCGCTCAGCAGATTGGCACCATTGTCGCACACCACTTTACCAACTGTCAAATTGAGCAGGGTTAGCCACTGATCGGCCTGTGACCGCAGAGCAGAAAGCAATCCAGGACCGGTGTGTCTCTTGGCTTCAGGCACAACAGCCGCAGCACAGCATGGCAACGTCTCACCTGACACATCGAATAAGTTCTGGGAGCTTGGGGGGTGTAATGGAAGAGGCGGTAGCTGTGGAATAGGAGGAGTCAGCTGAGGAGGATAGAGTAGGAGGAGGAGAAGAAGAGGCACGGGTGCCATGGGTTACATGCTTGACGGCCGTCAGAAGGTTCACCCAGTGGGCAGTAAAATTTATGTTCTGTGGTCAGATGTATTTCGGCACCAACACTGTGTGCCAGACAAATATCCACTTGCTGCTGAACGTGACCATATAGCTCTGGGAGAAATATTTCCTTACGGGGACCTTCCTTTGCGGTGTGCCAATGGCCGCAAATTTTCTAAAAGCCTCGGAGTCCACCAGTTTATATGGCAGTAGTTGGCGGGCCAGCAGTTCTGACAAGAAAGCAGTCAGCCGTTGGGCAAGAAGGTTATCCGGCGTCATCAACTTTTTACATTCGAACATTTGAGCCATGAAAGCCTGCCTTCTGCCAGATGAACGCAATGACGGCACAGTGGAAGGTAGAGTGGAGGACAAATGGGAGGACAGAGGAAAAGGAGAAGAGACAGGAAGTGGAGCGCCGGGAGTGTGGCTTTGTGGGTTCTGACGGCGTTGCTCCCACTGGGCTCGGTGATGGGAGGCCACGTGCCTTCTTAAGGCGGTCGTCCCTAGGTGAGTGTTGGGCTTACTGTGACTTATGCGTTGACAGCACAGGCTGCAGATGGCAACATTATTGTCAGCAGCTGACATGTTAAAAAAAAGCCCACACTGCGAAGCCATGTTTTGGCGTCCTAGGAGCGCAAAGCACAAGATGTGACCGTGGATGGATCGCTCCAAATACATTTGCAGTCTGCTTTTTGCTTCCTGTGCACTGTGAGTTCTGCCTGCTTTTCCTCCTTTCTTCTCCCTATCTGCTCCCGTCTCTCCCTTTAAACTCCCCTCCTCTTCCTCTCTTGTGGGCACCCAAATGACGTCTATCGACACGTCATCATCGTCACCTTCACCACCACTGACATTAGAGATCTCGAAATAGGCAGCAACAACGGGGACCACCCTCCTTGGGCTGATCTGGATACTGTCTTCAGACCGCTGGTTGGCGGCCGTTGCCACCTTCTCTTCCTCATCCGATGCCAAGAATGGCTGCGCATCGGTAACGTCTGGGAATGGATGGGAAAATAATTCCTCTGACTCGAGTGGAGGGGCTATGGTGGTGGTGGTGTCTTTGGGAGTGCACACAGCAGAGAGTGAGGAGGGTGCAGATACAGAGGATGAGAAGGCTGCAGAATCGGAAGACTGAGTGAGCCACTCAACCAACTCTGGTGTGTCCTTTGACGTAATCGCACGCACCTTCTACAAATTCCCACTTAGGCTCCAGCCTGGTGCACCTGCCTGACCTCCTACCACCCCTGCGGAACGGCCTGCCTCTTCCTCTGCCTGTCATTTTCAAAATGACCCTGTGCCAAAGTCCCTAGAGAAGAGCATTATTTGTGGAAGCAGGTATATTGAAGGCCTCAATCAGTAATTGTTGGAAGCTCGTATATCAAACCCCTTAATCAGTATTTTGTTGAAGCAGGTGTATCGCAGGCCTCAATTAATATTTGGTGGAAGCAGGAAAATCAATCCCCTTAATCAGTATTTGGTGGAAGCAGGAATATCAAACCCTTTAATCAGTATTTTGTGGAAGCAGGTATATAGAACCCCTCAATAAATATTTGTTGGAAGCGGGTATATCGCACCCCTCAATCTGTATTTTGTGGAAGCAGGTTTATCAAACCCCTTAATCAGTATTTTGCGGATGCAGGTATATCGCAGGCCTCAATCAATATTTGCTAGAAGCAGGTATATCAATTCCCTTAATCAGTATTTTGTGGAAGCAGGTATATCAAACCTTTAATCAGTATTTTGTGGAAGCAGGTATATTGCACCCCTCAATCATTTTTTTTTTGGGACAACAGGTATATCACACCCGTTGCATATAGTTGTTTCAATAGCGTTTGTCCCTATATATACCTGCAGTATCGCAGCAGAACCGCACACAACTGCTGCACAATACAAATGCACTATATACTTTCTATGTTAGAAAGTATATTATAGGTATATCACACCCCGCAATCGTTTTTTTTTTGTGCAACAGGTATATCACACCAGTTGCAATTAGTTACTCCAATAGCGTTTCTCCCTCTTTATAGCTGCGGTATCGCAGCAGAACCACACACAACTGCTGTACAATACAAATGCACTATAATATAACACACTTTCTATCATAGAAAATACAGTATAAGTACAGTACAGACCAAAAGTTTGGACACACCTTCTCATTCAAAGAGTTTTCTTTATTTTCATGACTATGAAGGCATCAAAACTATGAATTAACACATGTGGAATTATATACATAACAAACAAGTATGAAACAACTGAAAATATGTCATATTCTAGGTTCTTCAAAGTAGCCACCTTTTGCTTTGATTACTGCTTTGCACACTCTTGGCATTCTCTTGATGAGCTTCAAGAGGTAGTCCCCTGAAATGGTCTTCCAACAGTCTTGAAGGAGTTCCCAGAGATGCTTAGCACTTGTTGGCCCTTTTGCCTTCACTCTGCGGTCCAGCTCACCCCAAACCATTTCGATTGGGTTCAGGTCCGGTGACTGTGGAGGCCAGGTCATCTGGCGCAGCACCCCATCACTCTCCTTCATGGTCAAATAGCCCTTACTTTCAAAGTTTTCCCAATTTTTCGGCTGACTGACTGACCTTCATTTCTTAAAGTAATGATGGCCACTCGTTTTTCTTTACTTAGCTGCTTTTTTCTTGCCATAATACAAATTCTAACAGTCTATTCAGTAGGACTATCAGCTGTGTATCCACCTGACTTCTCCTCAATGCAACTGATGGTCCCAACCCTATTTATAAGGCAAGAAATCCCACTTATTAAACCTGACAGGGCACACCTGTGAAGTGAAAACCATTTCAGGGGACTACCTCTTGAAGCTCATCAAGAGAATGCCAAGAGTGTGCGAAGCAGGTTTTAAAGCAAAAGGTGGCTACTTTGAAGAACCTAGAATATGACATATTTTCAGTTGTTTCACACTTGTTTGTTATGTATATAATTCCACATGTGTTAATTCATAGTTTTGATGCCTTCAGTGTGAATCTACAATTTTCACAGTCATGAAAATAAAGAAAACTCTTTGAATGAGAAGGTGTGTCCAAACTTTTGGTCTGTACTGTATATCCCACCTATGGATAGCACACCTGTTCCAGTCCTTAAAATTACTTTTGTGGCTCTATTTGCTAGCGTTTGGTCTCTAACAGTTTTTCCCTGCTCCACAAAGCAACCTCTTCCTACACTGACAAAACACAGAATGTAAAATGGCTGCCAGATCGGGTTCTGTTATAGGGTGGGGGTGTGTCCATGTGCTGGAACGTCTCAATTGGTTGTCCTGTCCCACCTGATGTGTGTGTCATGGGTCAAAGTTCGGCACAATGCAAAAGAATATGGCGCAGGCGGACATTGCCATATGTTCGCATGTTCGGTGAATCGCTAACGCGCAAAGTTCGCTGCGAAATGACCGCCGGGCGAACCGCAAAGCCATCTCTATTGGCTGCATGCATGGTATTATGGGTGATCCTGCGTTCCCAGAGTTCCTTGCTCCATGTCCTCACACGTGCAGCAGCCATTTTAGGAATAAATGTGAATTATTACCACGAAACATGAGTAAATTCGGATTCGGTGCAAATCAAATTTTTCCTGAAATTCGAATTGAATTCCACTTCAACTTCGATTCGCTCATCTCTACTCACCGCGATCCAAAATGCAGTAAATATGCACTGTGCAGCATTTTAATGGATTTGGACAAAATAAACCTGAAAAGCTTCAGGTTCAGATGATGGAAAAAATCTTGCAAAGTTCCTAACAAACCCGGTTCATTATATATACACACATACATACACACATAAATATTGCAATTTGTGCTCGGTTTGTAGTTTATCCAGGATCTGGGGTTGTATTATAGGTTGCACTCTAAGGGTATTCTGGACTCTGCATAAATTTGGGGGTCTGTTTATTATGGAGTTTATTCTAGGTCATTTATTAATTTTGGGGTGTGTTAAAGGATATTTTCCCTGCTTATGATTGAAATGCAGTAGCTTAGAGGTGTTTGGGGTCTTCCCAAGGCATGTTTAAGAACCTGATGTCACCATTCAAAACTGTCTGCCCATATAGCAGGAACTCTGCTTTCTCAGCTCCTACTAATTGTGGAGCAGTGATTGGAACATTTCCCCAATCGTCAGTCCTTTTTTTCTTAATTCACATTAACATTTTGAGGCTTTAGACACAATTTCCAGCATTCCATTGAGTTATACAGGTACGTTAGAGCAGTGGGTGTGGAACCACTGCACCAACCAACGGGTTGACTTTGGGCTTATCCTAAGGGTGGTATCCTGGCAGTCCCCTGGTAATCACCAGCTACTGTAAAAGGATCTGGTCTTTGCTGCAGGGAAGCCACCAGGCTGCTATCAGTCCCTTTGTGGTTGACAGCTGACCCAAAGGGGTCAAAGACATCGGTCTGTAGCACCGAGGGGTTAGGCAGAATCATAGTCAGGGACAGGCTGAGGGCAGGGTAGAGTAAGTAGGAATCCATGAAACAAGTCTGAGGTTAGGGCAGGCGGCAAATGGTCAATATGGTAATCAGGTAGAGGTTAGGTCAGGCAGAGGAGGGTCAGAGTCAGGAAACAGGCAGAGTTCGATACACGGGCAGACAAACAGAACCATCCCCCGACCCTCACATGAGCTAGCAAGCTAGATTACCTATGGCTCAGGCAGAGAAGGAGACAAACAGCACAGCATACTGTATATAGCAGAAGCTGATTAACAGATTAGAAACAGTCTAGCAGCCGCACACAGAACCTAAAGAGGGGTTAACAATACTGCAACAAATGGAGGTTCAATGATATCAGAATACATTTTCCCCAAAACACACACTGGATGTAATAGATATGTGGTGCCATGTTCTGTATGTTTGATAGTTTCCATGCAGCAAGTAAAATATAATATATGTTTAGTCCTAGGGTGTGTGAGTGGGGGAGGCGGGGCGGATACTTTGAGAATATGGCACATATGCATTGGGGCTTGTGCCCCGGATCTTTTGAGACGCTAGAAACGCCCCTGGTTTCAACATACAATATTAATTTATTCCAGGTCAACCACTGTATGTTGAGAGACCATTATACTTGCCCATTAAAGGGAATCTGTCACCAGCAACCTCCCTATCAAACTGTTTGCATAGACACACAGCTGTATTTCACCTGATTAAAACACCTTTTTTTATTTTGATGATCCGAAGGCTCTATTCCCGAGTTATGATACCTTTACTCTTAATATGAAAATTAGGCATTCGGTGCAATGAGGACATCACAATTGCTCTTTTTGCACTCCAGGCCCACTCCTTTCTGTGCCCAGCCCCTCCCGTGCTGCTTTGCCACTGCCTGGCCCTGTCAATCAAAGAACTGAGGGAGGGGCCACAGAAAGGAACAACAAAAGCAATGATGATGCCTCATTGCACTAACGACCGTGCCGTTTTGCGGTCAGCAAATTGCGGATCCATAAAAACGGATGCCGCCCGTGTGCCTTCCGCAATTTGCGGAACGGAACAGGAGGCCCATTATAGAAATGCCTATTCTTGTCCGCAAAACGGACAAGAATAGGACATGCCTCATAATTTTTGCGGGGCACGGAAGAGATCAACGGATGTGGACAGCACACAGAGTGGTTCCGTATACGGAATCAAAATACGGCCCGTATACAGAATGCAAAAAATGTTCGTGTGCATGAGCCCTAAAGGTGTGAACGATAGCTATGTGTCTATGTTATCAACAGTTTCTGACAGGTTCAGTTTAACCTCTTCTCTACAATAACTATCATTTTATATGGCTTGGTATGGAGGACCGATTCTTCTTATGTGGGTAAGGAGCCAAATTGCATTGTCCCAGCCTTGAGCTGCAGTGAGAGAGGCACGGATACACAGAGATGCTGCTGCTTAGTAAGTGTTCTCTCTCATTCCAGTGCAGGATTCAATGTAGCACTGCTCATTAGCACTGTATAATGTCCTGCATTCTGCTGCTGCGGAGTGTAAGAGTTAGGGCTCATGCACACGACCGTATGTATTTTGCAGTCCGCAAAACACGGATCCGCAAAAAATATATATGACGTCCGTGTGACATCCGTATTCCATCCATTTTTATTTACAGATCCATTGTAACAATGCCTATCCTTGTCCACAAAATGGGCAAGAATGGGACATGTTCTATTTTGTTGTGGAACGGCATATGGAAACAGAATGCACACAGAGTCATTTCCGTTTTTTTTTTTGCGGCCCCATTCAAATGAATGGTTCCGCATGTGGGCCGAA
This sequence comes from Bufo bufo, assembly GCF_905171765.1. Lineage (NCBI taxonomy): Eukaryota > Metazoa > Chordata > Amphibia > Anura > Bufonidae > Bufo > Bufo bufo. The sequence continues at coordinate 349,986,846 of NC_053389.1, forward strand.
AAAAAAAAAAGAGGGAACTAGGGCTGCAACGAGTACTTAATTAAATCGGGTAATTTAACACAAAAAATTCTCGGTCCAAATTTTTTGCATCGAGGATTCGTTTGTGTCACATGACCACGGAGCAAGAGTGAAACGCTTGCTATTACTCCCACTCCGTGGTCTCCCGCTGGCCTGCAATGCACTCGGAATACTCACCTTTCCAGCAGGGGCCCTCCGGACTCTCCATAGCACGTGGTGTATTGACCTCCTGACATACGCACGCCGTGACCTGACGTGCTGTGTGACGTTAGGCCCAGAGCAGCGTGGAATGATGGAGTGTCGGCGGCGCCCCTGCTGGAAACGTAAGTTGGTGACACTAAGAGGGTGGGGGTGCTACTAAGGCATTGCGCCCGGAGTACACAGCGTCATAGCAACCAATGATGCTGTGCACTCTGGGTGTCAGGAGGAGGGCAGGCTGGGCTTTCACGGACCATGCATCCGTGGTTTAACTGAAGTGTGGCTCAGCCTTAGGGAGAGATGGCACAAGGTTAGCAGAGACGATGGCACAAGGGGGGAGAGACGATGGCACAAGGGGGAGTAGAGCTGTTGGCACTGGGGTGGGGGAGAGCTGATGGCACTGGGGTGGGGGAGAGATAAAAGCACTGGGGGAGTGGAGCTGATGGCACTGGGTGGGGAGAGCTTAAGGCACTGCGGTGGGGGAATGCTGATGGCACTGGGGTTGGGGAATGCTGAAGGCACTGGGGGAGTGGAGCTGATGGCACTGGGTGGGGAGAGCTTAAGGCACTGGGGTGGGGGAATGCTGATGGCACTGGGGTTGGGGAATGCTGAAGGCACTGGGGGAGTGGAGCTGATGGCACTGGGGTGGGGAGAGCTGACGGTACTGGGTGGGGAGAGCTGAGGGCACTGGAGAAGTGGAACTGATGGCACTGGGGTGGGGCAGAGCTGAGGGCACTGGGGTGGGAGAGAGCTAATGGCACTGGGGGAGTGGAGCTGAAGGCGCTAAGGTGGGGGAGAGCTGAAGGCACTGGGGGAACAGAGCTGATGGCACAGAGAGGGGAGCTGATGGCACTGGGGGACAGTGGAGCTTATGGCACTGGGGGGAATTGATGCACTTGGGCTGATCGCACAGGGGGGAATAAAGGGTGTTGGGGCTGATGGCAGGGGGTCTGATGAGTTTTTATAAAGATAAACAGTCTATTAATTAATTTTTTCTTATTAGACCCTTCAAGACCAGGCCTATTTTCATTTTTACATTTTAGATTTTTCCTCCTCATGTTCCAAAAGCCATAACTTTTTTTATTTTTCCGCTCACATAGCTATATGAGGGCTTATTTCTTGCGGGACAAGATGCATTTTTTAATGCCACCATTTAATTTACCATGTCTTGTATTAGAAAAAAAGGATTTGTATGGCAAAATTGAAAAAAAAAAAAGAATTACACCAAGGTTTTTGTGGTTTTGACATCACAGCGTTCACTATGTACTAAAAATAACCTGACGTTCTTATTCTGCAGCTCAATACAAATGCGACGATACGAAACTTGAACAGTTTTTCCTAAAGGTTTTAATTTAAGTAGTAAAAAATAAAACAAAAAACTTTTCTTTGCATCGCTAAATTCTGACAGCCATAACTTTTTTATATTGCGGTCTACAAAGCTTTATAAGGGCTTGTTTTTTGCGTAACAAACTGTCATTTTTATTGATGCCATTTTTGTAGTATATACAGCGTTTTTATCACCGTTATTCAATTTTTTGGGGGGACAAAATGACAAAAAAGTCAAAACGTGTGTTTTTAATTTTTTTTTGTTACTGCGTTCACCGCACAAGAATTTTTTAAAAATATTTTAATAGTTCAGACATTTTCGGACGCGGCGATAAACAATAAAAAAAAAATAAACCTAATGGGTATGTATTTTTATATGTAAAATTGGAAAAGGGGTGATTGAAACTTAATATATTGATATTTTATTACTTTTTTTTTAACTTAACTTTTTTTTTTTACAACAATTAGCCCCCTTAGGGGCCTCGTACATGGCATCTTTTGATCCCCTCTCAGATTCACCATAATAAAGATCTATTACGGTGAATAGTATTTTTATGTGTATGGAGCAGGCTCACTGCAGAGGCCCGCTCTATACATCCCCTGGCACACAATGACGTACCTGCACGTCAAAATGCGTGAAGGGGTTAGAGTACTCGATTAATAGTAAAAATAATCGTTAGCTTCAGCCCTAGATGGAACCCACAGAGGAGAAAATATGTTAATATTATCAGGATGCAAGTTATATAATAGTCAGAAATACTCCTATCACTCGACAGATTATTATTTTTTTTTTAAGTCGTCTAAAACAACATTCACACTTTAAATGTCATTTTTTATTTGTACGAAAGTAAGGCCTCATGCACACGAACATATTTTGCTTCCGTGTCTGTTCCGCTTTTTTGCATATAGGATGTGGATCCATTCATTTTAATGGGTCCGCAAAAAAATGTGGACAGCACACTGTGTGCTGTCCGCATCTGTATGTCCATTCCGTGGCCCTGCAAAGAATATATAGCATGTCCTTTTCTTGTCCATTTTTTGGATAAGGATAAGCATGGATCCGCCAAAAAAATGGATGCAACACGGATGTTACACGGACATCATCCGTATTTTTTGTGGATCCGCATACATGTGGACGTGTGCATGTAACCTAAAACATATGAATTGTTTTGTTTTTTACCCACTGGTCTCAGAAGTACAAAATGTTCAATTGTCTCTGTCATAAGTGCAGAATTAATTATACTGGTATGATGCTAGTTTTAACTTAAACAGCAGAATAACACTGTACACACCCAGTGATGCTGTATCATAGTGCAGACATGTTGATACACAGACAGTTGGGAAAGTAATGTTCTTTGCAGGTGTTCTGATAAAGTGTTTAATAGGTTATGAAATTAAACTTGCATATTATTTCGCCTTAGGGATTTTATGCAAACATATGTGAAGATGAATAACTTACAATATTACAATACTAAAGGACCAAATTGCAGGTAACATTTTTCTTCCAGCAAGAAAACCTTTCTATCTCTGTATGGGTAAGAGAGCTAGATCTTTTAGAATTTTTTCTTAAAATGGCCAGAATTGTGAAAGTTGTCATTTGAAACAACATTCTCAATTCCTATGTTTCTGCATGATTCAATGAATTAATGTACTGAATTTCTACACAATATATGCAAACTTCCCTTTCATTAAATGCATTGTCTCTATTTGCAAATATTGTTTAAAGCTTCAAATCATCTTTATTACAGTATATACCCAACTTCATATTAAATTGCTATCAGTAGGTTTGCAAGACACATAGGATAGATGGAAGGGAATATGACTGCATGGCTACAAAAGCATACATACATAAAATCAAATTATAGCTAACTCTCTTTAAAAACCCAGCCTACTATTGCTATGTCACTAATCCTCACAGTGTCACATCAAACGAGTTAATGGTGGAGCGCACTTCCACCTACTGTACATGCATATAAGGTAATTTGTATGCAATTACTTCCTCTGGAAGTAGCAATAGCAAGCCACTAAAAAGGCTGTTTGTTCACACACTGCCCCCCATCATGTTTACCCAGATCCGCGGCATCACTGCCCATTCACTCCTGAAGACACCAGGGATAACAGTCTTGGCGTTTAAAGATGTTTAGCTATAATTTCATTTTATTTATGAAATCAATAAAAGTGAAGTTTTAAGATATGGTTATGACAAATATGAAGGTAAATAATCAATAGCCAGTGGCTTATGGTGAAGGGGCATATAACAAATGCCTCACATATATATAGTAGGTCTTGGACCTAGTTCCCTATGAGTCAAAATGTGACTTTCCAACAAGCCTTCAGATTTGATAAGGGAATATAGCCAAACCAGTTACCCATCCTTAGACAGCTGTTTGGGGTCCTTGCTCCTCATCCGTACAGAGTACTGGATGGCTCATTGCGATGCCTTGGAACTAGCATAGGCAGGGTGCCGAATCTCCTTAAAGAGACAAGTCCTGTATGGAGACTTACTGGAAGTACTCCATGATACAGAGATTTATTGGCAATGCACCTGGGGAAACAAATATGCAAAGAGGTATCTCCCAAGAAAGAAAACCATCTCGCCAATGACACATATTGGAAGTGGATACCTATGAATCAAAATCCAACTTTCCAATAAGCTTTGAGATATGACAAGCAAATATAGCCGAGGCCAAGTAGAGAAGAATACTTTATGTAGACAATCCTCAAGAGAACCCCCTATATCTAATACAGCAATCACTAACCTAATAAAAGGAGTAGATTATTTAGCCATATACAAAGTTAGAGGGATATGACACAGTCCACTGTGACACTCTAGCTTGTTAGTTGCTGGCAAGAAGGGATACAAATGAGCTCTTAGTAAGCTCTGCTTCTAATGCCACCAGATGTAAGGCAGCTATCCTATAAGTCAATGTTTGACCCTTTAAATTGGCTTTGAAACATGAGTGGATGATAAGCCAGCAGCCAATCTGCAGACAGCAGTTTCAGGGTGATTGCCCCTCATCAGTGCAGAGCAGAAGTACTGACTTAACTAGGTGAGAGGCATAGGTCAGGATTTGGGGGGGGTACTATCCAAGTGATGCCTCAAAGCCTATTTAAAGGGTCAAACATTGACTTATAGCATAGCTGCCTTACATTGGGTGGCATTACTGCCACCCAATGTACTGGAGACCATATCTCCAGAAGGATATTGATACTTTGGAGAGAGTTCAGAGAAGAGCTACTAAACTAGTACATGGATTGCAGTATAAAACTTACCAGGAAAGGTTAAAGGACCTTAACATGTATAGCTTGGAAGAAAGACGAGACAGAGGGGATATGATAGAAACTTTTAAATACATAAAGGGAATCAACAAGGTAAAAGAGGAGAAAATATGTAAAATAAGAAAAACTGCTACAAGAGGACATAGTTTTAAATTAGAGGGGCAAAGGTTTAAAAGTAATATCAGGAAGTATTACTTTACTGAGAGAGTAGCCTTCCTGCAGAAGTGGTAGCTGCAAATACAGTGAAGGAGTTTAAGCATGCATAGGATAGGCATAAGGCCATCCATCATATAAGATAGGGCCAAGGGCTATTCATAGTATTCAGTATATTGGGCAGCAGTGATGGCCAGTTCGCAGTGTTCGCCAGCGAACGCATGCGAACTGCCATCTTGACTCACAAGTCCGGCGACGCACAGGTAAGCCCTTACCTGTGCCTGTGCCGAGAGTCAGTCTGAAACAAATGCAGTCACCGGGAGCAGGCACGCTGGCGAACACTTCGAACTGGCCATCACTGTTAGGCAGACTAGATGGGCCAAATGGTTCTTATCTGCCGACACATTCTATGTTTCTATGTTTCTATGTTTCTATTAGAGGCATAACTTGCTCAGAGCTCATTTGCATTTCTTCTTCCCATAGGAACATGTATGGCCTATAAGACTCCTCACACCTATTAAGGAGAGATAGAGAGCCCTAGGTCAGGATTTAGGGGACACTACTCTACACTGATGAGGGGCAGTCTCCCTGACACAGCTGTCTGCAGATGAGGTGCTAGCTTATTTATTATCCAAGTCATGTCTTAAAGAGGACCTTTCACTAGAATAAAAAATTTAAACTAAGCATACAGACATGGAGAGCGGTGCCCAGGGATCTCCCTGCACTTACTATTATCCCTGGGCGCCGCTCCGTTCTCCCGGTATAGGCTCCGGTAGCTTCATATGTTCAGTTCAACTGGGTGGAGCCTGCAGGCGTCTCCTTCTCCCAGGCTGTAGCGCTGGCCAATCGCAGCGCTCAGCTCATAGCCTGAGAGAAAAAAAAAACTCTCAGGCTATGAGCTGAGCGCTGCTACTGGCCAGCGCTACAGCCTGGGAGAAGGAGACGCCGGCAGGCTCCACCCAGTTGAACTGAACATGTGAAGCTACTGGAGCTTATACCGGGAGAACGGAGCGGCGCCCAGGGATAATAGTAAGTGCAGGGGGATCCCTGGGCGCCGCTCTCCATGTCTGTATGCTTAGTTTACATTTTTTATTCTAGTGAAAGGTCCTCTTTAAGGCCTATTTAAAGAGTCAAACATTCTTATAGGATAGCTGCTTTACACCTGGTTGCATTAGAGGCAGAGCTTGCTAAGAGCTCATTTGTATCCCTTCTTGCCAGCAACTAAGAAGCTAGAGTGTCACAGTGGACTGTGTCATATCCCCCTAACCTTGTATATGGCTAAATAATGTACTCCTTTTATTAGGTTAGTGGAGTTGCTAAGAGCTGATTTGCATATCTTCTTCCCAGAATTCCAGAGGAGGATATATGGCCTATAAGCCTCCTCAAGCTGATTAAGGTGCTCTCCGCAAGGAGAGATAGTAACCGCCAAATTGCTAGTTCCTGCAAAGGTGTCCTGTTCTAAACTTCTGCCTGTTTTCAAAATTTGACCCTCTGCTTGACTCTTGTATAGACCTTGTGCTGCCTACCTGGACCTTTGACCCATTAAATGGATTGAACAAACTGCCTGTCCTGACCTTGGCTTATCCACTGACCACGGTTTTGCCTGTTCCCTTTGGTGCCACATCATCTATGACTATGACAACAACTATGCCAAGAAGTAGCAGCCTGGTGTTTTCCCTATAGCAGAGATCAGATGACTGTATAGGGTGAAAGCATAAAGACCAGAGAGACCACTTAAATAATGCCCTTAGGAATAGCCTAAAGCCAAATCTGTTCAGTGACACAGTGGTTCCGCACTGACTGCATGGTGGTCTGTTGGCTACGGAAAAATGGTATCTTCAACAGAATTGACATGCAAAGGAACAAGAAAAGCAATGCTTGGTGAGAAGTGGAGATATCTGAGATTTGACAATTGATGACATAATTCTGTAGTTTGCAGGACATCAGTCTCAGAGGGAAGACATTCCTTCTACAAAGGAGAGCAAGCACTAGACTTTTAATCAGGTTGTGTATGATATAGCTTCCTATAACGAAAGGATTCAAAATGTATGAATGCAGTTGTGCTAGAAAGAAAGAAATTAACCTGTTAGGATACCACTGGCCCAGAAAGTTTGGTATGTCTGTTTATACATTCAAAGGGCTTCAATTCAATACCAAATATGGAACTAAATCAATTTAGGAAACTAGTATGAGTAAAAATATTTTTATTGCCTTAGTTCTGTGGAGATACAGTCATTTTTCAAAGTGCAACAGGATATTTGGTTGCTACTGGCTATTTTTTGCGGGGGGAAAAAATGCACATTTGCATTTGTTATGCTTTTGTAAAATTAAGTCATTCTATGAACTGTCCCTTACTGGGGGCAGGGGCCTGTTTTCATTTACATCTACACTGTAGTATCAGAAAAAGCAGGCAAAAATTCTACCTTTTTTTTAAAGCAGCAGTAGTGTTGATCACGAATATTCGAATTTCAAATTTTTATCGCGAATATAGGTACTTCGAAAATTTGCGAATATTTCGAATATAGTTATATATATTCGTAATTTCGAATATTCAAATTTATTTTTAGATTTTGTTTTTTGTTTTTTTGTTTGTTTTTTTATTATCAGTACACATGATCCCTCACTGCTTCTAGCTTGTGGGCCAATAAGAAGGCTGCAATATACTTGACTTTAGGAGTAGTAGTATTTGCGAATTTTGCTCTATATTCGTTTTTTTTTTATATTCGCTATATTGCTATATATTCTTGTTTTAGAATATTACGAATGTTCGAAAAAACTAAGTTATAGCAATATAGAGAATATTCGAAAAAAATCGAATATAGAGCGATTTAGCTAATATAGTGCTATAATCTTCTTTGTCTAATAGTTGTAAGTTGAAAAACTCTCAATAAAAAATTTGAATGCGAAAATTCGAATTCCGAAAATTCGCATATATATTCGCAAATTCGAAAATTCATGTTTTTGTTTTTTTTTTTACTCGAAAAATCGGAAAGGTAATGATAGTGTAAATCATTACCTTTCCGATTTTTCGAGTAAAAAAAAAAAATAGGGGACTAAAAGTGTTATTTTCAATGGAGTTCATAGATATGGGATTCCTCATAAAATATTTTTTAAGGCACAATTTTCTAACAAATTTCTCTATTCCAATATAGATGTCAAATTTGCTAGCTTGTGCTGTGGGGGCAAATTTTAGTCCCTTGTTTAGTAATTGAATCTGAGTTGGAGTGAGAGATGTTTTACTCAAATTAATGATTGAATCCGACTCTTTTTGCATATTCAATCTCTGTGTTTCCTTCTTCCCTTTTCCCTTTCCCCTCCTTGTCCTCTTTGGTCGTGATGGTACTGATACCGAATCGGGATATAGTTCTCCCTCCCTCCCTGATAATTCCCCTTTCTCGGGTTGTGTTGGATTTCTTGATATTGGTCCCTGTGTCTCAAGTTGTATTGGTGACCCTTCTCTCGGTGATGGCCCGTTATTGGAGGGGATTTCGCCCGTTCTGGTGTTGTATGTCTTATTTGGCGCGTTTTCGTTTTGTGGTGTGGAGGGGTCCCATCTAAAAAATGATTATTCATGATTGGTTCATACCTATTTCTCACTGGGATTTCATATTCGTATTGTCTATTCTCTCTATTTTCTCTAATGGGCTCTTCATTTAACCTTGTACTGGTTAATTGTTGATTTTCACCTGATGAATATTTATCTATTTCTCCTCTAGTAGTTTTCTTCAATTTCTTACTTTTTTTACTAACTATCTCCTGTTCTATTAATCCCAAATTTTTGCAAATTCTTTGTTGCCAATTAGTGATTTCTTCACTTATGGGGAATATCTGTGTTGTTTCCCTAATTTTTAGGATTTTTTCTGAGGTTTCTTCTAAGATTTTATTCCTTCTCTTGATAATTAGTTCTACTAATGCTATAGATTGTTTCATCAGGAGATTATCCCATTCTTCCCTAAAGGAGTCATTTAGTAAATCCGTCGCTGGGTTCTTAGATAGCTGTAGTCCTTTGGGTATAATACCTAATTCCAGGGATTTCCCCAGGGATTTAATTTCCCATTTCTGTTTTAATTGCCTTATCAGCAACGTTTCCAGTTCTCTAAAGGACTCTGTGACGGATTTCTCATTAGATCCAAAATTATTTATATTTGCCTCTTCAAAAATAAATGTCTCCAACCTAGTGTTTTGGTTCTCTATAAACTGCCAAATGTCCATACTAACAGGCACTGGGGAGCTCAACGATATTAGGTGAAAAGATAAAGACAGTGAGATATATATGTATATCGTTGCTCACCCGTATCTGATACTATGGTTAAGGTGCTCTGTTTTTTGGATGATTCACCTGTTCATCCCGTAAAACAAGATATATGAATTGGAAGTAAAAACAGGCACTCACCAGCTGGCAGGTCTATAAGTAGTAACTTTATATAGTAATAAGAATTTATACATAAAATTTTTCATAAAATATTCACATAAAAATTGGTTTTAAACCCTTATCTTTTGACGCATAGAGGAATCGTTACTGAATGAAAACAATGTTATCATCTCACTTGAGGAATTGCTACTAGGTCTTCATAAGACTTCACTTCAACACCAATCACTAAAGATTATTATATCTTTATTTCTTGTCACATATATCCCTCACAGGATATACTTATTTTCCACAGGACTTATATATTCCTTTGCAGGATATTCTTTTTGTTAAAATTCTTTTTGTTAAAATTTTTTAACACAGGACTTTTCCACACAGGACTTTATTGTTATTATTTATTTGTATATCTATGCACAATATATGCACTTATATGAATTGACCAAGAGCATAAAATCCATTTAGATAGCTAATAGAGGGAAGACACAGAATTATATCTATATACGTCTATACACTGTCCCTAGTGCATTCTATATTTAAAACCAATTCTTATGTGAATATTTTATGAAAAATTTTATGTATAAATTCTTATTACTATATAAAGTTACTACTTATAGACCTGCCAGCTGGTGAGTGCCTGTTTTTACTTCCAATTCATATATCTTGTTTTACGGGATGAACAGGTGAATCATCCAAAAAACAGAGCACCTTAACCATAGTATCAGATACGGGTGAGCCACGATATACATATATATCTCACTGTCTTTATCTTTTCACCTAATATCGTTGAGCTCCCCAGTGCCTGTTAATATGGACATTTGGCAGTTTATAGAGAACCAAAACACTAGGTTGGAGACATTTATTTTTGAAGAGGCAAATATAAATAATTTTGGATCTAATGAGAAATCCGTCACAGAGTCCTTTAGAGAACTGGAAACGTTGCTGATAAGGCAATTAAAACAGAAATGGGAAATTAAATCCCTGGGGAAATCCCTGGAATTAGGTATTATACCCAAAGGACTACAGCTATCTAAGAACCCAGCGACGGATTTACTAAATGACTCCTTTAGGGAAGAATGGGATAATCTCCTGATGAAAAAATCTATAGCATTAGTAGAACTAATTATCAAGAGAAGGAATAAAATCTTAGAAGAAACCTCAGAAAAAATCCTAAAAATTAGGGAAACAATACAGATATTCCCCATAAGTGAAGAAATCACTAATTGGCAACAAAGAATTTGCAAAAATTTGGGATTAATAGAACAGGAGATAGTTAGTAAAAAAAAGTAAGAAATTGAAGAAAACTACTAGAGGAGAAATAGATAAATATTCATCAGGTGAAAATCAACAATTAACCAGTACAAGGTTAAATGAAGAGCCCATTAGAGAAAATAGAGAGAATAGACAATACGAATATGAAATCCCAGTGAGAAATAGGTATGAACCAATCATGAATAATCATTTTTTAGATGGGACCCCTCCACACCACAAAACGAAAACACGCCAAATAAGACATACAACACCAGAACGGGCGAAATCCCCTCCAATAACGGGCCATCACCGAGAGATGGGTCACCAATACCACTTGAGACACAGGGACCAATATCAAGAAATCCAACACAACCCGAGAGGGGGGAATTATCAGGGAGGGAGGGAGAACTATATCCCGAATCGGTATCAGTACCATCACGACCAAAGGGGACAAGGAGGGGAAAGGGAAAAGGGAAGAAGGAAACACAGAGATTGAATATGCAAAAAGAGTCGGATTCAATCATTAATTTGAGTAAAACATCTCTCACTCCAACTCAGATTCAATTACTAAACAAAGGACTAAAATTTGCCCCCACAGCACAAGCTAGCAAATTTGACATCTATATTGGAATAGAGAAATTTGTTAGAAAATTGTGCCTTAAAAAAATATTTTATGAGGAATCCCATATCTATGAACTCCATTGAAAATAACACTTTCGTCCACACTAAATTGAGGTTGACAAGTAAGATGTATCCAAGACAGCAGATAGGCCATGAGATGGCAGCATTTAAGAAATCTGTGGAAACAGATATTAGGAAACTAAATATAAATGGAAGAATAGGCAATAATGTGACCACTCAGGAAATACAGGCCTTGAAACAATTACAAAAGTCGGAAAATATCACTATACGACCTGCTGATAAGGAAGGGGCTATCGTCATTCTGGAGACACAAAAATATGAAGCAGAATGTCTTAGACAATTATCGGACACTGCTACATACTCCAGATTGATGAAAGACCCCACAAATGAATATAGTAGGGAATTGATAGACTATGCCAGAGATGGTTGGGAAAGGGGTATTTTAAACGATCTTGAATTTAAATACATTACTAAGACCCAGCATAGAATGCCAGTATTTTACTGTCTCCCGAAAGTTCATAAAGATCAAATGAATCCCCCAGGGAGACCAATCATCTCTGGCATAGGGTCTCTAACTTCAAATTTGTCTGAGTATATAGACAAACTCCTACAACCAAGTGTAAAAAAGAACTTTGCATATATCAGAGATACGACGCAAGTCATACAAATAGTGGAGGGTCTCAAATATGAGACAATTTGGATATTGGGGACTTTAGATGTAAGTTCCCTTTATACGGTCATAAATCATGATCAAGGAATTAAAGCACTAAGAAATCAATTGAACACCCATAGTGATCTCGTGGAGAAGCAGATAGATTTTATAGCAGAGGGGGTGAAATTCATCTTGACCCACAACTATTTTGCTTACAACCAGGATTATTATCTTCAGACTAGGGGAACTGCCATGGGTACCAGGTTTGCCCCTAGTTACGCAAATTTATTCATGGCGCAGTGGGAAGATGAGCAGATCCGGCACATGGTAGGGGCAGACCTGGTACTCTGGTATAGGTTCATTGACCATATTCTTTTTGTCTGGAGAGGTACGAGAGAGGATCTAGATCTATTCCTAGAAAGAATGAATAATAATACTTATGGCCTTAGTTTTTCAGTAAATCTGAGTGAAGAAAAAATAGAATTCCTAGATTTGTCAATCAGGGTGCAAGATAACCAATTGTTTTGTAGTACATTCCAGAAAGAGGTGTCCCGTAACAGCTACATCCTTTTTTCAAGCTGCCATCTACCCAGATGGTTGCTTGAAGTCCCAACGGGACAATTAAGGAGGATTAAAAGAAATTGTACGGATGAAGCAGATTTTGATAGGGAGGCCCAAATGTTGAAAAAGCGTTTTTTGGATAAGGAATACCCCAATAATGTATTGGAGAAAGCACTGATCAAGGTGCAAAATACAGATAGGAGGACCTTCTTTATAGAAAATACAAAAGAAGATAAAGAAGGAGATCAGTTTAGAATCATATTACCCTTTAATAAACAACACAAACAAATAGAGGGAATTGTGAGGAAGCACTGGCATCATCTATTGAGCGATAAATTAATAGGCCTTTTGATGAGTAATGGCCCCCAAATTACATATACAAGAGCTCAGAATTTATCCTTAAAGGTAGCACCATCAGTCAAAAATAAAAATAAAGAGAATAAATCATCTATTCAAAGTTGGCTGAATTTGAGTGGCTTCTATAGATGTGGGAGTTGTGGAATTTGTAAACTCACATCATTTCCCAAGAAGACCACTGAAATTCAATCACGGGTAAACTCCTTTACGTGGAAAATGAAAGAATTTTTGACTTGTAGCTCAAAGAATATCTTGTATATGATAGAATGCCAGTGTAAGAAACAATATATTGGGAGAACCAAACGCACATTGAAAAAAAGGCTGGCAGAACATGTTACTAACATAAAAAATGGTTATGAAAAGCACTTCCTGTCATTACACTATAAACAATGTCATAATAAAAACCCTAAGGGTATGGTCTTCATGGCCTTTGAAAAGGTGGATGTACACTGGCGAGGCGGAGACCATATCGCCAGGATGTCGAGACAGGAATCTAGGCGAATCTTTGATTTCCAAACTCTCCTCCCACGAGGATTAAACTCAGACTTTGAAATATTTGGTTTCTTATAGACAATGGAGAGGGGTGCCTTCCTCTGATGGGACATCCTGAGGTTGGCTATATACTGGCACCAGGATCTCCCCTCGGGGGCAGGCCCCCCTCCCCTTATACTTCAAATGAAAAATCCAACTCAAATTATTGAAGATTATACATGTCTACGAGACCATTAAAAGAGAAAAATTGCCAACACCTATTATTTAATATTCAATATCCAATAATCAACATTTAATTATGTTTCTGATTGGGAGGATACGTAATAATTGATAGGGGATCTTGGAGATGGATGTGGGAGGTGATGCCCACAACAAACGCACTGAAAACGCATATGCGTTTTTTTGGATATGCGATGCGTTTTCGATGCGTTTTTTGCGAATTTTGTGTTTTTGGGATTTTTAGACTCCTTATAGTTTTTAGATATCATGGTACCTATATGTATAGTCCCCAGATATAAGCAAATACCTATGGAAGAAAACCCAACTAATTATAGCTTATCTTCAACCTATGAAGTAAGAACCAATGAAAGGAATAAAATCCAAGGGATCGGGATCTCTAAGTTATAGCTTATATATTTTATTTATTTATATTTTTAGATATTTTTTAAGTTGTATTTTAGAAATAAAGATTATTAATAGTTATAAAGCTAAGCAGTCTATATATACATATATAGGTAGTAGTATACACTGAGGATATAACAAACAGTTAAATGTGAATAGGAGAAATCCATGTCGGATTTTGGTGGGGTTTCTGAGAACCACAGTATATAAGGAAGAAGGGTAATACTTGCATTATAGCCACTGAGGAAGAGGGTGGACCCTCGAAACGCGTCTGGCTGGTTCCTGCGAGTAAAAATTACCCATCTGAATCCGAATGCAATAACCATCGGAAGATCATCATATAGCTTGTAACAACACTCCAGTGAAAACATAGCTGGTTCAAGCTATCGCGAGATTACGCGAACTCTGCAAATCACTTCCTGACTGGTGACACGCAAGGAAGCAACCTCGTGGAACGCCGAGACCGGCGAGTGGTAACTCCTGCATTGTCGGATCCCGTGTCAACCCGGGAGAGATAAGAGACCCAGCGTCCATGAGAGTGGCACCCCCAAAGAGGATAGTCACAACTAAGGGCAAGGTAAGAGGGTTTGAATAACTAGGGGGACGCCCCAGTTCTAAAACCCGACTACTTTTTACCTAAACCCTTATCTTTTGACGCATAGAGGAATCGTTACTGAATGGAAACAATGTTATCATCTCACTTGAGGAATTGCTACTAGGTCTTCATAAGACTTCACTTCAACACCAATCACTAAAGATTATTATATCTTTATTTCTTGTCACATATATCCCTCACAGGATATACTTATTTTCCACAGGACTTATATATTCCTTTGCAGGATATTCTTTTTGTTTAAATTCTTTTTGTTAACATTTTTTAACACAGGACTTTTCCACACAGGACTTTATTGTTATTATTTATTTGTATATCTATGCACAATATATGCACTTATATGAATTGACCAAGAGCATAAAATCCATTTAGATAGCTAATAGAGGGAAGACACAGAATTATATCTATATACGTCTATACACTGTCCCTAGTGCATTCTATATTTAAAACCAATTCTTATGTGAATATTTTCTGAAAAATTTTATGTATAAATTCTTATTACTATATAAAGTTACTACTTATAGACCTGCCAGCTGGTGAGTGCCTGTTTTTACTTCCAATTCATAGATCTATTCATTGTCATCAACTGGAGATGTGTGGAAATCCTCATGAATCCTTGTGTCTGATTCATTTTGACAAAGGCAATTTTATTGACACTTTTGCCCACATCGGTGTGAAGACACCATCTGCCTTACTGAAAACCCTCTCTGAGATGAAACTGGAGGCTGGACAGTACAGCTATGGCAAACTGGGCCACTGTTCCAGAAGTTTATGGGATCAGGGAACAGGGTATGTGCAAAACAAAAGGCATAATCATTCAGAAAGCAAGGCAGTTTTAAACAATTTTAAAAAATGGAAAGCTGGCCAAAAGTACAAATATCAGATTAAAAGTTTAGTGAATGAGCAGAACTGTGTGATTTTTTTTTATTTAATTTTTAAATGAGACCGTTTCTTTTTTGGACTGTGTGGAACTGTGTGGCATTTTGAAAGAGAGAATTTTTATGGACAGTTGGCTATAAGTAGTAAATCTATAGAACAGAATCAAATTACCTTACAGACAATACTTGTACAGAGCTGGCCTTGGTCTTGCATGTTTTCAGCCTACGCCAATAGTATCAGCGGCATCACCAGTTCCTGAGCTGAACACAAAAGAAGAAGAAATGCCACTTTATTCTGAGGTATTGGTAGGTACATTGCCTGTGCTCTTTATTACCACAACAGCCACCCCCTTTCTGTGTGGATGTAATCTCTTTATCAGCACCCGATCCGGCTTATCATCATAGTTCTCACCTTTGCCGGATGCTTTTATATGTTTTGATATGTCATCGTTGGCACCTTAGCCCTCCTCACAATTTCTCCTTTATATTTGCCCCAAGTACGTTTGTCGTCATGGCTACTACTGCTCATACTGCTATCACTGTGGCTACAAGTGCCACTACTACTATTACCACCACCACAGCTATGCATTGGGTACCCCACCTCCGCCTGAACTCATGGCAGTCTAAATTCTGCCACTGCACACACAAGTCATAAACAGGATCTTCCATAGCACATGAGACAAATGGTGTGTTGTTGGTTCTTTTTAGGAAAAAAGGGATGGGGCAGTGGAGACAAAGATGATGCAAGTGAAAGTCTTCTCTGGGGCTGCAATTGTTGTAATACCCTGTGTCAGATTCAGAGGGTACATCAACATCATCCCGCTGTGACTGAGAATGGTAAAACAATTACAATACATCAAAAGTGCCTTGTATTAACTTTCTCTACATGATAAATGAAATGAGTTAGCTATCCACTCCATATTGTCATGCTCTTTGTCCTCTTTGATAATAATACTGCATACTGGAAACGGGAGGAAACTGTCGTCTGCTGCTACTATTACTACATAGATGTGTGGTGTGAACTGTGTAGCTACTACTGTTTGCACTACTACATCCACCCACATTTTCACTTGCAGCTCACAAGGCATAGGGTTTTCATTTTACAGTTTATTTACCATACATTTTATTATGAGGCTTGTTTAACAAATGACAAGTCACAGGTTTAATACAGTAATTATTCAATGGTAACAAAATTGCAAGTATTTTTTAGGTAATTCACAGACAAAGCAACAATTAAACGTTGCCTTCTAAGAACAGACTGCAAACTGGTATTGACAAAATGAAATTGGTATATTGACATAGTTAAAGTAGCCAAATTAAAGTGGCATATTGGTGCAATAAAATGCACAAAACTGGTATATTAATCCCTTCTCGACTATCCCACGTAAAATCGGCAGTCAGGCATTTAAAAATGGTGCACAGTTCACTGCATGTGCGAGAGTGAAAACCCGGAAGTGCGCAATTCCAATATTTATACCATGCGGAAAACTGAGAAATGGAAGAAAAGTAAAGTGGCTAATTCGTCATTTCGATAAAAAAAAAAGAAAAAAAAAAAAAGTCAAACAAACCAAAATGGTATCACTGAAAAGTACAGATCGATCTGCAAAAAATTAACCCTCACACAGCTCTGTACACATAACTACAAAAAAGTAATAGGGACACCTAAAAGAAAAAACATTTATTTTCAAGGTTTTTATATATATTTTTTCAATATAAAATCACAAGAAAAAATATACATATGTGGTATCTCTGGATTCGTACTGACATAGAGAATGAAAGTAACTGGTCAGTTTTTCCATATAGGGAAACCTGTAAAAACAAAAAAACTGTTGCAGGATTTGTTTTTGTTTTTTTCAAATTTCATCACATTTGTAATATTTTTTTCTGCTACCCATCACATTGTTTTTTTATTTATTTATTTTATTTATTTTATTTATTTTTTATTTTTTTACTATTTTCCAAAATACAAAAAGACAAATACATTAATGGACCGTCCAAAAGGTCCATATTACAAAACTCTATCATATGTTAACATTTTCCATTTGAATTGACATTTGCATTAACCTTTTACCCCGTATATCCACCCACCCCATTGAAGAGAGAGAGAGGGAGCCAAAAGAAGAGAAAAAAAAAATATAATAACAATAATTTTTTCTTTTTTTCAAACATCTCGGCCCTGGCTCAACCATTTCTTCCAAATTTTATCAGTTTTTCCCTGTCTATCACTCAATCTCTCCGAAACCTGTTCCAATCTAATCAGATTAAGCACAGCTTCCTGCCACTGTCCTACTGTAGGGGGATCTTTATTTATCCATTTCCAAAGTATCAACAGTCTGGCCTGAAACAATACTTTATTCAACACCAACTGTAACTCTCTGTTTAACTTAAGGTGTGCAGTAGCACCCAATATACAAACTACGGGGTCTTCCAAAACTTGAATGCCCAAAAATAATGATATAATCTCTACAATCTCTTTCCAATACCTTTATTAATTTTGCGCATCTCCAAAAACAATGTATAAGATCCGCCCTGTCACCCCTACATTTTGGACAGTTATCCGAGGTTCTAACCCCCATTTTCTTTAGCACCCAGGGAGATCGATGTAACCTATGGAGTATAAAGAATTGCAAAATTTTATGTGAAGCCCTTTCTAAAACCCTAATATAACTTCTAAGGGCATCATTCCATTTTTCTTCCGTAAAAGATAGGAGCTCTTTTTCCCAGCTTCCTCTAGCTGATATTATAATCCCTTCTTTTTTTGCCTCCATCAAAATTCCATATCTTTTTTTCGTAGCTCCTTTTTTTTCCCCTCCATTAATAAATTTATATATTCTATTTGATTGTTCTTTTCTATATTTATTTGGATTAGCTGGTATCCTAACAGCATTTTTTAGCTAGAGATATTTAAAGCTATCCTTTTGATGGATCCCAAACTCCATTGCCAAGGTAAAGTCCTTCAGTTTATCTTCCTCAAATATTTGCGCTAAATATTTTACCCCCTTTTTTTCCCAATCTATATAGGATTTAATGCTTTGCACTTCCGTTAGGTTTATGTTTTTCCAAATAGGTGTATAGTGCAGATAGCCCTTAATATCCATAATTTTTTTAAGTTCCACCCATATGTTTCCCATTAAATTCATAATATTATTTCCTGTGCTATTTTTCCCTAATGTTCCTGACTAGGGATGAGCGAACCCGAACTGTATAGTTCGGGTTCGTACCGAATTTTGGGGTGTCCGTGACACGGACACGAACCCGAACATTTTCGTAAAAGTCTGGGTTCGGGTTCGGTGTTCGGCGCTTTCTTGGCGCTTTTTGAAAGGCTGCAAAGCAGCCAATCAACAAGCGTCATACTACTTGCCCCAAGAGGCCATCACGCTGCACGTCACTCTGCTGATACAAGCGTAGGGAGAGGTTGCAGCTGCGATGTTAGGGCGAGATTAGGCAGATTAACTCCTCCAAAAGACTTCATTCTGTGATCGATCTACAGCTGTGGATCATTGAACTGCTTCTATTCAATTGCTCATTGTTTTTAGGCTGCCCAGAGCGTTTTTCAGTCACTTTTTTCTGGGGTGATCGGCGGCCATTTTGTGGCTTGTGGTGCGCCAGCACAAGCTACCACCAAGTGCATTTAACCATCAATAGTGTGGTTATTTTTTGCTATATCCTACATCAGGGTCAAGCTTTCATCAAGTGCATTTAACCATCAATAGTGTGGTTATTTTTTGGCCATATACTACATCAGGTGCAGGCTGAGCCTGTGTCACCCAAGTGCATTTAACCATCAATAGTGTGGTTATTTTTTGCTATATCCTACTTCAGGGTCAAGCTTTCTTCAAGTGCATTTAACCATCAATAGTGTGGTTATTTTTTGGCCATATACTACATCAGGTGCAGGCTGAGCCTGTGTCACCCAAGTGCATTTAACCATCAATAGTGTGGTTATTTTTTGCTATATCCTACATCAGGGTCAAGCTTTCATCAAGTGCATTTAACCATCAATAGTGTGGTTATTTTTTGGCCATATACTACATCAGGTGCAGGCTGAGCCTGTGTCACCCAAGTGCATTTAACCATCAATAGTGTGGTTATTTTTTGGCCATATACTACATCAGGGGCAAGTTGAGCCTGTCACCCAGCGCCTAAAAAATAGGCCTGACATTTATATTCATCCAAATCAGCACTGTTTTAGCTGGTCAAGTTATTTTTAGTGACCGTAAAAGCACAGTTTTTGTTCTGGGTTGAAAAACAATTCCCAAATTTGCAATTTCTCAAAATTAGTGGTTTCTGCTGTATCAGGCCTACTTTAAATCTATCCCTAAAAGGGTATATTAGATTCAAGGTGCTGATAGGGTCATTCTGAAAAACTTAACACACACGCTACAGTGCAGATACAAGTCTAATTCTGTGATTAAACGTATACCTGTCACACAGCGCCTAAAAAATAGGCCTGACATTTATATTCCTCCAAATCAGTACTGTTTTAGCTGGTCAAGTTATTTTTAGTGACCGTAAAAGCACAGTTTTTGTTCTGGGTTGAAAAACAATTCCCAAATTTGCAATTCTCAAAATTAGTGGTTTCTGCTGTATCAGACCTACTTTAAATCTATCCCTAAAAGAGTATATTAGATTCAAGGTGCTGATAGGGTCATTCTAAAAAACTTAACACACACGCTACAGTGCAGATACAAGTCTAATTCTGTGATTAAACGTATACCTGTCACACAGCGCCTAAAAAATAGGCCTGACATTTATATTCCTCCAAATCAGTACTGTTTTAGCTGGTCAAGTTATTTTTAGTGACCGTAAAAGCACAGTTTTTGTTCTGGGTTGAAAAACAATTCCCAAATTTGCAATTCTCAAAATTAGTGGTTTCTGCTGTATCAGACCTACTTTAAATCTATCCCTAAAAGGGTATATTAGATTCAAGGTGCTGATAGGGTCATTCTGAAAAATTTAACACACGCTACAGTGCAGATACAAGTCTAATTCTGTGATTAAACGTATACCTGTCACACAGCGCCTAAAAAATAGGCCTCACATTTATATTCAGCTAAATCTGTCATTACTGGTGTGCCTGTATTAGTGTAATACGGTACCTAAATAGATAGCCAGACAGTGTTAGGTGTCTGTAAAAAAAGGCCTGAATTTTAATTCAATACATTGGCCCGAATAATATTTTTCTTATTGTGGTGAACGGTAACAATGAGGAAAACATCTAGTAAGGGACGCGGACGTAAACATGGTCGTGGTGGTGTTAGTGGACCCTCTGGTGCTGGGAGAGGACGTGGCCGTTCAGCCACAGCCACACGTCCTAGTGTACCAACTACCTCAGGTCCCAGTAGCCGCCAGAATTTACAGGGATATTTGGTGGGGCCCAATGCCATTTTAAGGATGGTAAGGCCTGAGCAGGTACAGGCATTAGTCAATTGGGTGGCCGACAGTGCATTCAGCACGTTCACATTATCTCCCACCCAGTCTTCTGCAGAAAGCGCACAGATGGCGCATAAAAACCAAGCCCATCAGTCTGTCACATCACCCCCATGCATATCAGGGAAACTGTCTGCAGCAGTCTCTTATGCTGTTTGAAGACTCTGCTGGCAGGGTTTCCCAAGGGCATCCACCTAGCCCTTCCCCAGGGGTGGAAGAGATAGAATGCACTAACGCACAACCACTTATGTTTCCTGATGATGAGGACATGGGAATACCACCTCAGCACGTCTCTGATGATGACGAAACACAGGTGCCAACTGCTGCGTCTTTCTGCAGTGTGCAGACTGAACAGGAGGTCAGGGATCAAGACTGGGTGGAAGACGATGCAGGGGACGATGAGGTCCTAGACCCCACATGGAATGAAGGTCGTGCCACTGACTTTCACAGTTCAGAGGAAGAGGCAGTGGTGAGACCGAGCCAACAGCGTAGCAAAAGAGGGAGCAGTGGGCAAAATCAGAACACCCGCCGCCAAGAGACTCCGCCTGCTAATGACCGCCGCCATCTGGGACCGAGCACCCCAAAGGCAGCTTCAAGGAGTTCCCTGGCATGGCACTTCTTCAAACAATGTGCTGACGACAAGACCCGAGTGGTTTGCACGCTGTGCCATCAGAGCCTGAAGCGAGGCATTAACGTTCTGAACCTTAGCACAACCTGCATTACAAGGCACCTGCATGCAAAGCATGAACTGCAGTGGAGTAAACACCTTAAAAACAAGGAAGTAACTCAG
This sequence comes from Bufo bufo, assembly GCF_905171765.1. Classification (NCBI taxonomy): domain Eukaryota; kingdom Metazoa; phylum Chordata; class Amphibia; order Anura; family Bufonidae; genus Bufo; species Bufo bufo. The sequence continues at coordinate 350,008,473 of NC_053389.1, forward strand.
GCTCCCCCTGCTACCTCTTCTGCTGCTGCCGCCGCCTCGGCCTCTTCCTCCGCCTCTGGGGGGACACTGGCACTTGCCGCCCAGCAAACATGGGATGTACCACCAACACCACCACCTGCGTCACCAAGCATCTCAACCATGTCACACGGCAGCGTTCAGCTCTCCATCTCACAAACATTTGAGAGAAAGCGTAAATTCCCACCTAGCTACCCTCGATCCCTGGCCCTGAATGCCAGCATTTCTAAACTACTGGCCTATGAAATGCTGTCATTTAGGCTGGTGGACACACACAGCTTCAAACAGCTCATGTCGCTTGCTGTCCCACAGTATGTTGTTCCCAGCCGGCACTACTTCTCCAAGAGAGCCGTGCCTTCCCTGCACAACCAATTATCCGATAAAATCAAGTGTGCACTGCGCAACGCCATCTGTGGCATGGTCCACCTAACCACAGATACGTGGACCAGTAAGCACGGCCAGGGACGCTATATCTCCCTAACTGCACACTGGGTAAATGTAGTAGCGGCTGGGCCCCAGGCGGAGAGCTGTTTGGCGCACGTCCTTCCGCCGCCAAGGATTGCAGGGCAACATTCTTTCCCTCCTGTCTCCTCCTCCTCCTACTCAGCTTCCTCCTCCTCTTCTTCCACCTGCTCATCCAGTCAGCCACACACCTTCACCACCAACTTCAGCACAGCCCGGGGTAAACGTCAGCAGGCCGTTCTGAAACTCATATGTTTGGGGGACAGGCCCCACACCGCACAGGAGTTGTGGCGGGGTATAGAACAACAGACCGACGAGTGGTTGCTGCCGGTGAGCCTCAAGCCCGGCCTGGTGGTGTGCGATAATGGGCGAAATCTCGTTGCAGCTCTGGGACTAGCCGGTTTGACGCACATCCCTTGCCTGGCGCATGTGCTGAATTTGGTGGTGCAGAAGTTCATTCGCAACTACCCCGACATGTCAGAGCTGCTGCATAAAGTGCGGGCCGTCTGTTCGCGCTTCCGGCGTTCACACCCTGCCGCTGCTCGCCTGTCTGCGCTACAGCGTAACTTCGGCCTTCCCGCTCACCGCCTCATATGCGACGTGCCCACCAGGTGGAACTCCACCTTGCACATGCTGGACAGACTGTGCGAGCAGCAGCAGGCCATAGTGGAGTTTCAGCTGCAGCACGCACGGGTCAGTCGCACTGCGGATCAGCCCCACTTCACCACCAATGACTGGGCTTCCATGCGAGACTTGTGTGCCTTGTTGCGCTGTTTCGAGTACTCCACCAACATGGCCGTTATCAGCGTTACAATACCACTTCTACACTGCGTGCAGAATTATTAGGCAAATGAGTATTTTGACCACATCATCCTCTTTATGCATGTTGTCTTACTCCAAGCTGTATAGGCTCGAAAGCCTACTACCAATTAAGCATATTAGGTGATGTGCATCTCTGTAATGAGAAGGGGTGTGGTCTAATGACATCAACACCCTATATCAGGTGTGCATAATTATTAGGCAACTTCCTTTCCTTTGGCAAAATGGGTCAAAAGAAGGACTTGACAGGCTCAGAAAAATCAAAAATAGTGAGATATCTTGCAGAGGGATGCAGCACTCTTAAAATTGCAAAGCTTCTGAAGCGTGATCATCGAACAATCAAGCATTTCATTCAAAATAGTCAACAGGGTCGCAAGAAGCGTGTGGAAAAACCAAGGCGCAAAATAACTGCCCATGAACTGAGAAAAGTCAAGCGTGCAGCTGCCAAGATGCCACTTGCCACCAGTTTGGCCATATTTCAGAGCTGCAACATCACTGGAGTGCCCAAAAGCACAAGGTGTGCAATACTCAGAGACATGGCCAAGGTAAGAAAGGCTGAAAGACGACCACCACTGAACAAGACACACAAGCTGAAACGTCAAGACTGGGCCAAGAAATATCTCAAGACTGATTTTTCTAAGGTTTTATGGACTGATGAAATGAGAGTGAGTCTTGATGGGCCAGATGGATGGGCCCGTGGCTGGATTGGTAAAGGGCAGAGAGCTCCAGTCCGACTCAGACGCCAGCGAGGTGGAGGTGGAGTACTGGTTTGGGCTGGTATCATCAAAGATGAGCTTGTGGGGCCTTTTCGGGTTCAGGATGGAGTCAAGCTCAACTCCCAGTCCTACTGCCAGTTTCTGGAAGACACCTTCTTCAAGCAGTGGTACAGGAAGAAGTCTGCATCCTTCAAGAAAAAAATAATTTTCATGCAGGACAATGCTCCATCACACGCGTCCAAGTACTCCACAGCGTGGCTGGCAAGAAAGGGTATAAAAGAAGAAAATCTAATGACATGGCCTCCTTGTTCACCTGATCTGAACCCCATTGAGAACCTGTGGTCCATCATCAAATGTGAGATTTACAAGGAGGGAAAACAGTACACCTCTCTGAACAGTGTCTGGGAGGCTGTGGTGGATGCTGCACGCAATGTTGATTGTGAACAGATCAAAACACTGACAGAATCCATGGATGGCAGGCTTTTGAGTGTCCTTGCAAAGAAAGGTGGCTATATTGGTCACTGATTTGTTTTTGTTTTGTTTTAGAATGTCAGAAATGTATATTTGTGAATGTTGAGATGTTATATTGGTTTCACTGGTAAAAATAAATAATTGAAATGGGTATATATTTGTTTTTTGTTAAGTTGCCTAATAATTATGCACAGTAATAGTCACCTGCACACACAGATATCCCCCTAAAATAGCTAAAACAAAAAAACAAACTAAAAACTACTTCCAAAAATATTCAGCTTTGATATTAATGAGTTTTTTGGGTTCATTGAGAACATGGTTGTTGTTCAATAATAAAATTAATCCTCAAAAATACAACTTGTCTAATAATTCTGCACTCCCTGTATGTCTCCTTAAGAAAACACTTAGGGCGATGATGGAAGAGGAGGTGGCCCAGGAGGAGGAGGAGAAAGAGGGGTCATTTTTAGCACTTTCAGGCCAGTCTCTTCGAAGTGACTCAGAGGGAGGTTTTTTGCAACAGCAGAGGCCAGGTACAAATGTGGCCAGACAGGGCCCACTACTGGAGGACGAGGAGGACGAGGATGAGGAGGAGGTGGAGGAGGATGAGGATGAAGCAGGTTCACAGCTGGCTGGCACCCAACGCAGCTCGGGCCCATCACTGGTGCGTGGCTGGGGGGAAACGCAGGACGATGACGATACGCCTCCCACAGAGGAGAGCTTGTCCTTACCTCTGGGCAGCCTGGCACACATGAGCGATATGTGAGCGATGAGTGCCTGCGCATTGACAGCAGAGTTGCCCACTACTGGCTACTGACTACTGGGTTGCCACCCTGCTGGATCCACGGTACAAAGACAATGTGCCCACCTTACTTCATGCACTGGAGCGTGATAGTAAGATGCGCGAATACAAGCGCACGTTGGTAGACGCGCTACTGAGAGCATTCCCAAATGTCACAGGGGAACAAGTGGAAGCCCAAGGCGAAGGCAGAGGAGGAGCAAGAGGTCGCCAATGCAGCTGTGTCACGGCCAGCTCCTCTGAGGGCAGGGTTAGCATGGCAGAGATGTGGAAAAGTTTTGTCACCACGCCACAGCTAACTGCACCACCACCTGATACGGAACATGTTAGCAGGAGGCAACATTTCAATAACATGGTGGAACAGTACCTGTGCACACCCCTCCACGTACTGACTGATGGTTCGGCCCCATTCAACTTCTGGGTCTCCAAATTGTCCACGTGGCCAGAGCTAGCCTTTTATGCCTTGGAGGTGCTGGCCTGCCCGGCGGCCAGCGTTTTGTCTGAAAGTGTATTCAGCACGGCAGGGGGCGTCATTACAGACAAACGCAGCCGCCTGTCTACAGCCAATGTGGACAAGCTGACTTTCATAAAAATGAACCAGGCATGGATCCCACAGGACCTGTCCATCCCTTGTGCAGATTAGACATTAACTACCTCCCCTTAACAATATATTATTATACTCCAGGGCACTTCCTCATTCAATCCTATTTTTATTTTCATTTTACCATTATATTGCGGGGCAACCCAAAGTTGAATGAACCTCTCCTCTGTCTGGGTGCCGGGCCTAAATATGTGACAGTGGCCTGTTTCAGTGGTGGGTGACGTGAAGCCTGATTCTCTGCTGACATGAAGCCAGATTCTCTGTTACGGGACCTCTCTCCTCTGTCTGGGTGCCGGGGCCTAAATATGTGACAGTGGCCTGTTCCAGTGGTGGGTGACGTGAAGCCTGATTCTCTGCTATGACATGAAGACTGATTCTGTGCTGACATGAAGCCAGATTCTCTGTTACGGGACCTCTCTCCTCTGTCTGGGTGCCGGGGCCTAAATATGTGACAGTGGCCTGTTCCAGTGGTGGGTGACGTGAAGCCTGATTCTCTGCTATAACATGAAGACTGATTCTGTGCTGACATGAAGCCAGATTCTCTGTTACGGGACCTATCTCCTCTGTCTGGGTGCCGGGGCCTAAATATGTGACAGTGGCCTGTTCCAGTGGTGGGTGACGTGAAGCCTGATTCTCTGCTATGACATGAAGACTGATTCTGTGCTGACAGCAGAACGTTCTCCACGGCGTCTCCAGACTCTGTCACGTCTGTAACATGTGCTCAGTGTGAACCTGCTTTCATCTGTGAAGAGCACAAGGCGCCAGTGGCGAATTTGCCAATCTTGGTGTTCTCTGGCAAATGCCAAACGTCCTGCACGGTGTTGGGCTGTAAGCACAACCCCCACCTGTGGACGTCAGGCCCTCATATCACCCTCATGGAGTCTGTTTCTGACCGTTTAAGGCAGACACATGCACATTTGTGGTGTGCTGGAGGTCATTTTGCAGGGCTCTGGCAGTGCTCCTCCTGTTCCTCTTTGCACAAAGGCGGAGGTAGCGGTCCTGCTGCTGGGTTGTTGCCCTCCTACGGCCTCCTCCACGTCTCCTGATGTACTGGCCTGTCTCATGGTAGCGCCTCCATGCTCTGGACACTACGCTGACAGACACAGCAAACCTTCTTGCCACAGCTCGCATTGATGTGCCATCCTGGATAAGCTGCACTACCTGAGCCACTTGTGTGGGTTGTAGACTCCGTCTCATGCTACCACTAGAGTGAAAGCACCGCCAGCATTCAAAAGTGACCAAAACATCAGCCAGGAAGCATAGGAACTGAGAAGTGGTCTGTGGTTACCATCTGCAGAACCACTCCTTTATTGGGGGTGTCTTGCTAATTGCCTATAATTTCCACCTGTTGTCTATCCCATTTGCACAACAGCATGTGAAATTGATTGTCACTCAGTGTTGCTTCCTAAGTGGACAGTTTGATTTCACAGAAGTGTGATTGACTTTGAGTTACATTGTGTTGTTTAAGTGTTCCCTTTATTTTTTTGAGCAGTGTATAAATCCCTCTCCTATACCAACCCTTTTCAAAACTGCCCATAAATACTCCCACTCGATGCAGTCAAAAGCCTTTTGAGCATCCAGTGAAAGGATAGCTTTTTCGCCAGCTTCTATTTTATTAGCTTCAATATTAAGGTACAGCCTTCTAATATTTGCATATATTGTCCTTCCTGGTATAAAACCTGTCTGATCTTCTTGGATTATACCTTTAATCACCTTAGAAAGCCTACCTGCCAAAACCTTTGCTAGAATCTTCACGTCCCTATTCAGCAAAGATATCGGTCTATATGAGTTGGGATCTAGTTGTTCTTTACTCTTTTTTGGGATCAGTGTTATTATTGCTTCTTTTATTGAATCTGGTAAATCACCAATTTTTTGGGCCTCACACAATGTCGCTCTTAATTCCGGTATTAGCACCTGCGAGAAGGTTTTATATATTTCAAAGTGGAGTCCATCGCACCCTGGTGATTTCAATGATTTCACCTGACCCAGAACCTCCTCTATCTCTAAATTGGAAATTTCTTTATCCAAGTATTCTTTTTGTGTTTTAGATATCTCGGGGATAATAATCTGATCTAAATAATTGTCCAAATCTTTTTTGTTGTATTGTACCCTAGACTTATAAAGTTCCTCAAAATAATCAACCAAGACCTTTTTAATTCCCTCGGGTGAACTGACTATTTCATCTCTATTGTTCTTAATTGCCCCTATCCATGTTTTCCCTTTCTGATTTTTCACTATACCTGCTAAGATTTTTCCTACCTTTTCTCCCTCCGAAGCCAACTGAAACCCCTGGAAGAACAATTCCTTCCTTGTTTTATCCATATAATATGCTTTTAAATTTTCATGTTCTTGCTCCCATTTCTTCTTATTATTTCCAGTCGGATTCATTACACATATGGATCTTGCTTCTTCTAAGTTCTTTTCCAGTAATTTACCCTTTTCTTTGCTGTTTTTTTTAAAATGGTTCAACTTTTTAAACAAACATCCTCTCAAGTATGCCTTGGCCGTATCCCACACTATAGATCTTTTAGCAGAACCGCTATTTTCTAAAAAAAAAGTTTTTTAATTCCAGCCCTATACTCTTTTTATCTGGGATATACATTAACCAATGGGGATTGAACTTAAACAGTGGCAAATTTTGCCTCTTGTTCAAATCCAAATCCATTACAATGGCACTATGGTCGGATAACGCCATAGGCAAATACTTTATCTTTATCCTACTTTGGGTCATTACCCATCACATTGTATGCAACTGTATATAGTGCCATTATAAAGTGCCACAAAAAACAAGCCCTCATTTGTCTATGTGAATGAAAAAATAAAAATGTTATGGCTTTGGGAAGGCTGGAAATAATAAACAAAAATGAAAAAAAAATGGAAAATCACCCGATCTTGAAAGGATTAATGCAGTAAAATGTGTTGAACTGCTCAATTATAAATGGTAGCAAAATATTTTTTTCAGTAATTAACAGAGGCACAATTAAACATCCACTTCTATGAACACACTGCACACTGGGGATGACAATATGCAATAGTGCATTGACAGGGTAAAATGCACAGAATTAAACTGGTATATTGACACAGTAAAATGCTTTGAATGGCAACATTATGAATGAAGCAAAGTAAAATGTCAGGTTTTTGTCAGCTTTTACAAACACACTGCGCTCTGGTGTTGACAATTTACAATGGTATATTGGCGTAGTAAAACGTGCTGAATTAAACTAGTATATTGAAAAAGTAAAATATGTTAAATTGCACAATTATAAACAGCAGAAAAATTACATCTGGTTTTTAGAAAGAAAAAGGTGCAATTGCACAGTGTATCCAGTGAAATATATGCTGCTGACACTTAAGAGCTGTAAAAACTTGAGGTTTTTTGGAGGAAAAGGCTGGCTCTTGCAGAGAAAAATATGATGTTTATGCAGGAACTGCAGGAATTCTGTTCACTACATGAACAGCCCAACGGACCTCAATGTAAAACACACACAGACACGCAGAACAATGTCCTGTGCTCTCCCTTTCTACTGATAAAATCCTGACTTTTTTACCTATTAATTAAATCTATCTAACTAAATTACATCCCTAAACTATCCGTGCAACACTGTAAGATGTCTGGCTTGTGTCTGCAATTGGTGTATGCCAGACACACAGCTTCTGAGCTAGAACCAAAAATTCTGCCCCCTTATTGTCTGACAGCCTGCCCGCAAAGAATTGTTAGCATGCCTGCCAGCCAGCCAGAACCTCTCCAAGGGTCATGTGATCTTGCATCTTTAACTTCCCTGCCCTGTTGCTATTAAATTTTAACAGTAAAATGGCAATAACAGTTTTGCGCAATTCATCCGAAGTGTCTCGTTGTTATGCAAGCGGGTATTCTCTGGAGGGGAGTAACTGAGCCACTACCTGGTCTTCACTAGAGCCTCTGATGGTGAGGATAGGCTTGTGCCATTAGGGTAGTTGCCAGGGGCTACTCCAGAGCAGTCCCGAAGTCAGTGGCAGCTGACCAGGGGGTCAGAGTACTCGGTGCAAGCACCGAGGGGACTTGCGTGGCCAGGAGGTTCCGGGTCGGGACAGGCGGCAACCAATCGAAGTCAGTAAGCGAAGTCCGAGGTCAGAGGCAGGCGGTAAACAAAGTCCAAAAAAGAGGTCCCAGGTCAGAGGCAGGCGGCAAACAGGCAAAGTCCAGGAGCTGCTTCATAGGTTGAGAGAGACACACCTATGCAAGTTCAAACACCAGTACAAGTCTCCAGCAGGAAGAAAACTCTGGCATGGAAAACAGATACCATAGTTAAGTTATCTGCTGCCCGTGCTTGTCAGCATGGCGCATGGCGGCAGGGAAAGAGGGAGCCTTTGCCCGTGGTTAGGGGCAGCAGCACTGGCACAGACCGCTGGGCTAGCAGTACTCCCCCCTTACGCCCCCCTCTCCTCAGGCCTGGTCCTGGACAATAATTTTTTATAGAAGAACAGGGGCATTGATGTTTTCTCTAGGTTCCCCAAATCTTTCCTCAGGACCAAACCCCTTCCAATCCACAAGAAACAGAGTTTTACCTCAACTCTTCCTCATCCCCAGAATAGCTTTTTCCTCATAGATGTTTTCATCACTGACCGCAACAGGAGCTGAGACAGGTTTTTTGACAAAACGATTCAGGATGACAGGTTTCAGCAGGGAGATGTGGAAGTAATTCGGTACCCGAAGAGAGGCTGGCAGCTTAAGCTTATAGGAAACATCATTAATTTGCTTAAGGATCTCAAATGGACCAACAAAGCGTGAACCCAATTTGTAAGTGGGCATTTTAAGCCTAATGTATTTGCAGGCAAGCCACACTTTATCACCTGGATGGAACTTAAGAGAATCTCTATGTCTTTTATCAGAAGCCTCCTTCATGCACACGGAAGCCTCTTTCAGAGCTGCCCTGGTCTCCTTCCAGATTTTAGAGAACTCTCTTAAAGTTGCATCTGCTGCAGGGGTACCAGAAGTAGAAGACACTGGGAGTGGGATGTTAGGTTATTAACCGTAAATAACAAATTGTGATTTCTTGGAAGATTCACTGACATGGTTATTATACGAAAACTCAGCCCAAGGTAATAACTCAAACCAGTCATCATGATGGAAGTTTGTGAAATGTCACAAATAAATTGGTCAGAATTTGATTGACACGTTCCACTTGACCATTAGACTGCGGATGATAAGCTGAAGAGAAATCCAGAGACACATTCAAAAGATTACAAAAAGCTCTCCAGAACTTAGACGTGAACTGCACACCTCTATCTGACACAATACGGTGGGGAAAACCATGGAGGCGAAAAATGTGTTCAATGATTTTTTTTCTCCAGCTGAGGAGCAGAAGGAAATGGACGAAGTGCTCCATTTTGGAAAAATGATCCACCGCAACCCAGATCACAGAACACCCAGAGGACAAGGGTAGATCAGTAATAAAATCCATGGCTATCTGTTGCCAAGGAGCCTCAGGAACAGGAAGTAAGAGACCCGCTGGACTTTGCTTGGAGGTTTTTTACTGTGCACATGACGGACAGGCAGCGACAAACTCTTGGATGTCTTGCCGCATGGATGGCCACCAGTACCGTTGATCAATGAATTTGAAAGTCTTTCGTTGTCCGGCATGACCTGCAATTTTTGAGGAATGACCCCAGACTAGAACTTGCTTCCTAAGGTTCTGTGCAACAAAAGTCTTTCCGGGCAGAATCTTAGACAACTTGACAGGACAAACATAAATTTTTGCGGGATCAATGATGTGTTGAGGCTCCTCCTCCCGATCAGTAGCATCAAAGTACCTCGAGAGAGCATCTGCTTTGATATTCTTCTCTGCGGCATGGAAATGAAGAACAAAATCAAAACAGGCAAAGGACCATCTGGCTTGATGGGGATTCAGTGCAGTGCGTTTGTGCTGGTTTGTGCCGCAAAAATGAACATTTGCGCCGCTTTGGTTTCCGAGATATTGCACGCTTGATTTGCTGAAACCCCGCCCACTTTCCACCCCATGTTCTTAAATTTCAAAAGGAAATACACCATTCGTTTGTGCTGCGTTTGTGCTGGTTTGTGCCGCAAAAATCAACGTTTGCGCCGCTTTGGTTTCCGAGATATTGCGCGCTTGATTTGCTGAAACCCCGTCCACTTTCCACCCCATGTTTTTAAATTTCAAAAAGAAATACACCATTCGTTTGTGCTGCTTTTGTGCTGGTTTGTGCTGCAAAAATTAACGTTTGCGCCGCTTTGGTTTCCGAGATATTGCACGCTTGATTTGCTGAAACCCCGACCACTTTCCACACCATGTTTTTAACCCTGACCCTACACCCCCCAGGAGTGCTGCAGCTTGCCCCCCTCCCGCCCCCCCCACAACTTTTTTTGGGGCACAAGCATATTATTTTATTTTTTTCTGCGTACGCTGACTGTGGCCGGGACTCTTAGCGTCCGGCCACTGTTAGCGCATCGCACACCCTACCGCTGATCAACTTCGGACGGTTGATCAGTGAGTTCGAATTTTTTTGAAAAAAAAATTCACATTTTTTGCCTTTTTTTTTTTTTTGTCTGTTAGGTTTAGGATAGGTTTGCGAACACCCGTCCCCCACACACACGCACACCAAATAAAGTTTATCACGCACACTCTCCCCTATGGCCCGCCGGATGTTCTCGGCTGAGGAGGCATACGCCCAGCTTGCCTCCGAGTCCGAGAGCCCCAGTGAGGACGAGGATGACCGCACTTTCCTTTTGTCATCCGCGTCCTCCTCATCATCTAGCGATGATGATGAGACCCCAAGGCGGCGGAGACACCGCCAGGCGGAGCAAGGGGACCGCCATGCTAGGGACCCTGTGGCCCACACTAGTATGAGAAGCTCTGGGGCTCGTACTAGTTTTCTGGCCCACCAGTTAAGTCCACCGGAGCCCCCTACCGTCTGGTATACCCCAGAGCGTTTTGAGCCCGTGATTCCTGATTTTGTAGGCCAACCAGGAATCCAGATTTCCACAGTGGGCTTCACTGAATACGACTACTTTAGTCTTTTTTTCAGTGACCACTTTGTAAATCTGATGTTGGAGCAGACGAACCTGTACGCCCAACAGTTCGTCGCTCAACACCCGGGCTCCTTTTTGGCTAGGCCCGGTGGCTGGACTCCGGTCTGTGCAGCCAAGATGAGGACGTTTTGGGGCCTCGTGCTGCATATGGGCCTAGTCAAGAAACCTAGTGTCAGGCATTACTGGAGTGGGGACGTCCTCTACCAGACCCCACTTTACAGTACGGCCATGACCTGCTCCCGGTTTGAGGCCATCCGGAAATGCCTGCATTATGCAGATAATACAGCATGTCCCCCCCAAGGTGATCCTGCCTATGACCGCCTGTACAAAATCAGGCCGGTCATCGATCATTTTGGGGCCAAATTTGTGAAAGCCTATGTACCTGGAAGGGAGGTCGCGGTTGATGAGTCTCTCATTACTTTCAAGGGGAGACTCATTTTCCGCCAGTATGTTCCCTCTAAGCGGGCGAGGTATGGCGTGAAGCTGTACAAACTTTGCGAGAGTACCTCAGGGTACACTTACAAGTTTTGTGTGTACGAGGGGCGAGATTCCCGTATTCAACCCCCAGAAAGTCCCCCCACTCTGGGTGTTAGCGGGAAACTTGTATGGGACCTTATGCACCCACTGCTAGATAAGGGTTACCACTTGTACGTGGATAACTTTTATACTAGTATCCCCTTGTTCCTGTCCCTCGCCGCCAGATCCTGGCAACACAGGGACATTCCTTCAGTTCTATGAGGCAGTCCTCAAGGACCTGATCTTTTCTGACCGGGAAAGAGCAGGCCGGAGTACCTCGGGAACTGGAGACGCCCGAATCATTCCTGGCCAACACTTTCCAGGTGTGGTCCCCCATACTGGAAAGAAGGGACGGACTCAAAAAAGGTGCAGAGTGTGTCACAGGAAGGGGATACAGAAGGACACCACTACTCAGTGTGACATGTGCCCTCTTCATCCGGGCCTCTGCATTATTGGTTGCTTCAGGGAGTACCACACTTCCATGGAGTACTAAATTTATGTTCCCCTTCCCCAATTTAGCCACTGACAATCGGATAAAAAACTATGGTTCTCAGACTTGAGACACTAAAACGAAAAAAAAAATTTCTAAAATATTTAGTAAAACTAAAATAAATAAAAAAAAGTTGACATCTAGGGTATCGCCGCGTCTGTAATAATCTGCTCTATAAAAATACCCCATGACCTAACCCCTCAGATGAACATGGTCAAAAAAGAAAATAAAAATGGTGCAACGGTGATGTAAGGTGAGAAAAAAATTTTTTTAGCACCGTTTTTATTTTATTTTTTGACCGTGTTCATCTGAGGGGTTAGGTCATGGGGTATTTTTATAGAGCAGATTCTTACGGACACGGCGATACCTAATATGTCTACTTTTTTTATTTATTTTAGTTTTACTAAATTTTTTTTTTTAAATATTTTTTTAGTTTTAGTGTCTCAAGTCTGAGAACCATAGTTTTTTATCCGATTGTCAGTGGCTAAATTGGGGAAGGGGAACATAAATTTAGTACCCCATGGAAGTGTGGTACTCCCTGAAGCAACCGTCAATGCAGAGGCCCGGATGATCGGGGCACGTGTCACACTGAGTAGTGGTGTCCTTCCGTATCCCCTTCCTGTGACACACTCTGCACCTTTTTTGGGTCCGTCCCTTCTTTCCAGTATGGGGGACCACACCTAGAAAGTGTTGGCCAGGGACGATTCGGGCGCCTCCAGTTCCCGAGGTACTCCGGCCTGCTCATCCCGGTCAGAAAAGATCAGGTCCTTGAGGACTGCCTCATAGAACTGAAGGAATGTCCCTGTGTTGCCAGCACTCCGGGACAGCACAAAAGAGTTGTACAAGGCAACCTGCACCAAGCAGACCGCAACTTTTTTGCACCATGACCGGGTTTTGCGCATGGCGTTATATGGCTTGAGGACTTGATCAGATAGATAAACTCCTCCCATATACTGCGTTGATTTTTCTGCACGGTCCCACAAGCGGACGTGGATCTAGTGGCGAGGGACTGGAACAAGGGGATACTAGTATAAAAGTTATCCACGTACAGGTGGTAACCCTTTTCTAGCAGTGGGTGCATAAAGTCCCACACAAGTTTCCCGCTAACACCCAGAGTGGGGGGACATTCTGGGGGTTGAATACGGGAATCTCGCCACTCGTACACACGAAACTTGTAAGTGTACCCTGAGGTACTCTCGTAAAGTTTGTACAGCTTCACGCCATACCTCGCCCGCTTAGAGGGAACATACTGGCAGAAAATGAGTCTCCCCTTGAAAGCAATGAGAGACTCATCAACCGCGACCTCCCTTCCAGGTACATAGGCCTGTACAAATTTGGCCCCAAAGTGATCGATGACCGGCCTGATTTTGTACAGGCGGTCATAGGCAGGATCACCTTGGGGGGGACATGCTGCATTATCTGCATAATGCAGGCATTTCCGGATGGCCTCAAACCGGGAGTGTGTCATGGCTGTACTGTAAAGTGGGGCCTGGTACAGGACGTCCCCACTCCAGTAATGCCTGACACTAGGTTTCTTGACTAGGCCCATATGCAGTACGAGGCCCCAAAACGTCCTCATCTTGGCTGCACAGACCGGAGTCCAGCCACCGGGCCTAGCCAAAAAGGAGCCCGGGTGTTGAGCGACGAACTGTTGGGCGTACAGGTTCGTCTGCTCCAACATCAGATTTACAAAGTGGTCACTGAAAAAAAGACTAAAGTAGTCGTATTCAGTGAAGCCCACTGTGGAAATCTGGATTCCTGGTTGGCCTACGAAATCAGGAATCACGGGCTCAAAACGCTCTGGGGTATACCAGACAAGTTCACCGGTAGGGGGCTCCGGTGGACTTAACTGGTGGGCCGGAAAACTAGTACGAGCCCCAGAGCTTCCCGTACTAGTGTGGGCCACAGGGTCCCTAGCATAGCGGTCCCCTTGCTCCGCCTGACGGTGTCTCTGCCGCCTTGGGGTCTCATCATCATCGCTAGATGATGAGGAGGATGCGGATGACAAAAGGAAAGTGCGGTCATCCTCGTCCTCACTGGGGCTCTCGGACTCGGAGGAAAGCTGGGCGTATGCCTCCTCAGCCGAGAAAATCCGGCGGGCCATAGGGGAGTGTGTGCGTGATAAACTTTATTTTGTGTGCGTGTGTGTGGGGGGACGGGTGTTCGCAAACCTATCCTAAGCCTAACAGACAAAAAAAAAAAAAAAGCCAAAAAATGTGAAATTTATTTTTCAAAAAAATTTTAACTCACTGATCAACCGTCCGAAGTTGATCAGCGGTAGGGTGTGCGATGCGCTAACAGTGGCCGGACGCTAAGAGTCCCGGCCACAGTCAGCGTACGCAGAAAAAAAAAAAATAATATGCTTGTGCCCCAAAAAAATTGTGGGGGGGGGCAGGAGGGGGGCAAGCTGCAGCACACCTGGGGGGGTCTAGGGTCAGGGTTAAAAACATGGGGTGGAAAGTGGGCGGGGTTTCAGCAAATCAAGCATGCAATATCTCGGAAACCAAAGCGGCGCAAACGTTAATTTTTGCAGCACAAACCAGCACAAACGCAGCACAAACAAATGGTGTATTTCCTTTTGAAATTTGAGAACATGGGGTGGAAGGTTGGCGGGGTTTCAGCAAATCAAGCGCGCAATATCTCGGAAACCAAAGCGGCGCAAATGTTCATTTTTGCGGCACAAACCAGCACAAACGCAGCACAAACGAATGGTGTATTTCTTTTTGAAATTTAAAAACATGGGGTGGAAAGTGGGCGGGGTTTCAGCAAATTACGCGCGCAATATCTCGGAAACCAAAGCGGCGCAAACGTTAATTTTTGCAGCACAAACCAGCACAAACGCAGAACAAACGAATGGTGTATTTCTTTTTGAAATTTAAAAGCATGGGGTGTAAAGTGGGCGGTTTTTCAGCAAATCAAGCGCGCAATATCTCGGAAACCAAAGCGGCGCAAATGTTCATTTTTGCGGCACAAACCAGCACAAACGCAGCACAAACGAATGGTGTATTTCCTTTTGAAATTTAAAAACAAGGGGTGGAAAGTGGGCGGGGTTTCAGCAAATCACGCGCGCAATATCTCGGAAACCAAAGCGGCGCAAATGTTCATTTTTGCCGCACAAACCAACACAAACGCAGCACAAACGAATGGTGTATTTCTTTTTGACATTTAAAAACATGGGGTGGAAAGTGGGCGGGGTTTCAGCAAATCACGCGCGCAATATCTCGGAAACCAAATCGGCGGAAATGTTAATTTTTGCAGCACAAACGCAGCACAAACGAATGGTGTATTTCTTTTTGAAATTTAAAAACATGGGGTGGAAAGTGGGCGAGTTTCAGCAAATCAAGCGTGCAATATCTTGGAAACCAAAGCGGCGCAAAAGTTCATTTTTGCGGCACAAACCAGCACAAACGCAGCACAAACAAATGGTGTATTTCTTTTTGAAATTTAAAAACATGGGGTGGAAAGTGGGCGGGGTTTCAGCAAATCAAGCGCGCAATATCTCGGAAACCAAAGCGGCGCAAACGTTGATTTTTGCGGCACAAACCAGCACAAACGCAGCACAAATGAATGGTGTATTTTTTTTTTAAATTTAAAAACATGGGGTGCCAACTTCACACAGGTCCACTGGATTGCTTTTAAACCTGAAGGACAAGGCCACTTTAAAATTGCTGATAACTTCTCAGGATCCATCTGCAGACCAGTATCGAATATTATGTATCCTAGGAATGGCAGAGAGGACTGCTCAAAGGAACATTTCTCGAACATGGCATGCAGAGATTTTCTCTTAGCATTTGAAGGACCAGACAAACCTGCTTCCGGTGAGCAGCCAAAAACAAGGATATCATCTAGGTACACCTCAACATAGGAATATAGCAAGTCTCTGAAGATATCGTTAGCGAATTCTTGGAACACTGCAGGGGCATTGCTTAGGGCTCTTTCACACTTGCGTTGTCCGGATCCGGCGTGTACTCCACTTGCCGGAATTACACGCCGGATCCGGAAAAACGCAAGTGAACTGAAAGCATTTGAAGACGCATCCGTCTTCAAAATGCGTTCAGTGTTACTATGGCACCCAGGACGCTTTTAAAGTCCTGGTTGCCATAGTAGGAGCGGGGAGCGGGGGAGCAGTATACTTACAGTCCGTGCGGCTCCCCGGGAGCTCCAGAATGACGTCAGAGCGCCCCATGCGCATGGATGACGTGTTCCATGTGATCACGTCATCCATGCGCCTGGGGCGCCCTGACGTCACTCTGGAGCGCCCGGGGAGCCGCACGGACGGTAAGTATACTGCTCCCCCGCTCCCCACTACACTTACCATGGCTGCCAGGACTTTAGCGTCCCGGCAGCCATGGTAACCATTCAGAAAAATCTAAATGTCGGATCCGGCAATGCGCCGAAATGACGTTTAGCTTAAGGCCGGATCCGGATCAATGCCTTTCAATGGGCATTCATTCCGGATCCGGCCTTGCGGCAAGTGTTCTGGATTTTTGGCCGGAGCAAAAGCGCAGCATGCTGCAGTATTTTCTCCGGCCAAAATACGTTCCGTTCCGGAACTGAAGACATCCTGATGCATCCTGAACGGATTTCTCTACATTCAGAATGCATTAGGATAATCCTGATCAGGATTCTTCCGGCATAGAGCCCCGACGACGGAACTCTATGCCGGAAGAAAAGAACGCAAGTGTGAAAGAGCCCTTAGTCCAAAGGGCATTACCAGATATTCATAGTGACCATCGCGAATGTTGAAGGCGGTCTTCCAGTCATACCTCTGGCGAATCCTGATCAAGTTGTAGGTCCTACATAGGTCTAATTTGGAGAAAACTTTAGCTCCCCTTAGGTGATCAAACAATTCAGGAATTAGGGGAAGAGGGTACTTAATTTGTACGGTTATCTTGTTAAGAATCCTGTAGTCGATGCATTGACGTAGTGAACCATCTTTCTTCTTCACAAAGAAGAAACCTGCACCAGGAGGAAGATTTGCGGATAAATCCTCTGTCGAGGTTCTCCTTGACATACTCAGACATGGATTGAGTCTCTGCTGGTGACAGGGGATAGATGCATCCCCTTGGAGGCGAGGAGCCCGGAACCAAGTCAATAGGGCAGTCATACGGCCTGTGAGGAGGTAGCGTCTCAGCTTCAATTGTCAAAGACATCCGCATAGGCATGATAGACCGCTGGCAGACCCTGGAGATTGGCTGGCTGAACAGAAGAAAGACACTTTCCAAGACAGGACTGTCCCCAACGAAGCTCCTCTTCGGACCTCCAGTCAAGGACAGGTTCATGAACACAAAGCCATGGAAGTCCCAGGAGGAGAGGATGAGACAGACTTGAGAAGACCAGGAACGAAATCTCTTCAGAATGAAGCGCTCCCACCTGAAATTTTACAGGTTCCATGATGAACTGTATGGACTCATATAGAGCCTTTCCATCGACAGACAATACCGTCAGAGGACTCTGCAGGCGTCAATCAGGTATCTGATGATGATTCACTAGGCATTGTTGCTGGAATTTGCCTGCTGCTCCGGAATCCAGAAGCGCCGTCTCCGTAAATCGAACATCGCCTAACGACAAGGTTATTGGCAGAGTCAGAGGAGGAGAGGAATTGTCTTCACCTAGGGTTGCCTCCCCAACAGACCCTAAGCTCAGGAGTTTTCCCGGCTTCAGAGGACAGGAACAGAGAAGATGACCATGTTCTTGCTCAGTCAGCCTGACTCGGTCACTCTGCAAGAGTTTAGTGCAGATGTAGAAGGCTGAGGACTGAAGAGACTGGATGATATGGTCTATGCTCATGTGCTACCTCCTTAGCATTCTCCCGGAACTGGACTGCATACTGGCCCATGGACTGACTTCCTTGGCGCAACCGCAGTATAGAAGACGCAGCTGAGGTGGTGCGTCCTGGCTCATCATACACCCTACGGAAAGCCTCTAGGAAGGCCTGTATAAAGACTGGGTCACTCCTCTCCCAGAGTGGGTTGATCCAGGCCAGGGCTTCTCCTGTAAGGTGCGTCCTTGGCTCGGTCAGAAATTAATTGATGCGACATCATCTCAAAGAGCAGAGTGCACTGATTAATGAATCCCCTGCACTGTTTAGGGTCACCATCAAAACGTGGCGGAGCTGAAAAACGAGGACTAGAACATAGCACATACGGTGTTGACGCAGCTGGTGCCGGGTTAGCCGCTGTAGCGGGAGCTGGAGGTGCAGGATTGGTGGGCGACAGGTTGTTATGGAATATAATGGACACTTGCTTGTCACTTACAAAATGGTGTCTGTCTGAGAGACAACCCCCAGCATGCATTCTATGATTGAAACTATTTGCAGCAAAAACTTGAAACTGTCAGGAATTCCTCTAAGTCTATCATACGTATGCCTTAAACTTATTTCCTGTTTACATTCCTTCTTGCTAAAAGACCAATCATGTGTGCCCACTCCTCCCACTAACATGGAGGGTATATAATGTGAAGCCCCCACCTAATAAATACAGCAGGCTGAAGGTCAGCCTGCATTTGTGGGCGGGGCGCAGGGCTTTATAACGCCCGCCGCCCTATCCTGGGTGCACGCGAACGCCAGTGCTTTCACTTCCGGTTCGCAGTTCGCGGCACTTCGGATCAGGACGCAACCTACCTCCCTCAAGCGCCGGGATCCGGTAAGTATGGCGGGCTGCAGGTATCCATGCTCCGGGTCTGCCTCGGCTCCCCCGCTCCTCCTGCCCACTGCCGGCAGCACACAGCTCTCGTGCTTGGTTCCCGCTGCTTCTCTTTGGGCGGGACAAGCTTCAGCAGCCAGGGCGCCGGCGCTCTGGTGCGCTCCGGTGCACTCTGGCTAACAGGCACAGTGGCAGATTTTCAGCGTCTGCCTTCCCGTGGGTCCACAGTTGACACTCACAGGGGTCAGGGTACAGGCGCTCCCATACGGTGTTACAGGGAGCAACCTGGATTCTAATGTTGAAAGGGGCTACTGCCAGCCCAGGTTCTTGGCATAGTAATCTTGGGGGTTGGCCATTCACTGGCAAGCCTTCTGGAACGGCTCAGGTGTAGCAGTAGGTGCTCGGATGTGCATGCAGGGGGGTCGTATTCTGATCAGCATGTTGAGGAGAGCGGTGCACCAATGCGGCTACCGTTCTCCTTACTCTCTACCCCCCCTGTAGCGCTTGTCTTCAGAAGGCTTTTGCTGCGGCCACTGCGCCTTTCAGGCCGGCTTTCTACCCCGGAGGGCACGTTGGGCATGTCTGGCTCCTGGCAGTAGCCTAATTCACCCAATGTTTGATAGCCGGGGTACCCACAGGTCCTGGAGCTCCAAGCATTGTCAGGGAAGCGACCAGGTCCCTGGGGTCACCTTGCATTGGTCTGAAACATCATTTTGAAGGATGCGTGTTCACCAGTTAAAAAAAAAAATATATATATATACTTAAGTATTTTTCTGCTTTCTCTAGCTTGTCACTCAAGCTTGTTACTCTTGCTGTCCGGTTCATTGTTCCTGATAGGCTCAAGTCATGGTCTGTTCTCTCCTGTTACGCACGGGTTCCTCTGTGTCTGACCTCGTGTACCTCGGCCTTTCTGGTCTCGCTTGTTTTTCGCCTGATACATTCAGGCCTGCTGTCTTTTGTTGTTCTGGTTCTGTCTCACGGAGTGACTTGTCCACTCACCTTGTTTGCACCAGGTACGCCCTGGTCTCTTTCATCCATCTGGGTTTCCTCTGTCATTTTCCGGGTCTGTTGTCAGCTTAACGTATGTCCGCATTCACGTTGGGCCCGCCTGGTATGCTCAGGTCATGACTTTTCCACCCGTTACGCATGGGTACTCATGTTTGACTATATGTCTCCGTCTTTCCAGTTCGCGTGTTTTCACCTGATGTGCTCAGGCTGCTGTCTCTGGTCCAAGCTCCTGTCACGTTCCTGTAAAATCATGTTGTCTTCACCAGGTACGCCCTGGTCTCGTTCCGGTCATCTGGGTTCCCGGGCTGTTGTCATCCTAACGTATGTCAGCTGTTCTTACTGTGTTTGCCTGAAATGCTCAGGCCACGTCTTTTCTACCCATCACGTATGGGCACTTTCATGTTCCTTGCTTACTAATTTGTATGTCTGCCTGCTGCGCTCAGGCCGCTGAGCTGGTCCGTCAAAAATCTCTATTCTTCTGTCGCGTTTTTGTCAGTCAATGTTGTCCCCACCAGGTTCGCCCTGGTCCAATTCTGTTTGTCTGAATCCACCGGTCAACCTCCGGGCTTCCGCCAGGTCACGCATGTCCGCCATGCGCAGGGTTCACCTGGAAGGCTCTGGAAGCTTCTTTGTCCATCTGCTGGTCTATTATTATCAGGAGTAGTTGAAACGGGTCGGTTCATGTCTGTGTGTATCCTCCTCGTCCGTTACCCCCCCCCCCCGACTCGTTCCTTTTGGGGGCCCGCTCAGTCTCCTCACTGTCCGTACATCGGTTTGTCACCATCTCATGTGCCTGCCCGTACGCTCGTCCATCGCTGATCCTCGGATCAGCAGGACAAGGCAGCATCAGCACACTTCCACTGCGGTAACAGCCCGCCTCCTAAGTCATGTCTTATGTGATCTACACTCACCTAAAGAATTATTAGGAACACCATACTAATACGGTGTTGGACCCCATTTTGCCTTCAGAACTGCCTTAATTCTACGTGGCATTGATTCAACAAAGTGCTGATAGCATTCTTTAGAAATGTTGACCCATATTGATAGGATAGCATCTTGCAGTTGATGGAGATTTGAGGGATGCACATCCAGGGCACGAAGCTCCCGTTCCACCACATCCCAAAGATGCTCTATTGGGTTGAGATCTGGTGACTGTGGGGGCCATTTTAGTACAGTGAACTCATTGTCATGTTCAAGAAACCAATTTGAAATGATTCGAGCTTTGTGACATGGTGCATTATCCTGCTGGAAGTAGCCATCAGAGGATGGATACATGTTCTCAATCTGTTTACGCCAAATTCGGACTCTACCATTTGAATGTCTCAACAGAAATCGAGACTCATCAGACCAGGCAACATTTTTCCAGTCTTAAACAGTCCAATTTTGGTGAGCTCGTGCAAATTGTAGCCTCTTTTTCCTATTTGTAGTGGAGATGAGTGGTACCCGGTGGGGTCTTCTGCTGTTGTAGCCCATCCGCCTCAAGGTTGTGCGTGTTGTGGCTTCACAAATGCTTTGCTGCATTCCTCGGTTGTAACGAGTGGTTATTTCAGTCAACGTTGCTCTTCTATCAGCTTGAATCAGTCGGCCCATTCTCCTCTGACCTCTAGCATCCACAAGGCATTTTTGCCCACAGGACTGACGCATACTGGATGTTTTTCCCTTTTCACACCATTCTTTGTAAACCCTAGAAATGGTTGTGCGTGAAAATCCCAGTAACTGAGTAGATTGTGAAATACTCAGACCGGCCCGTCTAGCACCAACAACCATGCCACGCTCAAAATTGCTTAAATCACCTTTCTTTCCCATTCTGACATTCAGTTTGGAGTTCAGGAGATTGTCTTGACCAGGACCACCCCCCTTAATGCATTGAAGCAACTGCCATGTGATTGGTTGACTAGATAATTGCATTAATGAGAAATAGAACAGGTGTTCCTAATAATTCTTTAGGTGAGTGTATTTTCCCAGGTCTAAGTTACCTCACCAGGTTCGGTAAAGTATTTAGTTCTGGCACCAAGGTAAGTGGGTTTTCTTATTCTCGATTCATGCATTTGCGTATCCAGTTCACGGCAATGGTTGACATTTCTTTCAGGTTTACACCCTCAGGTTCCGCTCACTTAGCTTCTCCAGGCTCAGGTGGGTCATTGCTGCCACGTGGCTCCCGGCGGGCCGCCTTTCTGGCCCCGGTCCCAGCACTCCTTCCTTTTCCCTTGTTCACCTCTGGTGGGTCATGGGCTCCTAGGGCAACACATATACAACACAAACACAAGCGTTTCATTTCTGTCTGATTCAGCACCCGTCTTGTCCATCACCCCCCCCCCCCTTTGCCTACGTTGCTACTGGCAGGGTTCTACCATATTTCTCTTGTTTCAGCTTCACCATGTCACACGGGTCCGACATCGAGGACACCATGTCAACCCTGGAGTCCGCAGCTTCTGAGCGGGCCAGTCACTCCTCGTACAGAAGCTGGACGATTCCCAAGTTGGTTTCGGAACTGAACAGACGGGGAATCCGTCACTCAGCTTCTGCCCGCAAAGCTGAACTTTTTCGTTTACTTTTTCCCGAACCATCCAGCGCACCAACCGAGCAAGTGTCCATGTCTACTATCTAGTTATCCTAACTCAGTTGCATGCCACCATCAACAGCCTCTCAAGCTCCCTATCTGATATCAACACCAGACTTCAGGCAGTGGAGAGCAGGGATCCTATACCCGCTCCGCCAGTCATACCCATACCAGGCCCTTCTACCTCCCAACCTTCTTCTCCAGGAAGTCCCAGGCACGCCTGAGATCGCTCCATCATACTTTGTTCCGGAGTCCATCCGAAAAGATATTTTGGCAGGTCGCGACGTTAACCTAGCGGCCATACTCATCTCCACCCATGATACCATTGATAACAAGACCATTGCCTGCAGCGATGTGTCAGTGGTTCTCAAATCCAAAGACGCTCGTCTCAACAATAAATTGACCATTCCAGAATTTGTGTTAGCTTTCAGCTTGTACCGGGATATTATATGTTCAGGAGAGAGGAGTTAGACTCCTATTTGTATAGGGTCACGGAACTAGGCTACAAATATGGAGGCTTTGCCTTTTATGATTACCACCGATCATTCTCGGCAAAAGCGGCCGCAGCACTCTCCCAGTTCTAGCATGTCACCAATTGGGCATCGTTGGACATGGAGATTTTCTGCAGGCACTTTGCAGGGCTCAAAGCTCCAACCTGTGTGAGCTGCCAGTCAGTCCTACATTCCTTCGACTGGTGTCCCAATTCAAACCTTTTTTCTTAAGCTAAACAGCAGCCCGGCCCCTCAGGGACTCTGAAACCTGGCCCGCTGGTGGACAAGCTAGGATGGCCCACAGTATTATTGGGGAGAAATCAAATTTGCAATAATTATAATCTGTCATTCTGCAATTACAATAAGTGCACATCTGTTCTATTTGTTTCCGGGCCCACTTTACTTCGTGAGATTTCCCTACCTCCTAAATTAAGTAAGGAGGCGTGCCGGAGTTTTGACGATCTGCGCATGCGCAAAAGGACAGTTTAGGGAACATCTCACAGCGGAGTTCAGCTGCACACCGGGACACTGCGCATGCGCCGGAGAGCCTCACCAGCCTTAGGGTAGGGATAGATTACGGCCCAGTGCGCAAGCGCGGCTAACTACAGAACATCCATCCGATCTCTGCTCTTGCGCAGTATGGGGGTAGGGAGATCTGATGGCCATTTTTTCTGTTAAATAAATATATATATATTTATTTAACAGAAAAAATGGCCATCAGATCTCCCTACCCCCACACTGCACAGGCGCGGAGATCGGATGGATGTTCAGGAGTTAATATTACTGGGACGTAATATTTCCCTACCCTAAGGCTAGTGAGGCTCTCCGGCGCATGCGCAGTGTCCCGTGTGCAGCTGAACTCCGCTGTGAGATTTTCCCTAAACTGTCCTTTTGCGCATGCACAGATCGTCAAAACTCCGGCACGCCTCCTCGCGTCATTTCCGGTGCGACCGGAGGTTAGGAGGTAGGGAAATCTCACGAAGTAGGGTAATGTAATGTTACACCGGACCCCGAGACCCACCCCATGCCGTTTTACCGTAAATTAGATCAAATATACAAGACATATGGGTGTGTGGTCAGATCTACAAAGTATAGTAAAGAACAAAACTGGAGAATACTCAGCTCTCATTCTGGAGAAACTCAAAAAGCATTGTGTGCCTGTGTGCCCCACACCGTACGTGTCTCTGTTGAACAGTGAATATAGAGTGAGAGACAGGGGGCTATCATAGCTGGAAGGGGGGAGTGACGTCATGACATTGGCATGTATGATAAGCGAGAACACTGTCTGCAAGGCCAAAGAGAAAATTTAAAGAAGATGGTTGCATTCACACATGCAGGCAAGCAATACACTTGGACTGAGATGCCTCAGGGAGCACAGAATAGCCCCTCATGCTTTAGCAAAGCCATGTCCTCCGTGCTCTAACCATGGCAGGCAGACAACCCGGAGGTTAAACTCCTACAATACGTGAATGACATCCTCCTTTGTGCTTCAAACTTTCAGGAATGTCTGTCCTGCTTAATCTATCTCCTACAGTTCCTGGCCGACACTGTAGGAGACCAATTGTGTTTACCCAAGGTAGTCTTTCTTGGACACTGTATTGCCCAAGGTAGTAAACACTTGACGGATTCCAGGAAAAAGGTGGTTTTAAACATACGGATACCAGACACTCCAGACCAATTGCAGACCTTCTTAGGCCTCATTTCCTATTGCCGACCCTGGATCCCCGATACCTCAGTACTGATGCAGCCCCTATATGACTGTATGCAACCTCTGCGTCAGTTAACAATGGAGGCTAATGAGTCCTTTGACAGGTTGAGGACAGAAATTGCAACCACTCCGGCCCCTGGCATTCCTAACTACAGCCTTCCCTTCAGGCTTTATGTCATGGAACGTCAAGGTCACGCTACTGGAGTTCTTACCCAAACTCATAGTGGACGCAACAGACCGCTGGGCTACTACTCTAAGCGCCTTGACCCTATAGCCAGAGCTGCCCCTTCCTGTGTCAGAGCTGTCCATGCTGCCAGCTCTCTTCTGGACGTCACATCTGACGTTGTGCTTGGGCACCCTCTCACTATTTTGGCTCCGCATGACATCTCTACCATCCTCCAGCAGACACAACCCAAACACCTCACTGCACAACGCCACCTCTGGCTGCAGTGTAGTCTGCTCCTGCCAGATAATGTCACCATTCAGAAATGTCACATCCTTAACCCTGCTGCACTCCTTCCTCTTCCAAGCGGGGAGTATACTAGAGATTCAGGAGATGCTTCTGAATATTTTATTGATCTGCATGCTGAAGAAGATCTTCAGGAGGAAGAACTATGGACCTCAACTGACTCTCTTTACCAGGAACAGGATCATGATTGCATCACAATGATGGAAGCTGAAGTAGGGACACCACCATAGGTCCAAGACACTCCTCTGACAAACCCTCATTGGATTCTCTTTGTGGACGGCTCAAGGTATGCCGATGACAAAGGGAAATTCCATACAGGCATGGCAGTCACTAGTGAGCATGAAGTGCTGTGTGCAAGACAATTGCGCCCAGACCAGTCAGCACAGGAGGCTGAACTCATTGCCCTCACTGAAGCCTGCCTCATGGCAAAAGATTCCACCGCTAATATCTACACGGATTCCAGATATGCCTTTGGAGTGGTTCATGACTTTGGACTAATATGGAAGGCACGGGATTACATCACATCTGCAGGAACCCCAATCAAAAATGCCTCAGCAGTAGCGGCCCTAATGGCAGCAGTACTCCTGCCCACTCAAGTGGCAGTGATCAAGGTAAAGGCCCATACACGAACTGACACTCCTGAGGCTAGAGGAAATGCCCTAGCTGATCAAACAGCGAAGAGAGCAGCAATGGAAGAGGAAGGAGCCCAGACAGAACCGATCCTGACAGTACAAGAAGATCTGGAGCAATAGGAAGTCACATGGGACCTACTGAAACAAATGCAGAAACAGGCCACTCCCAGGGAAAAGGAAACCTGGTTGAAAGAGTCAGCCCTTGAAGAAGAATCCGGACTCTGGACACAGGGAAAGAGAGTATGCCTACCCAGAACTCTCTATCCCCTAATAGCTGCAATAGCTCATGGGCCCACCCCCCAATCCAAAACCATCATGAAAGAGCTAATTGATAAAATATGGGTGGCCCCAGTGATCACCCCCGTCCTGGTGAGACATACTCAAGCGTGCCTCATCTGCGCAGAGTGTAATCCAGGTAGAACCGAGCCCACGCCCCGGAAATGTCTCCCAAAGACTTTATATCCCTTTCAGAGGATACAAATCGACCATATCCAGATGCCAATGTGCCAAGGGTTTTAATATGTGCTGGTAGTGATAGACTTGTTCTCTGGGTGGCCAGAAGCCTACCCTGTCCGAAATCAGACAGCAACTACTACTGCTAAAAAACTGATGCAGGAGCTTGTCTTTAGGTTCGGAGTACCTGAGGTCATTGAGAGTGTTCAGGGCCCAGCATTCACTGCCAGATTAACCCAAGAAGTCTGGGAAATGGTAGGGTCGCACCTGGCATATCACACCCCCTACAGGCCCCAAAGCAGCGGCAAAGTTGAAAGATTGAACTGTTGAAGTAAAAAATGTTGAAGATGACCAGGGAGACAGGGCTCAATTGGGTTCAGTGCTTGCCTATAGCACTCTTTTCCGTTAGGCACACACCAAGGCCTCCACACAAACTGACATCATACGAGAGCCTATTTGGGACAGGGCCAAGGATGGGACAGTATTTCCCGCAACAGTTGCAAATACAAGTTTTCTATTACATTCCAGATCCTAACTCCCTAGAAGGAAGCCACACTCTGAAACCTGGAGAATGGGTGGTGGTCAAAAAGCATATCAGAAGCACCCTCGAACCACGATACGAGGGACCTTACCAGGTGCTGCTGACCACCCCAACTTCTGTAAAACTCGAGGGGAGACCTAACTGGATCCACGCATCACATTGCAAAAGAATACGAGTGCCAGCTCCAGATATCGAGGGAAACACAGCTGAATCTGCATGATGCCTGTTGCAACAGTTATCACTCTGCTACTTTTTGTCTACACCTACACGGTCACATATACACAGAATCTTCCAAAGACAGGAGGACAAGTGGCCATCACCCAACAAAAAGAGAAGGATGGCTACATTTTGACCACTTTCTGGTTTAATTCCTCCTGCACTCACGTGGCTACCTTCAAATTCGATTACTGCAGTCTAGTATTTTGCCCAATGCCAGCATGGCAATGTAGCATGTACGGGCAGCCATAGATCCACATACATCTGTGTCACTGATAACCAGTCTGGGGAACAGTGTAACTCGTGGGGAGCAGTTGGGTGGAACACGGGTGACCCATGGGGATACAGACCTCAGAGTGCCCGAGACAAAAAAGACAAAATGGGTAAATCCTTGCTTACCCGCATGACACTGTTTAAGAGTGGAAGATGCCACCCAAGTGGACAGACAGGCTCCAACATGCCACTTACCCTCACAATAGAAAACCCCAGCCCCAATGACGTAGGGACATACCTTATAGGCACCTGGATGGGGGTAACTGCTGGGGACATGGGCATGTTCCACCTGAAAGACCTACATAATCTCACAAAGATAGAGAAGGGTCCGTCCAAACCCTACACTACCTCGCTTAGGCAGATGACAGCCATAGCAGACCCCACCTTTGAAGATACTATGACCGCCGAGACAGTATTTTCTGACACCAACCTGGGGTTAGAATGGATGAAATACAATGCTGACACACACAATAAGACAAACTGTTACATATGCGGGGGGACACGCCCACACCTAGGCACAGTGCCCTTGCATCTGCCTCCTGAGACTGAAAGCTGCTTCCTCAGCCTATACACCAACTCTAGCGTGAATGACTCTGCTTGTGAAAAGTGGAAGAGAAAATACCCCCTGGTAGTAAAAACACCCAAACCAGGTGAATGCATAACCATATACCCCGGTAAGTACACCTGTTACTTTAACCCTGGCAGTCAGAGATTCTTACTGCTCATCCTACAGCAGCCTGTCCACTGAAACACAGAATTAGAGGGTATCTTTGGGGGACATCTATTGGATCTGTGGAGATGGAAAAATAAGAACTAGGTTAGAAGGCAATTGGTCCGGTGAATGCGCCCTAGCAAAAGCCATAATGCCCGTTCACATACTAGAAGATGACCCCACAGTTAGAGGGTATACTCAAAAAAACTATTTAGGGAGGTCAAAAAGGCAGGCCTCCCCACAGGGCAGCATTGACCCACATGTGTATATAGACGCAATAGGAGTCCCAAGGGGGGTCCCCAACGAGTTTAAAGAGGACCTTTCACTTGTAAAAACTATGTGAACTAAGTATGCTGCCATGTAGAGCGGCGCCCGGGGATCTCACTGCACTTACTATTATCCCCGGGCGCCGCTCCGTTCTCCCGTTATGCCCTCCGGTACCTTTGCTCCTTAAGTTATAGTAGGCGGGTCTTCCTTTGTCCTGTGGGCGTCTCCTTCTCCTAGGCTGCAGCGCTGGCCAATCGCAGCGCACAGCTCACAGCCTGGGAGAAAAAAAAACCCCAGGATGTGAGCTGTGAGCTGTGCGCTGCGATTGGCCAGCGCTGCAGCCTAGGAGAAGGAGACGCCCACAGGACAAGGGAAGACCTGCCTACTATAACTTAAGGAGCAAAGGTACCGGAGGGCATACCGGGAGAACGGAGCGGCGCCCGGGGATAATAGTAAGTGCAGTGAGATCCCCGGGCGCCGCTCTACATGGCAGCATACTTAGTTCACATAGTTTTTACAAGTGAAAGGTCCTCTTTAAGGCCAGAGATCAGGTGGCAGCTGGATTTGAATCCCTACTCCCAATAGTGACAATCAACAAGAACGTTGACTGGATAAACTACATATATTATAATCAGCAAAGATTTGTAAACTACACCAGTGATGCCCTAAAAGGAATTGCAGAACAGTTAGAAGCCACTTCTGCTGTGGCCTTTCAGAACAGGATGGCCCTAAATATGATCCTAGCTGAGACTGGGGCAGTTTGCAAAATGATTGGGGAAACTTGCTGCACCTACATCCCAGATAACACTGGCCCCAAAGGGAGGGTAACTGAAGCAATAAACAAGCTTACTAACCTCTCAGAGGAATTAAAACGTAACTCAGGGATAACAGACCCATGGGATGAGTACTTTGGATGGTTCAAAAATTGGAAATCCTTCCTCACCCAGATTGGTATGGTGATGGTCTTGATGCTAGTATTAATGTCAGTAGTGTTATGTTGCATTGTACCCTGTGTCCGAAAAATATGTGAAAAAATTGTGACTTCAACTACTGAACAGCCAATCATGCTGCTATATGGTGAAGAAGAAATGGAAACCAAAGAATTCAACACAAGTTCCCCGACCAATTAAGATGTCGTTGCCAAAAGGGGTAGGTTGTCGCCACTGTGGGTGAAGAGGATTGCGATTGGTATTCCCAGGGGTTCACTAGGCAGGGAAAGTTCTACATTCAAGAATCCAAGGGGGGACTGTTATGGAATATAATGGACACTTGCTTGTCACAAAATTGTGTCTGTCTGAGAGACAACCCCCAGTATGCATTCTATGATTGAAACTATTTGCAGCAAAAACTTGAAACTGTCAGGAATTCCTCTAAGTCTATCATACGTATGCCTTAAACTTATTTCCTGTTTACATTCCTTCTTGCTAAAAGACCAATCATGTGAGCCCACTCCTCCCACTTATATGGAGGGTATATAATGTGAAGCCCCCACTTAATAAATTAGAGTTATGCTTTGACCTTATCTAGTGTCAGTGTTATTTCTCTCGCCATGCATGCACGTATCTATCTATCTATCTATCTATCTAATTTGGAGCAGTGTATCAATCTACCTGACCATTGATCAGAAACAGAACAAGGTCATTAAGGCGCAGATAGAGCAGGATCTGAACCTGACATTCTCACTCCTGGCACAGTTTGGTGAGGCTTGTTGGGTTCTGACCAGCGGTAACCATGGCCTGAGCAAACTGTTATTCAAGCGGGTGTGGACCCACTACGCCACTGACTGGGTATACTCTGGAGGGGCGTAACTAAGCCACTACCTGGTCTTCACTGGAGCCTCTGATGGTGAGGATAGGCTTGAGCTGTTAGGTAGTTGCCAGGGGCTACTCTAGAGCAGTCCTCGAGTCAGTGGCAGCTGACCAGGGGGTCAGAGTACTCAGTGCTAGCACCAAGGGAACTTGTGTGGCCAGGAGGTTCCGGGTCGGGGCAGGCGGTAAACGAATTCCATAAACAAGATCCGAAGTCAGGGGCAGGCATCAAACAGGCAAAGTCCAGGAGTTCAATAAGCAAGATCTTTTACACAGCGAAGCAGACAAGAGAGACACCATAGCACTTGGAGATAGACAAGCTAAAACCATGAGGTTACTCAGGCATCTTCCTGTGGTGGGAAGCGCCTTTAAATACCTGCTGCAATCCAGCCATAGGCAGGTGAGACAGAGGGCGTGTATGTGCTGCTTCATAGGTGGAGAGAGACACACCTATGCAAGTTCAAACAGCAGTACTTCAGCAGGATGGAAACTCTGGCATGGAACACAGATACCATAGTTAAGCTATCTGCTGCCCGTGCTTGTCAGCATTGCGCATGGCAGCAGGGAAAGAGGGAGCCCGGCACCCTTGCCCGCGGTTAGGGACAGCAGCGCCGACACGGACCACTGGGCTAACACCTTGTCAAATTTCAGATTCATTTGGCAGAATAATTTTTCTGACAAATCTGATTAGCTTAGAATCAATTTGCTCTTCTTTACTATACACTGTACAGCCTAAACTGTATTAAAATCGCTCATATTGTAGCCTAAACAGAAAGACAATATAGAAAATGCAGTGAGGTCCATGGTTCCATGCAGGACACAGACCTGGTGACCACTGGAGTCCACTGTCTCCAGATGTCTTCAGGTCCATGATCTGTGAGCCTTGGACCAAAGGCATGTGTGCCCTGAGTTTCTCAGTATGGAAACATTGGTCCACATGGAAAACTGGTGTTGTGAATTGCATCCTTGACTTCTTGGGTCTATTTGCTGTCAGTGTCCAGTCCATTTTGTACAAAGGCAAAAAATGTGGCTGTCTGAGTCATGCCTTAATAGTGGAATTTTTGTTTTCATCATATCCGCCCTCCGAATGTGTACCACAGACTTGGTGTAAATTCAGCTTTTTAAAGTTTTAAAAATGCTAGTGTGACCTTGTGGCCTCAATCTTTGAGAACTGAGCAAATGTTTATTAAAGATTTTCGGCAGTATATAACTAAATTAAGATGTCTTATTTCTATTGACATAAGGGCCTTCAAGTGCCAAGTCCATGTAATAAACTACTACAGCATGTACATTTTTAGTGTTATATATTTACTCTTCCTGTCAAATTCATATCATTGTGAGTCAGTGCCAAAGGGTAAAGGGAAAGATAAATGTGTGTGCAGTACTTTATGGTTCATGGAGAGAAAAATAATGACTCTTTTAGCTATAAAACAGGGTGAGACAATCTGAAAATAAAAAGCTATCTTTCAGCTACTAATCTTACCTTGGCTACAAACAGTGGATGGTGTAGTATTATGATCTCAACGGTTGCAACCTTTGAATTACTCTATTGTGTACTTGCAAGTTAAAAAATGTGACTGAATCAAATGAGATGTATTCAATGAGAAGCTCGATAGAAAAGTGTCAGGAATGTGGACTAGTAACCTTTCCTCTTCATTCAACATATTGTGACAGGAGTCTTTCCTCACAGCACTTGGACTAAGTTTCTCTCTCAATATCAATATTGTTAATATTCATTTTTATTGTGCCAGGAATAGAAACATGATTTTTACAAACTAATCAATGAGAAATATTTGTGAAGACATTTGGAGGCTTTCTCTGTCACCCCACGAATGCCCTGTAACGTCAGTCTGGGGGAACATTAGTCTTAAAAATCTGCTATGGTTATATGACTGACAAATTGTGTCTCAGTTTATTATTTGCACAACCATATACATAACACCCAGGCAAACATTTGCGCATGCATGTAACAGAAAGAGACACACTATCACTATACCTACCAACTTTTAAAAAGGCCAGGAGAGACATTATTAGAAGTAACATAGTAACCGTTTATAAGGCCGAAAAGAATACATCTGTCCATCTAGTTCAGCCTGTTATCCTGCAAGTTGATCCAGAGGAAGGCAAAAAAATAAACCTGTGAGGTAGAAGCCAATTTTCCTCACTTTAGGGGAAAAAAATTCCTTGCCGGCTCTAATCAGGCAATCAGAATAACTCCCTGGATCAACGACCCCCCTCTAGTAGCTATATCCTGTAATATTATTACACTCCAGAAATACATCCAGACCCCTCTTGAATTCCTTTATTGTACTCACCATCACCACCTCCTCAGGCAGAGAGTTCCATAGTCTCACTGCTCTTACCATAAAGAATCCTCTTCTGTGTTTGTGTACAAACCTTCTTTCCTCCAGACGCAGAGGATGTCCCCTCGTCACAGTCACAGGGATAAATAGATGATGGGAGATATGTACTGATTACTGATATACTGTATTTATATATAGTTATTAGATCTCCCTTCGGTCGTCTTGTTTCTAAAGTGAATAAACCAAATTTTGATCATCTTCCAGGGTACTGTAGTCCACCCATTCCCGTTATTACTTTAGTTGCCCTTCTCTGAACCCTCTACTGCTATGTCTGCCTTGTTCACAGGAGCCCAGAACTGTACACAGTACTCCATGTGTGGTCTGACTAGTGATTTTTAAAGTGGCAGGACAATGTTCTCATCACGGGCATCTATGCCCCTTTTGATGCAGCCCATTATCTTATTGGCCTTGGCAGCAGCAGTGTTACCCAGTGTTTTACCATTTAGTATGTACTGGTGACTTGCATTATTCCTTCCCATGTGCATAACCTTACATTTGTCAGTGTTAAACCTCATCTGCCACATATCCGCCCAAGCCTCCAGTCTATCCAGATCCATCTGTAGCAGTGTACTGTACCACTAATAACCACCCTCTGTTTTCTATTACTGAGCCAGTTACTTGCCCACACACAGACATTTTCATTGAGGTACTCCAATAGCGTCTCTTAGAAAACCTTCAAACAGTTTAACAATGACAGATGTAAAACTTAACAGCCTATACTTTACAGGCTCTGGTTTTGGACCCCTTTTGAATATTGGCACCACATTTGGTTTGCTTTCTTCTCATCGTTCTCTGAAACTCCACCCTCCACCCTCCACCCACACCTTCAAATTTATACTTTTTACCATTTATATAATTGAAGAACATTTTATGGTAATTTTCTTTTACACTAAGTAATTCCTCTAGTTCCACCCAGTACCTATATATACATGGCCAATCCCACCCCATCCCCTTTGTGGCACACCCAAACACTAGTTATGCCTCTTCAATGCTCCCACACAGTAGTTATGCCGCCTTAGTGCCCCACACAGTATTTATGCCCCCATGGAACCACCACACAGTATTTGGGGGTCTGATGTACCGGCCATCCCAGACCTTACTCGTTTTCTTAATAATCAGATGGGATTCAATTTTAACATAATACACAATATTCATATCATTAAGTTTCTAGATTTATCATTGTATGGTAATGCACAAAACAATTTGTGGGTCATTTATTAGCTGAGATCCGCCTATATTAGGCGTATTTCAGGAGCAGACTGCTGCGCAACAACTAGTTGAATTCCAGCAAGTTGGATTGTCGCGGATTAAGCGGTGTAGCTGCAGGTTTCTGCAAGTCCAGGAAAGCGTTCCTCGGTTGAAATCCTTGGACAGTCTGTTTAACCGTAGGATACCAACGCCGTAAATGTACGGCACTGGGAACTGGGTCAGAAATACCAGTGCCGTACAGCTACAGCGCTTTTATAGGGCAGGAGCTGTGCCCCCCAGATCAGCTGCAGGGGTCCAGCAGTCACTGATAGCCAGACCCCTGCTGTATGCAGTTAAAACACTGATGCTGGCGCATTAACGCTCACACTGCCGTGGTCAGCTGGTGAGCCTGTGAGATCCAGGGGGCTGTAAGTGCATTACACTCAGTAATACACTTACAGCCAATGCATTACAATACACATGAATTGTTAAGAGGATCAGACCCCCAAAAGTTGAAGTCAAAAAAATTAAATTAAAAAAGATATAAAAAAATAAAGGTTTACAACAAAAATTAAAAGTTTCAAGTAAAAAAAAGCGTATTTTTCCCAAAATAAAGTTAAAAAAAATTGTCAAAAATAGGGAAAAAGAGAAAAGTAGACATAGTAGTTATCGCCACGTCTGTATTGACTGGCTCTATAAAAATATCACATGATCCACCCCGCCAGGTAAGCGCCATAAAAAATTAAAACAGTGCCAAAAGTGATCAAAAAGGCGTATTTAGCCCAATATGGTACCACTCAAACCATTTTATTCTGTTCAAAAAGGCTTTAACTGTGTAAAACTTAACAAAAATATAAATAATAGACACATTGGGTATCGCCGCATCTGTAAAAGCCTGCTCTATAAAAATATCACATTATATGCCCCCTCAGGTGAATGCTGTAAAAAAAAAAAAAAAAATATATATATACCAAAACAGCCTTTTTTTTCACCTTGCCTCACAAAAAGTGTAATACCAAGCGATCAAAAAATCTTATGTACCCCAAAATGGTACCAATCAAACCGTCATCTCATCCCGCAAAAAATTAAACCCTACCTAAGACAATCGCCCAAAAAATAAAAAAATCTCTCAGAAAATGACAAAACAAAAACAAGATTTTATTTTGTTCAAAAATGCTTTCACTGTGTAAAACTTACCCAATGTGTCTATTATTTTTATTTTTGTTATCACCGCATTGGTAACAACCTGCTCTATAAAAATATCACATGACATACCCCTACATGAATTCTGTAAAAAAATTTGGGGCTAAAGCAACATTTTATTGGAAGAAATTTAACTTTTCATTTTCACAGCCAAGTGTTTCCAAATTCTGTAAAATGCTTAGGGGGTCTAAGTGGTCAGTACCCCACTTAATATATTCTTTAAGGGGTGTAGTTTCCAAAATGGGGTCACTTTTTGAGGGTTTCCACTGTAGGGGTAAGTCAGGGTCTCTTCAAATACAAAATGGTGCCTAAAAACTATTCTAGCAAAATCTGCCTTCAAAATCCATATGGCGCTCCTTTCCTTCTGACCACTGCCATGTGCCCATAGAGCAGTTTACCGCCACTAATGGGTTATTTATGTAAACTGCAGAATCAGAGTACCGTATTCTTCGCCCCATAAGACACACTTTTTCTCCCCCCAAAATGGGGAGGAAATGCCCCTGCGTCTTATGGGGCGAATGCTTGCAGTTTTACATCGCAAGCTGCGATGTACGAGCGAGCGGGGACTCTGGGAGGGACTGGGAGGAGGGGCTGGGGGCCGGCAATAGCGGCGGGGCGGTGCAGTCAGTGTAGTATAGCCCCGCCCCGCCGCTTCGGTATACTAATATAAAATGTCTTATTCAATTAATAGTTATTAAACATGCCCCCTCACTCCTAATAGTACCTTACATCCTAACAGCTTCTGTAGAATGCAGGCAGGCAGCCCGGGCGGGCGGCAGCGTAACTCCCTGATGTCACAAGCCTGCGCCGCCTACTTTATGAATGAAGCAGGCGGCACAGGCATGTGACGTCAGTGAGGGACCTCCCTGCCGGCATTGTACAGAAGCGGTTAGGATGTAAGGTACTATTAGGAGTTGGGGGGCATGTTTAATAACTATTAATTGAATAAGACATTTTATATTAGTATACCGGAGCGGCGGCGGCGGGGGGGGGGGGGAGGATCTGTGGATGATATTTTTATGGGGGACATCTGTGGATGGCACAGTTATGGGCTGGAGGGTCTGTGGATGGCACTGTTATGGGCTGGGGGGGTCTGTGAATAGCACTGTTATGGGCTGGGGGGGTCTGTGGATGGCACATATATAACAGTGCCACCCACAGATCCCTCCTGTATCAGTGCCATCCACAGATCCTCCCTGTAACAGTGCCATCCACAGATCCCCCCTGTAACAGTGCCATCCACAGATCCCCCTGTAACAGTGCCATCCACAGATCCCCCCTGTAACAGTGCCATCCACAGATCCCCCCTGTAAC
The DNA here is from genome assembly GCF_905171765.1 of Bufo bufo. Lineage (NCBI taxonomy): Eukaryota > Metazoa > Chordata > Amphibia > Anura > Bufonidae > Bufo > Bufo bufo. The sequence continues at coordinate 350,044,236 of NC_053389.1, forward strand.
AGTTCCACCCACAGATCCCCCCTGTAACAGTGCCATCCACAGATCCCCCCTGTAACAGTGCCATCCACAGATCCCCCCTGTAACAGTGGCATCCACAGACCCCCCTGTAACAGTGCAAGCCACAGACCCCCCCCATAACAGTGTCCGTCATCCACAGATCCCCCCATAATAGTGTCCGTCATCCACAGATCCCCCCCATAATAGTGTCCGTCATCCACAGATCCCCCCCATAATAGTGTCCGTCATCCACAGATCCCCCCATAACAGTGTCCGTCACCCACAGATCCCCCCATAACAGTGTCCGTCATCCACAGATCCCCCATAACAGTGTCCGTCATCAACAGATCCCCTCATAACAGTGTCCGTCATCCACAGATCTCCAGTAATAGTGCCATCCACAGACCACCATTAGTTCCAAACCCACCAAACACACAGCACACCTTTTGGTTAAAAATATTTTTTTTCTTATTTTCCTTCACAAAAACCTAGGTGCGTCTTAGGCCGGTGCATCTTATAGGGTGAAAAATACGGTAATATATATTGAGGTTTATTTTGCTGTTAATCAAATTTTTCTTGCAACACAGCTAAAGTTAACATAAAAAATCTACTAAAAAAGTAAAATTTTGGAATTTCACCTCCATTTTCTTTTAATTCTTGTGGATCATCTCAAGAGTTAACAAAGTTTGTAACATCAGTTTAAAATAATTTGAGGGGTTTAGTTTCTAAAATAGTTTCATTTTTGGGTGGTTTCCTTTACGTAATCCCCTCAAAATCACTTTATAACTGAATTGGTGCTTAATAAAATGGCTTTGGAAATTTTGTTGAAGATTTGAAAAATTACTTCTAATCTTGTAAGCCTTCTAACGTCCTAAAAAAATAAAATGACATTTACAAAATGATGCCAACATAAAGAACACATATGGGGAATTTTAAGTAGTAAATATTTAATGAGGTATCATTTTCTGTTTTAAAAGCAGAGAAATGTTCCAAATTTTTGGTAAATGAAGTACAATGTGTCACGAGAAAACATTCTCAGAATGGCTTGGATAAGTAAAAGCGTTCCAAAGTTCTTACCACATAAATTGACACGTCAGATTTGCAAAAATCGGCCTGGGATTTAAGGTGAAAAGTGGCTCGGTACTAAAGGGGTTAAAAAGTGTTGCATGACTAGGTTGATGATATGCGCCATGCAGGTTGGGGGTGGCCACGATGTTACACCAATTGTAGTGTACGGGGACTGTAATGCCCGTCACTACAAAAGTGTCACTTGGTGTGCTGTCGTCCCCCCTTATTTATGGGGAAGTTGGTATATGTCATCTTTATAAATTGTCATGTAATGTAATGTTATGTATTTCCCTGTTACTATGACACTTGCATGTACAGGCCTGCTAGGGGTGTCATTCCAGCTTCTAGTCACTAGAGGGAGCTAGAGAGCCCTAGTTTATATAAGGCCCAGTCAGGGAAGCAAAAGTCAGTCTAGTTTAGAGCTCAGAAGTTTCTAGAGCCTGAGGAAGCTGAGAGGGAGACAGAGGCAAAGCTCAGAGAAGCAAGAGGTACTCAAGATAACAGAGGAGGTACTTTATAAAGAGAGAACCAAGGATATACGCCAGAGTTAAGGTATTGGGCCTTGGAGAAGATTTTCTATGTCCCAGGATCAGTCAGGAATAGAGTGCAAGTTCCTGTACTGCAAGTCCTGTGTTTCACACTCTGAAGTCACCTTGCTTAATCTGTATTGCCTGCATCGACCGTATTGAAAAATCAACTGTATGCAAAGGAACTGTGCTTCCGTTAATGTCTCTATATGGAAACTACTAAAGTTGGAGTTTTGTTTTAACATCACGTGGTTCCTCAGTTATTCCTGCTATCAGCAAACGGCGTGCCACCGTTTAATTGGCACTGGCGTCACGAACATTTTCCTACCATCACCTGCCTATGCAGAGAGTCAGCCGTCTCAGGTTAGTGTCTATTGCACTACTACACCCAGGAACACATTTCTACACACAACTTGAGTACGCTGCACCTCTCTTTTGGCGTCACAAACAGGATACGCACGCTTTATAGTGCAAGAAGCGTGAACTTTGTGCTGTATACAGTTGCCCTGTGACCAAAGTGACAAATTGCCTGTTTATTTAAAGTGGACTTTGTGAACTGAAAATCATACCAAAAGTGTTCCTAAAACCTCTAAAAAGCGCTGTGCAGTGTTGCGCTACCAAGAGGAAGAAAATCGCCAAATTGGAGTGTGGTTTTGTGGACTTTTTACAATCCTGCTTGCTGTCAGTGAATGGACAGCGTTTTGCTAAAGATGGCCACCGGCCGCTTGGAGTAAAGTTTCCCGCGCTGCTGAGGACCTTCGTGGGCGGATCCCTGCAAAGACACAGAGAATCCCGCCCCTCTTCATCATCGCACCGCCGCGGCCCTGCTTCTTCTACGTCATCGGGTGCTCAGGACGTCCGGAATCTTGCGAGACTTGGCCTGCGCAAGCCCGGCGATACCGGTAAGCACTTGTAACCGGAGGGAAGGGGAGTGTTCCGGTCCCTTTAGTCGCCAGTGGCCACCTCTCAATAGACTACCATGTCAGAGCCAGGAGTGCCTGAGCAGCCGGCCCCGGGAGAGTTCGCGGCTCCTAATCATCCTACAGCCCCCCGCATGATGCCCTTTACCATGCCTTACTATTTCGGGGCCCCATGGTTCCCTCGCTACAGGGGAGAGACCCATACCCTAAGGGACTTTAAAGAAAAGTTGCTGGCACTATTCCGATTGTACCCTATAAATGCCGACCAGCAAATGGAAATCCTGCTGGCACAACTGGAGGGAGCGGCCCGTAGAGAAGTGTTATCCTGGCCTGCTACTGAGCGGAGTACTCTAGAACAGATATTCACCCGCCTCAGAGCCACTTTTGAAACTAGGACTGCCTCAGAGATAAAGATGCACTTCTTTGGCAAGAAACAGAAGTCCGGTGAGTCCCTCCGTGACTATGCCCTATCACTTCAGGAGGCTTTAGGGGCTGTAATTCAGATAGATCCCAAAGAGGCTGATAACCAGGACCAGACCCTGAGGGAACAATTTATCAACGGGGTGTCTAGTGAGCAAATAAGGACCCAATTAAAGATGCTATCCGCCCAGCACCCTAACAGTGCCTTTCTGGACTTTAAAGAACTGGCTATAAAAATTCTGGGGTCAGCAGTATCTACGGAGATGAGCACCCCACCTGAGTCATCAGCCTGCAGGGTGAAACCGCTTATCTCTAACCAAGCTCAGGCCGGCCAAGCTGTTCAAGTGTCAGCTACCGATACTATTGCCATGCTGACAGAGCAAGTAAATCACCTCACTAAAAGTCTAGAGAAGGTGTGTAGAAAAATAGAGGAATGGGAAAAACCCATAATGACAGAAGAAGAATTCCTGTCACCTCCTAGGCCGTTCCCACCTCCTTACCAAGAGACTCACCCCAGGGATCCTGGGAGGCGTAATAGAGACCGTAAGCGGCCTGTGTGTACATACTGCAAAAAGCTGGGACACACAGAATCCACGTGCTGGCAGTTAAACGGGCAACCCCTGAGGCTGAGGACCACCCCTCGGGAGGTAGAACACTAGGTCCAGAGGATCCAAATTGGATGCCCCGGTATGTAGGATCCCATCCTAAAATCAATATAGAGATCAACGGGGTCCCCTTTGAAGCCCTATTAGATACTGGGTCTCAAGTCACTACTATTCAGCTGCCTGCATTTGAAAAGTTCTGGGACACCAACCAGTTGACCCAGCCGCCTGAATCCTGGGTGGAGATTATCGCCAGCAATGGCAAACCAGTAAAGATCCATGGATACTGGGAACCCACCCTGCAGGTGGGAGAAGTAACCTTACCACAACAGGGGGTGATAGTAGTACAGGCCGGCGACAGAGGAGGACATCCTGTCATTCTAGGCACCAATGTCTTCAAACACTGTTATTCAGAAATACTTGCCGTATTACATCAGACTTTGCCCACTGCTTCCTCTGCATCCAAGAGGGTGATTCAGAAGACTATTACTGTGTTAAGTGCCCAGCAGAGGTTTGCTAATGGGAAAGGAGAAATTTGTACTGCCAGGATTAGTGATATTAAGCCTGTGACTTTGCCTCCTAATTCTCAAACTCTTTTATGGTGTCGTGCTGTCCTGGGAGTCCAAGGCCGAGATTATCCAGCCCTGGTGGAACCAATACAGATGGAGGATTACCCTTATGTGAGAGCTGCCAAGTGCCTGGTGAACGTCTCCCAAGGTAAAGTACCTGTCCGTCTGATTAACCTGAGCAATCATCCTGTTGCGCTTACTAAGCATTGCCGTGTTGCCCAGCTGTCCCAGGTGTCCTTCCAAGACATCATTCGTCTTCCAGTGACAGAAAAGCCGCCAGCTGCAGACAGCGGATGTTCGCCGGTGACCCAGCCACAAGTGCCCTGGTGGGAAGAGCTCCATGTCGGGGACGAGACTATCCCCCAACAACAACAAGAAGGGATTATACAGCTTGTCAAAGAGTACCACCAGGCCTTCAGTAAGCATGCTACGGATTATGGAGAGGTGAGTGCCATACAACACACCATACCTACTGGCTCTCATCCTCCTATCAAGGAGAGATACAGACCCTTACCGCCTACTTCATATCAGACTGTAAAGGAAATGATCCAAGAGATGAAAGACTCTAATGTAATCCGGGACAGCCGTAGTCCGTGGGCTGCACCCCTAGTCCTTGTAAAGAAGAAGGACGGTGGTATCCGTTTCTGTGTGGATTATAGGAAAATTAATCAAATAACCCACAAAGATGCATACCCACTGCCCCGCATTGAGGAGTCGCTAACTGCTCTGGGCTCCTCTGCCTATTTCTCCACCTTGGACTTGACCAGTGGCTACTGGCAAGTACCCATGGCCCCTGCAGATAGGGAAAAGACTGCTTTCACTACTCCCATGGGCCTGTTTGAATTCAATTGTATGCCGTTCGGGCTATGTAATGCCCCAGGAACTTTCCAGAGACTAATGGAGCGGTGTTTGGGTCACAAAAACTTCGAAACAGTGCTGCTGTATCTAGATGACGTCATTGTGTACTCAAAAACATATGAAGACCATCTGAAACATTTGGCAGAAGTATTTGAAATCCTTATCAAATATGGCTTGAAGGTAAAGCCATCCAAGTGTCACCTGCTCAAACCTGCAGTAAGATACCTGGGGCATGTAGTAAGCGGAGAGGGAGTGCAACCTGACCCTGATAAATTAGCAGCTGTCCGTAATTGGCCGGTTCCTACTACCGTCAAAGAGGTGAGGAGTTTCCTTGGTTTTGCCGGCTACTATAGACGTTTTATCCCCCATTTTGCTCAAATAGCTGATCCTATCCAGGAACTCTTGAGGGGGCAACCCAAAAAGAGTCCTAGAACTCCTGTGCCCATTGAGTGGAATGAGGAAAGAGAGATAGCGTTCCAATTGCTGAAAAAGAAACTGACCGAGCCTCCCGTGTTAGGTTACCCAGATTATAGCAAGCCTTTCCATCTTTATACCGATGCTAGCAAGCGAGGCCTGGGAGCGGTGTTAGCCCAAATCCAAGAGGGAAAAGAGAGAGTGATAGCATATGCAAGCCGCTCCCTGAAAGGAGCTGAGAAAAATGACCAGAATTATAGTTCCTTCAAACTAGAGTTCCTGGCATTAGTGTGGGCGGTGACAGAAAAATTCAAGGATTATCTAGCCGCCACCCCGTTCATTGCATTCACTGACAATAACCCTCTGGCACATCTAAATACAGCTAAATTGGGGGCCTTGGAGCAGAGATGGGCCTCTCGCCTTGCCAACTATAATTTCTCTGTAAAGTATCGTGCTGGACGTACTAATGATAATGCTGATGCTTTATCCAGGCTTCCCACAGAGACAGCTCCTGATGATGTGCGAGATGCTTGGGAAGATGTAGAGATGCCGGCTTTCTATAACAAATTTGCTCAACAGGATCAGGCTCGAGCTACCAATAACAGAGCTGCAGTTCCTTCACCCTCCAGTAGGCCTGATCCTAAAGAAGAAAGGTGGGTGAAACTACAGTCTGAAAGTAGAGTGCTAGGTGAGTTGTTGGACTTCATTACTAGTGGCAGAGCCCCTGAGAGGATTCGGCGTAAGAGTGCAGATCCTGAGCTCATCAAACTGTGGAGACAGCGCCATCAACTCTTCATACAAAAGGGCCTATTGCTACGGAGAAGCCTAGACCCAGTGTCCAACGAAAGAGTACACCAGATTCTCATACCCCGACGAGATGCAGGTATGGTGTTGGAGATGTACCACAATCAATCCGGTCACTTTGGGGTCCAAAAGACTGAGGCTACTATCCGCCAGCGGTTTTACTGGGTGGGCATGAGAGAAGACATGGAGAAGTGGTGTCGAGAGTGTGTAGCCTGTGCCTTAAAACGAAGTGAGCACCATGATCAGAGGGCACCACTGAGACCCATTGTAAGTACCCGTCCTCTTGAACTTGTCGCCATCGACCATGTGAAACTGGAGCCTAGTCGCTCAGGATATGCTTATGCCATGACTATTATTGACCATTTCACAAAGTTTGTTGTAGCAGTGCCTGTGAGAGACCAGACAGCCAAGACTACAGCCGAAATGTTCTGGAAGCACTTCCTCCTGCCTTATGGATGTCCAGAAAAGATCCTCACCGATCAAGGACCTGCTTTTGAGTCCCATCTGTTCCATGAACTGTGCTGCTTACACAACTGTAAGAAGATCCGGACAACGGCCTACCATCCTCAAGGTAACGGATTATGTGAAAAAATGAATCAGACCTTGATAGAGATGCTGAGGGCCGTGTCTCCTGAGAACAGAGGAGATTGGCCCAGTCTGTTGCCACAGCTCATGTTCACATACAATCATACCATACATTGTTCCACCGGGTATACCCCTTTTTACTTGATGTTTGGGCGCCAAGGGACATTGCCTGCTGATCATTCATTGGACATACACGTACCTGATTGCATTAACCCATTACCTAACACCGACTGGGTTGCTGAACATCAAAGGCGATTGAATACAGCCAACGCCATTGTTCAGGAACGTATGGACTATGCTAGGGACCGACAGCAGAGAGACTATGATCAAGCAGCCCATGCAGAACCCTTGACAATAGGGGCCGTGGTATGGTTAAAGAATAACCGCCGTACCAGTAAACTGGACAGTAAATGGGAGCGAAGTCCCTATGTTGTCACTGCAATCCCAAATGTTGGAACTCACACTTATGAGATCACCCGGGAAGACAAGGGATCCCAAATTGTACACCGAAACCGGTTGAAGCTCTGCCTGACACCAGAACCTAGTGCCGAGAGTTCTGGATCTGAATATCCTGTGTCAGAAACAGCAATACAGCCCGAGGATCCTATGCAGGCTGTCAGTAATCTAAGGTATGACGCTGATCCCATGCATTGGCTTCTGACACCATGGTTGAACTTGCTGGTGCCTGCTCCGGCACCTACTGTAGCTTCACCTCCAGAAGAGCCGGTTCAAGATGCCCTGGATCCAGTTCCCCCTCTAGTGGATCTAGTTGTTCCTGTTGTTCCAGTTGTTCCTGTTGTTCCAGTTGTTCCTGTTGTTCCTGACCAAGGTCTCACTGATGGAGATCCTCCTGTTGCTCCTCTTTCTTCTACCTCGTTGCTAAGGGAAGAGGAGACCCCTGTATTGAGAAGGTCCACCCGGATGACCAGGGGACGCCCGCCAGTCCGTTTAGGAGACTTTGACTATTCTGGTGGTGTCTCCTCCCAAACAGTTGCCACTGGCAATACCTTACTTGACATTTGTGCGCAGGATTGGACTCCTCCACGTGAGACCTTGCCGGTGATACACCCACAGGAAACTCCTGGGTAGTTCCGTTTTTATACTGTTTTATCTATTGTGCTGTTCTATTATGGACTTATTCATTGCCATGGACTATCCTGGTTATAATGTTACGCTGTGCCAGGTCAGCGCCCCAGTTCCATTCACTATCCTGAGGAGAAGAGAACGACGCCCCTTGTCACCACCCTTCACCTTTGCCAATTGGACCGGATATAAATGTAAATGCAGATGAATTACATGTATGTATGCCTGCATGTCTCTTTTTCTGTTTCAGGTAGAGATTCCAGTTGGGCGAGCCCTGATGGAGTACGAGGTCGTACTCAGCTTAAAGCAGTGGGGTATGTAGTGTACGGGGACTGTAATGCCTGTCACTACAAAAGTGTCACTTGGTGTGCTGTCGTCCCCCCTTATTTATGGGGAAGTTGGTATATGTCATCTTTATAAATTGTCATGTAATGTAATGTTATGTATTTCCCTGTTACTATGACACTTGCATGTACAGGCCTGCTAGGGGTGTCATTCCAGCTTCTAGTCACTAGAGGGAGCTAGAGAGCCCTAGTTTATATAAGGCCCAGTCAGGGAAGCAGAAGTCAGTCTAGTTTAGAGCTCAGAAGTTTCTAGAGCCTGAGGAAGCTGAGAGGGAGACAGAGGCAAAGCTCAGAGAAGCAAGAGGTACTCAAGATAACAGAGGAGGTACTTTATAAAGAGAGAACCAAGGATATACGCCAGAGTTAAGGTATTGGGCCTTGGAGAAGATTTTCTATGTCCCAGGATCAGTCAGGAATAGAGTGCAAGCTCCTGTACTGCAAGTCCTGTGTTTCACACTCTGAAGTCACCTTGCTTAATCTGTATTGCCTGCATCGACCGTATTGAAAAATCAACTGTATGCAAAGGAACTGTGCTTCCGTTAATGTCTCTATATGGAAACTACTAAAGTTGGAGTTTTGTTTCAACATCACGTGGTTCCTCAGTTATTCCTGCTATCAGCAAACGGCGTGCCACCGTTTAATTGGCACTGGCGTCACGAACATTTTCCTACCATCACCTGCCTATGCAGAGAGTCAGCCGTCTCAGGTTAGTGTCTATTGCACTACTACACCCAGGAACACATTTCTACACACAACTTGAGTACGCTGCACAATTGTTGCTGACCACCTTGCCCAGTTTGAGTCGGTGGGGTGACCGCCAATGCCATGTTTGCTGCTTGATGCATTTTAGCAACTGCTCAGCTGTGTGGCTACTTTCGTCCTGGCTGATCAGCTCCAACACAGCATGACAACGCTGGACTTGACACAAGTGATAGGAAAGAGGGAGAGTGAGAGCAACGTTGTGCCCTCCTGCTGTTGGGGAGGGGAGCGTGTCCATGGAGGAGGCGGATAAGTACCTGGTGTGGGAGCCAGACCGACACAATCGTGGGAGCTGTCAAAAGGACCTGGCCTTGTTGCAGAGGTGCTGCCTCGCCGCAAAAAAAAATTACCCAGTGGGCCGTGAAATATATTTACTGTTCAGGTGTCCACTGTGGAGTGACCTTGCCGCACAACGAGAATTGCAGGGAGCAGCCCACAGGGATGGCTTTTTGTGAGAAGTAATGTTCGCCAAGTATCTTCCAACGAGGCTGAATGCATGCCAAACAGCTCCCTAAAGGCAGCGGACTCAACTAAATTGTACTGCAGTGACTGCACCACCAGCAACTTCCCCAGATGGGAATAAAGCTTGCGCATGAGTTGATTGTTGGGGGTGCACAGTTGTTTCTTGGCATTCCATTATCAATGGCTGAGGATGGAGCAGTGGAGGAGGAATCTGAGAGGGAGGGGCAAAAAGGGATGATGACGATGTGAAAGACAACGGACTCCCCTTGGATGGGGGCTGACTGCCAAAAGTGGGACCAGGAGAAGGAGGGAACTCCTGTTGTGCTAGCTGACTGACACCTTTGTTTGCCCAAGGGATGGGGTCATGCTGCTTCATGTGGTTCAATAGAGCTGCAGTGCCTACGTTTGTGCTTGCCTGCCCTTGTCTAATTTTGTTCTTGCACAGATTGAAGAGGGCAATGCTTCTGTCTTCCAGCCACTTGGAGAAACAATACCAGACGGGAGATACTCGCACAGAGCTAGAGACAGACAAGCTTGGGTTAGCTTTGGCACATTTTGGGCCTAACCCACCCACAGTGTCATCACAAGATTCTGAAGCAGACATGGCCCTGGCTGTTCTTTGTACGGTACATTGCCTCTGCTCTTTATTGCTGCCATGACCTCCCTCCTCCTCTTATGTTGCCTCCACCTCACCAGGACCCTGATCTGGTTCCGAGGTCCTATCCAGCAGACAATCAACATCGGAGTCCTCCCTGCCCCTTTAATCAGACTGTGAGATATCATGGTGGGTTCTTTGCCCCCCCCCCCCCCCCGCCCCGCCTTTCCATTTGCTCTGGATTTGCCCTGACTGCCACTGTCACTGTCTCCAACGCCAATACTGTGGCTACAGGTGCCACTATTAACACCACCAACATAGCTATGCATGCGGTCACCAGCCTCCTCCTGGACCTCCTCCTCAGGGCAGTACAAATGCTGACTGCTCTCACACAAGTCATCAACAGGGAGACTCTCTTGACTATCTGCTGTAGGGTGTGGTGGGGTTTTCTTGCCGCTTCTTAGGAAAAAGGAAGGTGCCCCAGTAGGAAGGGACAGTGAAGACTGAGATGACTCCACTGAAATCCTTTTCTAGGGCTGCAAAGAGAAGGAGCAGGAGGAATGCTGTTACCACTCTCTCCATGGCACGGTGTCAGACTCCAAAGTAACTTCCATGTCATACTGCCGCAACTGACTGGAGGACCGAGCCATCCAATCCACAATCTCATCCTGTTTCTCCTCAACGATAATGTTGAGCCTTTCCAAAGCAAGGGACAACTATGGCCTATTACTACTACTACTTCTGCTTGAATAACTGGTGGTGTTACTACCCACATTCTGGCTCTGGGTCTCTCTTGGAACTCCTCCGTACCTTTTTTGGGCCTAAATGTACAGTAACACAAAGTATGGAACGATTTGCAAATCTGCTTTTTGGAACTTAAAAACAGGGAAGCACAACACAATGTCCTTCCCTTTTCACAAACACACTGAAGACACTACTACTGACAGTCAACATTGAAAATAATTCAGAAACAGATTTTTCTCACTAAAATATTCAAATTCAGAAAAAAAAAAATTCTCCAGTGTAAAACACAAGTTGACAAAGTACTATGCAATTATTTCCCTCCGCCCCCACCCCTACCACACCACACCTGGAGATGAAACAATAGGGATTTCAGCCTAATATGTCACGTTAGCACTAACAGATGTTATCCTCCCTAGCCTGTGTATTATAAGGCACATATATGCTGATTTTAATAAATTCAACCCCCAAAAAATTATGTTCGAACTGTGTGGAGATGGAAATACACAGATTTAGGCCTAATACGTTATCACTCACAGATGTTATCCTCCACCACCCGGCGTATTATAATACGCGTTCAGTATCTCCAAAAAATTTGTACACCCCTCACATTTTTGTAAATATTTTATTATATATTTTCATGAGATAACACTGAAGATATGACACTTTGATACAATGTAAAGTAGAGGAAATTTGGCGTGCCCTCCAAATAACAAAAGTGACAACACGCCTAAGTGAAAATGTCCAAATTGTGCCCAATTAGCCATATTCCCTCCCCAGTGTCATGTGACTCGTTAGTGTTACAAGGTCTCAGGTGTGAATGTGGATTAGGTGTGTTAATTTTGGTGTTATCGCTCTCACACTCTCTCATACTTGTCACTGGAAGTTCAACATGGCACCTCATGGCAAAGAACTCTCTGAGGATCTGAAAAAAAGTATTGCTGCTCTACATAATGATGGCCTAGGCCAGTGATGGCGAACCTTTTACAGACCGAGTGCCCAAACTGCAACATAAACCCACTTATTTATTGCAAAGTGCCAACACAGCAATTTACCTTGAATACTACAGTCCTATATAGAATATCTTCCATGTACTTTATCATTTATTTACAATATCCTGCCTACATTCAGTGCGCTGCCTGTGCTGTTCATAGTGCGCCCTGCGCTGCTGAATGGCAGGAAAAGTCTAAGGCATATTGGTACATCATAGACTTTTTTCAGGGTGTGGGTGCCCACAGAGAGGGCTCTGAGTGCCGCCTCTGGCACCCGTGCCATAGGTTCGCCATCACTGGCCTAGGGTATAAGAAGATTGCCAACACCCTGAAACTGAGCTGCAGCACGATAGCTAAGACCATACAGTGGTGTCCATTCAGGACATCCTTCGGAGGCATTGGGGATTCTACAGATGGATCCCGACGTTGGCCATCTTGTTAGCCCCACTCCTGCGGTCATGTATTGGAGGGGTCACAATTTAAAGGATCGCCTTTGCCACACTTTTTTCCAGTAATCAATTCCATCCACCTGGCTGGTCAATCCCTTAAAAGGGACATTTCGCTGTAGCGGGTGCATAGCATGCGACTCCATAAAATCAGGATCCACATTCTGCAGTACGGCTACGACAAAATCATATACCATCCGTACTTTCATCAATTGCAGATCTTCAGGACTGATTTATCTGATTATGTGTACTTGCAGCATTCAATAAGTGGGGAAGACGATTCACGAATTCAGACGCCGCATAGGAGAACACATTAAAACACGTAAAAATGATGACACCCCGATTGCCCGTCATGTCAATACTCACCATCTAGGTGACATACAGGCAATATGCTTTCAGGGGATTGAGGTAGTACGACCCTCCCCTCGTGGGGGTAATTTGGATCAATGGGTGTTACAAAAGGAGGCCCAATGGACCTTTAAACTAGGCACCTTGCGGCCCCATGGACTTAATGATCATATCTCATATGTCAGTTTTATTGATTGATCATGGCTAGTACTTATTTGAATAGTCGTATCCGACATATGCAATAGTACATGGCGCTTATATGACACATATGCATATCTATATGTGTTATGGGTGATATTTGATAGAATGTTCCTTATGTATTATGTGTTACATCATGCGCATTTCCTACCCCCCACCCTTAATTCCCCCTTTTTCATTTTATTTGCATGTTTTCAATGGGAGGTTGGTTGCCGCCAGCCTGCGTTTCCCTGTCATTATGCATCCAGTCATCCCGTCCTATATTGGAGTTATCCCTGCCGTTGTTCTGCCTCCATTACTATTTTACATACTTGACAGTGGGCATCCCTCATTGTATACGTACGATTGCGGAGCCGGGAGCTGACAGGCGGTGTGTGTCCGCCATTTGTCCGCATGTGATCCCTGCGTCACAGTGTGGGAGGGGCCTCTTCCTTAAAAAGAAGCACATTCGGCCTCCGCTTCACGGCCGAACTAGCGCCGAAGCTGACACCACGCTGGTGGGACAGCCGATGCTCTGTATATCTTTAAGCAGGCAATTTAGTTCCTGATGAATCTTGATTAGAGGAAACGCGTCGAGCCAGGACGCACTGCTTTAGTCAGTTGAAGTAGAGCATATGAAGTAGTTGTTAGCCCTGTTAGTATAGCGGAGCATTACCCTCATCTGTCAAATAAACCAGACACCATACAGATGAATAAGGGTCTCCTCCGCAATTTCCATACATGAGGTATGCATGAATTCCCTAGTGGATACCCCTGTGGATCTAGACTAATAGGCTCGTGTCTCTCTTTGCATTGAGACTATAGGTGTGCATATGTATTGACACACCATTGTTTGCCTCTCTTCCCCCATGTGGCGAAACCAACCTCGCCACTGGCTTTTGGAGAGGCCTGTTTAAGAGCCTCTTGCCTCAGGATTATGGCCCATACTAACTTTTAAACCCCTGAACCTATTCAAGTGAATTTTGGATAGGTTTGTCCCCAAGTTATACTGTTTAAATTGATGTAAGTTATATGTATGGACAATGTAAACTCACAAAGTTGTAACAATTTATAATAAGTGTAACTTGTCAGCTTGGGAGGAATATGCTGGGTGTGTTTCTATTGTCCCATTGTGCCATTGTGTGTTTAAAATGGTGATGTCTGTTCTGTTGTTCCCACATGTGTATTGGCAATTTCTCTTTGTCCTGAGAGATAATTGGATTGCTCCTCGGTTGTCTCCGGGACAGAGAGGAGGAAACCATGATGCATTGTGGGGATATGTTGTATCTGTCCTGTGTCGCAGTCTCCCTTCTGGTCCTCTGGGGGCGTGAACGATTGGTTGCTGTACTTACATTGTATGTGTTGTAATATATTGATTGGTTGTATTTCAAAACCCTGCGGGCAGTACTATGTTTTTGGTTTGTGAATAAAAGAGGCTGTACTTGAAGTACAGTCAGACCACTGCTTGACCCTCAACACGGAGCCTTGTCTCGTTATTGGGGGGATCCGCTGTATGCTGTTAGAGACTGATTGCCAGGAGTGTAAGCTGATTCCTGTTCATCTGCTAGCAGCTATTCATGAGGTTCCAGTTTGGAGTGCTATTTTGTATCCAGTTCGGGAGTTGGTGTTCTGCAGTAGCTGTGCCTGTCTCTCAGAAAGGGGCATATCGCCTAAACGGATTTTAACCCCTTGTCTTCTGAAACGGTCCGTTACATTGGTGGCAAGCAGCGGGATCGTTCCTACAGCCAGAAGGACAGCTACAGGAGACACCATTTCTTTGGATTTTACAACTTAAGGGCAACGCATGTCTCAGTACAGCGACCCTAAAAGCACCAGGATGGAACCAGCAGTGGAGTACAGATACTCTGTTGAGGAATTTGACCGTATGATGTGGTTGCGGCTGAACTTCTTCGGACCCAATCCAGCTGAGAAATACGTGAAGTTTGTGAAGAGTCTAGTGTTCAAGACCCTACTATACCGGGCAGAAGGGGACGGTCAGCTGCCACGTTGGGTGGTCCTCCATCGGAAGTTACAGTTGCGGGACAGAGGGAGCTCAGTCTCCTCTCCCCAGCGGCAGAGTTTCCAGCAGGGAATTGGGAGCCCAGTCTCCATTCCCCAGCGGCAGTGTGAATTGCAGGGAATTGGGAGCCCAGTCTCCATTCCCCAGCGGCAGTGTGAAGTGCAGGGAGAGGAGAGCAGCGTCCTCCCTCCCCAGCGGCAGGCTGAGTTACAGGGGGCAGAGGTAGTTGTTCCTGCCCCCCAGCAGCAGAGTGATATGCCGGGAAGGCAGTGTGAAATGCAGGGAGAGGAGAGCAGCGTCCTCCCTCCCCAGCGACAGGCTGAGTTACAGGGGGCAGAGGTAGTTGTTCCTGCCCCCCAGTAGCAGAGTGATATGCCGGGAAGGCAGTGTGAAATGCAGGGAGAGGAGAGCAGCGTCCTCCCTCCCCAGCGGCAGGCTGAGTTACAGGGTGCAGAGGTAGTTGTTCCTGCCCCCCAGCAGCAGCATGATTTTTTGGGAATTGGGAGCCCAGTCTCCATTCCCCAGCGGCAGAGTGTCCAACAGGGAATAGAGAGCCCAGTCTCCTTTCCCCAGCAGCAGGACACTGTATTGGGAGCGGAGACGGTCGGTCGCCCTCCCCAGCGGCTGGAAGTATGTATGGGAGGGGAGCTCGTTACCCCCTCTCCCCAGCGGCAGCTTAACGCACCAGGGGGAGACAGTAAGCCCCACAACAGTGCAGATGGGACCGTGGTCTCTGCACCTACAGCACAAGGGGTAGGGACAGTCGGTCTCCCCCTCCAGCAGCAAAGCTGGGTATCCAAAGGGGAGACAGTCTGTCTCCCCCTCCAACAACCAGGCTCCAACCAGGCTTCTTCCGTGGTAGCGCTGGTACCAGGGCAGAGTACCGCTGATCCCTGCCCACAAAGCAACCTCCACTCCAAGCCAGGGAGCAACACAGACACCGGGAGTACCAGCTTCCAACATAACCTTGGTGGACTCACTAGACAGCGACAGGCTACCAAATTCAACAGGTCCAGTATTGGGTTGTGGGTGGACTGCCAGACTAACTCAGGTACTGACCGTGAGGCCAGGTATCTGGTTAGTCTTCCCTGGGGGGGGGAGATGTGTGGCGAAAACAACCTCGCCACTGGGTTTTGGAGAGGCCTGTTTAAGAGCCTCTTGCCTCAGGATTATGGCCCATACTAACTTTTAAACCCCTGAACCTATTCAAGTGAATTTTGGATAGGTTTGTCCCCAAGTTATACTGTTTAAATTGATGTAAGTTATATGTATGGACAATGTAAACTCACAAAGTTGTAACAATTTATAATAAGTGTAACTTGTCAGCTTGGGAGGAATATGCTGGGTGTGTTTCTATTGTCCCATTGTGCCATTGTGTGTTTAAAATGGTGATGTCTGTTCTGTTGTTCCCACATGTGTATTGGCAATTTCCCTTTGTCCTGAGAGATAATTGGATTGCTCCTCGGTTGTCTCCGGGACAGAGAGGAGGAAACCATGATGCATTGTGGGGATATGTTGTATCTGTCCTGTGTCGCAGTCTCCCTTCTGGTCCCCTGGGGGCGTGAACGATTGGTTGCTGTACTTACATTGTATGTGTTGTAATATATTGATTGGTTGTATTTCAAAACCCTGCGGGCAGTACTATGTTTTTGGTTTGTGAATAATAGAGGCTGTACTTGAAGTACAGTCAGACCACTGCTTGACCCTCAACACGGAGCCTTGTCTCGTTATTGGGGGGATCCGCTGTATGCTGTTAGAGACTGATTGCCAGGAGTGTAAGCTGATTCCTGTTCGTCTGCTAGCAGCTATTCATGAGGTTCCAGTTTGGAGTGCTATTTTGTATCCAGTTCGGGAGTTGGTGTTCTGCAGTAGCTGTGCCTGTCTCTCAGAAAGGGGCATATCGCCTAAACGGATTTTAACCCCTTGTCTGCTGAAACGGTCCGTTACACCCCATATCCAAGGGGCCGTTATTTAAATGTCTCAACAGAAATCGAGACTCATCAGACCAGGCAACATTTTTCCAGTCTTCAACAGTCCAATTTTGGTGAGCTCGTGAAAATTGTAGCCTCTTTTTCCTATTTGTAGTGGAGATGAGTGGTACCCGGTGGGGTCTTCTGCTGTTGACCCATCCGCCTCAAGGTTGTGGGTGTTGTGGCTTCACAAATGCTTTGCTGCATACCTCGGTTGTAACGAGTGGTTATTTCAGTCAACGTTGCTCTTCTATCAGCTTGAATCAATCGGCCCATTCTCCTCTGACCTCTAGCATCCACAAGGCATTTTTGCCCACAGGACTGCCGCATACTGGATGTTTTTCCCTTTTCACACCATTCTTTGTAAATCCTAGAAATGATTGTGCGTGAAAATCCCAGTAACTGAGCAGATTGTGAAATACTCAGACCGGCCCGTCTGGCACCAACAACCATGCCACGCTCAAAATTGCTTAAATCACGTTTCTTTCCCATTCTGACATTCAGTTTGGAGTTCAGGAGATTGTCTTGACCAGGACCACACCCCTAAATGCATTGAAGCAACTGCCATGTGATTGGTTGACTAGATAATTGCATTAATGAGAAATAGAACAGGTGTTCCTAATAATTCTTTAGGTGAGTGTTTATTCCCCCTGCGGTACCAACAGGAGGGTGGTGAGATAATAGGCACAGATGGTTCACCTGATACACTCAAGACCTATGTATTAAAGTCCTCTGAGTGTGGTTTCTGTGTGATCACCACACAGGGGAAGTTTTAACCCCTTAAGGACTTAGGACGTACTGGTACGGCATGTTTCCCAAGTCCTTAAGGACCCTTGATGTACCAGTACGTCATGTGTTGTTCCGATCACCGCCGCCCGGCGGGCGGTGATCGGAACCCGGTGCCTGCTCAAATCATTGAGCAGGCACCTTGGCTAAATGCGTGGGGGGTCCCGTGACCCCCCCGTGTCGGTGATCGCCGCAAACCGCAGGTCAATTCAGACCTGCGGTTTGCGGCATTTACCTGTGCTTGCGGGTGATCGGGCGTGCCATCGGGTCCCCATGTGGCTGTAGGGGGGACCCGATGGCATGGAAGGCAGCGCGATGCCTAAGGAAGGCATCGCGCTGCCTTCTGGTGACGAGCCTGTGAGATCCAGCCCCCTGGATCTCACAGGCCAGAAGCTGTATGAGTAATACACACAGTATTACTCATACAGCCAATGCATTCCAATACAGAAGTATTGGAATGCATTGTAAAGGATTAGACCCCCAAAAGTTCAAGTCCCATAGTGGGATAAAAAATAAAGCGAAAAAAAAGTTAAAAAAATAAAGTTTTCAACAAAAAAAATTAAAAGTTTCAAGTAAAAATAAACAAAAACGTCATTTTCCCCAAATAAAGTTAAAAAAAATTGGTAAAAAATAGGGGAGAAAAAAAGTATACATATTAGGTATCACCGCGTCTGTATCGACTGGCTCTATAAACATATCACATGACCTAACCTGTCAGATGAATGTTGTAAATAACAAAAAATAAAAACGGTGCCAAGACAGCTATTTCTTGTTATCTTTCCTCACAAAAAGTGTAATATAGAGCAAACAAAAATCATATGTACCCTAAACTAGTACCAACAATACTGCCACCCTATCCCGTAGTTTCTAAAATGGGGCCACTTTTTTGGAGTTTCTACTCTAGGAGTGCATCAGGGGGGCTTCAAATGGGACATGGTGTCAAAAAACCAGTCCAGCAAAATCTGCCTTCCAAAAACCGTATGGCATTCCTTTCCTTCTGCGCCCTGCCGTGTGCCCGTACAGTGGTTTACGACCACATATGGGGTGTTTCTGTAAACTACAGAATCTGGGCCATAAATATTCAGTTGGTTTTGGCTGTTAACCCTTGCTTTGTAACTGGAAAAAAAATATTAAAATGGAAAATCTGCCAAAAAAGTGAAATTTTGAAATTGTATCTCTATGTTCCATTAATTCTTGTGGAACACCTAAAGGGTTAACGACGTTTGTAAAATCTGTTTTGAATACCTTGAGGGGTGTCGTTTCTTAGATAGGGTCACTTTTATGTAGTTTCTACTATAGGGGTGCATCAGGGGGGCTTCAAATGGGACATGGTGTAAAAAAAAACAGTCCAGCAAAACCTGCCTTCCAAAAACCGTATGGCATTCCTTTCCTTCTGCGCCCTGCCATGTGCCCGTACAGCGGTTTACAACCACAAATGGGGTGTTTCTGTAAACGACAGAATCTGGGCCATAAATATTGAGTTTGATTTGGCTGTTTACCCTTGCTTTGTAACTGGAAAAAAAAATATTAAAATGGAAAATCTGCCAAAAAAGTGAAATTTTTAAATTGTATCTCTATTTTCCATTAATTCTTGTGGAACACCTAAAGGGTTAACAAAGTTTGTAAAATTCGTTTTGAATACCTTGAGGGGTGTAGTTTATAGAATGGGGTAATTTTTGGGTGGTTTCTATTATGTAAGCCTCGCAAAGTGACTTCAGACCTGAACTGGTTCCTAAAAATTGGGTTTTTGAAAATTTCTGAAAAATTTCAAGATTTGCTTCTAAACTTCTAAGCCTTGTAACATCCCCAAAAAATTGAATATCATTCCCAAAATGATCCAAACATGAAGTAAAGTAGACATATGGAGAATGTAAAGTAATAACTATTTTTGGAGGTATTACTATGTATTATAGAAGTAGAGAAATTGAAACTCCGATATTTGCAATTTTTTAAACTTTTTGGGTAAATTTGGTATTTTTTTTATAAATATATATATATTTTTTTACTTCATTTTACCACTGTCATGAAGTACAATATGTCACGAAAAAACAATCTCAGAATGGCCTGGATAAGTCAAAGTGTTTTAAAGTTATCAGAACTTAAAGTGCCACTGGTCAGATTTACAAAAAATGGCCAAGTCGTTAAGGTGAAATAGGGCTGAGTCCTTTTTTAGTGCATATCAAAAAAACATTGTAGTTTTAGCGCCTCTATTTATCTATCCGTTATTGCACCTTGGAAAAGTGGCTCGAGTGGGGAAAAGAAACTCCTTTGCGACATAATCTGCGACTAAAATACACCTAAACGTAGTGTATTTTTCCTCATTTTTATGCGTCTTAAAGGAAAATTCTCAGAAATGTGCCCTGCTGGAGCCTAGAAAATTTTTATTTTAGACCACGGGAGTACAGACCCCAAAAAATAGGCATTCACCTGACAGAAAACCTCAAGTGATTATGTGGCTGGAGGTATATTAGCCGGTCATTGGATATCAATTTTACTGCAGGCTAGTACAAATAGATGTCAAAAACATATGTTTATAAGAACAAAAAACATAAAATTAGATTAAAAACATGGTTATCGAAATCCCCTCTCTTGAAAAACCCCCAAATAATAATAGTTGAAATTCGATAACACGTGGTCGTCGTCAACAGGTGTTGAAATCCTCCGAGGTCCCAAACATTAGGCATTCACCGGACAGAAAATAACAAGTAATTATGTGGCTGGAGGTATATTAGAAGGCCATTCAATATCAATTTTACTGCAGGCCAGTGTATTACAGGTCCCAAACATTAGGCATTAACCGGCCAGAAAAGAACAATTGATAATGTGGATGTAGGTACGTTAGGCGTTCACCGTATAACAATTTTACTGTTGGCCAGTTAGATTACAGACCCCAAAAATTATACAATCAACGTACATAAATGATGATGATGATGATGATGATGTATAGTCTTGTGTACACGCAGTCTTACCCTTAGGGCCTCGATGCACTTAGCTGGCTGATTCAAGAAGAAGGCATGACACTTTGCCATGGGCCGCAAAAACCTAGAGAATAAGGCACCTATTCCAGAGACCAATTTCCTAGCAGTTATCAAATGGAGAATCAAGAAAAAGGGAGGGAAGGTAGGGGGATCTCAAGGTTCAAAGGGTTCGGACGAGATATAGAGAATGTGAAGAGAACAAAATTAATAAACGTGAGAAAAAAGTATCTTTAAAATAGAAGGGACATTACCAACCGTGAATTTATAGACTAAAATTTAGGAAAAACCCCAAAATTATATGAACCAAAAATAAGTGTTATATAGGAAGATCAAACGCCTGTTTGAAAAGTAAGGTTTTCAGTGCACATCTGAATGAGAGAAGACTGGGAATCATTTTCAGGGCCAGAGGTAGGTGGTTCCAAAATCTGGCCCCTTGAGCCGAAAAGGATCTACCTCCACGTCTGATCTTGTTAACTTGCGAGGTGTTAAAATTCGCAGAGTTACTAGACCTCAATGTCCTCAACGGGGCGTACCTGGTGAATTTTCGTCGCAGGTACTGGGGCCCCAAACCCTGGAATACCCTATGCATGAAGCATCCAATCTTGAACATCACCCGTTGTTGGACTGATTGTGTGGCCGGAGGTGTATTAGACGGTCAATGGATATAAATTCTACTGCAGGCCAGTGGACTTCAGGCCCTAAAAATTATTCTATACATATACAAAAAAGAAGAAAATAATTAAATCACACATCCAGCTGCTATGCTTTGATCTAATCCCTGCTTCTTTTGCAGAAAGCAGCACTAAATAGCGCATGTGTACCGCCTCCTATGCTACATGCTAAATGAGGCATTAGTGTACATTTTGATCAAAAGGCATAAGCCCACTCACCACGACAAGGTTGCCTCTATGAGTGGTTCCTACTCTAAAATTGGCACGGCGCTGGAAGGCGACCACCGACGCTGTGGCGCCAATCCTGCAGGCGGTGGAACCCAGCAGCCAAACAGCACCCCTGCTGCCTGACTATGCCATACCTAGCACTGAGCCCCCCCCCAACCCACCAGAAAAACAGCACAGTGGCCACCGTGCAGCATCGCACCATATGAACAGTTGTCTAAGCTCACCTTACCTGAAGCACTCAGGAACTCCAACTGAGAGCATGGTAGGTTCATTTAAACCCTCATGCAAAATACCTTGCTAATTAATGGGAGGAGATCTGATCCAGGGACTGTGCAGATGGTGCGGTACTGCACGGGGGCCACTGTGCTGTTTTTCTTCTTGCATGCGCTGTAGAATTGGTACTCGCAACTGTTTCTCTGTGGGTGGAAATTCCTCTGCCAGCACCCGCAACAGCAGAATGCAGCATCTCTCGCAGCAAGGCCTGGAAATGGTGCATTCTGACAGCACTCTGTGATGCTGGTAACATGTCCAACATTTTGTGTTTGTACCGGGGGTCTAAGTATGTTGCCACCCAGTACTGGTCCTTGCCCTTTATGCTTTTTATATGGGGTCCCTCTTCAAACACTGGAGCATAAAGGCCCCCATTTGCACTAAATTGGAAGCGGTGGAGTGGCCTGGCTTCTGCTCATCACCAAGGAGAATGTTGTCCTCGGTCTCCTCCCCCCATCCACAGACAACACTAGGGATCCCAGAAAAGTTTAAAGCTTGCTCTTCTTGCTCCACCTCCTACTCCTCCCCCCAGGTACCATCCTCCTCTGACTCCTCTTCAGACTCCTGCTGACTTGTCTCAGATAGAGTACCCCCCCCCCCCTGGGAATTCATTCTCCATTGCGACTTCCTCATCTTCCTGCTCCTGCTCCTCGACAGCTTGATCAATGACACAACCCAATGCAAGCTCCAGGAAGAAGGCGTAAGATACGATGTCACTGATGGTGCCCTAGCTGCGACTGACCAGTTTGGTGATCTCATCAAATGACCGCAGAAGTATGCATGCGTCGCGCATGAGCAGCCACTGGCGCAGTGAAAAAAAAACAAGCTCCCCAGAACCTGTCCTGCCGCAGAGTTCGTACAGGTAGTCGTTAACGGCACAATTCTGCTGGAGAAGTCTATCAAGCATATACAAGGTGGAGTTCCAGCGCGTCGGGCAGTCACAAATCAGACGCCTGACCAGCAAGTGGTGTCGCCGCTGAACGTCAGCAAGACGAGCCATGGCCGTGTAAGATCTTCTAAAATGGTTAGAGATTTTCCTGGCCGGCCCAAGACGTCCTGGACCCTGGGGTATTTGGCAACGAATCGCTGCACGACTAAGTTCAGGACATGTGCCATGCACGGCACGTGTGTCATTTTGCCCAGTTTCAGTGTGCTGAGCAGATTGGCACCATTGTCGCACACCACTTTACCAATTGTCAAATTGAGCGGGGTTAGCCACTGATTGGCCTGTGACCCCAGAGCTGAAAGTAGTGCAGGACCTCGCTGTGCAGCATCGCGGCGGCGGTGTATCAGTGTAAATGGCAGAATTCGCCACATAAGACGCATTGCCATTCCCCCCCACTTTTTTGGGGGGGGGAAGTGCATCTTATAGGGCGAAAAATACGGCATATTATAAGTATATTACACCCCTCAGTATGTCACATCTATCAATAGCACACCTTTACCAGTCCTTAAAAGGAATTTTGTGGCCCTATTAGCTAGCGTTTGGTGTCTCTATACTCTCTAGCAGTCTATCCCTACTCCACACAGCAACCTCTCCCTACACTGGCAAAAGACCAAATGTAAAATGGTGGCCAGATCAAGTTTATTTATAGGGTAGGGGGTGTGTCCATGTGCTGAAACATCTCAATTGGCTGTCCTGTCTCACCTGATGGATGTGTCATGGGTCAAAGTTCTGCACAATGCAAAGAATATGGCGCCGGCGCCAAGAGGTTGAGGAAGAGGATGAGACACAGTTGTCAATCACTGAGGTTGTGGTTAGGTCAACAAGTCAGGAGGATGAGCAGAGTGAGGAAGTGGAAGAGGAGGTGGTGGACGGTGAAGTCACTGACTAGAGTTGAGCGAACACCTGGATGTTCGGGTTCGACGAGTTCGGCCGAACTTTCGAAAAATGTTCGGGTTCGGGATCCGAACTCGACCCGAACTTCATCCCGAACCCGAACCCCATAGAAGTCAATGGGGACCCGAACTTTTGGGCACTAAAAAGGCTGTAAAACACACCCGGAAAGGGCTAGAGGGCTGCAAAAGGCAGCAAAATGTAGTTAAATCCCCTGCAAACAAATGTAGATAGGGAAATGATGAGTTAACATAAAATAAATAAAAATTAAACAATATTAATTGGAGTGAGGTCCCATAGCACAGAATCAGGCTTCAAGTCACCCACCAATGGAGAAGGTCACTTACTATTATTTTGACCACAGCACCCAGACAAAGGAGAGAGGTCCCACAGCAGAGAACCAGGCATCATATCACCCACCACAGGAGTAGGCCACCATTTAGTTACTTTGACCCCTACACCCAGACGGAGGAGAGAGGTTACACAGCAGAGAATCAGGCATTTAGATCACCCACCACAGGAGTAGGCCACCATTGAATCAGACCCCGGCAACCATGTCAGATGGCACAAGCATAAGCTTTATATCAATCAGCACAGGAGAAGGCGACTTTGACAGACTTTGACCCCTACACCCGGACGAAGGAGAGAGGTTTCAAAGCAGAGAATCAGGCATTTAGATCACCCACCACAGGAGTAGGCCCCAATTTAATGGGACCCCGGCAACCATGTCAGATGGCACAACCATCAGCTTCATATCAATCAGCACAGGAGAAGGCGACTTTGAAAGACTTTGACCCCTACACCCAGACGGAGGAGAGAGGTTTCACAGCAGAGAATCAGGCATTTAGATCACCCCCCACAGGAGTAGGCCCCCATTGAATCAGACCCTGGCAACCATGTCAGATGGCACAACCATCAGCTTTATATCAATCAGCACAGGAGAAGGCGACTTTGAAAGACTTTGACCCCTACACCCAGATGGAGGAGAGAGGTTTCACAGCAGAGAATCAGGCATCATATCAACCACCACAGGAGAAGCCACCATTTAGTTACTTTGACCCCTGCACCCAGGAAGAGGAGAGAGGCACCACAGCACATATTCTGGCATCATATCAGCCACCACAGGAGAAGCCACCATTGAGTTACTTTGACCCCCGCACCCAGGAAGAGGAGAGAGGCACCACAGCACATATTCTGGCATCATATCAGCCACCACAGGAGAAGCCACCATTGAGTTACTTTGACCCCCGCACCCAGGAAGAGGAGAGAGGCACCACAGCACATATTCTGGCATCATATCAGCCACCACAGGAGAAGCCACCATTGAGTTACTTTGACCCCCGCACCCAGGAAGAGGAGAGAGGCACCACAGCACATATTCTGGCATCATATCAGCCACCACAGGAGAAGCCACCATTGAGTTACTTTGATCCCCGCACCCAGGAAGAGGAGAGAGGCACCACAGCACATATTCAGGCATCATATCACACACCACAGGAGAAGGCCTCTTTCAGTGATTTAGGCCTTTGGACCCAGACAGAGGAGAGAGGCACCACAGCACATATTCTGGCATCATATCAGCCACCACAGGAGAAGCCACCATTGAGTTACTTTGACCCCTGCACCCAGGAAGAGGAGAGAGGCCCCACAGCACATATTCTGGCATCATATCAGCCACCACAGGAGAAGCCACCATTTAGTTACTTTGACCCCTGCACCCAGGAAGAGGAGAGAGGCACCACAGCACATATTCTGGCATCATATCAGCCACCACAGGAGAAGCCACCATTGAGTTACTTTGACCCCTGCACCCAGGAAGAGGAGAGAGGCCCCACAGCACATATTCTGGCATCATACTAACCACCACAGGAGAAGCCACCATTGAGTTACTTTGACCCCTGCACCCAGGAAGAGGAGAGAGGCCCCACAGCACATATTCTGGCATCATATCAGCCACCACAGGAGAAGCCACCATTGAGTTATTTTGACCCCCGCACCCAGGAAGAGGAGAGAGGCACCACAGCACATATTCTGGCATCATATCAGCCACCACAGGAGAAGCCACCATTGAGTTACTTTGACCCCCGCACCCAGGAAGAGGAGAGAGGCACCACAGCACATATTCAGGCATCATATCACACACCACAGGAGAAGGCCTCTTTCAGTGATTTAGGCCTTTGGACCCAGACAGAGGAGAGAGGCACCACAGCACATATTCTGGCATCATATCAGCCACCACAGGAGAAGCCACCATTGAGTTACTTTGACCCCTGCACCCAGGAAGAGGAGAGAGGCCCCACAGCACATATTCTGGCATCATATCAGCCACCACAGGAGAAGCCACCATTTAGTTACTTTGACCCCTGCACCCAGGAAGAGGAGAGAGGCACCACAGCACATATTCTGGCATCATATCAGCCACCACAGGAGAAGCCACCATTTAGTTACTTTGACCCCTTCACCCAAACAGAGGAGAGAGGTTCCACATCAGAGAATCAGGCATCATATCAACCACCACAGGAGTAGGCCACAATTTAGTTTATTTGACCCCTGCACCCAGGAAGAGGAGAGAGGCCCCACAGCACATATTCTGGCATCATATCACACACCACAGGAGAAGGCCTCTTTCAGTGATTTAGGCCTTTGGACCCAGACAGAGGAGAGAGGTCAGAGATTAGCTTCATATCCCCCAGCACAGCAGAAGACCGCTTTATTTGACTTAGGCCTCAGCACCCAGACAGAAGACAGAGGTAGCATGGCAGAGGTTATGGCTTCATGTCACCCGTTAGTTTAACCGGCCACTTTCATCTGGTTAGGCCCCGGCGCCCAGACAGAGAAGAGTTTCATTCAACTGTGGGTTTCATAAAATTTGTATCAAATAAAGAAGTGGCCCGTAGCACAACAAGACATGTTTTAGGCAGTTAATAAGGACTACTCTGCACAAGGGAGGGACAGGTCCTGTGGGATCCATGCCTGGTTCATCTTTATGAAGGTCAGCTTGTCCACGTTGGCTGTGGACAGGCGGCTGCGCTTGTCAGTAATGACGCCCCCTGCCGTGCTGAATACGCGTTCAGATAAAACGCTGGCCGCCGGGCAGGAAAGCACCTCCAAGGCATAACATGCTAACTCTGGCCACGTGGACAATTTCGAAACCCAGTAGTTGAATGGGGCCGAACCATCCGTCAGGATGTGGAGGGGTGTGCAGACATACTGTTCAACCATGTTAGTGAAATGCTGCCTCCTGCTAACACGTTCCGTATCAGGTGTCGGTGCAGATAGCTGTGGCGTGGAGACAAAACTTTTCCACATTTCTGCCATGCTAACCCTGCCCTCAGATGAGCTGGCCGTGACACAGCTGCGTTGGCGACCTCTTGCCACTCCTCTGCCTTCACCTTCCACCTGTTCCCCTGTGACATGTGGGAATGCTCTCAAGAGCGCCTCTATCAGCGTGCGCTTGTACTCGCGCATCTTACGGTCGCGCTCCAGTTCAGGAATTAAAGTGGGCACATTGTCTTTATACCGGGGATCCAGCAGGGTGGCCACCCAGTAGTCTGCACACGTTAAAACGTGGGCAACTCTGCTGTCGTTGCGCAGGCATTGGAGCATATATTCGCTCATGTGGGCCAGGCTACCCATGGGTAAGGACAAGCTGTCCTCTGTGGGAGGCGTATCGTCATCGTCCACCGTATCCCCCCAGCCACGCACCAGTGATGGGCCTGGGCTGCCACCCCGCTGTGAACTTGCGTCATCCTCGTCCCCCTCCACCTCCTCCTCCTCCTCGTCCTCCAGTACAGTGCCTTGGCTGGCGACTTGTGAACCTGTCCTCTGCTGCTTAAACAAACTTCCCTCTGAGCCACTTCGAACAGACTGGCCCGAAAGTGTTAGAAACGAGCCCTCATCCTCCTCCTCCTCCTCCACCTGGGCCACCTCCTCTAACATCATTGCCCTAAGTGTTTTCTCAAGGAGACATAGAAGTGGTATTGTAACGCTGATAACAGTGTCATCGCCACTGGCCATGTTGGTGGAGTACTCGAAACAGCGCAGCAGGGCACACAGGTCTCGCATGGAGGCCCAATCATTGGTGGTGAAGTGGTGCTGTTCGGCAGTACGACTGACGCGAGCGTGCTGCAGCTGAAACTCCACTATGGCCTGCTGCTGCTCGCACAGTCTCTCCAGCATGTGCAAGGTGGAGTTCCACCGGGTGGGCACGTCGCATATGAGGCGGTGAGCGGGAAGGCCGAAGTTCCGCTGTAGCGCAGACAGGCGAGCAGCGGCAGGATGTGAACGGCGGAAGCGCGCACAGACGGCCCGCACTTTATGCAGCAGCTCTGACATGTTGGGGTAGTGGTGAATGAACCTCTGCACCACCAAGTTCAGCACATGCGCCAGGCAAGGGATGTGCGTCAAATCGGCTAGTCCCAGAGCTGCCACGAGATTTCGCCCATTATCGCATACCACCAGGCCTGGCTTGAGGCCCACCGGCAGAAACCACTCGTCGGTCTGTTGTTCAATACCCCGCCACAACTCCTGTGCGGTGTGGGGCCTGTCCCCCAAACATATGAGTTTCAGAATGGCCTGCTGACGTTTACCCCGGGCTGTGCTGAAGTTGGTGGTGAAGGTGTGTGGCTGACCGGATGAGCTGGTGGAAGCAGTGGAGGAGGAAGCCGAGTAGGAGGAGGAGGCTACAGGAGGCAGAGAATGATGCCCTGCGATCCTAGGGGGCGGAAGGACGTGCGCCAAGGAACTGTCCGCCGGGGGCCCAGCCGCCACTACATTCATCAAGTGTGCAGTTAGTGAGATATAGCGTCCCTGGCCGTGCTTACTGGTCCACGTATCTGTGGTTAGGTGGACCTTGCCACAAATGGCGTTGCGCAGTGCACACTTGATTTTATCGGACACTTGCATGTGCAGGGAAGGCACGGCTGTCTTGGAGAAGTAGTGGCGGCTGGGAACCACATACTGCGGGACAGCCATGGCCATCAGCTGTTTGAAGCTGTCTATGTCCACCAGCCGGAATGACAGCATTTCAAAGGCCAGCAGTTTAGAAATGCTGGCGTTCAGGCCAAGGGCTCGAGGGTGACTCGGGGGGAATTTGCTCTTCCTCTCTAAGGTTTGAGATATTGAGAGCTGAACGCTGCTGTGTGATATAGTAGAGACGCTAGTTGACGGTGGCGGTGGTGGTGGTGTCGGTGGCACATCCTCTGTTTGCTGCTCGGCAGGTGGCAACATTCCTCTCGAGGCGGAAGCCGAGGCAGCAGCGGTAGAGGGAGCAGGGGGAGCCTCAGCGAGTGCCTGGTTTTTAAGGTGTGTACCCCACTGCAGTTCATGCATTGCATGTAGATGCCTGGTCATGCAGGTTGTGCTGAGGTTCAGAACGTTAATGCCTCGCCTCAGGCTCTGATGGCAGAGCGTGCAAGTCACTCGGGTCTTGTCGGTAGGACATTGTTTAAAGAAGTGCCATGCCAGGGAACTCTTTGAAGCTGCCTTTGTGGGGCTGGGTCCCTGTTGGCGATGTCCAGTAGCAGGCGAACTCTGGGGGCGGCGGCTCGTCTGCTTTGGCCCCCTGCTCCCTCTTTGGCTTCGCTGTTGTCTCGGTCTCACCACTACCTCTTCCTCTGAACTGTGAAAGTCATCGCCACGACCTTCAGTCCATGTGGGGTCTAAGACCTCATCGTCCTCTGCATCGTCTTCCACCCAGTCTCCCTCCCTGACCTCCTCCTGTTCAGTCTGCACACTGCAAAAAGACGCGGCAGTGGGCACCTGTGTTTCGTCATCATCAGAGAGTCGGTGACTCTGCTGTGGTGGTATTCCCATGTCCTCTTCATCTGGAGACATAAGTGGTTGTGCGTCAGTGCATGGTATGTCTTCCTCCACTGGGGAAGGGCTAGGTGGACGCCCCTGGGAAACCCTGGAAGCAGAGTCTTCAAACAGAAGAAGAGACTGCTGCATAACTTGTGGCTCAGACCGTTTCCCTGATATGCTTGGGGGTGATGTGACAGACTGATGGGCTTGGTTTTCAGGTGCCACCTGTGCGCTTTCCGCAGAAGACTGGGTGGAAGACCATGTGGTGAACGTGCTGGAAGCACTGTCGGCCACCCAATCGATTAATGCCTGTACCTGCTCAGGCCTTACCATCCTAAGAGCGGCATTGGGCCCCACGAGATATTGCGGTACATTCTGCCGGCTAGTTGAGGGAGTTCGTTCCCTACTGTGTGCGCCTGGGGCCGAACGGCCACGTCCTCTACCAGCAACAGAGGCTCCACGGACACCACCACGACCGCGTCCTCGTCCCTTAATAGTATTTTTCTTCATTGTTGCGATTCAACTCGCACCACAATGAAATATATTATTTTTTATAAGCAAAATCCCCTCACTGGAATACTTTCAGTCTTTTGACTGTATGGATTACAGATGGAATGACTGTTATATGTGAGTACCGCTTTCTTTGACAGATTCTAGTATGGGTACATATATGTTTTCCCAACCCCAGCACATTAGTTTGCTAATTCCAGATGTATGAAACGCAGGCCTAACTGTATCTAGTATATTGAACGCCAGATAAACTAACTTGTCCTTTTTTAAATAAAAAAAAAATTCCCTCACTGGAATACTTTCAGTCTTTTGACTGTATGGATTACAGATGGAATGACTGTTATATGTGAGTACCGCTTTCTTTGACAGATTCTAGTATGGGTACATATATGTTTTCCCAACCCCAGCACATTAGTTTGCTAATTCCAGATGTATGAAACGCAGGCCTAACTGTATCTAGTATATTGAACGCCAGATAAACTAACTTGGCCTTTTTTAAATAAAAAAAAAATTCCCTCACTGGAATACTTTCAGTCTTTTGACTGTATGGATTACAGATGGAATGACTGTTATATGTGAGTACCGCTTTCTTTGACAGATTCTAGTATGGGTACATATATGTTTTCCCAACCCCAGCACATTAGTTTGCTAATTCCAGATGTATGAAACGCAGGCCTAACTGTATCTAGTATATTGAACGCCAGATAAACTAACTTGGCCTTTTTTAAATAAAAAAAATTCCCTCACTGGAATACTTTCAGTCTTTTGACTGTATGGATTACAGATGGTATGACTGTTATATGTGAGTACCGCTTTCTTTGACAGATTCTAGTATGGGTACATATATGTTTTCCCAACCCCAGCACATTAGTTTGCTAATTCCAGATGTATGAAACGCAGGCCTAACTGTATCTAGTATATTGAACGCCAGATAAACTAACTTGGCCTTTTTTAAATAAAAAAAAAATTCCCTCACTGGAATACTTTCAGTCTTTTGACTGTATGGATTACAGATGGAATGACTGTTATATGTGAGTACCGCTTTCTTTGACAGATTCTAGTATGGGTACATATATGTTTTCCCAACCCCAGCACATTAGTTTGCTAATTCCAGATGTATGAAACGCAGGCCTAACTGTATCTAGTATATTGAACGCCAGATAAACTAACTTGGCCTTTTTTAAATAAAAAAAATTCCCTCACTGGAATACTTTCAGTCTTTTGACTGTATGGATTACAGATGGAATGACTGTTATATGTGAGTACCGCTTTCTTTGACAGATTCTAGTATGGGTACATATATGTTTTCCCAACCCCAGCACATTAGTTTGCTAATTCCAGATGTATGAAACGCAGGCCTAACTGTATCTAGTATATTGAACGCCAGATAAACTAACTTGGCCTTTTTTAAATAAAAAAAATTCCCTCACTGGAATACTTTCAGTCTTTTGACTGTATGGATTACAGATGGAATGACTGTTATATGTGAGTACCGCTTTCTTTGACAGATTCTAGTATGGGTACATATATGTTTTCCCAACCCCAGCACATTAGTTTGCTAATTCCAGATGTATGAAACGCAGGCCTAACTGTATCTAGTATATTGAACGCCAGATAAACTAACTTGGCCTTTTTTAAATAAAAAAAATTCCCTCACTGGAATACTTTCAGTCTTTTGACTGTATGGATTACAGATGGAATGACTGTTATATGTGAGTACCGCTTTCTTTGACAGATTCTAGTATGGGTACATATATGTTTTCCCAACCCCAGCACATTAGTTTGCTAATTCCAGATGTATGAAACGCAGGCCTAACTGTATCTAGTATATTGAACGCCAGATAAACTAACTTGGCCTTTTTTAAATAAAAAAAAAATTCCCTCACTGGAATACTTTCAGTCTTTTGACTGTATGGATTACAGATGGAATGACTGTTATATGTGAGTACCGCTTTCTTTGACAGATTCTAGTATGGGTACATATATGTTTTCCCAACCCCAGCACATTAGTTTGCTAATTCCAGATGTATGAAACGCAGGCCTAACTGTATCTAGTATATTGAACGCCAGATAAACTAACTTGGCCTTTTTTAAATAAAAAAAATTCCCTCACTGGAATACTTTCAGTCTTTTGACTGTATGGATTACAGATGGAATGACTGTTATATGTGAGTACCGCTTTCTTTGACAGATTCTAGTATGGGTACATATATGTTTTCCCAACCCCAGCACATTAGTTTGCTAATTCCAGATGTATGAAACGCAGGCCTAACTGTATCTAGTATATTGAACGCCAGATAAACTAACTTGGCCTTTTTTAAATAAAAAAAATTCCCTCACTGGAATACTTTCAGTCTTTTGACTGTATGGATTACAGATGGAATGATTGTTATATGTGAGTACCGCTTTCTTTGACAGATTCTAGTATGGGTACATATATGTTTTCCCAACCCCAGCACATTAGTTTGCTAATTCCAGATGTATGAAACGCAGGCCTAACTGTATCTAGTATATTGAACGCCAGATAAACTAACTTGGCCTTTTTTAAATAAAAAAAATTCCCTCACTGGAATACTTTCAGTCTTTTGACTGTATGGATTACAGATGGAATGACTGTTATATGTGAGTACCGCTTTCTTTGACAGATTCTAGTATGGGTACATATATGTTTTCCCAACCCCAGCACATTAGTTTGCTAATTCCAGATGTATGAAACGCAGGCCTAACTGTATCTAGTATATTGAACGCCAGATAAACTAACTTGGCCTTTTTTAAATAAAAAAAATTCCCTCACTGGAATACTTTCAGTCTTTTGACTGTATGGATTACAGATGGAATGACTGTTATATGTGAGTACCGCTTTCTTTGACAGATTCTAGTGTGGGTACATATATGTTTTCCCAACCCCAGCACATTAGTTTGCTAATTCCAGATGTATGAAACGCAGGCCTAACTGTATCTAGTATATTGAACGCCAGATAAACTAACTTGGCCTTTTTTAAATAAAAAAAAAATTCCCTCACTGGAATACTTTATGGCTTTTCACTGTATGGATTACAGGTGGACTGGTATTAGTAGGGGTGACACAAGCACACCCAAGTCCCTGATGTAGGATTTCTATGGCACAGACCACTATTACAAGTGATTAATGGACGTTGGGAGAGATTGTGCTGCAGCACTAGTCCCAAGATGGCCGCCGCCTATCAGCCCAGTAACATGTGCCACAAAATGGTCTGCACAACCTTTAAAAAAAATAGCCTTGGACTGTGCTGCTAAATCGCTATTGGTCTGAATCCCAGGTGTAGATGTCTGACTTGTTTGGAGCTTTGGAATGCACACTGTGGCAGCTTCTGCTGCAGCACTACAAGTCGCAAAATGGCGGCCGGCGGTCAGCCCAGGTACATGTGGATGGAAAAATCACTCTGGCCACTCTAAAAATAGCCAATCCCTATCAAAAAAGCAGCTCAGCTGCAGTTGTTCAGATGAATCACAGGTGGAGGAGAGAAATTTGCTTCCAGTTATTCAATTATCCCTGCCTATTCTCGCCCTAGCATCAGCTGCGTCTATCCCTGTTCTATTCACATCGGGAGTGAGCACGTCCCGACGTGCGCACAAGCTTATAAAGAGGCTGAGTCACATGCTGCACTTGGCCAATCACAGCCTTGCCAATAGTAGGCATGGCTGCGATGGCATCTTAGGGCAAGTAGTATGATGCATGTTGATTGGCTGCTTTGCAGCCTTTCAAAATGCGCCAAAATACATGCCGAACGACGAACCCGAACCCGAACTTTTACGAAAAAGTTCGGGTTCGGGTCCGTGTCACGAACACCCCAAAATTCGGTACGGACCCGAACTATGCTCGAACTGTTCGCTCAACACTATCACTGACCCAACCTGGGAAGGTGGAAAGCCGAGCGAGGACAGCAGTACAGAGGGGGAGGGATCTGCTGCACCGCAGTCTGGAAGAGGCAGTGGGGTGGCAAAAGGGAAAAGTTGGGCCACACCAAACAGGCCCGCAACTGTTCCAAGGAGCACCCCATTGTGGAAATCTTCCTTGCCAAGGGGTAGGTGTTCAGCAGTCTGTTGCTTTTTTGCGGAAAATGCAGACAACAAAAGAATTGTAATTTGCAACCTGTGCCATACAAAAATGAGCAGGGGTGTGAACGCTAGCAACCTCACCACCACCAGTAAGATCCGCCACATGGCATCAAAGCACCGTACTAGGTGGGCCGAATGCCTGGGTCCACAATCTGTGTCTACGGGTCACACCACTGCCTCCTCTTTCCCTGTGTTATGTGCTGGCCAATACCCTGTGCAAGACATGGGCCCGGATGCCTCCCACCCTGCACCTGGACCTTCTC
This sequence comes from Bufo bufo, assembly GCF_905171765.1. NCBI lineage: Eukaryota > Metazoa > Chordata > Amphibia > Anura > Bufonidae > Bufo > Bufo bufo. The sequence continues at coordinate 350,078,380 of NC_053389.1, forward strand.
AAGCACCATCAGCACCCACCTCCACTTCCGTCTCCCAGTGCAGCGTACAAATGTCCTTACCCCAGGCATTTGAACGCAAGCGTAAATACCCAGCCACCCAACCACAGGCCATAGCACTAAATGCGGAGCTTTCAAAATTACTGGCCCTGGAAATGTTGCCATTTAGGCTTGTGGACACTGAGGCCTTCTGCAGCCTGATGTCGGCGACCGTCCCGCGTTACGCAATCCCCAACCGCCACCATTTTTTTAAGGTGTGCTGTGCCCGCCTTAAACCAACATGTGTCCCGTAACAGCACACGTGCCATGACCAACGCAGTTACTAGAAAGGTCCACTTAACCACGGACACATGGAAAAGTGCATTCCGCAAGGGACGGTACATTTCCCTGATGGCATACTGGGTAAATGTTGTGGAGCCCGGGAGAGAGTCATATCGTGGGATGGCACACGTGCTACCGACGCCAACGATTGCAGGCCCTGCGTCGATCAGGGTTTCCGCCAGCACCTACGTTAGTGGCTCCAACCCCGACTTCTCCTCCTCCTCCACTTCCACCTCCGAATTATTTGCGTGCTGCACCAGTCATCAGTCGGTAGCTGGAAGTAGAGTAGCACTGCAGTGGGGAAGTGGTAACAGGCCACGCTGAAGCTGATATGCTTAGGGGACAAACAACACACCGCCGCAGAGCTGTGCCAGGGGATAAGAGACCAGAGTGTTGTGTGGCTCTCGGGATTCAACCTAGAACCAGGCACGGTTGTGTCTTATAATGGCCGTAACTTGGTGGCGACTTTGGAGCTCGGCAAGCTCAGACACATCCCATGCCTAGCCCACATCTGAAACTTAGTGGTTCAGTGGTTTCTCAAAACTTTCCCCAATTTGCCAGAGCTACTGGTGAAGGTGTGCTGTGTGTGTGCACATTTCTGCAAGTCATCGACAGCTTCAGGCCATCTGTCAACGCTGCAGCAGCGCTTGAAATTGCCAGCTCACCGGCTGTTCTGCGACATGAGCACGCACTGGAATTTGACGTTCCACATGTAACATAGTAACATAGCATATAAAGCCGAAAAAATACATTTGTCCATCCAGTTCAGACTGTTATCCTGCAAGTTGATCCAGAGGAAGGCAAAAAAAAAAAAAGTGAGGTAGAAGCCAATTTTCCCCACTTAAGGGGGGGGGGGGGGAATTATTTCCCGACTCCATTCTGGCAATCGGATAACTCCCTGGATTAACGACCCCTCTCTACTAGCTATAGCCTGTAATATTATTACACTCCAGCTTGAACTCTTTTAGTAAACTTACCATAACCACCTCCTCAAGCAGAGAGTTCCATAGTCTCACTGCTCTTACTGTACAGAATCCTCTTCTATATTTGTGTACAAACCTTCTTTCCTCAAAGCGCAGAGGATGTCCCCTTGTCACATTCAAAGTCCTGGGGATAAATGGATGATGGGAGAGATCTCTGTACTGACCCCTGATATACACTGCTCAAAAAAATAAAGGGAACACAAAAATAACACATCCTAGATCTGAATTAATTAAATATTCTTCTGAAATACTTTGTTCTTTACATAGTTGAATGTGCTGACAACAAAATCACACAAAAATAAAAAAATGGAAATCACATTTTTAACCCATAGAGGTCTGGATTTGGAGTCACACTCAAAATTAAAGTGGAAAAACACACTACAGGCTGATCCAACTTTGATGTAATGTCCTTAAAACAAGTCAAAATGAGGCTCAGTAGTGTGTGTGGCCTCCACGTGCCTGTATGAGCGGGTATTTAGTGCTGCTGGTGGCATTATAACAGATAAGCGTATCCGCCTGTCAGCTGAAAATGCTGACAGATTGACTCTTATAAAAATGAACAAGGCCTGGATTGACCATGACTTCTCGAATCCACCAGAGGAAAGCTAATGAACATAAAGGCACTTTAAATGTGTTGTTTATAATGTACTGAATACACTGTATTCCCATGAACCCCTTCCACCATAAACAAGGGTATATGGTTGAATCTTCCTTTTCTCATTCTCCTTCTCCTCTTCCATCATATCAACATGTTTATTAATCGCATATAATGTTTTACAGGGTCAGCTCACCAGCAGGCCCTTGCATATAATGTTTTACATGGTCAGCTCACCAGCAGGCCCTCACCTACAATGTTTTACAGGGTCAACTCACCAGCAAGCCCTCACATATAATGTTTTATTGGGTCAGCTCACCAGCAGGCCTGCAACTAAAATCTTTTACAGGGTCAGCTCACCTGCAGGCCCTCACCTAATTATACCAAATAGGTAATTTGCGCACATGATGCCTTGCTTGGATGTGGTAGTAGTATCCGTTTCCCTGGCTCCCTCTCCGGAATCGAACCCAAATTCCCCATTACCCGTACTCACTATGGTTTGCGCTGACAATAACATCGAAAGTTGATAGGCCAGACATCCAAATGGATCGTTGCCGTCATGGGGACGTGCGATCGGCCCCAGGTTATCTAGAGTTACCAAAGATGGTCAGATCAGCAGGCCCTAGCTCCAAATGTTTTTGAGGGTCACCAGCAGGCCATCAATCATAATTTTTTAAGGGTGCCCTCCTTTATGTGTAACAAAGGGTGTATTGAAGTGCCGGTTCCTTTTTTTTTTGGCAGCCCTTTCGCTTAGTTCATAGGCTTTATGAGTGTAGGAGTCCCACTACCTGAACAATTGTACCATAATGTAAATGAGGCCCTCCTTTATGTGATATAAAGGTTGTGTCGGAGTGCCTCTTCCTTGCAATTTTTGGCAGCACTTGCACTTTATATACAAGTAAATATACAGGAAAGAATGTTTCCTTACAATTTTTCCTCTAAAATCGATTTTATCTTCGGTTTTGTGTGTATTATTGTCAGTCTGTAAAAGCGGCGTACTACTCGGACAACATCATTCCCAGCAGCGACCTGGGAGTCCAAGATGCATCCAGACCCATGTGGCATAGTATCAAATGCTTTGGAGAAGTCAGAATATATGACTCACCTCGTTCCAGTCTAGAATTTATTTCCTCATCAAACTGATTAGATCAGTTTGGCAGGACCTTTTTTCGCTCATAAACCCGTGGTGAAACAGCATTATGTGCTTTTCATCTAGATACTCTAGGATAGCATATGTTAGAAAACCTTCAAACAGTTTATCCAAAACAGTTAGACTTACCAGCCAATAGTTTCCGGGCACTGTATTTGACCACTTTTTGAATATTGTCATCAAATTTGCTAAGCATCTATTTTGTGGAACAGACCCTGTCATTATACTGTCCTTAAAGAGGAGTTTTATCAGTTTTTACTTGCTAAAATCACTACCTCGTCATTGTGCTCTTTTTCTTTACTTATCTGCTCCTCCGTTACTGCACTGTGCCCTCACCCCCCTCCTTCACTTTTGGCACTCTGTATGCTAATCAATAGCAGCTGCTGCACCACCCGCCAGCAATCCAGAAGATCAAATATCTAAAAGAAGCAGGCTGAGGCGCGCAGGACACCAAAGGGATCTCTTCATTATACATGCAATGCATTTCAAAGGCGTACCTCCCTCTTCATCAGACATTTCATCACCTCATCTATTTACAGACTTTGCTGCTGCATTGGGGAAAGACGTTAAGACACCCAATGCACCCCAGATTAGTGGAGTCAAAGGCTACAACACGGAGTACTGTGTACAGTTCTGGGATCCTGTGAACAAGGCAGACAGAGCTGGAGAGTGTTCAGAGGAGGGCAACTAAAGTAATAACTGGAATGGGGCAACTACAATACCCTGAAAGATTATCAACATTAGGGTTATTCACTTTCGAAAAAAGACGACTGAGTGGAGATCTAATTACTATGTATAAATATATCAGGGGCAGTACAGAGATCTATCCCATCATCTATTTATCCCCAGAACTGTGACTGTGACGAGGGGACATCCTCTGCGTATGGAGGAAAGAAGGTTTGTACACAAATATAGAAAAGGATTCTTTACGGTAAGAGCAGTGAGACTGTGGAACTCTCTGCCTGAGGGGGTGGTGATGGTGAGTACAATAAAAGAATTCAAGAGGGGCTTGGATGAATTTCTGGAGTGTAATAATATTAAATTCACAGCCTGATGAACGTTTAAAAGACAAAAAATCAAAAACTTTATTAATATCCGTTTAAAAGGAGGGCAAAAAGCCTATATGTCACAGTCTGTGACCACCAGGCAACCAGACCCAAAGATGTACAGAGAAGGAGTATGAATAAATCCTCTGTACAACTATAGGTCTGGATTAGAGACCTACTTGCTAGCAGGTAGTTGCTAATCGATTGCAAGCAGTGGCGTAGGGATCGCCATAGCAGCCATAGCAATGGCTATGGGGCCCTACGCCACTGGGGGCCCGCCGCGACTGAGGATTAAAAAAATAAAAAAATTAAAATGTGGCGAGTGGGCCAGGCGTGGCGCTGTGATAGGGGTAGGGCTCCAGATGGTCTCTCCCTCCCCCCTGTGCTGCTGCCGCCGCGGCCAATAAGAGGAGGGACAGGGCCGGGGGAGGGGCTGTGGCCACTGCGCCACCAATGAAGATAACTGACCTGTTAATACAAATGCAGGAGGCGGGTGCCGGAATCAAATAGCGGCACCCGACCTCTATGACAGGGAGCTGCGATCAGCGGCAGTTAACCCCTCAGGTGCCGCTCCCTGTCATAGAGGTCGGGTGCCGGCTATTTGATTCCGGCACCCGCCTCCTGCATTTGTATTAACAGGTCAGTTATCTTCATTAACATTGAGTGCGCCCCCCCCCCGCAGTATAATAAACATTGAGTGCGCCCCCCCCCAGTATAATAAACATTGAGTGCGGGCCCCCCCAGTATAATAACATTGGTGGGCAGTGCCAATGAGGGTTAAAAAATAAAAATAAAAAATTAACTCACCTCCTCCAAGTGATCGCGTAGCTGCTGTGGGTCTCCTGTACTTTCTTCAGGACCTGTGGTGACGTCACTGAGCTCCAGCCTCCATCACATGGTCCATTACCATGGTGATGGATCATGTGATGTATCATGTGATGAGCTCAGTGACATCACCACAGGTCCTTTGACAGGTCCTGAATAAAAAGTACAGGAGACCGGCTGCTACGCGATCAATTAGAGGTGGTGAGTTAATTTTTATTTATTTTTTTAACCCTCATTGGCACTGCCCAGCAATGTTTATTATGTTGGGGTGGCGCACTGCCCACCAATGTTTATTATGTTGGGGGGGGGCGCACTGTGCCACCAATGTTTATATGTTTATTATACTAGGGAGGGGGGGCGCACTGCCCACCAATGTTTATTATGTCGGGGGGGGTGCACTGTGCCACAATGTTTATTATACTGGGGTGTTGGGGGGGGGGCGCACTGCACCACCAATGTTTATATGTTTATTATACTAGGGAGGGGGGCGCACTGCGCCACCAATGTTTATTATGTTGGGGGGGGGGACGCACCGCGCCACCAATGTTTATATGTTTATTATACTAGGGAGGCGGGGCGCACTGCGCCACCAATGTTTATTATGTTGGGGGGGGCGCACTGCGCCACCAATGTTTATTATGTTGGGGGGGGCGCACACCACACTATTAAATAATGCAGCTGCGCCTGCCAGGCTTGAGCAGGTATATGTGTGAATAGGGAAGATGCTGAGATCCGGCTGTACCTCACAGTGAGGTACAGCCAGATCTCAGCATCTTCCCTAATCCATATTCACACATATACCTGCTCAAGCCTGGGAGGCGCAGCTCCATTATTTAAAGGGATTCTGTCAGATTTAACCCCTCTAACCTAAGCATATGCTCATGTCCAGACTAATAAGAAGAAACCTAAGCTGGCCTTATTAAACCTCACTGTGGCTCTATTTGCCCAAAAAACTGGTTTTTATAACCTGTCAATCACTTACTTAAGGTGCCCAAGGGGAGGTCCGTTAATACAGGGTGCCCGACCACACCCCTTGTCGTCTGGGACGGGGAGGATTGCAGGGGGCGGCGCTGAGCTGTAGAAGGCGGCACTGAAGACAGGGAAGGTGGCGGCACCGAAGACGGCGGTGCGGCCGGGCACCCTGTATTAACGGACCTCACCTTGGGCACCTTAAGTAAGTGATTGACAGGTTATAAAAACCTGTTTTTTGGGCAAATAGAGCCACAGTGAGGTTTAATAAGGCCAGCTTAGGTTTCTTCTTATTAGTCTGGACATGAGCATATGTTTAGGTTAGAGGGGTTATATCTGACAGAATCCCTTTAATAGTGTGGTGTGGGGATGTTGGGGTGGGAGGTCCGATAGGTATGTGGGGGTGGGAGATCCGGGAGGGGGGGGCCCATAAATTTTTTTTGCTATGGGGCCCAGTCATTTCTAGCTACGCCCCTGATTGCAAGCCGGATATTAGGACACGGTTCACACTATGAATGGACACTGGTGTGTTACAAGTGACCCTATTGGATATTTGCTCAAGTGTGGCTGATCCAGCTAATTCCTAGCCATATGAGACTATGTTCAGCTGATCGCTCTGACTATACTGGGTGCTGCACCTCTGGTCTGCAATTCAGATCAGTGTATCCCGCTCATATACGCTAGACCACTATGTCTGGAGCGACTTTTTAATAGTCTCACTGATCCAGATTGGACATATGTACGCCCTCATCTGGTGCAGTGTTCAGATCAGCCTGTTCAGATAACCACAACTTGCGGCCAGTATATTTGGCTATATCAATTCACTTGCAGCCAGTATATTTTGGCTGTATACAGTCACTTGCAGCCAGTATATTTTGGCTGTATACAGTCACTTGCAGCCAGTATATTTTGGCTCCATCCACACCCCTGCAGCCAGTATGTTTTGGCTGTATTCAGTCACTTGCAGCCAGTATATATTGGCTCCATCCACACACTTGCAGCCAGTATATTTTGGCTCCATCCACACATTTGCGGCCAGTGTCTTATGGCTGCATTCACACACTTAGGCTATCAGGTATAATCACGCATCTCGTGCATATCCTGCCTAAAGAGCCGTGTCCTAATGGTAAACAACAGCTCTACGCATTTCCACGTGACATATGTTCGTCACGTATCTTCAGGAGCTTATTAAATAAATGCCTATGTCAGAACAGAATGCCGCACTGTAGCGTGCTATGGCTCCGGCGCTATGATGGTCGTACGCGGCCGAAAAAACGCCGACTTCATATGGCTTAAGCCCCACCTATCGGGAGGGGTGTGCCGGTTTCACCACCAATCAGAAGAAGGGGCGGGTTCCTAGTGCCGCCCTCTGACCGGCAGGTGCCGTAATGATCCTTACCCTCCCCGACGAGTTTGCGCTTGCGCAGTTCATGGGGGAATCCAAGTCGCGGCCCGTATACCATCTTCTGATTCAGAACAAGTCTGCTGGCCGGGACCCACAGGGGCGGTAATACTCCGATGAAGCAGGTACCGATCCCCATCTTAACAGTGTGTCACTAACGGGGAGGGGTTTCCCTATTACATACAGACATTGAGGTATTACTGCAGATCGCAGCTAAGCGTAAAACGGAAAGTATTCAGTGTATATTAATGCTTGTGAGCACGTACACAAGTATTTGACATCAACGGAAAAAGTAATAAAATCACTAATGCCATGGAGCAGCACATCAAAAGCGCTACACTGTGTCGGATGACGCGCATCTTGCTGTATATGATGGGGCCAATACATCAGATAAAGCTGGCATATGATATGGCCTCATTTAGCCCTTGCGGTTGAATTGTCTGCAACTTAAAGGTCCACATTGCTTCTTTGCGGAGTAGGGGTATGTCGATATCACCTCCACGGATTGATATCTTAACTTGTTCAATCCCCTGCACTCTCAACACATCAGGGTCACTGTCATGCATATCACATACATGACGTGCCACTGATGTGTCCCGCCTATTCCGGATATCAGACAAATGTTCACCAAATCTACGTCTCAGTTCACGTCTGGTTTTGCCGACGTATTGTGACCCACATCGACAGCTGATTAAGTATACAATACCTATAGAAGTACATCTGATAAATGAGCGTATGCTATACCTCTTCCCTGTTGTATGGCTAGTAAAGAATCCGCCTCTCAGTATGTTCCTGCAGATGATACATGAGCCGCAGGGAAAGGTGCCCTATAAGGAATTCTTCAGCCAAGTATCAGACTTAGGATGTGTATACAAGCTGTGTACCAAATGGTCACGTAAATTAGAACTACGTCGATACGTAATTGAGGGATGGTCTGGAATTAGCTCCCCAATGTCTGGGTCTGATTGCAAAAAAGACCAGTGATTTTGTAAAATATCACAGACATTTTTGTGGGCCTTATCAAAAGTTGCGACTATTCTGGGTGTGGGGTCCTCACTGCTGCTCGTTTTTGGAACCAGGAGCCGGGTGCGATCTGCGCTCATAGAGTGATGGAAGGCTCTTTTCAAAGTATATTGGGGATACCCCCGATTCATGAATCGGCCTCTCAAATCCGATGCAACTGCTCTAAAATCACCTAGTTCAGAGCACTTCCTCCTGGCCCTAAGGTATACCTCTTTTAGGGCCAGTGGATGACCACTTTCCCAGTGCAGGAGGTTATTGGTCAAAGTTTTCTTCCTGAACAGATTAGTGGTGATCTTTCTGTCAGTACCAATGGTAAACATCAGGTCCAAGAACGCAATCTGTCGCTCTTGTACTTCTGTTGTGAAAAATAACCCCATCTGGTTTACATTTAATGCTGCCACAAATGCCATAAAATGCTCTCGTGTCCCCTTCCACAGTATCAGCACATTGTCGATGTACCCTATCCACAGTTGCACATTTGATGTGTACTGCTCCATAGCATCGCTAAACACAACTTCCTTCTCCCACCAGCCCAGGTATAAATTGGCAAACGTCGGGGCACAGGGACTGCCCATGGCGACGCCCCTGAGCTGGTGGTAAATATGCTGATCAAAAAGAAAGACGTTGCGGGTGAGGACAAAGTCAAGCAACTGCATCAGGAGGATGTTATGCCGGCGACAGTGTTCACCCCTCTGTTGGATGAAGTCCTCGACAGCTCTACAGCCAGATTTGTGGGGTATAGAGCTGTACAAGGCCTCAACATCCAAACTGGTGAGGAGAACATCCTCCTCGCACTGAATGCCCTCCAGGTGTTGTAGTACATCCATGGTGTCTCGGGCATAGGACGGCAACGATGCAACAAATGGACGCAGAATTCTGTCCAGATATGTACTAATGTTAGCAGTAAGGCCGCCTATGCCCGAGACAATGGGTCTGCCCTTTAACACTGGCCCTTGTTTGTGTAATTTGGGCAGACTGTTAAATGTAGCTACAACCGGGGATTTTGGAAGGAGATATTCCAATTCATTTTTGCTGATCAGCCTGTCCTCATAGGCCTTATTCAGCAGAGTCGCGAGCTGGTGCCTGAATAAAGAGGTAGGGTTGGTGGAGAGACGCTTATAGGTTTTGGTATCCTCTAGTAAGCGGAGACACATGGAGCGATAGTCCTCCTGCTCCATCACGACAATATTGCCTCCTTTGTCGGAGGGCTTGATGACGATAGACGTGTCCCTCTCAAGTTCCTCCAATGACTGTCTCTCGCCTGATGTCAGATTCTCCATACTTATGGGTATATCCTCTAGTTTTTCAAGGTCCCGTATCACTACATTCAGGAAGGTATCAATTGGGTTACTATCACTGACTGGGGGAAATGTTTTTGATGGATTCCTAAGATCCGTAAACGGACCATCCCCAATCATTCTATCTCCCTCTTCTGATAGTCCTACCAATAACTGAACATCCTGAAGGTCCTCTACCGCAATACCTAGCTCATGACATCTTCTCCTGTCATGGATTTTAAAAAACTTTCTCCATTTAAGTCTCCGTGTAAAAAGCTGCAAATCTTTCACCCAATTAAATAGGTAAAATTTCTGTAGGGGTACAAATGAGAGTCCTTTCTTAAGAAGCCCCATTTCTGTGGTGGAAAGTACACGTTTAGACAAATTGATCACTTGTAGTTTCTCTACTTGGGGACCTCGGGGGTTTTCTTCTGACGCAGTAGATAGTCGGACACCGGTGGGAAATCTAAAAAACCTCCCCGGGAACCTCTCCCAGATCTACCCCCTTGTTGGGACCCGCAAGCTCTACGGGCCCCTCGCCTGTAACCACCTCGTCCTCTTGTGGATCCGCTAGCTTGTTCAGCATCCGTGTCACATTCAGAGGACGACACCTCTGTGTCAATCTCTGACGCAACCGGACGTTTAGGTCCGAAATCAAAAATACGGCCCTCCCTAAAGTCACTAATATCTCTATTAAACAGAATATGTTTCCTCTCCTTGACTTGGGAGGTAAATCGCTCAATATTCTGTTGTAGTAGAGATTCCTTCTTAGTGAAGTCTGTGTGGTCACTGAATTTCTGAGCCTGTACAATAGCCTCTTTCAGTTCTGCCTCGCTATTGGACAGATGTTTACGTTCTTCTTCAACCAGCAGTTTCATCAAGCGGAGGGAACCTGCAATGGATTCCTGCTCCCACCTCTTGAGAAACTCAGGAGAACGTAGTCTTGTGACTGGGAGGATCGAGTTTCTCAGACCCCTTGGCACTATGTTGTTCTTTAGATAGGTGTCAAGTGACTGCACTTCCCACCAACATCTAACATGATTTTTGTAGACCCTATTAAGATTTTTGAAAGAAGCAGTAACACTAGTCTGAATTGATTGTGTAGGTAGCTCCTTTTCGGAGAACACCTCTTTGGGGTCCCCTAACCAACACTCCGAGCTCAGATCATTAGATAGAAAGCCTGCCATTCCCCAGACAATGGAAAACTCAAAACTATCTCACACTATGTACAGATACGTAAGTAGACGTTCCTTGTTACTACTAAATACTTAGTAGTATCAAGGAACGTCTACTTACGTATCTGTACATAGTGTGAGATAGTGTAATAATATTACAGGCTAGAGCTACTAGAGAGGGGTCGTTGATCCAGGGAGTTATTCTGATTGCCTGATTGGAGTCGGGAAGGAATTTTTTCCCCCTTAAGTGGGGAAAATTGGCTTGTGCCTCACAGTTTTATTTTTGCCTTCCTCTGGATCAACTTGCAGGATAACAGGCCGAACTGGATGGACAAATGTCTTTTTTCGGCCTTATATACTATGTTGACTAAAATGTTACATAGTAACATAGTAACAAAGTGATCAGCATACAGCATTCTCAGGCCCTGCAGTGGAGAGATTCACACACCCTGTACACTTCAGTTACGATTTGGCCAGTCGTATTATTGGAACCGCATGTCGCATGCAAATTGCCGACATTGGCTAGGAACTGCAATCTGTTGTCACAGATATCCCAGTACTAGAGACTGTATCGAGAGTAATTTTGAGGACCATTGCTATAAACATCTGCTAAGCCTAAGCTCATGCTTGGACATCTGCACTTTGTATTGATAATTGCTGGATGTACTACAACTGCTATTTCACACTCAGTAAAGAGAGACTTTTAATTTCAATTTGGCCTGGCTACTGACTCTCATATGCTGGCCATTGCATCTCTATTTCAAGGCCTGCCTTGCACCCACATGGACATTTAACATCAAGGGCAACCCCAAACTACCATCAGACAGAAGCTCTAGCTACAGGGAGTGCCTCGGGGGAATGTACAATGCCCTTCATTCACCTCACCGACCCCAGGGAGCACTGTTCTGATAGTATACAATGCTTCAGTTTACACACGTATAGGCGCGGTAGACGCCGCATTTGTGTGAGGGGAGACGCCAGCACCACTACAAAAGGTGGGAGCAGGGAGCTCCCGGGTGACGCGGTCTTCAGCTTCAGCTCGGCTGACGTCACTTCCGGGATTCTCCTGCTCCCATTCTTGCTCCGGCGTCGGCGTGGATACGCGATCCCCCGATACTTCCTCCGGTGGGTAAGTATAGGGCGTGCAGCCGAAGCGAGGGGCCGTACATCGGTACACACGGAGGGTAAGTGGGGCGGGGGGGCGGCACGGCGCTGACACCAGCCAGACAGGTTCACACTCACCAGCGGCAGCCGGATCACTGGCACGCACGCCCGATCCTTGCGCCGCATCCACCCGCCTCCTCACATGTGTTCTTTCCACAGGTCGTCGCTAGTGGCAGTCCGGCATCCCTCACTATAGCAGCGCTTACTGTGGGTGTGTTACAGGTATTGTCTGGGGATGTTAGGGCCGTGGCACTGCAATTCTGGGATTTGATCATAAAGTACATCTTCCTTTACAGGGCGCCAGTCTCAGTAAAAAATGAAAAAAAAAAAAAAAGGGGGGAGTATCTGCCTGTGGGGGAGGGGGGGGGGGAGAGGAAATATGGGCGAAGGTGACATTATCCTGCTGCATGATAGGTCGTGTAGGGGAAATATTCATAGGGGGCAGTACGGCCCGGGTATCTGCAACAATCAGCTGCGCCCCCCCATCGCTGGGGCGCCAGTCGCGCATCACCATGTATTGTCAGGCTCACGTGTCTGTCAGTCCCCTCTGAGTACCCAAATACACTTAGCGCAAGCGGGGCGCGTGTTGCAGTTGGCTCAAGCACGCATGCTGGGTCAAGTAATGGTAAACGTGGATCAACGGTCAATGTTTTAAAAGCGGTCCGTGACGTGTAGCGCTTTGGGGCAAAGGGGGTTGGGCTCCAATGGTCAAATGATCGTGGTTAGGATGGTTACCTTCAAAGCTACATCCGTGTGTCTGCATTTACTTTTGTCCTATACGCCATTCACTACTAGAGCAGCGTTCGCTGTTGCATTACATTAATACTCTGCTCACTTCAGATTGCATTCATACGGCTGCTCCATACCATGCTCCGCATATTCACTCAGAGCTGTGCCCATACTATGTTTTAGGCTCCACTCACATCCAGAGCTGCATTTACCCACTTGTTCTTACATCATGTGGTATACTCCGTTTCCACCTAAAGCTGCATTTCTTTCATTACTTCATAAGGGTCACTCCGTATTCTTACTAGGGCTATCAGCGCACTGCTCTGATACTGCTCTTCCAATAAACATAGCTGCTCTTTTCAGGCTTACGTTTCTTTCCTCGGTGGTTTGTTACATTCCTTAGGCCTACCTTTTTCGGTGTGTTCTTTAAATCCTGGTTGGCATTCACTCAGACTGGTCTTCTTTACTTCTGGTTCGTATTCACTCAGATTGATCCCCCGCCCCAGTTAACCAAATAGCTCCCTAGCGGATAGTGGGCCAATAGGAGTAAGTTCCTACTATGTTTTCACAGCTGTTCATTTTGGTTGTCATGACAAGGGTCTTTGCTTAGCGAAACGCATGCCTCTGGCTCTTGGTTTCTCCCATCTGTTCAATTTTGCGGTCGGTTAATGTTTCGTTTATGCAAGTGGTTCGGATCACTAATGTCATGCATTTTCCATTAGGTCTGGCTCACGTTTTAAAGTACTTATCGTCACTGTAAAGTCATCCAGGTCAGTCTCTTGGCTTCAGGGGGCCTCGTGGCTTAGGGGGTCCGATGACCGTTCGTTAGGGGCACATATATGCGAGTCCCCAAGTCATACTGGAGCTGCATAAGTGGTCAAAAGAAAAAAAAAAAGAAAAAATGAAAATATAATTAAAAATCCGCCATTAGAATATCTCTCGCATGGCTCCGCCATTAGTCTCTCACGCATGACTTCTCCGTTGTAGTGTTGCACATATGGCTCCACCATTAGAGTCTCCCATGCATGGCTTCTCCGTTTCCAGGTTACACATTTGACTCCGCCATGAGTCTCACGCTTGGCTCCGCCATTAGTCTCTTACGCATGGCTCTCCGGTTAGTTTCACACACATGACTCCCCCATTAGAGCCTCCGACGCATGGCTTCGCCATTAGTTTCTCACCATGGCTTCTTCGGGTTTTTGGTTACACATATGACACCGCCATTAGTCTCTCGCACGGCTTCCCCGTTTTAGGTTTACACATATGACTCCGGCATTAGTCTCTCACACATGGCTTAGCCATTAGTCTCTCACGTATGGCTTCTCCATTTTAGGTTTACACACATGACTCCGCCATCAGAGCCTCTCACGCAAGCTTCTCCGTTTAGGTTTACACATATGACTTCGCCACTAGTCTCTCACGAACGGCTTCTCCGTTTTAATGGTACACATATGACTCCGCCATTAGAGTCTCTCACGCATGGCTCCGCCATTAGAGTCTCTCACGTTTGGCTTTCCCCCTTTTAGTGGTACATATGACTCCGCCATTAGAGTCTCTCACGCATGGCTCCGCCATTAGAGTCTCTCACGTATGGCTTTCCCCTTTTAGTGGTACATATGACTCCGCCATTAGAGTCTCTCACGCATGGCTCCGCCATTAGAGTCTCTCACGTATGGCTTACCCCTTTTAGTGGTACATATGACTCTGCCATTAGAGTCTCTCACGCGTGGCTTAGCCATTAGAGTCTCTCACGCATGGCTTCCCCCCTTTTAGTGTTACATATGACTCCGCCATTAGAGTCTCTCACGCATGGCTTAGCCATTAGAGTCTCTCACGCATGGCTTCCCCCTTTTAGTGTTACATATGACTCCGCCATTAGAGTCTCTCACGCATGGCTTAGCCATTAGAGTCTCTCACGCATGGCTTCCCCCCTTTTAGTGTTACATATGACTCTGCCATTAGAGTCTCTCACGCATGGCTTAGCCATCTGAGTCTCTCACGCATGGCTTCCCCCCTTTAGTGTTACATATGGCTTAGCCTTTAGAGTCTCTCACGCATGGCTTAGCCATTAGAGTCTCTCACGCATGGCTTCTCCATTTTAGTGTTACACGTATGACTCCGCCAGTAGTCTCTCAAGCATGGCTTCTCCGTTTTAGTGTTACACATATGACTCCGCCATTAGTCTCTCACGCATGGCTTCTCCGGTTTAGTTTACACATATGACTCCGCCATTAGTCTCGCACGCTTGGCTTCTCCTTTTCAGTGTTACACATGTCTCCGCCATTAGAGTCTCTCACGCATGGCTCCGCCATTAGAGTCTCTCACGTATGGCTTCTCCGTTCAAATTTTACACACAACAACGCCATTCGAGGCCGGCTGCGCAGTCCCACAACAAGTAAGTCCCATGTCTTTTCTGCCTTCAGACCCGCTCGCATGGCTCGGCAATCTGTGGTTCGCAAACAAATTTCTCGCGGTGGCTCGCACGTGTGACTCGTGCCAACAGAGTCTCATGCACGTTATTGTTTTCCCTGACTGTTATTTTCTAGGTTGTTGGGTTTCATTGTTTTCTTTATTAGCAGTCATCCCAAGCCTGCCTTTGCGGACATCATCTTCTCCCAGGCATGCTTACTTCAGCTACAAACTCGGGCTGAGGGTGTTGGTGTCCAGTAGAAGGTACAGTAATAAGGCGCAGCTTACGAAGTCTATCATGTCTTCCGACACGACCAGTCCTATCACGACTACAGGCGCAGCATACACAGTTCATCACGACCTTAAGCATTTTTCTGTCACAACTGCAGGCATCGTGTACGTTCTGCCCGCATTACAGGCAACATTAGCTCGTTAATCAAATAGCCATGTATTCCGGTGGATGGTTCCCCAGGCTGGTGGGTCACACATTTCACTTAAATTACTACTACAGTAAGACGGCAGACACCATGTTCTGACTCATGGGCCCTTAATAGGAAGTGTGGCCTGGGGAATAAGTAGAGGTAAAGTATTTCGCCACCAGGAACAGTGGGTGCCCGATCAGGGCCCTGGGCGGATGGTTGGAATTCATCTATGCCCTACCAACAGATTCACCATTATTTGTTTCAGTCTGCAGCTCTCAGGATTCAGACCTTCTCGTAATATGGTCATACATTAGTCAACATAGGAGTAAATCGTTTCTGGTTACTGGCCACTCTTTTAATTACATCGCATTAACCATCTCCAAGAACGAGGTGGCGGTTCACATGACAAAGAGGTAAGGTAGTTGGTAGTCACTGTGATATATACGGTATATTCCGCACCTCCATCGTGAAAGGTCTTTTTCCGTTCAAAATCGGGTGTCGTAACGGTATGTATATATTTATTCTAAACAAGGGCTGCTCTTTTTGGCCCCTTAGGGCTGCCATACCGCGGCAGTCGTGGCGTGATTCTACTGCTTGTCATGGACTGGGGTAGATAGGTTGGGTTCACCTTTCTGATGGCCTGTCCGACCACAGGTATCAAGCAAATATATTGCTGCATTTGTGGGAGGGGAGGCGGATTACAGGGCTAATTTCACGCACCTGTGGGCCCAGGCTGGCTGACCGCTGGGCTGATTATACGTACCTGTGGGCCCAGGCTGGCTGATTACTAGGCTATTCATAGGCACCTGGGGGGCGAGGCTGACGATGATTCAGCTGATCTCCCCTACTAGCTCTTGGCTCCATTCCCCTCAGCATTCAGGTCTTCCTAGAGCACGTCCGGAGCCTCCTCTCCAAGGTAAAGGTAAACCCGCAATCAATCGCGGGGCATTCCTTTAGGACGGGCGCGGCTTCCGCAGCTTCAAAATATAGCACCCTGGTGCACGTCGTAGAGAGACTAGGTCGGTGGCGGTCTTTTTTCTATACCGGGTACATTCCCAATCCACGCTCCGAAATGTCTTGCGCTTTTCAGAAGGTAGTACTGTAAGTCCGTAACATGAGTCCTTTGTACCATCCGTGTCTCACGCGTCATTTTTGGCCCCTTTAGGCTTTCCTTACACAAGCAGTTCCGCCACACCCCCACTGCTAAGGTTAGGACTCATCATCTGCTAGCCGATCCGATCACAAGTATAGGTGCGGTAGACGCCGCATTTGTGTGAGGGGAGGCGCCAGCACCACTACAAAAGGTGGGAGCAGGGAGCTCCCGGGTGACGCGGTCTTCAGCTTCAGCTCACCCTCCCACCCACAGCCCTCAACTCACACATCCTCCTTCCAAGGTGGCCCCCTTTAGGCTTTCCTTACACAAGCAGTTCCGCCACACCCCCACTGCTAAGGTTAGGACTCATCATCTGCTAGCCGATCCGATCACAAATTAAAAAAAGGGAAGAACAGTGGAATCAATGCTCTGCCCTTCTTTGGTTGGGGTTGAGAAGTTGTGCATTGGGGAGGAAATGAAGGAGGTGAATAAGTGTCTTGTGTTGGAAATAGACTGGCACAAAGGTAAAGATGTCAATAGGACCTGGCTTTGTTGCTGTTGCGCTGACATTGACCCAGTGGGCCATGTACTGTCCCTGGCCATAATGCTTTGCCAGATGTGTAACTTGCTGCACAGCGACAATTCCAAAAAGGGGCCCACATTTTCTACCACATGAGAGTAGAAGGAAAGGATGGCTATTTATTTTTTAGGCTCCTAAATCTGAGCTGAAGAAGCACTACCCGATTATGATGATGACAATGACACTGTACTGTTTGTGGCTATAACCTAGCTGCTAGAAAGAAGACCATAATAAAGAGGACAGTCTTGCTTTGATTGCTGGCTAGTTATATTTTTCCACTGGATCCGGTGATGGCAGCTCTTGTGCCACAATACAGTTGTGGTGCCTATGTTTGTGTTTGAATGCTACAGATCTGGTACATGGCAGTGGTTTTTATGCAGGTACTGAGAAGAAAAATTGTAATACGGGAAATACCTGCACAGAGCTACCATCAGCCAAGGTTGATCTAGGTCTGGTACCAGTTCCCAAACTGACCAAAATAAAAGCAGGTCTGGCCCTGTTTTTTTTTATTTTTATTGCCACTGTGGCCACTACTCTCTGATGTCACCTCTTTCTCATCATTCCAACCCGGTTCCCAGGTCCAGTCCAACACACAATCATCATCATCATCGTTCTCACCTTCCCTGATGCTTTTATCAGACCGTAATATGTTATCATGGGCTTCTTGGCCACACTCATGATTCCCTCCTCTGTATTTGCACTGAGTGCAGGGCCGGCCTTAGGACTGTGTGACCTGTGCGATCACACATGGCGCATCTCTCCTCAGCTGGGAAGAGGGCGCCACAGGAGATATGCGTGTTCAAAACAGCAGGCTGTCAGGTGAGAGATGAACAGCTACCGCACCATGACAGCCAGTTTTCTGTGTTGATCCTCCAAGATACAATGGCCTCAAGATACGATGGGTCAGAAAAGACCATTGTATGTTGAAAATATTGTAAGTTGAAATTAAGTTGAAATTAGACTTAACATACAATGCCTCAGACTCAGACCCAACCAATCAAGATCATTTTTTTCTGGTAAAATAGCTGTATTAGTTGCTATTTAGCAGCTATTCCTGACAGTTATATGTAAGGACTTGTTTTATCTGACTCAGTTATCTGCTTATTTTTCATAAATATTCATTTTCTCTTATCTTGGATGACATTTTGGGGCTTTGGAACCGATTACTCAAGTTACAATGGTTTCAACATACAATGGTCTACTTGGAATTGGAGTTTTCTTTATTTTCATGACTATGAAAATTGTAGATTCATACTGAAGGCATCAAAACTATGAATTAACACATGTGGAATTATATACATAACAAACAAGTGTGAAACAACTGAAAATATGTCATATTCTAGGTTCTTCAAAGTAGCCACCTTTTGCTTTGAATACTGCTTTGCACACTCTTGGCATTCTCTTGATGAGCTTCAAGAGGTAGTCCCCTGAAATGGTTTTCACTTCACAGGTGTGCCCTGTCAGGTTTAATAAGTGGGATTTCTTGCGTTATAAATGGGGTTGGGACCATCAGTGGCGTTGAGGAGAAGTCAGGTGTATACACAGCTGATAGTCCTACTGAATAGACTGTTAGAACTTGTATTATGGCAAGAAAAAAGCAGCTAAGTAAAGAAAAACGAGTGGCCATCATTACTTTAAGAAATGAAGGTCAGTCAGTCAGCCGAAAAATTAGGAAAACGTTGAAAGTAAGGGCTATTTGACCATGAAGGAGAGTGATGGGGTGCTGCGCCAGATGACCTGGCCTCCACAGTCACTGGAACTGAACCCAATCGAGATGGTTTGGGGTGAGCTGGACCGCAGAGTGAAGGCAAAAGGGCCAACAAGTGCTAAGCATCTCTGGGAACTCCTTCAAGACTGTTGGAAGACCATTTCAGATGACTACCTCTTGAAGCTCATCAAGAGAATGGCAAGAGTGTGCAAAGCAGTAATCAAAGCAAAAGGTGGCTACTTTGAAGAACCTAGAATATGACATATTTTCAGTTGTTTCACACTTGTTTGTTATGTATATAATTCCACATGTGTTAATTCATAGTATTGATGCCTTCATAGTCATGAAAATAAAGAAAACTCTTTGAATGAGAAGGTGTGTCCAAACTTTTGGTCTGTACTGTATATATATATATATATATATATATATATGTGTGTGTGTCCATGGTCCACAGAGAGCTTCCAAAGCATCAGAGGGATCTCATTATTTAAAAGTATCAGTCAGGAGAAGGGTACTAAAGAATTTCCAAGGCATTAGATATACCATGGAACACAGTGAAGACAGTCATCATCAAGTAGGGAAAATATGGCACAGCAGGGACATTACCAAAAACTGGACGTCCCTCCAAAATTGATGAAATGACAAGAAGAAAACTGGTCTGGGAGGCTACCAAGAGGCCTACAGCAACATTAATGGAGCTGCAGGAATACCTGGCAAGTACTGGCTGTGTGGTACATGTGACAACAATCTCTCGTATTCTTCATATGTTTGGGCTATGGGGTAGAGTGGCAAGACGAAAGCCTTTTCTTACGAAGAAAAACATCCAAGCCAGGCTACATTTTGCAAAAACACATCTGAAGTCTCCCAAAAGCATGTGGGAAAAGGTGTTATGGTCTGATGAAACCAAGGTTAAACTTTTTGGCCATAATTCCAAAAGATATGTTTGGCGCAAAAATAACACTGCACATCACCAAAAGAACACCATACCCACAGTGAAGCATGGTGGTGGCAGCATCATGCTTTGGGGCTGTTTTTCTTCAGCTGGAACTGGGGCCTTAGTTAAGCTAGAGGGAATTATGAACAGTTCCAAATACCAGTCAATATTGGCACAAAACCTTCAGGCTTTTGCTAGAAAGCTGAACATAAAGAGGAGCTTCATCTTTCAGCATGACAACGACCCAAAGCATACATCCAAATCAACATAGGAATGGCTTCACCAGAAGAAGATTATAGTTTTGGAATAGCCCAGCCAGAGCCCAGACCTGAATCCGATTGAAAATCTGTGGGGTGATCTGAGGAGGGCTGTGCAAAGGAGATGCCCTCGCAATCTGACAGATTTGGAGTGTTTTTGCAAAGAAAATAAGCCATGCCGATAGCACTCAGTCTTTTGTATTCAGTATATTGGGCAGACTAGATGGGCCAAATGGTTCTTATCTGCCGACATATTCTATGTTTCTATGTTTTTGGGTATGAGTCTGTAATAAAATCAAAAGATGCTTCAACAAAGTATTAGTTTAAGGGTGTGCACACTTATGCAACAATATTATTTTATTTTTATATTTTTTCTTCCCTCTACCTAAAATATTTCAGTTTGTTTTTCAATTGAGTTGTACAATTTATAGGTCACATTAAAGGTGGAAAAAGTTCTGAAATGATTTATCTTTGTCTCATTTTTTTACATGAGAACTTTGCCAATATCTTCCAGTCAGGAACATATCGGAGCCCCTCATGCACCATGTCACGGAGTCTCAGCACGCATGGGGACCTACCATTCAACAGCCCGTGGTGTGTGAACAGGGTCTGAACAGTGCTAGAAACCAACTCCCAAAGAGTCTGGCTGGTGCATGAGGGGCTCCAATATGTTCCTGACTGGAAGATATTGGCAAAGTTCTCAGCTTTTAACATCGGAGTGAGGAATTATGTAGTATTGTCAGTTGCGTATCATTTTGGTGCATTTTTTGCAGTGATTTGTGTATGTATACCTTACAGTCTCAATGTTGATTACAAAATGGGAAATATATTGAGATGGGGACTTGCCCCATGACCCTATAGTATCCACTACTGCGTATCCTGTATAGTAGGTGGTTAATTTTGTTAGGACTTTTACATGTTTTAATTTATATCATATGAGAACACTAATTTCTTCTTCTTTTACTTTATTTGTAGATGAATGTGCTGTTTTGGGGAATTTTCGGATGAGGAGTGATGTAACACACGGGATTGGAATTTTAGCAACCCCATCGTCAATATATATAATGTATAGCATATATCTGGAATGTGTTTAGATATTGTAGATGACCCTCCAGAGTTTGTGGTATGGTTGGTCTGTATGTTTTAGAGGAGAAACCTCTGGGGCTAACCTAAGATCGACAGGGTTAACAGGGGTGGGATCTGTTGGAATATACAGACGTCACACTGTTTTCCCTGTATTGTGGGGATAGCGCTTGCTTAACTGCGAGCAGCTGTCTTCCACTGCGATCTGTGTCTTTAGGAACCCAGCGATTGCACAGAATGTATGAGACTGACAGCGACAAGGAGATCCGTGCCGACGTGGAGTCAGGGCGCATGCGTCGTGGCTCCTGTGGGTATCGACCATCTCTAAGATGGCTGCAAGCTGAAAGGCACTGTTTCTCAGCATACTCCATGAAAAGTCACAAGACCTCAGTGATGTGGATGGTGCGCACACAATCCGGAGCATGCGCTCTGTAGTTTACCACACGCTAAGGGTACTTTCACACTAGCAGCAGGACGGATTCGACAGGCTGTTTACCCTGTCGGATCCGTCCTGCCGCTATTTTGCTGTGCCGCCGGACCGCCGCTCCGTCCCCATTGACTATAATGGGGACAGGGGCGGAGCTTCGGCACAGCACGGCAGTTCGCGGTGAGAGGCCGCCGGACGAAAGAGTCGGACATGCAGTACTTTTAGTCCGGCGGCCTTTCGCCGTGCACTGCTGTGTTGTGCCGGAGCTCCGCCCCTGTCCCCATTATAGTCAATAGGGACGGAGCTGCGGTCCGGCGGAACAGCGAAATAGCAGCAGGACGGATCGGACAGGGTGAACAGCCTATCGGATCCGTCCTGCCGCTAGTGTGAAAATAGCCTAATGCCGCCATGAGTACGTGATAGGGATTGCAATATTTCTGGTCAGTGTGTTTACATGTAGTGCCTTTACTTCCCTGCAATAGTATGTTCGATCACTTGCACATGTGCACTTTATTTTATTAACCCTTGATACAACATACTCCAGATATGAATTAGATTTTATATAATAAGTTATGACACAATCATGTATTGTATTTTTATCAATCATGTCTATCTGTATTTGGCACAATATTTGGCACAATAATCATGTGATTCTGGACTTTGATATGTATTATACACAAAGTGTAATTTTGTGGAACCTGTTGATCATGTGACACTATGATGTAATCACGTTTGGGTATATATTGCTCACATTGTCCTGTTACTATTGATTGAGAAAGGCTCTTGTATAGAGCCGAAATGTCGCAACACCATTGGGTGAATAATACAACCTCACGTTTTACTTATACCTTGGAGTGCTGCTCTATTTTGTACAAGGTGGATACCAGGTAAGCTTATTCCCACTGAGCCTGCACCCAGCCTTCCCATTTTTTGAGTCAGTGCTGCCCTTTTTGATATATATATATATATACACTCACCTAAAGAATTATTAGGAACACCATACTAATACGGTGTTGGACCCCCTTTTGCCTTCAGAACTGCCTTAATTCTACGTGGCATTGATTCAGCAAGGTGCTCATAGCATTCTTTAGAAATGTTGGCCCATATTGATAGGATAGCATCTTGCAGTTGATGGAGATTTGAGGGATGTACATCCAGGGCACGAAGCTCCCGTTCCACCACATCCCAAAGATGCTCTATTGGGTTGAGATCTGGTGACTGTGGGGCCATTTTAGAACAGTGAACTCATTGTCATGTTCAAGAAACCAATTTGAAATGATTCGAGCTTTGTGACATGGTGCATTATCCTGCTGGAAGTAGCCATCAGAAGATGGATACATGTTCTCATTCTGTTTACGCCAAATTCGGACTCTACCATTTGAATGTCTCAACAGAAATTGAGACTCATCAGACCAGGCAACATTTTTCCAGTCTTCAACAGTCCAATTTTGGTGAGCTCGTGCAAATTGTAGCCTCTTTTTCCTATTTGTAGTGGAGATGAGTAGTACCCGGTGGGGTCTTCTGCTGTTGTAGCCCATCCGCCTCAAGGTTGTGCGTGTTGTGGCTTCACAAATGCTTTGCTGCATACCTCGGTTACAACGATTTGGTTATTTCAGTCAACGTTGCTCTTCTATCAGCTTGAATGAGTCGGCCCATTCTCCTCTGACCTCTAGCATCCACAAGGCATTTTTGCCCACAGGACTACCGCATTCTGGATGTTTTTCCCTTTTCACACAATTCTTTGTAAACCCTAGAAATGGTTGTGCGTGAAAATCCCAGTAACTGAGCAGATTGTGAAATACTCAGACCAGCCCGTCTGGCACCAACAACCATGCCACGCTCAAAATTGCTTAAATCACCTTTCTTTCCCATTCTGAAATTCAGTTTGGAGTTCAGGAGATTGTCTTGACCAGGACCACACCCCTAAATGCATTGAAGCAACTGCCATGTGATTGGTTGACTAGATAATTGCATTAATGAGAAATAGAACAGGTGTTCCTAATAATTCCTTAGGTGAGTGTATATACACACACACACACACACTTTATACTCCTGTCCTGTATACTGCTGGATATATATATCTACATACAGCAGTATACAGGACAGGAGTATATAGTGTGTGTGTGTGTGTATCTATATATATATATATATATATATTCTAATATGAACATATATTTGGAGATATATTTACTTTTGGGTGTCTGGGGGGCATGTGGTAAGGATGTGAGGAAGAAGGCTCTCCGGGAATCCTGTCAGCATCCTGACTCCATCCACCTCTATATGCACAGCGGGCTTCCCTAAATATCAGCTTGAGGCTCCTTGACCTGTCATCCTCAGTCTGGCTCGGTGATTTGTATGTGTGAGTACCGGGACTCCCGCACTTCAGTACACACGCGGAGATAACACAGGCGCGGCTACTACCACAGCGCTGGAGGCGCTGACACATGTAAAAGAGTTACAGCCTGAACAGATGCCCTTAGGGCATGAGGTCCCCTCAAAAATAGCTCTATTCGTGCTCCATTGCGGGAATACACTGAGGTTGGGGTGGCGCCGAGCGGGGAGGTGGAAGCGCAAGTATACTGGAGTAAGAAGCTGGCGGCCATCTTCTTTAGTTTTGGGTGTCTGGACGGGGTGGCTTTTGGGTCCGACCATCCAAGCAGTATCTGACAGGACCGCTGTTGCTTTGAAAAGACTGCAAGCACTGGTAGGGATCGCGCATGCGCGATACTTCACAGGAGCCTGGCCGGCAGCAAGATACAGAGAGAGGGGGTTGGGCACACATGCTCTGACGTCTTTTGTACAGAGCAGAGCCACTCCCTCAGGCAGGGATAAGTCTGTACACGAAACATCACCACAGGAGCGTGAAGAAACCTAATAATATCGCTGAAAACACTACATTACAAAAGTATTATGTGGTATGTTATAAGGCACGTTGTAAGAAATATATATAACTCGGATAACCCCTTTAAGAACGCCGACAAAGGTGGTGGAATCGTCAACATGGACCACGACTATTACATGGCTGAAGCAAGTAGAATACTATCCAATCTCAAATACTATAAGGTACTTGATAATGATCCCACTGGGCTTTTTGAAAAAATCCCTTACAGAACTCATTGATTCTGGGTACACACTAGGTATCGTCGACAAAACAGAGAAACAGTTCCTTTCAATACCACATCCATATCCCGTTTTTATTTTCTACCCAAGATCCACAAGTGCATATACAACCCCCCGGAAGTCCCATTATATCTGGCATTGACTCTCTTACATCAAATCTCTCAGCATAAGTCGATAAATTTCTCTAAAAACATGTCTTACTACTTCTATCTTATCTGAGAGACACCTCCCACCTTATTGATCTTCCAGATTCATTCCAATGGCAAGAGGGGTTTCTATGGGTGACTTTAGATGTATCCTCCTTATACAGCAACATCAGACACGAGCTAGGTCTCCCAGGCATAAAACACTTCCTTGAGACTGATCCCACCATGCCCATTCTTCAAAAAGAATTAATTTTGAGAGCTATCAAATTCATACTACACCACAACTACTTTATTTTCAATGAGGTCTTCTTTATTTGCCCCCTCATACGCTAACATCTTCATGGGGCTTTTTGAGGAGCAATACGGCCTACTATCCCAGCTCAGGTTTTTCCATCACTATATCGATGACGTCATCCTTATCTGAAAAGGCAATGCCGATGAACTTCAATTGTTCATCTAAAAACTCAACACCAATGATTGGGGACTCACATCCGACAGAATCACTACGAATACCCATTTTAAGAAAGTTGACGCAAACAGCTATTTAGATTACACCAGCTATCACAACTTAAAATGGAAAAGAAACATCCCGTATAGTTAGATGTAAAGGATCAGGAGGAATTGCTCTGAAAAATTCCACTATGAAACAACTCCAGACCCTCCAATATAGGTTCAGAGAAAAGGGCTATCCAAAAAAACTCATCAGTGATTCTATGCAAAGAACCATGAAGGAAAGCCAAAAAGATGCGTTAAAACTAGAGATGAGCGAACCCGAACTGTATAGTTCGGGTTCGTACCGAATTTTGGGGTGTCCGTGACACGGACCCGAACATTTTCGTAAAAGTCCGGGTTCGGGTTTGGTGTTCGGCGCTTTCTTGGCGCTTTTTGAAAGGCTGCAAAGCAGCCAATCAACAAGCATCATACTACTTGCCCCAAGAGGCCATCACAGCCATGCCTACTATTGGCATGGCTGTGATTGGCCAGTGCAGCATGTGACCCAGCCTCTATATAAGCTTGGGTCACGTAGCGCTGCACGTCACTCTGCTGATACAAGTGTAGGGAGAGATTGCAGCTGCGACGTTAGGGCGAGATTAGGCAGTGATTAACTCCTCCAAAAGACTTCATTCAGTGATCGATCTACAGCTGTGGATCATTGAACTGCTGCTATTCAATTGCTCACTGTTTTTAGGCTGCCCAGAGCGTTTTTCAGTCACTTTTTTCTGGGGTGATCGGCGGCCATTTTGTGGCTTGTGGTGCGCCAGCACAAGCTGCCACCAAGTACATTTAACCATCAATAGTGTGGTTATTTTTTGCTATATCCTACATCAGGGTCAAGCTGTCATCAAGTGCATTTAACCATCAATAGTGTGGTTATTTTTTGGCCATATACTACATCAGGGGCAAGCTGAGCCTGTCACGAAGTGCATTTAACCATCAATAGTTTGGTTATTTTTTGGCTATATCCTACATCAGGGTCAAGCTGTCATCAAGTGCATTTAACCATCAATAGTGTGGTTATTTTTTGGCCATATACTACATCAGGGGCAAGCTGAGCCTGTCACCAAGTGCATTTACCATCAATAGTGTGGTTATTTTTTGGCTATATCCTACATCAGGGTCAAGCTGTCATCAAGTGCATTTAACCATCAATAGTGTGGTTATTTTTTGGCCATATACTACATCAGGGGCAAGCTGAGCCTGTCACAAGTGCATTTAACCATCAATAGTGTGGTTATTTTTTGGCTATATCCTACATCAGGGTCAAGCTGTCATCAAGTTCATTTAACCATCAATAGTGTGGTTATTTTTTGGCCATATACTACATCAGGGGCAAGCTGAGCCTGTCACCAAGTGCATTTAACCATCAATAGTGTGGTTATTTTTTGGCTATATCCTACATCAGGGTCAAGCTGAGCCTGTCACCAAGTTATTCTCAATAACTTCACACACACGCTACTGTGCAACTCCAAGGATAATTCTGGGTGTAAACGTATACCTGTCACCCAGCGCCTAAAAATAGGCCTCACATTTATATTCATCCAAATCTGTCATTACTGCTTTAGCTGGTCAAGTTATTTAGTGTCCGTCAAAGCACAGTTTTTGTTCTGGGTTGAAATACAATTCCCAATTTTGCAATTCTCTAAATTAGTGGTTTCTGCTGTATCAGGCCTACTTTAAATCTATCCCTAAAAGGGTATATTAGATTCAAGGTGTTGATAGGGTAGTTCTCAATAACTTCATACACACACTACTGTGCAGATCCAAGTCTAATTCTGTGATTAAACGTATACCTGTCACCCAGCGCCTAAAAAATAGGCCTCACATTTATATTCATCCAAATCTGTCATTACTGCTTTAGCTGGTCAAGTTATTTAGTGTCCGTCAAAGCACAGTTTTTGTTCTGGGTTGAAATACAATTCCCAATTTTGCAATTCTCTAAATTAGTGGTTTCTGCTGTATCAGGCCTACTTTAAATCTATCCCTAAAAGGGTATATTAGATTCAAGGTGCTGATAGGGTAATTCTCAATAACTTCACACACACGCTACTGTGCAGATCCAAGTCTAATTCTGTCCGTAAACGTATACCTGTCACCCAGCGCCTAAATAATAGGCTTCAAATTTATATTCAGCTAAATCTGTCATTAATGGTGTGCCTGTATTAGTGTAATACGGTACCTAAATAGATAGCCAGATAGTGTTAGGTGTCTGTAAAAAAAGGCCTGAATTTGAATTCAATACATTGGCCCGAATAATATTTTTCTTATTGTGGTGAACGGTAACAATGAGGAAAACATCTAGTAAGGGACGCGGATGCGGACATGGTCGTGGTGGTGTTAGTGGACCCTCTGGTGCTGGGAGAGGACGTGGCCGTTCTGCCACAGCCACACGTCCTAGTGTACCAACTACCTCAGGTCCCAGTAGCCGCCAGAATTTACAGCCATATTTGGTGGGGCCCAATGCCGTTCTAAGGATAGTAAGGCCTGAGCAGGTACAGGCATTAGTCAATTCGGTGGCCGACAGTGGATCCAGCACGTTCACATTATCTCCCATCCAGTCTTCTGCAGAAAGCGCACAGATGGCGCATGAAAACCAAGCCCATCAGTCTGTCACATCACCCCCATGCATATCAGGGAAACTGTCTGCAGCAGTCTCTTATGCTGTTTGAAGACTCTGCTGGCAGGGTTTCCCAAGGGCATCCACCTAGCCCTTCCCCAGCGGTGGAAGACATAGAATGCACTAACGCACAACCACTTATGTTTCCTGATGATGAGGACATGGGAATACCACCTCAGCACGTCTCTGATGATGACGAAACACAAGTTCCAACTGCTGCATCTTTCTTGAAAACAAGGAAGTCACTCAGGCTCCCCCTGCTACCTCTTCTGCTGCTGCCGCCTCAGCCTCTTCTGCTGCTGCCGCCGCCTCGGCCTCTTTCTCCGCCTCTGGAGGAACGTTGGCACCTGCCGCCCAGCAAACATGGGATGTACCACCAACACCACCACCTGCGTCACCAAGCATCTCAACCATGTCACACGGCAGCGTTCAGCTCTCCATCTCACAAACATTTGAGAGAAAGCGTCAATTCCCACCTAGCCACCCTCGATCCCTGGCCCTGAATGCCAGCATTTCTAAACTACTGGCCTATGAAATGCTGTCATTTAGGCTGGTGGACACAGACAGCTTCAAACAGCTCATGTCACTTGCTGTCCCACAGTATGTTGTTCCCAGCCGGCACTACTTCTCCGAGAGAGCAGTGCCTTCCCTGCACAACCAAGTATCCGATAAAATAAAGTGTGCACTGCGCAACGCCATCTGTGGCAAGGTCCACCTAACCACAGATTCGTGGACCAGTAAGCACGGCCAGGGACGCTAAATCTCCCTAACTGCACACTGGGTAAATGTAGTAGCGGCTGGGCCCCAGGCGGAGAGCTGTTTGGCGCACGTCCTTCCGCCGCCAAGGATCGCAGGGCAACATTCTTTGCCTCCTGTCTCCTCCTCCTCCTACTCAGCTTCCTCCTCCTCTTCTTCCACCTGCTCATCCAGTCAGCCACACATCCTCACCACCAACTTCAGCACAGCCCGGGGTAAACGTCAGCAGGCCATTCTGAAACTCATATGTTTGGGGGACAGGCCCCACACCGCACAGGAGTTGTGGCGGGGTATAGAACAACAGACCGACGAGTGGTTGCTGCCGGTGAGCCTCAAGCCCGGCCTGGTGGTGTGCGATAATGGGCGAAATCTCGTTGCAGCTCTGGGACTAGCCGATTTGACGCACATCCCTTGCCTGGCGCATGTGCTGAATTTGGTGGTGCAGAAGTTCATTCGCAACTACCCCGACATGTCAGAGCTGCTGCATAAAGTGCGGGCCGTCTGTTCGCGCTTCCGGCGTTCACATCCTGCCGCTGTTCGCCTGTCTGCGCTACAGCGTAACTTCGGCCTTCCCGCTCACCGCCTCATTTGCAACGTGCCCACCAGGTGGAACTCCACCTTGCACATGCTGGACAGACTGTGCGAGCAGCAGCAGGCCATAGTGGAGTTTCAGCTGCAGCACGCACGGGTCAGTCGCACTGCGGAACAGCACCACTTCACTACCAATGACTGGGCCTCCATGCGAGACCTGTGTTCCCTATTGCGCTGTTTCGAGTACTCCACCAACATGGCCAGTGGCGATGAAGCCGTTATCAGCGTTACAATACCACTTCTATGTCTGAGAAAACACTTAGGGCGATGATGGAAGAGGAGGTGGCCCAGGAGGAGAAAAGGGAGGAGGAGGAGGAAGAGGGGTCATTTTTAGCACTTTCAGGCCAGTCTCTTAGAAGTGACTCAGAGGGAGGTTTTTTGCAACAGCAGAGGCCAGGTACAAATGTGGCCAGCCAGGGCCCACTACTGGAGGACAAGGAGGACGAGGAGGACGAGGGAGGAGGAGGTGGAGGAGGATGAGGATGAAGCATGTTCACAGCGGGGTGGCACCCAACGCAGCTTGGGCCCATCACTGGTGCGTGGCTGGGGGGAAACGCAGGACGATGACGATACGCCTCCCACAGAGGACAGCTTGTCCTTACCTCTGGGCAGCCTAGCACACATGAGCGACTACATGCTGCAGTGCCTGCGCAACGACAGCAGAGTTGCCCACATTTTAACGTGTGCGGACTACTGGGTTGCCACCCTGCTGGATCCACGGTACAAAGACAATGTGCCCACCTTACTTCCTGCACTGGAGCGTGATAGGAAGATGCGCGAGTACAAGCGCACGTTGGTAGACACGCTACTGAGAGCATTCCCAAATGTCACAGGGGAACAAGTGGAAGCCCAAGGCGAAGGCAGAGGAGGAGCAAGAGGTCGCCAACGCAGCTGTGTCACGGCCAGCTCCTCTGAGGGCAGGGTTCGCATGGCAGAGATGTGGAAAAGTTTTGTCACCACGCCACAGCTAACTGCACCACCACCTGATACGGAACGTGTTAGCAGGAGGCAACATTTCACTAACATGGTGGAACAGTACCTGTGCACACCCCTCCACGTACTGACTGATGGTTCGGCCCCATTCAACTTCTGGGTCTCCAAATTGTCCACGTGGCCAGAGCTACCCTTTTATGCCTTGGAGGTGCTGGCCTGCCCGGCGGCCAGCGTTTTGTCTGAACGTGTATTCAGCACGGCAGGGGGCGTCATTACAGACAAACGCAGCCGCCTGTCTACAGCCAATGTGGACAAGCTGACGTTCATAAAAATGAACCAGGCATGGATCCCACAGGACCTGTCCATCCCTTATGCAGATTAGACATTAACTACCTCCCCTTAACCATATATTATTGTACTCCAGGGCACTTCTTCATTCAATCCTATTTTTATTTTCATTTTACCATTATATTGCGGGGCAACCCAAAGTTGAATGAACCTCTCCTCTGTCTGGGTGCCGGGGCCTAAAAATATCTGACAGTGGCCTGTTCCAGTGGTGGGTGACATGAAGCCTGATTCTCTGCTGACATGAAGCCAGATTCTCTGCTATGGGACCTCTCTCCTCTGCCTGGGTGCCTGGGCCTAAATATGTGACAATGGACTGTTCAGTGGTGGGTGACGTGAAGCCTATTCTCTGCTATGACATGAAGACTGATTCTCTGCTGACATGAAGCCTGAATCTCTGTTATGGGACCTCTCTCCTCTGTCTGGGTGCCGGGGCCTAAAAATATCTGACAGTGGCCTGTTCCAGTGGTGGGTGACATGAAGCCTGATTCTCTGCTATGACATGAAGACTGATTCTCTGCTGAGTCGCTGACATGAAGCCAGATTCTATGTTATGGGACCTCTCTCCTCTGTCTGGGTGCCGGGGCCTAAATTATATGACAATGGACTGTTCCAATGTTGGGTGACGTGAAGCATGATTCTCTGCTATGACATGAAGACTGATTCTCTGCTGACATGAAGCCAGATTCTATGTTATGGGACCTCTCTCCTCTGTCTGGGTGCCAGGGCCTAAAAATATCTGACAGTGGCCTGTTCCAGTGGTGGGTGACATGAAGCCTGATTCTCTGCTATGACATGAAGACTGATTCTCTGCTGAGTCGCTGACATGAAAACAGATTCTATGTTATGGGACCTCTCTCCTCTGTCTGAGTGCCGGGGCCTAAATTATATGACAATGGACTGTTCCAATGTTGGGTGACGTGAAGCATGATTCTCTGCTATGACATGAAGACTGATTCTCTGCTGACATGAAGCCTGAATCTCTGCTATGGGACCTCTCTCCTCTGCCTGGGTGCCTGGGCCTAAATATCTGACAATGGACTGTTCCAGTGGTGGGTGACGTGAAGCCTGATTCTCTGCTATGACATGAAGACTGATTCTCTGCTGACATGAAGCCAGATTCTCTTTGCTATGGGACCTCTCTCCTCTGTCTGGGTGCCGGAGCCTAAATATATGACAATGGACTGTTCCAGTTTTGGGTGACGTGAAGCCTGATTCTCTGCTATGACATGAAGACTAATTCTCTGCTGACATGAAGCCTGATTCTCTGCTATGGGACCTCTCTCCAATTGATATTGGTTAATTTTTATTTATTTTATTTTTATTTTAATTCATTTCCCTATCCACATTTGTTTGCAGGGGATTTAACTACATTTTTGCTGCCTTTTGGCAGCCCTCTAGCCCTTTCCTGGGCTATTTTACAGCCTTTTTAGTGCCGAAAAGTTCGGGTCCCCATTGACTTCAATGGGGTTCGGGTTTGGGACGAAGTTCGGGTCGGGTTCGGATCCCGAACCCAAACATTTCCGGGAAGTTCGGCCGAACTTCTCGAACCCGAACATCCAGGTGTTCGCTCAACTCTAGTTAAAACCAAAAATGGCAGACCCAAAAAAACAGAAAAGCCTGAAAGACCCCCAATTCAATCTGATCACTAGATATAATGCAAAACACGCACAGATCAGACAGGTATTGATGAAACATTGGGGGATACTCTGAAAAGACCCCATTTTGAAAGATACAATACCCCTCGTCAATTCGATTATCTTCAGAAGAGCACAATCTGATTGCACCTTCCTGCCCCAAGTTCAAAAATGATAATAAACATACACATTGCTCCCTTAAGGTGAATGTTACTGTCACAAAAGGGGCTTTTACATGTAGAATTAATAGATGTAAGTGTTGCGATATGATCACCCACAATAGAAAAGATGTCAATATTCCCTCTTCCAAGGAAATATTCACCCTAAAACACTAGATGAACTGTGGCACTAGGAATGTCATTTATTTGTTACAATGTTCATGTAATTTACAGTACATGGGCAGAACAACCCAAACCCTCCAAGAGAGGATGAATGAGAATTGCTCCAGCATCAATCGTGGAGTACTGACACATAGTGTCTCCCAGTACTTTTCAGAACACCACGACAATAATCCCTCTCACCTGGAGTGGATTCCACATTCTTACCAACAGTTATGTAGGAAGGAGATATACTGGATTTACCGGTTGAATACCCTATCTCCTTTCGGATTAAACAAATCCCAAGAATATGTCAACTACTAGTCATTAGTCGCTAATAGCTCTCCACCGGAAATGCTAGCTTGAGGCCTCATGCACACAACCGAGACGTTACACTGTATGGGGGGCAGCCACAAGGAGATGTTACACTGTATGGGGGGCAGCCACAAGGAGACGTTATACTGTATGGGGGCAGCCACAAGGAGACGTTATACTGTATGGGGGCAGCCACAAGGAGACGTTATACTGTATGGGGGCAGCCACAGGAGACGTTATACTGTAAGGGGGCAGCCACAAGGAGACGTTATACTGTATGGGGGCAGCCACAAGGAGACGTTATACTGTATGGGGGCAGCCACAAGGAGACGTTATACTGTTTGAGGGCCACAAGGAGACGTTATACTGTATTGGGGCCACAAGGAGTCGGCTCTCAAGTGATTAAGTGAACCGAAGGTCAGGAGGGACTCGCTCCTGGCAAACACAGCTCTGCTGCAGTGAATGCAGTGGAGCAGACTGTGATGTAATTACAATGTATAGTTATTGCAGGGACTCAGAGAATCGTCTGAGAGTTTATTAGTTAAAAGAATCTAATGAGTCAGAGACTGTGTCACCGAGTCCCTACCAGACTTCCTGCTCTGCTACATGCACCCTGTACACACACAGCTCCACTACATGCTATGCTAATAATGCCCCCCCTTCCCCCCGGACGGACTTACAGGGAGCCGCAGAGCAGGAAGCCTGGCAGGACTCGGTGACAGTCTCTGACTCATAACTAATAAACTGTCAGAGACGATTCTCTGAGTCCCTGCACGACTCCCCCTGTGCTTGTGAGTCTGTGCTGGCTGCCCTCTGATTGGTTTAGAGGGCAGGGAGGGGCGGGGCTAGCTTCCACTGTAGGCTCCTATTACACTGCCTGCTGCTGCCTCTGAAGCTGTATTTGCTGTGCGAGATGCAGGGGCAGGCCGCGGACGGACACAGACACACAGAAGCGGCGCACAGGAATCGGCAGTGGTATCGGGGACATTTGCACGAGTACATGTACTCGTGCAAATGTCCGGTATCGGTCCCGATACCGATACTGGTATCGGTATCGGGACATCCCTAATACAAATACAATAAAATTTGCTATCTGGGTACCCTCACATAATAAAATACAATTGCAAAGACAGATTTAAGCTGTGCGGCCGGTCTGTCTGCTCCTTTAAAGTCAGTATGGGCCATAATCCCGAGGCAAGAGGCTGGTAGCCAGGCCCCTCCGAAACCTAGTGGCGAGGTTTGGTTTCGCCACAAGAATCATATGGATTTCTGCACAAATTGGTCAATAAAAATTGATCTGATCTTCATCTAAGTCACAACAATAGACAATCACAGTCTGCTTAAACTAATAACACACAAAGAATTAAATGTTACCATGTTTTTATTGAACACACCATGTAAACATTCACAGCGCAGGTGGAAAAAGTATGTGATCCCTTGGATTTAATACCTGGTTGAACCTCCTTTGGCAGCAATAACTTCAACCAACGTTTCCTGTAGTTGCAGATCAGATGTGCACAACGGTCAGGAGTAAATTCTTGACCATTCCTCTTTACAGATATGTTTCAGTTCAGCAATATTCTTGGGATGTCTGGTGTGAATCCGCTTTCTTGAGGTCATGCCACAGCATCTCGATCGGTTTGAGGTCAGGGACTCTGACTGGGTCCACTTCAGAAGGAGAATTTTATTCTGTTTAACCCCATTCTGTTGTTGATTTACTTTCTATGCTTTGGGTCGTTGTCCTGGTTGCAAAACCCATCTTCTGTTGAGCTTCAGCTGGTGGACAGATGGCCTTAAGTTCTCCTACAAAATGTGTTGATAAACTTGGCAATTCATTTTTCCTTCAATGATAGCAATCCGTCCAGGCACTGATGCAGCAAAGCAGCACTAAAACCATGATGCCCCCACCACCATACTTCACAGTTGGGATGAGGTTTTGATGTTGGTGTGCTGTGCCTCTTTTTCTCCACACATAGTGTTGTGTGTTTCTTCCAAACAACTCAACTTTGGTTTCATCTGTGGACAGATATTTTGCCAGTACTGCTGTGGAACATCCAGGTGCTCTTGTGCAAACTGTAAACGTGCAGCAATGTTTTTTTTTGGACAGCAATGGCTTCCTCTGTGGTATCCTCCCATGAAATCTATTCTTGTTTAGTGTTTTACGTATAGTAGATTCGCTAACAGGGATGTTAGCATATGCCAGAGACTTTTGTAAGTCTTTAGCTGACACTCTAGGATTCTTCTTCATCTCATTGAGCAGTCTGTGCTGTGCTCTTGCAGTCATCTTTACAGGACAGCCACTCCTAGGCAGCGTAGCAGCAGTGCTGAACTTTCTCAATTTATAGACAATTTGTCTTACCGTGGACTGATTAACAGCAAGGCTTTTGGAGATACTTTTATAACCCTTTTCAGCTTTATGCAAGTCACCAATTCTAAATCGTAGGTCTTCTGAGAGCTCTTTTGTGCGAGGCATCATTCACATCAGGCAATGCTTCTTGTGAAAAGCAAACCCAGAACTGGTGTGTGTTTTTTATAGGGCAGGGCATCTGTAACCAACACCTCCAATCTCATCTCATTGATTGGACTCCAGTTGGCTGACACCTCACTCCAATTAGCTCTTGGAGATGTCATTAGTCTAGAGGTTCACATACTTTTTCCACCTGCACTGTGAATGTTTACATGGTGTGTTCATTAAAAACATGGTAACATTTAATTCTTTGTGTGTTATTCGTTTAAGCAGACTGGTGATTGTCTATTGTTGTGACTCAGATGAAGATCAGATCACATTTTATGACCAATTTGTGCAGAAATCCATATCATTCCAAAGGGTCACATACTTTTTCTTGCAACTGTACCCATTCATTCTTAGCTATATTTATATTTTCATTATTTTATTAACTAATCCAGGCGAGGGAAATTCGTTTTTGTGGGTGTCTTGAGCTTATCCAACAAAAAACCTCCCTGGTGAAGTGAGTCATTGGTTCACAATTTTAATTACAGTGATTTTAATACTTTTAACATTTAATTGGATTTCAGGTGGTAACACATCTCTTTTAATATGTAACCGTTGAGATATATATATATATATATATATATATATATATATACACTCACCTAAAGAATTATTAGGAACACCTGTTCTATTTCTCATTAATGCAATTATCTAGTCAACCAATCACATGGCAGTTGCTTCAATGCATTTAGGAATGTGGTCCTGGTCAAGACAATCTCCTGAACTCGAAGCTGAATGTCAGAATGGGAAAGAAAGGTGATTTAAGCAATTTTGAGCGTGGCATGGTTGTTGGTGCCAGACGGGCTGGTCTGAGTATTTCACAATCTGCTCAGTTACTGGGATTTTCAGGCACAACCATTTCTAGGGTTTACAAAGAATGGTGTGAAAAGGGAAAAACATCCAGTATGCGGCAGTCCTGTGGGCAAAAATGCCTTGTGGATGCTAGAGGTCAGAGGAGAATGGGCCGACTATTCAAGCTGATAGAAGAGCAACGTTGACTGAAATAACCACTCGTTACAACCGAGGTATGCAGCAAAGCATTTGTGAAGCCACAACACGCCCAACCTTGAGGAGGATGGGCTACAACAGCAGAAGACCCCACCGGGTACCACTCATCTCCACTACAAATAGGAAAAAGAGGCTACAATTTGCACGAGCTCACCAAAATTGGACTGTTGAAGATTGGAAAAATGTTGCCTGGTCTGATGAGTCTCGATTTCTGTTGGGACATTCAAACGGTAGAGTCCGAATTTGGCGTAAACAGAATGAGAACATGTATCCATCCTCTGATTGCTCCTTCCAGCAGGATAATGCACTCATGTCACAAAGCTCGAATCATTTCAAATTGGTTTCTTGAACAAGACAATGAGTTCACTGTACTAAAATGGCCTCCACAGGTCACCAGATCTCAACCCAATAGAGCAATCTTTGGAATGTGCGGAACGGGAGCTTCGTGCCCTGGATGTGCATCCCTCAAATCTCCATCAACTGCAAGATGCTATCCTATCAATATGGGCCAACATTTCTAAAGAATGCTATCAGCACCTTGTTGAATGAATGACACGTAAAATTAACCACCTCAGCCCCCCTAACTTAAACACCCTTAATGACCAGGTCACTTTTTACACTTCTGCACTACACTACTTTCAACCGTTTATTGCTCGGTAATGCAACTTACCACCAAATGAATTTTACCTCCTTTTCTTCTCACTAATAGAACTTTCATTTGGTGGTATTTCATTGCTGCTGACATTTTTACTTTTTTTTGTTATTAATCGAAATTTAACGATTTTTTTTTTTTTTAAATGACATTTTTCACTTTCAGTTGTAAAATTTTTCCAAAAAAACGACATCCATATATAAATTTTTCTATAAATTTATTGTTCTACATGTCTTTGATAAAAAAAAATGTTTGGGTAAAAAAAAAATGGTTTGGGTAAAAGTTATACAAACTATGGTACAAAAATGTGAATTTCCGCTTTTTGAAGCAGCTCTGACTTTCTAAGCACCTGTCATGTTTCCTGAGGTTCTACAATGGCCCGATAGTACAAACACCCCACAAATGACCCAATTTCGGAAAGTAGACAGCCTAAGGTATTCGCTGATGGGCATAGTGAGTTCATAGAACTTTTTATTTTCTGTCACAAGTTAGCGGAAAATGATGATTTTTTTAAAAAAAATGTTTTCCTTACAAGTCTCATATTCCACTAACTTGTGACAAAAAATAAAAAACTTCCATGAACTTACTATGCCCATCACGAAATACCGTGTCTTCTTTCCCAAATGGGGTCACTTGTGGGGTAGTTATACTGCCCTGGCATTCTAGGGGCCCTAATGTGTGGTAAGTAGTTTGAAATCAAAATGTGTTAAAAATGACCTGTGAAATCCTAAAGGTGCTCTTTGGAATGTTGGCCCCTTTGCCCACCTAGGCTGCAAAAAGTGTCACACATCTGGTATCGCTGTACTCAAGAGAAGTTGGGCAATGTGTTTTGGGGTGTCATTTTACATATACCCATGCTGGGTGAGAGAAATATCTCGGTCCAATGCCAACTTTGTATAAAAAAATGGGAAAAGTTGTCTTTTGCCAAGATATTTATCTCACCCAGCATGGGTATATGTAAAATGACACCCCAAAACACATTTCCCAACTTCTCCTGAGTACGGCAATACCAGATGTGTGACACTTTTTTGCAGCCTAGGTGGGCAAAGGGCCCACATTCCAAAGAGCACCTTCGGATTTCACCGGCCATTTTTTACAGATTTTGATTTCAAACTACTTACCACACATTAGGGCCCCTAGAATGCCAGGGCAGTATAACTACCCCACAAGTGACCCCATTTTGGAAAGAAGACACCCCAAGGTATTTCGTGATGGGCATAGTGAGTTCATGGAAGTTTTTATTTTTTGTCACAAGTTAGTGGAATATGAGACTTTGTAAGAAAAAAATAAAATAAAAAATAATCATTTTCCGCTAACTTGTGACAAAAAATAAAAATTCTAGGAACTCGCCATGCCCCACACAAAATACCTTGGGTGTCTTCTTTCCAAAATGGGGTCACTTGTGGGGTAGTTATACTGCCCTGGCAATTTAGGGGCCCTAATGTGTGGTAAGTAGTTTGAAATCAAAATGTTTAAAAAATGCCCTGTGAAATCCGAAAGGTGCTCTTTGGAATGTGGGCCCCTTTGCCCACCTAGGCTGCAAAAAAGTGTCACACATCTGGTATCGCCATACTCAGGAGAAGTTGGGCAATGTGTTTTGGGATGTCATTTTACATATACCCATGCTGGGGCCAAAATTCCTTTTAGGAGGGCATTTTTAGACATTTGGATCCAGACTTCTTCTCACGCTTTAGGGCCCCTAAAATGCCAGGGCAGTATAAATACCCCACATGTGACCCCATTTCGGAAAGAAGACACCCCAAGGTATTCAATGAGCGGCATGGCGAGTTCATAGAAAATTTTTTTTTTGCCACAAGTTAGCGGAAATTTGTTTTTTGTTTTTTACTCACAAAGTCTCCCTTTCCGCTAACTGGGACAAAAAATTCAAATTTTCATGGAGTCAATATGCCCCTCAGCGAATACCTTGGGGTGTCTTATTTCCAAAATGGGGTCATTTGTGGGTGTTTGTACTGCCCTGGCATTTGAGGGCCTCCGCAATCATGTATGGCCCAGCATTAGGAGTTTCTGCTATTCTCATTATATTGAGCATACGGGTAATGAGATTTATTTTTTTTTCGTTCAGCCTCTGGGCTGAAAGAAAAAATGAACGGCACAGATTTCTTAATTCGCATCGATTAATGTGGATGAAAAAATCTGTGGCAAAAAAAAAAAAAGGAGGGGAAGGCGTCTGCCAGGACATAGGAGCTCCGCCCAACATCCATACCCACTTAGCTCGTATGCCCTGTTTGCCAAAGTATATTAACACCGCCGCCTCCTCAGCTCATTTGCCTCGGCAAACGTATCTTTTACTGCAGAGGAGAAATCTCGTCTTGCAGCACTGAATACACCGACTTTTGCGTAATCTGA
Organism: Bufo bufo; assembly: GCF_905171765.1. Lineage (NCBI taxonomy): Eukaryota > Metazoa > Chordata > Amphibia > Anura > Bufonidae > Bufo > Bufo bufo. The sequence continues at coordinate 350,117,763 of NC_053389.1, forward strand.
CAGCAGCGCAATGCTTCTGTCAGAATGCACATCAGTGCTGCAGCTAGTCGATCGGTTGGTCGACCTGGAAGGTAACAAAACAAAAGAAAAAAGAAAAAAAACCAGGCCGCAACGGAATTTGAATGGAACATATAAACTTTATTTAACTTTTTGAACTGAACGTTAACTTTTTTGCTTACCGGTGAATTTTTTTTAGTTTTTTTTTTTTTTTACCTTTATAGGGCAAAACTCTCCTTCCCCATGGGACAATGTGCAAAGCGCAAATCGCCCAAAGATGTGGCAAAGTACATTATGCACTTTATCCCAGGTGAAAGGAGAGGTTTGCAGCAGCTGTAAGGGTAAGGGCCCTAATAGCCCTGTGTGCCTGTCCTGTGAGATGCAATCCCTATGCTAAGTGTACCTGTGTGTGGTACTTCCGGAAACACTCCCCTAAGCATAGGGCAGGGTGGTCAGGGCAGTCAGGACAGAAATAGCGGGTGTCACGCCTTATTCCACTCCTGCTACAGACACGCCATCTTTTTCGGGGTGACGGATGGGTTGAGGTACCAGCAACGACATTGGGGAAATGTCGCTCGTGTAGACGGCTCACTACACTGGTGGTTGGGGCCATGGATACAGGAGGTTCTCGATGATCTCTTCCTGAAATTTGAGGAAGGATCCTGTTCTCCCAGCCTTACTGTAGAGAACAAAACTATTATATGCAGCCAATTGAATCAAATATACAGACACCTTCTTATACCAGCGTCTGGTGCGTCGGGAAACTAAATAGGGAGCCAACATCTGGTCATTAAAGTCCACCCCTCCCATGTGAAGGTTATAGTCGTGGACTGAGAGGGGCTTTTCAATGACACTGGTTGCCTGTTAATTTTTGTATTGTCGTGTCTGCGTGAATGGAGGAGAGCATGTAAACGTCACGCTTGTCTCTCCATTTCACCGCGAGCAGTTCTTGGTTACACAAGGCAGCCCTCTCCACCCTTGCAAGACGGGTGGTAACGAGCCGTTGGGGGAAGCCCCGGCGACTAGGTCGCGCGGTGCCACAGCAGCCAATCTGTTCTAGGAACAAATGCCTGAAGAGGGGCACACTTGTGTAAAAATTGTCCACATAAATATGGTACCCCTTGCCAAATAAGGGTGACACCAAGTCCCAGACTGTCTTCCCACTGCTCCCCAGGTAGTCAGGGCAACCGACCGGCTCCAGGGTCTGATCTTTTCCCTCATAGATCCGAAATTTGTGGGTATAGCCTGTGGCCCTTTCACAGAGCTTATACAATTTGACCCCATACCGGGCGCGCTTGCCTGGGATGTATTGTTTGAAGCCAAGGCGCCCGGTAAAATATATAAGGGACTCGTCTACGCAGATGTTTTGCTCAGGGGTATACAAATCTGCAAATTTGTTGTTGAAGTGGTCTATGAGGGGCCGAATTTTGTGGAGCCGGTCAAAAGCTGGGTGGCATCTGGAACGGGAGGTGGTGTTGTCGCTAAAGTGCAGGAAACGCAGGATGGTCTCAAATCGTGTCCTGGACATAGCAGCAGAGAACATGGGCATGTGATGAATTGGGTTCGTGTACCAATATGACCGCAATTTATGCTTTTTGGTTAGACCCATGTTGAGGAGAAGGCCCAGAAAAATTTTAATTTCGGAAACTTGGACTGGTTTCCTCCGGAAAGGCTGGGCATAAAAGCTTCCCGGGTTGGCGGATATAAATTGAGTCGCATACCAATTTGTTTCTGCCACGACTAAGTCCAAGAGCTCCACAGTCAAGAACAGCTCAAAAAATCCCAGTGCCGAACCGATCTGAGCTATCTCAACCCGAACTCCAGACTGGGTGGTGAAAGGGGGAACTACAGGTGCGGCTGAAGTTGGGGACTGCCAATCAGGGTTTGCCAGCACCTCAGGGACTCTAGGGGCTCTACAGGCCTGTCTGTGCGGTGGCTGCGACGGGGTAACTATTGCACGTGCCACCGTACCAGCTTCAACTGCCCTTCTGGTGCTCGCCACTTCACCATGTTGTACAGCAGTGCTGGTACTAGGTCCAGGATGGGCTGCGCTGCTGGTGTATGCCTCACCACGTAATCCGACAGCGCCAGCCCCACTCTGCTGCCCTTGAAACGGATCCTGTGCAACCTGTGGTCTAGCGACACGGGGCCGGGTACGCCTGGTGCTATCAGGGACCTCAACCTCTTCGTCCGAACTTTGGGTCAGACTGCCACTGCTTTCTACAGGTTCATATTCTGACCCGCTAGATTCATCAGATGAGGGTTCCCATTCCTCATCCGACTGGGTCAGAATCCTGTAGGCCTCTTCAGAAGAATACCCCCTGTTTGACATTTGGACTACAAAATTTAGGGGTATTCCCTGAGACTACCCAAGAAAAAAAGCAAGCCTGTCTTACAAATGGGAGGCTAGCGAAGTACCGGAGGCCGCTGCGATTGATAAAAAATATCAAAACAGATTTTTTTTATCGCCACAGCGCTTGTAAAGTGATTGTGCAGTGATCAAAAAAATATATATTTTTTGTCACTGCGGCGGGGCGGGCGTGGGTGAACGCACGTGTGGGCGACCGATCAGGCCTGATCGGGCAAACACTGCGTTTTGGGTGGAGGGCGAACTAAGGTGACAGTAATACAATTATAGATCTGACTGTGATCAGTTTTGATCACTTACAGATACTATAAAGGTACAAAAGCTGATTAGCGATACGCTAATCAGCGAATAAGTGACTGCGGTGGGGTGGGCGCTAACTGACGCTAACTAACCAAGGGGCCTAAACTATCCTAAAACCTTTCAGTCAATACCAGTGAAAAAAAAAAGTGACAGTTTACACTGATCACTTTTTTCCCTTTCACTAGGTGATTGACAGGGGGCGATCAAGGGGTGATCAAGGGGTTAATTGGGGTGATGGGGGGTGATCTGGGGCTAAGTGTGGTGTTGGTGGGTACTCACTGTGATGTCTGTTCCTCTGCTGGAACCAACCGACCAAAAGGACCAGCAGAGGAGCAGAGAAGCCATTTAACACCTTATATTTATAAATATAAGGTGTCAGATGGCTTGTGATTCAATTTTTTAAAAATCAGCAACCTGCCAGCGACGATCATTGGCTGGCAGGTTGCTGACTAAATACTCCTTGAACTTTTGCCGGCCCGCGATGCGCATGCGCGGGCCGGCTCTGACCGAAATGTCTCGCGAGATGACGCACGGATGCGTCCAGGAGGAATGAATTGACCGCCTCCAGGACGCATCCGTGCGTTAGGCGGTCGGGAGGTAGTTAAGGCAGTTCTGAAGGCAAAAGGGGGTCCAACACCGTATTAGTATGGTGTTCCTAATAATTCTTTAGGTGAGTGTATATCCTCATTTATATCACCATTGTCTGTTCCCACCTGTCCTCACATATTGTAAACATTGTATACACAAGTGGGTTGGCGTTTACATCGTGGTTTTTTTTTTCTGATATTGCATTCCAAGGGGCAGAAGGAATGAACATTACTATGAACTGTGGGAATGAACATTACTGGGACAGTGGGTGTTATGTCTTGATACACGTTCACACAGTGTGAAGTCTGACATTTTGTATAAACCATTCCTGTCTTCCAAATAAGAGGACTGTTTTCTGTAGTCTAACTTGTTTATTGGCAAAACAGGAGTATTTGATGTGATTGATCAATTGGTAAAAGTATAAGAATACAAATAACATGTTTAAGTATAAAGCATATCATGTATCAGCAGGAAGCATAGAACAGCATGTACTATAACATTACATTTACACTGGGCAAATGTCCAAAATGGCTGCCTATACATAGATGCTAGCCATGCATTCCTAACAGTTGCAACCTCTTTCCCTAAGTAACACTTATACCTACTTAAACAGCACTGCATGACACAATATCCCTGAGACAGAGGTAGATGTATTACCAGATATGCTGGCACAAGGATGGTGGGGTTTGAAAAGGAGATATGCAGGAGACAGCACTGCGATGCCCTGTAACATGAAGACTGGAGACTGGGCTTCTCTTTCCCAGGATTTATTACATTCCCACAATGATTTGCACCTCCCACAATACAATAATCTGTAACAACAAAGGACAGAAAAGAAAAAAAAATGCGGCACTCACCTAAAAATACTCTTTGCAGCTTTATTCACATAAAAAGATTAGCGTCATGCGGCCTTCTAGCTGTGTTTTGCCCGCATGACGCTGACCATTTTATGTGAATAAACCTTCAAAGAGTATGTTTGGGTGAGTGCCGCATTCTTTTTTCCTTTTCTCTCCTTTGTTGTAAATACTACTTGTTTTTTATACTGAGCACCACTACTACTCACATTCGATCGGTGCGGCATCAAATTAAATCCCACACCTACAGCAGTGCTGACCGTATCGTCTACATATTACTACAATAATCTTTATTAACAGAAAAACAAGGTGTAGTACATTTTCAAACCCGCTAGATGGTGCAATTACCAAACAAATAACTACAGCAATAGTAAACCCTGCCTGACATAAAATATAATTAAATTCAAACCCTGCTGGGCAGAACAGTGGGGATGGACATTACTGGGAACAGTGGGAATGAACTTTAATGGGAAGAGGGAATGGACAGTACTGGAGACAGTGGGAATGGACATTACTTAGGGAATAGTGATGGACATTACTGGGAACAGTGAGAATGAACATTACTGGGGACTTTGGAAATTAACATTACTGGGGCAGTAGGGATGAACATTACTGGGAACACTGCAAATGAACATTACTATGCACAGTGAGAATGCAAATTACTGGGAATAGTGGGAATGGATATTACTGGGATTAGTGGTAATGGACATTACTGGGGCAGTAGGGATGAACATTACTGGGAACAGTGTGAACAAACATTACTGGGAACAGTGCGAACGGACATTACTGGGAACAGTGCGAACGAACATTACTGGGAACAGTGCGAAAAGGACATTACTGGGAGCAGTGCGAACGAACATTACTGGGAACAGTGAGAATGAACATTACTGGAAACTAGAGATAGCCTTGCAGTTCGCCTGGCGGTCGTTTTGTGGCGAACTTTGCTTGTTCGCGATTCGCGGTATATGCGAACATATGGCAATATTTGCAAAAGCCATATTTTTTGGAAAAGCGCCAAACTTTGAATCATGACACATCCATCAGGTGGGACAGGACAGCCAATTGAGATGTTTCAGCACATGGACACACCCCCTACCCTATAAATAAACCTGATCTGGCCGCCACTTTACATTCTGTCTTTTGCCAGTGTAGGGAGAGGTTGCTGTGTGGAGCAGGGACAGACTGTTAGAGAGTATAGAGACACCAAATGCTAGCTAATAGGGCCACAAAAGTCCTTTTAAAGACTGGTATAGGTGTGCTATTGATAGATGTGACATACTTAAGGGTGTAATATACTTATAATATACTTTCTAACACAGAAAGTATATTACAGTGCATTTGTATTGTGCAGCATTTGTGTGAGGTTCTGCTGAGATACTGTAGCTATACAGAGGGACAAACAACATTGGAACAACAAATTGCAAATGGTGTGATATACCAGTTCCCCCCAAAAAATCTGATTGAGGCAGGGGTGTGATATACCTAGAATATAATTTCTATATAGTGCATTTGTATTGTGCAGCATTTGCGTGCGGTTCTGTTGAGATATCACAGCTATACAGAGGGACAAACGCCAGTGGAACAACTAATTGCATTTCTTGTGATATACCAGTTGCCCCCAAAAAATCTGATTAGGGGGTTCTATATACCTGCTTCTATAAATACTGCTCTTCTATAGGGACTTTGTCACAGGGTAATTTTGAAAATGACAGGCAGATGAAGAGGCAGGCCATTCCGCAGGGGTGGTAGGGTCGGGCAGGTGCACCAGGCCGGAGCCTAAGTGGGAAGTTGGAGAAGGTGCGTGCGATTACGAGTGGCTCACTCAGCCTTCCGCTTCTGCACCCTCCTCATCCTCTGTATCTGCACCCTCCTCATCCTCTGTATCTGCACCCTCCTCACTCTCTGCTGTGTGCACCCCCTATAGACACTACCACCACCATAGCCCCTTCACTCGAGTCAGAGGAATTATTTTCCCATCAATTCCCAGACCTTACTGATGCGCCACCATTCTTGGCATCGGTTGAGGAAGATAAGGTAGCAACGGACTCCACCCAGCGGTCTGACGACAGTACCCAGATCATCCCAAGGAGTGTGGTCCTCGCTGTTGCTGCCTACTCTGAGATCTCTAATGTCAGTGGTGGCGAAGGTGGCGAAGGTGGCGATGATGACGAGTCGATGGACGTCACGTGGGTGCCCACAAGAGAGCAAGAGGAGGGGAGGCAGAGGGAGAGATGGAGCAGCAGATAGGGAGGAGAAGGAGGAGAAGCAGGCAGAACTCGCAGTGCACAGGAGGCAAAAAGCAGACTGCAAATGTATCTGGAGCGAGCCATCCGCCATTGTGCTCCCAGGACGCACATGGCTCCTCAGTGTGGGATTTTTTTTAACTTGTCAGCTGCTGACAATAGTGTTGTCGCCTGCAGCCTGTGCTGTCAATGCATAACTCGCTGTCAAAGCACCTGGCTTCCCATCACCAAGCAACGCCGTCCGAACCCACAAAGCCACACTCCTGGTGCTCTACGTCCTGCCTCACCGCCTTCTCCTCTGTCCTCCCATTTGTCTTCCACTCCACCTTCCTCCGTGCCGTCGTCGCGTTCATCTGGCACAAGGCAGGCTTCCGTGGCCCAAATGTTCGAGCGTAAAAAAGTTGATGACGCCAGATAATCCTCTTGCCAAACGGCTGACCGCTGACTTGTCTGACTTGAACTGCTAGCCTGCCAACTACTGCCATATAAATTGGTGGACTTAGAGGCCTTTAGAAAATTTGTGGCCATTGGCACACGGCAATGGAAGGTCCCCGAAAGGAAAATATTTCTCCCATAAGGGTATCCCAGAGCTATATGGCCACGTTCAGCGGCAAGTGAATGTATATATGGCACACAGTGTCGGTGCCAAGACACATCTTACCACAGACACGTCATCTAGCTAACACGGGCAAAGAAGGTACATAACTTTTACTGCCCACTGGGTGAACCTTCTGATGGCCGTCAAGCATGTAACCCGTGGCACCCGTGTGGATTTGGTGTTACCGCCACAGATTGCATGCAAGCCTGCCTCTTCTTCTCCTCCTCCTACTCCATCCTCCATCTCCTCCTCGGCTGACTCCTCCTTTTCCACTGCTACTGCCTCTTCCGCTGCACCCCCCAAGCTCCCCAGAACCTATTCAACATGCCAGGTGAGACGTTGCCATGCTTTGCTGCAGCTGTTGTGCTTGGAAGCCAAGAGCCACATCGGTCCTGCACTGATTTCAGCTCTGCGGTCACAGGCCGATCAGTCGCTAACCCCGCTCAATTTGACAGTTGGTAAAGTGGTGTGCGACAACGGTGCCAATCTGCTGAGCGCCCTGAAACAGGGCAAAATGACACACGTGCTGTGCATGGCACACGTCCTGAACTCGTGCAGCAATTCATTGCCAAATATCCCGGGTCCAGGACATCTTGCGGCAGCCCAGGAAAATTTCTGCCCATTTTAGAAGATCTCACACGGCCTTGGCTCACCTTGCTGACGTACAGCGGCTACACCACTTGCCCGTCAGACATCTAATTTGTGACTGCCCGACGCGCTGGAGCTCCACCTTGTATATGTTTGATAGGCTTCTCAAGCAGAAACGTGCCATTAACGACTAACTGTACGAACTCTGCGGCAGGACAGGTTCTGGGGAGCTTGTTTTTTTTTTTACTGCTCCAGTGGCTGCTCATGCGCGACGCATGCAAACTTCTGCGGGCATTTGATGAGATCAGCAAACTGGTCAGTCGCAGACAGAGCGCCATCAGTGACATCATACCTTACGCCTTCTTTCTGGAGCGTGCATTGCGTCATGTCATTGATTAACCTGTTGAGGAGCAGGAGCAGGAAGATGAGGAAGTCACAATGCTGAATGAAGTCCCAGGGACAAATCAGCAGGAGTCTGAAGAGGAGTCAGAGGAGGATGATGCCTGGGGTGAGAGGGAGGGGGAGGAGGAGAAGGAGCAAGAAGAGCAGGCTTTAAAAACTTTTCCTGGGATCCCTGGTGTTGTCTGTGAAAGAGGAGGCTGAAGACGACATTCTCCTGGGCGATGAGCAGGAGCCAGGCCGCTCCACCGCTTCCAATTTAGTGCAAATTGGGGCCTTCATGCTCCAGTGTTTGAAGAGGGACCCCCCGTATAAAAAGCATAAAGGGAAAGGACCAGTACTGGGTGGTAACGTACTTAGGCCCCCATTAGAAACACAAAATGGTGGACATGTTATCAGCATCACAGAGGGCTGTCAGAATGCAGCATTTCCAGAGATGCTTCATTCTGCTGTTGCGGGCGCTGGCAGAGGAATTTCCCCACACAGAGAAACAGTTGCGAGTACCAATCCTACAGCGCATGCAAGAGGGCGGTTTGAAGATGTGTTAGTCACTTCGGATATGAGATCATTCTTGCAGCCAACCCATCGACAGCCGCCCTCCGTATCCAGCCTCCGGGAACGGGTTAATGGCTGATGTGGACGCTCTGAGAAGCGAGGAACCCCTGGACTACTGGGTGTGCAGGCTTAACCTGTGGCCAGAGCTGGCACAATTTGCCATGGAACTCTTGGCTTTCCCCTCGTCGAGTGTCCTGTCTGAAAGGAAATTCAGTGCAGCAGGGGGGATTGTGACCGATAAGCGCACTCGCCTAGCTCACGACAGTGTGGACTATCTCACATTTCTAAAATTAAATGAGGCATGGATCGGAGGAATTCAACACCTGTTACGACCACATTTATCGAATTTCAACTATTATCATTGTTTTTTTTTCAAGAGGGGGATTTTGTTAGCCATGTTTTTAATCCGATTTTATATTTTTTGTTATTTTAAAACATATGTATTGACATCTATTTGTACTGACCAACAGTAAAATTGTTATACGTACCGCCTAATGTACCTCCAGCCACATTATCAATTGGTATTTTCTGTACGGTGAATGAATAATTTTTGGGGCCTGTAGTCCACTCTCCTGCAGTAAAATTGATATCCAGTGACCTTCTAATATACCTCCAGCCATGTAATCACTTGATGTTTTCTGTCAGGTGAATGCCTAATTTTTGGGGCCTGTACTCCCGTGGCCTAAAATAAAAATTTTCTTAGGCTCCAGAATGCCACATTTTTGACAGTTTTCCCCTTCAAGACGCAGAAAAATGGCCCCTGATTAAAATACACATTTTTTGTGGAATTGTTGCCATTGATCCCCCTCTGGTATGTCACTGTCCATGTTGTGGGACAATTTGTGCACTTCTTGTAAGTATTTGGTGGCTGCATAATGACCTGAAGGTTTTTCAGGTTCGCCTGCCATTGAAGTGAATGGAGCCCACCACAAACTTGCGGTTTTGCGAACATTTGATCACGTTCGCACGATCGCGAATCATCCCGGCCGATGTTCGTCCATCACTACTGGAACAGTGGGAATTGTATTACCGGGAACAGTGAGAATGGACAGTACTGGGATTTGTGGGAATAGACATTTCTCAGTAATGTTCATCCCTACTACCCCCAGTAATGTCTATTCCCACTAATCCCTTGAATGTCCCATTCCCACTTTTCTCAGTAATGTTCATCCCTACTGCCCTAGTAAAGTAGGAATGGACATTACTGGGATTAGTGGGAATGGACATTACTGGGGGCAGTAGGGATGAACATTACTGGGAACACTGCAAATGAACATTACTATGCACAGTGAGAATGCAAATTACTGGGAACAGTGGGAATGGATATTACTGGGAACAGTAGGAATGGATATTACTGGGAACAGTGGGGATGAACATTACTGGTATTAGTGGCAAATGGACATTATCTGGACTGTAGGGATGGATATTACTGGGAACCGTGGGAATGGACATTACTGGGGCAGTGGAGATAGACATTACTGGGGCCAGTGGAGAGGGATATTACTGGGAAGAGTGGGAATAAACATTACTGGGGGGAGTGAGGTGGACATTGTTGGGGACACTGTTGGGGTTTTATTATTAATGGAGACACAATTGGGGACATTAGTATAACTGGGGGGGCTTTATTTTTACTTGAGGTACAATAGGGGACATTATTATTACCAGGGGCACTGTGGAGGGCATTATTACCAGAAACACTAATACTGGGGGAATTATAGGGGAACTATTGGGGCATTATTATTACTGAGTGCACTATAGAGGGCATTATTAATACTGGCATCACAACTAGGGATTTATTATTGCGGGTGGCAGTACAGTGGGGATTATTATTACTGGAAGGGTTTTCATAGTGTTCGGGGGCATTGAGAAGCACAGTGGGCACAGTATTGGGGTGGCAGCAGGATTACATTTTATGGGCACCAGGATGTTAGGATGATGAGAAAACTGAGGACTAAGTTGCTGTGAGGTAAACTCTGCAGAAACAAGATATGGCTGAAAGAATTAATCATGGCAGTCTGGTCCTAGTGGAGATGAGGCGGAAATAGAATGTTTACATCAGAGGAGACGACACTGGATGTACAGTACGAGGTTATGAAGTGCTGAATTCTCCTGTATTATGGTAGCTGATGGTGGCTTGTCTCTGTGCTGTGCCTTGATCTTAAGTCCGCATCCCTATCCTCCATATCTTAAGAGGACCTTTCACCACTCCTAACATGCTTGTTTTTAATAGATTCATGCATTCCCTATGTAATAATAATGTCTGGCAGCATCTATTCTTATGGCTTTCTGTTGTTCCATTCCTTATCATTTCGACTGTAAGTCGTGAATGAATTGCTAGCAGTCTGTAGTAAGGGACAGAGGAACAGTAACAATTTGGGCATGTGTACCTGCACGGTCTAAAATGGTAGCACCTGATTAGAAAAAGTGAGTCTGTGCAGGTACACCCCCCAACTGGCTGCCAGTGGCCTACAGCCACCATAATGGCCACAAGTACCACTACTACCAACACAGCTGTGCTCTCAGTCATCAGGTCTTCACTTCCAGGAAAAAAGGAGCTCCAATAAGAGGGGGAGATGAAGAATAAGATTATATGATGCACATGAAAGTCTTCTCTGGGGCTGCCACGAGAAGCAGCAGGAGCAATGCTCAAAGGCACAGTGTCAGACTCAGAGGTGACATCAACATCATCCTGCTGTGATTGAGAGGACGAGTGAGCCATCCAGTCCATAATGTCATCCTGTTGTCCTTAACCCCTTAACTCTATATGATGAATATATTTTTCAAGGAGCACTGTCACCATGTCTATACACATGGTGACAGTGCTGACATCACATCTGACACACAGCCAGGAATCTCGGCTAACCAGTCCAGGACAAATTAGGGTCACTTTTTGGGGTTTTCTTTCTAGGGGTACCTCAGAGTCTCTTCAAATGTGACATGGCACCCGAATACCATACCAGCAAAATTTGTCCTCCAAAAACAATATTGCGCCGAATTCATTCTAAGCCTGCAGTGTGCCATACGGAAGTTTATGACCACATATGCGGTGTTGTCATATTCAGGACAAAATGAATAACAAATAGTGGGGTGCATTTTCTCCTGTTATCCCTTATAAAATGAAAAATGTTGGTCCTAAATAGTGTTGATCACAAATATTCCGAATTGCGTATTTTAATCGCAAATATTGGCATATCGAGAATTCGCAAATATTTTGAATATTGCAAAATATATTCATAATCGCGAATATCTGTGTTTTTTTTTTTTTAACCACCTCAGCTCCCCTACCTTAAACACCCTTAATGACCAGGCCACTTTTTACATTTCTGACCTACACTACTTTCACCGTTTATTGCTCGGTCTTGCAACTTACCACCCAAATGAATTTACCTCCTTTTCTTCTCACTAATAGAGCTTTCATTTGTGTATTTCATTGCTGCTGACATTTTTTACTTTTTTTTGTTATTAATCGAAATTTAACGTTTTTTTTCAAAAAAATTAAATTTTTTACTTTCAGTTGTAAAATTTTGCAAAAAAAACGACATCCATATATAAATTTTTGCTCTAAATTTATTGTTCTACATGTCTTTGATAAAAAAAAAAATGTTTGGGTAAAAAAAAAAAATGGTTTGGGTAAAAGTTATAGCAATTACCAACTATGGTACAAAAATGTGAATTTCGCTTTTTGAAGCAGCTCTGACTTTCTGAGCACCTGTCATGTTTCCTGAGGTTCTACAATGGCCCGATAGTACAAACACCCCACAAAAGACCCCATTTCGGAAAGTAGACACCCTAAGTGTATTCGCAGATGGGCATAGTGAGTTATAGAACTTTTTATTTTTTGTCACAAGTTAGCGGAAAATGATGATTGTTATATTTTTTTTTTCTTACAAAATCTCTTATTCCACTGACAAAAAATAGAAACTTCCATGAACTCACTATGCCCATCACGAAATACCTTGGGGTGTCTTCTTTCCAAAATGGGGTCACTTGTGGGGTAGTTATACAGCCCTGGCATTTTAGGGCAGTATAGAGAAATATCTGAAGAAATATCTTGGCAAAAGACAACTTTTTCCCATTTTTTATACAAAGTTGGCATTTGACCAAGATATTTTATCTCACCCAGCATGGGTATATGTAAAATGACACCCCAAAACACATTCCCCAACTTCTCCTGAGTACAGCAATACCAGATGTGTGACACTCTTTTTTAGCCTAGGTGGGCAAAGGGGCCCACATTCCAAAGAGCACCTTTCGGATTTCACCGGCCATTTTTTACAGATTTTGATTTCAAACTACTTCGCACGCATTAGGGCCCCTAGAATGCCAGGGCAGTATAACTACCCCACAAGTGACCCCATTTTGGAAAGAAGACATCCCAAGGTATTTCGTGATGGGTATAGTGAGTTCATGGAAGTTTTTATTTTTTGTCACAAGTTAGTGGAATATGAGACTTTGTAAGAAAAAAAAAATCTAAAAAAAAAATCATAATTTTCCGCTAACTTGTGACAAAAAATAAAAAATTCTAGGAACTCGCCATGCCCCTCACGGACTACCTTGGGGTGTCTTCTTTCCAAAATGGGGTCACTTGTGGGGTAGTTATACTGCCCTGGCATTCTAGGGGCCCTAATGTGTGGTAAGTAGTTTGAAATCAAAATGTGTAAAAAATGACCTGTGAAATCCTAAATGTGGGCCCCTTTGCCCACCTAGGCTGCAAAAAAGTGTCACACATGTGGTATTGCCGTACTCAGGAGAAGTTGGGCAATGTGTTTTGGGGTGTCATTTTACATATACCCATGCTGGGTGAGATAAATATCTTGGTCAAATGCCAACTTTGTATAAAAAAATGGAAAAAGTTGTCTTTTGCCAAGATATTTCTCTCACCCAGCATGGGTATATGTAAAATGACACCACAAAACACATTGCCCAACTTCTCCTGAGTACGGCAATACCAGATGTGTGACACTTTTTTGCAGCCTAGGTGGGCAAAGGGGCCCACATTCCAAGAAGCACCTTTCGGATTTCACCGGCCATTTTTTACAGATTTTGATTTCAAACTACTTCGCACGCATTAGGGCCCCTAGAATGCCAGGGCAGTATAACTACCCCACAAGTGACCCCATTTTGGAAATAAGACATCCCAAGGTATTTCGTGATGGGCATAGTGAGTTCATGGAAGTTTTTATTTTTTGTCACAAGTTAGTGGAATATGAGACTTTGTAAGGAAAAAAATAAATTAAAATAAATCATCATTTTCCGCTAACTTGCCATGCCCCTCACGGAATACCTTGGGGTGTCTTCTTTCCAAAATGGGGTCACTTGTAGGGTAGTTATACTGCCCTGGCATTCTAGGGGCCCTAATGTGTGGTAAGTAGTTTGAAATCAAAATCTGTAAAAAATGGCCGGTGAAATCCTAAAGGTGCTCTTTGGAATGTGTGCCCCTTTGCCCACCTAGGCTGCAAAAAAGTGTCACACATCTGGTATTGCCGTACTCAGGAGAAGTTGGGGAATGTGTTTTGGGGTGTCATTTTACATATACCCATGCTGGGTGAGAGAAATATCTTGGCAAAAGACAACTTTCCCCATTTTTTTTAACAAAGTTGGCATTTGACCGAGATATTTCTCTCACCCAGCATGGGTATATGTAAAATGACACCCCAAAACACATTCCCCAACTTCTCCTGAGTATGGCAATACCACATGTGTGACACTTTTTTGCAGCCTAGATGCGCAAAGGGGCCCACATTCCTTTTAGGAGGGCATTTTTTAGACATTTGGATCCCAGACTACTTCGCACGCTTTAGGGCCCCTAAAATGCCAGGGCAGTATAAATACCCCACATTTGACCCAATTTTGGAAAGAAGACACCCCAAGGTATTCAATGAGGGGCATGGCGAGTTCATAGAATTTTATTTTTTTGCCACAAGTTAGCGGAAATTGATATTTTTTTGTTTTTTCTTACAAAGTCTCCCTTTCCGCTAACTTGGGACAAAAATTTCAATCTTTCATGGACTCAATATGCCCCTCAGTGAATACCTTGGGGTGTCTTCTTTCCAAAATGGGGTCATTTGTGGGGTGTTTGTACTGCCCTGGCATTTGAGGGTCTCCGCAATCATTACATGTATGGCCAGCATTAGGAGTTTCTGCTATTCTCCTTATATTGAGCATACGGGTAATAAGATTTTTTTTTTCCGTTCAGCCTCTGAGCTGAAAGAAAAAATGAACGGCACAGATTTCTTCATTCGCATCGATCAATGTGGATGAAAAAATCTCTGCCAAAAAAAAAAAAAAGGAGGGGAAAGGCGTCTGCCAGGACATAGGAGCTCCGCCCAACATCCATACCCACTTCAGCTCGTATGCCCTGGCAAACCAGATTTCTCCATTCACATCAATCGATGTGGATGAATAAATCATTGCCGGGATTTTTTTTTTTTTTTATATATACAAAGTGTTTGCCAAAGTATATGAACACCGCCGCCTCCTCAGCTCATATGCCTCGGCAAACGTATCTTTTACTGCAGAGGAGAAATCTCGTCTTGCAGCGCCGCATACACCGACTTTTGTGTAATGTGTCAGAATGCACATCAGTGCTGCAGCTAGTCAATCGGTTGGGCCACCTGGAAGGTAAAAAAAAGAAAAAAGAAAAAACCAGGCCGCAACGCAATAAATTTATTAACTTTATAATAACTTTTGAACAGAACATATAAACTTTATTGAACTGAACGTTACTTTTTTACTTACCGGTGTTTTTTTGTTTGTTTTTCCCTTTATAGGACAAACCTCTCCTTCCCCATGGGACAATGTGCAAAGCGCAAATCGCCCAAAGATGTGGCGAAGTACATTATGCACTTTATCCCAGGTGAAAGGAGAGGTTTGCAGCAGCTGTAAGTAAAAGGGCCCTAATAGCCCTGTGTGCCTGTCCTGTGAGATGCAATCCCTATGCTAAGTGTACCTGTGTGTGGTACTTCCGGAAACACTCCCCTAAGCATAGGGCAGGGTGGTCAGGGCAGTCAGGACAGAAATAGCGGGTGTCACGCCTTATTCCACTCCTGCTACAGACACGACATTTTTTTCGGGGTGACGGCTGGGTTGAGGTACCAGAAACGACATTGGGGAAATGTCGCTCGTGTAGACGGCACACTACACTGGTGGTTGGGGCCACGGAACCTCCTGGATACAGGAGGTTCTCGATGATCTCTTCCTGAAATTTGAGGAAGGATCCTGTTCTCCCAGCCTTACTGTAGAGAACAAAACTATTATAGGCAGCCAATTGAATTAAATATACAGACACCTTCTTATACCAGCGTCTGGTGCGTCGGGAAACTAAATAGGAAGCCAACATCTGGTCATTGAAGTCCACCCCTCCCATGAGCGCATTATAGTCGTGGACTGAGAGGGGCTTTTCAATGACACGGGTTGCCCGTTCTATTTGTATTGTCGTGTCTGCGTGAATGGAGGAGAGCATGTAAACGTCACGCTTGTCTCTCCATTTCACCGCGAGCAGTTCTTCGTTACACAAGGCAGCCCTCTCCCCCCTTGCAAGATGGGTGGAAACGAGCCGTTGGTGGATGCCCCGGCGACTAGGTCGCACGGTGCCACAGCAGCCAATCTGTTCTAGTAACAAATGCCTGAAGAGGGGCACACTTGTGTAAAAATTGTCCACATAAAGATGGTACCCCTTGCCAAATAAGGGTGACACCAAGTCCCAGACTGTCTTCCCACTGCTCCCCAGGTAGTCAGGGCAACCGACCGGCTCCAGGGTCTGATCTTTTCCCTCATAGATCCGAAATTTGTGGGTATAGCCTGTGGCCCTTTCACAGAGCTTATACAATTTGACCCCATACCGGGCTTGGGATGTATTGTTTGAAGCCAAGGCGCCCGGTAAAATTTATAAGGGACTCGTCTATGCAGATGTTTTGCTCAGGGGTATACAAATCTGCAAATTTCTGGTTGAAGTGGTCTATGAGGGGCTGAATTTTGTGGAGCCGGTCAAAAGCTGGGTGGCCTCTGGGACGAGAGGTGCTGTTGTCCTAAAAGTGCAGGAAACGCAGGATGGTCTCAAATCGTGTCCTGGACATAGCAGCAGAGAACATGGGCATGTGATGAGTTGGGTTCGTGGACCAATATGACCGCAATTCATGCTTTTTGGTTAGACCCATGTTCAGGAGAAGGCCCAGAAAAATTTTAATTTTGGAAACTTGGACTGGTTTCCACCGGAAAGGCTGGGCATAAAAGCTTCCCGGGTTACCTCCTTTTCTTCTCACTAATAGAGCTTTCATTTGGTGGTATTTCATTGCTGCTGACATTTTTACTTTTTTTGTTATTAATCGAAATTTAACGATTTTTTTGCAAAAAAAGGACATTTTTCACTTTCAGTTGTAAAATTTTGCAAAAAAAACGACATCCATATATAAATTTTGCTCTAAATTTAACATTCTACATGTCTTTGATAAAAAAAAAAATGTTTGGGTAAAAAAAAAAATGGTTTGGGTAAAAGTTATAGCGTTTACAAACTATGGTACAAAAATGCGAATTTCCGCTTTTTGAAGCAGCTCTGACTTTCTGAGCACCTGTCATGTTTCCTGAGGTTCTACAATGCCCAGACAGTACAAACACCCCACAAATGACCCCATTTCGGAAAGTACACACCCTAAGGTATTCGCTGATGGGCATAGTGAGTTCATAGAACTTTTTATTTTTTGTCACAAGTCATTCAAAACACATTCCTCAACTTCTCCTGAATACAGAGATACCAGATGTGTGACACTTTTTTGCAGCCTAGGTGGGCAAAGGGGCCCATATTCCAAAGAGCACCTTTCGGATTTCACAGGTCATTTTTTACAGAATTTGATTTCAAACTCCTTACCACACATTTGGGCCCCTAGAATGCCAGGGCAGTATAACTACCCCACAAGTGACCCCATTTTGGAAAGAAGGCACCCCAAGGTATTCCGTGAGGGGCATGGCGAGTTCCTAGAATTTTTTATTTTTTGTCACAAGTTAGTGGAAAATGATGATTTTTTATTTTTTTATTTTTTTCATACAAAGTCTCATATTCCACTAACTTGTGACAAAAAATAAAAACTTCCATGAACTCACTATGCCCATCAGCGAATACCTTGGGGTCTCTTCTTTCCAAAATGGGGTCACTTGTGGGGTAGTTATACTGCCCTGGCATTCTAGGGGCCCAAATGTGTGGTAAGGAGTTTGAAATCAAATTCAGTAAAAAATGACCTGTGAAATCCGAAAGGTGCTCTTTGGAATGTGGGCCCCTTTGCCCACCTAGGCTGCAAAAAAGTGTCACACATCTGGTATCTCCGTACTCAGGAGAAGTTGAGGAATGTGTTTTGGGGTGTCTTTTCATATACCCATGCTGGGTGAGATAAATATCTTGGTCAAATGCCAACTTTGTATAAAAAAAATGGGAAAAGTTGTCTTTTGCTAAGATATTTCTCTCACCCAGCATGGGTATATGTAAAATGTGTGGTAAGTAGGTAAATGACCTGTGAAATCCGAAAGGTGCTCTTTGGAATGTGGGCCCCTTTGCCCACAAAGGCTGCAAAAAAGTGTCACACATCTGGTATTGCCGTAATTAGGAGAAGTTGGGCAATGTGTTTTGGGGTGTCATTTTATATATACCCATGCTGGGTGAGATAAATCTCGGTCAAATGCCAACTTTGTATAAAAAAATGGGAAAAGTTGTCTTTTGCCAAGATATTTCTCTCACCCAGCATGGGTATATGTAAAATGACACCCCAAAACACATTGCCCAACTTCTCCTGAGTACGGTGATACCAGATGTGTGACACCAGATGTGTGACACTTTTTTGCAGCCTAGGTGGGCAAAGGGGCCCACATTCCAAAGAGCACCTTTAGGATTTCACCGGCCATTTTTTACAGATTTTGATTTCAAACCACTTCTCACGCATTCGGGCCCCAAAAATGCCAGGGCAGTATAACTACCCCACAAGTGACCCCATTTTGGAAAGAAGACACCCCAAGGTATTTCGTGATGGGCATAGTGAGTTCATGGAAGTTTTTATTTTTTGTCACAAGTTAGTGGAATATGAGACTTTGTATGAAAAAAAAAAAAAAAAAAAAATCATAATTTTCCACTAACTTGTGACAAAAAATAAAAAATTCTAGGAACTCGCCATGCCCCTCACGGAA
Source organism: Bufo bufo (assembly GCF_905171765.1). Lineage (NCBI taxonomy): Eukaryota > Metazoa > Chordata > Amphibia > Anura > Bufonidae > Bufo > Bufo bufo. The sequence goes on from NC_053389.1 coordinate 350,136,420, forward strand.
TACCTTGGGGTGTCTTCTTTCCAAAATGGGGTCACTTGTGGGGTAGTTATACTGCCCTGGAATTTTCCAGGGGCCCTAATGTGTGGTAAGTAGGTAAATGACCTGTGAAATCCGAAAGGTGCTCTTTGGAATGTGGGCCCCTTTGCCCACCTAGGCTGCAAAAAAGTGTCACACATCTGGTATTGCCGTACTCAGGAGAAGTTGGGCAATGTGTTTTGGGGTGTCATTTTATATATACCCATGCTGGGTGAGATAAATCTCGGTCAAATGCCAACTTTGTATAAAAAAATGGGAAAGTTGTCTTTTGCCAAGATATTTCTCTCACCCAGCATGGGTATATGTAAAATGACACCCCAAAACACATTGCCCAACTTCTCCTGAGTACGGTGATACCAGATGTGTGACACTTTTTTGCAGCCTAGGTGGGCAAAGGGGCCCAAATTCCTTTTAGGAGGGCATTTTTAGACATTTGGATACCAGACTTCTTCTCACGCTTTGGGGCCCCTAAAATGCCAGGGCAGTATAAATACCCCACATGTGACCCCATTTTGGAAAGAAGACACCCCAAGGTATTCAATGAGGGGCATGGCGAGTTCATTGAAAAAAAAAAATTTGGCACAAGTTAGCGGAAATTGATTTTTTGATTTTGTTCTCACAAAGTCTCCCTTTCCGCTAACTTGGGACAAAAATTTCAATCTTTCATGGACTCAATATGCCCCTCAGCGAATACCTTGGGGTGTCTTCTTTCCAAAATGGTGTTATTTGTGGGGTGTTTGTACTGCCCTGGCATTTAAGGGTCTCCGCAATCATTACATGTATGCCCAGCATTAGGAGTTTCTGCTATTCTCCTTATATTGAGCATACGGGTAATGAGATTTTTTTTTTCCTTTTAGCCTCTGGGCTGAAAGAAAAAAATGAACGGCACAGATTTCTTCATTCGCATGGATCAATGTGGATGAAAAAATCTCTGCCAAAAAAAGAAAAAGGAGGGGAAAGGCGTCTGCCAGGACATAGGAGCTCCGCCCAACATCCATACCCACTTCAGCTCGTATGCCCTGGCAAACCAGATTTCTCCATTCACATCAATCGATGTGGATGAATAAATCATTGCCGGGATTTTTTTTTTTTATATATACAAAATGTTTGCCAAAGTATATGAACACCGCCACCTCCTCAGCTCATATGCCTCGGCAAACATATCTTTTACTGCAGAGGAGAAATCTCGTCTTGCAGCGCCGCATACACCGACTTGCGTGTAATCTGACAGCAGCGCAATGCTTCTGTCCGAATGCACATCAGTGCTGCAGCTGGTCGATCGGTTGGTCCACCTGGAAGGTAAAAAAAAACAAAACAAAAAAGAAAAAACCCGGCCGCAAAGCAATAACTTTATTAACTTTAGAACAGAACATATTAACTTTTTTAACTTTTTTACTTACCGGTAATTTTTTTTTTGTTTAGTTTTTTTTACCTTTATAGAACAAACCTCTCCTTCCCCATGGGACAATGTGCAAAGCGCAAATCGCCCAAAGATGTGGCGAAGTACGTTATGCACTTTATCCCAGGTGAAAGGAGAGGTTTGCAGCAGCTGAGAGTAAAAGGGCCCTAATAGCCCTGTGTGCCTGTCCTGTGAGATGCAATCCCTATGCTAGGTGTACCTGTGTGTGGTACTTCCGGAAACACTCACCAAAGCATAGGGCAGGGTGGTCAGGACAGTCAGGACAGAAATAGCGGGTGTCACGCCTTATTCCACTCCTGCTACAGACACGACATCTTTTTCGGGGTGACGGTTGGGTTGAGGTACCAGGAACGACACTGGGGAAATGTCGCTCGTGTAGACGGCTAACTACACTGGTGGATGGGGCCACGGAACCTCCTGGGTAAAGGAGGTTCTCGATGATCTCTTCCTGGAATTTGAGTAAAGATCGTGTTCTCCCAGCCTTACTGTAGAGAACAAAACTATTGTACAGCGCCAATTGAATTAAATATACAGACACCTTCTTATACCAGCGTCTGGTTCTGCGGGAAACTAAATACGGAGACAACATCTGGTCATTGAAGTCCACCCCTCCCATGAGCGCATTATAGTCGTGGACACAGAGGGGCTTTTCAATGACACGGGTTGCTCGCTCAATTTGGATTGTCGTGTCTGCGTGAATGGAGGAGAGCATGTAAACGTCACGCTTGTCTCTCCATTTCACCGCGAGCAGTTCTTCGTTACACAAGGCAGCCCTCTCCCCCCTTGCAAGACGGGTGGTTACAAGCCGTTGGGGGAAGCCCACGCGACTAGTTCGCGCGGTGCCACAGGTGAAAATCCGTTCTAGAAACAAATGCCTAAAGAGGGCCACACTTGTGTAAAATTGTCCACATAAAGATGGTACCCCTTGCCGAATAAGGGTGACACCAAGTCCCAGACTGTCTTCCCACTGCTCCCCAGGTAGTCAGGGCAACCGACCGGCTCCAGGGTCTGATCTTTTCCCTCATAGATCCGAAATTTGTGGGTATAGCCTGTGGCCCTTTCACAGAGCTTATACAATTTGACCCCATACCGGGCACGCTTGCTTGGGATGTACTGTTTGAAGCCAAGGCGCCCGGTAAAATGTATTAGGGACTCGTCTACGCAGATGTTTTGCTCGGGGGTATACAAATCTACAAATTTCTGGTTGAAGTGGTCTATGAGGGGCCGAATTTTGTGGAGCCGGTCAAAAGCTGGGTGGCCTCTGGGACGGGAGGTGGTGTTGTCGCTAAAATGCAGGAAACGGAGGATGGCCTCAAATCGTGCCCTGGACATAGCAGCAGAGAACATGGGCATGTGATGAATCGGGTGCGTTGACCAATATGACCGCAATTCATGCTTTTTTGTCAGGCCCATGTTGAGGAGAAGGCCCAAAAGAATTTTAAGTTCGGAAACTTGGACTGGTTTCCACCGGAAAGGCTGGGCATAAAAGCTTCCCGGGTTGGCGGATATAAATTGTGTGGCATACTGGTTGGTCTCTGCCACGACTAAGTCCAAGAGCTCCGCAGTCAAGAACAGCTCAAAAAATCCCAGGGCCGAACCGATTTGAGCCGTCTCAACCCGAACTCCAGACTGGGCGGTGAAAGGGGGAACTACAGGTGCGGCTGAAGTTGGTGACTGCCAATCAGGGTTTGCCAGCACCTCAGGGATTCTAGGGGCTCTACGGGCCTGTCTGTGCGGTGGCTGCGACGGGGTAACTAGTGCACGTGCCACCGTACCAGCTTCAACTGCCCTTCTGGTGCTCGCAACGTCACCATGTTGTACGGCAGTGCTGGTACTAGGTCCAGGGAGGGCTGCGGTGCTGGTGTATGCCTCACCACGTGATCCGGCAGCGACAGCCCCACTCTGCTGCTCTTGAAGCGGATCCTGCATGACCTGTGGTCTAGCGACACGGGGCCGGGTACGATGGTGCGGCCAGGGACCTCCACCTCCTCGTCCGAACTTTGGGTCAGAGAGCCACTGCTTTCCACAGGTTCATATTCTGACCCGCTAGATTCATCAGATGAGGGTTCCCACTCCTCATCCGACTGGGTCAGAATCCTGTAGGCCTCTTCAGAAGAATACCCCCTGTTTGACATTTTGGACTACTAAATTTAGGGGTATTCCCTGAGACTACCCAAGAAAAAAAGCAAGCCTGTCTTACAAAGGGGAGGCTAGCGAAGTACCGGAGGCCGCTGCGGTTGATAAAAAATATCAAAACAAATTTTTTTATCGCCGCAGTGCGTGTAAAATGAATGTGCAGTGATCAAAAAATATATATTTTTTGTCACTGCGGTGGGGCGGGCGTGGGTGAACGCACGTGTGGGCGACCGATCAGGCCTGATCGGGCAAACACTGCGTTTTGGGTGGAGGGCGAACTAAAGTGACACTAATACTATTATAGATCTGACCGTGATTAGTTTTGATCACTTACAGATACTATAAAAGTACAAATGCTGATTAGCGATACGCTATTCAGCGAATAAAAGTGACTGCGGTGCGGTGGGGTGGGCGCTAACTGACGCTAACTACCTAACCAAGGGGCCTAAACTATCCCTAAAACCTAACAGCCAATACCAGTGAAAAAAAAAAGTGACAGTTTACACTGATCACTTTTTTTCCTTTCACTAGTGATTGACAGGGGCGATCAAAGGGGTGATCAAAGGGTTAATTGGGGTGCAGGGGGGTGATCAGGGGCTAAGGTGTAGTGTTGGTGTACTCACAGTTCAGTCTGCTTCTCTGCTGGATCCAACCGACGAAAAGGACCAGCAGAGAAGCAGAGAAGCCATATAACAGATCATATTTACTAATATGATCTGTTATATGACTTTTGATTGGATTTTTTGAAAATCGCCAGCCTGCCAGCCAATGATCGTTGCTGGCAGGCTGGTGACGAACTTCTTCTTTGAATTTTGCCGGCCCGCGATGCGCATGCGCGGGCCGGCTTTGAGCGAAATCTCGCGTCTCGCGAGATGACGCGTATATGCGTGATTGTGCGCAGCGCTGCCACCTCCGGAACGCGAATCTGCGTACAGCGGTCCGGAGGTGGTTAAATACCAGTTTATGCAAATTTTTATGCAAATTTTTGCAATCAAGAAAATAATGCCTGGAGATCACGAATTTGCGAATTCTCGAATATATGACGAATATTCGCCCAAAATATTCGCGAAATATCGCAAATTCGAATATTGCCCCTGTCGCTCATCACTAGTCCTAAAGTGACTTTTTCTTGTAAAGTTTAGAATTTTTCATTTTCACGACCAAGTGTTTCTTTTTTCTAAGAAACAAAGTGCTCCCTACCCCCTTGAAATATTTCTTGAGGGATGTAGTTTCCAACATGGTGTAACTTTTTGGAGGTTTACACTGTAGGGGTGCATCAGGAGGTATTCAAATGCAACATGGGTCCAGCAAATCCTGCCCTCCAAAAGACATATGGTGCTCCTTCCCTTCTGAGCCCTGCAGTGTGGCCACACAGCAGTTTACAACCACATATGGTGTGTTTATGTAAACTGCAGAATGAGAAAAATAAATATTCGGGTTTGATTGGTTGTAAAACCTTGCTGTTTCACAGGAAAATTGGTTTTAAATTGAAAATTTGCAAAGAAAAGTAAAATTTTGAAATGTCCTCTCTATTTTCCTTAACCACTTCCCGTCCGCCCATAGGATATAAACGTCCTATGGGTGGACCTCTATTTCTGAAAGCACGTTTTAGAACGTCCTTTCAGAAATAGCAGCTGCACGCTAATCGTGCAGCTGCTGATCGGGTTGCCCGCTGTCAGTGACAGCAGGGCAACCCAGAGAGAAGGCAGGGACAGTGCCCAGGTGTCCCTGCCTTCTGGATCGCTGCGTACACAGCGCTCACCGAGCGCTGTGTATGCAGAGCAGGAAGCGCTATGCGCTTCCTGTTCAGGCCCGGCGGTCATGTGACCGCCGGGACCGGAGAGTGCAGGAGCTGTGTGAGTTCTTTCAGAGACCTCGATCAGCCCTGCTCTGAGGCTGTACAGCGCTGGATTGCAGCTGTACAGCCTCTCTAGGGGTGCATTTCTTCTGTAACTGGGGCTACTATGTCAGCCCCAGTTTCAGGAGAAATCAACAGTGAAAAAAAAAAGAAAAAGTGAAGCAAATGTCCCCCAGAGGTCTTGTATGACCTTATGGGGGACGAAAAGTGTAAAAAAAATAAAGGGTTGAAAAAATAAAATAAAAAAAAGTTTCACATGTAAAAAAAAAAAAAGTCCCCAAGTAAGGAATAAAAAAAAAATTGAAAAAATAGAAAAAAATAAAATAGACATATTTGGTATTGCCGCGTCCGTAAAAACCATCTCTATAAAAATATCACATGACCTAACCCCTCGGATGAACACCGTAAAAAAAAAAAAAAAAAACTGTGTCAAAACAAGCAATTTTTGTCACCTTGCATCACAAAAGGTGCAACACCAAGTGATCAAAAACGCTATGTCCCACAAAATGGTACCAATAAAACCGTCACCTCATCCCGCAAAAAATGAGCCCCTACATAAGAAAATCTCTCAAAAAATAAAAAAACTATAGCTCTTAGAACATGGAGACACTAAAACATCATTTTTTTGGTTTCAAAAATGCTATTATTGTGTTAAAGTTAAACAAATAAAAAAAGTATACATATTAGGTATTGCCGCGTCCGTAAAAACCAGCTCTATAAAGATATCACATGAGCTAACCCCTCGGGTGAACACCGTAAAAAAAAAAAAAAAAAAACGGTGTCAAAACAAGCAATTTTTGTCACCTTGCATCACAAAAGGTGCAACAACAAGTGATCAAAAAGGCGTATGTCCCACAAAATGGTACCAATAAAACCGTCACCTCATCCCGCAAAAAATGAGCCCCTACATAAGAAAATCTCTCAAAAAATAAAAAAAACTATAGCTCTCAGAACATGGACACATTAAAACATAATTTTTTTGTTTCAAAAATACTATTATTGTGTAAAACTTTAATAAATGAGAAAAAGTATACATATTAGGTATCGCCACGTCCGTAACAATCTGCTCTATAAAAATGTCACTTGACTGAACCCCTCAGATGAACGCTGTAAAAATAAATAAATAGAAACTGTGCTAAAACAACCAATTTTTTGGTCACCTTGCCCCATAAAGTGTTATAATGAATGATCAAAAAATCATATGTACCCAAAAATAGTACTAATAAAACTGGCACCTTATCCCCTAGTTTCCAAAATGGGGTCACTTCTTGGGAGTTTCTACTGTAAGGGTGCATCAGGGGGCTTCAAATGGGACATGGCATCTAAAAACCATGTGGAGTTCCTTTTCTTCTGCACCCTGCCGTGTGCCCATACAGCAGTTTATGACCACATGTGGGGTGTTTCTGTAAACCGCAGAATCTGGGTAATAAATATTGAGTTTTGTTTGGCTGTTAACCATCGATGTGTTAAAGAAAAAATTGGATTAAAATGGAAAATCTGCCAAAAAAGTAAAATTTAAAAAATTGATCTCCATTTTCCTTTAATTCTTGTGGAACGCATAAAGGGTTAGCAAAGTTTGTAAAATCGGTTTTGAATACCTTGAGGGGTGTAGTTTCTACAATGGGGTCATTTATGGGGGTATCCACTATGTAGGCCCCACAAAGTGACTTCAGACCTGAATTGCTTCTAAACTTCTAAGCCTTCTAACGTCCTAAAAAAATAAAATGACATTTCCAAAATGATGCCAACATAAAGTAGACATATGGGGAATGTTAAGTAATAAATATTTTATGAGGTATCACTTTCTGTTTTAAAAGCAGAGAAATTGAAATTTAGAAAATTGCGAATTTTTTTAATTTTTGGGTAAATTTGGGATTTTTTCATAAATAAAGGTGAAATATTTTGACTCAAATTTATGACTATCATGAAGTACAATGTGTCACGAGAAAACAATCTCTGAATGACTTGGATAAATAAAGGCGTTCCAAAGTTATTACCACATAAAGTGAGATATGTCAGTTTTGCAAAATTAGGCCTGGTCAGGAAGGGGGCAAATGGCCCAGATGGCAAGTGGTTAAATTCATGTAGGACACCTAAAGGGTTAACACAGTTTCTAAAACTAAAATTTTGAAAAATTTGAGGGGTGTAGTCTCTAAAACGGGGTCACTTATGGGTGGTTTCTATTATGTTATCCCCACAGAGTGACTTCATAACTAAATTTCTCAAATACAAAGTTGACGGCAGCATATCCTCCATGGTTCTTTATTCACAATGGGTCGATCAAAAAGTACAAAGTGCATAAATAGTGTAACATTTCAACTAATACATAGTCTTTCTCAAGCATAAAACAGAGTAAGCATTATATATTATAAATATTTATCTAGCTACAGTGCCTTGCAAAAGTATTCACCCCCTTGACTTTTTTGTATTTTGGTGCCTCACAACCTGGAATTGCCATGCATTGTTTGAGGATTTGCATCATTTAATTTACAGAACATGCCCACAACTTTGAAGATGTTTTATTTTTAAAATTGTGACGCAAACAACAAATAACAAATAGAACTAAATAACAGAAAAAGTCAATGTGCATAACTATTCACCCCCCCCCCTAAAGTCAATACTTTGTAGAGCCACCTTGTGCTGCAATTACAGCTCCAAGTCGCTTTAGATAAATCTCTATGAGCTTGCCACATCTTACCACTGAGATTTTTGCCCATTCCTCCTTGCAAAACTGCTCCAGCTCCTTCAAGTTGGACCATTTGCACTTGTGAACAGCAATCTTTAAGCCTGACCACAGATTTTCTAATGGAGTGAGATCTGAACTTTGATTTGGCCATTCCAACACATTTACATGTTTCCCCTTATACCACTCAAGTGTTGCTTTAGCAGTGTGTTTGGAGTCATTGTCCTGCTGGACGGTGAACCTCCGCCCTAGCCTCAAATCATGCACAGAGTGGTACAGGTTTTGCTCAAGGATATCCCTGTATTTAGCACCATCCATCTTTCCCTCAACTCTGACCAGCTTCCCAGTGTCGGCTGCTGAAAAACATATCCACAGAATGATGCTGCCACCACCATGTTTCACTGTGGGGATGGTGTTCTTTGGGTGATGTGATGTGATGTGTTGGGTTTGCGACAGATGCTTTATTTGATGGCCGAAAAGTAAAATGTTTGTCTCATCAGACCAGAGCACCTTCCTCCATACATTTTGGGAGTCTCCCACATGCCTTTTCGCAAACTCACAATGTGCCTTTTTGTTTTTTGCTTAAAGTAATGGCTTTCTTCTGGCCACTCTGCCATGAATCCCAACTCAATGGAGCGTACGGCTTATTGTCGTCCTATGCTGTGGAACTCTGCAGCTCCTTGAGGGTTACCTTGGGTGTCTGTGCTGCCTCTCGGATTAATGCCCTCCTTGCCCAGTCCGTGAGTTTTGGTGGGCGGCCGTCTCTTGGCAGCTTTGCTGTTGTGCCATGTTATTTCCATTTGGTTATGATTGATGATCCCCAGGAGCACCATCAAATCTAAGATTTGGATATTTTTTTTATAACCTAACCCTGACTTATACTTCTCAACAACATTGTCCCTTACTTGTTTGGAGAGTTCATTGGTCTTCATGGCATTGTTTGGTTAGTGATGCCTCTAGTTTAGGTGTTGCAGCCTCTGGGGCCTTTCAAAAAAGGTTTGTATATGTAATGACAGATCATGTGACACTTAGATTGCGCACAAGTGGACATCATGTCACTAATTATGTGACTTTTGAACGTAATTAGTTGCACCAGAGCTTTTATGGGCTTCCTAACAAGTGGGGTGAATACATGCCAATTTTCTGTTTTCTATTTCTAAGCAATAGTTTTATTCATATATTTTTCTCATTTCACTTTACCAACTTAGACTATTGTGTTCTGTTCATCACATAAAATTCTGATTAACAAAATATTGAACTTAAGGCTGTAATGTAACAAAACACGAAAAAAGTCAAGGGGGGTGAATACTTTTGCAAGGCACTGTATCTATCTGTCTATCTAATGGCCTTTTTTGCACATGTCTATCTAATAAAGAGGGAAAAGTGGCGAGCAGCACAGCAGTAGATGAGTAAAACGGAGTGCCAGCGGCTGGAGAGGCGGTCCACCAACCAGACAATGTAGATAAAATAAACTCCACGGCACTTTCAAAAATAAAGGTGCGTTTATTCACCAAATAAAAGCGATGTTTCGGCTCGCTCAATGAAACCTTTCTCAAGCAGTGATAATAGCAAAAATAGTGCTCCATACAAGTATAAATACGTTTGCACATTGTAATTACTAATTATCAAAAATTAATCAATTAATGTGAATAATAAACATAATAATGTTAAATAGTGATAATTTAATACTCCATATAACTCTCAATCATGAAATATAAAGTGCTCAATTCATTTGTACTAAAATTCATAAATGAAATAAAATTTAAGATACCCAATCATGATTAAATAAATAAATAAATCTGTAAAGTGCCAAAATGAAAACAGAATTATGTAACTAAAACCATGTGTGAGGTGCCAGGTTTAATGGTTAAAAACATAATTGATAAAAGAGAGAGGGAGGATCTATACTAACCAGCATGGTATCACATATATACACAGCGTCTCCAGTTACAGACTGCACATGTCCGGTCTAAGATAAAAGAAGGAGAGCATGCCCAGGAACGTGATACTATGAGATCACGTGACTGCATCTTAATGTGAAGTGCAAAGTGGAACGAAAACAGAAGGGGAAGCGCTTCAGCTCACGTGAGCATTCAACGTCATGTGATACTTACTGAACAGTCACATGGCCAATATATTGAAAAGTAGATGAGAGAATTATAATTAGTTAAAGGGGTTGTCCGGGTTCAGAGACCCTTATTTTTACCCAGGCAGCCCCCCTGAGGCTAGCATCGGAGCATCTCATGCGTCTCTTTTGTTTTCAATAACACACTGTCGGGCGGAAACTTTTTGCCGTTTTACTGGCTAGGGCAGCGCTGCCCACTGCATCAGTGCCGGTGGCGTCACCGGGCTCCCTGGCAGCCCGGGTACGTCATCGGATCTCCACAAAATCCCTTTGCCCTGCTCAAGTCAGGGGGGCTGCTGGGGTGAAAATGGAGGTATGTCCGGGTTCAGCTCTGAACCCGGACAACCCCTTTAAATAACATTAAACGTCCATGTGGGTACAACCATTATCCTTAGTGATTACCAAACATTGATGTATAACAAAAAATAAATATAGAAAAGAGGGATGCAAGGAAAAATTCATGATCATAAATATTTTGGCGATCGGAACAGCGTGGACCGGCATCGGACCACACACTGTGACTGCACCACATAAGAAAATGGGCACCAATGCCAGACGCACCGTCAGAGGTGTAGAGCACATATGTGTCAGTTATCAATTGGGACATAATAATAAAATTAAATAATGGCATGGGATACATTGGTTGCATTTTGATGCACAGGGATCATTGGACACAAACAAAACCACCTGTGGGGATCACACCAAATTTTTGGCAAGAGAGCCCCACATATATGTTGACCATCAACCATAATGTAAAAAAAAGGAACAGATCACAAATTAAACCACGCATCACATACTTCTAATACAAAAAGGAATATTTTATTAACAGAATAAATGGTAATGGGAAGACGACACATGAACCAATAATACAATAAGGCTAGTTTCACACTAGCGGCAAGGGACTCCGGCAGGCTGTTCCGGCGGGTAAAACAGCCTGTCGGATCTGTCCTGCCGCTAGTGAACGCATGTCCCCGGACTACCGCTCCGGCCCCATTGACTATAATGGTGGCGGGGCGGAGTTCCGGCGGCAGCACGGCAGCGCATGCCGTACTTTTATTCCGGCGGCCTCTCGGCATGCCACCGGATCTCTGCCCCGCCCCAAATAAAGTCAATGGGGCTTTATGGACTAAGTAGTAGGGCATGTAGGGAATACATGGGGGATATCCCTGCACTTAGTATTATTTCTGGGTGCTGCTCTGTTGCACCACTGTGGCCCCCGTTACATTCTCCTGCGTTGTATGCTAAGGAACAGCATCGGAACACCAGGAGGAGACATCAGCTTTTCTCCCTGGGCTTTCCTTCTACCTGGCTGTAGCGATGTCCAATCACAGCGCAGAATGTCACAGCCAGGGAGAAGGTGAGTTTTTTTCTCCCTGGCTGTGACCTTCTGCGCTGCGATTGGACAGCGCTAAAGGGAGAAGCAACGTCCACAGAGAAAAGCGTATGTCTCCTCCCTGGTGTTCCGATGCTGCTATTCAGCTTACAGGGTGGGAGAATGTAACGGGGGCCACAGCGAAGCAACAGAGCGGCGCCCAGAAATAATACGAAGTGTAGGGACATCCCCCATATATGCCCTACGTGTCCTACTACTTAGTTAATAAATATGGACCCATGAAAGGTCCTCCAGTGGCCAGCAGTGTTCAAGAGGCTGTTGCCTTGGGCCCCCCAGGAGCAACTGGGCCCGGGGCAGCTGCCCCTTTTTCCCCGCGTTAAAGACGGCCCTGCTCCTCACCAGCAATTTATTTATTTATTGAATCTGTGTTGCGTGATGTACATGCCCTAAAAAACGTGAATAGGTCAAGGTACTGCCACCCCAACATGTCTGTTTTGGAGTGGTGTGCATTGGATGAGTTGGTCCATGACCACAGCATCACCATCAAGCCTGCTGACAAGGGTGATGCAGTTGTGGTCATGGACACACAACAATACAGCTATTGTAACCACCTACATTTTTTTTGAGAATCCTTCCAATCAGGTGGAAAAAGACCAACCAGACGAGGTGGACGGAGGAGAAATAGAAACCAAAAGAACCAGGGGCAAGAAACCACAGAGAAAGGGGAACTGATAGAGACTGACACAAGTGGTAAATATTTCTTCACATGCTTTGTCGCAGGTACAACTTAAGCCCTTTGCCAATACCTTAAGTTGTACCTGCGACAAATTATGTGAGGAAATATTTACCACTTGTGTCAGTCTCTATCAGTTCCTCTTTCTCTGTGGTTTCTTGCCCCTGGTTCTTTTGGTTTCTATTTCTCCTCCGTCCACTTCGTCTGGTTGGTCTTTTTCCACCTGATTGGAAGGATTCTCTAAAAAAATGTAGGTTGTTACCTGGGTATGTTCTCCATGTGACAATTTTTTTGATGGTGTCTTCTTAGTAGATGGACGAAATTGCTTATTATTGGTTGTCCAGTTATATACTGACTTGTTATTCTCCAAAAAGGATTTAGATTTAGCTGTAAGTTGATATTCCTCCAAAGATAATAATAAAGAGATCAAAGTGGCCTCCAATGTGTCTCTCTTTTCCATGGTTACTGTCAAGTCCTTCTGTAAAAACTCCATATTAAGCAAAATCAGATCAAGTGAAAATTTGTTAGCAATAAGTTTTTATTTGGAACGAAAGTCGTTATCATGCATGTACATAGTTGGTTGTGAGTGAGCACGCATGCCCCTCGGTATACGCTGAGCTTTATAATATTCACTCAATGTAATTATATACAGTATATGTAAATGAGGCAAGTAAGGTGCTCAAGGGGATGTTACTAACATTTTTGGTGCCCAGCAACGTCCACTGTGAAGGAGCCCAGCACTGCCCACATCCTCCAAATCTCCTTGCTTCCCAACGTCACAAAGTTAGAGTGCCGTAATCTCGCAGCTAGCGCATTCGCAGTTCATTCCCTGAAGCTGATGCCAGCACAGGGAAGGAACACTATGCCAGCACTGACATACGGCGTACTCGCGCATGCGCGAGATTACGGCGCTCTAACTTTGTGATGTCGAGGAGCAAGGAGGAGATTCGGAGGGTGCTGGGCTCCTTCACAGTGGGCGTGCCCCTTGGGCACCTTACTGTCCTCATTTTATATATATGTAAATCGTTTTTTGACACAATAAAAGCACTGAGAGCTATGGGGAATGCATATTGCGGATGTGCTAGCGGAGATCTAGCAGCGCATGTCCGCAGCTCTATAGGCAAAATCCAGATGACAGAATCCCTTTAAGTGTAGTTCCAAGGCAAAAATTCGTTTTGGACACTAAGAGGAATTTGGAACATGTGACCAAACAGTAGGAGTGGTTAAAAAAAACTGCATCACCCTTAAAAGCATTCAAAATTCTATCTGCCTCATTTTGTGAGTACGAAAAAATATCTGGTGAAAACATATCCCCATTGGGACAAAAATTACCTTCTATATTCATGTTCCAATTGGCGTGCTTGCTTCCAATTGATCCAATAAACAATAAAGAGAAAAAGTGGCGAGCAGAACAGCAGTAAAACGGAAGTGAAAGCAGCTGCAGAGGTGATCTACCAACCAGACAATGTAGATAAAATAAACTCCACGGTACTTCCAAAAATAAAGGTGCTTTTATTCACAAAATAATAGCGAACGTTTCAGTCCGCTCAATGGAACCTTTCTCAAGCAGTGACAATAGCAAAAATGGTGCTCCATACAAGTATAAATACACGTGCACATCATAATTAGTAATTACAAACAATTAATCAATTAATGTGAATAATATACATGATATTGTTAAAAAAGTGATAATATCCCCTTCTGATTGATAGCTCTTTCTTGATTCTGTGGGTGGTGGTGCATGGACGTTCTTAATTGGTGGACCAAATTGTCTGGTTAAATACGATAATGAACGAAACTCCTCCGTGATAACTAGTTAAGCGAACCCTGGCGGTGAGGATTGTGTTGACCAGATTCTTGGATAGTGAGACTGCTGGTGAGCTGACCCTCTAAAAAAATTATATGCCAGGGCCTACAGGTGAGCTGACCCTGGAAAACATTATATGCGTGGGCCTGCAGGTGAGCTGACCCTGTAAAAGATTTTAGGTGCGGGCTTGCAGGTGAGCTGACCCTGTGAAAGATTGTAGGTGAGGGCCTGCTTGTGAGCTGACCCTCTAAAAGGTTGTAGGTGAGGGCCTGTTGGTGAGCTGACCCTTTAAAACATAATATGGGTGGGTCTGCTGGTTACCTAACCCTGTAAAAGATTTATGATGCGGGCCTGCTGGTGATTTGACCCTGTAAAAGATTTTGGGTGCAGGCCTGCTGGTGAGCTGACCCTGTAAAAGATTTTAGGTGCGGGCCTGCTGGTGAGCTGACCCTGTAAAAGATTGCAGGTGAGGGCCTGCTGGTGAGCTGACCCTGTAAAAAATTATATGCGAGGGCCTGCTGGTGAGCTGACCCTCTAAAAGGTTGTAGGTGAGGGCCTGCTGGTGAGTTGACACTCAAAAAAATTATATACGAGGGCCTATAGCTGAGCTGACCATGTAAAACATTGCGAGGGCATTATATGCGACAAATAAGCATGTTGATATGATGGAAGAGGAGAAGGAGGATGAGAAAAGGAAGATACAACCATATACCCTTGTTTGTGGTGGAAGGGGTGCATGGGAATACAGTGTATTCAGTACATTATAAACAACACATTTAAAGTGCCTTTATGTTCATCAGCTTTTCCCTGGTGGAGTCGAGAAGTCATGGTCAATACAGGCCTTGTTCATTTTAATAAGAGTCAACCTGTCAGCATTTTTTCACTTGACAGGTGGATACACTTATCTGTTATAATGCCACCAGCAGCACTAAATACCCGCTCAGACAAAACGCTGGCGGCAGGGCAGACCAGCACCTCCAAGGCGTAGAGCGCCAGTTCGTGCCACGTGTCCAGCTTGGACACCCAGTTGTTGTAAGGCACTGAGGGATCATTGAGGACGCTGACACGGTCTGCTATGTACTCCTGCACCATCTTCCAAAATGTTTCCCTCCTTGTGACAGTAGGCCGCACATCAGGGTGAGGGTGCTGGCGGGGTGTCTTGAAACTGTCCCAGGTTTTGGAGAGTATTGCCCTGCCTCTGTTGGAACTGCTGTGTGTTCCCCTTGTCTCCCCTCCTCGGTTGGCCAAGGAACTACGGACTCTGCCACCAGCATTGTCAGATGGAAATTTTTGTAGCAATTTTTCAACAAGGATCTTCTGGTATTGCACCGTTTTGCTCGTTCTCTCCACCAGAGGATTGAGAGATGAGAAGTTCTCTTTGTAGTGCGCACACTATGACCTGATGCTGCACGCTGTCAGGTGACAGTGCAGCGCGGGCCAGAGAACACAGGGGAGCGAGACCCGGACCCGGAGATGAAGAGGAGCCGCGGCGCAGGAGAGGTGAGGAGTTTTTTTATTTTATTCATCTGAGGTCTGATAGGGGTTAATAAAGTCAGTGAGGAGGGGGGCATGGTGTGGAAATTGGCATTTGGCACTAGTATATTATAAATGTAAATTATAAATTAATAAAGCCCTTAGTTGGTAGTCAATTTATAATTTACATTTATAATATACTAGGGCCAAATGAAAATTTCCACCACCTCAGTGACTACCAATTAATATATATTATGAGATATAAAATATCGGTATAAATTATCGGCTATCGGCCTGAAAATTCACAGATTATCCGTATTGGCTCTAAAAAATCAATATCGGTAGATCCCTACACTGGATGTCAGATATTTTTGGGATGCGCACACTTTACACTGGAAAAGTGGCGCAGCTAATGTCACTGTCCGCAGCGGACACTGGATGTCAGATATTTTTAGATGCGCACACTTAACACTGGAGATGTGGCGCAGCTAATGTCACTGTCCGCAGCAGCCTAACAATTCTACGCTATTTAGCGCAGGATGCGCTAAAAATAGATATTGCTGCCACACACAATAGTCCTTAACACGTTCAGGACCTTGGACGAGAATGCTCGTCCTAACTTGCAGGTACTTAACGCACTAGGACGAACAATTTCGTCCTGCAGTAAAACTGTCACTGTGAGTAAACACACAGTTGATAATAACTGAGCTACTTGTAATTCTCCTTCTCTAGTGCTGTGGCATCAAAGCTGTGGATTAGCCTGCCCTTCCTCCTCAGCTGCAGAGTTAACCCCTTCAGTACTCCTCACACCTCCATAGCCCTTCCTTAGTGCTATGTTTGGAGAGCTGTGTGACCAGTGAATGTCATTTACAAAATGATCCAAACATGAAGTAGACATATGGGAAATGTAAAGTAAACTATTTTAGGAGGTATTGCTATCTGTTTTAAAAGCAGAGACATAGAAATTTTGAAAATTACAAATTTTTCCAAATTTTTGGTAAATTTGGTATTTTGTTATAAATAAAAATGAAATATTTTGACTCAAATTTACCAGTGTCATGAAGTACAATGTGTGACGAGAAAACAATCTCAGAATGGCCTGGATAAGTAAAAGTGTTCCAAAGTTATTACCATATAAAGTGACCCTGGTCAAATTCGCAAAAAAATGGCCAGGTCCTTGAGGTGAAAAATGGCAGGGTCCTTAAGGGGTTAAAATGACTTTTGGGTCTCTGAAAAGTTTTGGTGGTAAAAATATTCTTAAATCACTCCCTACACTGTCTGTTCCTTCCTCAGCACAGCTCTCCCTGACTAAGAATGAGCCGAACATGCGTCATCGGGTGCTATATAGCACCTGATGATGTGTTCCGGCCAGCCTATCACTATAATGCCAGTAACCAACATGGCTATGGCATTACAGTGAGGGCAGTACTTACCTGCACGTTTATTGGCTGCGTAGCAGCCAAGAAGAGTGTGGGGCGTAGACTGGAGCATTGCGCTCGAGCACATGCTGTATTCGGCCGAATACCACCATGTGCCGAGCATCGAGATGCTCGAGCCAAACTAGTGTTCTGCCGAGCATGCTCGATCATCACTAACGGCAATCCTTTCTGTAAGATTGACCATTCTTTCCTGGATATCTTTTTACTCTGTACCCCAAAGGTGTAAACAAAGGGGATCTTCTTTGACCTATTCCTGTTCTTCTGACCAACTTGAGATGCAGTTTAACTTTCAACATTTTTGACTTTCTTTGCTGTCCGCTCCCATAATTGATGTGGGTAACCTCTATATGCAAATTTAGCACACATCTCTTCAATCCAGTTGTCTAATCTTCCCTTATGTGAAACTACCCTCCTTACTTTGAGTCCCTGACTCCATTGGAGAGACTCCACTATCCGGTGAGGATGGTTACTCTCATACCTCAAAAGATTATTCCCATTTATATATATTTTTTTAATATAAATCTTATATCCAAAAATATTACGTCATCACATGAAACCGTTTTAGTAAATTGTAGACCAGGTACTACCTCTTTCAAATATTGATGAAGTATCTCCAACCCGTCCAATGTGCCTTTCCAAATAAAATAAAAAATATTATCAATGAAGCGCCACCAGCAAAGGATACTACCCCAAAACCTAGAGTGATACACATACTCACTCTCCACCGTGGCCATAAAGATATTAGCATAGTTTGGGCCACATGGGACCCAATGACCGTAACCAGTTTCTGCAACCCGTTTTAACACTCAGTGGGAGTATTGAGAAGAGGAAGTGATAGAGAGAAAATCTTGAGGAGAAAGGAACTAAAGTGGATATTTGTGTTGAAATCACTGCAGCCACGAGGTATGAATATTGAATTTAATATAAATTATATTAATTAGATCTTTATATCAGTATATTGCTGAAATAGGAGACTATGGATTTGTTTTTAACATTGTTTTTATTGGTAGCTTACCCTATTTTTTGTTTTATTATAGGTGGATGATGGAAGGACGAGACAGCCATTGTCACTAATGTCACACAGATATTATATTCATGTATGGCAGCCCCTGAACACCAGAGATGGTTAGTGTAATATAGAGCATCATTGAGCGATAAATATCAAATGTACTCATGTGGTGATCCATAGCTGTAGCACTTGTATGACTCCTTGCTAGTAGGGATGAGCCGACCTCTGGATGTCTGGGTTTGAGGTGTTTGGCCAAACTTGAATCTTGAGATGTAGGTCTCAATGGAGTAGGAAGTTGAGGAGGCTGTGTACATGGTGGTGTAGGTGGAAGAGACTGGGGAGTTAGCCAGCACTCTTTGTTTTTTTTTCCATGTGTCCGCCAATTCTGTGGCAGGTTGCTAAGGGCCTCGTCATGACAGTTTGGTGCCTGTTTTATGTCCTGGATTAAAACTGGGTAAATTTTTTTTGTCACAGTTATAGATGGAGGGGGGGGGGGGGGGAGGTTGGTAACTGTCGACCCCCAAACATTGGGAGATGGCAAAAAGTACAGCAATGGCTAGGTGCACCCAGTAAACTTCTCTACTCTGCCAATATAAGACATGACAATCTTGAGCCTGGAGGGGGAGGTCCCAGTGGAGGAGGCAGATGCGGCAGTGCAGGCGGAAGAGGCAGACACGGCGATGCAGACGGAGGAGGCAGACATGGCGATAAAGACGGAGGAGGCGGACGTGGCGGTGAAAACGGAGAAGGCGGACAAGGTCACAAACCTTATTTTTCTGTTTTATTTTTATTTCGTTTTTTATATTTTTATTTTTTATTTTTTGTTCTTTGGTTGGTGGAGGCCCCAAAACATAGGGAAATAGCAAAGAGAACGCACAAACTGAGCCAGAGTACAACAATGGCTAGGTGCACCTGGTATACTTCTTTACTCTGCCGAAGGTACGGACAAGTCCTGTGGGATCCATGCCTGGTTCATTTTAATGAATGTGAGCTTGTCCACGTTGGCTGTGGACAGGTGGATACGCCTGTCTGTGATCACCCCCCCTACCGAGCTAAATACACGTTTGGACAATACACCTGCCACAGGGCAGGCCAGCACCTCCAAGGTATAATTAGAAAACTCAGTCCATGTGCCCAATTTGGAGACCCAAAAGTTAAATGGGGCAGACTCAGTCAGTACGTGCAGACACGTACTGTTTTACCATGCTGTTGAAATGTTTCCTCCGGTTAAGGTGGTCCGTATCATATTGTGGTGCTGTATACTGTATTGTGGTGTGCAGACAAAGCTTTTCCACATTTCAGCCATGCTAACCCTCCCTTCTGAGGTGCTGAGAGTGCCCCTGCTGCGTCTGCATGCTATTTCCTCCTCTGCTGTCTCCGCCTCGTGCTTCCACTGTGCCCCCAATGTCAGGTGGGAACACCATCAGTAGCCCCTCTAACAAAGTTCGCTTGTACTCGCACATCTTCTGTTTATGCTCCAGTAACGGAAGTAAGGATGGCAATTTGTCCTTGTAGCGGGGGATCCAGCAGGGTGGCCAACCAGTAATCAGCACCGGTTAGAATGTGGGCAACTTGGCTGTCATTGCACAGGCACTGCAGCATGTAGTCGCTAATGTGTGCCAGGCTGCCCAGAGGCAACGACAAGCTGTCCTGAGTGGGAGGTGTAGTGTCTGTGTCCTCTGTATCCCTCAGCCCCGCTCCAGTGATGCGCGTGAGCTGATTTGGGTGCCACCCTGCTCCTTCCAAAACTGTGCCCTGGCTGGACAGTTGGATACCTGGTTGCTGTTGGTGCAGGAACCCACCTGTGGACGACTGGCCTGATAACTGTAGGAATGATCCCTGTTCCTCCTTCTCTTCCTCCTGTGCCACATCCTCATCCATCTGCGCCTGAAGCATTATTTCAAGGAGACATAGAAGTAGGATAGTAAGGCTGATGACGCTGTCATCACCGCTGGCCATGTTGGTGGAGTACTCGAAGCAGCGCAACAAGTCCCGCATGGAGGCCCACTCGGTAGTGAAATGTTGCTGTTCCGCCGAGCAACTCACCCGTGCGTGCTGCAGCTGAAACTCCACTACCATCTGCTGCTGCCTGTAGCATATGAGGCGGTGAGCAGGAAGGTCGAAGTTACGCTGCAGCAGACAGGTGAGCAGCAGCAGCAGGTGAGAACGTCAAAAGTGCGCACAGATGGCCCTCTCTTTCTGCAGCAGTTCTGACATATCTGGGTAATTCTTGAGGAACCTCTGCACCACCAAGTTTAGCACATGCGCCAGGCAAGGGATGTGCATCAAACCGCCTAGCCCCAGAGCTGCTACAAGATTTCGTCCATTGTTGGACACCACCAGGCCTGGCTTGAGGCTCAGCGGCACCAACCACTCATTGGTCTGTTCTTCCATGCCCCCCACAGCTCCGGCGCAGTGTGTGGTCTTTCCCCCAAACATATGAGTTTCAGAACAGACTGTCGTTTCCCCCTGGCTGTGCTGAAGTTGGTTGTGCAGCTGTTGCGCTGACGTGATGAGGAGGCGGTAGAGGAGGAACAGGAGGAGGCAACATGAAACACCAAAAAACATCCAGCAATCCTCAGTGGGGGTAGGACATGTGCCAAACTACTGTCGCCGCAGGCCCACCCACCACTACATTTACCCAATGGAAAGTTTGGGAGATATAACGTGCCTACCCACACTTATTGGTCCACATGTTGGTGGTTATGGGGACCTTGCCACTAATGGCGTTGCGCAGCGCACACCTGATTTTTTTCCACTACTTGTTCGTGCAGGGCAGGGATAGTCCGCCTTGAAAAGTAATGGTGGCTGGGAACCACGTACAGTGGAACAGCTGCCGTCATTACATTTTTAAAACTGTCTGTCACCACTAGACGGAATGGCAGCATTTCAAAGGCCACCAGTTTTGAAATGCTGGCATTCAGGGCCAGGGATCGCGGGTGGTAGGGGGTACTTCCTCTGTCTCTCCAGCGTTTGTGGGATGGATTGCTGAACTCTTCCATGGCACAGTGTGGACATGTTGGATGACGGTGGTGTGGCTGCCACATCGTCTGATTGCGGGGTGGCAGGTGCCATTGTCGCTCCAGAGGGGGATGAAGAGACCGAGACCGCAGCAGAAGAGGGAACAGGAGGAGACTCTAATCTTTTGTGGTTATTGAGGTGTCTACTCCACTGCAGCTTGTGCTTTGCAGTTAGATGCCGGATCATGCCTCGCTTCAGGCT
The DNA here is from genome assembly GCF_905171765.1 of Bufo bufo. NCBI lineage: Eukaryota > Metazoa > Chordata > Amphibia > Anura > Bufonidae > Bufo > Bufo bufo. The sequence goes on from NC_053389.1 coordinate 350,157,694, forward strand.
CTGACTGCACAGCGTGCAAACCACCTGTCCTGTCGTCAGCACACTGCCTGAAGAACTGCCACTCCAGGGATTTCCTTTGTGATGGCTTTGGTGTGCCTTGTCTCTTGGCGCGTTGGGCAGTAGCAGGCGCACTGGCTGGGGGATGACTGCTCTGCTTTTGCACCCTGCTCCTTCTTTTGCTGTGCGGCTGGAGCTGAGTGCCCCCCTCCTCTTCCTCCAAACTGCACACGTCACTGGCATGATCTGAATGCCATGTGAGGTCTAGGACCTTCATCCTCTACATCATCTTCCACCCACTCCTCATCGTGCCCTCCTGGCTGGTCTGCACACTGCAGAAATCCCCAGCAGTTGACACGTGTGTTTCGTCATCAGAGACGTGCTGCGGTGGTTCTCCCATGTCCTCATCCTCAAACATAAGTGGTTGGGCATCAGTGCACTCAATCTCTGTCACTTCTGTTGCAGGGCTGGGTGGATGGCCCACGAAAACCCTGCCAGCAGAGTCATTAATAAGCATAAGCGACTGCTACATGACTTGGGGCTCAGACTGCTTGGCTGATGTGCAAGGGGTTGAGGTGGAAGATGGATGTTCGTGGGCCGCCGGTGCCAACTCTGTGCTTTCAGCAGTGGACCAGGTGGAAGACAGTGTGAAGGAACCCAAGGCACTCTCAGCCATCCAATCTACTACCGCCTCTACTTGTTCTGGCATCACCTTTCTTAGAGTGGTATTCGGGCCTACAAAATGTTGCAAAAGGTCCTGTCGCTTGCATGCACCAAAGGAAGGTGTTTCATTTTGGCACGTAGCTGACACAGATCGATAACGTCCTCTCCCTACAGCAGGAGCTCCACTAACACCAGCAATGCCACGACCACGGGCCGTAGTTGATGCTCAACTCATTTTGTTACATTTAAGTACACAATTGCCTGACAGACGAACAATTGTGTATCTGTGTCACAAATGTAAAAGAGGTTTTTGGAAAAAATAATAGGTAGGACACACCAGCACAATTAACTAGCTGAATAACTATTATATATTTCCTTTGACGGTGACATGTGTAACGCCCAATAGTGGCATTACCACTTCTCCACCCCGCTACTGTCTTTATTGGCTAATATCATGTCATGTGCATTTCTAATGTTTGAAATTATGTTATAGTGTAATGTGCCTGGTTCACCAGCAGGTGTTAGCAAACACGGCAGAGCTACAGTTTTCCATTGCATTCCACGTCAGAGCTACAGCTTTCCATTCCATTCTAACTCCCCTCTGTGGAGGAGTGGGCGAGTACCACTTCCTGCAGGAAGGGTGGTGTCCAGTTCTAGTGAGTCTAGCTTACCCCCTGCTAGGGGAAGCTAGGGGAATGTCTCTGTCGGACATGCCCAGGCCAAGCCAAAGCTAGGCCAAGCCAGCTAGAGCACCTTCAGCTCTGCTGGACATGTAGGCCACAGCCTAGAGCCTCAGGAGCCAAGAGGAAAAGTTCCCTGGCCTAATCAAGAGACAGACTAAACAGAAAAGTTGCATCATAAAGAAGAAGCTAAGTTATACAGCTAACCTGTGAGTACAGCAGAGCCAGAGAGCAACAGATGTAGTAGAGTTGAGTTTGCCTGCCAAGTTTAATGCTAAAACCTGCTGGGACCAAGATCAAGTTTAAAGACTGTCTTGGATAAACATTTACCAAAGTAAAGCTGTTATTCAACTTCATCACAAGGTCTGGGCTCAAATTATTTCTTCATATCCCTCAACTCTTCCCCCCTATTTGTCTGCTTCGGAGCAAACGCTTTGGGTTCCAGGTAGGAGCACCGCAACACCCATACAAAACATTAAGGGACATTTTAAGCCACCCTATACCACTCAGCCATTCCTACACCTGGGTACTCAGGTCATCCTTTAGGGCCCCAGGGGGCGGCTCGCTGCAGATGTACAGTGTGTTTTACATTTTAAAAAAGTAGGACACACCGACCCAATTAACCGGCTGAATAACTGTTATATATCCCTTTGACAGTGGCAAGTACAGTCAGGAGAAGATAAAGTGCATGATAGGCCTGGGGCTGTCTACCCAACTTTGGCCCCTCCCTCCATTTTAGTTCAGGTTTTTGGATGAAGAGGCTGCGGTGCTTTGTGAGCGCCACAGTCTCTTCCTAGGCTATATGACATCTTCAGACAAAAAAGAAGGATTTTACTACCGCATAAGCCTCAGGCCTACTAGGTCTGAAGCCTATGGCGGGGATCGGCGGTGGGCCAGGGAACTATGCGCACCCATGCCCCACCTCAGTATGTGAGCGTTCAGGTCGGCGTTGGGCCCCACAGCTGTGCTGGGCCTGGAGCTGCTGATTCGAACGTCCCTATTGTAATCCGCTATTGTTGAGTACAGTGTATTTTTATACATAAAAAAAGGTAGGACACACTGACCCAATTAACCGGCTGAATAACTATTATATATCCCTTTGACCATGGCAATTAAAAGTTTTTTTTATCAAAAAATAGGTAAGTCTTAATCAGTCTGTTAATTGGTTGGGTAACTATTATATCTCCCTGTCACTGGTGAAAAGGTGTAGGATTGCACCTAAAAAAAATTACAACACATCACTGTTAGAATGAACAGCATGATTAAGTATGGCATTTCTGTCTCACTGGTGCAAAGGAGCTGTATTGCACCCATCAATAGAGATGTCGCGAAAATAAAATTTTCAGTTCGTGAACGGCGAACACGAATTTTTGCAAATGTTCGCAAACGGGCGAACCGCCATTGACTTCAATAGGCAGGCGAATTTTAAAACCCACAGGGACTCTTTCTAGCCACAGTAGTGATGGAAAAGTTGTTTCAAGGGGACTAACACCTGGACTGTGGCATGCCGGAGGGGGATCCATGGCAAAACTCCCATGGAAAATTACATAGTTGACGCAGAGTTGGGCTTTAATCCATAAAGGGCATAAACACCTAACAATCCTAAAAATTTTTGAACAACGTGGTTTAAAACATCCAGTGTGTGTATAAGATCAGGTATAATGTTGTATCGATCAGGTAGTGTAAAGGTTGTGCCCGCTTCACAGACATTGACAGACCAAACTCCCCTTTTAATGCACCGCAAACAGACCATTTGCCCAACCGCAAACTCCCCATTTGCACAAGGTTGGACACCAAGCTAGCCATGTCCCGTTGATGTCATTGAAGGTTTCTTCCTCCACCCAGCCACGTACAACACCAAGGGTCCCCGAAAGGTAAATTGAATTGATTTTTCGAATGGGGAGATGGTTAAAAAAACGCTGGCTCCCTACCCTTTGTTTGAATCCACGGTCACTGTGTCTGCGCCGTGCAATTTACTCTCACACCCGATATGAGTGTTATTTTCTGTAGTTCTCTTCTCATCAGTTTAATCCCTGTTACGTCCCCAATCTGGGGTCCATTTATTGAATTGATTTTTCAAACGGGGAGATGGTTAAAAAAACTCTGGCTCCCTCCCCTTTGTTTTAATCCACGGTCACTGCGTCTGCGCCGTGCAATTTACTGTCACACCCGATATGAGTGTTATTTTCTGTAGTTCTCTTCTCATCAGTTTAATCCCTGTTATGTCCCCAATCTGGGGTCCATTTATTGAATAGCTTTTTCGAACGGGGAGGTGGTTAAAAAAACGCTGGCTCCCTCCCCTTTGTTTTAATCCAGGGTCACTGCGTCTGCGCCGTGCAATTTACTGTCACAACCAATATGAGTGGTATTGTCTGTAGTTCTCTTCTCATCAGTTTAATCCCTGTTATGTCCCCAATCTGGGGTCCATTTATTGAATTGATTTTTCAAACGGGGAGATGGTTAAAAAAAACGCTGGCTCCCTCCCCTTTGTTTTAATCCACGGTCACTGCGTCTGCGCCGTGCAATTTACTGTCACACCCGATATGAGTGGTATTTTCTGTAGTACTATTCTCATCAGTTTAATCCCTGTTACGTCCCATATCAGGGATTGCCTTTTGTGAAAAAAAATTTAGGCCGGGTACCTTCGACTGCCTTCACAGTGACAGACTAAACTCCGATACACCAAACTGAATTGATTTTAGGAACCGGGAGATGGAAAAAGCAGCTTGGTCGGTCCTCTTACTCCCAAGTTGGGGCACTGCGCGTGCAATGAGCAATGTGCTGTGACACCCTATATGAGTGGTGTCTTAACTAGTATTATTCCTATTAGTTTAATCCCTGTTGCCTCCCATATCAGGGATTGCCTTTTGTGAAAAAAAAATTTAGGCCGGGTACCTTCGACTGCCTTCTCAGTGACAGACCAAACTCTGATACACCTAACTGAATTGATTTTAGGAACCGGGAGATGGAAAAAGCAGCTTGGTCGGTCCTCTTACTCCCAAGTTGGGGCACTGCGCGTGCACAGAGCAATGTGCTGTGACACCCTATATGAGTGGTGTCTTAACTAGTACTATTCCTATCAGTTTAATCCCTGTTACGTCCCATATCAGGGATTGCCTTTTGTGAAAAAAAATTTAGGCCGGGTACCTTCGACTGCCTTCACAGTGACAGACCAAACTCTGATACACCTAACTGAATTGATTTTAGGAACCGGGAGATGGAAAAAGCAGCTTGGTCGGTCATCTTACTCCCAAGTTGGGGCACTGCGCGTGCACAGAGCAATGTGCTGTGACACCCTATATGAGTGGTGTATTAACTAGTACTATTCCTATCAGTTTAATCCCTGTTACGTCCCATATTAGGGATTGCCTTTTGTGAAAAAAAATTTAGGCCGGGTACCTTCGACTGCCTTCACAGTGACAGACCAAACTCTTATACACCAAACTGAATTGATTTTAGGAACCGGGAGATGGAAAAAGCAGCTTGGTCGGTCCTCTTACTCCCAAGTTGGGGCACTGCGCGTGCACGGAGCAATGTGCTGTGACACCCTATATGAGTGGTGTCTTAACTAGTACTATTCCTATCAGTTTAATCCCTGTTACGTCCCCTATCCGGGGACGTGTGTCGAATTGATTAACCATTGTCGAATTAACGAACCATTACGACATCCTGAAATAATTTTGTTCTGAGCTTTGTACTTGCTTTGTATTAGAATTGATGGGGATTTTTTTTAATTGTCTGCATTATTTCTAATAAACTATTAAGAGACTTTTTTATGATTTTTTTATTTTATGTATTAAAACCCCATACAACTTAAAAATAAAAATAATTTAAAAAAATAATGTTTTTTCTATGAAAAATTATCCAGCCGATCGCTTTTGGTCTGATCATAATGAAGCAACGGCCTTATCATCTGGGGTGTGGCAACATTGCCAACACACTCAGAGGTGATGATCGCTTCATTGTGATACGCAAGCCCCTTCACCACGACAAGGTAACGATCACGAAAGGGAATTGACACTTGTATGTGCCTTTTTTTTTTGTTTTGTTTTTGCAGCCACAGTGCAGCACCAGAGGCCAGAAAAATTAGGCATGTACACATGCCTGAAAAATAATGGTATTGTTGCAGCCGCTGTTGTAGCAGCGGTCGGAAAAATTGATGTTTTCCAGGTAGAAAGGTGACTAAAACATTGCGGCTTGAACCCTAGTTGGTGGTGGAGAATTCACGAAAGTCATCCAGGATGCAGACATTAAATACAGCAGCGTGGGGACCATTTTGAGGCCAAGGCATGTCATCAGGCCTTTTGTTAGTCAAACGTATCCCCCACTGTCAGTCCCTTCGGAATCCATGCCTCATTCATCTTAAAGGGGTTATCCGAGTTATGAAAAAAAATTATATAGCACTGAATATCTGATATATAACTGAGCTAAGCAAGTTTTATGCAAAAAAAAAAAAAATATATATATATTTCCTCATTTCCCTGGTTCTTTTCTGGCCCTTTGTTTACATGCAATAAAAACAATCTCTGCCCCTCCCCCTGCTCTGCTAAGGGAGTGGATACAAGAGCTGCCCTGAGTTACATGTCTGCCTGCTGGGAGACTCTGCAGCATGTTGTATGTGTAGGACTACAAGTCCCAGCTGTATAATGACACTGCTAAGGGAGTGGATACAAGAGCTGCCCTGAGTGCTGGGAGAAAACAGCAACTTGTAAGTGTAGAACTACAAGTCCCACTTATATAATGACACTGCTAATACACACAGGAGTCTGTGCAGCTGAAGGGGTTAAGATTCCTAGGATAGAGCACACAGTCGGCAGTGAAGGGGGCTTGGCCAGCACAGTGACGTTTCGTTTACAGGCTTGTAAACGACCTTTATCAGAGCAGGGAGAGAAGCTGACATCACAGGTCATGTGACCCTCAGTGAAATCTGAGAAAGGAGCCACTGCAGATTAAGTAAGTGCATTGCAAACTCCTTACATTTGATTAGTTCGGAACATAGAAAGAACAAAAAAATTACTCGGATAACCCCTTTAATGAAGGTGAGGTAATCAACACTTTTTTGACCGAGGCGACTTCTCTTGTCAGTGACAATGCCTCCTGCTGCACTGAAGGTCCTTTCTGACAGGACACTTGAAGCGGGGCAAGCCAGAAGTTCTATCGCAAACTGAGATAGCTCAGGCCACAGGTCAAGCCTGCACACCAAGTAGTCAAGGGGTTCATCGCTCCTCAGAGTGTCGATATCTGCAGTTAAGGCGAGGTAGTCTGCTACCTGTCGGTCGAGTCGTTCTCTAAGGCTGGATCCCAAATGGCTGTGGCAATGTGTAGGACTGAAAAAGCTCCGCATGTCCTCCATCAACAACACGTCTGTAAAGCGTCCTGTCCTTGCCGGCGTGGTCGTGGGAGGAGTAGGATTACTTTCACCTCTTACCCTGTTAGATTCCCGTTGTGCTGTGACATCCCCCTTATAAGCTGTGTAAAGCATATTTATTTGTTTGGTTTTGAACTGCTGCATCCTTTCCAACTTTCAGTAATTTAGTAACATTTCCGCCACTTTCTGCTTATACCGGGGGTCTAGTAGCGTGGCCACCCAGTACATGTCGTTCTCCTTCATCCTTTTTATACAAGGGTCCCTCAACAGACATGACAGCATGAAAGACCCCATTTGCACAAGGTTGGATGCCGAGCTACTCATTTCCCGTTCCTCATCCTCACTGATGTCATTGACGGTCTGTTCTTCCCCCCAGCCACGTACAACACCACGGGTCCCAGATAGGTGACAACAATGAGCACCCTGGGATGCCTGCTGTGGTTGGTCTTCCTCCTCCTCAAAGCCACATTCCTCCTCTGACTCCTCTTCCTCATACTCCTTTTCCAGTGTTGCCGCAGGTCCGGCAAGCGATGATGACAAGGCTGTTTCTGGTGGTGATGGTGACCACAACTCTTCATCTTCCTCTTCACGCTCATCTACAGCCTAATCCAGCACTCTTCGCAGGGCACGCTCCAGGAAGAAAACAAATTGGATGAGGTCGCTGATGGTGCCTTCGGTGCGACTGACTAGGTTTGTCACCTCCTCAAAAGGACGCATGAGCCTACAGGCATTGCGCATGAGCGTCCAGTAACGTGGCAAAAAAATTCCCAGCTCTGCAGAGGCTGTCCTAGCACCCCGGTCATACAAATACTCGTTGACGGCTTTTTCTTGTTGGAGCAGGCGGTCGAACATTAGGAGTGTTGAATTCCAACGTGTCGGGCTGTCGCAAATCAAGCGACTCACTGGCATGTTGTTTCGCAGCTGGATATCTGAAAAGTGCGCCATGGCCGTGTAGGAACGCCTGAAATGGCCACACACCTTCCTGGCCTGCTTGAGGACATCCTGTAAGCCTGGGTACTTAGACACAAAGCGTTGTACGATGAGATTCAACACATGTGCCATGCACGGCACATGTGACAACTTGCCCAAATTCAATGCCGCCAACAAATTGCTTCCATTGTCACACACCACTTTGCCGATCTCCAGTTGGTGCGGGGTCAGCCACTGATCCACCTGCGCGTTCAGGGCAGACAGGAGTGCTGGTCCGATGTGACTCTCTGCTTTCAGGCAAGTCAACCCCAAGACGGCGTGACACTGTCGTGTCCGGGATGTGGAATAGCCCCTGGGGAGCTGGGGGGCGCAGTTGATGTGGAGCAAGACACAGCAGCAGAAGAGGACTCAGCTGAGGAGGTTAGCGAAGAGGATGGAGTAAGAGGAGTAGGAGGTGGCAGCAGGCCTGCCTGCAAGTCATGGCGGTGTCACCAACTCCTCTGCAGAGCCACGCATTCCATCCTTGGCAGTCGTCAGCAGGTTTACCCAATGCACAGTGTACGTGATATACCTGCCCTGACCGTGCTTTGCAGACCAGGTATCAGTGGTCAGATGGACCCTTGCCCCAACACTGTGTGCCAGACATGCCATGACTTCCTTTTCCACAATAGAGTACAGGTTGGGGATTGCCTTTTGCGAAAATAAATTTCGGCCAGGTACCTTCCACTGTGGTGTCCCAATAGCTACTAATTTTTTGAAGGCCTCAAACTTCACCAGCTTGTATGGTAAAAGATGGCGGGCTAAGACTTCCGACAATCCAGCTGTCAGACGCCGGGCAAGGGGGTGAGTCTGTGACATTGGCTTCTTATGCTCAAACATTTCCTTGACAGACACCTGACTGTGGGCAGATGAGCAGGAACTGCTGAAGGTGAGAGGCGGAGTGGCGGATGTTTGAGAGGGGGCAAGGAGGACAGCAGTGATTGACGTGGCTGAAGATGCTGGACCAGGAGGAGGATGGTGGCTTTGAGTTTGTGTGCTGCTTGTACTCATCAGGTGTTGATCCCATAGGCGTTTGTGATGTGAGATCATGTGCCTTCGCAAAGCAGTTGTACCTAGGTGGGTGTTGGACTTCCCATGACTCAGTTTCTTTTGGCACAGGCTGCAAATGGCATCGCTGTTATCAGAGGCAGACACACAAAAAAAATGCCACACTGCAGTGCTTTGCAATGACGGCATTCTGGTGGTGGCAACAGCATGCGTTGATTGGCGTGCTGTCTGACTGACCCCGGGTGCCGATACATGCTGTCTAACTGTGCCACTAGCTCCTTGCGACGACCTCCCCCTGCTTCCAACTCGTCTCCTCCTCCTCTCTGTCTCCCCATCTGAACTTTCCCCCTGTTCTTCTTCTCTTCGAGCGGGCACCCACGTGACATCCACTGACACATCGTCATCATCAACCGCTTCACTTGTATCTGACAACTCAGCAAAGGAAGCAGCAGCGGGTACAACATCATCATCATCACACCGTACGTCCATGTGTGTAATGCTGCCTGAATGAGACATATACCTGTTATCTACATCCTCTGGCAATAATGGTTGCGCATCACTCATTTCTTCCAACTGATGTGTAAATAACTCCTCTGACAGATCAAGTGAAGCAGCTGTGGTGCTAGTGTTGGTGGTGGCGGCAGGCGGGCGAGTGGAAACTTGAGAGGTGCCCAAAGCTGAGCTGGAGGAGGATGGTGCGTCAAGGTTCCGAGCGGAAGCTGTAGAAGATTGTAAGCCAGTCAACTATGTCCTCAGAACTTTTCGAGTTCAGGGTACGTGGCCTCTGAACACTGGGCATTATTCTAGGGCCAAAGTAAATCACAGCACCACGACCTAGACGGCCCCTGCCGGGTGGCCTACCTCTGCCTGTCATTTTTTTTTAGATTTATGGGCAGGGCTGAATGCGTCTTGGACGTGGGTAAGGCATGCCGAACCTGAACTATGGCTGAGTTGTGCCGGGAGCCACGGGCGTGGGTAAGCCTGGAGAGGGCGTACCCTATTGGAGTGTGTGAAAAAAGGGGTGGGAGGGAGGGGTAAGTGAGACACACCACCTGAGGGAAGGAATTGGCAGGTATATATAGGGAGCCAACGCCCTGCCCACAAATACAGGCTGAAATCAGCCTTAATACTTATGGGCAGGGCTGAATGCGTCTTGGACGTGGGTAAGGCATGCCGAACCTGAACTATGGCTGAGTTGTGCCGGGAGCCACGGGCGTGGGTAAGCCTGGAGAGGGCAAAAAGACAAGTACACTATGTTGTCTAAACCAGTTTATTCATATACTTCCAACTCGCATGACCTATAACGCCAATGACTGAAAAGCCTGGGATATTTCCCTGTGTGGGTTTGGAATGTATCTAATGAAACAAGATGATCTCCAGTGCCCCATGGAACGAATGACATGAGCAGGGACTTGGTGTTTCGACGCTGACGAAGCCGCTCCGATGCGGAACGAGTGACCCGAGATGACTCCTGGGTCGTACCCAAGGCCTGCTGCCAGAGAACGGATATGGGACGTGAATTGGTTTGAAGAGAGGGGTTTGTCTTTGAAGGGCAGGAGAGGACTGTTACGAGGCGCTGTCTGTAACAGGGATAATAATTTGTTGAGGATCCGAACTGGGCACCAGTTATTTTGGGTAGGGAAATATTTAGTCTCCGTGGGTGGCCCTGCTTGGTTTGTTTTGGTCAGTGAAAGGCTGAGTACGAAATAGTCATTATGCCACGACAGCTGTTCTTTGCGGAGACAGCCATGTCCCGGAGAGCTGCCAGTGAATTCTCCTGGCCGGAGGAAGCCGTAAAAACTTAAAAACATGGCTGCTTGTATTACCGTGCTGGTCAAGGGCCCAAAAGGACAGCCATCTAGGGCAGAAGACAAATCCCTGAACAGCTTGCTGGACACCGGTTGTCTACGGGTGGGAGCCTGTTTTGCATTTTTTTGTATTCCCCTGAGGGCCGCCTTGATTGCCTGGTTTGAAAAAAAATAGAAGATCGACCCAGATTACTGAGCATGAAGTGATGTTGGAGGCCCGCTAGGTATAATTTGATGGTATTATAAGAGAGTTTAAGTTGGGAATAACAGAAAGCTATGAACGCCAGCAAGTATGATGTTTCGTCACGGCCGCCCTGAGGGTAAAGGAGTCTAAAACTATCAAACGCTTTCAACCCGGCTCTGTAATTCCTGGCCGTATTTGGGGCTAATGATTGACTTATGAGGTGTTTTGCTGTCGAAATCAAAGACTCTAGCCCATCACTAGAGTGTTGTGTGTCGGGATTGAGGCTCCCGTGGGGTCCGCGTCGGGCATCTCCTGAAAGAAAACCAAAAAATTAAATCTAGACAGTGCATCTGCTGCTACATTTCTTTGACCCTGAGACATCGTGGATCCGCCTTTGACTGAACCTGACTTTGATGAATGACTTGATCTGGATTGCCGCGAACAGAAAAAACCAACAATAAGAGCTAAATAAGGTATATACAGACTGGGATATGCAAGGATAGAACCTCCCAGTGCTATTACCCTCGTTGCGTATGACTTACCTTGCGGGACTTTTAGCCTACTTTGAGAATGATAGTGGCCGGAGACACTTCTAGGAATCTGAGGGAAAACATTTAAGTAAACTGAATAACGTAGCCGTGAGAAAAGGATGGGGACCGTGAAACCCCTTGATTGTCCGGAAGGCTCCTAAAAGCCGAGCCTGGACAGACTAGAACGGGGTGTGGCGAACCCAATATGACATATGATGTGGATACAGCAGTGGCTAACTTGGAGGTCCAGTTGTCACTCAACATTTAGCTCATCCTAGGGGTAACCCGGACAGGACAAATGGTGTGACATGTTATCAGTGGTAGCTGAACCTGGACAACCTATGTGACGTACTACATTAAACATGGCCTGGACAACCTATGTGACGTACTACATTAAACATGGCCTGGACGATCCAGGTGACGTACTACATTAAACATGGCCTGGACGATCCAGGTGACGTACTACATTAAACATGGCCTGGACGATCCAGGTGACGTACTACATTAAACATGGCCTGGACGATCCAGGTGACGTACTACATTAAACATGGCCTGGACGATCCAGGTGACGTACTACATTAAACATGGCCTGGACGATCCAGGTGACGTACTACATTAAACATGGCCTGGACGATCCAGGTGACGTACTACATTAAACATGGCCTGGACGATCCAGGTGACGTACTACATTAAACATGGCCTGGACGATCCAGGTGACGTACTACATTAAACATGGCCTGGACGATCCAGGTGACGTACTACATTAAACATGGCCTGGACGATCCAGGTGACGTACTACATTAAACATGGCCTGGACGATCCAGGTGACGTACTACATTAAACATGGCCTGGACGATCCAGGTGACGTACTACATTAAACATGGCCTGGACGATCCAGGTGACATACTACATTAAACATGGCCTGGACGATCCAGGTGACATACTACATTAAACATGGCCTGGACGATCCAGGTGACATACTACATTAAACATGGCCTGGACGATCCAGGTGACATACTACATTAAACATGGCCTGGACGATCCAGGTGACATACTACATTAAACATGGCCTGGACGATCCAGGTGACATACTACATTAAACATGGCCTGGACGATCCAGGTGACATACTACATTAAACATGGCCTGGACGATCCAGGTGACATACTACATTAAACATGGCCTGGACGATCCAGGTGACATACTACATTAAACATGGCCTGGACGATCCAGGTGACATACTACATTAAACATGGCCTGGACGATCCAGGTGACATACTACATTAAACATGGCCTGGACGATCTAGGTGACATAACATTAGACTTGGCCTGGACGATCCAGGTGAAATACCATATTGAACATAGCCTGGACAATACAGGTAACATACAACATTGAACCCGGCCTGGATGATCCAGACGACGCACAACATTAGACTCGGCCTGGACAATCCAGGTAACATACTACGTAAAACTCGGCCCCGTATGATCCAGGGGACATATAAAACTCAGCCTGTACGATCCAGGTGACGTGTTACATTGGCTCGTTTGAAAAACTAACTGCGTGTCACAACAATGGCTAAATTGAAGGTCCAGTTGTCGCCCAACATTTAGCTCATCCTGGCGTTACCCAGAGGCAAGATAAATGATGTGACATGGTATAAGTGGTAGCTGAACCTAGACGATCCAGGTGACATACAACGCTAAAGTTGGCCTGGACGATCCAGGTGACATACAACATTGAACTCGGCCTGGACGATCCAGGTGACATACAACGTTTAAAGTTGGCCTGGACGATCCAGGTGACATGACATTAAACACGGCCTGGACGATCCAGGTGACATACAACGCTAAAGTTGGCCTGGACGATCCAGGTGACATACAACATTAAATTCGGCCTGGCGATCCAGGTGACATACAACGCTAAAGTTGGCCTGGACGATCCAGGTGACATAACATTAAACACGGCCTGGACGATCCAGGTGACATACAACGCTAAAGTTGGCCTGGACGATCCAGGTGACATACAACATTGAACTCGGCCTGGACGATCCAGGTGACATACAACGTTTAAAGTTGGCCTGGACGATCCAGGTGACATGACATTAAACACGGCCTGGACGATCCAGGTGACGTACAACATTGAACTTGGCCTGAGTGGTCCAGGCGACTGATGATTTAAGTACGCGGTATATGTGATAACTGAACTGATCGCGAGCCGCTGAGAAATTTTTCCAGCCAAACCTGCGTTTGGAAACAGGGAGCCTGCCACGCGCAATTTTGGACCCCTGACACCTGCTGGCAGTGTGAATCCCTGCTTCCATGCCGTGACACAATTCTGACCTGCAGGGACCAAGTAACTTACTGGCCCATGTGCTGTTGATTAATATATGCAAATACGCACACCAAAATTGCCCCTGACACAGGCTGGAAGCTGGGCTGCCGCAGTTTGGCGTAACGCCGGCAACAATGCCCACTGCTTCCCATCTGTGCCGCCTCTGCTATATAGCGTCTCTGCTGGGGCAATGATTTATTATCCCCCTTTTTTTATTTTTTTTTTATCTGGGGTGGATATTTCCGAGTGGGCATGTGGCGCACTCATGGCCGCTGCAGGGAGGGTAAGGGGGACCCCCGTGCTTGCTACCCTGCTTGGACTGGGATGTGCGGTCCCCAAGTGCGAGCCTGGAGTGGACGGACGTGTGTGGGAGGTGTTGCGATCAGTGCTCGGCTGGAGGAGGGCAGGCGGAAGTGGATGCGTTCCACCTTGAACCGCAGAACCTTTGTGGAGGAGTGCTACTGCCCGTAGCCGTGAGTAGGCGGGAGCTCATGCTCCAAGAACTTACGTGTAACCGAACGACCTCTCTTGATATTGTGGCGCTGTGTAGCGAATCGCACTTGAACAACCCGACGTGAAGCTGGAAAAAAACAGATGTGAAGCTTGCATGGCAGCTAGATGTGGCTCCTCCTACAAAGTAAGTGAGACACACCACCTGAGGGAAGGAATTGGCAGGTATATATAGGGAGCCAACGCCCTGCCCACAAATACAGGCTGAAATCAGCCTTAATACTAGTTGTACTATGCGTGTAAGCTACTGTGACACCAGATATGAGTGGTGCAACTGGGCACTGGCAGTAGTGGGCACAGTACACGCTGTAGGCCTGACACACACGCTTGCAGGCAACTTCAAGTATATTACAGTGAATTTATTATTATTTTTTTTTAAATGCAAGCTACTGTGACACCAGATATGAGTGGTGCAACTGAGCACTGGCAGTAATGGGCACAGTACACGCTGTAGGCCTGACACACACGCTTGCAGGCAACTGTAATTATATTACAGTGAAAAAATCGTTTTTTATTTTTAAATGCAAGCTACTGTGATACCAGATATGAGTGGTGCAACTGGGCACTGGCAGTAGAGGGTACAGTACATGCTGTAGGCCTGACACACACGCTTGCAGGCAACTGCAATTATATTACAGTGAAAAATTTGTTGTTTTCTTTTAAATGCAAGCTACTGTGACACCAGATATGAGTGGTGCAACTGGGCACTGGCAGTAGTGGGCACAGTACACACTTTAGGCCTGACACACACGCTTGCAGGCAACTGTAATTATATTACAGTGAATTTTATTTTATTTTTTTTAAATGCAAGCTACTGTGACACCAGATATGAGTGGTGCAACTGGGCACTGGCAGCAGTGAGCACAGTACACGCTGTAGGCCTGACACACACGCTTGCAGGCAACTGCAATTATAATACAGTGAAAATGTTGTTTTTTATTTTTAAATGCAAGCTACTGTGACACCAGATATGAGTGGTGCAACTGGGCACTGGCAGTAGTGGGCACAGTACACGCTGTAGGCCTGACACACACGCTTGCAGGCAACTGCAATTATATTACAGTGAAAAATTAGTTGTTTTTTTTTAAATGCAAGCTACTGTGACACAAGATATGAGTGGTGCAACTGGGCACTGGCAGTAGTGGGCAAAGTACACGCTGTAGGCTTGACACACACGCTTGCAGGCAACTGCAATTATATTACAGTGAAAAAATGTTTTTTTATTTTTAAATGCAAGCTACTGTGACACCAGATATGAGTGGTGCAACTGGGCACTGGCAGTAGTGGGCACAGTACACGCTGTAGGCCTGACACACACGCTTGCAGGCAACTGCAATTATATTACAGTGAAAAAATTGTTTTTTATTTTTAAATGCAAGCTACTGTGACATCAGATATGAGTGGTGCAACTGGGCACTGGCAGTAGTGGGCACAGTACACGCTGTAGGCCTGACACACACGCTTGCAGGCAACTGCAATTATATTACAGTGAATTTATTTTTATTTTTTTTAAATGCAAGCTACTGTGACACCAGATATGAGTGGTGCAACTGGGCACTGGCAGTAGTGGGCACAGTACACGCTGTAGGCTTGACACACACGCTTGCAGGCAACTGCAATTATATTACAGTGAAAAAATATATATATATTTTTTAATGCAAGCTACTGTGACACCATATATGAGTGGTGGCACTGGGCACTGGCAGTAGTGGGCACAGTACACGCTGTAGGCCTGACACACATGCTTGCAGGCAACTGCGATTAGATTACAGTGGAAAAATAGTTCGGTTTTTTTAAATGCAAGCTACTGTGACACCAGATATGAGTGGTGGCACTGGGCACTGGCAGTAGTGGGCACAGTATACGCTGTGGGCCTGACACACACGCTGGCAGGCAACTGCAATTAGATTACAGAGAAAAAAATATATAAAAAAAAGCAGACTGATGTACTAGCCCTAAAAAGGGCTTTTTGGGGTGCTGTCAGGACACTCTCCTTACAGCAGATCAGATGAGTCTTTGAGGACTGGAGTGGACACAGAACACTGGCCTAGCTATAGATTTCCCTATTAAATCAGCAGCAGCTGCACTGTCGCTCCTCTCACTAACACTGCAGCTTCCGAATGAATCTAAGATGGATGCTGTCCTTGCTTTTTGATAGGAGGTGGGAGGGTCTGGGAGGGAGGGTATGCTGCTGATTGGCTGGAATGTGTCTGCTGACTGTGAGGTACAGGGTCAAAATTTGCTTAATGATGACGTATAGGGGCAGACCGAACATCGCATATGTCCGTCCGCCGCGGCGAACACGAACAAGCGATGTTCACCGGGAACTGTTCGCCGGCGAATAGTTCGGGACATCTCTTTTGGCATTATGGGTGATCTTGCATTCCCAGGCTTTTTACTTTTACTGTGTAACATGTGCAGCTGCCATTTTAGAAAAAGAAACGATTCATTACCACAAATCGTGAGGAAATTCGGATTTGTGGCAAATCAAATTTTTCATAAATTTCTGATGAATTCCACTTTGCATGCTTAGATTCGCTAAACACTATTTACAAGAGAAAGTTTTTCAGTGAGATTTTCATACATTGCTGTGAGGGTGTTGTGTAACCTGGGATTACTCACAAAAACAGCTACCGTAATTTTATATGGCTTTAGGATGCTTATATTTATCACTTTACAATGCTATTTAAAAAATATATATATTTTATTACTAGACTTTAGTATGAATCATTTTCATCAATTGAATCAACCACATTTTCAAAAGCAAATATCAATTTGTGTCCATGACTCTGAGCCGATGTATGCGAGTAGGTGAAATAAGGCTGCTGCTTCCTTTAACTCCTACCATCATATTTGCATAGGCTTTGAATAAAATAAATCAAGTGGATGCAAAATAGGAAATTAATAATATCACATTGTAGATATAGATCTCTGCATGTCTAGCTTAATATTTTTGCAAAAGAATGTTATGGATATTTTGTTTATATCTTGCCTTTTATATCCTATTTTCTGTTCAAATAAGTATCATGTTTTCAATTACAGCCAAAAAATCTGCTGACAGGTGCATAAAATACACTCTCCATAAATGTACAAACTAGTAGACTAGCCATACTAAAGGCTTTAGAACCTAATGCATACGGCACTATTGGGGCACCCTTCATATGCGCTCAATTTCATACAAAGGCATGCCATACAGGGTTTTTAAAATTTTATTTGAATCTAATCTATGGATACTGTGTCACTTTTTCCCCTAGAAAAATTACATCCAGGGAAGAACGTCTTTCTCTTACGGAAAACCAAACAAAGAATGAAATGGAATGTTGTGGGTCGAAAGCAAACTCTAAAACACAGTCATATTGTACACCCCCGCCGATCAGCTGCACTCATATGAATAGGAGAACCCCTTTTAGTGTCCATTCACACTTCCGCAAAATAGGTCCGCATCCGTTCTACAATTTTGCGGGTGCAGACCCATTCATTTTCAATGGGGCTGCAATGTGCTGTCCGCATCCACATTTGCGGATCCGCATTCGCATTTGAAGATCCGCATTTGCGGATCCGCACTTCCGCATCCGTGCTTCCGTTTCTGCAAAAAAATAGAACATGTCCTATTCTTGTCCGCAATTGCAAGATTAGGCATTTTCTATTATAGTGCCGGCGATGTGCGGTCCACAAATTGTGGAATGCACATTGCCAGAGCCTGTGTTTTGCGGATCCGCAATTTGCGGATCCGCAAAACACTTACGGACGTGTGAATGGACCCTAATGGTGCATACACATGGCAATTCCTTACATAAAAACCCTGACAGAAGTAGTGGATAACCATTTGTGCAGGCTGTGCAACTCTCCAGGTGCACCAAGGTTCTCTTGGTTCAAAACTAGTGATGGAGTCGGATTCATCAGATGAAGGACTGACTAAAGAGTAATAATAAGGAGCACTATGATGAGCCCCATACTCTTTTTTTTTTCATTATAATTTTTAGATCAAAATACAATAAAAATAATGCAAAATTAAGATGTAAAAAAGAAAGTCCATGACTAAATCCACAAGTAGAAGAAAGCAACATGGCACACCATAAAGATAATATTCTTTCATTTATTGCATATTGTGCAAAAACAGGATGGGGGAAGGAAGCAGGAGAGCAGACGGCCTTAGGCTGTTCCACATCAGCGGATGCTTTCTCAATGACCACTGTCCTATACTAACTAGTGTAGAGCGAATAGAAGTGCAACAAATTGACTTTGATCTGAATTTCAGGATTCATGGCGAATCAAATTGTTCCTATTTCCTCTTCCTTCATTGTAACGAATAGTTTCTTTTCCTAAAATGGCAGCTACATGTTGTCACGGTGGGGAGTGGGGGAAACTCCCCACCGAAGGTAAACAGGAATAGAAACTAGGCCAGGACACCCAGAAAAAGGAGCAAGAAACCTCTTAAAGCATCCCTAATCCTCGCCCTGACTTCTATCCGTATGAGTGGACCCATATGGTAGGAGGGCTCATACACATAAACCTCGGGCCCTACAAACACTAAAGATCCGTGGAATAGTGACAAGACTGAGACGACCTGTTCTTCCAAGACACAGATGAACAGTCTCCCACCAGCCTAGATGCAATGAAAGGGGAAGACAAAACAAACTGTCATGGTCCAGAGTGGGTGCACCTAACCCGTAGAACATTCCACGATGAAAGGAATTCCCAAAACATGCACATATAAAGAGAAGACAGTGATAAGCAAAACTGGATCGGCAGGTAAGAACTCAGTGGCAAATAATGCCCACTGGATCAAGGGCATCGGGATCCTAGGCACTCACTTGCCGTGGCTGCTGGAAGGAACACCAGCAGTCCACACCACAACAGCTGGAACCCATAAATATGTACTGGAACCCAAACACCATACAGGACACAGTACAAACAACAAACACAGAATCCAGCACACCAGTAACTGCAGGGCCGATGCAAGGATTTTTGCCGCCCTAGGCAAGATAAAAATTGCCGCCCCCGCCCCCTTATCAGATGATCTGCCCATATAATGACATCACATATGTTCCACCCCTTTCTCAGCTTTTAAATTAAAAGAACTGCTATGTTTCCCTTAGGGTTAATCAAGCTTCTTGTAGCTGTCTCTTTTTGCGGAACGGAATTGCGGACCCATACATTTCTATGGGGCCGCACGACGTGCGGCCCCGATCCGGAATTGCGGACCCGGATCCGCAATTCCGATCCTGAAAAAAATAGAACATGTCCTATTCTTGTCCGCAATAGCGGACAAGAATAGGCATATTTGCTTAGTACCGGCAATGTGCGGTCCGCAAAATGCGGAACGCACATTGCCGCTGTTTGTGTTTTGTGGATCCGCAAAACACACACGGATGTGTTAAGGGACCCTAAATGTGAGGTAAATTAGTTTCCAATGTAGTATTAATAACTAAACAATTAAATAATAAACATATTGCATTGTCTACTTACCACCAGGACAATAAGATGATCTGGTCTCTGGCTGCAGTCTGGCTCTGGGGACTTCCTTGTCACTCTCTTCTCCCCCCCCTCCCTCCCTTGTCACTCTCTTCTCCCCCCCCCCCCTCCCTCCCTTGTCACTCTCTTCCCCCCCCTCCCTCCCTTGTGACTCTCTCCTCCCCCTCCCTTGTCACTCTTATTTCCTCCCCCCTCCCTTGTCACTCTCATTTCCTCCCCCCCTTGTAACTCTCATTTCCTCCCCCCTCCCTTGTCACTCTCATTCCCCCCCCTTGTCACTCTCATTTCCTCCCCCCTCCCTTGTCACTCTCATTCCCCCCCCCCTCCCCTGTCACTCTCATTACCTCCCCCCCTCCCTTGTCACTCTCATTTCCTCCCCCCTCCTTTGTCACTCTCATTTCCTCCCCCCCTCCCTCCCTTGTCACTCTCATTTCCTACCCCCCTCCCTACCTTGTCACTCTCATTTCCTCCCCCCTCCCTCCCTTGTCACTCTCATTTCCTCCCCCCTCCCTCCCTTGTCACTCTCATTCCCCCCTCCCTCCCTTGTCACTCTCATTCCCCCCTCCCTCCCTTGTCACTCTCATTCCCCCCCCCCTTGTCACTCTCATTCCTCCCCCCTTCTTGTCACTTTCATTTCCCCCCACCTCTAGTGTAGCGTGGCCAAGCTCTGTTCGGTCCGCGGTACAGGAGCATTTGTTTCCTGTAGCCGGCCGGACTGAAAGTAAGTGCACTGTGCACACTAAGTGAGCACTTCCTGTCAGTCCGGCCGGGTACAGGAAACAAAAGCTCCTGTATCGCGGACCGAACAGAGCTCGGCCACGCTACATTAACAACAGCACAGAGCAGAGACAGCAGGCGCAGGCAGGCTGCGCAGCACTGAGCCGGCGACCGGAGATTCTTTAGAGCAGCAAGTGCTCAGCCTCAGGCGGCGCAGCCTGAAGGGCGCCGCCGGCCGGCCGCCCGAGCTTATATAAGCAACGTTTTTTGTTTTTTTTTTAAACCGCAACGGGCGCTCCCTGCTAAATGGTGCACTAGGCGACTGCCTAGGTCGCCTTACTGGTGGCACCGGCCCTGATTAACTGCCTGGACCCCCATGCGGACATAATGCATGGTGGCGCCGGGCAGAGCTGCTCACTGAATTGTGGTTCCCCCTCCGGGGAACCCAGGAGCCCACTCGCTGAATGCACAGACAGACAGGGGAGTGTCTAGCATCCATGCAGGACTGTTTACACCAAAACAGACCAGACATGGAACAATAACTAGACATACAACACAAACTCTAAACATAAACCACACCATACATAGAAACGGGTAAGGTAGGAAGACATGGTAACAACGGGATGACATTGATGTCTCACTAGGTGGCCCTCAATAATTGGGCAGATGGAATACCCAGGACAGGAGCATAGCTCCAGCACCAACTGAGGCTGGAGGACAACTAAACTCCAGGCTACTACCCACAGACAATATAAGCAACTAGTGACCACACCCAGCCAGGTAGTTAACCCCACAAGCACCAGATAAGGAAGGGAAACAAACCTTAAAGGAGAAGTGTACACACATGCTGAATAAACTACACATTGCCCTAGGCAACCAGCATGCACGGAAAATGTGTCACGGCAAACAACACAGAGTCCGAGACAAAGCCATGACACATATGGTACAAAGTGAAAGGAAGAACCCCGCCAACTACTGCCATATAAATTGGTGGACTCGGAGGCCTTTAGAAAATTTGTGGTCATTGGCACACTGCAATGGAAGGTCCCCGGAAGGAAATATTTCTGCCAGAAGGGAATCCCTGAACTATATGGCCACATTCAGCGGCAAGTTAATATATCTCTGGCACACAGTGTCGGTGCCAAGATACATCTGACCACAGACATGTGGTCTAGCAAACCCGGGCAGGGTGGGTACATAACTTTTACTGCCCACTGGGAGAACTTTCTGACGGCCGTCAAGCATGTAACCCGTGGCACCCGTGTGGATTTGGTGTTACCGCCATGGATTGCATGCAGGCCTGCCTCTTCTTCTCCTCCCGCTACTCCATCCTCCACCTCCTCGGCTGACTCCTCCTTTTCCAATGCTATCGCCTCTTCCGCTGCACCCCCCAAGCTCCCCAGAACATATTCGACGTGCCAGGTGAGACATTGTGCCTGGAAGCCAAGAGCCACACCAGTCCTGCACTTTTTTCAGGTCTGAGGTCACAGGCTGATCAGTGGCTAACCCCGCTCAATTTTACAGTTGGTAAAGTGGTGTGCGACAATGGTGCCAATAGGCTGAGCGCGCTGAAACAGGCCAAAATGACACACGTGCCGTGTATGACACGTACTGAACTTAGTCATGCAGTGATTCGTTGCTAAATACCCCGAGGTCCAGGACGTCTTGCAGCAGGCCAAGAAATTCTCTGGCCATTTTAGAAGATCTTACACGGCCGTGGCTCGCCTTGCTGATGTTCAGCGGTGACACCACTTGCCCGTCAGATGTCTGATTTGTGACTGCCCGACGCGCTGGAACTCCACCTTGTATATGCTTGATAGGCTGCTCCAGCAGAAACGTGCAGTTAACGTCTAACTGTATGAACTCTGCGGCAGGACAGGTTCTGGGAGCTTGATTTTTTTTCACCGTACCAGTGGCTGCTCATAAGTGACGCATGCAGACTTCTGCAGCCATTTTATGAGATCACCAAACTGGTAAGTCGCAGCCAGGGCACCATTAGTGACATCATACCTTATGCCTTCTTTCTGGAGCGTTCATTGCATTGTGTCATTGATCAAGCCGTCGAGGAGCAGGAGCTGGAAGATGAGAAAGTCGCAATGCTGAATGAATTCCATGGGGGGGCTACTCCATCTGAGACAAGTCAGCAGGAGTCTGAAGAGAAGTCAGAGGAGGATGGTGGCTGGGTGGAGGAAGAGGAGGAGGAAGAAGAGCAGGTTTTAAACTTTTCTGGGATCCCTCGTGTTGTCCGTGGCTAGGGTCAGGAGACCAAGGACGACATTCTCCTGGGTGATGAGCAGGAGCCAGGGCACTCCACCGCTTCCAATTTAGTGCAAATGGGGGCCTTCATGCTTCAGTGTTTAAAGAGGGACCCCCGTATAAAAAGCATAAAGGACCAGGACCAGTACTGGGTGGCAACGTACTTAGACCCCCGGAACAAACACAAAATGGCGGACATGTTACCAGCATCACAGAGGGCTGTCAGAATGCAGCATTTCCAGGCCTTTGCTGCGAGAGATGCTGCATTCTGCTGTTGCGTGGACAGGCAGAGGAATTTCCACCCACAGCGAAACAGGTGCGGTTACCAATCCTACCACGCCTGCAGAAAGAGGGCAGCTTGAAGATATGTTGGTCACTTCGGATATGAGATCATTCCTGCAGCCAACCCATCGACAGCCGCCCTCCGGATCCAGCCTCAGGTAACGCCTAGACTGACGGGTGTCAGACTACATCGGGTTAACGGCCGATGTGGACGCTCTGAGAAGCAAGGAACCCCTTGACTACTGGGTGTGCAGGCTTGACCTGTGGCTAGAGCTGGCACAATTTGCCATGGAACTCTTGGCTTGCCCCTCGTCGAGTGTCCTGTCCGAAAAGGACGTTCAGCGCAGCAGGGGGGATTGTGACTGATAAGAGCACTCACCTAGCTCACGACAGTGTGGACTACCTCACATGTCTAAAAATAAATGATTTTAATAGATTCAGTAACCTCCAAAAACGAGAGGTGTACTGTATCTATCAATTAGATACCCTTACGCCACATGGGTTGAACAAAATCAGGGAAACTATCTTTTAACACATGCTTTAATTTAATTATTTTTATTATTATTTATTATTGATTAACCATTTATTTATTAATTTATTAATCATTCATTCATTAATTAATTTCAATTATTATTGATGATAGCCTAAGATAAAATAATAACGTCATCATTATTTATACTGGAATACCAACTGCTCTATAACACCTGATTTTACAATACCTGATTTTTTACCAGCTAAAAACCAAGGAATTTTATTTTTTATGAATAGCCTGAGATAAACTAATGATGCTATAACTATCTATACTGAAATATGAACTGTTTTTAAAAAAAAACGATTGTTCTTACCAGTGAAAAACCAATCTAACCAACCCAAAAACATCTATACTGGATCCAAAATCATAGATAGACTTACACAGTCATTTATCATTTAATATGCCTTCCTTTTAATTCATTACCCTTTTACACATTTTTATTCTCCTTGTAGTGTTTCCTAAGAACAGGGAACTTGTGACATGATAGTAACAAACATACTATATTGTTGCCCCTACAGAGAACAAATAGATACATATACTGTAGGAAGGCGCAAGGGGCCGTCATTGATGGAAGGTATGTGTCACCCTTGGTGAGGTAAAAGCCGGTAGTTTTAAGTGTCAGCGGCAGCTAGTGCTGGTTGACACTGTTTGCTGTTAGTGTGGCTGTAAAGCCGATCCGGGCCAGCTCCTACCGGGAGTAGCCAAAGTGCTGGGTGGGTGGCTTCTCCCCACACTCCAGGCCAGGTCTTTGTTGGCCTATATAAAACCCAGCCAGCAGTCTCAGCTGGGTGTGGATTATCCTCCATCTGACAGTGGAGCGCTGTCAGTCTCTGTGTGTTTTGGAACTTAGAACTTTTGTCGTGCTAAAGGTCTGAGAGACACCTTCTGGGAAACAGGCCCTAAAGCCTGCTGTGGACTGTGGGTGGAAAAACTGCTGACCTGGTGAAGGCTTTTGTTCTGTGGACTTTTTATGGTGTGAACAAACAGCAAAACTGCAAACTGTTACTTTCTGTTTTTCCCTATGTGTGAATAAAACACTGAACTGTTTCAATTAAAGACTTGCCTCTGTAGTGCATCCACTAGCCTGTCTACCAGAGCAAATCCCCACAATACCCATATACCGTATCTGACACTACATCTCCATCCATATATGCCCGCTCTCCCAGATGCTGGCATTGTTACATCAGTTTCTTTGCAGTTCATTCCACATAAGCACACCGAACATACACACAAATGAGTGATGCCTGACCCTGCTTCTTGTGTATACAGCCTCCCCCTCACACAGATCTTATATGCGGGGTCCCGGCTCCATCTGAGAGCCCGTCATTCTGGCCAGTGATTTTAAGGAAACCTGTCACCTCAAAAATGCATCTACACCTGCCAGCAGTACCTCATAGTAGCCCTCAGCTTGTTAATAATCATATATTTCATCCTGTTGACCGATGCTGCGTAAGTTCAAAAAACGCAGTTTTATTCTCCATCAGCTTCAAGTCAAGGTAACCATGCCCCCTAACCGTCCCCTCTTGCCTGAGAGTGACAGCCTGCAGTGCGGCCATGATTCCCCAAGTCTCGCGCATTGCGCCTCTGAAGCCCGGCTAAAAGCGGCAGCAAGAGATGGGATAGAGCATTACTACAGATTCCTCAAGTCTCGCGCATGCGCGGTGCGCTCTGTAGTAATGCTCTATCCCATCTCTTGCTGCCGCTTTTAGCCGGGCTTCAGAGGCGCAATGCGCGAGACTTGGGGAATCATGGCCGCACTGCAGGCTGTCACTCTCAGGCAAGAGGGGACGGTTAGGGGGCATGGTTACCTTGACTTGAAGCTGATGGAGAATAAAACTGCGTTTTTTGAACTTACGCAGCATCGGTCAACAGGATGAAATATATGATTATTAACAAGCTGCGGGCTACTATGAGGTGTAGACGCATTTTTGAGGTGACAGATTCCCTTTAAATCCGGCACTGCCACAATGAAATATAAATGGCTGCTGGCTCTACTCCTTTCACAAGACTCTGTTTAACCACCTCCGGACCGCCTAACGCAGGATCGCGTTCCGGAGGTGGCAGCGCTGCGCACAGTCACGCATATACGCGTCATCTCGCGAGACGCGAGATTTCCTGTGAACGCGCGCACACAGGCGCGCGCGCTCACAGGAACGGAAGGTAAGAGAGTTGATCTCCAGCCTGCCAGCGGCGATCGTTCGCTGGCAGGCTGGAGATGTGTTTTTTTTAACCCCTAACAGGTATATTAGACGCTGTTTTGATAACAGCGTCTAATATA
Source organism: Bufo bufo (assembly GCF_905171765.1). Lineage (NCBI taxonomy): Eukaryota > Metazoa > Chordata > Amphibia > Anura > Bufonidae > Bufo > Bufo bufo. The sequence goes on from NC_053389.1 coordinate 350,183,281, forward strand.
CCTGCTACCTGGTCCTCTGGTGGTCCCCTTTGTTTGGATCGACCACCAGAGGACACAGGTAGCTCAGTAAAGTAGCACCAAGCACCACTACACTACACTACACCCCCCCCCGTCACTTATTAACCCCTTATTAGCCCCTGATCACCCCTAATCACCCCTGATCACCCCATATAGACTCCCTGATCACCCCCCTGTCATTGATTACCCCCCTGTCATTGATCAACCCCCTGTAAAGCTCCATTCAGACGTCCGCATGATTTTTACGGATCCACTGATAGATGGATCGGATCCGCAAAACGCATCCGGACGTCTGAATGAAGCCTTACAGGGGCGTGATCAATGACTGTGGTGATCACCCCATATAGACTCCCTGATCACCCCCCTGTCATTGATTACCCCCCTGTCATTGATTACCCCCCTGTAAAGCTCCATTCAGATGTCCGCATGATTTTTACGGATGCACTGATACATGGATCGGATCCGCAAAACGCATCCGGTCGTCTGAATGAAGCCTTACAGGGGCATGATCAATGACTGTGGTGATCACCCCCCTGTCATTGATTACCCCCCTGTAAAGCTCCATTCAGATGTCCGCATGATTTTTACGGATGCACTGATAGATGGATCCGATCCGCAAAACGCATCCGGACGTCTGAATGAAGCCTTACAGGGGCATGATCAATGACTGTGGTGATCACCCCATATAGACTCCCTGATCACCCCCCTGTCATTGATCACCCCCCTGTCATTGATTACCCCCCTGTAAAGCTCCATTCAGATGTCCGCATGATTTTTACGGATGCACTGATAGATGGATCGGATCCGCAAAACGCATCCGGACGTCTGAATGAAGCCTTACAGGGGCATGATCAATGACTGTGGTGATCACCCCATATAGACTCCCTGATCACCCCCCTGTCATTGATCACCCCCCTGTCATTGATTACCCCCCTGTAAAGCTCCATTCAGATGTCCGCATGATTTTTACGGATGCACTGATAGATGGATCGGATCCGCAAAACGCATCCGGACGTCTGAATGAAGCCTTACACGGGCGTGATCAATGACTGTGGTTATCACCCCATATAGACTCCCTGATCACCCCCCTGTCATTGATCACCCCCCTGTCATTGATCACCCCCCTGTCATTGATCACCCCCCTGTCATTGATCACCCCCCTGTCATTTATCACCCCTCTGTAAGGCTCCATTCAGATATTTTTTTGGCCCAAGTTAGCGGAATTTATTTATTTTTTTCTTACAAAGTCTCATATTCCACTAACTTGTGTCAAAAAATAAAATCTCACATGAACTCACCATACCCCTCACGGAATCCAAATGCGTAAAATTTTTTAGACATTTATATTCCAGACTTCTTCTCACGCTTTAGGGCCCCTAGAATGCCAGGGCAGTATAAATACCCCACATGTGACCCCATTTCGGAAAGAAGACACCCCCAGGTATTCCGTGAGGGGCATATTGAGTCCATGAAAGATTGAAATTTTTGTCCCAAGTTAGCGGAACGGGAGACTTTGTGAGAAAAAAATTAAAAATATCAATTTCCGCTAACTTGTGCCAAAAAAAAAAAATTTCTATGAACTCGCCATGCCCCTCATTGAATACCTTGGGGTGTCTTCTTTCCAAAATGGGGTCACATGTGGGGTATTTATACTGCCCTGGCATTCTAGGGGCCCCAAAGCGTGAGAAGAAGTCTGGTATCCAAATGTCTAAAAATGCCCTCCTAAAAGGCATTTGGGCACCTTTGCGCATCTAGGCTGCAAAAAAGTGTCACACATCTGGTATCGCCGTACTCAGGAGAAGTTGGGGAATGTGTTTTGGGGTGTCATTTTACATATACCCATGCTGGGTGAGAGAAATATCTTGGTCAAATGCCAACTTTGTATAAAAAAAATGGGAAAAGTTGTCTTTTGCCAAGATATTTCTCTCACCCAGCATGGGCATATGTAAAATGACACCCCAAAACACATTCCCCAACTTCTCCTGAATACGGCGATACCACATGTGTGACACTTTTTTGCAGCCTAGGTGGGCAAAGGGGCCCATATTCCAAAGAGCACCTTTAGGATTTCACAGGTCATTTACCTACTTACCACACATTAGGGCCCCTGGAAAATGCCAGGGCAGTATAACTACCCCACAAGTGACCCCATTTTGGAAAGAAGACACCCCAAGGTATTCCGTGAGGGGCATGGCGAGTTCCTAGAATTTTTTATTTTTTGTCACAAGTTAGTGGAAAATGCTTATTTTTTTTTTTATTTTTTTTTCCTTACAAAGTCTCATATTCCACTAACTTGTGACAAAAAATAAAAACTTCCATGAACTCACTTTGCCCATCAGCGAATACCTTGGGGTCTCTTCTTTCCAAAATGGGGTCACTTGTGGGGTAGTTATACTGCCCTGGCATTCTAGGGGCCCAAATGTGTGGTAAGGAGTTTGAAATCAAATTCTGTAAAAAATGACCTGTGAAATCCGAAAGGTGCTCTTTTGAATATGGGCCCCTTTGCCCACCTCGGCTGCAAAAAAGTGTCACACATCTGGTATCTCCGTAATCGGGAGAAGTTGGGGAATGTGTTTTGGGGTGTCATTTTACATATACCCATGCTGGGTGAGAGAAATATCTTGGCAAAAGACAACTTTTCCCATTTTTTTATACAAAGTTGGCATTTGACCAAGATATTTATCTCACCCAGCATGGGTATATGTAAAAAGACACCCCAAAACACATTCCTCAACTTCTCCTGAATACAGAGATACCAGATGTGTGACACTTTTTTGCAGCCTAGGTGGGCAAAGGGGCCCACATTCCAAAGAGCACCTTTCGGATTTCACAGGTCATTTACCTACTTACCACACATTTGGGCCCCTAGAATGCCAGGGCAGTATAACTACCCCACAAGTGACCCCATTTTGGAAAGAAGAGACCCCAAGGTATTCGCTGATGGGCATAGTGAGTTCATGGAAGTTTTTATTTTTTGTCACAAGTTTGTGGAATATGAGACTTTGTATGAAAAAAAAAAAAAAAAAAAAAAATCATCATTTTCCACTAACTTGTGACAAAAAATAAAAAATTCTAGGAACTCGCCATGCCCCTCACGGAATACCTTGGGGTGTCTTCTTTCCAAAATGGGGTCACTTGTGGGGTAGTTATACTGCCCTGGTATTCTAGGGGCCCAAATGTGTGGTAAGGAGTTTGAAATCAAATTCAGGAAAAAATGAGGAGTGAAATCCGAAAGGTGCTCTTTGGAATATGGGCCCCTTTGCCCACCTAGGCTGCAAAAAAGTGTCACACATCTGGTATCCCCGTACTCAGGAGAAGTTGAGGAATGTGTTTTGGGGTGTCTTTTTACATATACCCATGCTGGGTGAGATAAATATCTTGGTCAAATGACAACTTTGTATAAAAAAATGGGAAAAGTTGTCTTTTGCCAAGATATTTCTCTCACCCAGCATGGGTATATATAAAATGACACCCCAAAACACATTCCCCACCTTCTCCTGAGTACGGAGATACCAGATGTGTGACACTTTTTTGCAGCCTAGGTGGGCAAAGGGGCCCATATTCCAAAGAGCACCTTTCGGATTTCACAGGTCATTTTTTACAGAATTTGATTTCAAACTCCTTACCACACATTTGGGCCCCTAGAATGCCAGGGCAGTATAACTACCCCACAAGTGACCCCATTTTGGAAAGAAGAGACCCCAAGGTATTCGCTGATGGGCATAGTGAGTTCATAGAACTTTTTATTTTTTGTCACAAGTTAGTGGAATATGAGACTTTGTAAGGAAAAAAAAAAAAAAAAAAAATCATCATTTTCCGCTAACTTGTGACAAAAAATAAAAAGTTCTATGAACTCACTATGCCCATCAGCGAATACCTTAGGGTGTGTACTTTCAGAAATGGGGTCATTTGTGGGGTGTTTGTACTGTCTGGCCATTGTAGAACCTCAGGAAACATGACAGGTGCTCAGAAAGTCAGAGCTGCTTCAAAAAGCGGAAATTCACATTTTTGTACCATAGTTTGTAAACGCTATAACTTTTACCCAAACCATTTTTTTTTTACCCAAACATTTTTTTTTTATCAAAGACATGTAGAACTATAAATTTAGAGCAAAATTTCTATATGGATGTCGTTTTTTTTTGCAAAATTTTACAACTGAAAGTGAAAAATGTCATTTTTTTGCAAAAAAATCGTTAAATTTCGATTAATAACAAAAAAAGTAAAAATGTCAGCAGCAATGAAATACCACCAAATGAAAGCTCTATTAGTGAGAAGAAAAGGAGGTAAAATTCATTTGGGTGGTAAGTTGCATGACCGAGCAATAAATGGTGAAAATAGTGTAGGTCAGAAGTGTAAAAAGTGGCCTGGTCTTTCAGGGTGTTTAAGCACTGGGGGCTGAGGTGGTTAACATAGTAACTATTTTATTTGAGATAAATACTTAACACTATACAAGTATCGCCACTGACATTGAACTTCGCTACACACCAATCGTAAATGCCTCTTGCCAAATGAATGAGGCAGGAGATCGCGCTTCACATGTATCATGAGCGCATACCGCCGAACTAAAAACTCAAAAGCAAAACCAATTGATTGTTCTTAATGTATACAAAGCTTCTCCTACAAAATGTGGTTATGTTAAATATTTTAATATATGCAATTATGCAAAAACATACCCCTGCCTGTTCCCCTCCCCTCTCTCCTCTCTTCCTGCGTGCCAAAATAGTGTTTTTAAATCACTGAATGTATATGTCACTAGTACTACTGTCCTGATGAAGGGGGCGCTCCGCCCTTGAAACACGTTGACTATCTGCTTTTACCAATATTCAACTGGTACTACATCCCTGCTGACAGCGCCATTATAGAGGTTCCATTTTTCCTTCTATTTTCTAAATGATCATTTCACCCCGACGACGGCAACCAAGGCAGCGCAGGCACTCTGTGTGCTGGTCGGACAATACCCGCGAAGCGTTATATAGCTGTTGTGACTCGTCACAACAGCAGAAGGTAAGCACAATTATTTTAGATATATTCTATTACCAAACAGCACCACACATGAGGCGCTGCCTCATATCTTTTTTTCCTCATTTGTATAGGAGCAACAGTGTTGCAAGTCGGATCTATAATATGTTGAGGAGAGGAGGTTCCTTCTGATCTGAGAAGTCAAAGGATCTTGATAAGGCATCCACTTTCAGGTTCTTGTCCGAAGGATGGAAATGCAACTAATGCAAGTAAAACGGGCAATGAACAAGGACCAATGTGCCTGAGAAGGATTAGAGAGGTTGTCTCACTTCAGAAAATATCATTTATTATGTAGAGGAAGTTAATAAAAGCCACTTCCTAATGTATGGCTATTATCCATATTGCTTCTTTTGCTGTCTGGATTCATTTTTCCATCACATTATATACTACTTGTTTTCCATGGTTACTACTACCCTGCAATCCATCAGTGGTGTTCATGCTTGTACACTATAAGAAAGCGTTGGTGGCTAGGACTGTGGGAGTGCACATAGGCTAGTGCGTTTTCCTATAGTGTACTAGCATGACCACCACTGATGGATTGCAGGGTGGTCATAACCATGGAAATGAGAAGCGTATAATGTGATGGAAAAATGAATCCAGCCAGCAAAGTCAGCAATATGGATAATAACAATGCATTAGTTAGTGTCTTATATTAACTTCATTTTATTTACAATTGGCCACTAGGACCATAGATGTCCCTGGGTTGACACGTATTATTAATTATAAAATGTAACGTTTATTTCTTGTCTTTAAAAATAAAATATATCTAGAACTCTAAACATTAAAATTATCAGTCCTGTCAGCCTACCGTGTATGATAATATCATTGGGTCTGATTGTTAGGTACGTCCATTAGAGGGCACTATACAATAGTAGCTATTGTCTCTTTACTTGCTTTATTATGGCATCGTCTATACTAGGATAGCTTACACTGTTATTTTCACAGTGCACTCGCCGCGATTGCCTTAATGGACTAACTCCTCTTCCTAATATAACTACCTGACCCAGATGCAGGTCCGACATATACTGGCTAAAACACTAATATCAATTGCTGCCCCCCGACATGTTTCGCCAAAACCTTGGCGTCTTCAGGGGTATGGGCTGTGGATTGAGTGTTGGGGGCGGAGACAGGCTTATAAAACCTCCCTGCATGTGTGACGATTCTAATGACCAATGTATGTCTTTGTTAGTTTTGAACCTAAACTCTTGGCCAATCAGTGTGTGTCTACCAGATCCGTCCTGGTGTAGGTTCCTCCCACTTCCGTATTGCCCAGTGAGCATTGAGCTGCGCCGTTCGAGTTGCGCTAATACTTAGTATTATTTGCTCATGTGGTTGGTTCCTGCGCTGATCTAAATGTTTATTTGTTGGCTCCATATCCGTCATACTGCTGCGCACGCTTCTCCTTCTGTTGACATGTAGATTGTGCGGCGCTTGGTATGTTCTGTCTCTGCACATGTCATATGACTTGGCTTGTTTGCGATCGTAGAATGCGCCCCATCTATTCAGAATAATAGAGCAGGTATCACGGATTGCCATTGCGCATGCGTTAGGACTTAGTTTCTACCTGATGTTTTATTATTTCTATTTTGCATGTCAGGACTCTTTGAATACATTAATGTCTCTTGATTTTCCATTTATTGGCATAGTGAAGTGCCCTCTCTCTGTGTAGCCCATTGATCTGCTGATGTATATTAGTGCATCAATTTATTAATTCTTAATTAAGTATTAATTTTTCTTGGAGCTATATATTTCATTTATAAGGAAATATATATACTATCACTATACTTTTTACAGAAGCAAACCAACATTTCACAGATCACATACTTTATTGGGGTCGTTTCATAGACGACATTCTAATTTTGTGGGATAGCACTAGCACACAATTTTTTGATTTTGTTAAAGAACTGAATGATAATCTACTAGGCCTCAAATTCACTGCTGAATTAGTTGAGAGAACAATCAATTTTCTAGACCTTACGATTACCCTGGAGCATGATGGCAACCTAAAAACCACCATATATAGGAAGCCCACTTCTACAAACAGCCTCCTGCATTGGAAAAGTCATCATCCGACCAGCCTTAAAAAAGGAATCCCAATTGGGCAATACCTTCGAGCAAAACGGAACTGCTCGACAATTGAAGGCTTTGAAGTAGAATGTGGGCTTCTGTATAATAAATTCCTAGTGAGAGGATATCCAAAGAAGACCCTGCACTATGCATACAATCGAGCCAAAAAAAGTAGCAGGATGAGCTTACTCCACGGTAAGGGACAATCTAGAATCCAAAATTATAAAATAATTCGCTGTATTGGAAATTATGATGGACAACATGAAAAAATAAGGAAAATCCTGACACGTTACTGGCACATACTGCTCTCAGATGATGAATTGAAAGAGATCATCACCCCGAGACCAGCTATCACGTATAGAAGGGGGCAAAACATAAAAGAAAAACTAGTGCATAGTCACTTTACTCAGAATAAAAAAACAAATAAACCCACCTGGCTCGGAACAAGCGGGTCATATCCATGTGGGGACTGCATCTTTTGCAGGATGATGTCGCCAAAAAGGGAATTCATCAATCCTGGTGATAACAATAAATATCAGATTAAGGAATACATCAACTGTAAATCTATGGGAGTAGTGTACGCCATACAATGTGAGTGTCCAAAAATCTACGTGGTTAAAACCACGCAAGAACTCAGAAGGCGTATTTCCAAACACCTCAGTATAATAAATACCACCAGTGACCCACCCCTCGCAAGACATATGCACCAAATACATAATGGGAACATCCAGAATTTAAAAGTGTGGGGCATACAGAAACTCAAGTTGGGCCCAAGAATGGGCAATCTAGATAAGAGGCTACAACAGGAGGAAACCCGGTGGATATAGCGCCTTAAAAGCCTAGCCCCACTTGGACTAAATGAGGGATTTACCTATGCCTCGTTCCTTTAAGAGAGATTCCAATAATATGGTCAAAATACAAGAAATATATAAGATACAAATAGAACTGCATGACAAGCACAAGTAGGGCAGCCAAGCCAAAACCTAAGAACCATGCAAGATGACCAATGCCAATGAATAGATCTGCCAGAAACCAGATGACCAGAGTGATATAGTATTGAGGAAACAAACTCCAAAAGAAATACATATTATGCATAAAAAAAAAATATATATAAAAAATAATAAATAAAATAAAAAATCAATAAAAAATCAATAACAAAATAAAAAGAAAAAATAGTGAATATATTGTGAATAAAAATCAAAATTAAAAATCGAAACCTATATAAAGAGCCCATGAGAACTAGAATCCCCATAATAAAAAGATTCAGACCACATAAGGTTACGTCAACACTAATAATTACAATAATTACTCACTGTAATATATAGACAGCAGGAATAAAACTGATACACGTAAACACTTAAAAACTAAGGAATAAGGGACACCAGGTGATTAATCAAAAATTAATAAAAATTAGTAATAATAATAATAAATAAAATAAAAATAAAAAATAAAAAAATATTAACAAAATATATAAGAAGATAAAATAAAAACAATAAAAATAAAAATAATAAATAAAAATATATATAAAAATGTATAATTTGAATAATTCACTAGTAGATATAAAATAGACATTATTTTTGAGTCACAGGAATACCAATAAACAAATAAATAAAATAATTAAATTTTTTTTAAAAATCACTTACCTTGTAGATTGTAGAAAGTATTTGGGGAGACCAGGGGTCCTTAGAAGGTATTGTAAATCTATATATAAAAAAATATATATATAAAAAAAAAATAATAATAATAAAAAAAAGAGAGTAAAAATTATATAGAGCCAACAATGGTAGGTACTCACTCCACATGAAGCATAATATAATATAGAGGGGAAAGAGGGACAATAAGAGAATCCCAATACTTATCAAGAGCCCAGGACTACAGTAAAGGTAATAACATGAAGCAAGGAACCAAAATAGACCAAATTGGCAAGTGTCAAAAAGGGAGATAATAATATTAATATAGCTATACTGCCAAAGTATAGTGATGGTATATATATTTCCTTATAAATTAAATACACTGCTCAAAAAAATAAAGGGAACACAAAATTAACACATCCTAGATCTGAATTAATTAAATATTCTTCTGAAATACTTTGTTCTTTACATAGTTGAATGTGCTGACAACATAATCACACAAAAATAAAAAAATAGAAATCAAATTTTTCAACCCATGAAGGTCTGGATTTGGAGTCACACTCAAAATTAAAGTGGAAAAACACACTACAGGCTGATCCAACTTTGATGTAATATCCTTAAAACAAGTCAAAATGAGGCTCAGTAGTGTGTGTGGCCTCCACGTGCCTGTATGACCTCCCTACAACACCTGTGCATGCTCCTGATGAGGTGGCGGACGGTCTCCTGAGGGATCTCCTCCCAGACCTAGACTAAAGCATCTGCCAACTCCTGGACAGTCTGTGGTGCAACGTGACGTTGGTGGATAGAGCGAGACGTGATGTCCCAGATGTGCTCAATTGGATTCAGGTCTGGGGAACGGGCGGGCCAGTCCATAGCATCAATGCCTTCGTCTTGCAGGAACTGCTGACACACTCCAGCCACATGAGGTCTAGCATTGTCTTGCATTAGGAGGAACCCAGGGCCAACCGCACCAGCATATGGTCTCACAAGGGGTCTGAGGATCTCATCTCGGTACCTAATGGCAGTCAGGCTACCTCTGGCGAGCACATGGAGGGCTGTGCGGCCCTCCAAAGAAATGCCACCCCACACCATTAATGACCCAATGCCAAACCGGTCATGCTGGAGGATGTTGCAGGCAGCAGAGCGTTCTCCGCGGCGTCTCCAGACTCTGTCACGTCTGTCACATGTGCTCAGTGTGAACCTGCTTTCATCTGTGTTCTCTGGCAAATGCCAAACCTCCTGCGCGGTGTTGGGCTGTAACCACAACCCCCACCTGTGGACGTCGGGCCCTCATATCACCCTCATGGAGTCTGTTTCTGACCGTTTGAGCAGACACATGCACATTTGTGGCCTGCTGGAGGTCATTTTGCAGGGCTCTGGCAGTGCTCCTCCTGTTCCTCCTTGCACAAAGGCGGAGGTAGCGGTCCTGCTGCTAGGTTGTTTCCCTCCTACGGCCTCCTCCACGTCTCCTGATGTACTAGCCTGTCTCCTTGTAGCGCCTCCATGCTCTGGACACTACACTGACAGACACAGCAAACCTTCTTGCCACAGCTCGCATTGATGTGCCATCCTGGATAAGCTGCACTACCTGAGCCACTTGTGTGGGTTGTAGACTCCGTCTCATGCTACCACTAGAGTGAAAGCACCGCCGGCATTCAAAAGTGACCAAAACATCAACCAGGAAGCATAGGAACTGAGAAGTGATCTGTGGTCACCACCTGCAGAACCACTCCTTTATTGGCGGTGTCTTGCTAATTGCCTATAATTTCCACCGGTTGTCTATACCATTTGCATAACAGCATGTGAAATTGATTGTCACTCAGTGTTGCTTCCTAAGTGGACAGTTTGAATCACAGAAGTGTGATTGACTTGGAGTTACATTGTGTTGTTTAAGTGTTCCCTTTATTTTTTTGAGCAGTGTATATAGCTCCAAGAAAAATTAATACTTAATTAAGAATTAATAAATTGATGCGCTAATATACATTAGTAGATCAATGGGCTACACAGAGAGAGGGCACTTCACTATGCCAATAAATGGAAAATCAAGAGACATTAATGTATTCAAAGAGTCCTGACATGCAAAATAGAAATAATAAAACATCAGGTAGAAACTAAGTCCTAACGCATGCGCAATGGCAATCCTTGATACCTGCTCTATTATTCTGAATAGATGGGGCGCATTCTACGATCGCAAACAAGCCAAGTCATATGACATGCGCAGAGACAGAACATACCAAGCGCCGCACAATCTACATGTCAACAGAAGGAGAAGCGTGCGCAGCAGTATGACGGATATGGAGCCAAGAAATAAACATTTAGATCAGCGCAGGAACCAACCACATGAGCAAATAATACTAAGTATTAGCGCAACTCGAACGGCGCAGCTCAATGCTCACTGGGCAATACGGAAGTGGGAGGAACCTACACCAGGACGGATCTGGTAGACACACACTGATTGGCCAAGGGTTTAGGTCCAAAACTAACAAAGACATACATTGGTCATTAGAATCGTCACACATGCAGGGAGGTTTTATAAGCCTGGCTCCGCCCCCAACACTCAATCCACTGTCCATACCCCTGAAGACGCCAAGGTTTTGGCGAAACATGTCGGGGGGCAGCAAGTGATATTAGTGTTTTAGCCAGTATATGTCGGACCTGCATCTGGGTCAGGTAGTTATATTAGGAAGAGGAGTTAGTCCATTAAGGCAATCGCGGTGAGTGCACTGTGAAAATAACAGTGTAAGCTATCCTAGTATAGACGATGCCATAATAAAGCAAGTAAAGAGACAATAGCTAATAGCGTATAGTGCCCTCTAATGGACGTACCTAACAATCAGACCCAATGATATTATCATACACGGTAGGCTGACAGGACTGATAATTTTAATGTTTAGAGTTCTAGATATATTTTATTTTTAAAGACAAGAAATAACGTTACATTTTATAATTAATAATACGTGTCAACCCAGGGACATCTATGGTCCTAGTGGCCAATTGTAAATAAAATGATATAAAGTCCCAACACGTATTAGGGAGATATATGTAATGATTTTATATTAACTTCCTCACTGAAACAGGAGGGTAGCGAGGAAGCATTGAAAAACCATAAGGAAAAAAATAGAATATGTAAAAGACAAATAAAAGCAGCCAAACTAGAGACCGAGAGATTAATTGCCAAAGAGAGTAACACTAACCCTAAAATGTTCTTCAATTATATAAATTATAAAAAAGTATAAATCTGAAGGTGTCGGCTCTTCACAGAGTGATGAGGGAGGAGTTGCAGAAAGCAAAGCTATTAAATATTTTTTTTCTCTGTATTCACTGAAGAAAATAAACTGTCAAATTAAATGCAGAATGTAAAAGTAAATTTCCCATTAAAAGTGTCCTGTCTGACCCAGGAAGAAGTATAGCGGCATCTTAAAAAGATTAAATGATAACTGTCATTTTTTCAGTAAAAAATCTATTTTAGCATATGTTACTGCTGCAGCGGCATTATGCATAAAGCAATCTTTAGTTTCTTCACATACCACTGTTTTCCTTGAGTTTTCCCCTTAGTTACGGCTGTTTTGAATCCTACATTATGAGGACCTTCTCTAGATGGCTCCTCTGCCAGTTCTCTGATACCAAAACTGCTTTCCCTCAGGTCACATACACAATTGCTGTAGCCAGCAGCTCCCTGCCAGCCAATCAGATTGGATTACTGAGACACGCCTCCTCACTCTGAAGCCTAATGCAGGCCTGCAGTGTAAAGGACCGCCCCTCTGTCTTCCTAGCCGGAGCTAGATGAGCCATAGCAATGGTCTATTAAGGCAGCAGTGGAAAGGGACAGGAGACATTAATGAAAGCTGTTATTATAAGTTAATTGCAGATCATTTGGCAATCATTGACAGACTAACTCAGGTATACATGCCTAGCTCTAATAAACTAGCAAATAAAAAACCTTCAAACTGTTTACCCATGACAACTAGTGATGAGCGAGCATGCTCGGGCGAATATCTGTTCGGCTCGAGCATCGCTATGCTCGGCGCATGTACTCGAGCGCAATGCTCAAGTCTCCTCGCACATTTTGCGAGTTTTAAGCAGCCAATAAAGGTGCAGGTAAGTACTGCCCTCACTGTAATGCCAGTAGCCATGTTGGCTGCTGGCATTACAGTGATTGGCTGGCCGGAACGCATCATTGGGTGCTATATAGCACCCAATGACGCATGTTCGGCTCAGACATAAACAGGGAGAGCAGAGCGTAGGAAGGGAAAGACTGAGTAGGGAGCGAATTTTACAGTTTTTATTCTGAGCTTTTATAAGACCCCAAAGTCCATTTAAGGGCTACTGTGTGTGTGTGTGTGTGTGTCTGTGTGTGTGTGTGTCTGTGTGTGTGTGTCTGTGTGTGTTTTAGAGCAGCAATCTATTTACCTGCAGTATCAGGGACAGTGCTGAGGAACAAACAGATAGTGCAGGGAGATAAATTTGCTGTTTTTACTACCAAAAGCTTTTCAAAGACCCCAAAGTTTAAGGACTACTGTGTGTATTTGACAGCAGCAAGATATTTTTATTTTATACCTATTAGTGGCACAGTCTGCGGATGATGTACAGTATGTGTCTTTAATAATCTAGGCCACATCTAGTGTCCATAGTGTGTGGCTTGGTGTAAAAAAATACTGAACTACATCTGTAAACAGTGTCTGTATTGCAAATTCCAATAATCTGGACCTAATCTAGTGTCCATAATCTGTGGGTTTCTGTGACATATACTGTCCTGCATCCGAAAACTGCGTCTTTAGCAGACAGTAAAACAATCTGCTCCATATCTAGTGACAAAACCATTAATATGAAGAAGGCGAGCACTAAGGGACAGGGAAGTGGGCGTGAAGCTCATGTTGCACTCAGAGACCGTACTCAGCTTCATGTCCAACTTAGCTGGGCGGCACAGGACAACACTGTCCAAGTCAGACCAGTGCGAACAGTTTGTCAGGATTCCTGAAGATAATGCTTCCAGTCGGCTAAGCACCACCCTCTTTTCCACCAAGTCCAGTCTCCGTAGCCAAGAGTCTGGTCAAGCAAATCCTCACTCTAATCATCCTTCCCCTCACCATGGAGAGACTTGCCAAACGAGTGATCCCACACTCGGATATTCCGAGGAGCTCTTTCCAACGCCACTTATAGATTTGGTCCTCGCGCCCAGCATGCTTGAAGAGGGACCTGAGATATTATGCCCTGATTTCCAACTTCTTGAGCATTCACAGTCTCAATAAGATGACAGTGGTGAATGGCAATCATTCGTTCACGAGGTGGATAATAATGAGACACAGTTGTCAATCACTTAGGTTGTGGTTAGGTCAAGTCAGGAGGATGAGCAGAGTGAGGAAGTGGAAGAGGATGTGGTGGACGATGAGGTCACTGACCCAACATGGGAAGGTGAAAAGTCGAGCGAGGACAGCAGTACAGAGGGGGAGGGATCCGCAGCACCGCAATAGGCTGGAAGAGGCAGTGGGGTTGCAAAAGGGAGGAGTTGGCCCACTCCAAACAGGCCTGCAACCGTTACACCGAGCACCCCCATGCATAAATTTACCTTGCCAAGGGGTAGGTGTTCCACAGTATGGCGCTTTTTTGAGGACAGTGCAGACGACAAAAGAGTGGTAGTTTGCAACCTGTGCCGTACCAAAAAGAGCCGGGGAGTGAACACTAGCAACCTCACCACCACCAGCATGATTCGCCACATGGCATCCAAGCACCCTAATAAGTGGGCCGAACGCCTGGGTCCACAATCTAGGTCTGCGGGTCACACCACTGCATCCTCTTCCCCTGTGTTACTCACTACTGGAAAATCCCCTGTCGAAGGCCCTGCACCTGGACCTTCGCATGAACCATCAATAACAACATCCACTTCCCTGTCCCAGTGCAGCGTCCAAATGTCCATAACACAGTCATTTGAACGCAAGCACAAATACCCGCCCACCCACCCACAGGCCATAGCATTAAATGTGCAACTTTCGAAATTACTGGCTCTTGAAATGTTGCCATTTAGGTTTGTGGACACTAACCTTCCGCAGCCTGATGTCGGCGGCCGTCCCTCGGTACGCAGTACCCAGCTACCACTATTTTTCACAGTGTGATCTTCCTGGCTTACACCAGCATGTGTCCCAGAACATCACCCGTGCCCTGACCAATGCACTTACTAAGAAGGTCCACTTCACCACAGACACATGGACAAGTGCTGGTGGCCAGGGACACTACATTTCGCTGACTGCAAACTGGGTGAATGTTGTGGACGCCGGAAGTGAGTCGTACCCTGGGATGGCACAGTTGCTACCCACGCCCAGGATTGCGGGCCCTACGTCCATCAGGGTCTCCACCAGCAGCTATGTTACTGGCTCCAACCCCCACTTCTCCTCCTCCGCTGCCTCCTCCTTCACTTCCACCTCCAGCAGCAGTCAGCCGTCAGTCGCTAGCTAGAAGCAGTTTAGCACGTCAACAGACCGTGCTGAAGTTGATCTGTTTAGGGGACAAACAGCACACTGCCGCAGAGCTGTGGCAGGGTATAAGGGACCAGACCAAGCTGTGGCTCTCGCCACTCAACCTACAACCAGGCATGTGTCACGGATGAAGTTAGCAGATAGCTGGAACATATAAATAAACGAGCGACTGGCTTGATCCCAAACTAAGGAGCTTATAGGTGAGCCCTATAAAACCCTAAGAGCTCTCCCTAAATGCTATGCCCATGCAAGGGTCTGTATGGTAAATAAATGACAAAGATGAGGAAAATCTCTCCTCATCAGGTAAACCAGAAGACCCCTCTCCAGAGAATGTCCCAAAAAATGGTGACTTATCAGAGGACTCCTGGCGACAGTTATTTAAAGCAAACTCAGCAAGGGACAAAAAAGAACACCAATCCTCCTGATTCGTTGCCACAAAACAGTGCAGATATGTCTCCAGATTCTGATTGACGCGTTCGGTCTGACCATTTGACTGCGGGTGAAAAGCAGAAGAGAACGACAACCGAACCCCCAGCAAGAACAGAAGGCCTTCTAGAATCTGGAAACAAATTGTGTGCCCCTATCAGAAAAGATCTCTGAAGGAATGCCATTTAACAATATGATCAACAAACGTTTGCGCCAGCGTCTTAGCATTGGGTAACCCAGGAAAGGGAATGAAATGTGCCATTTTGCTTAAACGGTCCACTACCACCAGAATCACAGTATTCCCCGAGGAACGAGGCAGGTCCGTAATGAAGTCCATGGACAGATGCGTCCAAGGACGGGAAGGAATGGGTAACGGGAGGAGAGAACCCGATGGCCGTGAATGAGGGACCTTGGCACGAGCGCAGGTCTCGCAGGCTGCCACAAAACTCTCAACCGTCTTACGAAGAGCCGGCCACCAGGATCTCCGAGCAATGAGATCCACTGTGGCTCTACTCCCCGGGTGCCCAGCAAGGACAGTATTGTGGTGCTCCTTAAAAACCTTCTGTCATAAAGCGTGAGGCACAAATAACCTCCCAGGAGGACAAAGATCAGGAGCCTCTGCCTGGGCTGCCTGAACCTCTGCCTCCAAATCAGGATAAAGAGCAGAGACGACCACCCCTTCAGCCAAAATGGGACCCGGGTCTTCAAAGTTCCCCCCTCCCGGAAAACAACGTGACAGGGCATCCGCCTTCACATTTTTAACCCCAGGGCGGAACGTAACAACAAAATTAAACCTAGAAAAGAACAAAGACCATCTGGCCTGTCTCGGGTTCAGACGCTTGGCCAATTCCAAGTAGGCCAGATTCTTATGGTCGGTAAACACAGTGTCTGGCTCCCTCTAACCAATGGCGCCATTCCTCAAAAGCTAATTTGATGGCCAACAACTCCCTATCTCCCACATCGTAATTTCTCTCTGCAGAGGATAGTTTCCTTGAGAAAAAGGCACACGGTCGCCATTTGGCAGGAGAGGGACCCTGAGATAAGACCCACCCACCTCATAAACATCCACCTCAACAATAAAAGGTAGAGAGACATCAGGTTGTACCAAAATGGGAGCGGAAGCAAAACTCTCTTTAATAATAGAAAAGGCTTTAAGCGCATCTACCGACCACAAGGAAAAATCCACCCCCTTTTTAGTCATATCAGTGAGTGGCTTAACAACAGAGGAATAATTCAAAATGAACTTTCTGTAATAATTGGCAAAACCCAAAAATCGCATCAGCGCCTTCTGATTCTCAGGAAGCTCCCAATCAAGCACAGCGCGGACCTTCTCAGGGTCCATCCGAAAACCAGAAGCGGAGAGAAGAAAACCAAGAAATGGAATCTCCGGAACCGCAAACACACATTTTTCCAGTTTAGCGTACAATTTATTCTCCCGCAGAATCAGCAAGACCTGACATAGGTGGTCCCGATGAGTCTTGAAATCAGGAGATAAATCAAAATGTCATCTAGATACACCAGTACAAATTTCCCCATTAAATGATAAAAAATGCTGTTCACAAAATGTTGGAAGACGGCCGGAGCATTCATCAAACCAAAGGGCATAACCAAATTCTCGAAATGACCCTCAGGGGTATTGAAGGCCGTCTTCCATTCGTCCCCTTCCCTGACCCTGACTAGGTTGTATGCCCCTCTTAAATCCAACTTAGAAAAAACTTTAGCCCCAACAATCTGGTTAAACAGGTCCGGGATCAGAGGAAGCGGATATGGGTCAAGAATCGTGATACGGTTCAGCTCCCTGAAATCCAGACAAGGTTTTAAAGAACCATCTTTTTTCTTAACAAAAAAAAACCCAGCGGCAACAGGTGAATTCGAGGGTCGGATGTGTCCCTTTCTCAGGCTCTCAGAGATATAAGTACGCAAAGCGACTCTTTCAGGTTGGGAGAGATTGTATAGTCGTGATTTTGGCAGCTTGGCACCTGGGATGAGATTAATAGGGCAGTCGTACTCCCGGTGAGGGGGCAACTCCTGGACACAACTCTCGGAAAACACATCCAAAAATTCAGAGAGAAAAGATGGCACAGTCTTGGTAGAAACCTCTGAAAGAGACGCCGTGAGGCAATTCTCTCTGCAAAACTCACTCCAACTATTTATTTGCCTTGCTTGCCAATCAATGGTGGGGTTATGTTTAGTGAGCCAGGGTAGCCCCAACACTAGAGGAGTAGGTAATCCACTTAAGATGAAACATGACATATCCTCAACATGAGCGTCACCCACAGTCAAACGGATATTGTGAACTATGCCCTTTAACGATCTTTGAGAAAGTGGAGCGGAATCGATAGCAAAAACAGGTATATCCTTTTCCAAAGTGCATACCTGGAAACCATGCATTATTGCAAATTGATTATCAATGAGATTGACAGCTGCTCCACTATCTACAAAAATCTCACAAACAATGTTCTTGCTGTCTAGCGCCACCCTGGCAGGTAGGACAAAAAGGGAACTACAAGCAACCGGCAAACCTTCAATTTCCGCATCAACCTTGCCAATAGTAACAAATGGAAAGTTTTTAGAGGTTTTTTTTTGTTTTGTGTTGTTTTTATTACCCTCAGAAAACGCCATGAATCTCCTAGAGGGGCAAACCTTAGCCAAATGATTTATACCCCCACAACAGAAACAAATCCTCCTCTGAGAGCTGAATCCTCTACTATCAGAGGCAAGCAACCCCAGCTGCATGGCCTCCTCCTCAGAGGGGATTGAGACAGACTGAGACCCCTGCGCACTGAATGAGACAGCCCCACTGTCCTTGGGCGGAATATGACAGGAAAGAGTAGTCTCCTCTCTCTCTCTAAGACGTCTGTCAATACGAACAGCTAGAGACATGGCTGACTCTACGACGCTGGTCTCTCATGAAAAGCGAATGCATCTTTCAATCTTTCCGAAAGACCATGGCAAAATTGACTTCGAAGTGCAGCATCATTCCAACCAGTATCAGCTGGACTGTTTACCCTGGCATAAAAGACGCAATTTAGATTCAGCCAGAGCAATACGATCCGGGTCATCATATATCTGCCCCAGGGCTACAAAAAATTCATTCACCGATTGGAGGGGCCGTGCCCCCACCGGCAGCGAAAAGGCCCAAGACTGATCGTTATCCCTGAGCAGCGAGATGATGATCCCCACCCTCTGCTCCTCATCACCAGAGGAATGGGGAAGTAGGCGAAAATGGAGTTTGCAAGCCTCTCTAGCCTCTCTAAAGCGAACAAAGATCTCACTACCCCCGGAAAACGTATCCGGGAGCGAGATCTTAGGCTCGGAACAAACTCCATGAACGCCAGCAGAACCGGTCACCTGAAACTGAGACATAGTTTTACGGAGATCTGCTACCTCCAGCGAAAGACCTTGCATGCGGTCAATCAAGGCTGAAACCGGATTCATGCTTAAGACGGTTATGGCGGTTTATAATGTCACGGATGAAGTTAGCAGATAGCTGGAACATATAAATAAATGAGTGACTGGCTTGATCCCAAAATAAGGAGCTTATAGGTGAGCCCTTTAAAACCCTAATTGCTCTCCCTGACTGCTATGCACATGCAAGGGTCTGTATGGTAGACGATTGCATGCCCGCGTACCTAATACTGTGTGACACCTGAAAACCCTATAATAGTGAGGGGACACGACCACCGGCTCCCTGCACTTAATACGGACGGAGTCAGGGTCACCTAGAATCAAGCCAGCAAGGAAACACAATAAAGTAAAAGACTTATCTGTACAATCAGCAGAATCAGCCTCCAGCAGTGAACACCTCATTCAGGAAGTAGTATAAACCGCAAAGTGAGGCAGTATGGGATGGATTATAAAGGAAGATGACTAGTCGAAATATGTGACACCTGGCAGAAGGAAAGGAGATGAGAAAGTGAAACCAAAACAAAGAACATCATACAAGAGGTAGAGAAAAACATCTGCCAGATCTTCTCACAGAACTGGCGGTGACAGCATGGTTGTGTCTGACAATGGCCGTAACTTAAAGGCAGCTTTGGAGCACGGCAACCTGACACACATCCCATGCCTATCCCACATCTTAAACTTCAGTGGTTCAGTGGTTTATCAAAACCTACCCCAATTTGCCAGAGCTACTAGTGAAGGCGCACCACGTGTGTGCCAATTTCCGCAAGTCGTCTACAGCTTCAGCCGCGCTTGCGGCTTCCAGCTCACTGACTGTTGTGCGACATGAGCATGCGCTGGAACTCTACGTTCTACATGTTGGCCAGGCTTTTGTGAGCAGCAGAGGGCAGTTGTGGAATACCAGCTGCAACATGGTCGTCGTCTTTCGAGTCAACTGCCACTATTCACAAGCCAGGAGTGGTATTTTGATGTCAGACCTCTGTGAGGTTTTAAAAAACTTTGATGAATCCACACAGATGGTTAGTGGCAATAATGCTATTATCAGCGTAACTATCCCACTGCTATGTCTACTCAAACGATCGCTGCTCACAATTAAGGACGACGCTCTGAATGTGGCAGACGAGAAAATGGGGGGGGGCGACGACAATGCACAGGGTGATAGCCAGACCTCCCACAGTTCGTCTTCTCAGCGCAAATTGGACCATGAAGAGGAGGAGGAGCTGGAGACAGTTGCCTCTGCTACAGAGGGTAGTACCCATGGAACTTTAATTCCATCTGTTCAGCGTGGATGGGCAGAAGAGGAGGATGAGGAGAGTCATCCTGATGTCTACATCGACGTCTTGCCTGTTGGTACTCTGGCACACATGGCTGACTTCATGTTAGGCTGCCTTTCCCGCAACCCTCGCGTTATACGTATTTTATATAACACGGATAACTGGGTGTTCATCCTTCATCATCTCTTATTCTTCTGGTGGAGAGGACGAGTAAAACGTTGCAATACCAGAAGGTGCTTGTTGAGATATTGCTCCAAAATTTTCCATCTGACAACGCTGGCGGCAGAGTCCGTAGTTCCTTAGGCAACCAAGAAAGGGAGACAAGGAGAACACACAGTAGTTCCAACAAAGGCAGGGCAACACTCTCCAAGGCATGAGATACTTTCATGACACCCCGCCAGCAACCTCACCCTGAAGCGCGGCCTAGTAGTACAAGGAGGGAAAAGTTTTGGAAAATGGTGAAGGAATACATAGCAGACCATGTCAGCATCCTAAATAATCCCTCAGTGCCTTACAACTGCTGGGTGTCCAAGCTGGACACATAGCACGAACTTGCGCTCTACACCTTGGAGGTGCTGGCCTGCCATGCCGCCAGCGTTTTGTCTGAGCGTGTATTTAGTACTGCTGGTGGCACTATAACAGATAAGTGTATCCGCTGTCCACTGGCAATGCTTACAGGTTGACTCAGATAAAAATGGCCTGGATTGCCCCTGACCTCTCAACTCCACTAGAGGAGAGCTAAGCTGATGATGAACATAAAGGCAATTTCAATCTATCATTTATAATGTACTAAAATCTACTGTAGTGTATTCCCATGTGCCTTTTCCACCACAAAAAAAGAGTATATGGTTGAATCTTGTTTTCTCCTCCTCCTCCTCCTCCAGATTGTATATATTCCCTCCGCTCAAATTTTTTTAATAGAGTCAGCCCAACTGCAGGCCCTCAACTCAAATTTTTTTATAGGGTCAGCTCAACTGCAGGCCCTCAACTCAATTTTTTTTTATAGGGTCAGCTGAACAGCATGCACTCGCATATAATGTTTTAGAACATCATTTGAACAGCATGCACTCGCATATAATGTTTTAGAGTGTCAGCTCCTCTTCAGGCACTCACATATAATGTTTTAGAGCATCAGCTGAACAGCATGCACTCGCATATAATGTTTTAGAGCGTCAGCTCCTCTTCAGGCACTCACATATAATGTTTTAGAGCAGGGGTGCACAACCTGCGGCCCGGGGGCCACATGCGGCCCTTGATACCATTCTGTGCGGCCCCCAACCATCTGGTAACAGACTTGTATGCCTATGTCTTGTGGCTGCTTACATGTATTTCTGCCATTAGATGGGAGTCCTGGAAGTGTAACTGGACATTAATGGTATATAATGTGTGTTCAATATGCCATAAGTACAATATTTCAGTTTTTAATACACCTTTAAATTTTAATTTCGGCCCTCGTCATTGGTTCATTCTGGCAATGTGGCCCCCAACCAGGAAACGTTGTGCACCCCTGTTTTAGAGCATCAGCTGAACAGCATGCACTTGCATATAATGTTTTACAACATCAGCTGAACAGCATGCACTTGCATATAATGTTTTAGAGTGTCATTTGAACAGCATGCACTCGCACGTAATGTTTTAGAGCATCAGCTCACCTGAAGGCACTCACAAATTATGTTTTAGAGCGTCAGTTGAACAACATGCACTAGAATATAATGTTTTAGAGCGTCAGCTCACCAGCAGGCACTCGTATATAATGTTTTAGAGCTTCAGCTCACCAGCAGGCCCTCACCCCTAATGTTTTGGATGGTCAAATCAGCAAGCCCATGCTCCAAATGTTTTTGAGGGCCACCAGCAGGCCACCAATCATAATTTTTCAAGAGTGTGTATGATGCCCTCCTTTATGTGTAATAAAGGTTGTATTGTAGTGCCGGTTCCTTGTAATTTTTGGCAGTCCTTTAACATAGTGCATATGCTTTATGAGTGTAGGAGTCCCACTACCTGAACAATTGTACCACAATGTGAATGAGGCCCTCCTTTATGTGATATACAGGCTGTTTCAGAGTGCCTCTTGCTTGTAATTTTTTGCTGCACTTGCACTTTCCTGTATATTCAATTGTATATAAAGAATGTTTCCTAACAATTTTTCCTGTAAAATAGATTATTTTTTTTGGTGGGGTTTTATGCGTATTTTTGTCAGTCTGTAAAAGTGGCGTACAACTCGAACAGCATGGTTCCCAGCAGCGACCTGGGAGTCCAAGATACATCCAGTCCCAATGCTCTTCCCAATCCATTTTGGTGGTGTTTCTGTCACTTTCTGACCTTTTCCAATAGACTAAGCACCCTCGCACCCTCCCCTCTTCAGAGGAGGGGGTGCCTGGTTGTCTCCCATTATACTCGGGTGCTCGGTCGTGCACACGAATATAGCAATGCGTTCGGGCCGAACACCCGAATACTTTGGTGCTCGATCATCACTACATTTGACACTGTACCACATAAAAGGTTAGTATATAAAATGAGAATGCTTGGACTGGGGGAAAATGTCTGTATGTGGGTAAGTAACTGGCTGAGTGATAGAAAACAGAGGGTGGTTATTAACGGTACACACTCAGATTGGGTCACTGTCACTAGTGGGGTACCTCAGGGGTCAGTATTGGGCCCCATTCTCTTCAATATATTATTAGTGATCTTGTAGAAGGCTTGCACAGTAAAATATAAATTTTTGAAGATGAAATTAAACTGTGTCAGGCTACTTTCACACTTGCGTTGTTCTTTTCCGGCATAGAGTTCCGTCACAGGGGCTCTATACCGGAAAAGAACTGATCAGGTATGTCCCCATGCATTCTGAATGGAGAGTAATCCGTTCAGTTTGCATCAGTATGTCTTCAGTTCAGTCGTTTTGACTGATCAGGCAAAAGATAAAACCGTAGCATGCTACGGTTTTATCTCCGGCTAAAAAAACTGAAGACTTGCCTGAACGCCGGATCAGGCATTTTTTCCCATAGGAATGTATTAGTGCCGGATCCGGCATTCAGAATACCGGAATGCCGGATCCGTCGTTCCGGTATGCGCATGCGCAGACTGAAAAAAAGGTGAAAAAATAAATGCCGGATCCGTTTTTGCCGGATGACACCGGAAAGACGGATCCGGCATTTCAATGCATTTTTTCGACTGATCAGGCATTTTTAAGACTGATCAGGATCCTGATCAGTCTTACTAATGCCATCAGTTAGCATACATTTTGCCTGATCCGGCAGGCAGTTCCGGCGACGGAACTGCCTGCCGGATCTCTCTGCCGCAAGTGTGAAAGTAGCCTCAAGTAATTAACACTGAAGAGGACAGTATACTACTACAGAGGGATCTGGATAGATTGGATGCTTGGGCAGATAAGTGGCAGATGAGGTTTAACACTGGCAAATGTAAGGTTATGCACATAGGAAGTAAAAATACATGTCACCAGCACATACTAAATGGTAAAACACTGGATAACACTGACATGGAAAAGGACTTAGTTTGCTGTTCACTAAAGCTGTAGAAACCAGTGCTGCCAAGGCCAATAAGATAATGGGTTGCATCAAAAGGTGCATAGATGCCCGTGATGAGAACATAGTCCTGCCACTTTACAAATCACTTGTCAACCACACATGGAGTAATGTGTACAGTTCTGGGCTCCTGTCAACAAGGCAGACATAACAGAGCTGGAGAGGGTCCAGAGGAGGGCAACTAAAGTAATAACTGGAATGGGTGGACTACAGGACCATAAAAGACTATCAAAATTAGGGTTATTCACTTTAGAAAAAAGACGACTGAGGGGAGATCTAAAAACTATGTATAACTATATCAGAGATTTCTCGCATCATCTGTTTATTCCCAGGGGAAATCCTGGGATTATTTACGGTAAGAGCAGTGAGACTATGGAACTCTCTGCCTCAGGAGGTTGATGATGGTGAATGCACTTAAAGAGTTCAAGATGAGCCTGAATGTATTTCTGGAGTTTAATAATATTACAATCTATATCTACTAGAGAGAGGTCATTGATCCAGGGAGTTATTCCAAATGCCTGATTGGAGTTGGGAAGAATTTTTTTTCCCCTAAAGTGGTGAAAATTGGCTTCTACCTCACAGTTTTTTTTTTTTTTTTTTTGCTTTCCTCTAAATCAACTTGCAGGATAACAGGGTGAACTGGATGGACAGATGTCTTTTTTCAGCCTTATAAAATATGTTACTATGTTACATAATAAATGCTATTTGCTGCAGTGAGACAACCCCTTTAAGTCTCTAAGCTGATTGGAGATGTCAAGTTTTTATGAACTGTATAAATAATGATCGGATGAATGGCACCCTCCAGCAAATGAAGCTACTCTTCCAGGGCTAGCATGATGGCCAAGAACTCCTTGTCTCCAATGGAGTAGTTATATTCAGCATTCAAGAAGGCCTTTGAATAATAACCACAAGTGACCATTTTGCATGTGGAGTTTTTCTGAGCAAGGATAACTCTTGCTACAATGGAGGATGTGTCCACTTTCAGAACTGTTTAGACACGTCAGGACAATGGAGTAGTAGAGCTTTAGCAAATGCCTGTTTGAGGGTTAGAAAATCAGGTTTGGCCTCGGCAGTCCATAATCTGGGATTTATTCCTTTTCTGGTCAAGTCAGAGTGGAAAAATGTGGAATGAACTGCCTGTTATAGTTTACAAATCACAGAAAACACTGTATAACCCAAAGGCAAGTGGGTTGAGGCCAATTATGGACGACAGATAACTTTTCTGGATCCATCTGTACACCCTGGTCGGATATGATGTAGCCTTAAAATAGAAGGGAGGTCATCTCAAAGATGCACTTCTCAATTTTGGCATACTGTATATTATATTAATTGCTGGAGCACCATGCATACGTGCCTGCGATGGCTAGATAAGTCTGAAGAATAAATCAGGAAGTCTTGGAAGATGTTGTTCATGGAAGACTGCTAGGTGTTGCTAAGCCTAAAGGGCATGACCATGTGCTTATAATGACAATCACTTGTATCAAAGGAGGTCTTTCACTCATCGCCCTCCCAGAGTTGTATCAAATTGTAGCCACCTTGCAAATCCAGCTTGGAGAAAACTCTAGCTCTCTGCAGCTGATAGTTCAGAGATTAGAGGCAAGGGATATCAATTTGCGACAATAATTTTGTGTAATCCCCGATAATCAATTTAGGGTCAGAGGGATTCATCCTTTTAAAAAAATAAGAAAAAACAGTTAAAGCCAGAGATGAGGACTTCCGGATGTAACCAATCTCCAGGTTCTATTTAATGTATTCAGACATGGTCAGGAACCGACAAGGCATAAACACGACCTCTAGGGGGAGTAGATCCAGTAATGAGATGAATAGGTAAATCGTAGGGTTGATGGGGAGGTATAGGTTCAGCCTCCTTCTTGTCAAACATATCAGCGTAACTGTGGTGTGTGGCTGGCAGACTTGGTGGAATCGTGGCCGACCAGGCCAGAAGCACCTTGGAAGTGTGAAAAAGCCTCTCCTCAGCATAACACCTGCCCAGAATACCAGTCCAGCACCGGACAGTGTTGACGGAGCCAGGGGAGGCCCAGAAGCAAAGAACTAATGGAAACAGACAGGACATAGAAAGCCATTCTTTCAGTATGGAGTGCACCCACACAGAGTTCCAGAGGTTCAATGATTTACTGTATTGTCTCAGTAGGAGACGTCGCATCATCTGAAGTTACAGTTAGGGACCTTTTCTGATGTTGTGCTGGAAGACGGTACTGGTCCACCAAGGCCTGATGCAGGAAGTTCTCTGTCGAACCAGTGAACCATGTATAGGGATGAGCTAACCTGGACCACCACGTTCGGAACCGTACCGGACATTTTGGTGTCCGTGTAACAAACCCGGATTTTGGCGCCAAAGTTCGTGTCTGGGTTCATACTTTAAAGAAAGCTTGTTGAAAGGCTACAGCGCAGCCAAACAACAAGCAATTAAGGTGTATGCACTTGGAAGGCTTCCCAGTCATGCCTAGTATTGGCATGGCTGTGATTGGCCGGCGCACCATGTGACCATGCATGAATAAATGCTGGATCACATGGTGCGCCACCATTGTTCTCTGACTAGTATGGGGACAGAACGCTAGAGAGTGTTAGCCCTTTATTTATTTTTTAGTCTGAGGGTGACCTGTAGGCATTATTGAAGGGTGCTATACAGCCCCTTTGCACCAGTGAGACAGAAATACCATACTGAGGGTTACGTGTTGGCATTTTTTTCAGTGCAATCCTACTCCTTTGCTCCAGTGACAGGGAGATATAATAGTTAGTCTGTTAATATTGTGAGTAAGACATACCAATTTTTTTGGTGCAAAAAAAACTTTACTTGCCACTGTCAAATGGATATATAATAATTATTCAGCCAGTTAATAGGGTCAGTGTGTCCTACCTTTTTTTGTTTTAAAATACAGTGAACTTGCCACCATCAAAGGGAATATATAACAGTTATTCAGCCGGTTAATTGGGTCGGTGTGACCTGCCTAAATATATTTTTTGTTTTAAAATACACTGTACATCCCATCGTGAAAGAGAATATATAACAGTTATTCAATCGGTTAATTGGGTGGATGTGTTCTACCAATTTTTTTTTCTAAACACCTCTTTTGCACAGTGACACAAATTCACAATTATTCGTCTGTATGGCAACATTGTGGTTGACTGTAACAAAATGAGGAGAGCATCAACTAGGGGACATGGCCATGGTCGTGGTGTAGCTGATGTTGGTGGAGCTCTTGCTGCAGGGAGAGGACGTTGTCGATCTGTGCGAGCTACGTGCCAAAATGAAACACCTTCCTCTTGTGCACGCAGGCGACATGACGCTATGCAACATTTTGTAGGCCCAAATACCGCTCCAAGAATGGTGAGGTCAGAACAAGTAGAGGTGGTAGTAGACTGGATGGCTGACAGTGCCTCCAGTTCCTTTACAATGTCTTCCACCCGGTCAACTGCTGAAAGCGCAGAGTTGGCACCGTCGGCCCACGGGCATCCGTCTTCCACCTCAACCCCTTGCACATGAGCTAAGCAGTCTGAGCCTCAAGTCATGCAGCAGTCACTTATGCTTTTTAATGACTCTGCTGGTGGGGTTTTCATGGGCAATCCACCTAGCCCTGCCCCAGAAGTGACAGAGATTGAGTGCACTGATGCCCAATTAATTATGTGTGAGGATGAGGACATAGTAGAACCACTGCAGCACGTCTCTGATGAAAAAACACAAGTGTCAACTGCTGGGGCTTTTTGCAATGTGCATACCGGCCAGAATGGCAGGGCTGAGGAATGCGTGGAAGATGTGGAGGATGAAGAGGTCCTGGACCTTACATGGCATCCAGATCATGCCAGTGACACGTGCAATTAGGAGGAAGAGGAGGGGGTCATGCAGCGCCAGCCGCAAAGCAAAAGAGGGAGCAGGGTGCAAAAGCAGAGCAGTTGGCCCCCAGCCAGTACGCCTGCTACTGCCCAACGTGCCAAGAGACATAGCACACCAAAGCTGGCGCAAAGGAGTTCCCTGGTGTGGCAGTTCATCAGGCAGTGCGCTGACGACAGGATACAGGTGGTTTGCACGCTGTGCAGTCAGAGCCTGAAGCGAGGCATAAATTTTCTCAACCTGAGCACCACCTGCATCATCCGGAAAAGCACGAGCTGCAGTGGGAGTAGACACCTTAAGAACCACAAAAGATCAGAGGCTCCTCCTGCTCCCTCTGCTGCTGCGGTCTCAGCCTCTTCCTCCCCCTCAGGAGCGACAGTAGCACCTGCCACCCCACAAACAGACGATGTGGCAGCCACGCCACCACCATCACCCAGCATGTCCACACTGTTCCATGGAAGCGTTCAGCTGTCCATCCCACAAACACTGGAGAGAAAGAGGAAGTACCCACCCGTGAGCCCTTGCCCTGGCCCCATCTGGTGGAGACAGACAGTTTTAAAAATATAATGACCACAGCTGTCCCAAGATACATGGTTCCCAGCCGCCACTACTTTTCAAGGCAGGCAATCCTTGCCCTGCACAAACAAGTGATGGAAAAAAATCAGGTGTACGCTGCGCAACGCCATCAGTGGCAAGGTCCACATCACCACCAACACATAGACCAGTAAGTACAGGCAGGGACGTTATATCTCCCTAACTGCCCACTGGGTAAATTTGTAGTGGCAGCTGGGCCTGAGGCAGACAGTGGTTTGGCGCATGTCCTACCTCCACCGAGTATTGCTGTACTTTATTCTGTGCCTCCTGTTGCCTCCTCCTCTGGTTCCTCCTCTACCGCCTCCTCATCACGTCAGCTCAACACCTGCAACACCAACTTCAACACAGCCAGGGGGAAACGACAGCAGGCTGTTCTGAAACTCATAATTTTTGGGGAAAGACCCCACACTGCGCAGGAGCTGTGGGTGGGAATGTTAAAACAGAATGATAAGTGGTTGGTGCTGCTGAGCCTCAAGCCAGGCCTGGTGGTATGCGACAACAGGTGAAAACTCATAGCAGCTCTGGGTCTAGCATCCCTTGCCTGGCACACGTGCTGAACTTGGTGGTGCAGAGGTTCCTCAAGAATTACCCAGATAAGTCAGAGCTGCGGCAGAGAGTGAGGGCCGTCTGTGCGCGCTTTCGGCGTTCTCACCCTGCTGCTTGCTTGTCTGCACTGCAGCATAACTTCGGCCTTCCCGCTCACCACCTCATATGCAACGTACCCACAAGGTGGAACTCCACCTTGCACATGCTGGAGAGACTGTGCGAGCAGCAGCAGGCGATAGTGGAGTTTCAGCTGCAGCACACACGAGTGAGTCGCTCTGCGGAACAGCAACATTTCACCACCAACGAGTGGTCCTCCATGCGGGACTTGTGTGCCGTGTTGCACTGCTTCGAGTACTCCACCAACATGACCAACAGTGATGAAGCTGTCAGCAGCCTTACTATGCAACTTCTATGTTTCCTTGAAACAAACGCTTCAGGCGCTGATGGATGAGGATGTGGCACAGGAGGAAGAGGAGGAGAATCATGGATTATTCCAATGGGTATCAGGTCAGTCGTCCACAGGTGGCTCCAAGGGTGGGTTTCTGCACCAACACCAGCCAGGTACCCAACTGTCCAGCCAGGGCACAGTTTTGGAAGATGATGATGATCATGATGAGGAGGAGGAGCACCGTTCACAGCAGAGTGGCACCCAAATCAGCTCACGGGCCTCAATGGAGCATGGCTGGGGGTATACAGAAGACACAGATGATACACCTCCCACCGAGGACAGCTTGTCATTGCCTCTTGGCAGCCTGGCACACATGAGCAACTACATGCTGCAGTGCCTATGCAACAACAGCCAAGTTGCCCACATTCTAACTGGTGCTGATTACTGGATGACCACCCTGCTTTATCCCTGCTACAAGGACAACGTGCCATCCTTACTTCAGTCACTGGAGCGTGATGCCGTCCTTACTTCAGTCACTGGAGCTTTAATGGAAGATTCACAAGTACAAGTGAACACTGTTAGAGGCACTACTGTTGGCATTCCCACCTGACAGCGTGGGCTCAGTGGAAGCACGAGGCGGAGGAGGAAGAAGTTGCCAGCACAGCAGGGGCACCATCCACACCTCAGAAGGGAGGGTTAGCATAGCCAAAATGTGGAAAAGCTTTGTCTGCACACTACAATATACAGCACCACAATCTGATACAGACCGTCTTAGCAGGAGGCAGCGTTTCAGCAACATGGTGGAACAGTACAGGTACATATCCACACGTCTGCACGTTCTGACTGATGGCTCTGTCCCGGTTAACTTCTAGCTCTCCAAATTGGGCACAGGGGTGTCCGAATGTGTGTTTAGCATGGCAGGGGTGGGGGGGTGTGATCACGGACAGGTGCATTCTCCTGTCCACAGCCAGTGTGGAAAAGCTCACATTAATTAAAATGAACCAGGCATGGATCCCACAGGACTTGTCCGTACCTTGGCCAGAGTAGAGAGATATACCAGCCGCACCTAGCCATTGTTGTTTTCTGGCGCAGTTTGTGCGTTCTCTTTGCTATTTCCCAATGTTTTTGGGCTTCCACAAACCCAAAAATGTTTTTAAAACAATAAGGTTGGTAACCTCCTCTGCTTGCACCGCCACGTCTGCCTCTTCTGCCTGCACTGCCACGTCTGCCTCCTCCTCCACTGGGACCTCCGCCTCCAGGATTAAGATTGTTATGTCTTATATTGGCAGAGTAGACAAGTGTACCGGGCACACCTAGCCATTGTTGTACTATGGCGCAGTTTGTGCATTCTCTTTGCTATTTTCCAATGTTTTGGAGCTTCCACAAACCAAAAAAATAAAAAGATGTAAAAAAAATTAAAAAAATTAAAATAAATAAATAATAATAATAAGGTTGGTGACCTCCTCCACCTGCACATCCGCCTGCTCCTCCACTGGGACCTTTGCCTCCAGGCTCAAGATTGTCATGTCTTATATTGGCAGAGTAGAGAAGTGAACCTGACACATCTAGCCATTGTTGTACTCCAGCACAGTTTGTGGTCCACCCCAAAAAAAAAATTAAGAACACTAATAAGACTACACATTTTGAAATCATCCAAATGAAAGAGGAAATAATTCTGTGTAGCGTGTCTGTGAAAGTCATACATTTTTTTAAATTTAGGAACACCCCTTCATCTGTCTTAACTGTTGTAGGAGAGGAAATTCTTCTGTGGAGTGTGTGTGTGAAAGACATGAATTCTTTTTTAAAAAATAGGAATACCCCCTTCATCTGTCTAACTGTTGTAGGAGAGTAAATTCCTCTGTCAGGGATACTGGAAATTTTTGGAAATTTAGAACACCTCTTTGGCATCCGTCTTACTGTAGTAGGTAGTCCCCAAATAGGGGACGTGTGAGATCTAAAACTGAGACAAAATTTTTTACCCAGTTTAAACCCAGGACATACAAGCTGTGGCCCTTAGCAACCTGATGCAAAATTGACTGATACATGTAAAAAAAAAAAAAATCTGAAACAGTGTTCGCTTCCTTTCCGCCTCCACTTCCACCTACACCGCCATGCACACAGCCTCCTCAACTTCCTACTCCTTTTGGACCTCCGCCTCTTGTCCTTTTTTATTTTTATGTATTTTATGTGATTTTAGGTCACTTTCCTTACTCCTTTTGTTTGCAGGGGAATTACACTGCTTTTACACACACTTTGGAGCTTTTAGCAACCCTCTAGCCCCTTTTATTACTTTTTTAGAGCCATTTTAGTGCCCCAAAGTTCGGGTCCCCATTGACTTTAATGAGGTTCGTTGTTCGCGGTCAAGTTTGGGTCAAGTTCGGAACCCGAATCAAACTTTGAAACGAAGTTCGGCTGAACCCCTCGAACCTGGACATCCAGTGGTCCGCTCATCCCTAACCGCGTAACTTAAAATGACACTTCCGCAGTAGTAGTTAATTTTGGATAGATGGAGTCTTCACCTAGGGCCGTCTCTCCTACGGACCCTAGGCTCGGGAGTTTTCCTGGCTTGTTGGGGCAAGAACAGAGGTAATGTCCTTTATCTCCACAGTACAAGCAAAGGTTGTTGGATTGTCAATGCCAACGTTCCTCAGCAGACAACTTAAAGTAGTCCACCTGCATAGGTTGAAATCTCATAACAGTGGAGGGTTGAGGGGACAAAGACTTCTGGGATGTGGGTGCTCTACGAAGGGGTCCTCTCTGACGTGAGACCTCCTTAGAACATTTCTGGAAGTAGGTAAATCACGCCCAGTCAGTTCGTCTTTGATCTGAACTGTCAATCCCTCCCAAAAAACTGCCACCATAGCATCATTATTCCATACCAGCTCTGAGGCCCATTTTCTGAACTGGAGAACATATTGCCCCACAGATAAACAGCCCTGGTGAAGGCATAACAGTGAGGAATCTGCAGAAGTAGTGTGTTTGGGTTCATTGAATACCCCCCGGAAGGTCTAGAGGAAGTCCTTTAAGTTTGGTAATAGGGGATCATTCTTCTCCCACAATGGGTTGATCCAGGCCAGGGCTTTACCAGAGAGACGGGACATTGTAAAAGCAAGCTTGGCACAATCAGTGGGAAACTGGTGGGACAGCAGCTCGACCTACAGAGTACACTGGTTTATAAAACCACAGCATTGCTTATAATCTCGATTATACCAAGGAGGAGCAGATAAACAATTTCTGGATCCGGGCATGGAAGCGGTTTGCGGAGGAGACACAGGTGCAGGAATTGATGTGGAAGTCTGCAGAAGCAATCAAAGAATTCAAGCTGGCATTAACATTACAGACATGAGAGGACTCATTCCTGGTGTTCATACTGCCGACTCATCTCTTGCAATAGCTAAGAAAACCCTCTTGAGTTTGGTTCAGAATGATCCATAGTCTGAGCTTATGGTAACATTCAGTGAATGTCGACCCACTTTGCCAACTAACCAGTTTGACTTTGGGATAGACCTAAGGGCCAGTTCTCTGGTAGTCACCTTTTAACCCTTGTATAGGTATCTACACTTCTCCGCAGGGAACTATCTAAGCCGTACCTCCTGGATTTGTCCTGATGTAGTTGGCTGCTGACCCATGGGGGTCAGAGACACAGGTACGAAGAACCAAGGATACAGGCAAAAAGAATAATCAGTCCAAATTCAGTGCAGGCTAAATATTTTCATATTCCAAATAGCAATTCTAAGGTCAGGGTAGGCAGAGTACATGCATAATCCAGGTCACAGTTCCAAGGTAGCAAGTACCGTAGCAGAATGGATAGACAGGCAAGTCACGGTACACAGGCACTTAGACAAGAGATCACCTTCGCTGCTTACTAGAGACTAGACAGCCTCAAAGCTCAGGTGAGGAAGTAGAACCACAGCCCAGCAAAATAGGGAGACTGATCAGCAACTTAACCAGCACCTGTACAGGGGCAGGAGGAAAGCATTAACTTTCACAGTGCTGAAGGAAAATTGATGGAGCACTAGTTCTAATTCACACAGGGAGAGCAGATCATCATCCACCCCTGCCCAGAACAGCAACACAGCGGCAGTCACAGACTGACATAGTGACACTAAGTTTGCTAAGGCAGCTAATTTTAACCATATTCTTTCTTACCCTCATGTACCTCTTTGCTTGTGCTGCTTCCCTACTGCACCTGTCTGCAAACATTCAATTATGTCTCCTTAATATCAGGGATTATAATCAGTGATGACATCACCGCGTGGCACAAGTCCTTTGGCGGGCAAGTGGATCAGGATTTTTTTTTTTTTAACTCCTGAAAGTCTGGATGTGAGTGACAGATGCCACAATCAGTATTGAACACGGCTTCTGAGGGTTTAAATGACAGGGGACAGCGTGATTGCTGTTCCCTATCATTGCACCTGCTCCATACAATGGAAAGCGATTCATGACAAAGTAATTAGTAACAAATCAAATTTCTTGTGGACGTTCAGCGAATCAAATTTTTAAAAACTTTGCTCATCTCTAAAACACTACGGGGCAAATTTATTAAGACCAATGTTTTAGACGCCGGTCTTAAAAAAGCCCCAAAACTGATGGAGGATCCGCCAAAGTTATGACACGCAGGTCCCTCCATAACTTCAGCGCATCCAGCACCAGTTCTAAATGTAAACACATCTTCCTTGCTGTCTTACATTTAGACCATTCCCATTCCCAGCCCCCTGGAGTGAGCGGGATTAAGTCGCAGATAGTGGCACAACTAACTGCTGTGCCGCCATCTACGTCTGAAATATGCCTAATATAGACGTATTTCAGTATAATAAATGACCCCGTACCTCCTTAAAGGGCTTCTGTCACCCCACTAAACATTATTTTTTTTTTTGGTTACTTATAATGCCTATAATGCGATTTATGCATACATACTGTA
This sequence comes from Bufo bufo, assembly GCF_905171765.1. Lineage (NCBI taxonomy): Eukaryota > Metazoa > Chordata > Amphibia > Anura > Bufonidae > Bufo > Bufo bufo. Next base: position 350,217,429 of record NC_053389.1, read on the forward strand.
ATTAATCATTTTCGTTCAGCAGATTCTGTTAAAAACTTACTTTTAAAATATGCAAATTACCTTGCTACCAGCAAGTAGGGCGGCTACTTGCTGGTAGCAGCCGCATCCTCCTATCCTAAAGACGCCGCCTCCGCATGCTGATTGACAGGGCCAGCAAACGGGATCTTTCTCTGCTGGCCCTGTTTGCACTCAAAATCTGGCGCCTGCGCCGTACCTGTCATCAGTCGGCGCAGGCGCACTGAGAGGCGGACGCTCGCTCGGTCGCTCCATCCTCAATGCGCCTGCGCCGATGACGTCACATCTACACCCGGTGCAGGCGCATTGAGGAAGGAGCGACCAAGCGAGCGACCTCCTCTCAGTGCGCCTGCGCCGACTGAAGACAGGTACGGCGCAGGCGCCAGATTTTGAATGCAAACAGGGCCAGCAGAGAAAGATCCCGTCCGCTGGCCCTGTCAATCAGCATGCAGAGGCGGCGTCTTTAGGATAAGGGGATGCGGCTGCTACATATTTTAAAAGTAAGTTTTTAACAGAATCTGCTGAACGAAAATGATTAATTGCAGTAGGTATGAATAAATCGCATTATAGGCATTATAAGTAACCAAAAAAAAAAAAAAACAGTTTAGTGGGGTGACAGAAGCCCTTTAACCCCTTGCCGCCACGCTAACGCCGAAAGGCGTCATCTCTGCGGCGCTCCCAGGTCACACTAACGCCGATTGGCGTCATCTCGCGTGAGCCGAGATTTCCTGTGAACGCGCGCACACAGGCGCGCGCGTTCACAGGATCAGAAGGTAAGCGAGTGGATCTCCAGCCTGCCAGCGGCGATCGTTCGCTGGCAGGCTGGAGATGCGATTTTTTTAACCCCTAACAGGTATATTAGATGCTGTTTTGATAACAGCGTCTAATATACCTGCTACCTGGTCCTCTGGTGGTCCCTTTTGTTTGGATCGACCACCAGAGGACACAGGTAGCTCAGCAATATGTAGCACCAAACACCACTACACTACACTAAACCCCCTGTCACTTATTAACCTCTTATTCACCCCTGATCACCCCATATAGACTCCCTGATCACCCCCCTGTCATTGATCACCCCCCTGTCATTGATCACCCCCTTGTAAGGCTCCATTCAGACGTCCGCATGATTTTTACGGATCCACTGATACATGGATCGGATCCGCAAAACACATACGGACGTGTGAATGGAGCCTTACAGGGGGGTGATCACCCCATATAGACTCCCTGATCACCCCCCTGTCATTAATCACCCCCCTGTCATTGATCACTCCCCTGTAAGGCTGCATTCAGATGTCCGTATGTTTTTTAAGGATCCACGGATACATGGATCGGATCCGCAAAACACATACAGACGTCTGAATGGAGCCTTACAGGGGGGTGATCACCCCATATAGACTCCCTGATCACCCCCCTGTCATTGATCACCCCCCTGTCATTGATCACCCTTCTGTAAGGCTGCATTCAGATGTCCGTATGTTTTTTACGGATCCACGGATACATGGATCGGATCCGCAAAACACATCCGGACATCTGAATGGAGCCTTATAGGAGGGTGATCAATGACAGGGGGGTGATCACCCCATATAGACTCCCTGATCACCCCCCTGTCATTGATCACCCCCCTGTCATTGATCACCCCCCTGTAAGGCTCCATTCAGATGTCCGTATGTTTTTTACTGATCCACGGATACATGGATCGGATCCGCAAACACATACGGACATCTGAATGGAGCCTTATAGGGGGGTGATCAATGACAGGGGGGTGATCACCCCATATACAGGGAGTGCAGAATTATTAGGCAAGTTGTATTTTTGAGGATTAATTTTATTATTGAACAACAACCATGTTCTCAATGAACCCAAAAAACTCATTAATATCAAAGCTGAATATTTTTGGAAGTAGTTTTTAGTTTGTTTTTAGTTTTAGCTATTTTAGGGGGATATCTGTGTGTGCAGGTGACTATTACTGTGCATAATTATTAGGCAACTTAACAAAAAACAAATATATACCCATTTCAATTATTTATCTTTACCAGTGAAACCAATATAACATCTCAACATTCACAAATATACATTTCTGACATTCTAAAACAAAACAAAAACAAATCAGTGACCAATATAGCCACCTTTCTTTGCAAGGACACTCAAAAGCCTGCCATCCATGGATTCTGTCAGTGTTTTGATCTGTTCACCATCAACATTGCGTGCAGCAGCAACCACAGGCTCCCAGACACTGTTCAGAGAGGTGTACTGTTTTCCATCCTTGTAAATCTCACATTTGATGATGGACCACAGGTTCTCAATGGGGTTCAGATCAGGTGAACAAGGAGGCCATGTCATTAGATTTTCTTCATTTATACCCTTTCTTGCCAGCCACGCTGTGGAGTACTTGGACGCGTGTGATGGAGCATTGTCCTGCATGAAAATCATGTTTTTCTTGAAGGATGCAGACTTCTTCCTGTACCACTGCTTGAAGAAGGTGTCTTCCAGAAACTGGCAGTGGGACTGGGAGTTGAGCTTGACTCCATCCTCAACCCGAAAAGGCCCCACAAGCTCATCTTTGATGATACCAGCCCAAACCAGTACTCCACCTCCACCTTGCTGGCGTCTGAGTCGGACTGGAGCTCTCTGCCCTTTACCAATCCAGCCACGGGCCCATCCATCTGGCCCATCAAGACTCACTCTCATTTTATCAGTCCATAAAACCTTAGAAAAATCAGTCTTGAGATATTTCTTGGCCCAGTCTTGACGTTTCAGCTTGTGTGTCTTGTTCAGTGGTGGTCGTCTTTCAGCCTTTCTTACCTTGGCCATGTCTCTGAGTATTGCACACCTTGTGCTCTGAAATATGGCCAAACTGGTGGCAAGTGGCATCTTGGCAGCTGCACGCTTGACTTTTCTCAGTTCATGGGCAGTTATTTTGCGCCTTGGTTTTTCCACACGCTTCTTGCGACCCTGTTGACTATTTTGAATGAAACGCTTGATTGTTCGATGATCACGCTTCAGAAGCTTTGCAATTTTAAGAGTGCTGCATCCCTCTGCAAGATATCTCACTATTTCTGACTTTTCTGAGCCTGTCAAGTCCTTCTTTTGACCCATTTTGCCAAAGGAAAGGAAGTTGCCTAATAATTATGCACACCTGATATAGGGTGTTGATGTCATTAGACCACACCCCTTCTCATTACAGAGATGCACATCACCTAATATGCTTAATTGGTAGTAGGCTTTCGAGCCTATACAGCTTGGAGTAAGACAACATGCATAAAGAGGATGATGTGGTCAAAATACTCATTTGCCTAATAATTCTGTACAGGGTGTATGTAAAAAGACACCCCAAAACACATTGCCCAACTTCTCCTGAATACGGCGATACCACTTGTGTGACACTTTTTTGCAGCCTAGGTGGGCAAAGGGGCCCACATTCCAAAAAGCACCTTTAGGATTTCACAGGTCATTTACCTACTTACCACACATTAGGGCCCCTAGAATGCCAGGGCAGTATAACTACCCCACAAGTGACCCCATTTTGAAAAGAAGACACCCCAAGGTATTCCGTGAGGGGCATGGCGAGTTCCTAGAATTATTTTTTTTTTGTCACAAGTTAGCGGAAAATGATGATTTTCTTTTTTTTTTTTTTTTTTTCTTACAAAGTCTCATATTCCACTAACTTGTGACAAAAAATAAAAACTTCCATGAACTCACTATGCCCATCACGAAATACCTTGGGGTGTCTTCTTTCCAAAATGTGGTCACTTGTGGGGTAGTTATACTGCCCTGGCATTTTTGGGGCCCGAATGCGTGAGAAGTGGTTTGAAATCAAAATCTGTAAAAAATGGCCGGTGAAATCCGAAAGGTGCTCTTTGGAATGTGGGCCCCTTTGCCCACCTAGGCTGCAAAAAAGTGTCACACATCTGGTATCACCGTACTCAGGAGAAGTTGGGCAATGTGTTTTGGGGTGTCATTTTACATATACCCATGCTGGGTTAGAGAAATATCTTGGCAAAAGACAACTTTTCCCATTTTTTTATACAAAGTTGGCATTTGACCGAGATTTATCTCACCCAGCATGGGTATATATAAAATGACACCCCAAAACACATTGCCCAACTTCTCCTGAGTACGGCAATACCAGATATGTGACACTTTTTTGCAGCCTAGGTGGGCAAAGGGGCCCACATTCCAAAGAGCACCTTTCGGATTTCACCGGCCATTTTTTACAGATTTTGATTTCAAACTACTTCTCACGCATTCGGGCCCCTAAAATGCCAGGGCAGTATAACTACCCCACAAGTGACCCCATTTTGGAAAGAAGACACCCCCAGGTATTTTGTGATGGGCATAGTGAGTTCATGGAAGTTTTTATTTTTTGTCACAAGTTAGTGGAATATGAGACTTTGTAAGAAAAAAAAATCAAAAAAAAAAATCATCATTTTCCGCTTACTTGTGACAAAAAATAAAAAATTCTAGGAACTCGCCATGCCCCTCACGGAATACCTTTGGGTGTCTTCTTTGCAAAAGGGGGTCACTTGTGGGGTAGTTATAATGCCCTGGCATTCTAGGGGCCCTAATGTGTGGTAAGTAGTTTGAAATCAGAATCTGTAAAAAATGGCCGGTGAAATCCTAAAGGTGCTCTTTGGAATGTGGGCCCCTTTGCCCACCTAGGCTGCAAAAAAGGTTTCACACATGTGGTATCGCCGTACTCAGGAGAAGTTGGGCAATGTGTTTTGAGGTGTCATTTTATATATACCCATGCTGGGTGAGATAAATCTCGGTCAAATGCCAACTTTGTAGCCGTTTCGCAGAGTGTAACTGTGTATCAGCACACCTGTGCAGCAATGTCCCAATCAGATTTGGTGGTGATAGTGCTATACTCAAATATCCTGGTTGGAAATCTTATTTGCACGGTGGTAATGTAGCCTCACAGCCTATGTCCAATTCCAAAGGAGCAATAGTAGTGTTTAGGTGTTAATGTCCCGTATTATAGATGTATAGAAGTGCGTACACGTATAGAGTACTAGTCGCTACTGACTTACTGTGTCACGCCGCTTGTGGTGTCCCCTTCTTGCTGCTAGATCACAGCGTTACTTTCCCAGGCGGCCGAACTCGGCCAAGCGTGGCGTCCCACGTGACCTGGTCCCTTAGGGTTCCGGACTGGCGCTCAATTGACGTCACTAGTATGTGACTGTAGCTTTGGCTGTAGCTCCGTACTGGAAATGTGATAGAGATGTATCTCTTGCACTTGAAACTTCTCGTTATTTGTTTCCTTTGCTTCTTTCTGAATCCACGCTCACTCCGTGATACCAGACGCGTTTCAGGGTCTAACGCCCCTTCCTCAGTGGCCACCGAGTGAGTGGATTCTCACTCTTTTTAAATTGTATTATCCCTCCCACAATTAAGTTCTTTTGTGCCTTTCTCAATATGTGGGGTGGATTTGATTGCTGGCAACTCATAATTAAAACATACTTAAATGACAATAAGATAATAAATATATATTACAACAATTAATACTTAAAAAATAGTTCTGGATGAAGATTGCAAGGTCAGAACATCATTATGAAGTAAAACGCATGAAAACCGCATCAGTGTGAACTGTGTCTTACATGCGTTTTTTGTGTTTATACCGTTTGTAGGGTCTGACAGTGTTACTAGTGGGATATACCACCAACCGCCTCATATTAAAATGTTTTCTAGGTGTAATTCTAGACACAAACATATAATCCCAAAATTTTACAACTGAAAGTGAAAAATGTCATTTTTTTGCAAAAAAATCGTTAAATTTCGATTAATAACAAAAAAAGTAAAAATGTCAGCAGCAATGAAATACCACCAAATGAAAGCTCTATTAGTGAGAAGAAAAGGAGGTAAAATTAATTTGGGTGGTAAGTTGCATGACCGAGCAATAAACCGCTAAAGTTGTGGAGTGCCGATTTGGAAAAAAGGGCCTGGTCACTAGGGGGGTATAAACCTGTGGTCCTTCAGTGGTTAAATGTTTTCTTCATGAGTGAAAATGAGATGTTAGGATTTTATTATACACTATTATTGTATACTTTAATGTGTTTAAGATTTTTTTTCATATTGGTCACATGTGAATATACAGTAACACTATGTCAATAGTAAGAATAAAAGAATAAAAACTATAATGCGATTAAAAGTACAATAAAGCCATTGCTTGGTGGCAATAGTATTGTTATATAGTCTGGAACCAAAGGTTAATTTTAGAACAAAGGCCCACCGACACTATCTCCTGTAGTGGTAGAGAAGTAGATGTAAAGGAAAGTTATATATTTTTGTTAATGGGCTTACTTTACACAAAAAGAAAATATGTTTTCATTCTATTAGTTGTGTAGTTATGGAGGGTTTGATATACATTTTCTTTTTATTATTCTATTTCCTCTTTTGTGTTCTATGAAGGTTAATATGCAGGAACAACATTCAGTTTTCTTCCAGTTAATTCACCACACTATTAACTGATATTGCAGGATTAAAGGCAAATTTTTATTTCAACAACAAATCTTGACATTTTTTGAGGATGTAAAGGTGAGCAAACCATGCAGGTACTGATTTTGTTTAGAATGAAGTACAGAAATCTTAATATGACTACATCATCTGAAAAAGTAGTACAATCACATTAACAGAAGTTTTTCCTAGTAGATAAAACAATGTTGAAATTGATACTTTGCGCGAGCTATGCAAATACTCTAAGCCAAGTAAATGCTGAACTACAGTACTTGTATGACATACTTGCAGTAAACCTGTGGAAAGTACAATATGTTCTATTTCAAAACAGTTAAAATAAATTTAAATAAGTAAAGCAGTATCAGTAAGAGAATATCATCATCGTAACTGGTTAGACTGGTTGAGACCCAACAACTTTTTATATCAAATTACTAAGTGTTTTCATTGGAGATCTTGAATATTACTCCCACCTGGCATGAGGCTGGCATGGCTGTGGCATTGAGAGTGGTGGCTTTTGTGAGTGCCACCTGTTCTTAAAGGTGAAAAATGCTGTTTACTAAAAAGGTTGAATGGGTTTTTCTAAATCAGTTACAGAATCCATAAATTTACCATTCTATTTCATGAAATGCTATCTTTAAAGGGGTGTTGCAGTTTGTAAACTGATGATCTATCCTCCGGATAGATCATCAGCATCTGATCAGCGGGGGTACGACACCCGGGACCCCCGCCGATCAGCTGTTTGAGAAGGCAGTGGCGCTTCAGGAGCGCTGCGGCCTTCTCACTGTTTACTGCAGGGCCAGTGACGTCACAACTAGTATCAACTGGCCTCGGCGGGGCAAAGCTCCATTCAAGTGAACAGAGCTTAGCCGCGCCCAGGCCAGGTGATACTAGTCACTGGGCCTGTGGTAAACAGCTGGGCCTGGGCCTGTGGTAAACAGCTGATCGGCAGGGGTCCCGGGTGTCGGACCCCCGCCGATCAGATGCTGATGATCTATCCAGAAGATAGATCATCAGTTTAAACAAACTGCCGAACCCCTTCAAGTATACACACACATCATGAATGATTCACTCAAAATGGTGTCTGCCATTTTGTAAATCAGAAGAACGAAGATGACATGAACCTAGGTGACGTCATGGCGAGCTTGTAATCCCTTGCAGTCAGCTTCAGCCAGTGACTATAAATGTGATGCGACAGTGTGACTTCTGATTTATTCTCTTGATAAGTGTCAGGATAGAATTAAAATGTATGGTAGAAGACAGAGTAGCAATGCACAGGTTAAGGGTCCATTCACACGTCTGTATGTGTTTTGCGGATCGCACATCGCCGGCACACTCATAGAAAATGCCTTTTCTTGTACACAATTGCGGACAAGAATAGGACATGTTCTATTTGTTTGCGGAACAGAAGTGCAGATCCGGAAGTGCGGATCCGCAAATGCAGATGCGGACAGCACATTCCGGCCCCATTGAAAATGAATGGGTCCGCACCTGTTCTGCAAAATTGCGGAACGGATGTGGACCCATTTTGCGGACATGTGAATGGACCCTAAAGATTTGTGGACATTGTGACTTTCCATTTTTGTTTTTTACTCCCCGTCTTCCCAGAGCCATAACCTTTTTACTTTTCTGTTTGCATAAATTTCTGAAGGCTTGATTTTCTTTGGGAAAATTTGCACTTTCTAATGTCCCATTAATATTGCATAAGATGTAGAAGTAAAATGTAAATTTTGCAAATGACACTAAACTGTGTAAAGTAATTAACATGGAAGAGGACAGTACAATGTTGCAGATGGATCTGGATAGATTGGAGGCTTGGGTAGAAGAGTGGCAGATGAGGTTTGAAACTGATAAATGTAAGGTTATTAGAGATGAGTGAAGTTATAAAAAATTCTATTCGGACACTTTGACTAATTTTTCCAAAATGTTTGCTTCGTTCAAAATTAATTCTTCATGAAGCACATTTAATCAGCTATATCCCGGCCTGCAGGGAGAGTGTATCTTGGTGTACTTCACTGTTCATTACAGCAACATGCATAACTAGTCCTTTCTGGTAGTGAAACCCTTAGGGCTCATGCACACAAAAGTTTTTTGCATTCCGTATTTTGATTCCGTATAGGGTCCATATACAGAACCATTCATTTCAATGGGTCCGCAAAAGTTGCAGACAGCACTATGTGTGCTGTCCGCATCAGTTGCTCCGTTCCGTGGCCCCGCAAAAATTATAAGACATGTCCTATTCTTGTCCGTTTTGCAGGCAAGAATAGGCATTTCTATAATGGGCCTCCTGTTCCGTTGCGCAAATTGCGGAAGGCACGGTATCCGTGTTTTGTGGATCCGCAATTTTCGGACCGCAAAAACAGGAATGGTCATATGCATGAGGCCTTACTGTGTGTCAACAGGTCACAAACAGTATATAGATGAGCCCATCGGCGTGCATCACTGTTAAGTTACATCGACACGAACGTTGTTGGTTTCCATGTCCTTTCCGTTTTTTTGGCGGATATGATGCGGCCCCATTCATTTCAATGGGTACGCAGAAAACACCGTGTGCTGTCCGCATCAGTATGTCCTATTCTAGTCCGTTTTAGGCATTGTTACAATGGATCTGCAAGAAAAACGGATGGCATACGAATGTCATCCGTTAGTTTTTTTTTGCGGACCGCAAAACACATACGGTCGTGTGGATGTAGCCTTAGGCTCAGTTCACTTATTTGCTCAGTTATGGGTCCAAAACATAGAACAGGTGTAGATGTTTTTATGACACGTTACAGTCCTGATCAAAAGTTTAAGACCACTTGAAAAATGGCAAAAAATCATATTTAGCATGGCTGGATCTTAACAAGGTTCCAAGTAGAGCTTCAACATGCAACAAGAAGAAATGGGAGTGAGATAAAAAAAAAAATTGAGCATTCAATTTTATGAAAACAACGAATAAACTGAAACAGGCTGTTTTTCAGCTGATCAAAAGTTTAGGACCACACCTCAAAAAAAAAACTAAACCCCCCCAAAACAGAAATCCAACTTCCAAACATGAACTCAGTAATGAGTAGCTCCGCAGTTTTTGTCTATCACTTCAAAAATTTGTTTTGGCATGCTTGATGCAAGCGTTTCCATGAGGTGAGTGGGAACATTTTTACAAGTGGTGAAGACGGCCGCACAAAGGCCATCTACTGTCTGGAACTGTTGTCCATTTTTGTAAACTTCCCTTGCCATCCATCCCCAAAGGTTCTCAATTGGATTTAGATCAGGGGAACACACAGGATGGGCCAAAAGAGTGATGTTATTCTCCTGGAAGAAGTCCCTTGTCCTGCGGGCATTGTGTACTGTAGCGTTGTTCTGTTGAAAAACCCAGTTGTTACCACACAGACGAGGGACCTCAGTCATGAGGAATGCTCTCTGCAACATCTGGACATAGCCAGCGGCCGTTTGACGCCCCCTGCACTTCCTGAGGCTCCATTGTTCCACTGGAGGAAAAAGCACCCCAGACCATTATGGCGCCCTCTCCACTGTGGCACATAGAAAACATCTCAGGTGGGATCTGCTTGTCATGCCAGTAACGTTGGAAACCATCAGGACCATCAAGGTTACATCTTTTCTCATCAGAGAATAAAACTTTCTTCCACCTTTGAATGTCCCATGTTTGGTGCTCTCTTGCAAAGTCCAAACGAGCAGTTCTGTGGCGTTCGAGGAGACGAGGTCTTTGAAGACGTTTTTTGTTTTTGAAGCCCTTCAGTCTCAGATGCCGTCTGATGGTTATGGGGCTGCAGTCAGCACCAGTAAGGGCCTTAATTTGGGTCGAGGATCGTCCAGTGTCTTGATGGACAGCCAATTGGATCCTCCGGCTCAGTGCTGACGAATTTTTTTGGGGTCTTCCACTTGACTTTTTTGTTCCATAACCCTCAGGATCATTTAAGAAATTCCAAATGACTGTCTTACTGCATCCCACCTCAGCAGCGATGGCGCGCTGTGAGAGACCCTGCTTATGCAGTTCAACAACCCGACCACGTTCAAAAAGGGAGAGTTTTTTTGCCTTTGCCATCACAACGTGTGACTACCTGACAAAAAATGACAATGAATCCACATCTTTGCACAGATTTGGCCTTTTAAAGGCATGTGGTCCTAAAATTTAAATCAGCTGAAAAACAGCCTGTTTCCGTTTAATCGTTATTTTCAATTAATTGAATACTCAAAAAATGTTTTGTCTCACTCTCATTTCTTCTTGTTGCATGTTGAAGCTCTACTTGGAACCTTGTTAAGATCCAACAATGTAAAATATGATTTTTTGCCATTTTTCAAGTGGTTTTAAAAATATTTTATTAACCACCTCAGCCCCCCTAGCATAAAAACCCTTAATGACCAGACCACTTTTTACACTTCTGCACTACTCTACTTTCACCGTTTATTGCTCAGTCATGCAACTTACCACCCAAATGAATTTTACCTCCTTTTCTTCTCACTAATAGAGCTTTCATTTGGTGGTATTTCATTGCTGCTGACATTTTTACTTTTTTTGTTATTAATCGAAATTTAACGAAACTTTTGCAAAAAAATGACATTTTTCACTTTCAGTTGTAAAATTTTTCAAAAAAACGACATCCATATATAAATTTTTCTCTAAATTTAATGTTCTATTCTACATGTCTTTGATAAAAAAAATGCTTGGGTAAAAAAAAAATTGGGGTAAAAGTTATAGTGTTTACAAACTATGGTACAAAAATGTGAATTTCCGCTTTTTGAAGCAGCTCTGACTTTCTGAGCACCTGTCATGTTTCCTGAGGTTCTACAATGGCCAGACAGTACAAACACCCCACAAATGACCCCATTTCGGAAAGTAGACACCCTAAGGTATTCGCTGATGGGCATAGTGAGTTCATAGAACTTTTTATTTTTTGTCACAAGTTAGCGGAAAATGATGATTTTTTATTTTTTATTTTTCCTTACAAAGTCTCATATTCCACTAACTTGTGACAAAAAATAAAAACTTCCATGAACTCACTATGCCTATCACGAAATACCTTGGGGTGTCTTCTTTCCAAAATGGGGTCACTTGTGGGGTAGTTATACTGCCCTGGCATTCTATGGGCCCTAATGTGTGGTAAGTAGTTTGAAATCAAAATGTGTAAAAAATGACCTGTGAAATCCTAATGGTACTCTTTGGAATGTGGGCACCTTTGCCCACCTAGGCTGCAAAAAAGTGTCACACATCTGGTATCGCCGTACTCAGGAGAAGTTGGGCAATGTGTTTTGGGGTGTCATTTTACATATACCCATGCTGGGTGAGAGAAATATCTCGGCAAAAGACAACTTTTCCCATTTTTTTATACAAAGTTGACATTTGACCAAGATATTTATCTCACCTAACATGGGTATATGTAAAATGACACCCAAAAACACATTGCCCAACTTCTCCTGAGTACGGTGATACCAGATGTGTGACACTTTTTTGCAGCCTAGATGCGCAAAGGGGCCCAAATTCCTTTTATGAGGGCATTTTTAGACATTTGGATCCCAGACTTCTCACGCTTTAGGGCCCCTAAAATGCCAGGGCAGTATAAATACCCCACATGTGACCCCATTTTGGAAAGAAGACACCCCAAGGTATTCAATGAGGGGCATGGCGAGTTAATAGAATTTTTTTTTTTTTGGCAGAAGTTAGCGGAAATTGATTTATTTATTTTTTTTCTCACAAAGTCTCCCTTTCCGCTAACTTGGGACAAAAATTTCAATCTTTCATGGACTCAATATGCCCCTCACAGAATACCTTGGGGTGTCTTCTTTGCGAAATGGGGTCACATGTGGGGTATTTATACTGCCCTAGTATTTTAGGGGCCCTAAAGCGTGAGAAGAAGTCTGGAATATAAATGTCTAAAAAAATTTACGCATTTGGATTCCGTGAGGGGTATGGTGAGTTCATGTGAGATTTTATTTTTTGACACAAGTTAGTGGAATATGAGACTTTGTAAGAGAAAAAAAAAAAAATAATTTCCGCTAACTTGGGCCAAAAAAATGTCTGAATGGAGCCTTACAGGGGGGTGATCAATGACAGGGGGGTGATCAGGGAGTGTATATGGGGTTATCACCCCCCTGTCATTGATCACCCCCCTGTAAGGCTCCATTCAGACGTCCGTATGTGTTTTGCGGATCCGATCCATGTATCCGTGGATCTATAAAAAACATACGGACGTCTGAATGGAGCCTTACAGGGGGGTGATCAATGACAGGGGGGTGATCAGGGAGTCTATATGGGGTGATCACCCCCCTGTCATTGATCACCCCCCTGTAAGGCTCCATTCAGATGTCCGTATGTGTTTTGCGGATCCGATCCATGTATCCGTGGATCCATAAAAAACATACGGACATCTGAATGGAGCCTTACAGGGGGGTGATCAATGACAGGGGGGTGATCAATGACAGGGGGGTGATCAGGGAGTCTATATGGGGTGATCAGGGGTGATCAGGGGTTAATAAGGGGTTAATAAGTGACATGGGGGGGTGTAGTGTAGTGGTGTTTGGTGCTACTTATTACTGAGCTGCCTGTGTCCTCTGGTGGTCGATCCAAGCAAAAGGGACCACCAGAGGACCAGGTAGCAGGCATATTAGACGCTGTTATCAAAACAGCGTCTAATATACCTGTTAGGGGTTAAAAAAATTGCATCTCCAGCCTGCCAGCGAACGATCGCCGCTGGCAGGCTGGAGATCCACTCGCTTACCTTCCGATCCTGTGAACGCGCTCCTGTGTGCGCGCATTCCCAGGAAATATTGCGTCTCGCGAGATGACGCGTATATATGCGTGACTCTGCCTGCAGCTGCCGCCTCCGGAACGCGATCCTGCGTTAGGCGGTCCGGAGGCGGTTAAAGAACCACTGTATAAAACAGGGCTAATCCACCCTTAGTGTTCGACAGGCTTCCAGGGATAGAGCATGTACAGAGGGACTTTAAATATATGCCAACTACATGCTCCGATTCCTGTCAAGAGTCACCTGCAATGTATAGGGATTTGATAGTTGGCACACTATTGTTTAGGCCAGTATATCCCTATCCTCTGTAGGCGTAGTCTCAAAGCCACAGGAGCATTAGTTGAGGGTTAAGCCATACATTCCCCAGCTTTTACCCCCAGTGTGTCGTGATTAACCACCACTTAGGTACACCTGGGAGGCAGGGAGCAAGTGCTGGCATAAATCACCCAGAGCTGACTGCTCAGTCTGTTAAATGCCCTGTCTCTTATACAATCCTGATCAAAAGTTCTATGTTTTTTCTTCAACCCGATTAAGCAAAACTCCTCACAGGCTAGCGATACCCTTGTGCGGTTCTCCCATTCTTTAACTGTAGGGGCCTCACTTCCCCCCCAGTGCCCAACTATACATTTCCTGGCTTGGCACAATAATTTGGTTGCAATTTCCCTATGTTGAGAGCCTTCCACCTTATCCAGCACCCCTAAGATACATTCCTCAAAATGTCTAGGCACTGTAAACTGATGGTATTCCTCAATTTTTTCAATAACTTTGCCCAATAGTTTTGGATTTGTTTCCGTTTAATCGTTATTTTTAATTAATTGAATGCGTAAAAAATGTTTTGTCTCACTCTCATTTCTTCTTGTTGCATGTTGAAGCTCTACTTGGAACCTTGTTAAGATCCAACAATGTAAAATATGATTTTTTGCCATTTTTCAAGTGGTCTTAAAAATATTTTATTAAAGAACCACTGTATAAAACAGGGCTAATCCACCCTTCTCAGTGTTCGACAGGCTTGCAGGGATAGAGCATGTACAGAGGGACTTTAAATATATGCCAACTACATGCTCCGATTCCTGTCAAGAGTCACCTGCAATGTATAGGGATTTGATAGTTGGCACACTATTGTTTAGGCCAGTATATCCCTATCCTCTGTAGGCGTAGTCTCAAAGCCACAGGAGCATTAGTTGAGGGTTAAGCCATACATTCCCCAGCTTTTACCCCCAGTGTGTCGTGATCAACCACCACTTAGGTACACCTGGGAGGCAGGGAGCAAGTGCTGGCATAAATCACCCAGAGCTGACTGCTCAGTCTGTCAAATGCCCTGTCTCTTATACAGTCCTGATCAAAAGTTTAAGACCACTTGAAAAATGGCAAAAAATCTTATTTAGCATGGCTGGATCTTAACAAGGTTCCAATTAGAGCTTCAACATGCAACAAGAAGAAATGAGAGTGAGACAAAACATTTTTTGAGCATTCAATTTAATGAAAACAACAAATAAACTGAAACAGGCTGTTTTTCAGCTGATCAAAAGTTTAGGACCACATGCATTTAAAAGGCCAAATCTGTGCAACGATGTGGATTAATTGTCATTTTCTGTCAGGTAGTCACACGTTGTGATGGCAAAGGCAAAAAAACTCTTCCTTTTTGAACGTGGTCGGGTTGTTGAACTGCATAAGCAGGGTCTCTCACAGCGCGCCATCGCTGCTGAGGTGAGACGCAGTAAGACAGTCATTTGGAATTTCTTAAATTCTTAAATGATCCTGAGGGTTATGGAACAAAAAAGTCAAGTGGAAGACCCCCCAAAGAAATTTCATCAGCACTGAGCCGGAGGATCCAATTGGCTGTCCGTCAAGACACTGGACGATCCTCGACCCAAATTAAGGCCCTTACTGGTGCTGACTGCAGCCCCATAACCATCAGACGGCATCTGAGACTGAAGGGCTTCAAAAATAAAAACGTCTTCAAAGGCCTTGTCTCCTTAAACACCACAGAACTGCTCGTTTGGACTTTGCAAGAGAGCACCAAACATGGGACATTCAAAGGTGGAAGAAAGTTTTATTCTCTGATGAGAATTTTTTTTACCTTGATGGTTCTGATGGTTTCCAACGTTACTGGCATGACAAGCAGATCCCACCTGAGATGTTTTCTATGTGCCACAGTGGAGGGGGCGCCATAATGGTCTGGGGTGCTTTTTCCTCCAGTGGAACAATGGAGCTTCAGGAAGTGCACTGGCATCAAACGGTCGCTGGCTATGTCCAGATGTTGCAGAGAGCATTCCTCATGACTGAGGGCCCTCGTCTGTGTGGTAATGACTGGGTTTTTCAACAGGACAACGCTACAGTACACAATGCCCGCTGGACAAGGGACTTCTTCCAGGAGAATAACATCACTCTTTTGGCCCATCCTGCGTGTTCCCCTGATCTAAATCCAATTGAGAACCTTTGGGGATAGATGGCAAGGGAAGTTTACAAAAATGGACAACAGTTCCAGACTGTAGATGGCCTTCGTGCGGCCGTCTTCACCATTTGGAGAAATGTTCCCACTCACCTCATGGAAACACTTGCATCAAGCATGCCGAAACGAATTTTTGAAGTGATAAACAATAACGGCGGAGCTACTCATTACTGAGTTCATGTTTGGAAGTTGGATTTCTGTTTTGGGGGGGTTTATTTATTTTTTTGGAGCTGTGGTCCTAAACTTTTTTTTTTTTAATAAATCTTTATTGCAACTTTATTAATTCTTACAAAATTTTTCACAAAACATCTTACATAATTTCATAAATTAGTTACATATAAATATTTCCCCGCCTCCCCACCCGTAGTATGTCGGTTGCCGCTAAAAAAAAAAAAAAAAGCTTAAAAACCTAATATTGCCGTCCTCCCTCCATTGCCCCTCCCCCCACCAGTTTTTATTTAGCCACCTCCGCCACAGCCTGGCAAATCTATGTTTTTTCTTCAACCCGGTCAAGCAAAACTCCTCACAGGCTAGCGATACCCTTGTGCGGTTCTCGCATTCTTTAACTGTAGGGGCCTCACTCCCCCCCCAGTGCCCAACTATACATTTCCTGGCTTGGAACAATAATTTGGTTGCAATTTCCCTATGTTGAGAGCCTTCCACCCCATCCAGCACCCCTAAGATACAGTCCTCAAAATGTCTAGGCACTGTAAACTGATGGTATTCCTCAATTTTTTCAATTATCTTTGCCCAATAGTTTTGGATTTATTTCCGTTTAATCGTTATTTTCAATTAATTGAATGCTCAAAAAATGTTTTGTCTCACTCTCATTTCTTCTTGTTGCATGTTGAAGCTCTACTTTAATAAAATATTTTTAAGACCACTTGAAAAATGGCAAAAAATCATATTTTACATTGTTGCATCTTAACAAGGTTCCAAGTAGATGTCCATAATATATGTATATCGTCTGCCCCTATCTCTCCGCACTTTTGGCAAGTAAAGACTTTAGTACTATAGTACTTCATTAGCTTTTTAGGAGAGTAATAGAGACGATACAATATATTAAATTGGATTATTCTATAAGAGAAATTCCTTGAGACCCTAGTCTTTGCCTGTATAGCTGAGTCCCAAAAGTCTTCCCGCACAGGTTCCAGAGTGCCCTGCCATTTATGGGTCAGGTTATCGACTGCTCTTCTATAATTCTTTTGATGCGACAGCATTTGATATATTCTTGAAATCAGTTTCTTGCCAGGTCTTATCTAAGTAATATTCTCCAGAGGCTGTGGCAAAGTGGCTATTTGTGTGCCTTTCCCTATCGTCTTATACAGTGCATGTTTTAGTTGTAAGTAATAGAACCTTAACCCTATGTCTTTCAGTTGGTATTTCCTTTTTAACTCTTCATAGGGTATTATATCCCCCGCCTCCCATACCTGTCCCAATTTGTATATTCCATATTTCCACCAGATCTTCTGTTCGATTAACTCTAATTCTGTGAGGCCAATGTTGTCCCATAGTATGGTGGCTGCATGAAGCCCAGTTTGGGACCATAGTTCTTTTACCGTCTCCCAACTCTTGGCCATCAACAGAATCAAAGCAGCAGAAGAGGCCGAGGCGGCAGAAGCAGAAGAGGCAGCGGGGGGAGCCTGAGTGACTTCCTTGTTTTTAAGGTGTTTACTCCACTGCAGTTCATGCTTTGCATGCAGGTGCCTGGTCATGCAGGTTGTGCTAAGGTTCAGAACGTTAATGCCTCGCTTCAGGCTCTGATGGCACAGCGTGCAAACCACTCGGGTCTTGTCGTCAACACATTGTTTGAAGAAGTGCCATGCCAGGGAACTCCTTGAAGCTGCCTTTGGGGTGCTCGGTCCCAGATGGCGGCGGTCAGTAGCAGGCGGAGTCTCTTGGCGGCGGGTGTTCTGATTTTGCCCACTGCTCCCTCTTTTGCTACGCTGTTGGCTCGGTCTCACCACTGCCTCTTCCTCCGAACTCTGAAAGTCAGTGGCACGACCTTCATTCCATGTGGGGTCTAGGACCTCATCGTCCCCTGCATCGTCTTCCACCCAGTCTTCCTCCCTGATCTCCTGTTCAGTCTGTACACTGCAGAAAGACGCAGCAGTTGGCACCTGTGTTTCGTCATCATCAGAGACGTGCTGAGGTGGTATTCCCATGTCCTCATCATCAGGAAACATAAGTGGTTGTGCGTTAGTGCATTCTATCTCTTCCACCCCTGGTGAAGAGCTAGGTGGATGCCCTTGGGAAACCCTGGCAGCAGAGTCTTCAAACAGCATAAGAGACTGCTGCATAACTTGAGGCTCAGACAGTTTCCCTGATATGCATGGGGGTGATGTGACAGACTGATGGGCTTGGTTTTCATGCGCCATCTGTGCGCTTTCTGCAGAAGACTGGGTGGGAGATAATGTGAACGTCCTGGATGCACTGTCGGCCACCCAATTGACTAATGCCTGTACCTGCTCAGGCCTTACCATCCTTAGAACGGCATTGGGCCCCACCAAATATCCCTGTAAATTTTGGCGGCTACTGGGACCTGAGGTAGTTGGTACACTAGGACGTGTGGCTGTGGCAGAACGGCCAAGTCCTCTCCCAGCACCAGAAGGTCCACTAACACCACAACGACCACGACCATGTCCACGTCCGCGTCCCTTATTAGATGTTTTCCTCATTGTTCCCGTTCACCACAATTTTGAGAATGGCAAATTTGGGAATAGTTTTTCAACCCAGAAAAAAAAATGTGCTTTTACGGTCACTACAAATAACTTGACCAGCTAAAACAGTACAGATTTGCTTGAATAGAAATGTGAGACCTGCTTTTTTTTTGCACTGTGTGACAGGTTAAGGTTTAATCACAGAATCAGACTTCTATCTGCACGGTAGCGTGTGTCTTAGGTTTTTCTGAATGACACTATCAGTACCTTCAATGTAAGATATCCTTTTTGGTAGGGTTGTCCCGATACCGATACTAGTATCGGTATCGGGACCGATTCCGAGTTTTCTCGGCGGTACTCAGCCGCCGATACCCCGCCCCGATACATAAATAGAATACTATGGGCGTAACTATGGGCGGGGCCCGGTGCAGTCACTGTACTCTTACACCGGGCCCCGCCGCTCACCGAAGTATTTATAAACGTGAATCCTTATCCTGTTGTTAAGTTGAACTAACGCTGCCCTCTCCCATGTTCCCCTGTATCCCCACAGCACTTACTTAAGCTTCCATAGCAGGCAGAGCAGACGGCAGCAGTAACGTCACTCACTGACGTAGAGCGCCTGCTCCGCCCCCTTTATGAGTGAAGCAGGCGGAGCAGGCGCGCGACGTCAGTGAGTGACGTTACTGGTGCCGTCCGCTCTGCCTGCTATGGAAGCTTAAGTAAGTGCTGTGGGGATACAGGGGAACATGGGAGAGGGCAGCGTTAGTTCAACTTAACAACAGGATAAGGATTCACGTTTATAAATACTTCGGTGAGCGGCGGGGCCCGGTGTATTGGGGGACACTGTTATGAGGGGGATCTGTGGATGACATATAGCAGTGTCATCCACAGATCCTCCCCATAACAGTTCCATCCACAGATCCCCCACCAAATAACAATGCCATCCTCAGATCCCCCCACCCCATAACAATGCCATCCACAGATATCCCACCCCATAGCAGTACCATCCACAGATCCCCATAACAGTGCCATCCACAGATCCCCCATAACAGTGCCATCCACAGATCCCCCATAACAGTGCCATCCACAGATCCCCATAACAGTGCCATCCACAGATCCCCCATAACAGCACCATCCACAGATCCCCATAACAGTGCCATCCACAGATCCCCCATAACAGTGCCATCCACAGATCCCCCATAACAGCACCATCCACAGATCCCCATAACAGCGCCATCCACAGATCCCCCATAACAGTGCCATCCACAGATCCCCCATAACAGTGCCATCCACAGATCCCCCATAACAGTGCCATCCACAGATCCCCCATAACAGTGCCATCCACAGATCCCCCATAACAGTGCCATCCACAGATCCCCATAACAGTGCCATCCACAGATCCCCCATAACAGTGCCATCCACAGGTCCCCCATAACAGTGCCATCCACAGATCCCCCACATGACAGTGCGTCATCCACAGATCCACAGATCCCCCAAAACGGTCACATGACATTTAAAAAAAGTATCGGTATTCGGTATCGGTGACTACTTGAAAAAAAGTATCGGTACTTGTACTCGGTCCTAAAAAAGTGGTATCGGGACAACCCTACTTTTTGGGATAGATTTCAAGTAGGCCTCAAATACCAGAAACTAGTTATTTTGAGAATGGCAAATTTGGGAATAGTTTTTCAACCCAGAAAAAAAAAAGGGCTTTTACGGTCGCTACAAATAACTTGACCAGCCTAAACAGTACAGATTTGCTTGAATAGAAATGTGAAACCTGTTTTTTTTTGCACTGTGTGACAGGTTAAGGTTTAATCTCAGAATCAGACTTCTATCTGCACGGTAGCGTGTGTCTTAGGTTTTTCTGAATGACACTATCAGTACCTTCAATGTAAGATATCCTTTTTGGGATACATTTCAAGTAGGCCTCAAATACCAGAAACTAGTTATTTTGAGAATGGCAAATTTGGGAATAGTTTTTCAACCCAGAAAAAAAAAAGGGCTTTTACGGTCGCTACAAATAACTTGACCAGCTAAAACAGTACAGATTTGCTTGAATAGAAATGTGAGACCTGTTTTTTTTTGCACTGTGTGACAGGTTAAGGTTTAATCTCAGAATCAGACTTCTATCTGCACGGTAGCGTGTGTCTTAGGTTTTTCTGAATGACACTATCAGTACCTTCAATGTAAGATATCCTTTTTGGGATAGATTTCAAGTAGGCCTCAAATACCAGAAACTAGTTATTTCGAGAATGGCAAATTTGGGAATAGTTTTTCAACCCAGAAAAAAAAAGGGCTTTTACGGTCGCTACAAATAACTTGACCAGCTAAAACAGTACAGATTTGCTTGAATAGAAATGTGAGACCTGTTTTTTTTTGCACTGTGTGACAGGTTAAGGTTTAATCTCAGAATCAGACTTCTATCTGCACGGTAGCGTGTGTCTTAGGTTTTTCTGAATGACACTATCAGTACCTTCAATGTAAGATATCCTTTTTGGGATAGATTTCAAGTAGGCCTCAAATACCAGAAACTAGTTATTTTGAGAATGGCAAATTTGGGAATAGTTTTTCAAACCAGAAAAAAAAAGTGCTTTTACGGTCACTACAAATAACTTGACCAGCTAAAACAGTACAGATTTGCTTGAATAGAAATGTGAGACCTGTTTTTTTTTGCACTGTGTGACAGGTTAAGGTTTAATCTCAGAATCAGACTTCTATCTGCACGGTAGCGTGTGTCTTAGGTTTTTCTGAATGACACTATCACTACCTTCAATGTAAGATATCCTTTTTGGGATAGATTTCAAGTAGGCCTCATATACCAGAAACTAGTTATTTTGAGAATGGCAAATTTGGGAGTAATTTTTCAACCCAGAACAAAAAGTGTGCTTTTACGGTCACTACAAATAACTTGACCAGCTAAAACAGTACAGATTTGGTTGAATAGAAATGTCAGGTCTATTTTTTAGGCGCTGGGTGACAGGCTCAACTTGCCCCTTATGTAGTATATGGCCAAAAAATAACCACACTGTTGATGGTTAAATGCACTTGGGTGACACAGGCTCAGCCTGCACCAGATGTAGTATATGGCCAAAAAATAATCAGACTGTTGATGGTTAAATGCACTTCGGTGACACAGGCTCAGCCTGCAGCTGATGTAGTATATGGCCAAAAAATAACCAGACTGTTGATGGTTAAATGCACTTCGGTGACACAGGCTCAGCCTGCAGCTGATGTAGGATATAGCACAAAATAACCACACTATTGATGGTTAAATACACTTGGTGATAGCTTGTGCTGGCACACCACAAGTCACAAAATGGCCGCCGATCACCCCAGAAAAAAAGTGATCTAAAAACGCTCTGGGCAGCCTCAAAAAAGTGAACAAGTCAATACTAGCACTTCAATGATCCACAGCTGCAGATCGATCACAGAATGAAGTCTAATCACTGCCTAATCTCGCCCTAACGTCGCAGCTGCAACCTCTCCCTATGCTTCAATCAGCAGAGTGACGTGCAGCGCAACGTGACCCAAGCTTATATAGAGGCTGGGTCACATGCTGCACTGGCCAATCACAGCCATGCCAATAGAAGGCAAGGCTGTGATGGCCTCTTGGGGCAAGTAGTATGACGCTTGTTGATTGGCTGCTTTGCAGCCTTTCAAAAAGCGCCAAGAAAGCGCCGAACACCAAACCCGAACACAGACTTTTACGAAAATGTTCGGGTTCGGGTCCGTGTCACGGACACCCCAAAATTCAGTTCGGGTTCGCTCATCCCTACTTCCTACGCCTAATTCAACTTCCCGTCCTCCCTCGCTTTTAAATGTTGTTATTTCTCCTAAGCAGTCCCGAAATCTACAATATATTTGTGAGAGAGTGAGTTGTGTATCCCTAAATTTAAAACAATAATCTAAGAAGGAGTTTGTCCTAGTGATCAAAGAATCTTTATCCTGGGTGTTCGTGTATGCGTGTCAAATTTGTGCATATCTATATCTATCTAGAGAAGTGACATTTATACCCTTTATTAAATCGTCAAAAGGGATAATACTTCCATTTGATGTTATTTGGATTAGACGGTTAATACCACGTGAATTCCAATACTTATAATCTTCAATTAATCTAATCACAATTGTGATTGTGCCAAAGTGGAGTAAAAAGTGTGGGGCTGCTTACACCCAATATCTTTTTAGTTTTATTCCAGACCTTATCTAACGTGATACTGATTAAACACAGTTTTCTTCTTTTTCCCGGATGCCCAGTCTCCAGGATAGAAAAAATGTCTCCATATGGCCCCAAAAAGTCCCTTGACAGGATATTCAGCAGCGTCACAGACTGGTGATCCCCCCCCCGCCCCACCCACCACCTTATCTGAGCTGCGATGTAAAATCCCTGCAGGAATGGAAGGGAGAGCCCACCATCCCTCTCAGAGAGACAAAGATATTTTTGCTTGATCCTGACCCTTCCCCTCCCCCAGATTAGCTCATTTAGCAGTCTATCTAGCAGCCCAAAAAAGAATCATCAATCCATATAGGACATGCTATCAAGGGGTATAGGGTAATAGGGAGGACCACCATCCTTACCAGTGCAATCCTTTCTGCTTGTGACAGAGGCAACTTCTGCCAAGTTCAAATCTTTTCCTTCACCTTATTAATCATGGGAGTTATATTTAAGAGGTTATATCTAGTCAGATCTGCGCCAATTCTAATACCCAGATATCGGATAGAGTCGGTGAGGCCAAGTGGCCTAATACATAATACTCCATCAGGGGGAGTTCGAACTAGGGGGAGGAGTTCAGACTTATCCCAGTTCACTTTATAGCCTGATAAGGCCCCATATTCTTCATGAATATTAATCAAGAGTTGGACGCCCTTCCATCCCTGCCTCAAAAAGACAAGGATGTCGTCCGCATACAGGCTAATTTTATCTTCTTCTCCTCTCCCTCCAAAGCCTATGATCTCTTTAGACTGTCTGATTCTGCATGCAAGAGGCTCTAAGACCAGGGCGAATATCAAAAGTGAAAGGGGACATCCCTGCCGGGTGCCTCGCTGTAGGGGGAACTGTTCTGAATCAATCCTATTTATCTTAATGCTGGCCGTGGATCCAGACTATAACAGCTGTATCCATTTAGTGAAATGTTCACCCAAGTTCATTCTGGTCAGGGTTCCCCATAGGAAGGGCCACTCCACCCTGTCAAAAGCCTTCTCAACATCCAAAGACAGGATGGAGCGGTCCTCCCCCTCCCCGACATATATGTTAAGAAAGGCTCTACGGATATTCGATTGTATATTTCGTTTTGGGATGAACCCCGTCTGATCCGGATGGATCAGACAGTGTATAACCCCCCTCAACCTATTAGCAAGCAGTTTGGCGAGTATTTTGTAATTGGTATTGAGTAATGAAATCGGACGATACGATCCAACTTCGGTCTTATCTTTATCCTTTTTCAGAATTAGAGAAATTGAGTCCTCCCTCAAAGAGGGAGGGAGTGAGCCGTTCCTCCAAGATTCATTGAGCATCTGAAGGAGAAGAGGCAATATCTTTTTATGATGTACTCTATATATTTCAAAAGGCAGGCCATCTCAGCCCGGCGCCGTATTATTATTATTATTTTTTTGGTTTTAAACAATTTTTATTGAGCAAATCAATAATATACAATATTAGAGTGGTGGAGGGAAGACAAACCTCCATCACTCATACATAGGTCATAAACATAGTATAAACTACAGGTCTATCAATGTATTGTGAGTATTACAGTTTCATCAATAAGGCAAGTCACTTAGAGGACATCCAATGGATAAGACAAAAAGTAGTCACCGATTATTGCTTCAAGGAGTCACTATGTATCACGTTTCATCACATCCGAGACGGGTTAGAAAAAAGGAGGGTAACGCCCTTTTGTAAATTCCTTAGGGATAGGGAGACGGTGGGAATGGAGGGATAAATGAAATGTGACTGGCTCACAGGAATAAGCTACCTGAAGGAACATTAGCTGCAGAATATCATCTAATAACCTCTAAAGGAAATCCATCGTTCCCAGATCGTCAAAATTTTTTGGTGAGATCTCAGTTCCCAAGAGGATAGCTCCTCTAGCCTATAGATTTGGTCAATCTTCTGGAACCATTGTTCTATAGAAGGTGTATCAGTGGATAGCCACAATAAAGGGATCAACAGTTTAGCAGCATTTATCAGATGCTTAAAGAGTGCCAGATTAGACGGAGGAGGATCTCGTGGGAAAAGATTCAGGAGACCCACTTCAGGAGTTGGATTAATATCAGATCTACATATGTCATTACTTGTTTGAAAAATCTTGTCCCACCATTTTGACAATGTTGGACACATCCACCATATGTGGAAGAAAGTGCCTCTCTGCTTTAAGCATCTCCAACATGTGTCTGAAGCTGAAGCTGAATACAAACATGTTTTGTCAGGGGTTTTCTTGTGATAATTTTATAATTATTCTCCTGGATCTTGACACATCTTGAGGCCTTATGTGAGGAGTTAAAAATAGTAATGGTATCAACCGGGGATAAACATTTACCTAAATCTTTTTCCCACAATCAAATAAAAGCTGGTGTTAGGGCGAATGGAGGAGTCCTCACTCTTTTATACCACTGTGAGATCAATTTATGGGGTGAGGGATCATGAGCGACAATGTGCTCAAACCAAGTTATGGGGCGTAACAAAGTGTGTAGAAGGGCATTTTGAGACATGTAGGCCCGTAGAAAATGAAGCCCCACAAAGCTGGAGCCAGATATTTTCAAAAGATCGCCCCTTTCTTTCATGGAGAGTAATTGGCTATTACTGCAAAGGTCTGACAATCTTAAAGTAGACCTACTAATTTCAATGGGAAGGCTGCTTCTTAAGGCTTGGGGGGCTAAGTTGAAAACATCTCCTACTCTGAGAATAGGGGACGGTAGTGGGGAGTTTAAGGGGGTGTTTTGCAGCGTGTACCATGCGTGCAGGGTAGCTTTCATGATTGGGGTAAAGTTTGGATGTATAGGTATCTGGGACATACGACCTAAAAGGGCCGCTTTAAAAGGAATACCCAATAAGGATTCTTCCATCGGGACCCAGGATTTATGCTTGGGGGCAGATAACCAGTCTACTACTCTGGTGAGTAGGACAGCTCGACCGTATAATTTGGGGTCTGGCAAGGATATACCCCCTCTCTCTCTCTCGGGTAAGACAGCAATTTATAGGATATTCTAGCCTTTTTTTTGTTCCATATGAAAGATCTGAACATAGATCTAAGTTTTGAGTAATGTGAGGAAGGAACGGGGATGGGTAAGGTCTGCTGAAGGTAGGTGAGTTTAGGAAGAATGAGAGAAAGTAGGATATTTTTCCTCCCGAACCACAAAAGTATAGGGACATCCAGGGAAGCCAAGTCCTCCGTTAACTTATTCTGGAGAGGGATATAGTTTAAGTTAAATAGTTGGCTTGGGTCAGTACTTATTTTTACCCCTAAGTAGGTTAAAAAAGGGAAAGACCAGTTAAAAGGCGAGCAAGCCTCAAGGTGAGTCTTCACTGAGTTTTTAAGGCCAGTGGAAATTATCAATGATTTGTTGTGGTTAACCTTAAAGTTAGAGAGTAGGGATGAGCGAATCCGAACTGTATAGTGACACGGACCCAAACCCGAACATTTTCGTAAAAGTCTGGGTTCGGGTTCGGTGTTCGGCGCTTTCTTGGCGCTTTTTGAAAGGCTGCAAAGCAGCCAATCAACAAGCGTCATACTACTTGCCCCAAGAGGCCATCACAGCCATGCCTACTATTGGCATGGCTGTGATTGGCCAGTGCAGCTTGTAACCCAGCCTCTATTTAAGCTGGAGTCACGTAGCGCCGCACGTCACTCTGCTCTGATCAGTGTAGGGATAGAATGCAGCTGCTGCTGTTAGGGCCAGATTAGGCAGTGATTTATTTACTGAAGTGATCGATATACAGCTGTGTATCATACAACCTCTGCTATTCAATTGCTCACTGTTTTAAGGCTGCCCAGAGCGTTTTTCAGTCACTTTTTTCTGGGGTGATCGGCGGCCATTTTGTGTCTTGTGGTGCGCCAGCACAAGCTGCCACCAAGTCAATTTTTAACCATCAATAGTGTGGTGTTTTTTTTTGCTATATCCTACATCAGGGGCTTGGCTGTGCTTGCTATTTTATTGAGGGGTAAAATACAATTTCCAAAATAGCAGTACCCTAAATCTGGTGTTTCAGCTGTGGCTAGCCAATTGTAATACTGTCTGCTGTCTGCCGAAGCACAGTTTTTGTTCTGGGTTGAATACAATTCCCAACTTAGCAATTCCCTAAATAATTGTTTTCTGCTGTATCTGTCACGGATGGTGTACAGGAAACAAGACAATGCAATACAATTAATGACTCACTGGATCCACAACTAAGGAACAAAAGGGAGACCCCTACATGAGACCTGCCACTCTCCCTAATTGCTCAGCCTATGCGAACACCCCAAAGGTGGATGGGCGCATATCCACGTACCTCGGCTATCTAATACCTGAAGACCCTACAATAGTGAGGGGACACGACCACCGGCTCCCTACACAAGACACGGAGGGAGTCAGGGTCACCTGAAAATCCAGCAGACAGAAAATCACAAATAAAGGAACAGCACTTATCTTGCAGAGGACTGGGGAATAGAAACAGCATGCAAACACACTCCAGGAAGTTGTATAAGCCGCAACCTAATGCATCATGGGGAGGAACTTAAAGGGAAGCAATCAGTCCAACTGCATGACAGCTGAGATAGACTAACGAGATGAGGAACTTAACCAAAACAAAGAAACTCAAGGAGGAGGATCTGGAAAGCTCCTGTCAGATCTTCTCAGCTGTCTGGTTGTGACAGTATCAGGCCAAGTTTAAATCTATCCATAAAAAGGTATATTAGATTGAAGGTGCTGATAGGGTCATCCTCAATAACTTCACACGCTACCGTGCATTTCCAAGTCTAATTCTGTCCGTAAAAGGGATACCTGTCATCTAGGGCCTAAATACTAGGCCTACATTTTATATTCAGCTAAATCTGTCGTTACTGCTGTGCCTGTATTAGTGTAATACGGTACCTAAATAGATAGCCAGATAGTGTTAGGTGCCTGTAAAAAAAGGCCTGAATTTGAATTCAATACATTGGGCCAAATAATTTTTTTCTTATTGTGATGAACGGTAACAATGAGGAAAACATCTAGTAAGGGACGCGGATGCGGACATGGTCGTGGTGGTGTTAGTGGACCCTCTGGTGCTGGGAGAGGACGTGGCCGTTCTGCCATAGCCACACGTCCTAGTGAACCAACTACCTCAGGTCCCAGTAGCCAGTAGAATTTACAGCGATATTTGGTGGGGCCCAATGCCGTTCTAAGGATGGTAAGACCTGAGCAGGTACAGGCATTAGTCAATTGGGTGGCCGACAGTGGATCCAGCACGTTCACATTATCTCCCACCCAGTCTTCTGCAGAAAGCGCACAGATGGCGCATGAAAACCAAGCCCATCAGTCTGTCACATCACCCCCATGCATATCAGGGAAACTGTCTGAGCCTCAAGTTATGCAGCAGTCTCTTATGCTGTTTGAAGACTCTGCTGGCAGGGTTTCCCAAGGGCATCCACCTAGCCCTTCCCCAGCGGTGGAAGACATAGAATGCACTGACGCACAACCACTTATGTTTCCTGATGATGAGGACATGGGAATACCACCTCAGCACGTCTCTGATGATGACGAAACACAGGTGCCAACTGCTGCGTCTTTCTGCAGTGTACAGACTGAACAGGAGATCAGGGAGGAAGACTGGGTGGAAGACGATGCAGGGGACGATGAGGTCCTAGACCCCACATGGAATGAAGGTCGTGCCACTGACTTTCAGAATTTGGAGGAAGAGGCAGTGGTGAGACCGAGCCAACAGCGTAGCAAAAGATGGAGCAGTGGGCAAAAGCAGAGCACCCGCCGCCAAGAGAGTCCGTCTGCTACTGGCCACCGCCATCTGGGACCAAGCACCCCAAAGGCAGCTTCAAGGAGTTCCCTGGCGTGGCAGTTCTTCAAACAATGTGCTGACGACAAGACCCGAGTGGTTTGCACGCTGTGCCATCAGAGCCTGAAGCGAGGCATTAACGTTCTGAACCTTAGCACAACCTGCATGACCAGGCACCTGCATGCAAAGCATGAACTGCAGTGGAGTAAACACCTTAAAAACAAGGAACTCACTCAGGCTCCCCCTGCTACCTCTTCTGCTGCTGCCGCCTCGGCCTCTTCCTCCGCCTCTGGAGGAACGTTGGCACCTGCCGCCCAGCAAACAGAGGATGTACCACCAACACCACCACCTCCATCACCAAGCATCTCAACCATGTCACACGGCAGCGTTCAGCTCTCTATCTCACAAACATTTGAGAGAAAGTGTAAATTCCCACCTAGCCACCCTCGATCCCTGGCCCTGAATGCCAGCATTTCTAAACTACTGGCCTATGAAATGCTGTCATTCAAGCTGGTGGACACAGACAGCTTCAAACAGCTCATGTCGCTTGCTGTCCCACAGTATGTTGTTCCCAGCCGCCACTACTTCTCCAAGAGAGCCGTGCCTTCCCTGCACAACCAAGTATGCGATAAAATCAAGTGTGCACTGCGCAACACCATCTGTGGCAAGGTCCACCTAACCACAGATACGTGGACCAGTAAGCACGGCCAGGGACGCTATATCTCCCTAACTGCACACTGGGTAAATGTAGTGGCGGCTGGGCCCCAGGCGGAGAGCTGTTTGGCGCACGTCCTTCCGCCGCCAAGGATCGCAGGGCAACATTCTTTGCCTCCTGTTGCCTCCTCCTCCTACTCGGCTTCCTCCTCCTTTTCTTCCAACTGCTCATCCAGTCATCCACACACCTTCACCACCAACTTCAGCACAGCCCGGGGTAAACGTCAGCAGGCCATTCTGAAACTCATATGTTTGGGGGACAGGCCCCACACCGCACAGGAGTTGTGGCGGGGTATAGAACAACAGACCGACGAGTGGTTGCTGCCGGTGAGCCTCAAGCCCGGCCTGGTGGTGTGTGACAATGGGCGAAATCTCGTTGCAGCTCTGGGACTAGCCGGTTTGACGCACATCCCTTGCCTGGCGCATGTGCTGAATTTGGTGGTGCAGAAGTTCATTCACAACTACCCCGACATGTCAGAGCTGCTGCATAAAGTGCGGGCCGTCTGTTCGCGCTTCCGGCGTTCACATCCTGCCGCTGTTCGCCTGTCTGCGCTACAGCGTAACTTCGGCCTTCCCGCTCACCGCCTCATATGCGACGTGCCCACCAGGTGGAACTCCACCTTGCACATGCTGGACAGATTGTGCGAGCAGCAGCAGGCCATAGTGGAGTTTCAGCTGCAGCACGCACGGGTCAGTCGCACTGCGGAACAGCACCACTTCACCACCAATGACTGGGCCTCCATGCAAGACCTGTGTGCCCTGTTGCGCTGTTTTGAGTACTCCACCAACATGGCCAGTGGCGATGACGCCGTTATCAGCGCTACAATACCACTTCTATGTCTCCTTGAGAAAACACTTAGGGCGATGATGGAAGAGGAGGTGGCCCAGGAGGAGGAGGGGGAGGAAGAGGGGTCATTTTTAGCACTTTCAGGCCAGTCTCTTCGAAGTGACTCAGAGGGAGGTTTTTTGCAACAGCAGAGGCCAGGTACAAATGTAGCCAGCCAGGGCCCACTACTGGAGGACGAGGAGGACGAGGATGAGGAGGAGGTGGAGCAGGATGAGGATGAAGCATGTTCACAGAGGGGTGGCACCCAACGCAGCTCGGGCCCATCACTGGTGCGTGGCTGGGGGGAAACGCAGGACGATGCTGATACGCCTCCCACAGAGGACAGCTTGTCCTTACCTCTGGGCAGCCTGGCACACATGAGCGACTACATGCTGCAGTGCCTGCGCAACGACAGCAGAGTTGCCCACATTTTAACGTGTGCGGACTACTGGGTTGCCACCCTGCTGGATCCACGGTACAAAGACAATGTGCCCACCTTACTTCCTGCACTGGAGCGTCATAGGAAGATGCGCGAGTACAAGCGCACATTGGTAGACGCGTTACTGAGAGCATTCCCAAATGTCACAGGGGAACAAGTGGAAGCCCAAGCCGAAGGCAGAGGAGGAGCAAGAGGTCGCCAACGCAGCTGTGTCACGGCCAGCTCCTCTGAGGGCAGGGTTAGCATGGCAGAGATGTGGAAAAGTTTTGTCAACACGCCACAGCTAACTGCACCACCACCTGATACGGAACGTGTTAGCAGGAGGCAACATTTCACTAACATGGTGGAACAGTACGTGTGCACACCCCTCCACGTACTGACTGATGGTTCGGCCCCATTCAACTTCTGGGTCTCCAAATTGTCCACGTGGCCAGAGCTAGCCTGTTATGCCTTGGAGGTGCTGGCCTGCCCGGCGGCCAGCGTTTTGTCTGAACGTGTATTCAACACGGCAGGGGGCGTCATTACAGACAAACGCAGCCGCCTGTCTACAGCCAATGTGGACAAGCTGACGTTCATAAAAATGAACCAGGCATGGATCCCACAGGACCTGTCCATCCCTTGTGCAGATTAGACATTAACTACCTCCCCTTAACCATATATTATTGTACTCCAGGGCACTTCAATCCTATTTTTATTTTCATTTTACCATTATATTGCGGGGCAACCCAAAGTTGAATGAACCTCTCCTCTGTCTGGGTGCCGGGGCCTAAAAATATCTGACAGTGGCCTGTTCCAGTGTTGGTTGACGTTAAGCATGATTCTCTGCTATGACATGAAGCCTGAATCTCTGCTATGGGACCTCTCTCCTCTTTCTGGGTGCCGGGGCCTAAATATCTGACAATGGACTGTTCCAGTTTTGGCTGACGTGAAGCCTGTTTCTCTGCTATGACATGAAGACTGATTCTCTGCTGACATGAAGCCTGAATCTCTGTTATGGGACGTCTCTCCTCTGTCTGGGTGCCGGGGCCTAAATATATGACAATGGACTGTTCCAGTTTTGGCTGACGTGAAGCCTGATTCTCTGCTATGACATGAAGACTGATTCTCTGCTGACATGAAGCCTGAATCTCTGTTATGGGACCTCTCTCCTTTGTCCGGGTGCCGGGGCCTAAATATATGACAATGGACTGTTCCAGTTTTTGCTGGCGTGAAGCCTGATTCTCTGCTATGACATGAAGACTGATTCTCTGCTGACATGAAGCCTGAATCTCTGTTATGGGACCTCTCTCCTCTGTCTGGGTGCCCGGGCCTAAATATATGACAATGGACTGTTCCAGTTTTGGCTGACGTGAAGCCTGATTCTCTGCTATGACATGAAGACTGATTCTCTGCTGACATGAAGCCTGAATCTCTGTTATGGGACCTCTGTCTGGGTGCCGGGGCCTAAATATCTGACAATGAACTGTTCCAGTTTTGGCTGACGTGAAGCCTGATTCTCTGCTATGACATGAAGACTGATTCTCTGCTGACATGAAGCCTGAATCTCTGCTATGGGACCTCTCTCCTCTGTCTGGGTGCCGGGGCCTAAATATATGACAATGGACTGTTCCAGTTTTGGCTTACGTGAAGCCTGATTCTCTGCTATGACATGAAGAATGATTCTCTGCTGACATGAAGCCTGAATCTCTGTTATGGGACCTCTCTCCTCTGTCTGGGTGCCGGGGCCTAAATATATGACAATGGACTGTTCCAGTTTTGGCTGACGTGAAGCCTGATTCTCTGCTATGACATGAAGACTGATTCTCTGCTGACATGAAGCCTGCTTCTCTGTTATGGGACCTCTCTCCAATTGATATTGGTTAATTTTTATTTATTTTATTTTTATTTTAATTCATTTCCCTATCC
Organism: Bufo bufo; assembly: GCF_905171765.1. NCBI lineage: Eukaryota > Metazoa > Chordata > Amphibia > Anura > Bufonidae > Bufo > Bufo bufo. Next base: position 350,249,594 of record NC_053389.1, read on the forward strand.
TCATTTGTTTGCAGGGGATTTAACTACATTTTGCTGCCTTTTTCAGCCCTCTAGCCCTTTCCTGGGCTGTTTTACAGCTTTTTTAGTGCCAAAAAGTTCGGGTCCCCATTGACTTCAATGGGGTTCGGGACGAAGTTCGGGTCGGGTTCGGATCCCGAACCCGAACATTTCCGGGAAGTTCGGCTGAACTTCTCGAACCCGAACATCCAGGTGTTCGCTCAACTCTAATCACGTTTACTAGAGTCATCACTGGTGGGACATCCTGGTTCTGCTTGCAGATTGGGCCTGACAAGAAGATCCACATATGGCTGGTCCCACAAAATTGTATTAGGCGGCAACTGGAGCATAAATGGACCTCTTACCGGTATGGGCCCCATAGGCCTAGGGGTATATATTGCAGGTGGCTCCATGGGCCTAGGCATCATTACTGTTGGAGGCTCCGCTGGTCTGGGTGTAGCCACAGCAGGAGGCTCTGCGGGTTCAAGTGCCACTGACTGTACGCGACGATTCCTGGCATAGGTAAGCTTCACTGGTGCCGCAACAGCAGCGGCAGTTACAATGGCGGGCTTACGGGCAAGTATCGGCACTCTTACCTCTGACTCCGAGGCACCCGAATCTTTATCTGTATCTTTTTTTTTCACTTGGTGGAGACGGCACTCTGGAGATGGCAAGTTGGCGCAGGCCACGAAGTTGCAGTTCGAGTCGAACAATCTGATCCTCTAGGCTTTCAGAGGCTGCGTCGCTGTTAGGATCCTCTGCTGTCTCTGCCGGTGCAGGTAAGGGATCCGGTCTGTCTGGCACGGCCGCCGCAGGTTCTGGCGCCGCGTCTGCACTTTTTCCCTTAAGGATATTGTCCAGCGCAGCGTGGAACCGCTCCAGGTTCTCAAGTTCTTTGATGGTTTTCTCCCGGCGGGCAGTTCAGGTGAGGGATACGGGCTCGCCCATTTTTCTACAACAGTAGGTTGCGAGAACACGTTCGGGCCAATGAAAGAGCCCCGCTCTTGGAACGTGTTATGGGCCGGTACTGTTGGGCGCTCCGGTTCACGTCCCGGACTGGTGGGCTCATCGGGCTCTTCCCAATCTTCTGGTCCCGGTTTGGGGCTGGTCACAGCAGTTGCGTAGGGCCTCGGCAGGGGTGAACTCTACCTCCTCTCCCTCGCGGAGGTTATGCAGATAATCAGGGAGGTAGCTGCGCTTCACTGACCTCCGGTTCACAAACAAGTCTCTGCCGGTAGTGTAGTCTTTAATGAAACCGAAGCCTCGGTCCTTGTCGAAGGTCACCACTACCCCCATTCTCCTTTCCAGGCGGGTTGCGTAGTGGCATGTCGGTCATAGACAGTCTTTGCCAATTCTTCAAAGTATATCTTTGTGCGCGTGGTCTTTTTAATAGCGGCCTCCCGTACCTCCGCCATCAGGGCAGACCACTGCATACTGGGCCTGGCAAAGTCCCTCCATCAGCCAAAGTAGGGCTCTGGCTGTGCTCCTGGCGACAGGCAGGTGGGTCTTTCCGGTCCCGGAGAGTAGGCCGGTGGAGCGTCCTCTTGCTCCATTTTGGCAGAATCCATCTTTAGTACAATAGGTGCGGCCAACAAGTCAGAGCGATCCTCACTCTGCAGCATGCTCGATCCTTCTCTGGAGAGCGACAAGGCGGCACCTATAATTGTAGACAAAACCTCCCATTGCTCCGGGAGGCCGCCCCCTAGGTACTCCAACATAGGGGAGGCAGAGTCCATTTTTGGCAGACATGCAAATTTGTAGACAGGGCGGTGGCGCGGACAAACAGCCTTTCCCGCTCTTCTAGCAGAAGGCGCCAATTTTTCCCGCCAATAAGATACAGTGATGGCGCAGCAATTAATTTTAGTCAGCTTAGGCGGCCATCTTTGAGTACAACGCTGTCTATTCACTGACAGCAAGCGGTGGCTTAAATAAACGGCAAACAGTCCACAGCAATACAATCTTCGCACCGCGATTATTACAGTTCTTTGGCCCAGCGATTTTTCAAATAACAAGTAGGGCTTAGTCACTTTATGGGCAAATAACGGCACACAGTTTATATTCCACAATGGCGCAGGAATGATCGGATCCTGTTCGTGACGACAAAATATGCAGTACGCAGCCCTGCAGGGTGTAGCGATGTGAGGTCACGGTTACTTAGGCAAACGAGGGTTGCTATGGGTTACTCACAGTTTCTAGGATGACCCTGGGCAGGCGTACAGCAGTGATGCAGAGGCTGGCACAGAAGTCCTCTGGGGCACTCTCTGTATATAGGGACCAGGCCTGATGGTTGGTGAGGTGCCCTGGATGTTGAAGATGTTTAATGTGCCTAGGGCAAGGTCCCTTTAAGGTTTGTGATGTCAGTGCCTGTAACGGTGGCACACCGGTTGATAGTGGTAGGAGTAATAAGTGAGGAACACGTTGTTGTGGTGAACCAAACTTTCTTTACTGGAAAACGGTTAACTTTGTACAGTCTTTTGTAAGTTCAGTTCCATATAGCAGGATCACATCACAAGCAGGCTTTTACATAAATGGCAGGCAACAATTTTCTTTGCAAGATACTCAGAGGGTTAAACACACTCACAGGCTGTACCTTTTCCTCAGAAATACTGTACACTGTTCCTCAGAACTCCTGTCTGTCTTCCTCTCGTATATATCCTTGCTTTAAAGTGTAAATATTTCTGCCCTTCAGTTTACTTGTCTAGCTGGAATATTGGCTCTGCTCTGCTTATGGGAACTTGGTTTCTCAGGAGGCAACTCTTCCCCTGGTGATAATCTTCTGAGCTAACTCTGGCTCAAAATCTTCAGGCAGGCTGATCCACACTTTCTAGCCTTCTGGTATCAACTAGAAGCCTGGGTTGTCTAGTTGCATGTCAGAGCCTGCACTTCAGCCCCACTCTGGCTAAAGTGTCTTCTGGCCTCTGACTCTACACTCCACAGACTCTAGACTCTAGACTGCTCCTCCCTGTCTGGGTCTAAATATATATACTAGGTGTCCCCTAGCTCCCTCTAGTGCCTAGGATGCTGAACTACACCCTAATAGGCCTGCTACACATATCACAGGAAAATACACATCAATACATATTAAAATGCATTAAAAGGTACTGTGAAATACACTGCCACTGTCCCACAGGAGGTGGAGAACAACGTGGCCCAATTTACCGTTGTGTAGCGCCCACATTTTCCCAGTGGGACACTACAAGTGCACGTATACTGTGTCTGTGCCTCAGTGTTCGATTGCTGACATAATGCGTTACGAGGAGGAGAAGCATCAGGACCAGTGCATGATGGGAAGGAAACGCAGCTTCCTTCTGCTGAGGTGGTGGATCCTTGACTGCTGAATAAGGGGTGCGGGTCACTAGGAGATGCAGTGGTTGCTGCATCAGGCTGTACCACTACATTAGCACCACAGTTTTCCCAGGCCACTTTATGGTGATGCTCCAACATTGGCACCTTGGCTGCACTTCACTTTCTACCACAGATCCTACGTATAGCCATGTTGACATCCACAAACTAATTGATGAAAAATTCCCACACTGGCGAGTATAGCATTTTACCCCCACCACTGCATGCTGACTGCCTGCTGCTGCCTATATGAACTTGGTGCACTGCTAATTGTTTCTGGTCAGGTAGGCTCCTGAGTAGCCCGAACATGTTTGGCTCCAGATCTCACACTGCTGCCACCCTGCCACTGTGTCACGTGCAAGCTGCCACCCTCACCCCATTAATGATGAACCACATTCTTCACCCGGCTCCCACGTGCGATCAATTACATCATCATCCACTACTGTCTGCTCCTCACTTTTGCCACCCTCACTAGTCTTATGGCCGCATCCCTGACCACTCACAGCACCTGATCCAACGTAACTATCATGGTCGCTACTTGCATGCCTAAAGGAGGAAGCAGTGGACCTCTCCTCTAAATCTGCGCTGGGCAGTAGCTGCTGACTGACCTCAATAAGCTCGTTCTCACTGAAAAGCGGAGCAGAACTAACAGCATACAATACTTCCCAGAAGCAGAAAAAGAAAATGGGAGGTTCAGGACAGGTGAGGGCACAGAGCTTGTTCCTAGGCAATACCAACTAAGTGTGGTGTCAGAGGAACTAACCAACTCCTGGCTGGGTGTATGATGTTATTTGAGATGATGTTGAAGACCGAGTCTACTATTCAAGGACAGCTGGATTGCTGATCAAAACACTACCGCTGGATGACAGTGGCCGCTGTGGCCTGTTGCTGTGGCTGCTGCTACCACCCCCTTCTGCTGCTACTTCTTCCAGCTACAGCAACATTTTTGCCACTGCACATTCCCTCAGAGGGCCCTGAGACCTGTCTTTTGGACATACTGTACAGTAACAGCAACTATATAGGTAAACCATTCATGGACAGCTGGATTGCTGGTCAAAACACGACTGCCGGATTACAGTGGCAGCTGTGGCCCATTGCTGCAGCTGCAGCTACCACCCCCTTTCTTCTAATGCTACTCCAGCAACATTTTTGACACTGCCCATTCCCTCAGAGGGCCCTGACACCTGTCTTTTGGACATACTGTACAGTACCTGTATATGTAAAATAAGTTATTCAATTTCAATGTGGACACCTCAATAACAGTAGTATTAGACAACTTATTCATCCCAATTTGAAAATCAAGGCCTAATGGAATTGCTTATCTATTTAATAAGGGGGACACCCCCAAAAGCAGTTGAATTACATAGCTTATTCACCCCAATTTGAGAATCAAGGTGTAATAGATGTGCGTATCTATTAAACAAAGGGTACAACCCAATAACAGTTAAATTGCCCTACCTATTCCCTCCAATTTGAGAATCAAGGCATAATAATTTTTCTAATCTATTAACCCCTTAGTGACCACCCATACGTGTTTTTACGGCGGTCACTAAGGGGCCTTGGGCTGGAGCGCCGCCTTTTTACGGCGGCACTTTAGCCCAAGTTAGCGCTAAAATCAATCTCTGTAGCTCCGTTCCCGCAGCTACCGGAGGTAGCTGAGGGCTCGGGGCAGTGATCAGAGACCGTGACAAGCGCTCTCTGATCACGTGATCGCCGTGATACACTTTATCATGGCGATCACCGAAAATGCCGGCAGCGGAGCTGCCCGCACTAAACTTTCTTCCTCCTCTCATGTAAGGGAGGAGGGAGAAAGTCTCCGGTGCTAGGATCGGGTCCCCCAGCGCTTCAGGTCCTAAGCTGGGTCCCGATCCTCACCCCCACCCCCCCCTTACCCTCAAGGAAGATGGCGGCGGCGGCCCGGCGCATGCGCAGACTTAAAGCCGGCCGCCGCCGCTCTCTGTAAGGTCTCTCTCCTCAGGAGAGGAGAGAGAAGTTTGAATTATGCCCCGATCGGGTCCCCCAGCACCCCGATCGGGGCAATATGGCCCCCAGATATGTAATAATAAAGTTATTAGGGCGCCCCCCCCATCTAATAAAAAAAAAAATGCCACAGACATGCGCACTGGTTACTGTGCTGAAGATCTGCCTTCCTCACAGTAACCATCAGGGACCAATAATAATGGTCCCTGATCATGTGGTCTCCATGATAAACCTATCATGGAGATCAGATCCATTATATTTACAAAACATGGCCAGGAAAGGGGCTGTGCTTCTCTCTCCCCTCAGCGCAGTTGTTCTGTGAGGAGAGAGAGATCAGACTTCTGTCCTGGCTCTGTGAATACTTACTGTGAAAAGAAAAAGAAAAAAAATCAAATTATAAACTGTCCGTCAGTAACTGGCGGTCAGTGGGTGTCCGTGATTAGGCGTCCGTCATTAGACGTCTATTAGTTACGGTCAATTATTTTTATTAGGGACCCTGTGTCCGTCTGTTACTGGCGGTCAGTCGGTGTCAGTCAGTCGGTGGGTGTCAGTGAGTTGTTGGGTGTCAATCCGTCAGTCGGTGGGTGTCACTCTGTCAGTGGGTGTCAGTCAGTCGGTGGTTGTCAGTCAGTTTTAGGGACGGTCAGTTAGTTAATTTCTTTCTGAGCTGTACAGAAAAAAAAAAAAATGGCTCGGAGATTGTTAAGTGCGGAGCAGGCCTACGAATTTCTCTGCTCTGACCAGTCTGAATCTGGCACTGCTTCAGAGGCGGAAATATTTTCAGATAGCGGGGACTCCGATTCCATCCCCAGAACCCATAGCCCTATGGTGGTAGAAGTCACCACCTCCTCTCATTCTCCACCCAGCGGTCCCGTCCCTTCTGCTACGTGGGTTCCTGCCACTTCATTTTCCCCCCAAGTACCCCAATTTTTATCCACTCCCCAAATTAATGTGGATGTCGGCAATTTTACCCCTTATGATTTTTTTCATTTATTTTTGGATGATAACGTCCTTGAGTTAATTGTGCAGCAAACTAATTTGTATGCCACACAGTTTGCTGTACAAAAGCACACGTCTATTTATGTAAGACGGTGGACCCCCACAAGTGTCCCTGAAATAAAAAAAAATTTGGGGCTTACCCTGGACATGGGCATTGTAAAAAAAAACTCTGTCCGATCCTATTGGGCTGCGAGTACTGTCCACTCAACCCCTGTGTTTGCAGCAGTTATGTCCCGTAACCGCTATGAAGTCCTAATGCGGTTCATGCATTTTTCGGACAATTCCCAAGTCCCCCCCAGAACTGACCCAGCCTTCGACCGCCTAAATAAATTGAGACCCCTTATTTCCCTCCTTACAGATTTATTCTTGAAATTATATACCCCTGAGAAAAATTTATCCGTTGATGAGTCCCTTTTTAGTTTTAAAGGCCGCCTTTCCTTCCGTCAATATATTCTCTCCAAGCGTGCCAGATATGGGATAAAATTATATAAGGTGTGCGAGAGCACAACCGGCTACACCTGTGGTCTGTCTATTTATGAGGGCAGAGACTCCCAACTTAACCCCCCAGGCTGCCCTGAAAATATTGGGACATCAGGAAAAATTGTGTGGGATTTATTGGCGCCATTCCTGCACAAAGGGTACCACGTGTACACCGATAATTTTTACACTAGTATACCCCTTTATAAATCCCTCCATGCTGCAAACACAGGGGCTTGTGGGACAGTCCGCAAAAATAGAGTGGGATACCCACAACCGCTGGTCTCCAAACGTTTGGAGAAAGGAACATCCTTCGCCCTCGCAAGTGACCAGCTGCTTGCTGTGAAGTGGAAGGACAGGAGGGATGTCTACATGCTGACCACCTTGCATGCAGATACCACAGTGGCAGTTAGGGAGAGGGGGGCTACGGCGGACAAGCACAAACCAGTCTGTGTGACAGACTATAATAAATTTATGGGAGGTGTAGACCTCTCGGACCAGGCGCTTCACCCCTACCTGGTGAAGCGAAAAAACAGGGCCTGGTATAAAAAGGTAGCAGTCTACCTCATCCAGATTGCTACCTACAATAGTTTTATTTTATTTAAAAAGTCCCAGGGAAACCTCAACTTCCTCGAGTACCAGGAGAAGGTGATTGAGAGTCTCCTGTTTGAGTCCCCCGCCCCTAGGCAAACCTTCGAATCGGAGGACGTTCGAAGGCTTTCAGAACGCCATTTCCCTCACCCCGTCCCTGCCACTACCAGCAAAACGTATCCACAGAAAAGATGCCGGGTGTGTAGCAAACATGGAAGGAGGAGGGACACCCGGATTTACTGCTCCAGTTGCCCATCACAACCAGGCCTCTGTAATTACCCCTGCTTTGAAACGTACCATACGGTTGCGAATTATTAATTTTATTTAATTAATACCAAAAAGAACGGGGGGGGAAGGGTTCAGGAATTCAATTTATTCTCATTTTCTGTTTAGTTTGTGGGCTTTCCAGGGAGGGAGGGATCTCTTTGGGATGGGTCGTAGAGACATTGGAATCAATTTTACCTTTTCTGATTTGCTTTGCATTAATTTCTACAAAATACTAGGGGGTCTAAATGCTCACTACACCCCTAGATGAATACCTTAGGGGGTCTAGTTTTCAAAATGGGGTCCATTATGGGGGTTTTCTATTGTTTTGGCAGCTCAACGCCATTACAAGTGTGCAATGGGGCCTGAACCATTTTCAAGCAAATTTTGTGTTCTGAAAACAACTGGGTGTTCCTTTATGTTTGGGCCCTGCCGTTTGTCAAGACATAAGATTAGGGCCACAATGGGGGTATTTCTGAAGACAGGAGAAACGGGGTGATACATTTTGGAGTGTACATCTTCATTTTCATGTGCTCTGTAGAAAAAAATCTGTCTTTCAGTTGACACTTTTGTGTAAAAAATGAAAATTACATTTTTTCCGCCTGCTTTGCATTAATTTCTACAAAAAACTAGGGGGTCTAAATGCTCACTACACCCCTAGATGAATACCTTAGGGGGTCTAGTTTTCAAAATGGGGTCCATTATGGGGGTTTTTGTATTGTTTTGGCAGCTCAACGCCATTACAAGTGTGCAATGGGGCCTGAACCATTTTCAAGAAAATTTTGTGTTCTGAAAACAACTGAGTGTTCCTTTATGTTTGGGCCCTGCTGTTTGTCAAGACATAAGATTAGGGCCACAATGGTGGTATTTCTGAAGACAGGAGAAACGGGGTGATACATTTTGGAGTGTACATCTTCATTTTCATGTGCTCTGTAGAAAAAAATCTGTCTTTCAATTGACACTTTTGTGTAAAAAATGAAAATTATTTTTTTTCCGCTTGCTTTGCATTAATTTCTATAAAAAACTAGGGGGTCTAAATGCTCACTACACCCCTAGATAAATACCTTAGGGGGTCTAGTTTTCAAAATGGGGTCCATTATGGGGGTTTTCTATTGTTTTGGCAGCTCAACGCCATTACAAGTGTGCAATGGGGCCTGAACCATTTTCAAGCAAATTTTGTGTTCTGAAAACAACTGGGTGTTCCTTTATGTTTGGGCCCTGCCGTTTGTCAAGACATAAGATTAGGGCCACAATGGGGGTATTTCTGAAGACAGGAGAAACGGGGTGATACATTTTGGAGTGTACATCTTCATTTTCATGTGCTCTGTAGAAAAAAATCTGTCTTTCAATTGACACTTTTGTGTAAAAAATGAAAATTACATTTTTTTCCGCCTGTTTGCATTAATTTCTACAAAAAACTAGGGGGTCTAAATGCTCACTACAACCCTAGATGAATACCTTAGGGGGTCTAGTTTTCAAAATGGGGTCCATTATGGGGGTTTTCTATTGTTTTGGCAGCTCAACGCCATTACAAGTGTGCAATGGGGCCTGAACCATTTTCAAGCAAATTTTGTGTTCTGAAAACAACTGGGTGTTCCTTTATGTTTGGGCCCTGCCGTTTGTCAAGACATAAGATTAGGGCCACAATGGGGGTATTTCTGAAGACAGGAGAAACGGGGTGATACATTTTGGAATTGTACATCTTCATTTTCATGTGCTCTGTAGAAAAAAATCTGTCTTTCAATTGACACTTTTGTGTAAAAAATGAAAATTACATTTTCTCCGCCTGCTTTGCATTAATTTCTACAAAAAACTAGGGGGTCTAAATGCTCACTACAACCCTATATGAATACCTTAGGGGGTCTAGTTTTCAAAATGGGGTCCATTATGGGGGTTTTCTATTGTTTTGGCAGCTCAACGCCATTACAAGTGTGCAATGGGGCCTGAACCATTTTCAAGCAAATTTTGTGTTCTGAAAACAACTGGGTGTTCCTTTATGTTTGGGCCCTGCCGTTTGTCAAGACATAAGATTAGGGCCACAATGGGGGTATTTCTGAAGACAGGAGAAACGGGGTGATACATTTTGGAATTGTACATCTTCATTTTCATGTGCTCTGTAGAAAAAAATCTGTCTTTCAATTGACACTTTTGTGTAAAAAATGAAAATTACATTTTCTCCGCCTGCTTTGCATTAATTTCTACAAAAAACTAGGGGGTCTAAATGCTCACTACAACCCTATATGAATACCTTAGGGGGTCTAGTTTTCAAAATAGGGTCCATTATGGGGGTTTTCTATTGTTTTGGCAGCTCAACGCCATTACAAGTGTGCAATGGGGCCTGAACCATTTTCAAGCAAATTTTGTGTTCTGAAAACAACTGGGTGTTCCTTTATGTTTGGGCCCTGCCGTTTGTCAAGACATAAGATTAGGGCCACAATGGGGGTATTTCTGAAGACAGGAGAAATGGGGTGATACATTTTGGAGTGTACATTTTCATTTTCATGTGCTCTGTAGAAAAAAATCTGTCTTTCAATTGACACTTTTGTGTAAAAAATGAAAATTACATTTTCTCCGCCTGCTTTGCATTAATTTCTACAAAAAACTAGGGGGTCTAAATGCTCACTACAACCCTATATGAATACCTTAGGGGGTCTAGTTTTCAAAATAGGGTCCATTATGGGGGTTTTCTATTGTTTTGGCAGCTCAACGCCATTACAAGTGTGCAATGGGGCCTGAACCATTTTCAAGCAAATTTTGTGTTCTGAAAACAACTGGGTGTTCCTTTATGTTTGGGCCCTGCCGTTTGTCAAGACATAAGATTAGGGCCACAATGGGGGTATTTCTGAAGACAGGAGAAATGGGGTGATACATTTTGGAGTGTACATTTTCATTTTCATGTGCTCTGTAGAAAAAAATCTGTCTTTCAATTGACACTTTTGTGTAAAAAATGAAAATTACATTTTTTCCGCCTGCTTTGCATTAATTTATACAAAAAACTAGGGGGTCTAAATGCTCACTACACCCCTAGATGAATACCTTAGGGGGTCTAGTTTTCAAAATGGGGTCCATTATGGGGGTTTTCTATTGTTTTGGCAGCTCAACGCCATTACAAGTGTGCAATGGGGCCTGAACCATTTTCAAGCAAAATTTGTGTTCTGAAAACAACTGGGTGTTCCTTTATGTTTGGGCCCTGCCTTTTGTCAAGACATAAGATTAGGGCCACAATGGGGGTATTTCTGAAGACAGGAGAAACGGGGTGATACATTTTGGAGTGTACATCTTCATTTTCATGTGCTCTGTAGAAAAAAATCTGTCTTTCAATTGACACTTTTGTGTAAAAAATTAAAATTACATTTTTTCCGCCTGCTTTGCATTAATTTCTACAAAAAACTAGGGGGTCTAAATGCTCACTACACCCCTAGATAAATACCTTAGGGGGTCTAGTTTTCAAAATGGGTCCATTATGGGGGTTTTCTATTGTTTTGGCAGCTCAACGCCATTACAAGTGTGCAATGGGGCCTGAACCATTTTCAAGAATATTTTGTGTTCTGAAAACAACTGAGTGTTCCTTTATGTTTGGGCCCTGCTGTTTGTCAAGACATAAGATTAGGGCCACAATGGGGGTATTTCTGAAGACAGGAGAAACGGGGTGATACATTTTGGAGTGTACATCTTCATTTTCATGTGCTCTGTAGAAAAAAATCTGTCTTTCAATTGACACTTTTGTGTAAAAAATGAAAATTAAATTTTTTCCGCTTGCTTTGCATTAATTTCTACAAAAAACTAGGGGGTCTAAATGCTCACTACACCCCTAGATGAATACCTTAGGGGGTCTAGTTTTCAAAATGGGGTCCATTATGGGGGTTTTCTATTGTTTTGGCAGCTCAACGCCATTACAAGTGTGCAATGGGGCCTGAACCATTTTCAAGCAAATTTTGTGTTCTGAAAACAACTGGGTGTTCCTTTATGTTTGGGCCCTGCCGTTTGTCAAGACATAAGATTAGGGCCACAATGGGGGTATTTCTGAAGACAGGAGAAATGGGGTGATACATTTTGGAGTGTACATTTTCATTTTCATGTGCTCTGTAGAAAAAAATCTGTCTTTCAATTGACACTTTTGTGTAAAAAATTAAAATTACATTTTTTCCGCCTGCTTTGCATTAATTTATACAAAAAACTAGGGGGTCTAAATGCTCACTACACCCCTAGATGAATACCTTAGGGGGTCTAGTTTTCAAAATGGGGTCCATTATGGGGGTTTTCTATTGTTTTGGCAGCTCAACGCCATTACAAGTGTGCAATGGGGCCTGAACCATTTTCAAGCAAAATTTGTGTTCTGAAAACAACTGGGTGTTCCTTTATGTTTGGGCCCTGCCGTTTGTCAAGACATAAGATTAGGGCCACAATGGGGGTATTTCTGAAGACAGGAGAAACGGGGTGATACATTTTGGAGTGTACATCTTCATTTTCATGTGCTCTGTAGAAAAAAATCTGTCTTTCAATTGACACTTTTGTGTAAAAAATGAAAATTACATTTTTTCCGCCGGCTTTGCATTAATTTCTACAAAAAACTAGGGGGTCTAAATGCTCACTACACCCCTAGATAAATAGCTTAGGGGGTCTAGTTTTCAAAATGGGTCCATTATGGGGGTTTTCTATTGTTTTGGCAGCTCAACGCCATTACAAGTGTGCAATGGGGCCTGAACCATTTTCAAGCAAATTTTGTGTTCTGAAAACAACTGGGTGTTCCTTTATGTTTGGGCCCTGCCGTTTGTCAAGACATAAGATTAGGGCCACAATGGGGGTATTTCTGAAGACAGGAGAAACGGGGTGATACATTTTGGAGTGTACATCTTCATTTTCATGTGCTCTATAGAAAAAAATCTGTCTTTCAATTGACACTTTTGTGTAAAAAATTAAAATTACATTTATTTTCACCTTCTTAGCATTAATTTCTTTAAAAAACGAGTGGGTCAAAAAACTCATTACACCTATAGATAAATACGTTAAGGGGCCTAGTTTTTAAAATGGGTTCACTTTTGGGGGCGTTCTATTATTCTGACACTTATAAGCCTCTGCAAACTTGGCTTGTTGCAGGAAAAAATATGTACTTCAAAAATGTTAAAATTTATGTTAAAATGTAAAGTCTCCTAAAAATAAAAATTAAAAGGTAAAAAAAATTTGTGAGTGCAGCCAAAATAAAGTAAAGATGTGGAAATATATTTCTGATAAAAAAATATTGAATAGTATTTATGTATGTATATGAAATATTGCAGTTGAAAATAGGAAAATGTGCCCATTTTTGCAAATTTTCATAAATTTTCACTTTTTTAATAAAGATACGCATATTTTATCGGTATAATTTTACCACCTAAGTAAAGTACAATATGTGACGAGAAAACAATGTCAGAATTACTTTGATGTGCAAAACCGTTACAAAGTTATTCTAAGCTAAAATGACACATGTCAGATTTCCAAAATTTGGCTTGGTCATTAAGGCCCAAACAGGCTTGGTCACTAAGGGGTTAAGGTATACACCCCAATAACAGTAAAAAATAGACAGCTTATTCACCCCAGTTTGAGAATCAAGGCGTAATAGATATGCTAATCTAACAAGGGGACATCCCAATAACAGTTATATTACAGTACTTACAAGGATCAAGGTATAATAGAATAGTGTATCTATTAGACACAGGGGACCCCTTAATAACAGTTAAATTGTATAGCTTATTCATCCCAATTCGAGAAGCAAGGAGTATTAGAATTAATTATCTATTAAACAAGGTGGACACTGTTCAATTAGATAGCAGGGATTTATGCAAACTGAGCTGTCTCCTAAGGATCATTTCAGCTTCTGATTACACAGCCTGTACTTTCCCTGCAGTCTCCCTATGCTCTCCCTACACTGCCCCTGCAGCCTCCCTATCAAAGATTCTACAATTGAAGCTTTGCTAAACACTGTCTCTAGCACTTGTCATGTCTCTCCCTATGCTCAGTTTACAGTAAAATAGCTTAGACTGGGTAGGATTAGGATTTTTATAGGGCTATGATATCACAGGGACTGGATAGCTGCTGATTGGCTGCATTGCATTATGGGTGATCTCTTGTTCCTGGGCTTCTTACTTTCACTTTGTAACACATGGCACCGCCATTTTAGGAAAATATTGTTTCATTAACGAAAAGCAGCAGGAAATTCGGATTTTCCTAAACTTTGGATCGAATTCCACCTCGGATGCTTTGATTCGGTCAACACTACGGGTTATGCACAATGGAAGGAATAATGCAAGTCACCCATACATACTAAATGGTAAAACATTGGGTAACAATGACAGAAAATGACTTAGGAATTTTAGTAGACAGCAAATGTAACTGTAGAAAACAGTGTTAGACAGCTGCTGCCAAGGCCAATAAGATTATAAGGTGCATCAAAAGGGTCATAAATACTCATGATGAGAACATCCTGCCACTTTACAAATCACTAGACAGAGCACATATGGGGTATTGTGTACAGTTCTGGGCTCCTGTGAACAAGGCAGCCATAACAGGGCTGGAGAGGGCTCATAGGAGGGTAACAAAGTAATAACTGGAATGGGTGGATTACAGTACCCAGAAAGATTATCAAAATTAGGGTTATTCAGACAGCTGTAGTGTTTTGTGGCCCGCAAATTGCAGATCCGCAAAACACGGATACCGGCCGTGTGGGTTCAGCATTTTACGGACCGCACAAGACTGACATTGATAGAAATGCCTATTCTTGCCCACACGATTGTGGACAATAATTGAACATGCTCTATCTTTTTTGTGGGGCTGCGGAACAGAACTACAGATGTGAACAGCACATGGTGTGCTTTCACCCTTTTGGGTCCCGATTGAAATTAATGGGTCCACACCCGTTCCTCAATTCATACGGTCTTCTGAATGAGCACTTATTCAGTTTAGAAAAAAAAAGACAACTGAGGGGAGATCTAATAACTATGTATCAGTACATCAAGGGGCAGTACAGAGATGTCTCCCATCATCTATCAATCCCCAGGACTGTTACTGTAATGAGGGGTCAACCTCTGCATCTGCAGGAAAGAAGGTTTCTACGCAAACATATAAGAGCATTCTTAACAAACCGTATGAGGAGGTAGTTATGGTTAATTCACTAAAAGAGTTAAAGAGTGGATGGACGGATGTCTTTATTCAGGCTTACAAACTATGGGTTTTAGACAACGATCTTAATAAACCTTATAGCTGGCGGTGGAGAGACGCAGGCTGTCTAACATTTAGACCTTTTTCGACACCTGAAACAGGCTTAGAAAATGGTAAATTAGACAGGCCTGCCAGCCTGTCCCCTTCTCTGCCCACAGCATGCACACTTTTTTAGACCGGTCGTGAATGGGGAAAAGAAAAAAGAAGAGGAGTGAGCACTCACAACATCTGGACCATGGGATATAGGGATATATTTATTTGTTTAGTAGGACCTGCTATGTCCAATAGATAAAACAATTACAATCACATATATACACTAAAATGCAATAAAAAATGATAATTGGTACCAATACATAAAATAAAATATACTGATAAGAGGTGAAAGTCCTAAGAACACAATCCTTGGACGGTTAGTGTTCAGAATTGGCACTTTGAAACAACTGAAAACTTGCAGTGAAAAAGACCACTATTAATATTTGTGGTACCGCAAACCGCAATCCAAATTGAAATGTCAGAAAGGCACCTGTAACAGGTAACTCCAGATGGTATTTAATCTCCTCGTGCATACAGATATATAGTTCAAATGCTGTAGCAGGAAAAAGTCTCTCCAAAGTTATTTAATATGACAGCCCAGAACGGTAAATTTTTAGCCACTCCGTGCTAAATTAGCAATTCGGGTTCCTACCTGGTTCCAAGTGCTGCTTCCCGCTGCCGCGTCTCACAGTCCTTCCACGAGAAGCGAGCGATGTCGGCTGGTACGGCGTCTTTCGTCGCAAGTCTCGGGTTGATGACGTCACAGTATCGCGGGATTTGGCAGGCAGGGATAATACCTTGTCAGTGGCATCCGTAGCTGTATACTGGAGCGGTGCTTGTAATAGGAGATTTTCTTATTGTTATCGCATGGCCATGCAATACTTTTAGTCGAGGTCCAGTAGATTAGGTGGGCGCTTTTCTTCCTGTCACCAGACGCGTTTTGGGGCGTCTATACCCCTTCCTCTATGAGTGGTCCCTAACACTAGTTCCTACCTGTTTATGGGCCATGACAGCCACACAAAGTCCAGGGAGCGGAGGCACAGCATGAACACCAGGCACACTCTGCTTTTAACCCCGTCCGGTGCCATTACAGCTTTCATCGGATCCAGGGATGCAAGTACCAACATGCATGCTGAGCCCACTATATACAGGGTGGGCCATTTATATGGATACACCTTAATAAAATGGGAATGGTTGGTGATATTAACTTCCTGTTTGTGGCACATTAGTATATGTGAGGGGGGAAACTTTTCAAGATGGGTGGTGACCATGGCGGCCATTTTGAAGTCGGCCATTTTGAATCCAACTTTTGTTTTTTCAATAGTATCCGTAGTTTCAGGTGCTGCACATCTCGTATCTTCACAGCATAGACGATTGCCTTCAGATGATACAAGATGTGCAGCACCTGAAACTACGGATACTGGAAGCCTGTGCTAGCATTTCTCCTGCGGTGTTGCTATCAGTGTGTGAAGAGTGGTAGAAAAGGGTTGCATTGACAATCCAACACAATGGGCAGCACATTGAACACATTTTGTAAGTAGTCAGAAACTTGTAAATAACTCATGAAAGAATAAAGTTACGTTAAAACCAAGCACACCATTGTTTTTCTTGTGAAATTCCCAATAAGTTTGATGTGTCAAATGACCCTCTTCCTATTGAAAAAACAAAAGTTTGATTCAAAATGGCCGACTTCAAAATGGCCGCCATGGTCACCACCCATCTTGAAAAGTTTTCCCCCTCACATATACTAATGTGCCACATACAGGAAGTTAATATCACCAACTATTCCCATTTTATTAAGGTGTATCCATATAAATGGCCCACCCTGTACTTCTCCTGGAGCCAAATGGCTACTGGTAGGCCCTGTAGAAGTAGACTCAGTTCATAAATGAACCTTTATGTTTTCTGGACTGCAGGTTGCTAAAAATGATCCATTCAATTATTGCAGCTTGTCACTCTGGTTAAGATCACAGCAGTGAATAGTACACCTTTGATTCAAGGTCCTGTAAAACTGTATACCCCTTCTGTAACCTAAATTATTGGATCTCTGCATTTAAAGCTCATTTCTTTTTTTGCCCTTGATAACCAGTCCACTGAACTGATTTTGGGGTTAATCTGGCTACAGTCTCATAATCCTGTCATTTAATTGGGAGAAAGGCAACCTTGTTAAGTGGATCTCCAGATGTACTGAATCTTGTATGTCTCCGTCTCCAGTGTCTCTTCTGATACGCCCCTTCTACCTCCATTTATTCATGATTTTGCTGGTATATTTAATTAATCTGGTAGAGAGACACTTCCTGCCTATAGATTGCATGACTGTGCCATAGAGCTTATTCCTGGCAGATTTATAATGTTTCTGGCACAGAAAAGCAGGCTAGGAAGGATTATATTCAGGAAAGACTTCGTAAGGGGCATATTAGACCCTCTGTCTCCCTGGTGAAAAAAAAGATAGCGTGTTAAGGCCTTGTATTGATTATCGCAAATTGAAAAAGATCACGGTTAAGAATCAATACCTTCTTTCACTCATCTTTGACTTATTTAATTAGATCTCGAGAGCAAAATCGTTCTCTAAATTGGATTTACAGGGATCTTACAATCCTATTCACATTCGTAAAGGGAATGAATGGAAGACTATATTTAACACTACTGTGGGGTACTGTTGAGTGAAGCGAAGCATTCAAAGCGGAATTCAGTCCGAAGTTTAGGAAAAGGTAAAAAAATCCTGGAGGGGAGGCAATCATATCGCGCATATGTCAAGATTGGAGTCCAAAAGAATTTTCGAATTTGATACTCTGATCCCAAAAGGATTGAATGCGGAAATGGAATTATTTGGTTTTATGTAGACGTGGGGTGGTGGTCCATTGGGGACGGGACATCGGAGTCAGGCTGTTTTCCAGCACCCTGATCTCCCTTCCCTGGTGGGGCACTCCCCCCAATCCACCTACAGCATTTTGCGTGTCTAACCACTCCTTTTTTCGCGCTCAACTATTACTTTCAGCCGCAAGGTATAGTTTGAATCGGAAGTATTAGTGATTTCACACTGACTGAGCAAGTAAAGACCTTGAGCGGGATAACTGAAAGGAACAATATAAATGCCGCGTTACACCAAATAACGCATCGAAGATGCATAGATAACGCATCTGCAATTTCACTCATTATGCATTTTTTTGATTTGTAGCAAATCTCCAAATCAGTTTTTTTTAGCGAATATATGGTATATGTATCATTTTATCAATTTGTCTTTTAATCAGTTGCTTTGTCCTATGTTTTTATAATAGGATAATCAGGTAGGACAGTTTTATTTATCAGGTCCAATATGGAAAATAAATGATATGGACTATATATAGGGTACCAGCACGGTGGGGAGAGTATGGATATGGTTGCGGATACACTATAGCAGCCATTAGTATACCAAACATCTGTATGGAACCGGCTGTACTATATAGAGACTTCTCAGGACTTTTTGGATTTAGGACCCGTACTTTGAAAGTTTCTGACCGCCCCAGCAAACATTGCAGTATTGGACATTTGGTATAGACCCTATGTCTCCCTGGTAAAAAAAAAATATAGCGTGTTAAGGCCTTGTATTGATTATTGCAAATTGAAAAAGATCACGGTTAAGAATCAATACCCATTTTCACTCATCTTTGACTTATTTAATTAGATCTCCGGAGTGAAATCGCTCTCTAAATTGGATTTACAGGGATCTTACAATCCTATTCACATTTGTAAAGGAAATGAATGGAAGACTATATTTAACGAAAAATAAGGAATATCGCAGCCGGCACTGCTACATGTGTCTGAATAATCACATAAATCGCCGTATCGCACTGACTCTGTGATATCAAGGTGGTGCTCTGCTGGTTTTATAGTCCATATGATAGTACAGTATAAAGGTAGAAAAAAGTACCGCGGCACTCACCATCAATCTTGAATTGCAGTTTTATTTCATTGTAACAAAAAGGTGGTGGACATAGAACAATGCACAAGTGTGTGAATCGGCAACAGCTGTTTCGCGCTGACCCGCGCTTTGTCAAGCCTCCTGTGACGTGGAGGGGGGTTAAATACCTCCTTCCTGTGTACGTCACTACTATGCGTGTGCATAAATATATAAGAACATATACAAACTTTTAAAACCATTTAGATGAAGACAGCCAAATCATTTTTATCATTTAACCCTAAAGGTCCTATAGCTTGTGTTCTAATTATTCATGCGGCTTCTCGCTGGAGGAGGATGTGTTTCCTGTCACCCCCTCTTATTGGGGTCTGGACTTTCTCTATCCCTGCACACCTTAAAGTATCACTCCTCCCTCCATGTTCAGCATGTATGTGCTCAATTAGTCTAGTTGCCCCATTGTATGTATAGGCATCTATGCGTTTTTCCAATATAATATCTCCCACATGGGCAAAAAAAATCACATATACCACGTATTGTGTTTTGCAATGTATGAATTGTTTAACAACATGCCCCACACTTCCTATCTGTAAATATCTCTATTTATACACATGATCACACATAGAACAGTGTCCACATGCGTAATTCCCTTTAGGGGCACTCCTGCCCAGCCAGTTATCCACTGGACGGGGAAGGTTTCTCCTAACAATAGCATCCCCTACAGTCCTACTCCTGCGGAAACTGATGATGGGATGGCTCTCCACTCTGGCTGACAAAGTCGAACCCCTTTGTGACATCTGTCAATTATTTAAAATTACCTTTTTGATTGTGGGAGCCATTGGGGAATAGTCGAATGTGAACACGGCTCTACCCGCTTCACCTTTATTGTATTGTCTCCTCTTTTTCTTTTGCATGCATATGTTTTTCCCTAGCACCTCTCTTTTTTGCATGATTTTAATATATGCATTATCCACAATTTGCTCAGTTAACACACTGCTCTCTAAATTCTGTGTCATCTATACTAATAAAAGCCCTGTGTACGTGCTCAGGGCTGTTGTCTGTGCGTGTGTGCCGATTAGTGAAGTGCGCATGCGCGGTGCACAAACCAATCAGCACACACTCCATCGGATCGGAGTTTTCTCCAATCCGATGGTATATTTTAACTTGAAGCATCCCCATCACCATGGGAACGCCTCTATGTTAGAATATACCATCGGATTTGAGTTAGATCGTGAAAACTCAGATTCGACAGTATATTCTAACACAGAGGCATTCCCATGGTGATGGGGACGCTTCAAGTTAGAATATACTAAGAACTGTGTACATAACTGCCCCCTGCTGCCTGGCAGCACCCGATCTCTTATAGGGGGCTGTGATCCGCACAATTAACCCCTCAGGTGCCGCACCTGAGGGGTTAATTGTGCGGATCTCAGCCCCCTGATCGGGTGCTACCAGGCAGCAGGGGCCAGACCCCCCTCCTTCCCCAGTATTAAAAGCATTGGTGGCCAGTGCGCCCTCCCCCTCAATCCCTCCCTCCCCAGTATTAAAAGCATTGGTGGCTAATGCGGCCACCCCCCCTCCCTCCTTCCCCAGTATTAAAAGCATTGGTGGCCAGTGCGCCCCCCCTCCCTCCCCAGTATTAAAAGCATTGGTGGCAGTGGCCACAGGCTAACAACCCCCCTTCCCCCCCCATCATTGGTGGCAGCGGAGCGGATTTTCCGATCGGAGTCCCAGTTTAATCGCTGGCGCTCCGATCGGTTACCATGGCAGCCAGGACGCTACTGTAGTCCTGGCTGCCATGGTTACTTAGCTTATACTTACATGCGCTGTCTGTGGCCGGCCGGCGCTCCACCTACTGGTAAGTGACAGGTCTGTGCGATGCGCTGCACAGACCTGTCACTTACCAGTAGGAGGAGCGCCGGCCGGCCACAGACAGCGCATGTAAGTATAAGCTAAGTATCCATGGCAGCCAGGACTATAGTAGAGTCCTGGCTGCCATTGTAACCGATCGGAGCCCCAGGAATTAAACTGGGACTCCGATCGGAAATGCCGCTCCACTGCCACCAATGATGGGGGGGGAGGGGGTTGTTAGCCTGTGGCCACTGCCACCAATGCTTTTAATACTAGGGAGGGAGGGGGTGCCCCACTGGCCACCAATGCTTTTAATACTGGGGAGGGACGGAGGGGGGGTCCGCACTGGCCACCAATGCTTTTAATACTGGGGAGGGAGGGAGGGGGGGGCCGCACTAGCCATCAATGCTTTTAATAGTGGGGAGGGAGGGGGGGCCGCACTGGCCACCAATGCTTTTAATACTGGGGAGGGAGGGAGGGGCCGCACTGACTTTACATTGATAGGGACTCCTGACTTTACATTGAAAGTCAATGGGGGACGGATCCGTTTACAATTGCACCAATATTGTGTCAATGTAAACAAATCCGTCCTCATTGACTTACATTGCAAGCAGCGTTTTGGTGTCCTCCTCCAGAACGTAATGGAGGCGGAACGGAGCCAAACTGATGCATTCTGAATGGATCCGCATCCATTCAGAATGCATTGGGGCTAAACTGGAGCCTTGAAACGGAACTCACAGGCGGACCCTGAACCGCCAGTGTGAAAGTAGCCTTAGTGAAGTGCGCATGCGAGGCGCACAAACCAATCAGCACACGCTCCACACACACACAGCAGGGACAGCCCAAAGCACCGCGCCGCCGGCCAATAAAAACACGGCGCATCACATGCAGCCCGGATAGCCCACAGCAGCGCGGCCGTCCAATCAAAGTCACCGCCCACAATTGCGCACAGTGACAGAAATTGCTCTCAGATACACACTGCAGCTGCTGCCAGCAGTATTAGCCAGCACCACCAATCAGTTGTATCAGTCTGTGTCTTTTGTCCTACTTGATGTGTCCTTTTTTTGGGTGGCATGTTGTTAGTAAAAAGTCCAAGTAATATAGGCTTGTACTTTTATAATTTTATAATATTTTCTTTTACTGTAATACTGACTTATATGTAGCTGTAATATGCGTCACTGGCACTGACTTTTGGCTGAGACTGCAGGCACTGTGACTGGTGGCTGATATGACTGCCACTGACTGGTAGTGCTGAGACCACTTGCACTGTGACTGGTGACTGATACAGCTGTCACTGACTGGTGGTTCTGAGACCACTGGCACTGTGACTGGTGGCTGATACAGCTGGCACTGACTGGTGGTGCTGAGAGCACTGGCACTGTGACTGGTGGCTGATACTGCTGGCACTGATTGCTGGCACTGACTGCTGGCACTGACTGGTGGTGCTGAGACTGTGGGCACTGTGACTGGTGCCTGAGATGGCTGGCACGGACTGGTGGTGCTGAGACTGCAGCTGATGGCTGAAACAGCTGGCACTTACTTGTGGCTGAGACGACTGGCACTGCCACGTGGTGCTCAGACTGCTGTCACTGTGACTGGTGGCTGATACGGCTGGCACTGACTGGTGGTGCTGAGACCACTGGCACTGTGACTGGTGGCTGATAGAGCTGGCACTAACTGGTGGTGCTGAAACCACTGTCACTGTGACTGGTGGCTAATACGCTTGGCACTGACTGGTGGTGCTGAGATCACTGGCACTGTGACTGGTGGCTGATACAGCTGGCACGAACTGCTGGCACTGACTGGTGGTGCTGAGACTGCAGGTGATGGCTGAGACAACTGGCAGTGCCACGTGGTGCTGAGACTGCTGGCACTGTGACTTGTGGCTGATACGGCTGGCACTGACTGGTGGTGCTGAGACCACTGGCACTGTGACTGGTGGCTGATACAGCTGGCACTGATTGGTGGTGCTAATACGGCGGGCACTGTGACTGGTGGCTGATAGAGCTGGCACTAACTGTTGGTGCAGAAACCACTGTCACTGTGACTGGTGGCTAATACGCTTGGCACTGACTGTTGATGCTGAGACTGCTGTCACTGTGACTGGTGGGTGATACGGCTGGCACTGACTGCTGGCACTGACTGGTGGTGCAGAGACCACTGGCACTGTGACTGGTGGCTGATACAGCTCGCACTGACTGCTGGCACTGACTGGTGGTGCAGAGACCACTGGCACTGTGACTGGTGGCTGATACAGCTCGCACTGACTGCTGGCACTGACTGGTGGTGCTGAGACGGCGGGCACTGTGACTGGTGGCTGATAGGGCTGGCACTGACTGCTGTTACTGTGACTGGTGGCAATGATTGACGGCTGGCAATTATTGCTGGCACTGATTGGTGGTGCTTTCTAATACTGCTGGCAGCAGCTGCAGTGTGTATCTGAGACCAATTTCTGTCACTGTGCATGTAATGGCAGCGCTTCTTATGCACTCTGCTTCTTATGCACTCTGCTCCAACTGACACCACACACCATAGGAGGCGGTTATTGGCCAGCGGCGCAGTTGCGGGGATGGTGTGATTGGACGGCTCCATGCTGTGGGCGGTCCGTACAGCGTGTGGTGCGCCGTGTGTTTATTGGCTGGCGCAATTGTGGGCGGTCCGGGCGGCGACTTTGATTGGACGGCCGCGCTGCTGTGGGCTATCCGGGCTGCATGTGATGCGCCGTGTTTTTATTGGCCGGCGGCGCGGTGCTTTGGGCGGTCCCTGCTGTGTGTGTGTGTGGAGTGTGTGCTGATTGGTTTGTGCGCCGCGCATGCGCACTTCACTTAGGCTACTTTCACACTGGCGTTTCAGGGTCCGCCTGTGAGATCCGTTTCAAGGATCCAGTTTAGCCCCAATGCATTCTGAATGGATCCATTCAGAATGCATCAGTTTGGCTCCGTTCCGCCTCCATTACGTTCTGGAGGAGGACACCAAAACGCTGCTTGCAGCGTTTTGGTGTCCGCCTGGCGGTGCGGAGCCGAACGGATGCGTCCTGACTTACAATGTAAGTCAATGGGGACAGATCCGTTTACATTGACACAATATTGGTGCAATTGTAAACGGATCCGTCCCCCATTGACTTTCAATGTAATGTCAGGAGTCCCTATCAATGTAAAGTCAGTGCGCCCCCCCCCCTCGCTCCCTCCCCAGTATTAAAAGCATTGGTGGCCAGTGCGGCCCCCCCTCCCTCCCCAGTATTAAAAGCATTAGTGGCCAGTGCGGCCCACCCCCTCCCTCTCTCCCCAGTATTAAAAGCATTGGTGGCTAGTGCGGACCCCCCCTCCCTCCCTCCCTCCCTCCCCAGTATTAAAAGCATTGGTGGCCAGTGCGGCCCCCCTCCCTCCCTAGTATTAAAAGCATTGGTGGCAGTGGCCACAGGCTAACAACCCCCCCCCCCCCATCATTGGTGGCAGCGGAGCGGCATTTCCGATCGGAGTCCCAGTTTAATCGCTGGGGCTCCGATCGGTTACAATGGCAGCCAGGACTCTACTATAGTCCTGGCTGCCATGGATACTTAGCTTATACTTACATGCGCTGTCTGTGGCCGGCCGGCGCTCCTCCTACTGGTAAGTGACAGGTCTGTGCAGCGCATCGCACAGACCTGTCACTTACCAGTAAGAGGAGCGCCGGCCGGCCACAGACAGCGCATGTAAGTATAAGCTAACATTAGTCCGCCTTCTGGCTATGGGCCATACTGTTTTCGAATCCATGGTTCGATTTGTCACAGAGCAGGAACACTGCATCCTCAAAAGGGTGAAAACAGACAGTTTGCACAATTATACATTTTGGATCCCTCTGAAGCTGCAGAACAAAGAATGCAAATTTCTGCCAACTCAGGAATAAATACAGAGCTTATGCAAACATTAAGTACATTTATGGCACAATTCAATCCTTTTGCCGAGGCCTGCAAAATGTTGTACCAAGTTGAAAAAGAATATAAAGAGAATGCCGCCAAAAATGACAATGTTATCAAGGAAGTGTCCATGACAATAGTACAAGATCGCAAAAATGACCAAAGGCGCTATAACGCACCAAAATATAATGAGGTTGCTTTTATTTTTCAAAATGATGATTGAGAACCACCACTTGAAAAAGATCTTCTTATACATAAAGTATAATAAACTGTGGCAAAACTTCCAAATACTTAACCTTACAAACAATATCCGTTCAGTTGATACTGAATTCAGCAATTGGTTGATCCAAGTTGGCAATGGTGATACACTACACATTGACGGTTTGCCTGAAGACATAATTGAAATCCCTTCAAAAATTTTATGTACAGGAAATATTGTCAACAACTTTTTTGGAGAAAGAATTTTAGTTGCTGATGTCTCAAAGATAACAAAAAAATGTATTCTTTGCCCAAAGAACTCTGATGTTGATAGCATAAATGAAGAGGTGCTAAACATTTTGGAAGGAGATACTGTGACATTCCTTAGCTCAAACTCAATTGATGACTCAACTGAGGAAGATATGCAGAACTATCCTATTGAGTTTCTTAATGAGTTAACTCCAACAGGAATGCCGAGGCATAAACTGAACCTTAAAAGGGAGCAATAATTATGCTCCTCAGAAATATAAACACTAAGGCTCAATTCACACCTGAGCGTTCTGAATGGTGCGCTCTGTATGCGCGATTGTACGGACGTTTACAAGCGCGCATACAGAGACAAGCGTGCACACAGTGTCGCGCGTTCCCGAAAGTCTATAGTACGGGAACGCGCGACAAGCGCCCAAAAAAACGCTCCTGTACTTGTGTGAGCGTCGGGCGTTTTACAGCGCGATCGTACGCGCTGTAAAACGCCCAGGTGAGAACCATTCCCATAGGGAAGCATTGGTTTCTCCTTGTTGAGCGTTTTACAGCGCGTAGGAACGCGCTGTAAAACGCTCAGGTGTGAATTGAGCCTAAGGCTCAGTTAAGACCTGAGCGTTTTACAGCGCGTTCCTACGCGCTGTAAATCGCTCAACAAGGAGAAACCAATGCCTCCCTATGGGAATGGTTCTCACCTGGGCGTTTTACAGCGCGTACGATCGCGCTGTAAAACGCCCGACGCTCAAACAAGTACATGAGCGGTTTTTTGGGCGTTTGTCGCGCGTTCCCGTACATAGACTTTCGGGAACGCGCGACAATGTGTGTTCACTTGTCTCTGTATGCGCGCTTGTAAACGCCCGTACAATCGCGCATACAGAGCGCTCCTTTCAGAACGCTCTGATGTGAACCCAGCCTAAAAGAGGATTGTGCAATGGAACCCGCCTCTTTGTTAAAGACTTGAAAAGAAACCTCATTATTGCTCAAGTAATAACAGGTTCAGCGGGACATGGTCTTTATTCCACGTATTGATTTAGCTCCATCCTCTACTAATGTGCCATTTACCTTAAGAAGACGACAATTTCCAGTTGCATTAGCCTTTGCCGTGACAATTAATAAAGCTCAGGGGCAAACCTTAGAAAAAGTTGTCATTTACTTCCCAGAACCAGTATTCTGCCACGGTCAGTTATATGTTGCATTATCTAGAGTTAGTTAGTTTTCAGATGTGGTTGTAAAGGTTGCAGATGGTCCTGAACAAGGCAAACTGTTGCCAAATTCAGATAGAATATTTACAAGAAATGTTGTGTATAAAGAAATTTTATAGAAAAATTTCAAGAGGTTAAAAAATACCTTTTTCCTGAATATCTGATTCAGGTATTGTGTATATTGCAGATTGTTACAAACTATACTTACTGTATCGTGATATATACGTTTCCATTTTATTTTTATTATTAATTTACTTTTTACTTCTTTCCAAAATATTTTTGACAAAAGAAAATAAAACAAGAAATACAATGTGGTTAAATTATCTTACTATTTAAAATAGACTGTTTCTACTAATGTTTATACACTACTGTTCTAGCGCCCGTTATTATAACGGCCTTAATGTATAGTAGAGTTGAAAGAACACCTGGATGTTCGGGTTCGAGAAGTTCGGCCGAACTTCCCGTAAATGTTCGGGTTCGGGATCCGAACCCGAACCGAACTTCGTCCCGAACCCCATTGAAGTCAATGGGGACCCGAACTTTTGGGCACTAAAAAGGCTGTAAAACAGCCCAGGAAAGAGCTAGAGGGCTGCAAAAGGCAGCAACATGTAGGTAAATCCCCTGCAAACAAATGTGGATAGGGAAATGAATTAAAATTAAAATTAAAAAAATAAAAATGAACCAATATCAATTGGACAGAGGTCCCATAGCAGAGAATCTGGCTTCACGTCAGCAGAGAATCAGTCTCTTCATGCCATAGCAAAGAATCTGGCTTCATGTCAGCAGAGAATCAGTCTCTTCATGCCATAGCAGAGAATCTGGCTTCATGTCAGCGCAGAATCAGTCTTCATGTCATAGCAGAGAATCAGGCTTCACGTCACCCACCACTGGAACAGGCCACTGTCACACATTTAGGCCCCGGCACCCAGAAAGAGGAGAGCGGTCCCGTAACAGAGAATCTGGCCTTATGTCAGCGCAGAATCTGTCTTCATGTTATAGCAGAGAATCAGGCTTCACGTCACCCACCACTGGAACAGGCCACTGTCACACATTTAGGCCCCGGCACCCAGACAGAGGAGAGCGGTCCCGTAACAGAGAATCTGGCCTTATGTCAGCGCAGAATCTGTATTCATGTCATAGCAGAGAATCAGGCTTCACGTCACCCACCACTGGAACAGGCCACTGTCACACATTTAGGCCCAGGAACCCAGGCAGAGGAGAGAGGTCCCGTAACAGAGAATCTGGCCTTATGTCAGCGCAGAATCTGTATTCATGTCATAGCAGAGAATCAGGCTTCACGTCACCCACCACTGGAACAGGCCACTGTCACACATTTAGGCCCCGGCACCCAGACAGAGGAGAGCGGTCCCGTAACAGAGAATCTGGCCTTATGTCAGCGCAGAATCTGTATTCATGTCATAGCAGAGAATCAGGCTTCACGTCACCCACCACTGGAACAGGCCACTGTCACACATTTAGGCCCAGGCACCCAGGCAGAGGAGAGAGGTCCCGTAACAGAGAATCTGGCCTTATGTCAGCGCAGAATCTGTATTCATGTCATAGCAGAGAATCAGGCTTCACGTCACCCACCACTGGAACAGGCCACTGTCACACATTTAGGCCCAGGCACCCAGGCAGAGGAGAGAGGTCCCGTAACAGAGAATCTAGCCTTATGTCAGCGCAGAATCTGTATTCATGTCATAGCAGAGAATCAGGCTTCACGTCACCCACCACTGGAACAGGCCACTGTCACACATTTAGGCCCCGGCACCCAGACAGAGGAGAGCGGTCCCGTAACAGAGAATCTGGCCTTATGTCAGCGCAGAATCTGTCTTCATGTCATAGCAGAGAATCAGGCTTCACGTCACCCACCACTGGAACAGGCCACTGTCACACATTTAGGCCCAGGCACCCAGGCAGAGGAGAGAGGTCCCGTAACAGAGAATCTGGCCTTATGTCAGCGCAGAATCTGTCTTCATGTCATAGCAGAGAATCAGGCTTCATGTCACCCACCACTGGAACAGGCCACTGTCACACATTTAGGCCCCGGCACCCAGACAGAGGAGAGCGGTCCCGTAACAGAGAATCTGGCCTTATGTCAGCGCAGAATCTGTATTCATGTCATAGCAGAGAATCAGGCTTCACGTCACCCACCACTGGAACAGGCCACTGTCACACATTTAGGCCCAGGAACCCAGGCAGAGGAGAGAGGTCCCGTAACAGAGAATCTGGCCTTATGTCAGCGCAGAATCTGTATTCATGTCATAGCAGAGAATCAGGCTTCACGTCACCCACCACTGGAACAGGCCACTGTCACACATTTAGGCCCCGGCACCCAGACAGAGGAGAGCGGTCCCGTAACAGAGAATCTGGCCTTATGTCAGCGCAGAATCTGTATTCATGTCATAGCAGAGAATCAGGCTTCACGTCACCCACCACTGGAACAGGCCACTGTCACACATTTAGGCCCAGGCACCCAGGCAGAGGAGAGAGGTCCCGTAACAGAGAATCTGGCCTTATGTCAGCGCAGAATCTGTATTCATGTCATAGCAGAGAATCAGGCTTCACGTCACCCACCACTGGAACAGGCCACTGTCACACATTTAGGCCCAGGCACCCAGGCAGAGGAGAGAGGTCCCGTAACAGAGAATCTAGCCTTATGTCAGCGCAGAATCTGTATTCATGTCATAGCAGAGAATCAGGCTTCACGTCACCCACCACTGGAACAGGCCACTGTCACACATTTAGGCCCCGGCACCCAGACAGAGGAGAGCGGTCCCGTAACAGAGAATCTGGCCTTATGTCAGCGCAGAATCTGTCTTCATGTCATAGCAGAGAATCAGGCTTCACGTCAGCCACCACTGGAACAGGCCACTGTCACACATTTATGCCCAGGCACCCAGGCAGAGGAGAGAGGTCCCGTAACAGAGAATCTGGCCTTATGTCAGCGCAGAATCTGTATTCATGTCATAGCAGAGAATCAGGCTTCACGTCACCCACCACTGGAACAGGCCACTGTCACACATTTAGGCCCCGGCACCCAGACAGAGGAGAGCGGTCCCGTAACAGAGAATCTGGCCTTATGTCAGCGCAGAATCTGTCTTCATGTCATAGCAGAGAATCAGGCTTCACGTCAGCCACCACTGGAACAGGCCACTGTCACACATTTAGGCCCCGGCACCCAGACAGAGGAGAGGTTCATTCAACTTTGGGTTGCCCCGCAAAATAATGGTAAAATGAAATTAAAAATAGTATTGAATGAGGAAGTGCCCTGGAGTAGAATAATATATTGTTAAGGGGAGGTAGTTAATATCTAATCTGCACAAGGGATGGACAGGTCCTGTGGGATCCATGCCTGGATCATTTTTATGAACGTCAGCTTGTCCACATTGGCTGTAGACAGGCGGCTGCGTTTGTCTGTAATGACGCCCCCTGCCGTGCTGAATACACGTTCAGACAAAACGCTGGCCCCCGGGCAGGCCAGCACCTCCAAGGCATAAAAGGCTAGCTCTGGCCACGTGGACAATTTGGATACCCAGAAGTTGAATGGGGCCGAACCATCAGTCAGTACGTGGAGGGGTGTGCACAGGTACTGTTCCACCATGTTAGTGAAATGTTGCCTCCTGCTAACACGTTCCGTATCAGGTGGTGGTGCACTTAGCTGTGGCGTGTTGACAAAACTTTTCCACATCTCTGCCATGCTAACCCTGCCCTCAGAGGAGCTGGGCGTGACACAGCTGCGTTGGCGACCTCTTGCTCCTCCTCTGCCTTCGCCTTGGGCTTCTACTGGTTCCCCTGTGACATTTGGGAATGCTCTCAGTAGCGCGTCTACCAACGTGCGCTTGTACTCGCGCATCTTCCTATCACGCTCCAGTGTAGGAAGTAAGGTGGGCACATTGTCTTTGTACCGGGGATCCAGCAGGGTGGCAACCCAGTAGTCCGCACACGTTAAAATGTGGGCAACTCTGCTGTCGTTGCGCAGGCACTGCAGCATGTAGTCGCTCATGTGTGCCAGGCTGCCCAGAGGTAAGGACAAGCTGTCCTCTGTGGGAGGCGTATCGTCATCGTCCTGTGTTTCCCCCCAGCCACGCACCAGTGATGGGCCCGAGCTGCTTTGGGTGCCACCCCGCTGTGAACATGCTTCATCCTCATCCTCCTCCACCTCCTCCTCATCCTCGTCCTCCTCGTCCTCCAGTAGTGGGCCCTGTCTGGCCACATTTGTACCTGGCCTCTGGTGTTGCAAAAAACCTCCCTCTGAGTCACTTCGAAGAGACTGGCCTGAAAGTGCTAAAAATGACCCCTCTTCCTCCTCTTTCTCCTGGGCCACCTCCTCTTCCATCATCGCCCTAAGTGTTTTCTCAAGGAGACATAGAAGTGGTATTGTAACGTGGATAACGGCGTCATCGCCACTGGCCATGTTGGTGGAGTACTCGAAACAGCGCAACAGGGCACACAGGTCTCGCATGGAGGCCCAGTCTTTGGTGGTGAAGTGGGTCTGATCCGCAGTGCGACTGACCCGTGCGTGCTGCAGCTGAAACTCCACTATGGCCTGCTGCTGCTCGCACAGTCTGTCCAGCATATGCAAGGTGGAGTTCCACCTGGTGGGCACGTCGCATATGAGGCGGTGAGCGGGAAGGCCGAAGTTACGCTGTAGCGCAGACAGGCGAGCAGCGGCAGGGTGTGAACAACGGAAGCGCGAACAGACGGCCCGCACTTTATGCAGCAGCTCTGACATGTCGGGGTAGTTGCGAATGAACTTCTGCACCACCAAATTCAGTACATGCGCCAGGCAAGGGATGTGCGTCAAACCGGCTAGTCCAAGAGCTGCAACGAGATTTCGCCCATTATCGCACACCACTAGGCCGGGCTTGAGGCTCACCGGCAGCAACCACTCGTCGGTCTGTTGTTCTATACCCCGCCACAACTCCTGTGCGGTGTGGGGCCTGTCCCCCAAACATATGAGTTTCAGAATGGCCTGCTGACGTTTACCCCGTGCTGTGCTGAAGTTGGTGGTGAAGGTGTGTGGCTGACTGGATGAGCAGGTGGAAGAAGAGGAGGAGGAAGCTGAGTAGGAGGAGACAGGAGGCAAAGAATGTTGCCCTGCGATCCTTGGCGGCGGAAGGACGTGCGCCAAATAGCTCTCCGCCTGGGGCCCAGCCGCCACTACATTTACCCAGTGTGCAGTTAGGGAGATATAGCGTCCCTGGCTGTGCTTACTGGTCCACGTATCTGTGGTTAGGTGGACCTTGCCACAGATGGCGTTGCGCAGTGCACACTTGATTTTATAGGACACTTGTTTGTGCAGGGAAGGCACGGCTCTCTTGGAGAAGTAGTGGCGGCTGGGAACAACATACTGTGGGACAGCAAGTGACATGAGCTGTTTGAAGCTGTGTGTGTCCACCAGCCTAAATGACAGCATTTCATAGGCCAGTAGTTTAGAAATGCTGGCATTCAGGGCCAGGGATCGAGGGTGGCTAGGTGAGAATTTGCGCTTTCTCTCAAATGTTTGTGAGATGAAGAGCTGAACGCTGCCGTGTGACATGGTTAAGATGCTTGGTGACGCAGGTGGTGGTGTTGGTGGTACATCCCATGTTTGCTGGGCGGCAGGTGCCAACGTTCCTCCAGAGGCGGAGGAAGAGGCCGAGGCGGCGGCAGCAGCAGCAGAAGAGGCCGAGGCGGCAGCAGCAGAAGAGGTAGCAGGGGGAGCCTAAGTGACTTCCTTGTTTTTAAGGTGTTTACTCCACTGCAGTTCATGCTTTGCATGCAGGTGCCTGGTCATGCAGGTTGTGCTAAGGTTCAGAACGTTAATGCCTCGCTTCAGGCTCTGATGGCACAGCGTGCAAACCACTCGGGTCTTGTCGTCAGCACATTGTTTGAAGAAGTGCCATGCCAGGGAACTCCTTGAAGCTGCCTTTGGGGTGCTCGGTCCCAGATGGCGGCGGTCAGTAGCAGGCGGAGTCTCTTGGCGGCGGGTGTTCTGATTTTGCCCACTGCTCCCTCTTTTGCTACGCTGTTGGCTCGGTCTCACCACTGCCTCTTCCTCCGAACTGTGAAAGTCAGTGGCACGACCTTCATTCCATGTGGGGTCTAGGACCTTATCATCCCCTGCATCGTCTTCCACCCTGTCTTGATCCCTGACCTCCTGTTCAGTCTGCACACTGCAGAAAGACGCAGCAGTTGGCACCTGTGTTTCGTCATCATCAGAGACGTGCTGAGGTGGTATTCCCATGTCCTCATCATCAGGAAAAATAAGTGGTTGTGCGTTAGTGCATTCTATCTCTTCCACCCCTGGGGAAGGGCTAGGTGGATGCCCTTGGGAAACCCTGGCAGCAGAGTCTTCCAACAGCATAAGAGACTGCTGCATAACTTGAGGCTCAGACAGTTTCCCTGATATGCATGGGTGTGATGTGACAGACCGATGGGCTTGGTTTTCATGCGCCATCTGTGCGCTTTCTGCAGAAGACTGGGTGGGAGATAATGTGAACGTGCTGGATCCACTGTCGGCCACCCAATTGACTAATGCCTGTACCTGCTCAGGCCTTACCATCCTTAGAACGGCATTGGGCCCCACCAAATATCGCTGTAAATTCTGCTGGCTACTGGGACCCGAGGTAGTTGGTTCACTAGGACGTGTGGCTGTGGCAGAACGGCCACGTCCTCTCCCAGCACCAGTGGGTCCACTAACACCACCACGACCATGTCCACGTCCGCGTCCGCGTCCCTTATTAGATGTTTTCCTTATTGTTCCCGTTCACCACAATTTTAAGAATGGCAAATTTGGGAATGCTTTTTCAACCCAGAACAAAAAGTCTGCTTTTACGGTCACTACAAATAACTTGACCAGCTAAAACTGTGCAGATTTGGTTGAATAGAGATGTGAGACCTGTTTTTTTTTGCGCTGTGTGACAGTTATAGGTTTAATCACAGAATGACACTTCTATCAGCACGCTAGCGTGTGTCTTAGGTTTTTCTGAATGACACTATCAATACCTTCAATGTAAGATTTTCTTTTTGGGATAGATTTCAAGTAGGCCTCAAATACCACAAACTAGTTATTTTGAGAATGGCAAATTTGGGAATGCTTTTTCAACCCAGGACAAAAAGTCTGCTTTTACGGTCACTACAAATAACTTGACCAGCTAAAACTGTGCAGATTTGGTTGAATAGAGATGTGAGACCTGTTTTTTTTTGCGCTGTGTGACAGTTATAGGTTTAATCACAGAATGACACTTCTATCAGCACGCTAGCGTGTGTCATAGGTTTTTCTGAATGACACTATCCATACCTTCAATGTAAGATTTTCTTTTTGGGATAGATTTCAAGTAGGCCTCAAATAACACAAACTAGTTATTTTCAGAATGGCAAATTTGGGAATGCTTTTTCAACCCAGAACAAAAAGTCTGCTTTTACTGTCACTACAAATAACTTGACCAGCTAAAACTGTGCAGATTTGGTTGAATAGAGATGTGAGACCTGTTTTTTTTTGAGCTGTGTGACAGTTATAGGTTTAATCACAGAATGACACTTCTATCAGCACGCTAGCGTGTGTCTTAGGTTTTTCTGAATGACACTATCAATACCTTCAATGTAAGATTTTCTTTTTGGGATAGATTTCAAGTAGGCCTCAAATACCACAAACTAGTTATTTTGAGAATGGCAAATTTGGGAATGCTTTTTCAACCCAGAACAAAAAGTCTGCTTTTACGGTCACTACAAATAACTTGACCAGCTAAAACTGTGCAGATTTGGTTGAATAGAGATGTGAGACCTGTTTTTTTTTGCGCTGTGTGACAGTTATAGGTTTAATCACAGAATGACACTTCTATCAGCACGCTAGCGTGTGTCATAGGTTTTTCTGAATGACACTATCCATACCTTCAATGTAAGATTTTCTTTTTGGGATAGATTTCAAGTAGGCCTCAAATACCACAAACTAGTTATTTTCAGAATGGCAAATTTGGGAATGCTTTTTCAACCCAGAACAAAAAGTCTGCTTTTACTGTCACTACAAATAACTTGACCAGCTAAAACTGTGCAGATTTGGTTGAATAGAGATGTGAGACCTGTTTTTTTTTGCGCTGTGTGACAGTTATAGGTTTAATCACAGAATGACACTTCTATCAGCACGCTAGCGTGTGTCTTAGGTTTTTCTGAATGACACTATCAATACCTTCAATGTAAGATTTTCTTTTTGGGATAGATTTCAAGTAGGCCTCAAATACCACAAACTAGTTATTTTCAGAATGGCAAATTTGGGAATGCTTTTTCAACCCAGAACAAAAAGTCTGCTTTTACGGTCACTACAAATAACTTGACCAGCTAAAACTGTGCAGATTTGGTTGAATAGAGATGTGAGACCTGTTTATTTTTGCGCTGTGTGACAGTTATAGGTTTAATCACAGAATGACACTTCTATCAGCACGCTAGCGTGTGTCTTAGGTTTTTCTGAATGACACTATCAATACCTTCAATGTAAGATTTTCTTTTTGGGATAGATTTCAAGTAGGCCTCAAATACCACAAACTAGTTATTTTGAGAATGGCAAATTTGGGAATGCTTTTTCAACCCAGAACAAAAAGTCTGCTTTTACGGTCACTACAAATAACTTGACCAGCTAAAACTGTGCAGATTTGGTTGAATAGAGATGTGAGACCTGTTTTTTTTTGCGCTGTGTGACAGTTATAGGTTTAATCACAGAATGACACTTCTATCAGCACGCTAGCGTGTGTCTTAGGTTTTTCTGAATGACACTATCAATACCTTCAATGTAAGATTTTCTTTTTGGGATAGATTTCAAGTAGGCCTCAAATACCACAAACTAGTTATTTTCAGAATGGCAAATTTGGGAATGCTTTTTCAACCCAGAACAAAAAGTCTGCTTTTACGGTCACTACAAATAACTTAACCAGCTAAAACTGTGCAGATTTGGTTGAATAGAGATGTGAGACCTGTTTTTTTTTGCGCTTTGTGACAGTTAAAGGTTTAATCACAGAATGACACTTCTATCAGCACGCTAGCGTGTGTCTTAGGTTTTTCTGAATGACACTATCAATACCTTCAATGTAAGATTTTCTTTTTGGGATAGATTTCAAGTAGGCCTCAAATACCACAAACTAGTTATTTTGAGAATGGCAAATTTGGGAATGCTTTTTCAACCCAGAACAAAAAGTCTGCTTTTACGGTCACTACAAATAACTTGACCAGCTAAAACTGTGCAGATTTGGTTGAATAGAGATGTGAGACCTGTTTTTTTTTGCGCTGTGTGACAGTTATAGGTTTAATCACAGAATGACACTTCTATCAGCACGCTAGCGTGTGTCATAGGTTTTTCTGAATGACACTATCCATACCTTCAATGTAAGATTTTCTTTTTGGGATAGATTTCAAGTAGGCCTCAAATACCACAAACTAGTTATTTTCAGAATGGCAAATTTGGAAATGCTTTTTCAAGCCAGAACAAAAAGTCTGCTTTTACTGTCACTACAAATAACTTGACCAGCTAAAACTGTGCAGATTTGGTTGAATAGAGATGTGAGACCTGTTTTTTCTTGCGCTGTGTGACAGTTATAGGTTTAATCACAGAATGACACTTCTATCAGCACGCTAGCGTGTGTCTTAGGTTTTTCTGAATGACACTATCAATACCTTCAATGTAAGATTTTCTTTTTGGGATAGATTTCAAGTAGGCCTCAAATACCACAAACTAGTTATTTTGAGAATGGCAAATTTGGGAATGCTTTTTCAACCCAGAACAAAAAGTCTGCTTTTACGGTCACTACAAATAACTTGACCAGCTAAAACTGTGCAGATTTGGTTGAATAGAGATGTGAGACCTGTTTTTTTTTGCGCTGTGTGACAGTTATAGGTTTAATCACAGAATGACACTTCTATCAGCACGCTAGCGTGTGTCTTAGGTTTTTCTGAATGACACTATCAATACCTTCAATGTAAGATTTTCTTTTTGGGATAGATTTCAAGTAGGCCTCAAATACCACAAACTAGTTATTTTCAGAATGGCAAATTTGGGAATGCTTTTTCAACCCAGAACAAAAAGTCTGCTTTTACGGTCACTACAAATAACTTAACCAGCTAAAACTGTGCAGATTTGGTTGAATAGAGATGTGAGACCTGTTTTTTTTTGCGCTGTGTGACAGTTAAAGGTTTAATCACAGAATGACACTTCTATCAGCACGCTAGCGTGTGTCTTAGGTTTTTCTGAATGACACTATCAATACCTTCAATGTAAGATTTTCTTTTTGGGATAGATTTCAAGTAGGCCTCAAATACCACAAACTAGTTATTTTCAGAATGGCAAATTTGGGAATGCTTTTTCAACCCAGAACAAAAAGTCTGCTTTTACGGTCACTACAAATAACTTAACCAGCTAAAACTGTGCAGATTTGGTTGAATAGAGATGTGAGACCTGTTTTTTTTTGCGCTGTGTGACAGTTAAAGGTTTAATCACAGAATGACACTTCTATCAGCACGCTAGCGTGTGTCTTAGGTTTTTCTGAATGACACTATCAATACCTTCAATGTAAGATTTTCTTTTTGGGATAGATTTCAAGTAGGCCTCAAATACCACAAACTAGTTATTTTGAGAATGGCAAATTTGGGAATGCTTTTTCAACCCAGAACAAAAAGTCTGCTTTTACGGTCACTACAAATAACTTGACCAGCTAAAACTGTGCAGATTTGGTTGAATAGAGATGTGAGACCTGTTTTTTTTTGCGCTGTGTGACAGTTATAGGTTTAATCACAGAATGACACTTCTATCAGCACGCTAGCGTGTGTCTTAGGTTTTTCTGAATGACACTATCAATACCTTCAATGTAAGATTTTCTTTTTGGGATAGATTTCAAGTAGGCCTCAAATACCACAAACTAGTTATTTTGAGAATGGCAAATTTGGGAATGCTTTTTCAACCCAGAACAAAAAGTCTGCTTTTACGGTCACTACAAATAACTTGACCAGCTAAAACTGTGCAGATTTGGTTGAATAGAGATATGAGACCTGTTTTTTTTTGCGCTGTGTGACAGTTATAGGTTTAATAACAGAATGACACTTCTATCAGCACGCTAGCGTGTGTCTTAGGTTTTTCTGAATGACACTATCAATACCTTCAATGTAAGATTTTCTTTTTGGGATAGATTTCAAGTAGGCCTCAAATACCACAAACTAGTTATTTTGAGAATGGCAAATTTGGGAATGCTTTTTCAACCCAGAACAAAAAGTCTGCTTTTACGGTCACTACAAATAACTTGACCAGCTATAACTGTGCAGATTTGGTTGAATAGAAATGTCAGGTCTATTTTTTATGCGCTGGGTGACAGGCTCAACTTGCCCCTGATGTAATATATGGCTAAAAAATAACCACACTGTTGATGGTTAAATGCACTTGGGTGACACAGGCTCAGCCTGCAGCTGATGTAGTATATGGCCAAAAAATAATCAGACTGTTGATGGTTAAATGCACTTGGGTGACACAGGCTCAGCCTGCAGCTGATGTAGTATATGGCCAAAAAATAACCAGACTGTTGATGGTTAAATGCACTTCGGTGACACAGGCTCAGTCTGCAGCTGATGTAGGATATAGCACAAAATAACCACACTATCGATGGTTAAATACACTTGGTGATAGCTCGTGCTGGCGCACCACAAGTCACAAAATGGCCGCCGATCACCCCAGAAAAAAAGTGATCTAAAAACGCTCTGGGCAGCCTCAAAAAAGTAAGCAAGTCAATAATAGCACTTCAATGATCCACAGCTGCAGATCGATCACAGAATGAAGTCTTTTGGAGGAGTTAATCTGCCTAATCTCGCCCTAATGTCGCAGCTGCAACCTCTCCCTATACTGATCATAGCAGAGTGACGTGCGGTGCTACGTGACTCCAGCTTAAATAGAGGCTGGGTCACATGGTGCACTGGCCAATCACAGCCATGCCAATAGTAGGCATGGCTGTGATGGCCTCTTGGGCCAAGTAGTATGACGCTTGTTGATTGGCTGCTTTGCAGCCTTTCAAAAAGCGCCAAGAAAGCGCCGAACACCGAACCCGAACCCGGACTTTTACGAAAATGTTCGGGTTCGGGTCCGTGTCACGGACACCCCAAAATTCGGTACGAACCCGAACTATACAGTTCGGGTTCGCTCATCCCTAATGTATAGTCTTTAATAATTCTGGCCAGGCGCATAAATTGACCATATGGGATAGCAGTTTTAATGTGTGGCGGATGGTAATTTATGTAATGTAACAATGCATTCGTGGATGTTGATTTTCTATAGATAGTGGGACATAATTGCCCATCTCTCACTCTAATTTTTACATCAAGAAAGTTGCACAAGCAGCACCACCCCTATCTGTAGGACCCTTAGGTTTCCATTCAGGGGATGGGGTGGAGGAACAGGATAGACAGGTGGTTATCACATTATTGGATTTACACAACAGTGTACACAACAGTGAGGATTTTCAGATACCAGAAAGCATAGAGGAATCTGAGCCTTTTACACAAGGGATCAAATCCACATTTACCCCCCCCCCCCCCACACCCCACCCCCCTTGCCGGCTGGAGGCAATTTGGATTTATTTCAAAAGCAGGTTCTTAAAGAAAACAAAGCTCTGATATATCCACAAATAAAATCAAACCTCAGAATATGCAGTTCACCAGCACTCTTAGTGAAGATGAGCTGGACTTTCTTGATGTAAAAGTTAGAGTGAGAGATGGGCAATTATGTCCCACTATCTATAGTAAATCAACATCCACGAATGCATTGTTACATTACATGAGTTACCATCTGCCACACATGAAAACTGCTATCCCATATGGTCAATTTATACGCCTGGCCAGAATTATTAACTCCTTAAGGACACAGCCTTATTTCACCTTAAGGACCAGGCCATTTTTTGCAAATCTGACTAGTGTCACTTTAAGTGGTGATAACTTTAAAACGCTTTGACTTATCCAGGCCATTCTGAGATAGTTTTTTCATCACATATTGTACTTCATGACACTGGTAAAATGGATACCAAATTTGCCAAAATTTTTTAAAAATTTGCAAATTTCCAAGTTTCAATTTCTCTACTTCTATAATACATAGTAATACCTACAAAAATAGTTATTACTTTACATTCCCCATTTTTCTACTTCATGTTAGGATCATTTTGGGAATGACATTTTATTTTTGGGGGATGTTACAAGGCTTAGAAGTAAATCTTGAAATTTCTCTGAAATTTTCAAAAAACAACTTTTTAAAGGACCAGTTCAGGTCTGAAGTCACTTTGCGAGGCTTACATAATAGAAACTACCTAAAAATGACCCCATTCTAGAACTTACACCCCTCAAGGTATTCAAAACTGATTTTACAAACGTCGTTAACCCTTTAGGTGTTCAACAAGAATTAATGGAAAATAGAGATACAATTTAAAAATTTCACTTTTTGGGCAGATTTTCCATTTAAATATTTTCTTTCCAGTTACAAAGCAAGGGTTAACAGCCAAACCAAACTCAATATTTATGGCCCTGATTCTGTAGTTTACAGAAACACCCCATATGTGGTCGTAAACTGCTGTACAGGCACACGGCAGGGCGCAGAAGGAAAGGAATGCATACTGTTTTTGGAAGGCAGATTTTGCTGGAATGGTTTTTGACACCATGTCCCATTTGAAGCCCCCCTGATGCACCCCTAGAGTAGAAACTCCATAAAAGTGACCCCATTTTATAAACTACTTGATAGGGTGGAAGTTTTGTTGGTACTAGTTTAGGGTACATATGATTTTTGGTTGCTCTATATTACACTTTTTGTGAGGCAAGGTAGCAAAAAATAACTGTTTTGGCACCGTTTTTATTTTTTGTTATTTACAACATTCATCTGACAGGTTAGATCATGTGGTATTTTTATAGACCAGGTTGTCACAGATGCGGCGATACCTAATATGTATACTTTTTTTTATTTATGTAAGTTTTACACAATTATTTCATTTTTAAAAACAAAAAAAATCATGTTTTAGTGTTTCCATAGTCTGAGAGCCATTTTTTTTTTTCAGTTTTTGGGCGATTATCTTGGGTAGGGTATGATTTTTGCAGGATGAGATGACGGTTTGATTGGCACTATTTTGGGGCACATGTGACTTTTTGATCCCTTACATGTGACTTTTTGATCCTATTACACTTTTTGCGATTTAAGGTGACAAAAAATTGTTTATTTAGCACAGTTTTTTTTTTTTTACGGTGTTCATCTGAGGGGTTAGGTCATGATATTTTTATAGAGCCGGTCGATACGGACGCGTCGATACCCAATATGTATACTTTTTTAAAATTTATGTAAGTTTTACATAATGTTTTATTGTCTCCATATTCTGAGCCATAGTTTTTTTCTTTTTTGGGCGATTGTATCAGGTAGGGGCTCATTTTTTGTGGGATGAGGAGTCGGTTAGATTGGTACTATTTTGGTGAGCATATGCCTTTTTGATCGCTTGCTGTTGCTGCTTTTTGTGATGTAAGGTGACAAGAAAATGCTTTATTTAGCAGTTTCTATTTTTTATGGTGTTCATCTGAGGGGTTAGGTCATGTGATATGTTTATAGAGCCGGTCGATACGGACACGGTGATACCTAATATGTCTACTTTTTTTTTTTACTTTATTTGGGGAAAATGACGTTTTTGTTTATTTTTACTTTAAACTTTTAATTTTTTGGGGGGAAAACTTTATTTTTTCAACTTTATTTTTCACTTAATTTTTTGTCCCACTTTGGGACTTCAACTTTTGGGGGTCTAATCCTTTACAATGCATTCCAATACTTCTGTATTGGAATGCATTGGCTGTATGAGTAATACTGTGTGTATTACTCATACAGCTTCCTGCCTGTGAGATCCAGGGGGCTGGATCTCACAGGCTCGTCACCGGAAGGCAGGGCGATGCCTTCCTTAGACATCGCGCTGCCTTCCATGCCATCGGGTCCCCTCTACAGCCCCACGGGGACCCGATGGCACCGCCGACCGCAACTGCCGACGCATGTAAAAGCCGCAAACCGCAGGTCTGAATTGACCTGCGGTTTGCGGCGATCGCCGAGATGGGGGGGGGGGGGTCGCAGGACCCCCCTGGGCATTGAGCCAAGATGCCTGCTCAATGATTTGAGCAGGCACCTTGTCCCGATCACCACCCGCTGGGCGGCGGTGATTGGAAATACACATGTATGTCATGTGTCCTTAAGTACCAGGACAACATGCCGTACCAGTATGTCATGTGTCCTGAAGAGGTTAAAGATGACACAGAATTTAGAGAGCAGTGTGTTGACTTGAAAAAGCGTTTTCTCCAAAGAGGTTACCCTGAGCAAATTGTGGATAAGGCATATATTAAAATCATGCGAAAAAGAGAGGTGCTAGGGAAAAACATATGCATGCAAAAGAAAAAGAGGAGACAATACAATAAAGGTGAAGCGGGTAGAGCCGTGTTCACGTTCGACTATTCCCCAATGGCTCCCACAATCAAAAAGGTAATTTTAAATAATTGGCAAATAGTTACAAAGGGATGCAACTTTGTTAGCCAGAGTGGAGAGTCATCCCATCATTAGTTTCCGCAGGAGTAGGACTGTAGGGGATGCCATTGTTAGGAGAAACCTTCCCCGTCCAGTGGATAACTGGCTGGGCAGGAGTGCCCCTAAAGGGAATTACGCATGTGGACACTGTTCTATGTGTGATCATGTGTATAGACAGAGATATTTACAGATAAGAAGTGTGGGGCATGTTGTTAAACAATTCATACATTGCAAAACACAATACGTGGTATATGTGATTTTTTTCCCATGTGGGAGATATTATATCGGAAAAACGCATAGATGCCTATACATACGGTTCAGGGAACATAAAAAAAAATCAATAATCAATAAAAATGGGGCAACTAGACTAATTGACCACATACATGCTGTACATGGAGGGAGGAGTGATACTTTAAGGTGTGCAGGGATAGAGAAAGTCCAGACCCCAATAAGAGGGGGTGACAGGAAACACATCCTCCTCCAGCGAGAAGCCGCATGGATAATTAGCACGCAAGTTAAAGGGTTAAAAAATGATTTGGCTTTCTTCATCTGAATGGTTTTAAAAGTTTGTATATGTTTTTATATATTTATGCACACGCATAGTAGTGACGTACACGGGAAGGAGGTATTTAACCCCCCTCCCCTCCACGTCACAGGAGGCTTGACAAAGCGCGGGTCAGCGCGAAACAGCTGTTGCCGATTCACACACTTGTGCATTGTTCTATGTCCACCACCTTTTTGTTACAATGAAATAAAACTGCAATTCAAGATTGATGGTGAGTGCCGCGGTACTTTTTTCTACCTTTATACGACTATATTTAACACTACTGTGGGGTCTGTTGAGTGAAGCGAAGCATTCAAAGCGCAATTCAGTCCGAAGTTT
This sequence comes from Bufo bufo, assembly GCF_905171765.1. Lineage (NCBI taxonomy): Eukaryota > Metazoa > Chordata > Amphibia > Anura > Bufonidae > Bufo > Bufo bufo. The sequence goes on from NC_053389.1 coordinate 350,292,188, forward strand.
AGGAAGACTTTGCCCATAATGCCATGCAACCAGCTAATCCACAGATAGCCATCTGCTGTGATGTCACAGGCCTATAAAGCCCCGATCCCGTGATCCCGTGATTTTGCCGTCATTTCACTGAGAGTTGAGCATAGGAAGAGATGTGGCAAGCGTTCATACGGTGGGAACAGTGTTGCTGAAGACTGTTTTAAAAAGGAATATTGGAGAGGAAGAGTGCAGGGAGATCATAGGGAGAGTTTTTTTTTTAAACTGTAGGGAGGGCGTAGGGAGACTGCATCTATATTACAGGACTGTTTAATTTTCTGCCCTGTTCATGTGTGCAGTGGAGTGAAATTGATTATAATGAACACCTTCTGTTAGCTTTTGAGTTACATAGCGTCAGTATTATGCCATTGTTAAATCCTTCTACCTGTACATGTGTGCAGTAGAAATAAATTGATTATAGCGAATGCCTTCTGTTAGCTGTTGCGCAACATAGGGTCAGAATGACACCATGGTTGAATACTTCTCCCTGTACATGTGTGCAGTGGAACTAAATTGATTACCGGTATAGCAAATACCTTCTGTTAGCAATACAGTTGTTATACACTATGGCCAACATACAGTTGCCTGGGCCCCTCCAAAGGAACGGGTAGAGTAGCCAGTGCTAGGGCTAGTGGTTATACCAGCCGCAGTAACAGGCCAGAGTTGCCACTGTCATCTAGCAGTCGTGCTTTGACATACAATCCAGATGTACCGGAATGGTTGACTCGCTCTTCACTATCATCTGAAGTTATAACAGATACACAGCCAGCAAGGGGTGGGTTCTTCTGAGACCACACTTAGTTGGCATGGCCCAGGAACTGCCTCTATGCACTCAACCTGTCCTGAACCTGCCTCTTGCTTTTGCTGCTCCATCTGTTAGCCAAGTAATGTTTGCCGCCAGCTCTGCTTCGCCTTTCAGTGATGATGACCTTTATGGGGACAGTCAGCAGTCACAGACCAGCACAGACTTGGAGGAGAGTTCCGCTGCAGACTCCTTTAGATGCGCAGCTACTTGATAGGAGCATATGTGGATGCAGATGTTGCGAGAGGTCAGGGACGTGCACAAGAGACAGGTGAGAGTGACACAAGTGACTCTCAAACATGTGTAGATGATGATGTAGCCGATCGCATGTGAGAAACGGGTGAAGAGGGGGAGAGGGTGGCAGTGTGCCCGTGAGACAGCAGGGTGGAAGTGTCCCAAGAGACAACAGGTTGGAAGTGTGCCTGTGAGACAGCAGGGTGGAAGCAGTGGGAGATCTGGAGCCAAATGTGAGAGGGCTATACCGTCTGCTACTTGGGAGACTACCTGTAAGGAACACACTAGCAGTGCACAGGTTCATAAATGCAGTGACAGGCATCACACAGTGGTGGAGGGAAAATGCTATACTTGGCAGTGCAGGAATATTTCACAGATTCACTGGGGGACGTTAGCATGGAGGAATGAAGGATGTGTGGGCAGGTGAGGTCAGGGTGCTAATGTTGGCATGATGGCCCTGCGTCAAAACGTGGAGCGTCAACATAAAGTGGGATGGGAAAACCATACCACTCATTTACTGTTACAGCCTGATTAAGCAACTGCTGCATCCCCCACTGGCCCACACCCCTTCTCCAGCAATCAGAACATGTCAACTTCAGCAGAAGGAAGCTGTCGTTCCTTCGTATCAACTTCAATGTCATCTATTGCTACTCCTCCCCTTTCTCCACGTCACTTGTTTTGTCATAAATCGATAACTGAGGATACTGCAAAAAGACAACAGTACAGGTGAAACTCGAAAATTAAAATATTGTGCAAAGTATTTATTTCAGTAAGGCAACTTAAAAGGTGAAACTAACATATGAGAGACTCATCACATGCAAAGCGAAATATTTCAAGCCTTTATTTGTTATAATTTGGATGATTATGGCTTACAGTTTATGAAACCCCAAAGTCACAATCTCAGGTTCCCTTTGGTAAGGGGATATGGATTAATTAGCTGACTAGTGGGTGACACTTTGAGCCTAGAATATTGAACCTTTTCACAAAATTCTAATTTTAAGCTGCATTAATGCAATTCCTTTTAATTTGCATTACTGAAATAAATAAACTTTTGCACGATATTCTAATTTTTCAGTTTCACCTGTATGTGTGCACTGCTGAACGTGCACCTGGCCAAGTTATTGGTACTATGGTCCCTCACGTTCCATGTAGCTGGCTATGGAAGTAATATGTAGTATAATATGGAAATTTTTATTTTATTTTTATGCACCTCTGGGGGGGTGGGGGCTGGGGGTCGGGTCAGGTCTCAATAATGAACATCCTCATCTTTTGCTGGCTTTACTGCTTCCAAATCATCTTTTCAGTCTCTATATCCGAGAAAAGTCAGCAATGTGCAGAGAGAGGAGGAGCTGGATATTCCTGATGACCTATCATAGGTATTAGATGATGTGGAAAAGGAGGAAAAGCCTGTATCCTGTAGGGCAGGATAGATGTTGAGGTTGGAGAAGTGGGTTCACAACTAGGGGGAAGGGAGGCAGCGACTTTCTTTTTCTGTCACTCCGGGAATGCCCCATGGCTTTTTCTCTCTCCTTTTTTTCCCAGTTCATTGTATCCAACTGCTGGTCACCTGCTGAGCCACAAGGTACTCTTCATATGTAGTTTTAGGATGCAAGGGTTAGTCTACTTTCACACTCACGTTTTGGCTTTCCGTTTGTGAGATCCGTTCAGGGCTCTCACAAGCGGTCCAAAATAGATCAGTTTGCATTCTAATGCATTTTGAATGAAAAAGGATCCACTTAGAATGCATCAGTTTGCATCAGTTCAGTCTCCATTCTGCTTTGGAGACGGACACCAAAACGGTGCTTGCAGCGTTTTGGTGTCCGTCTTATGAAACTGAGCCAAACGTTTTCACTAACACTGGCACAATAGAAAACGGATCCGTCCTCCATTGACTTTCAAATTTGTTCAAGACGGATCAGTTTTGGCTATGTTAAAGATAATACAAACGGATCCGTTCTGAACGGATGCAGACGGTTGTATTATCTGAACGGATCCGTCCATGACTTAGAGGTAAAATGTATATAGTGGTCAACTGTTGGCCCCATGTGGCCCCCCTTTATGTAGTTATCATACAGAAGGGGCATATTTGCATATTGTGCTACACACCTAACCAGCCAAACCCCATACCTGCAACAGCCCTTTTTTGACTAACATATTATATGGCAGCTACTAGTTTTAAGGCTCCTGTCCCCTATGCCAATAATCTTGCGACCATGTTTGATCCATCCACCATGTTTGGCCCATATGGTTTTAACACAACCTACTAAATCATCCAAAGGGTGAGCTTAATGTGTGCTAAAATATTATAACACAACCAATTAGACAGGAGACTAGGAATGAGCGAACCCGAACTGAATGAGCGAACCCGAACATTTACGTAAAAGTTCGGGTTCGGTGCTTTCTTGGCGCTTTTTGACAGGCTGCAAAGCAGCCAATCAACATGCGTCATACTACTTGCCCCAAGAGGCCATCACAGCCATGCCTACTATTGGCATGGCTGTGATTGGCCAGTGCAGCATGTGACCCAGCCTCTATTTAAGCTGGAGTCACGTAGCGCCGCACGTCACTCTGCTCTGATCAGTGTAGGGAGAGGATGCAGCTGCTGTTAGGGCGAGATTAGGCAGGGATTAACTCAGCAAAAACACTTAATGAAGTGATCGATCTACAGCTGTGAATCATTCAACTTCTGCTAGTTAATTGCTTACTGTTTTTAGGCTGCCCAGAGCTCACTTCTTTCTGGGGTGATTGGCGGCCATTTTGTGTCTTGTGGTGCGCCAGCACAAGCTGCCACCAAGTCCATTTAGCCATCAATAGTAGTTTTTATTTTTTTTTACTATATCCTACATCAGGGGCTTGGCTGTGCTTATTGTCACCCCTAGAAACTCAGGATAAAATTTTCTATATTTTATTGAGGGGTGAAATTCACTTGCAAAAATAGCAATCGGCTAAATCTGGTGTTCCAGCTGTGGCTAGCCAAGTGTAATACTGTCTGCTGTCTGGCAAAGGATATATATTTTTTTCTGGGGTGAAATTCAATTGCCAAAATAGCAATAGCCTAAATCTGGTGTTCCAGCTATGGCAGGCGAAGTGTAAATCTGTCCGTAAAAGGGTATATTACACTCAGAGTGCATCTCCAAGTGTATTTTTTTCCCGTAAAAGGGTATATTACACAAAGTGTTAAATTACAATTGCTGAAAGCATAAGCCTTTAAATTTGCACGCACTATTGTGCATCTCATAGTGTATTTCTGTCCGTAAAAGGGTATATTACATTCAAGGTGCAAATTCAAGTGCTGATAGGGTCATCCTCAATAACTTCACACGCTACCGTGCATCTCCAAGTGTATTTCTTTCCGTTAAAGTGTATATTACAATAAGTGTTAAAATACAAGTGCTCAAAGCATAATCCTATATATTTTTTCACACGCTACTGTGAATCTCCAAGTTTAATTCTGTCCGTAAAAGGATACCTTTCATCCAGGGCCTAAATACTAGGCCAGTGATGGCTAACCTTGGCACTCCAGCTGTGGTAAAACTACAACTCCCAAGATGCCCCCCTTGCTTGGCTGCTCTCAGAACTCTATAGAAATAACTGGAGCATGCTAGTTTCACCACAGCTGGAGTGCCAAGGTTAGCCCTCACTGTACTAGGCCTACAATTGATATTCCCCTAAATCTGTGGTTACTGCTGTGCCTGTATTAGTTTAATACGGTACATAAATAGATAGCCAGATAGTGTTAGGTGCCTGTAAAAAAAGGCCTGAATTTGAATTCAATACATTGGGCCAAATATTTTTTTTTCTTATTGTGGTGAACGGTAACAATGAGGAAAACATCTAGTAAGGGACGCAAACGCGGACGCGGACATGGTCGTGGTGGTGTTAGTGGACCCTCTGGTGCTAGGAGAGGACGTGGCCGTTCTGCCACAGCCACACGTCCTAGTTAACCAACTACCTCAGGTCCCAGTAGCTGCCAGTATTTACAGTGATATTTGGTGGGGCCCAATGCCGTTCTAAGGATGGTAAGGCCTGAGCAGGTACAGGCATTAGTCAATTGGGTGGCCGGCAATGGATCCAGCACGTTCACATTATCTCCCACCCAGTCTTCTGCAGAAAGCACACAGATGGCGCATGAAAACCAAGCCCATCAGTCTGTCACATCACCCCCATGCATATCAGGGAAACTGTCTGAGCCTCAAGTTATGCAGCAGTCTCTTATGCTGTTTGAAGACTCTGCTGGCAGGGTTTCCCAAGGGCATCCACCTAGCCCTTCCCCAGCGGTGAAAGACATAGAATGCAATGACGCACAACCACTTATGTTTCCTGATGATGAGGACATGGGAATACCACCTCAGCACGTCTATGATAATGACGAAACACAGGTGCCAACTGCTGCGTCTTTCTTCAGTGTGCAGACTGAACAGGAGGTCAGGGATCAAGACTGGGTGGAAGACGATGCAGGGGACGATGAGGTCATAGACCCCACATGGAATGAAGGTCGTGCCACTGACTTTCAGAGTTCAGAGGAAGAGGCAGTGGTGAGACCGAGCCAACAGCGTAGCAAAAGAGGGAGCAGGGGGTAAAAGCAGAACACCCGCCGCCAAGAGAGTTCGCCTGCTACTGGCCACCGCCACCTGGGACCGAGCACCCCAAAGGCAGCTTCAAGGAGTTCCCTGGCGTGGCAGTTCTTCAAACAATGTGCTGACGACAAGACCCGAATGGTTTGTACGCTGGGCCATCAGAGCCTGAAGCGAGGCATTAACGTTCTGAACCTTAGCACAACCTGCATGACCAGGCATCTGCATGCAAAGCATAAACTGCAGTGGAGTAAACACCTTAAAAACAAGGAACTCACTCAGGCTCCCCCTGCTACCTCTTCTGCTGCTGCCTCGGCCTCTTCCTCCGCCTCGGGAGGAACGCTGGCACATGCCGCCCAGCAAACACAGGATGTACCACCAACACCACCAACTCCGTCACCAAGCATCTCCACCATGTCACACGGCAGCGTTTAGCTCTCCATCTCACCAAAATTTGAGAGAAAGCGTAAATTCCCACCTAGCCACCCTCGATCCCTGGCCCTGAATGCCAGCATTTCTAAACTACTGGCCTATGAAATGCTGTCATTCAGGCTGGTGGACACAGACAGCTTCAAACAGCTCATGTCGCTTGCTGTCACACAGTATGTTGTTCCCAGCCGCCACTACTTCTCCAAGAGAGCTGTGCCTTCCCTACACAACCAAGTATCCGATAAAATCAAGTGTGCACTACGCAACGCCATCTGTGGCAAGGTCCACCTAACCACAGATACGTGGACCAGTAAGCACGGCCAGGAACGCTATATCTCCCTAACTACACACTAGGTAAATGTAGTGGCGGCTGGGCCCCAGGCGGAGAGTTCTTTGGTGCACGTCCTTCCGCCGCCAAGGATCGCAGGGCAACATTCTTTGCCTCCTGTAGCCTCCTCCTCCTACTCGGCTTCCTCCTCCTCTTCTTCCACCTGCTCATCCAGTCAGCCACACACCTTCACCACCAACATCAGCAGAGCCCGGGGTAAACATTAGCAGGCCATTCTGAAACTCATATGTTTAGGGGACAGGCCCCACACCGCGCAGGAGTTGTGGCGGGGTATTGAACAACAGACCGATGAGTGGTTGCTGCCGGTGAGCCTCAAGCCCGGCCTGGTGGTGTGCGATAATGGGCGAAATCTCGTTGCAGCTCTGGGACTAGCCGGTTTGACGCACATCCCTTACCTGGCGCATGTGCTGATTTTGGTGGTGCAGAAGTTCATTCACAACTACCCGACATGTCAGAGCTGCTGTATAAAGTGCGGGCCGTCTGTGCGCGCTTCTGGCGTTCACATCCTACCGCGGCTCGCCTGTCTGCGCTACAGCGTAACTTCGGCCTTCCCGCTCACCGCCTCATATGCGACGTGCCCACCAGGTGGAACTCCACCTTGCACATGCTGGACAGACTATGCGAGCAGCAACAGGCCATAGTGGAGTTTCAGCTGCGTCACCACGGATCAGTCGCACTGCGGAACAGCACCACTTCACCACCAATGACTGGGCCTCCATGCGAGACCTGTGTGCCCTGTTGCGCTGTTTCGAGTACTCCACCAACATGGCCAGTGGCGATGACGCCGTTATTAGTGTTAAAATACCACTTCTATGGCTCTTTGAGAAAACACTTTTTTAACGTGTGTGGACTACTGGGTTGCCACCCTGCTGGATCCCCGGTACAAATACAATGTGCCCACCTTACTTCCTGCACTGGAGCGTGATAGGAAGATGCGCGAGTACAAGCGCACGTTGGTAGATGCGCTACTGAGAGCATTCCCAAATGTCACAGGGGAACAAATGGAAGCCCAAGGCGAAGGCAGAGGAGGAGCAAGAGGTCGCCAACGCAGCTGTGTCACGGCCAGCTCCTCTGAGGGCAGGGTTAGCATGGCAGAGATGTGGAAAAGTTTTGTCACCACACCACAGCTAACTGCACCACTACCTGATACGGAACGTGTTAGCAGCAGTCAACATTTCACTAACATGGTGGAACAGTACGTGTGCACACCCCTCCACGTACTGACTGATGGTTTGGCCCCATTCAACTTCTGGGTCTCCAAATTGTCCACGTGGCCAGAGCTAGCCTTTTATGCCTTGGAGGTGCTGGCCTGCCCGGCGGCCAGCGTTTTGTCTGAACGTGTATTCAGCACGGCAGGGGGCATCATTACAGGCAAACGCTGCCGCCTGTCCACAGCCAATGTGGACAAGCTGACATTCATAAAAATGAACCAGGCATGGATCCCACAGGACCTGTCCATCCCTTGTGCAGATTAGACATTTAAACTACCTCCCCTTAACCATATATTCTTGCACTCCAGGGCACTTCTTCATTTAAATCTCTTTTTTTAATTTTACCATTATATTGCGGGGCAACCCAAAGTTGAATGAACCTCTCCTCCGTCTGGGTGCCAGGGGCCTAAATATCTGAAAGTGGCCTGTTCCAGTGTTGGGTGACATTAAGCCTGATTCTCTGCTATGGGACCTATCTCCTCTGTCTGGGTGTCAGGGGCCTAAATAAGTAAAAGTGGCCTTCTCCATTGGTGTGTGACATGAGGCCTGATTCTCTGCTATGGGACCTATCTCCTCTGTCTGGGTTTCAGGGGCCTAAATAAGTAAAAGTGGCCTTCTCCATCGGTGGGTGACATGAAGCCTGATTCTCTGCTATGGGACCTCTCTCCTCTGTCTGGGTGCCGGGGGCTAAATAAGTAAAAGTGTCCGTCTCCATCGGTGTGTGACATGAAGCCTGATTCTGTGCTATGCGACCTCTCTCCTCTGTCTGGGTGCCGGGGCCTAAATATTTGAAAGTGGCCTGTTCCAGTGGTGGGTGACATGAAGCCTGATTCTCTGCTATGGGACCTATCTCCTCTGTCTGGGTGTAAGGGGCCTAAATAAGTAAAAGTGGCCTTCTCCATCGGTGTGTGACATGAAGCCTGATTCTCTGCTATGGGACCTATCTCCTCTGTCTGGGTGTCAGGGGCCTAAATATCTGAAAGTGGCCTGTTCCAGTGGTGGGTGACATGAAGCTTGATTCTCTGCTATGGGACCTATCTCCTCTGTCTGGGTGTCAGGGGCCTAAATAAGTAAAAGTGGCCTTCTCCATTGGTGTGTGACATGAGGCCTGATTCTCTGCTATGGGACCTATCTCCTCTGTCTGGGTTTCAGGGGCCTAAATAAGTAAAAGTGGCCTTCTCTCTCGTTGGGTGATATGAAGCCTGATTCTCTGCTATAGGACCTCTCTCCAATTGATATTGGTTTATTTTTATTTATATTATTTTATTTTAATTCATTTCCCTATCCACATTTGTTTGCAGGGGATTTACCTACATTTTGCTGCCTTTTGCAGCCCTCTAGCCCTTTCCTGGGCTATTTTACAGCCTTTTTAGTGCCGAAAAGTTTGGGTCCCCATTGACTTCAATGGGGTTCGGGTTCGGGGTGAAGTTCGGGTCGAGTTCGGATCCCGAACCCGAACATTTTCGGGAAGTTCGGTCCAACTTCTCGAACCCGAACATCCAGGTGTTCGCTCAACTCTAGTGATGAGCAAACCTGTTCGTCCTGCTTTAAAATGTATTGTCTCCCATGTGGTTCTTTCAATATGGTCACTGTTAAAGTAAGACTTGATTAGCGGCGCATGCCTTAATTTATTACATAACGAATGTGAACTATGGTTAATTAAGAATCTATTGTGTCAGTGGAGCTGCCAGAGGGCCATATGAGGGCCATTAAAATTGTGTATCTCACCCAGAGGAAGCTGGGTGAGAACAAGAAAGGCTGGGAAAATAGGTTTTTCCCAAAGTCTGCAGCAGCTAGGCTGGTAACTAAGATAATTAGCAGCCAGCTGAGAAGCTCAGGTAAATGTGGGCTAAGCTCCTTAATCAGGACTCCTAGTCTGGGTAAGGAGCAGGCTGCGCCAAGGCCTGTGGGAGCTGGGACCTGGGACCCTCTAACCCTGTGTAAGGTAATCACCGTGTTGTGTTTTGGGGAGCTGGGTGGTAGACCTAGATGCCGATAGAGAGGGAGAAATACTGTGTAGTGAGTGGCCAGACGGCCTAGGATTTATGTTTATGATTTGTTTGGACTGCTGTAAAAGTGACAAAGCTGGTCATGGCCAGTTTGCACCCAAATCTGCAGTGTTGGAATGGCTTCTTGAGATGTGCCTACCGTCTAAGATGAGAAGACACAGTGATCCTGGAGAGCTAAGTGACCCAGAGTTGTCACACTATGTTTAGATTCGTTATGCAGTACATTTGTGCATACGCCACTACTCACAATAATGGCACATGCACGATACTAATGAAGTCTCACGTTAATAGCAGCCATATTGAAAGAGCTTCATTGGAGGCAGTACATTTTAATGCATGTATGGAAATAGGGATCACAATGAAAAGGAGTTATGTAGATGAACAAATTGGGTTTGTCTAAAGCAGGACGAACGGGTTCACTCCTTCCGTTAGCTACATTTTCCATAATCATCATCTTAGGTCTCTCAATTCTTCACCTTTTGTAAACAGGGGTTTTATTCCCATTTTGGGTCATTCTTCACTTCCGTTACCGAAAACTCAGGAATGGAGCTAATAAACTGTGCATTTTTTGGCCCTGGGTTCAAATTAACCTGAAGAAAGGCCCATTTTTAACAAAAATCTAAATGCTAGTCCTTTGTTTTCTGTGCAGACATCTGAGGAAGGGTGGGGGGGGGGGCATATGGGGGGAATTTTGAGGTCTGATCTGAAGTCTGCAGAGACCTGAGGGAAGAAAGGGAGTATATGAATGTTGGGGTCTGATCTGAGGTCTGCAGTGATCTGAAGGAAGGGGGGGGGTGCATGAATTTGGGGGTCTGATCTGACATCTGCAGGGATCTAAGGGAAGGAGGTATGGGGACTATATGAATTTTGGGTTCTAACCTGAGGTCTGTACTAATCTGAGTAAAGAGGGTTATAACATCAAGGGAACCCCAACTACCATTGGTCAGGAGCCCCAACATGAAAGTGTTCCCTGAGGGAAGAAAGGGTACACCATCCTCACACTACACTGGCCCTAGGGAGCATTGGTGTGAGGATTGGCACTGTGATTGACTCTTGATCCTCTGGGCTTATGGCACATAAACTGGAACGATGGAGATGGAGAGTTGTGTGCAGCGAGATGGGGAGCTTTTCCTGCTGTGGTGACCGTTTGTGCTTCTGAGCTGCCTTTTGGTGCTGACACGTGGCAAGTGCCATCTTGCCACTTCACTCACGGGAGTCGCAAAGTATCACAATTGTGTCTGAGTTCTCACTGTTGTTCTGGCTACTGTGTGGGTAGGTAGAATTAATTGAATATCATCCTCTTACCTTGATATAGCATCGGATGTGCTTGAGACCTTGTTCATCCTCATCTACCCTAAAATATATGCCCTGCAGATTTGCACTATATCAACCTCTGACATTTGTGCCATTGTTATTTGATGTGCTAACAGAACAGGACTAACCTGAAGACCCATCACCCTTAACTGCCATTGTCAATTATGAGTACTTATCTTGAGGACTTGACTTACACTCTAAAGGGTGTGCCATCATTATTTGCTGTGTTAAAAGAAATGGAGTGGATTGGAACCCTGTTAACCATTAACTGCCTGTCCAAGCACCTATTCTGCAGCCTTGCCCTGGATTGCATTCTAAGGGCTCATGCACACGGCTGTATGTATTTTATGGATGACGATCGTGTGCATTCCGTATTTTGCAGAATCAAACAGCTGGCCCCTAATTGAACAGTACTATCATTGTCCGTAATGCGGACAATAATAGGGCACGTTTTATTAATTTGCAGAACGGACAAACGGAATTGGAATGCACACTTTTTTTTTTGCAGACAAATTTAAATGAATGGACACAGAAAGAAAATATGTTTGTGTGCATGAACCCTAAAGCGGAGATCAGCAACCTCCGGCACTCCAGCTGTTCTTGAACTGCAACTCCCAGAATCCACCTTTCCCTTCTATTGGAGTTACAAGAAAAGTCAATTAACTGTACATGCTGGAAATTTTTGTTTCACAGCAGCTGGAGTTCCGAAGGTTGCTGATCCCTGCTTCAAAGGATGCACCATTGTTATTTGCTGTGCTAACAAAGCAGAAGTGGATTGAGACTTTGATAATCCTTAAAGGGGTTGTCTCCTCATAGACAATTGGGGCATATCGCTAGGATATGCCCCCATTGTCTTATAGGTGTGGGTCCCACCACTGGGACCCACACCTATATCGGGAATGGAGTATGGTGGCTGGAGGACTCCGGTCCAGCCACGACCAAGCCAGCTTCCCATAGAAGTGAATGGGAGTACACCGTGCATGACCGGCCACCGCTCCCTTTTCACTTCTCTGTGCTCGACGAAAATAGCCAAGCCAGCGCTCAGCTATTTTCGTCGCCCCCAAAAAAATGCGCATGCGCAGTGCGTCCTCCTTCACTTTCGGGGCTCTGTTCTCTATATAGGTGCAGGTCCCAGCTGTGGGATGCCCCCATTGTCTATGATAAGACAACCCCTTTAAACTGCCAGTTCCATAATACTATGTTTCCTGTAGCTGTGTTCTAAATTACACTCTGAGGTGCATGCCATTGTTAATTGCTGTGCTTAAAGTGCTGGAGTAGATTGGGACATAGTCACCCTATAACTACCTGTTCTAAAAATCTGCAAGCCCTGTGGACTTGGTCTAGATTAAATGCTCCATTGTATGTATCTTTATTAGGGATCGACCGATATAGATTTTTTAGAGCCAATACCGATAATCTGTGAACTTTCAGGCCGATAGCCGATAATTTATACCGATATTCTGTGCATTTTCATTAAAAAAAAAATCCTACACAAATCTACTGAAATTGAACATGTTTATTGTTAACGTTTAGCTTTTTTTTGTAAATCTTTCTTTTTCATTTATACTTAATATTTTGGTGTTTTTTAAACTTTATTTTTTTTTACTAACTATTAGCCCCCTTAAGGGCTAGAACCCTTGTCCTGTTCACCCTAATAGATCTATATCAGGGTGAATAGGACCTCACACTGTCCCTGCTGCTCTGTGCTTTGTGCACACAGCAGCAGGGAGCTGACTATTGCAGCCAGGGCTTCAGTAGCATCCTGGCTGCCATGGTAACCGATCGGAGCCCCAGGTTTACACTTCTGGGGCTCCGATCAGAAGCTGCCACTGCACCACCAATGAGGAGGAGTAGGGGAGAGGGGACCCTGTGGCCACTGCCACCAATGACTAATACTGGAGGGCTTGGGTGGGTGGGCGCACTGCACCACCAATGTTTTTAATACTGGGTTTGGGGGGGCGCACTGCGCCACCATTGAATATAACTCGCCCATTAATTCAAATACAGGAGGTGGGTGCTGGCTGTAGAATCATATAGCCGCACCCGACCTCTATGAGCGGTAGCTGTGATCCGCGGCAGTTAACCCCTCAGGTGCAGCAGGGGTTAACTGCCGCGGATCGCAGCTACTTGTCATAGAGGTCGGGTGCTGCTATATGATTCTGCAGCCAGCTCCCGCCTCCTGTTGAATTTGAATGAATGAGTGAGTTAATATCATTGGTGGCGCAGTGGCCACAGCCCCTCCCCTCCTCCTCTCTTCTCGGTGGCAGCGGCAGCAGTGGCACATGGGGGAGGGAGACACTGCTTCCTTCTTCCCTGTGCTGCTGAGGGAACATGGATTAGGCTGACAGCAGCACGATCCATGTTCGCGATTCATTATCGGCATATCGGCAAGGTTAGATGCCGATACCGATAACTTTGAAAATCTTGAATATCGGCAGACAATACCGGTAAAACCGATAATTAGTCGATCCCTAATCTTTATTACTTATTGACCTTTTTTTTTATATCCACGGAGCCTAGATCCTGATGTATGGGCAGCAAAACTAGATTAGCACACATGCCTACTGGTGTTAAATCCTTGGTAGACAAAATGAGGCAATAGATAAGGGATAGATTGATGTGGAAGATGTGGTGTACACAGGGGAAAATGTTACCCGCACACTTCAACAGCAAATAAAGATCCTAAAGGCTAGAACAGAGGATGCTGGGAACCATAACTGACGGAATAATGTCCCCATTTAGGGGCTCTAATTCCAATGCCGTTTGCAGAGCAATTGATAAGAAATGCCCTGTTCGCATTCTCCTTATTCTCGTGCTTTATCATAGAGAGCACACTAAATTCCTACAAATTCTCTGCCAAAGGGAGCCCATGCACGTCCCTTTATTAAGAAAGTCCTAAACTATAGAGACAGGGATGCTATTCTTGTGGCTGCACATAAAAAGGGAGAGTTTAAGTTTTAAAAGATGCACATTTCCTTCTACCTGAATTTTACCCCTGAGGTACAGTAGCAGAAGAGGCAATTTAACTAGGTGTTTGCTCGACTCAGAAAGAAAAGCATTAAATTATAAATATGCAATGCTCTGTCCTAAAAGATTGAGGGTGCCAAATGGTGAGCTGAGACACTTTACTTCTCTGGAAGAGGCCTCTGATTAGCTTAACAGAAGGATCCTGACTAATTATCATTGAAATCAATCAACATATGGATGTCTAGAGACCACTACTCTTTCTTGTTTAATGTTTCATGTTGCACCATGATAGCTTTGTTTGTGTTTTGTTTATTTTCTTTCTCCCTACACAGGTTGGGCACTTATGTTCTTTTGGTTGGTGAATGTTACAGAGATTTCTGGAGATCCTGAGAGAGGCAACAATCTAGATCTCATTGAAAGGACCTCCCGTTTCAGTCTGCACCACTGTTGACACACGTGTTTTTGTGGTACATATATTTGGTTGGGCCTAAACAAGTTGGGATGGTTTGGGCAGGATGGTGGCTGGGTTTTCTACAGTTTCTACTAGTTAGGACTAGACATGAGTGAATCGAATTAGACAAAGTGGAATTTAAGGAAAAATTGTATTTTCAAGGAATGCGAATTGCCTTGCGTTCGTGGTAACGAATCACAAGGTTTCCTAAAATGGTGGCTACACGTGTGAGGACATGGGGCAACGAACTCTGGGAAGGTGGGCTGACCTAAAATGCCATGCATGCAGCCAGTCAGCCCTGTGATGTCACAGCCCTATAAATACGGCGGCCATCTTAGAGTCAGACATTTTCCAGCATTCAGAGTGCAGGGACAGACATGAGAAGGTGCTAGGGACAGCAAATGGAAAAACCTCATTGTGAAAAAAAAGCATCTTAGTGCAGGGAGAGACATCTGAAGTCCCTTGGGACAGTGCTAGAAAAGCCTCATTGTGAAAAAAAAAGCGATTTATTAGTGCAGGGAAACATCATTTGGGCAAAAAAATCCACAGAAAAAACTAAGATAAAAACATCCTGCACGATATGATATACAAATGTGCGGATGTCCCTGGCCATATTATTGAAGAAAACCACAGAAATATGATAATAATGCACTTAGTAAAGTAGATGCAAACATTATACATGGACAAAATCCTCACTCTGATATAATAATATCTGAGACACTTAGTCAATATATTTTGATCAAAACACATCTAAGCCCGCCTACCAAGCGCCAAGGTGGTCTCAGGTCAGGCGGGTCCTACGCTAAACCTACCTAAGCCAGGATGTTTTTATCTTAGTTTTTTCTGTGGATTTTTTTGTCTATGTAGTATTTGCTTGAGGGAGTGGCAGCTTCAAGTGTGAATGTGCACCTATTTTATCTTGGGAGTAGCATTCCTCTGCACTTTTGCCCTTCCTATCCAATAGAGCGCCTTGATTAGGTGGTACATATGGGTGTGCTGGCTCCTCCTCCCATTGGTTGCTTGATGCACATGGAGGTGACTAGGAGCAGCACACCATATGTGCGGCGTCCGCGCTCCTGAACATAGAAGCCCAATGGCTAAGTAGGTTTAGCGTAGGACCCGTCTGACCTGAGACCACCTTGGCGCTTGGTAGGCGGGCTTAGATTTTGATCAAAATGTATTGACTAAGTGTCTCAGATATTATTATATCAGAGTGAGGACTTTGTCCATGTATAATGTTTGCATCTACTTTACTAAGTGCATTATTATCCTATTTCTGTGGTTTTCTTCAATAATATGGCCAGGGACATCCGCGCATTGGTATAACATATCGAGCAGGATGTTTTTATCTTAGTTTTTTTCTGTGGATTTTTTTGTCTATGTAGTATTTGCTTGAGGGAGTGGCACCTTCAAGTGTGAATGCGCACCTATTTTATCTTGGGAGTAGCATTCCTCTGCACTTTTGCCCTTCCTATCCAATAGAGCGCCTTGATTAGGTGGTACATATGGGTGTGCTGGCTCCTCCTCCTATTGGTTGCTTGATGCACATGGAGGTGACTAGGAGCAGCACACCATATGTGCGGCGTCCGCGCTCCTGAACATAGAAGCCCAATGGCTTAGGTAGGTTTAGCGTAGGTTTAGCGTAGGACCCGCCTGACCTGAGACCACCTTGGCGCTTGGTAGGCAGGCTTAGATGTGTTTTGATCAAAATATATTGACTAAGTGTCTCAGATATTATTATATCAGAGTGAGGACTTTGTCCATGTATAATGTTTGCATCTACTTTACTAAGTGCATTATTATCCTATTTCTGTGTTTTTCTTAAACATTATTTGGGGATCCGAATAGCCATTATACAGCTCTGGCATTCCAGCAATTTGTTCATGTTTAGTGATGGACGAACATCGGCCGGGACTGTTCGCAAACCGCAAATTCGCGGCAGGCCCCATTCACTTTAATGGCAGGCGAACCTGAAAAACCTTTAGCTCATATGTGCAGCCACCAAATACTTAGTAGAAGTGTACAAATAGTCCCACAACATGGACAGTGACATACTAGAGGGGGATCAATGACAAAAATTCCAACAAAAAATATATATCTTAATCAGGGGATATTTTTATGCGTCTTAAATGGAAATTCTCTGAAATGTGCCCTGTTGGAGCCTAGAAAAATTGTATTTTAGGCCACAGGAGTACGGGCCCCAAAAATTAGGCATTCACCTGACATAAAAGAAATTGTGGTTATGTGGCTCGAGGTACATTATGAGTAGAGTTGAGCGGACACCTGGAGTTCAGGACCGGAACTTAAACCGAACTTGACCCCGAACCCGAACCCCATTGAAGTCAATGGGGACCCGAACTTTTGAGCACTAAAATGGCTGTAAAAATGTCATGGAAAGGGCTAGAGGGCTGCAAATGACGTCAAAATGTGGTTAAGAGCATGGCAAGTGCTCTGCAAACAAATGTGGATAGGGAAATGACCTAAAATAACATAAAATACGTAAAAAATAATCTTGATCTAGGAGGACCAGGTCCAGAAGGAGGTTGAGGAGGCGGTGGATGTGGTGGTGTAGGTGGAAGTGGCGGTGGAGGAGGTAGCCTACACTGCTTTTTGGTTTTAAATTTATTTAAATTTTTTTAAATTAGGGTACACCCCAAAACATTGGGAAATATAACCCTCCAGTCGTGCTAAACACACGTTCAGACAATACATCGGCTGCAGGGCAGGCCAGCACCTCCAAGGCATAAAGGGCAAGCTCAGGCCATGTGCCCAATTTGGAGACAAAGAAGTTGCAGGGGCTGACCCCTGTCAGTTAGTTCGTGTGGGCGTGTGCATACTTACTGCCCCACCCACCATGTCGCACGTCCCTGTGATGTTCACGATTCAATTTGATATCTGCTCTATCAACTTTCGATGTTCTTTTATGCGCCTACCATGGTGATTACGGGTGGCGGGGAATCAGGGTTTCCAGGCCGGAGAGGGAGCGTGAGAAAGAGAGACCAAATTCTAGGGAGATAAATTTATTTAAAAAAATTTGGGATCAAGAAGAAATGTGGGAAAAGTTATTGAGGCGCAAATGTGGGACAAATTACAGAAGCCCAAATGTGGGCCAAAAGAGTCAAGCGGAATTGTGGGAAAAGCTATTGAAGCGTAAATGTTGGCCAAAAGAGTATAGCGGAAATGTGGGACAAAATATTGAACCTTAAAAGTGGTACAACTTGTTTAAGTTTAAGCATTGAATCAAAGGAGGTGGCACGCATCAATTAAAGAAGCATTTCAGAAATTTTATTCCCTGTCACCTATGCAGAGCAGGAGTTTATTCACGTCTAAAATTGTATAATGTCAACCCAAGAATGTAACAGAAAAATTACAGAAATTAATTAACCTGTCTACTTGGTAGAGCAGGGGTCTATGACAGAAAACAATTGTTTGTCACCCGAAAATGTAAAATAAAAATTATTGAAATTTATTAAGCTGTCAACTAGGTAGAGGTCTAATAGGTATAGCAGTGGTACATCACACCAAAAAATTGCTGAATTTCTCTATAAAATGTAACTGCCAATTTTTTTTTTTTACCGGTCTACTAGGTATAGCAGTGGTACTTCACCAGAAAATGTTAATGACAATTTATTTTTATTTTTTTACCGGCCTACTAGGTATAGCAGTGGTACTATACACCATATGGAGTAGAAGTTTGAGGACGCAGTGGATGTAGCGGATTAGGTGGAAGCGGCGGTGGAGGAGAACGAGATAGCCAACACAGGTTTTTGGTTTTAATTTAATTTAGTAAAATTAAGGTACACTCTAAAAGTGTGTGAAATATCCAAAATACAAACATGAGCAATTGCGCTGCAGTATAACAATGGC
Organism: Bufo bufo; assembly: GCF_905171765.1. Classification (NCBI taxonomy): domain Eukaryota; kingdom Metazoa; phylum Chordata; class Amphibia; order Anura; family Bufonidae; genus Bufo; species Bufo bufo. The sequence goes on from NC_053389.1 coordinate 350,310,419, forward strand.
TGCTTAGTGCCGGTATACATGTCTATTCTGCACAAGGTACGGACAAGTCCTGAGGGATCCATGCCTGGTTCATTTTAATAAACGTGAGCTTGTCCACATTGGCTGTGGACAGGCGGCTGCACTTGTCTGTGATGACGCCCCCTGCAGTGCTAAACACACGTTCAGATAATACACTGGCTGCAGGGCAGGCTAGCACCTCCAAGGGGTAAAGGGCAAGCTCAGGCCATGTGCCCAATTTGGAGACCCAGAAGTTGAAGGGGGCAGACCCGTCATTCAGTACGTGTAGGCGTGTGCACACATACTGCTCCACCATGTTGGTGAAATGCTGCCTCCTGCTAAGACGTTCCATATCAGCTGGTGGTGCTGGTTGTTGTGGCGTGCTGACAAAGCTTTTCCACATGTCGGCCATGCTAACCCTGCCTTCTGAGGTGCTGGCGGTGCCCCAGCTGCGTTGGCGCCCTCTTTCTCGTCCTTTGCCTTCGCCTTGTGCTTCCACTGTGCCCCCGCTGTCAGGTTGGAATGCCACCAGCAGCGCGTCTACCAGCGTGCGCTTGTACTCGCACTGTCATGGCCTATGGTGTGTTTTGTGACACTTTCCTTCACTTGCGGTTGCCCGTGGCAACGTGTGGTGTTGTGTGCATGTGGTGGCAGTGTCTCGGCCTTGTGGCTGTTTCCCAGGACATGGTTCGCCTCGCATGCCGTTGCCGGCGGTAACAGGTGGAGTGTGATGTTTGTGTGTACACTTCCCCTTTAAGTGCCTTTTTCCCTTGCCTGGTGTTGGAAGGGTTAATTCCCTTCCTAGTGAGTGAACACTGGGTGTGTCTGTGTGTGGGTGTGGCTACTTGGGCTATTTAGCTTCTGCTGGATGCCAGTAGCTGAGGGGTACTCCAACCATGGTGTTTGCTGGAGTCATCCTCCTGGTCTCATATACCATCTCTCCAGTAAGAGCCACCCTTGTGGTCATAAGTTATGTTTAGACATAGATGTTCTTATCTTACTATATGTCTAGTGGTGTCTCTATGTTTATTGCAGCTTATGGTTTCTGGGTTCCTGTGTGCTTTGTGTGTGTGCTGTGTCCTTTTGTGTTTGGTGTGGACGTTAGCACTTCTGCACGGGTTCCAGTCTGTGTCTGTGGCAGGTAGGTGTTGTACTAGTTTCACTACCTGCCACTGCCATCTGCTGTATATGTTCCCCATTCCTTGCAGCTTGGCCAGTGAGACTCCTGTTCATCCGTGCATAGGAGGAACAGGTCGTCTTACCCTGCTCCTAGTTCCAGGGCTATCCTGAGGGCTAGTAGGGACCCTAGGTTACGGAGTATGAGCCCTCCTACCATCAGGGTTGGCTCATACAGCTAGGAGTCAGGGTCAGATTTAGGGACATTATAGGAGGTGATCTGCTCCCTGTTTCCTGCCCTGGCCCAGCAACTACCCTTTATTATTGACACCGCACGGCTGAGGGTTTTCCCCACCCTCAGCCGTGACAGTATGGCCACAAAGGCTTCTTGCTGGGTTACCTTCGAAAGAGGGTGCAGCATGCATCGCCACCTGCTTTTGGGGTGCATGCGTGTTCTCCAGAGGGAGAGCGTTATGGGGGTTTCACTGTTTACGCCGCGGTGAGTGGCTCTTCCCCGCCATTTGGATCACCGTTGTTTGTATTGGTGCCCCCTTACTTGTCATTCCCATTGTTTGTTGTGCCCCACCAACTTTCCCCTTTTGTGTTGGCGGGGGCTTTGAGGGGTGGGAGTGTATACACCTTCGTAAGAGGGTGCAGCATGTATTTCCAGCTGTTTCGGCATACATTCGCGTTCTCCGGAGGGAGAGCGTTTTGGGGTTCATCGTTAACGGCGCGGTTGGTGGCTTATTCCCCGCCACCTTGCCTTCCGTGTTGGTGATCCCTGGTCCCTCTCCATGTTCCTATCCCTGGTCGTCTGCTGGCAGCATTCCGTTGGTGTTCAGGCGGTGTGCTGGTTAGGAGTGGCTGTTGGCAGCGACTGGAGTGTGAACGTGAGTGGAGAGTGGATGCAGTGTCAGTGCGGTCTCTCCGGGCTGTTCCTTTGCTGGTTTCTGGTTCCTGTGTGTTGCTCCAGAGGCTGGCAGTCGGCTCCTGGTTCCTGTGTGTTTCTCCAGGGGCCGGCAGCAGTCCTGGGGAGACTCGCATGCGCTGACACTGATTCTGCTACCTTTTGTCACGACTGTGACTGATCCAGACAGGTCTGGGAGGAGAAGGTCACAGCGACTTGCTACTCGCGATAGCTTGTGAGTTTGCTCCGTGGTTCAGGGTATGTCATCCGGGTTTTGCCTTGTGAACCTTTTTGTCCTGACTGGGAGTTTTTAGGCATCTTTCTCAGGTGAGTCCTGTCTGCCACTCCCAGCTACTATATTAGTTTCAGTTTCACTTGCAGTCATTGCCAGATATAGTCCTTTCTTCCAGTGCTATTCTGACCTTTGAAGGAGATCATTTGACGGTATTGCTGTGGAGCTCTTGTCCGGCGTGGACTGTCGTGTTTGGGATCGCCTTCTCTGCTCGTGACTGGATAAGTCTATCTCTATTGTAGATTGTTTGTTTGTTGCTGTCTTCCCCTGTTGTTCTCCTAGACGTGAGTGATGGTGACTAGTGCTCCCATCGGCCTTTCCCCAGTCTAGTCTTGTTAGGGTGACTGAGGGTTTAGGCATCCTGCTCGCCGCACGGGTTCACACCCCGTCTAGAGTTCTAGGGCAGACAGGTGCCAGCTTAAGGTTAGTAAGGGGTGGCCATTCTATTTCCCATCCGTAGATAGGGTCCCCCTTCCCCTCCGTCTGGTGTGACACGACTGCTGCTGGGATAGCGGTCGTGACAGTATATCTGGCCTTTTAAAAAAAAAAAAAATGTGACATTTCTTTTTTTTTTTTTTTGCTTGCTGTTTTGCTTTGTATTTTTCTGTTCCTCTATGGATCCGGTTACGGTTTTGGCAAAACAATTACAGGGGTTATCCCTTAAAGTGGCAGGATTAAAAGCAACAGTGCTGCAGCAGCAGCAATCCTTGGGTTCCACCGTTGCTACGGGAAACCAAGGTACTCCTGAGCCAAGAGTGGCTTTACCTGATAGGTTCTCAGGAGGGAGAGACCAATTTGTAACCTTCAGAGAAGCTTGCAAATTGTTCTTCAGGTTACGCCCTAGATCCTCCGGCTTGGGCTTTCTCCCTACCATCAGACTCTCCGGCCTTACGATCAGTGGAGGAGTTTTTTGAAGCCCTGGCTCTCGTATTTGATGACCTGGACAGGGTCTCACTGGCTGAGTCTAAGCTACGTAGACTTCGGCAAGAGAACCGGTCTGCTGAACTATATTGTTCTGAATTCCGTAGGTGGGCTACTGATACATTATGGAACGACTCGGCCCTTAGGAGTCAGTTCTGCCAGGGGTTGTCTGAAAAATTAAAAGACGCGCTGGCGGTATACGAGGTCCCTGGGTCTCTTGAGGCTGCTATGTCTCTGTCCATAAGAATCGACAGACGATTCAGGGAGAGACTATTGAATTTTACTGAGGCCTTTATAGGGCAGGGATCGGTTTGTTATGATCCAGTCGAACCAATGCAAATAGGGGGCGCCACTAGACGGGTGAATCCTCCTAAGTTCCGCCGTAGGTTAGAGGTTTGTTTTCGTTGTGGGGGGAGGGGTCATTTTGTAAAGGTTTGTCCCTCAGAACTCAAGAGACCACAAACAAAGGAGCCGCCGGAAAACTAGAGTCCCCAGATTGTGCGGAGGATAACAGTCTGGGCATATATGTTTCCTCCATACGCATGTCTCAGTTTTTGTTGTCCGCTACCGTTGAGGCGGGCAATAAGACTGAGATCTGTTCCGTCTTTTTGGACAGTGGGGCGGGGGTCAACTTGGTGGATTCACGGTTTGCTCAGGCTCTGGGTTTTACTCCGGAACCGGTACGCAGAACTATTCCTGTTTTTGCCATTGACTCCTCCCCTCTTACTCAGAGAGAGTTAACTCAGATAATCCATAATATCCATCTGCAGGTAGGGGACCTCCATAAAGAGCATATCTCTTGTTATGTCCTGGACGGTCTTCCGGCTCCTATGGTATTGGGGCTTCCCTGGCTGGTGACTCACAATCCAGTGGTGGATTGGCAGGCCGGGGAGATTGTGGAGTGGAGTGAACATTGTAAGGACAACTGCTTGAGTAGTAGGTGCTCTACACTCTCTGTAACATCTTTACCTGCCTTTCTGTCAGATTTTATGGATGTGTTCTCTGAGAAGGGTTGTCAGGGGTTACCACCTCATCGTCCATATGATTGCCCGATTAATCTATTACCTGGGGCAAAACTACCTAAAACCTGGTTATACAATCTTTCCGGCCCGGAGAGGAAGGCTATGCAAGATTATATTTCGGAGAGTTTGGCTAAGGGACACATCAGACCCTCTTCTTCCCCCGTGGCTGCAGGGTTATTTTTTGTTAAAAAGAAAGATGGGGGCCTGCGTCCTTGCCTGGATTTCCAGGAATTAAACCGGATAACTATCCGAGATCCCTATCCTCTTCCTCTCATTCCCGACCTCTTTAATCAGGTTGCTGGTGCTAAATTGTTCTCCAAAATGGATCTCAGAGGAGCCTGTAACCTGGTTCGCATCAAAGAGGGGGATGAGTGGAAAACGGCTTTTAATACTCCGGAAGGGCATTATGAAAATCTGGTCATGCCGTTTGGTCTTACTAATGTGCCTGCGGTGTTCCAACATTCTGTCAACGATACTTTTAGTCACCTTATAGGGAGATTTGTTGTGATATATCTTGATGACATCCTGGTCTATTCCCCGGATCTGGATACACATAAGATCCATGTGAGACAAGTGCTGCAGATATTAAGGGCCAACAAATTGTTTGCTAAATTAGAGAAATGTGTGTTCGCCGTAAAAGAACTGCCATTTCTGGGGTATGTGTTGTCAGATTCAGCTTTCCGCATGGATCCAGAGAAAGTCCGGGCGATTATGGACTGGGATCTGCCTGAGAACCTGAAGGCATTGCAATGCTTCCTGGGGTTTGCCAATTTTTATAGAAAGTTTATAAAGAACTATTCCTTGATGGTCAAACCACTGACGGACATGACCCGAAAGGGATCCGATTTTTCCAAATGGTCACATGCAGCCAAAACTGCCTTTACTTCTCTGAAGGAGAGATTCACCTCGGCCCCTATTCTCGTACAGCCAGATGTCTCGCTTCCTTTTATTGTAGAGGTTGACGCATCAGAGGTGGGGGTGGGAGCGGTACTATCTCAGGGCCCGTCCCCTGGTGAATGGCGTCCGTGTGCTTTCTTTTCGAAGAAATTGTCTACTGCACAAAGGAACTATGATATTGGCAACAGGGAACTTTTGGCTATTAAGTTGGCCTTTGAGGAGTGGCATCATTTTTTGGAGGGGGCGGTTCATCCCGTCACGGTGATTACTGATCGCAAAAACGTATTATATCTGGAGTCTGCTAAACGTCTCACCCCTAGACAGGCTCGGTGGTCGTTATTTTTTACTAGGTTTAATATTTTAATAACCTATCGCGCCGGGGGCAAAAAATACTAAGGCGGATGCATTGTCCCGAAGTTTTCCTGGAGGGGGTGATGTTGATGTACCATTGCCCATTTTGCAAAAGGGGGTGGTGGTCTCTGCATTACACTCAGGTTTGGAGGGGAGGGTGTTGGAAGCTCAGGGGGACGCCCCGGCCTCCTGCCCCTCGGGTAAACAGTTTGTGACAGAAAATTTACGCCTGGAGATACTAAAAGAACACCATAACTCCACACTGGCAGGACACCCAGGTAGTAGGGCAACCTCTGAGTTAGTGTCTCGTCGGTTCTGGTGGCCTAAGTGGCGCCAGGAGGTGTTGAATTTTGTGTCTGCATGTGCTACCTGTGCTCGTTCTAAGGTAGATCATACTCGTCCGGCAGGGCGTCTTTTACCTCTGGCCATCCCCAACAGGCCTTGGACGCACCTATCAATGGATTTCATTACGGATCTGCCAGTATCAGCGGGGAAGTCTGTTATTCTTGTAGTTGTTGACAGATTCAGTAAAATGGTGCACTTTATTGCTCTTGCCGCATTGCCTAATGCTAACACACTGGCTCAGGTTTTTATTGACCACATCAAGAAGCTTCATGGGGTCCCTTCCGATATTGTTTCGGATCGTGGTACCCAATTTGTTTCTAAATTTTGGAAAGCTTTTTGTTCTCGTTTAGGGGTTCATCTGTCGTTTTCTTCATCTTTCCATCCACAGTCCAACGGTCAGACTGAACGTACCAATCAAAACCTAGAGACATATTTGAGATGCTTTGTTTCTGAAAATCAGGAGGAATGCTCATCTTATTTACCGTTAGCCGAGTTTGCCATTAATAATCGTCGTCAAGAATCCACCGATAAGTCACCATTTTTGGGTGCGTATGGTTTCCATCCTCAGTTTTGTACGTTTAGTGAGGGGGGGGGGGGGCCGTCTGGAATTCCCGAGGAGGAACGATTTGCGTCTTCACTTTCTTCAGTGTGGCAGAGTGTGCAAGAAAGTTTGAAGAGAATTGGTGGTAGATACAAACGTGTGGCTGATAGGAAGCGCTCTGAAGGTCCGGACCTTGGGGTGAATGACTTGGTGTGGTTGTCTACCAGAAATATCAAGTTGAAGGTTCCCACGTGGAAATTAGGTCCGAGATTTATTGGTCCTTATAGGGTAATTAAGATCATTAACCCGGTGGCTTTTCGTCTGGAGCTACCTCAGACTCTAAGGATCCATAATGTCTTCCACAGGTCTCTGCTTAAGAGATATGTAGAACCTCCTGAACCATTGCCACTACCGCCTCCACCGGTGGTTGTTGATGGCAGTCTTGAGTTTCAGGTAGAAAAGATTGTTGATTCACGATATGTTCGCCGCTCTCTTCAGTACCTGGTGCACTGGATCCAGCAGCGTGGCCACCCAGTAATCAGCACAAGTTAGAATGTGGGCAACTCGGCGGTCATTGCGGAGACACTGCAGCATGTAATCGCTCATGTGTGCCAGGCTGCCCAGAGGCAACGAAAAGCTGTCCTCTGTGGGAGGTGTATCGTCGGTGTCCTCTGTAACCCCCAATCCACGCACCAGTGATGGCCATGAGCTGGTCTGGGTGCCTCCCTGCTGTGAACATGGTTCCTCATCCTCCACCTCGTCATCCTTCAGAACTGTGCCCTGGTTGGACAATTGTGTACCTTGGGTTTGTGGGTGCAGGAACCCACCCTCTGAGCCACTTGGGAATGCCTGTCCGGAAACCCTACGAAAAGATCCCTCTTCCTCATCCTGTGCCACATCCTCTTCCATCATCGCCAGGAGCGTTTTTTCAACGAGGCATAGAAGTGGGATAGTAACGCTGAGAACGGCGATATCGGCACTGGCCATGTTGGTGGAGTACTCGAAACAGCGCAACAAGGAACACAGGCCTCGCATGGAGGCCCAGTCATTGGTGGTGAAGTGGTGCTGTTCCGCCGAGCGACTCACTCGTGCATGCTACAGCTGAAACTCCACTATCGCCTGCTGCTGCTCGCACAGTCTGGCCAGAATGTGCAAGGTGGAGTTCCACCTTGTGGGCACGTCGCATATTAGGCGGTGAGCGGGAAGGCCGAAGTTACGCTGCAGCGCTGACAGGAGAGCAGCAGCAGGGTAAGAACGCTTAAAGCGCGCACAGACGGCCCACACTTTATGCAGCAGCTCTGACATGTCGGGGTAATTTTTAAGGAATCTCTGCACCACCAAATTCAGCACATGCGCCAGGCAAGGGCTGTGCGTCAAACTGGCTAGTCCCAGATCTGCTATGAGATTTCACCCATTATCGTACACCACCAGTCCGGGCTTGAGTCTGACTGGCACAAACCACTCATCGGTCTGTTGTTCAAGGCCCGTCCACAGCTCCTGCGCGGTGTGTGGTTTGTCCCCCAAACAGATACGTTTTAAAACTGCCTGCGGTCGTTTACCCCTGGCTGTGCTGAAGTTGGTGGTGAAGGTGCTACGCTGACCGGATGAGGAGCTGGTAGAGGATGAGGAAGCAGAGTAGGAGGAGGAAGCAACAGGAGGCAAACTGAAGTGCCCTGCAATCCTCGGTGGTGGAAGGACATGCGCCAAAATGCTATCCGCCTCAGGCCCAGCCGCCACTGCATTTACCCAGTTTGCTATTATGGAGATATAACGGCCCAGACCGTGCTTACTGGTCCACGTTTCCGTAGTCAGGTGCATCTTGCCACAGATGGCGTTGCGCAGTGCACACCTGATTTTGTCCCCTACTTGGTTGTGCAGGGAAAGTATGGCTCGCCTTGAAAAGTAGTGGCGGCTGGGCACGATGTACTTTGGGACAGCCACCGCCATAAGGCCTTTAAAACTATCCGTCTCCACCAGACGGAATGACAGCATTTCAAATACCAGTAATTTAGAAATGCTGGCATTCAGAGATAAGTTAAGATGCCTTTATTGTCACTGTACAATACAATGTAAAGCAATGTACAATACAATGAAATGTTGTTTGGAGCAATCCTAGATGCCATGGACAGAGGAACTGACATTTAAACTAAAGCATTACACTAGAAAAAAAACAAAAAAACATTGCACTAGAAAGCATTACTATTCACAGTTCACAGCATACAGTATATATATATATATATATATATATATATATATATCAAGAGCAAGGTAAGACGTGCTTATGAGTATACACTCACCTAAAGAATTATTAGGAACATCTGTTCTATTTCTCATTAATGCAATTATCTAGTCAACCAATCACATGGCAGTTGCTTCAATGCATTTAGGGGTGTGGTCCAGGTCAAGACAATCTCCTGAACTCCAAACTGAATGTCAGAATGGGAAAGAAAGGTGATTTAAGCAATTTTGAGAGTGGCATGGTTGTTGGTGCCAGACGGGCCGGTCTGAGTATTTCACAATCTGCTCAGTTACTGGGATTTTCACGCACAACCATTTCTAGGGTTTACAAAGAATGGTGTGAAAAGGGAAAAACATCCAGTATGCGGCAGTCCTGTGGGCAAAAATGCCTTGTGGATGCTAGAGATCAGAGGAGAATGGGCCGACTGATTCAAGCTGATAGAAGAGCAACGTTGACTGAAATAACCATTCGTTACAACCGAGGTATGCAGCAAAGCATTTGTGAAGCCACAACACGCACAACCTTGAGGCGGATGGGCTACAACAGCAGAAGACCCCACCAGGTACCACTCATCTCCACTACAAATAGGAAAAAGAGGCTCCAATTTGCACGAGCTCACCAAAATTGGACTGTTGAAGACTGGAAAAATGTTGCCTGGTCTGATGAGTCTCGATTTCTGTTGAGACATTCAAATGGTAGAGTCCGAATTTGGCGTAAACAGAATGAGAACATGTATCCATCCTCTGATGGCTACTTCCAGCAGGATAATGCACCATGTCACAAAGCTCGAATCATTTCAAATTGGTTTCTTGAACATGACAATGAGTTCACTGTACTAAAATAGCCCCCACAGTCACCAGATCTCAACCCAATAGAGCATCTTTGGGATGTGGTGGAACGGGAGCTTCTTGCCCTGGATGTGCATCCCTCAAATCTCTATCAACTGCAAGATGCTATTGTAATGACCGGCATCACGCACAGGGAGGGAAAAGGGAAAGCCCTGCCCAAGGGAGAGGGAAAGGTGGTGACCCCTGACGCACCTTGCAGCTGGCACCTGACTGCCCTGACGTCCCTAGACGGGTTCCTCACCCGTGCGGCGATCACGTGCCTAAACCCTGGCTTTCCCTAAAATGAGCCCTAGATAGTGAACGGGCCGGTGGGATCGCTAGTCCGCACCACTGACACTAAGAGTGAAACACCAGGGAGAGGACAGACAATACAGACAAACACATACACCCAGGTGGGCGACCACAGCAGACCACAAAGGTCCAACAGGGATCCGGAGGGTAACGTTCTGGACCAACAACCAGAGAACGCAGCAACACAGCTCCAGAGGGTCAGTATAGAAGTCCAGGCAGGAAGCTCTATATCTGGCAACCAGAGAAGTGTGAGAGGGGAATATAAGGAGGTTGGGAGTGCTGGACAAGGAACAGCTGAGGAGAAGGAGCTACGGATCCCTGAGTGAGCCAAAAAGGGTTGCAAAGCAAACCCAGAAAGCTACCATAAGGAAACAGCCCTATCTTACATAGAGCGCGCAGCCAACCGCTGCAACTTCCTGACCCCGGGTATAACGGAGTCAGGTGTGGTTCTTGACACCCTCGTGACAGTACCCCCCTCTCTACGAGGGGCCTCCGGACACTCAGGACCAGGTCTCTCAGGATGAGAGGCATGAAAAGCCCGAACTAGCCTGTCGGCGTTTACCTCAGACGCAGGAACCCACATTCTTTCCTCGGTACCGTAACCTCTCCAATGCACCAGATATTGAAGAGAGCGGCGGACCCGATGAGAAATAACAATTTTGGATATCTGAAACTCTAGATTACCATCCACAACAACAGGAGGGGGTGGCAGCTGTGACGGTTCTAGAGGTGGAACATATTTTGTGAGTAACGACTTATGAAAGACGTTATGGATTTTAAAAGTCTGAGGTAGCTCCAGGCGAAAAGCCACGGGGTTGATGATGGCTACAATTTTGTAAGGGCCAATGAACCTAGGACCCAGTTTCCAAGAGGGAACCTTTAATTTAATATTCCTAGTAGACAACCACACATAGTTATTCACTCCTAGGTCCGGACCTGGCGACCGTCTCTTATCAGCCATGCATTTGTATTTACCTCCCATATTTTTCAAGTTAGCTTGCACCTTCTGCCATACCGATGAAAGAGATGACGAAAACCGTTCCTCTTCGGGAACCCCAGAAGAGCCCCCCTCTTTGAAAGTACAGAATTGGGGATGAAAACCATATGCACCAAGAAATTGTGACTTGTCAGTGGATTCCTGACGACGATTATTTATGGCAAACTCAGCTAACGGTAAATATGATGACCACAACTCTTGGTTTTCAGACACAAAACATCTTAGATATGTCTCCAGGTTTTGGTTGGTACGCTCAGTCTGTCCATTCGACTGAGGATGGAAAGCTGAGGAAAAGGACAAGTGTACCCCCAAACGGGAACAAAAAGCTTTCCAAAATTTAGAAATAAACTGGGTACCCCGATCCGAAACAACATCGGAAGGGACCCCATGAAGCTTCACGATTTCACTGATGAATACCTGAGCAAGAGTCTTAGCATTAGGTAGTGCGGGTAACGCAATGAAGTGTAAAATTTTGCTAAACCTGTCCACTACTACAAAAATAACTGTTTTACCCGCAGACAAAGGTAAGTCAGTGATAAAATCCAGTGACAGATGTGTCCATGGTCTATTGGGAATGACGAGTGGTAATAGAGACCCTGCAGGACGTGTATGCAAAACTTTTGCGCGCGCACAGGTAGAACAAGAAGACACAAAATCCAATACATCCTGACGCAACCTTGGCCACCAAAAACGACGAGACAATAGCTCCAAGGTTGCTTTACTACCCGGGTGCCCAGCAAGTGCCCAATTATGATGTTCCTTTAATAATTCGAAACGCAGGTTCAACGGTACAAACAATTTCTCTGAGGGGCAAGAGACCGGGGCGTCCCCCTGGGCCTCTAACACCTTCCCCTCCAGAGCAGAGTGTACCGCAGAAACAACCACTCCTCTTTGAAGAATGGGTACCGGATCACTCACATTACCCCCTCCAGGAAACAGCGCGATAGTGCATCAGCCTTGGTATTCTTTGCCCCAGGACGATAGGTAATAACAAAGTTAAACCTGGTAAAAAATAGCGACCACTTAGCTTGTCTAGTGGTGAGACGCTTAGCTGATTCGAGGTACAGAAGATTTTTGTGGTCCGTAATCACAGTGACGGGGTGGACTGCCCCCTCTAAAAAGTGACGCCATTCTTCAAACGCTAGTTTAATAGCTAATAGTTCCCTATTGCCAATATCGTAGTTCTTTTCTGCTGCAGATAGTTTTTTAGAAAAGAAAGCACAAGGACGCCATTTGCCAGGACACGGACCCTGAGACAGCACCGCCCCCACTCCAACCTCTGACGCATCGACTTCAACAATAAAAGGCTGAGAGACATCAGGTTGGACTAGTACAGGTGCCGAGGTAAAACCTCTCTTTTAGAGAGGAAAAAGCAACTTTAGCGGCGTCAGACCATTTAGAAAAATCAGTCCCCTTCCTAGTCATGTCAGTAAGGGGTTTTACAATAACTGAATAATTTTTAATAAATTTCCTATAGAAATTCGCGAAGCCCAAGAACCATTGCAGTGCTTTGAGGTTCTCAGAAAGATCCAAATCTAAAATTGCCTGGACCTTCCTAGGATCCATACGGAAACCTGAAGCAGATAAAAAATAACCTAGGAATTGTATCTCCTGAACGGCGAAGACACATTTTTCAATTTTAGCATATAATTTATTTGTCCGTAGGACCTGCAGTACTTGTCTGACATGCACCTCATGTGTTCTCACATCAGACGAATAAATTAAAATATCATCTAGGTATATTACCACAAACTTGCCGATTAGATGACTAAAAATGTCATTATAGAAATGTTGAAAGACGGCAGGAGCATTGGTCAGACCGAAAGGCATAACTAGATTTTCATAATGCCCCTCAGGGGTGTTAAAAGCTGTCTTTCACTCATCCCCCTCCTTGACATGAATCAGATTGTAGGCCCCCCTAAGATCAAGTTTGGAGAACCACCTAACACCCGCAATCTGGTTAAACAGGTCAGGAATGAGAGGAAGAGGGTATGGGTCTCGGATGGTTATCCGATTTAATTCGCGAAAATCTAGGCAAGGACGCAGGCCCCCATCTTTCTTTTTAACAAAGAAAAACCCTGCAGCCACGGGTGAAGAAGAGGGTCTGATGTGTCCCTTACCAAGCTCTCGGAGATATAATCTTTCATGGCTTGTCTCTCTGGACCCGAAAGATTATATAACCTGGTCTTGGGTAATTTTGCGCCGGGAATAAGGTTAACCGGGCAATCATAAGGACGGTGAGGTGGTAACTTCTGACAACCCTTTTAAAAAAAAACGTCCTCAAAATCCGAAATAAATGTAGGTAGGGTAGTTATGGAGGCGACTAAGCAATTGCTATTTAAGCAATTTTCTCTGCAATGCTCACTCCACTCCGATATCTCCCTGGCCTGCCAATCCACAACTGGATTGTGCGCTACCAACCAGGGAAGGCCCAGCACTACCGGAGTGGGAAGCTCCTCCAGAACATAACATGAAAGCATCTCGTTATGGTGGTCCCCTACCCGAAGGTGTAAATTATGAACAATGTGGGTGAGGTTTCTCTGAGACAGAGGAGCAGAATCAATAGCAAATATGGGAATAGGTCTCTGTAGCGTACAGAGAGACAAACCCATAGTGCGGGCAAAATGGGCATCTATCAAATTTACCCCTGCTCCACTGTCTAGAAAGAAAGAAATAGTCTCCGTCTTAACACTAAAAACAATAACCGCTGGCAACACAAATTGCGATGTACGTATGGAGCAAACATATACCCCCCGGCTGACATCCTCCACACAGCCTGGGGTTAGTAGTTTTCCGACGGTCTTTTGTTTCTGAGGAAAGAAGGACAGACATTAATGAAATGACCCCTCTCCCCACAAAAAAAACAAACCCCACGCCTACGGCGAGCCTCAGGAGGGCGGACCTGACAAGTAGTTCCTCCTAGCTGCATAGGCTCGTCTAAGTCCGTACAGACTAACTGCTGCTTGGGAGGGGTTACCAATCCGTTTTTTTCAACCTGTCCCTAAGGCGTCTATCTATTCGGATAGAAAGGGACATAACCGCATCAAGGGAAAAGGGGGTCTCATATAATGCAAGCGCATCCTTAACCCTTTCGGATAACCCAGAGCAGAACTGACTCCTGAGAGTCCTGAGCCCACCTACGTAAGTCAGAGCAATACTCCTCTACCGGCCGCTCTCCTTGTAGGAGTCTCCGTAATCTTGATTTAGCCAGTCCGACTCGGTCAGGGTCGTCATATATGAGACCCAAGGCCCCGAAAAACTCATCCACTGACCGAAGAGCCTGGGAATCAGTGGGTAAAGAGAACGTCCAGGACTGCGGGTCCCCCTGCAGCAGGGAAATAACAACCCCCACCCGCTGTTCTTCATTACCAGAGGAGTAAGGGCGCAGTTTAAAATATAATTTACAGGCCTCACGGAATGTCAAAAACTTGTCCCTTCCCCCAGAAAATCTGTCAGGGAGAGGGACCTTGGGTTCTGCAACAACCTGGTTACCAGTAGCAACCGCTGGGCTTGCGGTCAGTTGTAATTGCTGCTGTTGCTGGAGGACCGACGCCTTCAATCCTGCCACCTCCAAAGACAGGCCATGAAATTGTTTGGACAGAGCAGCAGTTGGATCCATACTGGATTCTAAGTAGGTAAAAAAAAAAATATATATATTTTTTTTTAACTACACAAAATAAGGGCCAGATATAATGTAATGACCGGCGTCACGCACAGGGAGGGAAAAGGGAAAGCCCTGCCCAAGGGAGAGGGAAAGGTGGTGACCCCTGACTCACCTTGCAGCTGGCACCTGACTGCCCTGACGTCCTTAGACGGGTTCCTCACCCGTGCGGCGATCACGTGCCTAAACCCTGGCTTTCCCTAAAATGAGCCCTAGATAGGTTCTGGACCAACAACCAGAGAACACAGCAACACAGCTCCAGAGGGTCAGTATAGAAGTCCAGGCAGGAAGCTCTATATCTGGCAACCAGAGAAGCGTGAGAGGGGAATATAAGGAGGTTGGGAGTGCTGGACAAGGAACAGCTGAGGAGAAGGAGCTACGGATCCCTGAGTGAGCCAAAAAGGGTTGCAAAGCAAACCCAGAAAGCTACCATAAGGAAACAGCCCTATCTTACATAGAGCGTGCAGCCAACCGCTGCGACTTCCTGACCCCGGGTATAACGGAGTCAGGCGTGGTTCTTGACACCCTCATGACAGCTATCCTATCAATTTGGGCCAACATTTCTAAAGAATGCTATCAGCACCTTGTTGAATCAATGCCACGTAGAATTAATGCAGTTCTGAAGGCAAAAGGGGGTCCAACACCGTATTAGTATGGTGTTCCTAATAATTCTTTAGGTGAGTGTATATACACACTGATTCAGACACCACTGCAGACAAGATATCATCATGGGTTCATGAATGCAGCAGTCACTTTTAGTCTGTGGTAGTTTCTATCCTAGGAAGGGGCAATAGTCTTTGAGCATTTAAGAGACTGATTGCTTTGGGGTAAAAGTGGTGTGGGCGTTTAGGGCTCTAAGACGCCTACCAGGGGGGAATGAAAAGGCTGTGGCCGGGGTGAGTTGGATCACCGCAGATAATTTTTGCCCTGTTGCTGCAGCGAGCAGTGAAGATGTCATCCAGTGATGGTAACTGATCGCAGGTGGGTAGGGGGGTACTTCCCCTTCCTCTCCAGCGTTTGGGATATGGAGAGCTGAACGCTTGTTGGTGTTGGTGTTGCTGGCAGATCCTCTGTTTGCGGGGTGCCTGGTGGCACTGTCACTCCAGAGGTGGATGAAGAGGCCGCGACTGCAGCAGAAGAGGAAGCAGGAGGAGCCAGAGACCTTTCTTGGTTTTCTGAGGTGTCTACTCCACGGCAGCTCATGCTTTGCACTTAAATGCCTGGTCATGCAGGTTGTGCTCAGGTTGAGAAAATGTATGTCTCGCTTCAGGCTCTGATTGCACAGCGCGCAAACCACTCGTGTCTTGTCGTCAGCACATTGTCTGAAGAACTGCCACGCCAGGGAACTTCTTGGAGCTGGCTTTGGTGTGCTTGGTCCCTTGCTGCGGTGGGCAGTAGGAGGCGTACTGTCTAGAGGACGGCCGCTCCGCTTTTGCACCCTGCTCCCTCTTCTGCTGTGCTGGTGGCTCTGTGCGACCACCGCCTCTTCCTCCGAATTACATAGGTCACTCGCATGACCTTGATTCCATGTGGGGTCGAGGACCTCATCGTCCTCCACATCTTCCACCCAGTCTTCCCCCTGCCTTCCTTGTCGGTTTGCACACTTTCGAAAGCCCCAGCAGTTGGCACCTGTGTTTCATCATCATCCGAGATGTGCTGCGATGGTCCTCCCATGTACTCATCTTGAAAGATACGTTTTTGGGCATTGGTGCACTCAATCTCTTCCACTTCTGGGGCAGGGCTAGGTGGATGTCCCTGGGAAACCCTGCTAACAGAGTCATCAAAAAGCAGAAACGACTGCTGCATGACTTAGGGCTCAGACTGCTTGGCTGATTTGCAAGGGGGTGAGGTGAAAGACTGATGGATATCGGCTGCAGGTGCCAACTGTGGTCTTTCAGCAGGAGATTGGGTGGGAGACAATTTGAAGGAACTGGATCCTCTGTCAGCAACCCAATCTACTATCGCCTGTACTTTTTCAGGCCTCACCATTCGTAGAGCAGCATTAGGCCCGACCAAATACCGCTGTAGCTTTTGTCTCCTACTCGCACCTGAGGAAGAGGTTTCACTTGTGCGTGTAGTTGGCACAGATCGACCATGTCCTCTCCCTGAAACAGGAGCTCCACCAGCAGCACCACGACCTGGGCCACGTCCCTTATTTGACGCTCTCCTCATGGATCTTGCCCTAAATGGGTGTTTAATTAATAGTAGAATAGAACGACAGTATGTAAAGGGTGTATCTCACACGGCCTGAACCAGACTAGGCCTCACTTTTATTTTTTTGCCCAAAATGGCTGTATTTCAAATGCCTAATTCAAACCCCTGAATGTAGAGGTAGTATCTCAGAGGGCCTGAACCTCTGTAGGCCTGCAGTAAATATATCTTTGCACAAAAAGGCTGTATTTCAAATGCCTAATTCAAACCCCTGTATGTAGAGGTAGTATCTCACAGGGCCTGAACCAGTGTAGGCCTGCAGTAAATATATCTTTGCACAAAAAGGCTGTATTTCAAATGGCTGTATTTCAAATGCCTGATTCAAACCCCTGTATGTAGGGGGAGTATCTCACACGGTCTGAACCAGTGTAGGCCTGCAGTAAATATATCTTTGCACAAATTGGCTGTATTTCAAATGGCTGTATTTCAAATGCCTAATTCAAACCCCTGTATGTAGAGGTGGTATCTCAGAGGGCCTGAACCTCTGTAGACCTGAAGTAAATATATCTTTGCTTAAAAAGGATGTATTTCAAATGGCTGTATTTTAAATGCCTGATTTAAACTCCTGTATGTAGGGGGGTATCTCACACGGTCTGAACCAGTGTAGGCCTGAAGTAAATATATATTTGCACAAAATGGCTGTATTTCAAATGCCTAATTCAAACCCCTGTATGTAGAGGTGGTATCTCAGAGGGCCTGAACCTCTGTAGACCTGAACTAAATATATCTTTGCACAAAAAAGCTGTATTTCAAATGGCTGTATTTCAAATGCCTAATTCAAACCCCTGTATGTAGAGGGGGTATCTCACAGGGCCTGAACCAGTGTAGGTAACCCGAACCCAAATGTATTAAGGGTGTATCTCACAATGACATCTGCATCAAAGGCTGCCAACAAAAAATTTTGTGCCCAAATGAGTGTTTGTTTAAAAACTGAATTTTACAGCAGTATATAAGCCTGTAATTTCACACGTGCTGATGCTGCAAGGCCTGAAAATAGTTTTTTTTGTCAAAAGAGTGTGTTTTTCAAACCCCAGAAAATGATGGGTGTATTTGCAGGGTTGTCCCTGTAATTTTTCTCTTCTCCTGTTTGTTTTTTTCTCAATAGAGGACGCAGGGTCGCATGGCGTCCCTGGTCTCTCAGTGGAGCGAGCGCCGGGGTCGAATGGACGTCCCCGGCTACCTCCCCGTCCCCCCAGAAGATAAGTGGAACCGGGCTCGACCTGCAGCTCCGGTGGCCTACCAGATCCAGGGTCACCTACTCCTGCCCTCTATCCAGTGCACTGCCACTCCTTGTGCCAGATGACTGAAGAGGTGACCCCGCTGGTCCGGAACAGAGGGTGAAGACTGCAGGAATCAGATAAGTACATTGGCTCTCCTGCAATCTCCCCCCCCCCCCCGTACTAGCCAAAGGCTGTCCAGGCATTCTGGGAGTTGTAGTTTTGCAACAGCTGGAGGCACACTGGTTGGGAAACACTGCTGTAAGTTATGCCACCTGCCACTATCGGTTACTGTATCTTGTGACTCTTGCCTTACCTCAGGACGGGATCATCCTCCAATCCAGCCCAGTCCCTCCACCGCCCCTTCGGAGCCCGCGGAGCCCTCCTGGGCCTCTGCCATATCTAGGGCGGCCGCGGACTTGGCCCAAGTCTCACGTGCGGCCATGGCCTTTATGGAACGCATGGCTGCCACGGATCCTGTGGTTAGCACCGCTCCACCTCCCGGTGCCCCCCACAGAGGACGCTCGACCGTTAAGAGGCAGCGTACGCAGCAGCATCCCTCCTCGGATGACTCTGCTTCCCCCCCTCGCCTGGAAGCGTTTTCATCCTCTCCCCCTCGCAGGGACTACAGGTCTGAGGGGGAAAGGTCCGGCTCGGACAAGGACACGGAGCCAGAACCCTCGCCTAAGCTCTCCACCATGGTGGCAGACTTGATCACGGCGGTCCGTGACACCTTTGACATCCAGGGGGAACCTCCTTCTACTAGTAGCCAAGAATTTCCCTTTTTCCACTCCAGAAAACCTAACGCAGTCACATTCCCCATTCATGGCGAATTCGCCAAGGTCCTTTCAAAGGCTTGGGAGTGCCCTAATCACAGTTTTTCTGCCACAAGGCGCATGGATACTCTTTATCCTATCCCGGCAGATAATGTGCAGCAGTGGTCTTCTCCTCCTAAGGACGACCCGCCAGTGGCCAGATTGGCTAAGAATACGGCAATACCTGTCCTGGACGGGTCCTCCCTACAGGACTCCGTTGACAGGCGTTTGGACTCTCTTTCCAAAGCCATCTTCACTCTGGCGGGCACAGGTCTGCGGCCCGCGTTCTCCTCGGCCTGGGTAGCCAGGGCGCTTTCGGTGTGGTTGCAACGCCATCATCAGGACCTCGCGGAGCAGGATGCATCTTCGGACACCCTGAACTTCGTCCTCCAGATGTCCCAGGCGACAACATTCCTCTGTGAGGCCTCATTGGACGTCAGCACTCTCTTTGTGTGGATTTCGGCCCTCTCGGTCACGCAGCGCAGGGAGGTCTGGTTGAATGTCTGCGACGCCGACGCTTCCTCCAAGCGCTCCCTCACTAACCTCCCCTTTGCGGGCTCCAGGCTCTTTGGTGCTAAGCTGGATGAGATTATCTCTGACGCTACGGGGGGCAAGAGTACACACCTGCCCCAGTCTAGATCCAAGCGCGCTTTCAGAGCCCGCCCCTCTGGCTCTAGAAACCAGTCCTTTCGGCGCTTCTCCATCTCCAGGTCTGCAACAGCCCCCTCCTCCGGCGGCTCTCAAGACTCCCGCAAGAAGCCTTCCTTTAAGCCTCAATCGTCCTGGCGCCCTCGGGCACAATTCCAGGGGCCTGGGACCTGGAAATTGTAACTTCCGGTTACAAGATAGAATTAGTTTCCAGACCTCCGGAACATTTCTTTCCTTCTCGTGTTCCGGGGGATCCAGCCTGAGCCTCGGCCCTTTTACAAGCAGTTTCTTCTCTTCTGGTCCAGGGAGTAGTTGTCCCAGTTCCTCTGGAAGAACAGGGGCAGGTTTCTACTCAAATGTCTTAGTAGGGCCAAAGAAGGAGGGATCAGTGCGTCTGGTCCTAGACCTGAAGCTATTAAACAAGTCCCTGCGGGTGCGGAGGTTCCGGATGGAATCCATCCGCTCCGTTGTTGCTTCTCTTCTTCCAGGGGAGTTCCTCGCGTCGGTGGACATCCAGGACGCCTATCTGCATGTCCCTTTTGCAGAATCTCACCACAGATTCCTGCGCTTCGCCATTGGCGACCGTCATTATCAGTTTGTCGCCCTTCCCTTTGGGCTGGCGACAGCCCCGCGGGTATTCACAAAAATCATGGCGCTTCTCAGTACCAGGGGCATATCTCTGCTGCCCTACCTGGACGACATACTGATATAAAGGCTCCATCTCGTCTCCAGGCCGAAGACAGCGTCAGGATCACTGTTCAGACTTTGCAACAGTTCGGCTGGCTAATCAACTTCCCGAAGTCCTCTCTCCAACCTTCCCAGAGGGTGACCTTCCTGGGAATGATTATGGACACTACTGCAGCCCGGGTATTCCTCCCGGATTGCAAGTTCTCACGGATTCGGGAAACGGTGTCTCGCCTTCTGCACTCCCCGTGTCTCTCCATCCGGGAGTGCATGCAGGTTCTGGGGCTTCTGGTGGCCTCCTTCGAGGCAGTCCCCTTTGCCCAGTTTCACACGCGTCCTCTGCAGCAGGCGATCCTGTCCTTCTGGGACAGGACATCGAGGGGTCTGGACTCTCGGATCCGCCTTCCTCCTCAGGTTTGCATGGATCTTCCGTGGTGGCTGTCCCCTCAGAATCTGACTTCGGGAAAATCCTTCCTCCCAAACTCCTGGACAGTCGTCACCACCGATGCCAGTCTCCTGGGTTGAAGCGGCGTTCTCTGGGCTCGGACGGTTCAGGGGGTGTGGTCAGAGGTGGAAGCCCGCCTTCCGATCAGCATACTGGAGCTCAGAGCAATTTTCCTCTCTCTGTCTCATTAGACCCCCCTCCTAGAGGGTCTCCCGGTAAGGATCCAGTCGGACAATGCCACAGCCGTGGCCTACATCAATCATCAGGGCAGAACCTGCAGCCGGCCGGTGATGCAGGAGGTGAAGAGGATCCTCCAGTAGGCGGAGGCTCACGTTCCAATATTGTCTGCAGTGTACATCCCAGGGGTCGAAAACTGGACGGCAGACTTTCTCAGCCGCAACAGGGTGGATCCGGGAGAGTGGTCTCTGCATCCGGACGTATTAGAGGACATCTGTCGCCGTTGGGGCCGCCCAGACGTTGACTTGATGGCGTCCAGGCTCAACAACAAGGTTCCCACTTTCCTGGCCCGAGCTCGGGATCCGGAGGCGTACGGGGTGGACGCTCTGGTGTCTCCGTGGCAGCACTTCGCGCTCCTCTATGTCTTCCCACCACTGCCTCTACTCCCAAAGGTTCTTCGCAGAGTCGCGGCAGAAGGAATCCCGACCGTCCTCATCGCCCTCGATTGGTCTTGCCGCGCCTGGTTCTCGGAAGTCACTCGGATGCTGGCGGACGTTCCGTGGCCTCTTCCTCTCAGGGAGGACCTGCTGTCTCAAGGACCTCTCTTCCGCCAGAATTTACAGCCGCTTTGTTTAACGTCGTGGCTGTTGAGACCACCATCTTGAAGAAGAGGGGCTTCTCGGACTCTGTCGTGAAGACCATGATCAAAGCCAGGAAATCAGCTTCCTCCCGGTTATACTATCGTACCTGGAAGGCCTTTCTTGTCTTTTGCGAGAAGATAGGTGCTTTTCCCCTTCATTTCTCCGTTCCGGTGGTCCTCTCCTTTCTCCAGTCGGGTCTTGAGATGGGAATGTCCCTGAGCTCTCTGAAGGGTCAGGTCTCCACTCTGGCCATTTTCTTTCAGTGCTCCCTGGCTCTGTTGGGTCCGGTGAGGACCTTCCTGCAGGGGGTGGCGCATTCGGTCCCTCCGTATGTCCCTCCTCTGCTCCCCTGGGATCTGAACCTGGTTCTGTCTTCTCTCCAGGCGGCTCCTTTTGAGCCTCTGAGGGACATTTCCCTGAGTCTTCTCACTTGGAAGGTGGCCTTTTTGGTGGCCATCACCTCTATCAGGAGGGTATTGGAGCTGGCCGCCCTTTCCTCTAAGGCAGTGTTTCCCAACCAGTGTGCCTCCAGCTGTTGCAAAACTACAACTCCCAGGATGCCCGCACAGCCAAAGGCTGTCCGGGCATGCTGGGAGTTGTAGTTTTGCAACAGCTGGAGGCACACTGGTTGGGAAACACTGCTCTAAGGAGCCCTTTTTGGTCTTCCACAGGGATAAGGTGGTACTGCGCCCAGTCCCTTCTTTTTTGCCCAAGGTGGTCTCCTCCTTTCACCTTAATGAGGACATAGTTCTGCCATCTTTTTGCCCCGCTCCGGCGAACCCCAAGGAGCACGCTCTCCATTCTCTGGATGTTGTCCGTGCTTTGCGGGTGTACCTGTCGGTTACTGCCCCATTTCTCCGCTCAGACCCCCTTTTTGTGGTTCCCGAGGGGCCTCGTAAGGGTCTGGCGGCCTCCAAGGTCACTGTGGCTCGGTGGATTCGGTCGACTATTGCCATGGCCTATCCATCCCGGGGTAGGGTTCCCCCAGAGGGGGGGGCCTCCTGGGCTAGGCGCAATCGAGCCTCTACATCACAACTTTGTAAGGCGGCCACCTGTTCATCCTTACATACCTTTACAAAGTTCTACCAGCTGCACTAGATGCACTAGGCTGATGCTGCCCTAGGGCGCAAGGTATTGCAGGCTGTGGTTCCTATTTAACTGTTGGACGTTTTCCCGCTGGTGGTGCTGGTCTTCCCACCCCATGGACTACTCTAGGACGTCCCATGGTCTGTGTCCCACAATGCAATGGGCAAGAAAAGGAGATTTTTTGTGAAACTCACCTGTAAAAAAAAATTCTCGTCTTTTCCATTGGGGGACACAGCTACCACCCATTCTTGTCCTTTGCAGGAGGGGTTGGTTCTATTCTATTGGGACCTTATGGTTAACGGCCCGATGTTCCTCAGTTAGGTTTTTCTTTGTTACTATTTGGTTTTTGGTCTCCTTCTCCTACTGCTTTTGCACGCACTGAGGTCCTCCTGTTGGAGCATGGGGGTAAAGCCAGTGGAGGAGGAGCTGTTATTTCTTATTTGCATAGTGTCTCCTCCTAGTAATGGCCTAAGCTATACCCATGGTCTGTGTCCCCCAATGGAAAAAACGAGAAAAAGATTTTACAGGTGAGTTTCACAAAAAGTCTCCTTTTTTTGCTAACAGAATATGAAAGCTGTATATATTAAACTTGAATTTAACACTTGCAGATCTGGAAAATACTGTTTTTGGGGAAAAAAATTGTGTGTTTTTAAAACCCCATAAAATGATGGGTGTATTTCTACCTTAAATTGCACACTGACTAATCCAGATGTTGTAGTTTGCCCCCAAAAAATGGTGATTTGCAATGTCCCAAAAGCTCAGATGCAGTGCTGGTGCACTGAGCATGCATAAAATGGCCGCCGCCACCCGCCTAATTAACGTAATTCTAAAAGTTAGTATTTTTTGGTCAAGGAGCTCAGGGCAGGGTAAAACGATAGTGCCCTGCACCACAACAACTATTTGTCTGTAGATCGCTGAGTTGCATTCTCTCCTATTCTCTCCCTGAAATCACAAGTCCAGCAGCATCCTCTCCCTACACTTGTAACAGCAGAGTGACGTGCAGCGCTATGTGACTCAAGCTTATATAGAGCCTGGGTCACATGCTGCTCTGGCCAATCACAGCCATGCCATTAGTAGACATGGCTGTGATGGCCTCTTGGGGCAAGTAATATGATGCTTGTTGATTGGCTGCTGTGCAGCCTTTCAAAAAGCGCCGAACACCGAACCCAAACTTTTACGGAAATGTTCGGGTCCGTGGTCCAAAAATACTAAGGTTCGGTACGAACCCAAAATCTACAGTTCGGGTTCGCTCAACCCTAATTATGAGGTCACTGAATAACAATTTTACTGTAGCCCACTTTTATATCACACCAGTTGAAATTATTTGTTCCAATGTCGTTTGTCACTATCTGTGGCTGAGCTAACGCAGCTAAACCGCAAACAATTGCTGCACTACCCAACTGCACTATATAGAAAGTATATAATTGGTATATAACACCCCTGCTTCAATCAGTTTTTTTGAGGGTCAACTGGCATTTCACACCAGTAGAAAGTATTTGTTCCAATGTCGTTTGTCACTATCTGTAGCTGAGCGAACGCAGAAAAACCGCAAACCAATGCTGCACTACCCAACTTCACTGTATAGAAAGTATATTATTGGTATATAACACCCCTGCTTCAATCAGTTTTTTGGGGGGGCAACTGGTATATCACACCAGTAGAAATTATTTGTTCCAATAGCGTTTGGTACTCTGTATCTGCAGTATCGCAGCAGAACCTCACACAACTGCTGCACAATACAAATCCACTATAATATACTATGTTAGAAAGTATTGTATAAGTATATTACACCCCTCAGTAAGTCACACCTATTCATAGCACACCTATACTAGTCCTTAAAAGGACTTTTGTGGCCCTATTAGCTAGTGTTTGGTGTCCCTAATAGTCTGTCCCTGCTCCACACAGCAACCTCTTCCTACACTGGCAAAAAAACTGAATGTGAAATGGCGGTCAGATCAGGTTTATTTATAAGGTAGGGGGTATGTCCATGTGCTGAAATGTCTCAATTGGCTGTCCTGTAACACCTGATGGATGTGTCATGGGTCAAAGTTCTTCACAATGTAAAAGAATATGGCACTGGCGGACATTGCCATATGTTCGTCCGTTCGGCGAACCGCGAACGAGCAATGTTTGCCGCAAAACGACCGCCGGGCGAACCGCAAGGCCATCTCTATTCTTGTTATTGGGGTGCAAATGCTATGTTGAAAATCCTTTAGTGGCTTATATCTGTGGAAAAAGATAAATATATATGCATTTCACTTCTGTAGTTATATCTGCTGAAAGCGTTCAGTGTCCAATTTCAGTACAAATAGGAAAAAAATATACACACTTTACTGTTGCATTTAGTTGTGAAAGAGTTTAGTGGCCTATTTCAGTACAACAAGGAAAAATATATACGCATTTCACTTCTGCAGTTATGTGTGGTTGTTAAAGGAGATTAATTATTGGTATTTATGTACATCTCAATAATTAATATTCATAAATAGGCGTGGGTCGTCTAGTGATGACTCCGCCTATTTATGCCTAAATAAACAACAAATCACTACTGATTGTCTTACTCTACACTGAACTACCTGCGGCTATTGCTGCAGCGCCTTACTACTACAAAAGACTACACACTGTGCTTAAATAAAAGGTATTTATTAACACACTATATGTCACAGTATAATATATTTTTTCTTATAACTACACTCACCTAAAGAATTATTAGGAACACCATACCAATACGGTGTTGGGCCCCCTTTTGCCTTCAGAACTGCCTTAATTCTACGTGGCATTGATTCAACAAGGTGCTGATAGCATTCTTTAGAAATGTTGGCCCATATTGATAGGATAGCATCTTGCAGTTGATGGAGATTTGAGGGATGCACATCCAGGATGCTCTATTGGGTTGAGATCTGGTAAATGTGGTGGCCATTTTAGTACAGTGAACTCATTGTCATGTTCAAGAAACCAATTTGAAATGATTCGAGCTTTGTGACATGGTGCGTTATCCTGCTGGAAGTAGCCATCAGAGCATGGATACATGTTCTCATTCTGTTTACGCCAAATTCGGACTCTACCATTTGAATGTCTCAACAGAAATCGAGACTCATCAGACCAGGCAACATTTTTCCAGTCTTTAACAGTCCAATTTTGGTGAGCTTGTGCAAATTGTATCCTCTTTTTCCTATTTGTAGTGGAGATGAGTAGTACCCGGTGGGGTTTTCTGCTGTTGTAGCCCATCCGCCTCAAGGTTGTGCGTGTTGTGGCTACACAAATGCTTTGCTGCATACCTCGGTTGTAACGAGTGGTTATTTCAGTCAACGTTGCTCTTCTCTCAGCTTGAATCAGTCGGCCCATTCTCCTCTGACCTCTAGCATCCACAAGGCATTTTTGCCCACAGGACTGCCGCATACTGAATGTTTTTCCCTTTTCACACCATTCTTTGTAAACCCTAGAAATGGTTGTGCGTGAAAATCCCAGTAACTGAGCAGATTGTGAAATACTCAGACTGGCCCGTCTGGCACCAACAACCATGCCACACTCAAAATTGCTTAAATCACCTTTCTTTCCCATTCTGACATTCAGTTTGGAGTTCAGGAGATTGTCTTGACCAGGACCACATCCCTAAACGCATTGAAGCAACTGCCATGTGATTGGTTGACTAGATAATTGCATTAATGAGAAATAGAACAGGTGTTCCTAATAATTCTTTCGGTGAGTGTATATAGTGAGGAACAGAAGTACAGTATTTGAATACCCTGCGATTTTGCAAGTTCTCCCACTTAAAAATCATGAATGGGTCTGAAATTCCCATTGTTGGTGCATTCCCATTGTTGGTGCATTCCCATAAAATTCAGGAAATCACATTGTATGATTGTTTAAGAATTTATTTGTCTTGCACTGCTAAACATAAGTATTTGAACACCTGAGAAACAGCAAGAATTCTGGCTCTCAAAGACCTATTACTACGCCTTTAAAAAGTCCACCTCTACTCCACTAATTAATCTAACTTAGTAGCACCTGTCTGAGCTCTTTAAAGACACCTATCCACCCCACAGTCAGTCAGACACCAACTACTACCATGGGCAAGACCAAAGAGCTGTCAAAAGACACCAAAGACAAAATTGTGGACCTCCACAAGATTGGAAAGGGCTACGGGGCAATTGCCAAGCAGCTTGCTGAAAATTGATCAACTGTTGGAGCAATTGTTAGAAAATGGAAGAGGCTAAAGACGACTGTCAGTCTCCCCCGGACTGAGGCTCCAAGCAAGATCTCACCTCGTGGGGTATCACTGATGATAAGAAAGGTGAAGAATCAGCCCAGAACTACAAGGGAGGAGCTGGACAATGACATCAAGAGACCTGGAGCCACAGTTTCAAAGGTCACTGTCGGTAGAACACTACACCGTCATGGTTTCAAATCATGCATTGCACGGTAGGTTCCCCTGCTCAAGTCATCACATGTCCAGGCCCGTCTGAAGTTTGCCAATGACCATCTGGATGATCCAGAGGAAGCATGGGAGAAAGTCATGTGGTCAGATGAGACCAAAGTAGAACTTTTTGGTCTAAACTTCACTCGTGTTTGGAGGAAAATGAAGGATGAGTTGCACCCCAAGAACATCAACCCTACTGTGAAGCATGGGGGTTGTAACATCATGCTTTGGGGGTGCTTTTCTGCAAAGGGGACAGGACGACTGCACTGTATTAAGGAGAGGATGAATGGGGCCATTTATTGTGAGATTTTGAGCAACAACCTCCTTCCCTCAGTCAGAGCATTGAAGATGGGTCGTGCTTGGGTCGTCCAACATGACAACGACCCGAAGCACACAGCCAGGATAACCAAAGAGTGGTTCCGTAAGAAGCATATCAAGGTTCTGGAGTTGCCTAGCCAGTCTCCAGACCTAAATCCAATAGAACATCTTTGGAGGGAGCTGAAACTCTGTGTTGCTCAGTGACAGCCCCAAAACCTGACAGATCTAGAGGAGATCTGTGTGGAGGAGTGGGCCAAAATCCCTGTTGCAGTGTGTGCAAACCTGGTCAAGAACTACAGGAAACGTTTTTTTATTCTGTCTCTCGGAGTGGGAGTGCACCTACAATGTGAATTTCAAACCCTTGCATGATTTCTAAGTGGGAGAACTTGCAAAATTGCAGGGTGTTCAAATGCTTCTGTTCTTTACTGTATTTATTTTTGTTCCTTTATACTTCCATATTTACTCATCGAAAATATTAATTGTAATTACAACATTTCCTTACTGTACAATATACGTATTTTATAATTTCACTCTTGTGTCTCATTTATTACACCCAACTTAAAGAATCAGACCCAGTAAGAGGGTACAATATATATAATATATATTTCGATACATAATATTTTTTTACAATATGAAGCACAGAGATTATTACTACCAAGAGTCAAAACTATAGGTCTATAATTACCTGTGAAGGACCTTGATCTTTTTTTGAATATGGGCACCACATTTGCCTTGAGCCAATCACTTGGCACTGTACCAGTACCTAGAGAATCTTTAAAAATTATAAACAGGGGCATAACAATTACTGAACTGAGCTCTTTAAGCACTCTTGAGTGTAATCCATCTGGACCCGGAGCCTTGTTCACATCTACAGTTAGCCAAGTGAGTATATAATTGGATGCACTAAAAGCCCCAGCACCACAGATATCAACTCCTTTCTCTTCTATTGTATATACAGTGCTAAAAAAAAAAACAATTAGTAACTCAGCCTTTTCCTTATCTTCAGTGGCTACCCTACCCCCCTTTCTTTCAAAATTATTTTTTATTGATTTGCTTATATCAAAAGTGGTCTTGTGTGAAATGAATACAATGACATAAAGCAAAAACACTGTCATAACAAAATTAGGTTAACAATTAAGCATGACAGTAGAGGTAGTAAGAAAAACCTTTATTATTGTACAGTCATGGCCAAAAGTTTTGAGAATGACACAAATATTAGTTTTCCCAAAGTTTGCTGCTAAACTGCTTTTAGATCTTTGTTTCAGTTGTTTCTGTGATGTAGTGAAATATAATTACACGCACTTCATACGTTTCAAAGGCTTTTATCGACAATTACATGACATTTATGCAAAGAGTCAGTATTTGCAGTGTTGGCCCTTCTTTTTCAGGACCTCTGCAATTCGACTGGGCATGCTCTCAATCAACTTCTGGGCCAATTCCTGACTGATAGCAACCCATTCTTTCATAATCACTTCTTGGAGTTTGTTAGAATTAGTGGGGTTTTGTTTGTCCACCCGCCTCTTGAGGATTGACCACAAGTTCTCAATGGGATTAAGATCTGGGGAGTTTCCAGGCCATGGACCCAAAATGTCAATGTTTTGGTCCCCGAGCCACTTAGTTATCACTTTTGCCTTATGGCACGGTGCTCCATCGTGCTGGAAAATGCATTGTTCTTCACCAAACTGTTGTTGGATTGTTGGAAGAAGTTGCTGTTGGAGGGTGTTTTGGTACCATTCTTTATTCATGGCTGTGCTTTTGAGCAAAATTGTGAGTGAGCCCACTCCCTTGGATGAGAAGCAACCCCACACATAAATGGTCTCATGATGCTTTACTGTTGGCATGACACAGGACTGATGGTAGCGCTCACCTTTTCTTCTTCAAACAAGCCTTTTTCCAGATGCCCCAAACAATTGGAAAGAGGCTTCATTGGAGAATATGACTTTGCCCCAGTCCTCAGCAGTCCATTCACCATACTTTCTGCAGAAGATCAATCTGTCCCTGATGTTTTTTTTGGAGAGAAGTGGCTTCTTTGCTGCCCTTCTTGACACCAGGCCATCTTCCAAAAGTCTTCGCCTCACTGTGCGTGCAGATGCACTCACACCTGCCTGCTGCCATTCCTGAGCAAGCTCTGCACTGGTGGCACTCCGATCCCGCAGCTGAATCCTCTTTAGGAGACGATCCTGGCGCTTGCTGGACTTTCTTGGACGCCCTGAAGCCTTCTTAACAAGAATTGAACCTCTTTCCTTGAAGTTCTTGATGATCCTATAAATTGTTTATTGAGGTGCAATCTTAGTAGCCACAATATCCTTGCCTGTGAAGCCATTTTTATGCAACGCAATGATGGCTGCACGCGTTTCTTTGCAGGTCACCATGGTTAACAATGGAAGAACAATGATTTCAAGCATCACCCTCCTTTTAACATGTAAAGTCTGCCATTTTAATCCAATCAGCCTGACATAATGATCTCCAGCCTTGTGCTCGTCAACATTCTCACCTGAGTTAACAAGACGATTACTGAAATGATCTCAGCAGGTCCTTTAATGACAGCAATAAATTGCAGTGGAAAGGTTTTTTTGGGATTAAGTTAATTTTCATGGCAAAGAAGGACTATGCAATTCATCTGATCACTCTTCATAAGATTCTGGAGTATATGCAAAGTGCTATTATAAAAACTTAAGCAGCAACTTTTCCAATTTCCAATATTTATGTAATTCTCAAAACTTTTGGCCACGACTGTACATTATCTCATCGTACATTACATCATTGTTTTACAGCTTAAAAAGTATATTGAGTCAGTATAAACAAGCTGATTCTGCAGAATTGAGTAAATCCTCAATTTATCTAGACCATATTCAAAGATAGCTTGCATTAGAGATTAGGGTTGGAAGGGAGGGAGAAGAAGGAACAAATAGGGTGGGAGGGAAAGGGAGGAGAAGCCCGGGGAAAGGAGGGGGGGTGGAGAGGAGGGAAGGGAAGGGGATATGGGTAGGTGGATATTAACAAGTATTACTCTAGACAATCCAAATAGTGAAAATTCAATACATTGACTGAATCCGAGCGACCAATAACAGCACTTGGAATTTGAGACTCAGAGGCTCCATGATGGCGAAATCC
Source organism: Bufo bufo (assembly GCF_905171765.1). Lineage (NCBI taxonomy): Eukaryota > Metazoa > Chordata > Amphibia > Anura > Bufonidae > Bufo > Bufo bufo. Next base: position 350,340,617 of record NC_053389.1, read on the forward strand.
CATCTTCTATTATTCCCGCTATTACCAGAGGGTAGGAGAAGGAGTTAGATTCAATACTATGGAGTGAATACATAATTGGAGATTCCCTAGTTATGCCCTTGTTTTCCATAGCTTCCTGATCTTTTCAAACTTATTGTGATTCCTAAGTTCCCAATGGGAGAGTTCCTCCAACCTGGCTATGTCATTTACTTTGGCAAACCAATGAGATCTAGATGGTTCATCCCCGGACTTCCGTTTTGTAGCAATGAGTAGTTTACCCAATGCTAGTAGTATTCTTATCAAGCTTTTTTCTAAGTTGGAGAGGGTTGGAGGCAAGAGGGAGAGTAAGGCTATTTCTGGAAGGCGGGGGAGTTTGCCAACTGACAGTTTAAGAATCTTCCTGATCTGAAGGAAGATATCGTCCCCAAAAACCTGTTAATTTAGGACAAGACCACCATATGAGGAGGAAATCTCCCACATGTGTGAGGCATCTCCAACATTTATTGGAGGTAAGGGTGTATATTTTGCTCAGTTTGTGTGGGGTCATGTACCATCTAGTAAGGAGTTTATAAGCATTTTCTTCTATAGTGACACATCTAGATATCTGTTTGGGGTGGTCAGCAGAAAGCGTTTATCAGTATCAGAAAAAGTCAGTTTTAGGTCATTTTCCCTTTCTCTAATATAATATAAAGAGTTGGGTTTGTCAATTGAACTGAGAAGTCTTGTGACATTGGCGATCATTTTTGTGGGATGTTTTGTCTGAGTTAAGAGTTTTTCGTACCAGGAGAGGTCAGTTGTGGACCTTAGATGGACGAGAAAAGTCTTAACTTGTGCTCTCAACTATTCGTATTGCATTATATGCAATTCAGGTACAGATAGCCTGGAAGATATGTCTGTTTTACTTAAAAACACCCCATTATCATCTTATAGTTCTTCCAATCTCATGTTACATTTAGCTAATTGACGGGGTAGTGTTTGTGATAGTTCCCTGTCTCTGTGTAAGCAATCTGATACTAATGTCAAGGGGGAAGGGTATTCTATACAGTACTGTCTGATCTTGTTATTACGTAAAGTTTGTGAAGTACCTGTGAGTAAGGAGTGATCTCTGGGAATATGTAAGTCTTTTGGGTCAGAAAAGACCAGAGATCTCAGAGGCATGTTTACTAACTTCTCTTCCAGCAGAATCCATTGCTTATGTGAGGGTCTCCTTACCCAGTCCAGAACTCTGCCTAAATGAATAGCATTATATGTCCTCTGTATGGAAGGTAATGCGATTCTGCCTTTATCCGGAGGCAATTGTAAAATCTTAAATGCCACCCTAGGTTTAATATTTCCCCATATATATCTAGAGCTTATCTTCTGGAATTGGTCAAAAAACTCCCGGGGTAGTTTAATGGGCAATGTCTGTAGGAGGTAGGTGAACTTCGGAATCACTAATGAGTTGAATATATTTCTCCTGCCCCACCAAGAAATAAAGGTGGGTAACCAGGATTTTAATAGATCGGGGATGCTCTTAAATAGAGGCTGGTAGTTTGCGTTATATAATCTATCTAAATTAGGGGTGACATAGATCCCCAACAATGTAATGTATTATTTCGTCCAAAAGAATGGGGCAGTGGCTTGTAATTTACTAATAACTGTAGTGTGTACATTGATACCTATAGCTTGAGATTTCGTTGGATTTATTTTATAGTTGGAAATAAAACTGAAAGAATCAAAGGCTCGTATCAGGACTGGGAAAGCTCATGTTGGGTTCGAGATCATCATAAGAAGATCATCTGCGTAAGCAGCTTGTTTTATCTCAATTTCCTTACAGTTTAAACCAAGTATATCTGGTGATTGGCGTATATGTTGGAGTAGTGGTTCAAGTGACAATATGAAGAGGATCGGTGACAGGAAATAACCCTGTATAGTGCCGTTTTTTATGTGAACCGTCAGTGACAACATGTCATTTACTTTTATTTGGGCACTAGGCGAGTCATACATAGCGAATATGGCATCTATGAAGATTGTGTGGAATCCGAACCTAGACAGGGTGCTCCGTAGGAAGGACCAGGACACCCTGTCGAAGGCTTTCTCTGCATCTGTACTTAACAGGACAAGTGAGGACCTTATTTTCTTGGTAAGAGAGATGGCATTAAAAACTTTATATGTATTGTCCCTTCCTTCTCTAGTGGGGACAAAACCACATTGGTCGGAATGTATAAGTGACTGTAGAAGTAGTTTTATAATTGAGGCCAATATTTTTGCAAAGACCTTCACATCAAGGTTCAACAATGAGATGGGGCGATAGTTAGAGCATAGAGTAGGGTCTTTGTTAGGTTTGTGTATCAGTGAGATATGTGCTGATAACGTCTGGGGTAGGAATGGTGAGCCTCTCATAGCGTAGTTATAAGAATTTAGCAAGTATAGGACCAAAAGTTCAGAGAAAGTATTATAATATAATAAAGGGAGGCCATCTAGGCCAGGTGCTTTTCCTTTGGCCATGTTCTTCAGGGTTGTCGTTAATTCAGTTTTTGTGATAGGGCTGCACAGAGATAAAGCCTGGTCATCTGAGAGAGAAGGGAGTTTGAGCTTATCCAAAAAGGAAGCCGTGAGTTCTTTATTTTTCTTTTTTATAGCTTCTGTGTCAGAAGTATCGATATTATAAAGGTCAGTGTAATAGGCGTGAAACGCCTTAGCAATACCGACATCATCTGAGGTGACAGAGTTATCATGTTGCTTAATGGCCATAATTCTACATCTCCGTTTTCTCTGTTTCAACATGGCCAACATAAATTTTGTTGGTTTATTGCCATGGGCAAAGAATTTCTGTCTTAAGGAGAGATAGAATTTGGCCGATTGAGTATTAAGTAGGTCTCTCAGTTCTTCTCTCAGTTTGATCAGCTCATCTAGATGTTTCGCGGACAGGGATTGTTTGTGTGCAGATTCTATTTTCTGAATTTCACTGTGTAGTGAGGCCAGTTTTTCCTTTTTGACCTTGTTTAAGTGGGAAGCTATAGATATGAAAACCCCTCTGATAACCGATTTATGGGATTCCCACAGAGTATGTGGAGAGATGTCTTCAACATTATTTAGTAAGAAGTACTCTTTCAAGCTAGCCCCTATGCGTTTTATGGTTGTTGGTTTGTCAAGAACTGTCTCATTCAGCCTCCAATGAAAAACTTTGGGTCGGCTGTCTGGGACTTTGAAGGACATGAAAACCGGGAAATGGTCAGAGTGAATCATAGAGCCGATGTGTACCCCTGTACATAGGTGCATGAGTGCAGCTGGAAAGAGGATAAAATCAATTCTATGGTAAGAATTGTGTGGTGCTGAGTAATATGTGAAATCTCTCGTATTGGGATAAAAGGTACGCCAGACATCTACTAGGGATTGCTTGTGAAATAGTTTGTTGATAGTGGCTAAGGATTTAAAAGGGACTGAAGTTTTCCCAGTGGAACATTCAAGAGGGGGCTGTAATGAGATGTTGAAATCTCCTGCTATTATGACCAATCCCTCCCTAAATAGCTCCAGTTCTCTCATTACTGTTTTGTACCATTGTTTATGTGAAGAATTAGGGGCGTAAGGTTGGCTTGAATATAGAGTTGGGAATCAATATGTCCCTTAATAAAAACATATCTACCCCCAGGGTCAATTTTTGTCCCTACCAAAGAAAAGTTTGTATGTTTATGAATGCCCACACTGGTGCCCAGTTTGTTAGCAAAAACAGAGGTGCTGTGAAACCACAAATTGTAAGGGGAGTGCATAAGATCCAGTGTTTTTTGGTGTTTAAAGTGTGTTTCTTGAAGAAACACTATTTGTATTGTTTCCTTGTGGAAATTTCTTAAGATTTGACTTCTTTTAATCAGGGATTTTAGGCCTCGGACATTATATGTCACTACTTGTAGGTTAGCCATGGAATGTGGGAGGCTTGATGTATGCAAGAGCGAATCTTACCCCATTGTCTGAGTGGTGGATGCAGAATATGAATCACTTCACCTGTACGGATGCCTCCGAGTCTAAATTGGAATAGAATGTCTAAGAGGAACGGAAGAACAAAAAACATTAACTGGCAATGTTCAACAATATGAACCAAACACTGAACAATATGAGAAAGTATCCTGAAGAGGAGGTAGATGTATGGGAGACCTTTTGTCTCCGGGAGAGAACAAAACTGGTCTATGCACCAGAATATAATACTCCGATGCAAGTGGAGGAAAGATGGGTAGAACATATAATGGGTAGACAGGGATAAATAGGTATGTGAGGAGAGAAAAATATTAAGTATTAAAGTATAGGTATATTGAGCTGAAAGCAGGAAGAGGTAAATTTCTAGAAGGGAGAGACAGAAGATAAATTGGACCTTACTATTTCCGACTGCATTAGACCCCCTCAACCATGTCACATCTGAAATTCAGATTATATAACCTCTATAGAGGTTCTATTGTTGACCTAGTATAGATCAAAAGGAGGCCACTACCGTCGGAAAGTGCATACCGTCAATTAAAATAACAGTAAGGTATTGAAATGGAATATATTATCCAATCAAAAGAGAAGAGCTAGAATCTTCAACCGTCTCCCTCCGAGATGATGCGGCGGGGTGTCAGTTTGCCTTGCTTCTTCCTCTGTTTCAATGATTTCCCTGTGCCGACCAGTTCCCATGGAGTCGGAGGCGTGATTTCTGGTGGAATGCAGATGTCAGTAGTCATTGACCAATCAGGATCATCTAAATTATCAGCTTCTTGAAGATCTCCATGCATTTTCATGACCAGCCTTTGTTCTTTCCATTGTATCAATATTCCAAAGGGAAAATGCCATCTAAAAGCAATATGTTTGTGTCTTAGGTGGTCAGTAAAGGGTTTCAGCATGCGTCTTATTTGTAGCGTGGCGGGGGCCAGATCCTGGAACAGCATTATTTTCGCACCTTGATATTCCAGACTATCACATTCTCTAGCTTTTTTCATCACTAGTTCTTTCTGAGAGTAGTTCAGGAACCTGCAGATAATGTCCCTGGGTGGGTCAGTTGGTTTTGGTTTAGGTCTTAAAGCACGGTGAGCTCTTTCAAGTATTATTGGGGTGTCCTGTTCTTCGCCTATCAAGGAGGAACATATTTCTAGAACAGCTTTGGTAACAGCCTCATTGGCTACAGACTCAGGGACACCTCTGAAGCGTATATTGTTACGACGTCCTCTATTTTCTTGGTCCTCTATATGGTCATAGAGGTAGTTGATATGTTGCTGGTAGGTATAGAGTGCATCAGAATTTGTTTTTGTATAGCTCACCAATGCTGATTGAGTGACTTCAAGATTCTCCACTCTGTGACCCACTTGCTGAATTTCTCTTTTTAGATCCGCAAGTTCCTCAAGAATGGGATTGACGGCTTTGGTAAGAGCTTCTGAGATAAAGGATCTTGAGATGGGAAGTTCTGATGTAGCTTCCATTGGGTCTTCAGTATCACTTTCGTTATCTGCTTGAGAAGGAATTAGTTTAGAAGCAGCAGTTTTATTATGTGAAGCGTTTACGTTATATTTTTTCATGTATTTGTCAAGATCAGGTTGGTGCATATGTGAAAGTAGACGCTTTTTAGGAGGATGTGGTCTTGAACCAGGGTATCTTCCGATCTTCACCATAAGATTGTGTTTAAATGGCACCCTTATTTTAAATGCTTTTCCTCACATATCCTTTAGGAGGTGGTACTGTAGTTATTGCAGCATTATTTAAGCTTTACAGTTGTCCCTGTTGTAGGAAACAGTACATTAGATGGTGTAAGTTCACTAGAGAGTGATTGTCGCCACCTGGTGGAGAGCTATTGCTAAGTATGTCTCAAAAGTTCAACTACTTACACCATACAAGTTGTATTGATTTGACTCTCAAAAGGTGCTGTATTAATAAGCTATTAAGAGTGTTGACACTGTTCAGCTTCTAGCAGGTATATGAGACACGTGTCACTAATATAACTTTAATATGACCTTCCTTATTAGCGGCCAGGCGGGTGTGAGGGACACATATGTATGTGAAGTCTGTAGGCGAAAATAAGGGACTTACATGAGGGACAAACCAGTCCAAGGTTCTCTGTTCCCCTGAGCGAAGTTGCGGAGGTTCGCTGCGGGTTCAGATGATGCGCCCGTTAGTATTGCTCCAAGATGGCGCCTCGGTCTTCTGAACGGCCCAGCCTTCAGCTGTGCACTGAGCTCCGCTGCTGTTTAAATAATGCGCTCTATCTTGCGCCGGTGGCAATACCAGATCGGGAGTTCGGGACCCGGTTCCCGGCTCAGATTAGGTTTCAATGCCGGCAGGGTCACCAATGATCCCACTTAGTACCTTTTGCTGGGTGCCGTCCTAGTTTGCATTGACACCGGTGACCGTCTCTGACTCCTGCCGCCCACAGAATGCTGCAGGCACTTTAGCACGGTCCCGCTCTCCTCAAGTCGACTTCGGCTCCCAGCCGGATCTTCTTTCACCGGTCTCAGCTAATCTAAGGTTTTAAGGAGGGCAGCGCTGTTTCTCAGTGAGTGGCGGTATTACAAGGAGCCGCCAGGGAACGGCCCCTGAGTCACGGCTGAGCACAGAAATAAAGTCCGGCGCTTGAAGGTGTGTTGCAGGCCGCAACTTCAATCCGCCTCAGAACCCTAAAAAGATGGTATCATAAGGTTCCAGATGGTGTCCTGGATCTGTATCTCAAGTTTGTAAAGTGATCAGTCCAGTTTTGGCAGAGAAATATCGCTTTATAAGCTGTCTATGCATAGAGCTCTTTCAGGCTGCATCCACACAGCTCTGCGGCTAGCTCTGCCCCCCTCTACCCTACCCCCCTTTACCATTATTTAGCAGCAGAGTAAGAGGGCATGGCAGCAGGAGTCACAGCAAGAGGCCTGAGCTCCCGGTGTCATCTAGCGGTCATGTCTTGACCAGCGACCCAGCGGTTCTTGAATGGTTGACTCGGTCATCCACTTCGTGCCAAGTGACATCAGACACCCCCAGCCAAGTCAGTGGGTTCGTCAGACACAACCCTTAGTTGGCATGGCCCTCAACCTTTTCTGTTCCCTCAGGCAGAGAAGTATTATATGCTGTGAGCTCAGCCCCACTATAAAACGAGGACGAGCTATTAGAGGACAGTCAGCAGCTACTGGCCAGCCAAGATGTGGAGGAGACATCCGCCTCTCCCTCCGCTAGGCCGGCAAGTAGTAATGAGGAGAGTGGCGTGGGAGCTGGTGTTGGGAGCGGTGAGGCTCCTAACCCAGAGACCTTTGAGAAGGACATCAGTGACATGCAGACAGTACTCGATGATGATGATGTAGCTGATCGCACTTGGGGTCCTGGTAAATTAGGGGCTTCATCATCATCGGGAGAAGAGGGTGGCAGCTTGCTCGTGAGGCAGCGGCGGAGTCAGCAGGGTGGCAGAAGTGGGAGGTCAGTAGCCAAAGATACCAGGGGTAGACCACCAGCTATGCAGGAACCTACCTGCCCGAAAAGTATTGGTGCACGGGTTCACGGAAGCAGCCGCGGTAGCAGTCAGTCAGTGTGTAGTGTTGGGGGAAAATCACCTACTCGGTGGTTTGGCAGTTTTTTGTTAAGCCGCCAGAGGTAACCATGGCCATATATAAAATCTGTGGGCAAAAGGTGAAGTGTAGCCAGGGTGCCAATGTTGGCACCATGGCCCTGCATCAACATATGCAGCGTCACCATAAATTGGCCTCGATGAACCGTGGATCTGATGTGGTGGATCAGCCTGCCGCAGCAACCACTGCATCACCCAGTGGCACACTCCCGGTTTCAGGCAGTCAAGGCTCCACCAGCTCAGCCGAAGGGAGCTGTCTGTCCTTCCCATCATCTGCTGGTCCTGGTGCTCCTGCTCCTCCTCGTTAGTCATTCTGTCAGCAATTGATCAGCATCGGCGCAGAAGCTGAACGTGCTCCTGTTCAAGTTGCTGGTGCTGCAGTCCCTCCATTTCCAAGTGGTGGACTCTGCATCTTTCAGAGAACTGATGGTGGAGAGTCCCAAGCCGTCATTTCTTTGGCAAAAAGGCAGTACCAGCCCTGCACACACATGCAGAACAGAAGATGGGCCAGTCCTTGAGCCTGTTGGTGTCTGCCAAAGTGCACAGCAGCTCTGACGTGTGGAGCTGTAACTACGGTTAGGGACAATACATATCCTTTACGGACCACTGGGTGAATGTGGTTCCTGCACAGCCACATTGTCACGAGGGTGTCAAGAGCCACGTCTGACTCCGTTATACCCGGGATCAGGAAATCGAAGCGGGTGGCTGCGCGCTCTATGTCTAAAGATCGCGCTGTTACTTAATGGTAGCTTTCTGTGTTTGCCTTGCAATCCTTTTTGTCTCACTCAGGGATCCGTAGCTTCTTCTCCTCAGCTGTTTCTTGCCCGGCACTCCCAACCTCCTTATATTCCCCTCTCCCACTTCTCTGGTTGCCAGATATAGAGCTTCCTGCCTGGACTTCTTTACTGACCCACTGGAGCTGAGTCGCTGTTATTCCTGGTTGTCGTACCAGAGCATTACCCTCCGGATCCTGTTGGTCTTTTGTTGTCCGCTGTTGTCGCCCACCTGGGATTATATGTTTCGTCAGTATTGTATGTCCTCTCCCTGGTGTTTTCCTTTAGTGTTAGTGGTGCGGACTAGTGTTCCCACCGCCCTATTCACTACTTAGGGCTCATCTTGATATTATATCTGGCCCTTATTTTGTGTAAAAAAACGAACAAAAAAAAACCTTTTTTTTTCTTTTTCTGCCTATTTAGAATCCAGCATGGATCCTATTGCCGCTTTGACAAAGCAACTTCAAGGCCTGTCTTTGGAGGTGGCAGAATTGAAGGCGTCGGTCCTCCAGCAACAGCAGACCGCAAGTCCAGCATTTGCTATGGGTAACCAGGTTGCTCCGGAACCCAAGGTTGTTCTTCCTGACAGATTTTCTGGGGGAAGGGACAAATTTGTGATGTTCCGTGAGGCCTGTAAGTTATATTTTAATTTGTGCCCCTACTGCTCTGGTAATGAAGAACAGCGGGTGAGGATTGTTACTTCCCTGCTTGTTTCGGGATTATATGTTTCGTCAGTATTGTCTGTCCTCTCCCTGGTGTTTTCCTTTAGTGTTAGTGGTGCGGACTAGTGTTCCCTCCGCCCTATTCACTACTTAGGGCTCATCTTAAGGAAAGCCAGGGTTTAAGCACGTGATCCGTGTATGGGTGAAAAACTCGTCTAGGGACGTCAGGGCAGTCAGGTGCCAGCCTCAAGGTGAGTTAAGGGTCACCATCTTTCCTTCTCCCTTGGACAGGGCCTTCCCTTTTCCCTCCCTTTGCGTCACGTATGTGATCGGCACGCCGGTCGTGATATTATATCTGGCCCTTATTTTGTGAAAAAAAACAAACAAACAAACAAACTTTTTTTTCTTTTATTTTTTTCTGCCTATTTAGAATCCAGCATGGATCCTATTGCCGCTTTGACAAAGCAACTTCAAGGCCTGTCTTTGGAGGTGGCAGAATTGAAGGCGTTGGTCCTCCAGCAACAGCAGACCGCAAGTCCAGCAGTTGCTATGGGTAACCAGGTTGCTCCGGAACCCAAGGTTGGTCTTTCCTGACAGATTTTCTGGGGGAAGGGACAAATTTGTGACGTTCCGTGAGGCCTGTAAGTTATATTTTAGGCTGCGCCCCTACTGCTCTGGTAAGGAAGAACAGTGGGTGGGGATTGTTACTTCCCTGCTTCAGGGGGACCCGCAATCCTGGGCGTTCTCTTTACCCACTGATTCTCTGGCTCTCTGGTCTGTGGAGGAATTTTTTGGGGCCTTGGGTCTCATATGATGTCTGTACGGACCTAGACGAGCCTATGCAGCTAGGAGGAACTACTCGTCAGGTCTGTCCTCCTAAGGCTCGCCATAGGCGTGGGGTTTGTTTTTTCTGTGGAAGGAGGGGTCATTTCATTAATGTCTGTCCTTCCATACTCAAAAACAAAAGACCGTCGGAAAACTACTAACCCCAGGCTGTGTGGAGGATGTCAGCCGGGGGGTATACGTTTCCTCCATACGAACATTTCAATTTGTGTTGCCAGCGGTTGTTGTTGTTTTTGGTGTTAAGACGGAGACTATTTCTTTCTTCCTAGACAGTGGAGCAGAAGTAAATTTGATAGATGCCCAGTTTGCCCAGACTATGGGTTTGTCTTTCTGTACGCTACAGAGACCTATTCCCATTTTTGCTATTGACTCTGCTCCTCTGTCTCAGAGAAACCTTACTCACATTGTCCATAACTTACACCTTCGGGTAGGGGACCACCATAACGAGTTGCTTTCATGTTATGTTCTGGAGGGGCTTCCCACTCCCTTGATGTTGGGTCTTCCCTGGTTGGTAGCGCACAATCCAGTGGTGGATTGGCAGGCCAGGGAGATATTGGAGTGGAGTGAGCATTGCAGAGAAAATTGCTTAAATAGCAATTGCTTAGTCGCCTCCATAGCTACTCTACCTACATTTGTTTCGGACGTTTTCTCTGAAAAGGGGTGTCAGAAGTTACCCGGTTGCCCGGTTAACCTGATTCCAGGTGCAAAATTACCTAAGATCAGGTTATATAATCTTTCGGGTCCCGGGAGACAAGCCATGAAAGATTATATCTCCGAGAGCTTGGCTAAGGGACACATCTGACCCTCTTCATCACCCGTGGCCAGGGCCGGTACAAGGCAGGGGCCGAAGGAGCGGGTGCCCTGGGCGCTACCATTTGCGGACAGGAGGGGGGCGCAGGTGAAGTGCCAGCAGCAGTGGCGTCGCCAGGGGGGGGCCAGAGGGGGCCACGGCCCCCCCTACATCATGCTGTGCCCCCCCATGTGCCCCCCCAACTAAAATGACCCCCCCCCCAAGTGAGCAGCCGCCGCCGGGCACAGGGAGATGAGCGCTTCCATTGCGCTCATCTCCATTGTAAACTGTCTGTGCCAGCGGAGGTGCAGGGGAGGGAGAGGTGTGTCCCTTCCCTTTCCTCTGATAGGCTGCAGGCAGGCACCGAAGTGGAGGAGAGGCCCCGCCCCCTAATTACTCCTGTTTACCTTTCTAAAGCTAAAGGACCTTTGATGATGTCATCACAGGTCCTGTAAGGGAACTGCACAGTGTAAAGTGTAGTTCCCAGGTTAGAACAGTGCATCTGCCAGGACCTGTGATGACATCATCTTCAACATCACAGGTCCTGCAGAATCTAGCAAAGGAACTGCACCAAAAATGGTGTAGTTCCTAGGTTTCAAAGGTACATCTGCCAGGACCTGTGATGACATCATCACAGGTCCTTCAACCCCTAACAGCAAGTATTAAAAGTTCACAAGCAGCTCTGTATTGATCCATACAGACTGGAATGGAGAGGTAAGAGGAGGTCCTCCACTTTTCATCATTTACCCCCCCCCTCCTCCATGCCCTGTTTTTACTCATTGCTCACTCATGTATACTACTTCAGACAGTTACCACTACCTCATGTACCTCACAGTGACTATAATGCATAACTGACCACATATTTCTATAAACACTGCATCTACAGTATTATACCTTCTATGTGTCACATCAATACACTGCTCTGTATATATATATATATATATATATATACAAACACATACATGCACACACACTGCATATATTACACAGTATTATACATGCAATATGTACAGATATATAGTATATACCGCAGTGCACTGATATGTGAGGTATGAGGTATAATAGATGCTGTGTGTACAGATATCAGTACACTTCTGTATATACTATATATGTGAGGTACGAGGTATAATAGATGCAGTGTGTACAGATATATAGTATATACAGCAGTGTACTGATATGTGAGGTACGAGGTGTCAATACACTGCTGTATTTACTATATACCTGTACACACTGCATCTATTATACCTCGTACCTCACATATTACACTACTGTATATACTGTATACACTGCATATATTATACCCCGTACCTCACATATCAGTACACTGCTGTATATACTATATACCTGTACACACTGCATCTATTATACCCTGTACCTCACATATCAGAACACTAGGGAATATACTATATACCTGTACACACTGCATCTATTATACCGCGTACCTCACATAACTGTACACTGCTGTATATAATATACATCTGCATCTATTATACCTCTTTTGTGTGCCAGGGCTGTTTTGTAATCCCATTCCGGCCCTGATGGCATAAATTATAAAACGCAGCAGCAAGAATAGTTCATGGAACAAAGGGAGGGGCTATAAAAGGGGAATGGGGGCCCAATTTAGATTCCTGCTATGGGGCCCAGTGATTTTTATGTACGCCCCTGGCTGCAGGCACTAGGCCGGCAGCCTATCAGAGGCCGGCGCAATGACGTCATCGTGCCGCCTGAGCCTTACATTACAGCGTGGGACACAGGAAGAGGCTGCATCGCATCGCTGACACTTAGGTAAGTATAAGTGTTTTTTTTTTGTTTTTTTTTACAATAGTGTTACTGGCACATTGGGGGGGCTTATTACAAAACTGGCACATGATGATGGGGGGGACTTTATACTGGCACATGATGATGGGGGGGAACTTTATAGTGTCTGTGACTTTCAAAGTCCCACAGTCCTTTGTTCTATTGCTTTAAGTATATTCTTGTTTTGAAACAACATTGATTCTTTCTTAAAAACGGGGGGGGGGGGGGGGGGGGCGCAGTTTGCCATCTTCGCCCTGGGCACCAAATGGCCTTGTCCCAGCCCTGCCCGTGGCTGCAGGGTTTTTCTTTGTTAAAAAGAAAGATGGGGGCCTGCGTCCTTGCCTAGATTTCCGCGAACTAAATCGGATAACCATCCGAGACCCATACCCTCTTCCTCTCATTCCTGACCTGTTTAACCAGATTGCGGGTGCTAGGTGGTTCTCCAAACTTGATCTTAGGGGGGGCCTACAATCTGATTCGTATCAAGGAAGGGGATGAGTGGAAGACAGCCTTTAACACCCCGGAGGGGCATTATGAAACTCTAGTCATGCCTTTCAGTCTGACCAATGCTCACGCTGTCTTCCAACATTTCGTTAATGATATTTTTAGTCATCTTATCGGCAGGTTTGTGGTGATATACCTAGATGATACTTTAATTTACTCGTCTGATCTGAAGACACACAAGGTACATGTCAGACAGGTACTGTAGGTCCTACGGACGAATAAATCATATGCGAAAATTGAAAAGTGTGTTTTCGCCGTTCAGGAAATACAGTTCCTGGGATATCTATTATCTGCTTCAGGTTTCCATATGGATCCTAGGAAAGTCCAGGCAATTTTAGATTGGGATCTTCCTGAGAACCTCAAAGCACTGCAACGGTTCTTGGGTTTCGCAAATTTCTATAGAAAATTCATTAAAATTTATTCTGTGATTGTCAAACCCCTTACTGACATGACTAGGAAGGGGACTGATTTTTCTATATGGTCTGACGCCGCCAAAATGGCATTTTCCTCTCTAAAAGAGAGGTTTACCTCGGCACCTGTACTAATCCAACCTGATGTCTCCCAGCCTTTTATTGTTGAAGTAGATGCGTCAGAGGTGGAAGTGGGGGCTGTACTGTCTCAGGGTCCGTCTCCTGTCAAATTACGTCCTTGCGCTTTCTTTTCTAAAAAACTATCTGAAGCGGAGAAGAACTATGATATTGGCAATAGGGAACTATTAGCTATTAAACTAGCGTTTGAAGAATGGCGTCACTTTTTAGAGGGGGCAATCCACCCTGTCACGGTGATTACGGACCACAAAAACCTTCTGTACCTCGAATCAGCTAAGCGTCTCACCCCTAGACAAGCTTGGTGGTCTCTATTTTTTTACCAGGTTTAACTTTTTCATCACCTATCGTCCTGGGGCAAAAAATACCAAGGCAGATGCATTATCTCGTAGTTTCCCTGGAGGGGGTAATGTGGGTGATCCGGTACCCATTCTATAAAGAGGAGTGGTTGTCTCTGCTGTACACTCTGTTCTGGAGGGGAAGGTGTTAGAGATCCAGGGGGACGCCCGGTCTCTTGTCCCTTGTCCCTCTCTTGTCCCCTTGTACCGTTAAACCTGCGTCTCGAATTATTAAAGGAACATCATAATTCGGCACTCGCTGGGCACTCGGGTAGTAAAGCAACCTTGGAGCTATTGTCTCGTTGTTTTTAGTGGCCAAGGTTGCGTCAGGATGTAATGGATTTTGTGTCTACTTGTGCACGCGCTAAAGTCTCTCATACACGTCCTGCAGGGTCTTTATTGCCACTTGTCATTCCCAATAGGCCATGGACACATCTGTCAATGGATTTCATCACTGACTTACCTTTGTCTGCGGGTAAAACAGTTATCTTGGTAGTAGTGGACAGGTTTAGCAAAATGGTACACTTTATTGCGTTACCTGCACTACCTAATGCTAAGACTCTTGCTCAGGTATTCATCAGTGAAATCGTGAACCTTCACGGGTTCCCTTCCGATGTTGTTTCAGATCGGGGAACCCAGTTTATTTCTAAGTTTTGGAAAGCTTTTTGTTCCTGTTTGGGGGTTTCCTCAGCTTTCCATCCTCAGTCGAATGGACAGACTGAGCGTACCAACCAAAACCTTGAGACATACCTAAAGTGTTTTGTGTCTGAAAACCAAGAGGTGTGGTCATCATATTTACCGTTAGCTGAGTTTGCTATAAATAATCGCCATCAGGAATCCACTGGGAAGTCACTATTTCTTGGTGCATATGGTTTTCATCCCCAATTCTGTACTTTCAAAGAGGGCGGGTCTTCTGGGGTTCCCAAAGAGGAACGCTTTTCGTCATCTCTTTCATCTGTATGGCAGAAAGTGCAAGCTAACTTGAAAAATATGGGAGGTAAATATAAATGCATGGTTGATAAGAAACGGTCGCCAGGTCCAGACCTAGGAGTGAATGACTGTGTAGTTATCTACTAGGAATATTAAGTTAAAGGTTACCTTTTGGAAACTGGGTCCTAGGTTCATTGGTCCTTACAAAATAGTAGCCATCATTAACCCCGTGGATTTTCGCCTGGAGCTACCTCAAACTCTTAAAATCCATAACGTCTTCCATAAGTCGTTACTCAAAAAGTATGTTCCACCTCTAGAACGGTCATCGCTGCCACCCCCTCCTGTTATTGTTGATGATAATCTAGAGTTTCAAATATCAAAAATTGTTGATTCTCGTCGGGTCCGCCGCTCTCTTCAATATCTGGTGCATTGGAGGGGTTACGGTCCCGAGGAAAGAATGTGGGTTCCAGCATCAGAGGTAAACGCCAACAGGTTATTTCTGGCTTTTCATGCCTCTCATCCTGAGAGACCTGGTCCTGAGTGTCCGGAGGCCCCTCGTGGAAAGGGGGGTACTGTCACGAGGGTGTCAAAATCCACGTTTGACTCCGTTATACCCGGGATCAGGAAGTCGCAGCGGGTTTCTGCGCGCTCTATGTCTAAAGATCGCGCTGTTACTTAATGGTAGCTTTCTGTGTTTGCCTTGCAATCCTTTTTGTCTCACTCAGGGATCCGTAGCTTCTTCTCCTCAGCTGTTTCTTGTCCGACACTCCCAACCTCCTTAAATTCCCCTCTCCCACTTCTCTGGTTGCCAGATATAGAGCTTCCTGCCTAGACTTCTATACTGACCCACTGGAGCTGTGTAGCTGTTATTCCTGGTTGTCGTACCAGAGCATTACCCTCCGGATCCCTGTTGGTCTTTTGTTGTCCGCTGTTGTCGCCCACATGGGATTATATGTTTCATCAGTATTGTCTGTCCTCTCCCTGGTGTTTTCCTTTAGTGTTAGTGGTGCGGACTAGTCTTCCCACTGCCCTATTCACTACTTAGGGCTCATCTTAAGGAAAGCCAGGGTTTAGGCACGTGATCGGCGTACAGGTGAAAAACTTGTTTAGGGACGTCAGGGCAGTCAGGTGCCAGCCTCAAGGTGAGTTAGGGGTCACCATCTTTCCCTCTCCCTTGGACAGGGCCTTCCCTTTTCCCTCCCTTTTCGTCACGTATGTGATCGGCACACCAGTCGTGATACACACCAGCAACTTGGCCAGGTGACGCCGCTTCCGCCTCCACGTTCTCACGCCGTTGGTCCAGCAACAATGTCCGCCTCTGCCTGCTCATCCTCCACTGTGTCATCAGCCTCCACTGCAGGGACAATTCACAGTGCCCCTCCAGCATACCACATGTGCATGGCATGGCGGTGTCACTCTGTTCTGCACCTTGTTTGCCTAGGAGAACGGAGTTACACAGCGGAGGAACTGCTCCGTGTCCTTCAGCAAGAAATTCAATCCAGTCTTTCTCCACGGCAACTCTAAATCGGAACCATGGTGACCGACAACGGGAAGAACATGGTTTTGGCGCTGTATCAAGGAAGGGTGAGCCATGCGCCCTGTATGGCACACGTGTTCAATATGGTTATCAAGCGGTTCATGAAGTCTTCCACCCATCTGCAAGACATCCTAAAAATGGCCAGGAAACGTTACATGCACTTCAGCCACTCGTACACCGCAAAGCAAACCTTCCTTGAGCTGCAGCGGCATAACGGCATCCCCCAACATAGGCTGATATGCGACGTTTCCACCTGTTGGAATTCCACCCTCCATAAGTTGGACGGACTATACGAACAGAGAAAGGCCATAAACAATTTCTTGATGATCCAAGCAGACAGGAGTACTCCTTTGTGTAACTTTGATGTCAGCCAGTGGCAGCTCATGTGTGACACCTGAATAATGTCATTCCACTGCTTCATGTCCTGGAACAGATGCTGGTAGATCTGTCTGGTCAGGGGACTAGAGACGTAGCACCTAGATCTCACAGCCACATGAGCCCTGTGGAGGCTAAACTGCAGGAGGAGGACATTGAAGCACAAGCAATGTGTAGCATAATGGGTGGTTTTTACCCACAGTTGATAGGAGAAGAGGAGCAGCCAGAGGAGCTACAGGTTGATGAGGAAAAAGAGGCAGAGGACCCAGACACACCGTGGTAGTATGCAGTGGAGATGGAGGCAGGGAGTCTCTCCAAGTCACTTGCACAAATGGCCCGATGCATGCTCACTTGCTTGCATAGTGACAGCCAAATTATCGCCATTCGGCAGAGGGATGACTTCTGGCTCTCCAACTTGTTGGACCCTCACTACCAGTCCAAAATGAGGGCCTTTTTTTTACACCCACTGAGAGGGAGGACAAACTGAACTACTATAGAGACATCCTATGTAGTGAGTTGGCCGCTGCCTATCTGCGCAATTGACCATCCTCTCGCATGTCTGACCAGGGGGGTCCTCTGCGCTCACGTTCCTCTGCCATGGCTGCTGTGGCAGGGTAGGGGGGTTAGAAGCAGTTCCAGCTCCATCAGCAGCAACTTGAGTCTAGAGTCGCTGATGACCAGCTTTCTTCACCCGCCTATTGAAGAAACTATTCACCAGCAGCAGTAGCTAGACATGGAACAGGACCTGAACCAGCAGGTGGTGGCATACTTGGACAGTACCCTGCAATCCCAGATTAAAGATCCGCTGGACTACTGGGCAGCCAAACTGGATTTGTGGCCGCAACTGGCAGAGTTTGCCCTAGAAAAGCTGTCCTGCCTGGCCACTAGTGTGTTATCAGAGAAGGTGTTTAGTGCGGCAGGGTCCATAATTAGCCCAATAAGAACTTGCCTGTCCACCCAAAATGTGGAGAGACTGAATTTTGTCAAGATGGATTTCCACCCACCAATGACTGATGCATCAGACTAGATCATCCTTGGTGCCACACCAACAATTTGCCAAAAATTACCGGTTTCTTTTGGCTACCTGCCTCAGCTACTATTCTGATGCTGCCACCCGCCTGATGCCACACATCTGATGCCAAGTGCTCCTTCTTTCACCCACCATCTTCAGCTGGTACTGCTATTGCCACCCACCTCTCCACTCTGTCACTTCATTGTGCCACTCTGTGGCCTCCTCCTGATGCTGCTGCTGCAGCCACCTCCACACTATGTCATTGTGCCACTCTATGGCCTCCTGATGCTGCTGCCACCTCCACACTCTGTCATTGTGCCACTCTGTTGCTTCCTGATGCTGCCACCACCTCCACACTGTCATTGTTCAACTCTGTGACCTCCTCCTGATGCTGCCACCACCTCCAGACTCTGTCATTGGGCCACTCTGTGGTCTCCTCGTGCTGCTTCCACCTCACCACTATGTCATAGGCCACTCTGTGGACTTCTCAAGCTGTTCCCGCCCTCCCCACTATTTCATGACTGGGCCACTATTTTGCCTTTCGGCCTGGCTGACATCATCATTTATATGAACCTTCTTCTGATCTGTCAGAAGAAAAGAAAAATTAAACGCACAACCCTGTCTGTGTAGCAGCTGTAAGGCCTGTATGGTCCCATCAGAATTGGCTTGTGATATGGTAGCCAAAAGCAGGAGTGGGTACAAAACACAGAAGACATGCAAATATTCCAATCACGTGTCATCTCTGTTTTGGACCCACTCCTGTTTTTTTGGGCATTAGCAATGCTGAAGGATTACTGACCAAATGCTGACCAAGTGAAGGCAGATATACAACAGACAGGTCAGTTTTTTGGGGATTATTGTTCTGACAGATCAAAGAAAGGGCAAAATAATCAGTGACGTCAACACAAACTTACTGCTGACACCCTCTCCACTCTGTCGGGGGGCTCTACTTGTATAAGCGTTTAATAGAACAGGTTCTGTAGACATGAGGAATCAGCTGATGACGGTGTAAAAGGAGTGCGCTTATTCTTGGAGCTAAACATCCACCTGTAAGGCTGAGTTCATACTTGAGTTATTTGGTCAGTTTTGGCCCCGTGACTGCTCAAATAAGTGAAGCGTGTGGTGATTCTAAGAGCAACGCCTCTCATCTACATGTTAAACTGATTCACAGTATTACACTGCCTGTCCCAAAAAAAAGTCGCCACCTGGATTTAACGAAGCAAATAGTTATGAGCCTCCTATTGGATAATTACTGCATGGGCGATTATCTTTCAGCTGGCAACAAGTTATTTAACCTCAACTGGTGCAATGAGTTGCTTCTAATTTCTTAAACAACCATGTCGAAAGACACATCTCGTGGTCGTGGAAAAGATGTTAGTCTGATTGAGAAGGGTCAAATCATTGGCATGCATCAAGCAGAGAAAACATCTAAGGAGATTGCAGAAACTACTAAAATTTGGTTAAGAACTGTCCAATGCATTATTAGAAACTGGAAGGATAGTGGGGACCCATCGTATTCGAGGAAGAATTGTGGCAGGAAAAAAATCCTAAATGATCGTTATCGGCGATAACTTAAACGTTTGGTGAAATCAAATCGAAGAAAAACAACAGTAGAACTCAGGGCTATGCTTAATAGTGAAAGTAAGAGCATTTCCACATGCACAATGCGAAGGGAACTCAAGGGATTGGTACTGAACAGCCGTGTAGCCGTAAGAAAACCACTAATCAGTTAGGGAAACCAGAAAAAAAGGCTTAAATTTGCTAGTGAGCATAAAGATTGGACTCTGGAGCAATTGAAGAAGGTCATGTGGTCTGATGAGTAGGGTTGAGCAAACCCGAACTGTAAAATTCGGGTTCGCACCAAACTTTAGGATTTTTGGTCCCCGGACGCAAACCCGAACATTTCAGTAAAAGTTTGGGTTCGGGTTCAGTGTTCAGCGATTTATTAGCGCTTTTTGAAAGGCTGCAGAGCAGCCAATCAACAAGTGTTTAACTGTCTGATCTTAGAAGCCATCACAGCCATGTCTACTAATGGCATGGCTGTGATTGGCCAGTGCAGCATGTGAACCAGCCTCTATATAAGCTGGATTCACATAGCGCTGCACGTCACTCTGCTGTTACTAGTGTAGGGAGAGGATACTGCTGGTGATTTCAGGCAGAGAATAGGACAGAATATGTGATCAGAACTCGAATCTAACTCAGCGATCTACATACATTTAGTTGTGTGGGTGCAGTGCATAATCTTTTTACCCTGCCAGTGACAGAAAAAAAATACTTTTATTCGTCTGTTAGTTAGGTGGGCGGCGGCCATTTTATGCAAGCTCAGTGCACCAGCACTGCATCTGAGCTTTTGTGACATTCAAATCCAAGCTTGAAATGCTGCACTAATAATCTGGTTTTTAAAAAAAACACCCTTTTTTGGCAATATACACTCACCTAAAGAATTATTAGGAACACCATACTAATACGGTGTTGGACCCCCTTTAGCCTTCAGAACTGCTTTAATTCTAAGTGGCATTAATTCAACAAGGTGCTGATAGCATTCTTTAGAAATGTTGGCCCATATTGATGGGATAGCATCTTGCAGTTGATGGAGATTTGAGGGATGCACATCCAGGGCACGAAGCTCCTGTTCCACCACATCCCAAAGATGCTCTATTGGGTTGAGATCTGGTGACTGTGTGGGCCATTTTAGTACAGTGAACTCATTGTCATGTTCAAGAAACCAATTTGAAATGATTCGAGCTTTGTGACATGGTGCATTATCCTGCTGGAAGTAGCCATCAGAGGATGGATACATGTTCTCATTCTGTTTACGCCAAATTCAGACTCTACCATTTGAATGTCTCAACAGAAATCGAGACTCATCAGACCAGGCAACATTTTTCCAGTCTTCAACAGTCCAATTTTGGTGAGCTCGTGCAAATTGTAGCCTCTTTTTCCTATTTGTAGTGGAGATGAGTGGTACCCGGTGGGGTCTTCTGCTGTTGCAGTCAATCCGCCTCAAGGTTGTGCGTGTTGTGGCTTCACAAATACTTTGCTGCATACCTCGGTTGTAACGAGTGGTTATTTCAGTCAACGTTGCTCTTCTATCAGCTTGAATCAGTCGGCCCATTCTCCTCTGACCTCTAGCATCCACAAGGCATTTTTGCCCACAGGACTGCTGCATACTGGATGTTTTTCCCTTTTCACACCATTCTTTGTAAACCCTAGAAATGGTTGTGCGCGAAAATCCCAGTAACTGAGCAGATTGTGAAATACTCAGACCGGCCCGTCTGGCACCAACAACCATGCCACACTCAAAATTGCTTAAATCACCTTTCTTTCCCATTCTGACATTCAGTTTGGAGTTCAGGAGATTGTCTTGACCAGGACCACCCCCCTAAATGCATTGAAGCAACTGCCATGTGATTGGTTGACTAGATAATTGCATTAATGAGAAATAGAACAGGTGTTCCTAATAATTCTTTAGGTGAGTGTACATTTGCAGAATTAGTCAGTATGCAATTTAAGCTAGAAATAGAGCCATAATTTTCTGGGTTTTTACAAACACCCTTTGTTTGCAAAATCCACTATTTTACAAATTTGCATGTGTAAAATTCAAGTGTAATATACAGCTTTCATATTATTTTACTAAAAAAACACTTTTTGGCAATATACAACATCTGGATTAGTCAGTGTGCAATTTAAGCTAGAAATACAGCCATAATTTTCTGGGTTTTTAAAAACACCCTTTTTGTGCAAAATACACTATTTTACAGCCCTAGCTGCATCTACACGTGTGGAATTCAATAGTTTTATACAGCTTTCATATTCTGTTAAAAAAAATAAAACTTTTTTCTCAAAATACTTAATATTGCAGCCCTTGCTGCATCTGTGATTGTTAAAAACGAATTTAATTTTTTAAAATAATTTTCTGGCTTTAAAAAAACTGCTGTTTTTTGCATTATCCAACATCTGGATTATTCAGTGTGCAATTTAAGCTAGAAATACAGCCATAATTTTCTGGGTTTTTAAAAACACACTTTTTTGGCAAAATCCCCATTTTTTACTGCCCTTGCAGCATCAGCACCTGTAAAATTCAAGGCTTATTTACTGCTGTCATATTCAGTTATTAAATAAACACCCGTTTTGGGCAAAAAAGTTTATTTTGCATCCTTTGCTGCATATGTCATTGTGAGATACACACTTTAGATACTGTGGTTCTATTCAGTTATTTAAAATACAGCCATTTTGGGCAAACAAATTTAATTGCGGCCTCGTCTGGATCAGTCGGTGTGAGATACACCCTTTAGTCACTGTGGTTATATTCTTCTATTAATAAAACACCCTTTTTTGGGCAAAATACACAATTTTTCAGCCCTTGCTACATCAGCACTTGTGAAATTCAAGGGTTATATACTGCTGTCATAATCAGTTATTAAACAAACACCCGTTTTGGGCAAAAAACTTTAATTGCCGCCTAGTCTGCATCTGTACGTGTGAGATACACCCTTTACATACTGTGGTTCTATTCAGTTATTAGAAATACAGCCATTTTGGGCACAAATCTTAAATTCCGGCCTAGTCTGGATCAGTACGTGTGAGATACACACTTTAGATACTGTGGTTCAATTCTGTTATTTGAAAAACAGCCATTTTAGGCAAACAAATTTAATTGCGGCCTAGTCTGGATCAGTCGGTGTGAGATACACCCTTTAGATATTGTGGTTATATTCTTCTATTAATAAAACACCCTTTTGGGCAAAATACACAATTTTTCTGCCCTTGCAGCATCAGCTCGTGTGAAATTCAAGGGTTATATACTGCTATCATATTCAGTTATTAAACAAACACCTATTTTGGTCAAAAAAGTTCATTTTGCTGCCTTTGCTGCATATGTGCTTGTGCGATACACACTTTAGATACTGTGGTTATATTCAGTTATTTGAAAAACAGTTCGTACCGAACTTTAGGATTTTTGGACCCCGAACCCGAACATTTCAGTAAAAGTTCGGGTTCGGTGTTCGGCGCTTTCTTGGCGCTTTTTTCAAAGGCTGCAGAGCAGCCAATCAACAAGCGGTTAACTGTCTGACCTTAGAAGCCATCACAGCCATGCCTACTAATGGCATGGCTGTGATTGGCCAGAGCAGCATGTGACCCAGGCTCTATATAAGCACGTCATTCTGCACGTCATTCTGCTGTTATAAGTGTAGGGAGAGGATTCTGCTGGACTTGTGATTTCAGGGAGAGAATAGGAGAGAATCTAACTCAGCGATCTACAGAGAAATAGCTGTGTGGGTGCAAGACACAATCGTTTTACCCTGCCCTGAGGCCATTGACCAAAAAAAAAAGAACTTTTATAATTCTGTTAGGTGGGTGGCGGTGGCAACCATTTTATGCAATCTCAGTGCACCAGCACTGCATCTGAGCTTTTGGGACATTGCAAATCACAATTTTTTGGGCAAACTACAACATCTGGATTAGTCCCTGTGCAATTTAAGGTAGAAATACACCCATAATTTTCTGGGGTTTAAAAAACACACTTTTTTGACAATAAACTATATTTTCAGACCTTGACGCATCAGCACGTGTGAAATTACAGGCTTATATACTGCTGTCAAATTCAGTTGTTAAACAAAAAATTTATTTGGATTTTAAATACCGCCATTTGGTGCACCAATATTGAATTCAGTGGTTCAGGCCGTGTGAGATCCTCCCTCTACATACAGGGGTTTGATTCATGGATTTGAAATACAGCCATTTGAAATACAGCCATTTGGTGCAAAGATATATTTACTTCAGGCCTACACTGGTTCAGACCGTGTGAGATATTCCCTCTACATACAGGGGTTTGAATCAGGCATTTGAAAAACAGCCATTTGAAATACAGCCATTTTGTGCAAAGATATATTTACTTCAGGCCTACACTGGTTCAGGCCGTGTGAGATACACCCTCTACATACTGTCGTTCGATTCTACTATTAATTAAACACCCATTTAAGGCAAGATCCTAAATTCGAAAAATATGAGGAGAGCTTCAAATAAGGGACGTGGCCCAGGTCGTGGTGCTGCTGATGGAGCTCCTGTTGCAGGGAGAGGACGTGGTCGATCTGTGCCAGCTACACGCACAAGTGAAACCCCTTCCTCAGGTGCGAGTAGGTGACAAAACCTGCAGCGGTATTCGGTCAGGCCTAATGCTGCTCTACGAAAGGTGAGGCCTGAAAAAGTACAGACGATAGTAGATTGGGTTGCTGACAGTGGATCTAGTTCCTTCACATTGTCTCCCACCCAATCTCCTGCTGAATGACCACAGTTGACACCTGCAGCCGATGTCCATCAGTCTTTCACCTCACCCCCTTGCAAATCAGCCAAGCAGTCTGAGCCCCAAGTCATGCAGCAGTCTCTTCTGCTTTTTGATGACTCTGTTAGCAGGGTTTCCCAGGGCCATCCACCTAGCCCTGCCCCAGAAGTGGAAGAGATTGAGTTCACAGATACCCAACCATTTATCTTTCAAATTGAGTACATGGGGGGACCATCGCAGCACGTCTCGGATGATGACGAAACACAAGTGCCAACTGCTGGGGCTTTCAAAAGTGTGCACTCTGACAAGGAAGGCAGAGGTGAAGACTGGGTGGAAGATGATGTGGAGGACGATGAGGTCCTCGACCCCACATGGAATCAAGGTCATACGCGTGACCTATGTAGTTCGGAGGAAGAGGCGGTGGTCGCACAGAGCCACCAGCACAGCAGAAGAGGGAGCAGGGTGCAAAAGCGGAGCGGCCGTCCTCTAGACAGTACGACTCCTACTGCCCACCGTAGCAAGGGACCAAGCACACCAAAGCCAGCTCCAAAGAGTTCCCTGGCGTGGCAGTTCTTCAGACAATGTGCTGATGACAAGACACGAGTGGTTTGCACGCTGTGCAATCAGAGCCTGAAGCGAGGCATAAACGTTCTCAACCTGAGCACAACCTGCATGACAAGGCATTTAAGTGCAAAGCACGAGCTGCAGTGGAGTAGACACCTCAAAAACCAAGAAAGGTCTCTGGCTCCTCCTGCTTTCTCTTCTTCTGCAGTCTCGGCCTCTTCATCCACCTCTGGAGTGACAGTGCCACTTGGCACCCCGCAAACAGAGGATCTGCCAGCAACACCAACACCTGGGTCACCAAGCATCTCCACAATGTCCCACGGAAGCGTTCAGCTCTCCATATCCCAAACACTGAAGAGGAAGAGGAAGTACCCCACTACCCACCAGCGATCCCTAGCCCTGAATGCCAGCATTTCTAAATTACTGGCCTTTGAAATGCTGTCATTCCGTCTGGTAGAGACGGATAGTTTTAAAGACCTTATGGCGGTGGCTTTCCCACAGTACGTCATGCCCAGCTGCCACTACTTTTCAAGGCGAGCCATCCCTTCCCTTCACAACCAAGTAGGGGACAAAATCAGGTGTGCAGTGCGCAACGCCTTCTGTGGCAAGGTGCACCTGACTACGGATACGTGGACCAGTTAGCACGGTCAGGGCCGTTATATCTCCATAACAGCACACTGGGTAAATGCAGTGGCGGCTGGGCCTGAGGCGGATAGCAGTTTGGCGCATGTCCTTCCACCACCGAGGATTGCAGGGTGCTTCAGTTTGCCTCCTGTTGCTTCCTCCTCCTACTCTGCTTCCTCATCCTCTACCAGCTCCTCATCTGGTCAGCGTAATGCCTTCACCACCAACTTCAGCGCAGCCAGGGGTAAACGACAGCAGGCAGTTTTAAAACTTATCTGTTTGGGGGACAAACCCCACACCGCGCAGGAGCTGTGGATGGGCCTTGAACAACAGAACGATGAGTGGTTTGTGCCAGTCAGCCTCAAGACTGGCCTGGTGGTGTGCGATAATGGGCAAAATCTCGTAGCAGCTCTGGGACTAGCCAGTTTGACGCATATCCCTTGCCTGGCGCATGTGCTGAATTTGGTGGTGCAGAGATTCCTTAAAACTTTCCCCGATATGTCAGGGCTGCTGCATAAAGTGCGGGCTGTCTGTGCGCGCTTTCGGCGTTCTCACCCAGCTGCTGCTCGCCTGTCAACGCTGCAGCGTAACTTCGGCCTTACCGCTCACCGCCTCATATGCGACATGCCCACAAGGTGAACTCCACCTTGCACATGCTGGCCAGACTATGCGAGCAGCAGCAAGCGATAGTGGAGTTTCAGCTGCAGCACGCATGGGTAAGTCGCTCGGCGGAACAGCACCACTTCACCACCAATTACTGGGCCTCCATGCGAGACCTCTGTTCCTTGTTGCGCTGTTTTTTGAATACTCCACCAACATGGCCAGTGCCGATAACGCCGTTCTCAGCGTTACTATCCCACTTCTATGCCTCCTTGAAAGAACGCTGCTGGTGATGATGGAAGAGGATGTGGCACAGGAGGAGTTGGAGGAAGAGGGATCAATTCATAGGGTTTCCGGCCAGTCATTCCCAAGTGGCTCCGAGGGTGGGTTCCTGCACCCACAAACCCAAGGTACACAATTGTCCAGCCAGGCCACAGTTCTGGAGGATGAGGAGGTGGAGGATGAGGAGATGGAGGAGGAGGAACCATGTTCACAGCAGGGTGGCACCCAGACCAGCTCATGTCCATCACTGGTGCGTGGATGGGGGGATACAGAGGACACAGACGATACACCTCCCACAGAGTACAGCTTTTTCGTTGCCTCTGGGCAGCCTGGCACACATGAGCGATTACATGCTGCAGTGTCTCAGCAACGACCGCCGAGTTGCCCACATTCTAACTTGTGCTGATTACTGGGTGGCCACGCTGCTGGATTCCCGTTACAAGGACAACGTACCGTCCTTAATTCTGTCACTGGCGTGTGATTGTAAGATGCGCGAGTACAAGCGCACGGAGGTAGATGCGCTGCTGGTTGCATTCCCACCTGACAGCGGGAGCACAGTGGAAGCACAAGGCGAAGGCAGAGGACGAGGAAGAGGTCGTCAACGCAGCTGGGGCACCGCCAGCACCTCAGAAGGCAGGGTTAGCATGGCCGAAATGTGGAAAAGCTTTGTCAGCACGCCACAACAACCAGCACCACCAGCTGATATGGAACGTCTTAGCAGGAGGCAGCATTTTACCAACATGGTGGAGCAGTATGTGTGCACACGCCTACACGTACTGAATGACGGGTCTGCCCCCTTCAACTTCTGGGCCTCCAAATTGGGCACATGGCCTGAGCTTGCCCTTTACGCCTTGGAGGTGCTGGCCTGCCCTGCAGCCAGTATATTATCTGAACGTGTGTTTAGCACGGCAGGGGGCGTCATCACAGACAAGCGCAGCCGTCTGTACACACCAATGTGGACAAGCTCACGTTCATTAAAATGAACCAGGTATGGATCCCTCAGGACTTGTCCGTACCTTGTGCAGAATAGACATGTATACAGGCACTAAGCAGTCATTGTTATACTGCAGCGGAATTGCTCATGTTTGTATTTTGGATATTTCACACTCTTTTGGAGTGTACCTTAATTTTACAAAATAAAATTAGAAAACCAAAAACTTGTGTAGGCGAGGGAGGGGGGAGGGGGAGCGGGGGGGGGCCGCACTGGCCACCAATTAAATTAAAACTGGGGGGGGATGGGGGTCTGCCCCCTGCTGCCTGGCAGCCCCTGATCACTTATAGGGGGCTATGATATGCACAATTAACTCCTTCAGGTGCAGCACCCGAGGGGTTAATTGTGCGGATCACAGCCCCTGTAAGAGATCGGGTTCTGCCAGGCAGCAGGGGGCAGTCATGTACACAGTTCTCAGTATATTCTAACTAGAAGCGTCCCCATCACTATGGGAACGCCTATGTATTAGAATATACTGTCGGATTTGAGTTTTCACGAAGTGAAAACTTAGCTCTGAAAAAACTTTCATACAGACGGATCTTCGGATCAAGGACGCGGATGCCAATCTTGTGTGCATCCGTGTTCTTTCACGGACCCATTGACTTGAATGGGTCCGTGAACCGTTGTCCGTCAAAAAAATAGGACAGGTCATATTTTTTTGACGGACAGGAAACACGGATCATGGATGCGGCTGCAAAACGGTGCATTTTCCGATTTTTCCACGGACCCATTGAAAGTCAGTGGGTCCGCGAAAAAAAGACGGAAAACGGCACAACAGCCACAGATGCACACAACGGTTGTGTGCATGAGGCCTAAGTGCTGATAACTTTAAAACGCTTTTACTTAACCAGGCCATTCTGATATAGTTTTTTCGTCACATAATTTACTTCATGACAATGCTAAAATTGGGTCAAAAAAGTTAATATTTTTGCATAAAAAAATACCAAATTTACAAAAAATTTGTAAAAATTAGCAAATTTCCAAGTTTCAATTTTTCTACTTCTATAACACATAGTAATACCTCCAAAAATAGTTATTACTTTACATTCCCCATATGTCTACTTCATGTTTGGATCATTTTGGGAATGATATTTTATTTTTTGGGGATGTTACAAGGCTTAGAAGTTTAGAAGCAAATCTTGAAATTTTTCTGAAATTTTCAAAAACCCAATTTTTAGGGACCAGTTCAGGTCTGAAGTCACTTTGCGAGGCTTACATAATAGAAACCACCCCAAATGACCCCATTCTATAAACTACACCTCTGAAGGTATTCAAAACAGATTTTACAAACTTTGTTAACCCTTTAGGTGTTCCACAAGAATTAATGGAAAATAGAGATACAATTTCAAAATTTCACTTTTTTGGCAGATTTTCCATTTTAATAATTTTTTTCCAGTTAGAAAGCAAGGGTTAACAGCCAAACCAAACTCAATATTCATGGCCCTGATTCTGTAGTTTACAGAAACTACTGTACGGGCACACGGCAGGGCGCAGAAGGAAAGGAATGCCATACGGTTTTTGGAATGCAGATTTTGCTGGACTGGTTTTTTTTTACACCATGTCCCATTTGAAGCCCCCCTGATGCACCCCTAGAGTAGAAACTCCATAAAAGTGATCCCATCTAAGAAACTACACTGCTCAAGGTATTCAAAACTGATTTTACAAACGTCGTTAACCATTTAGTTGTTCCACAAGAATTAATGGAAAATAGAGATACAATTTCAAAATTTCACTTTTTTGGCAGATTTTCCATTTTAATAATTTTTTTCCAGTTACAAAGCAAGGGTTAACAGCCAAATCAAACTCAATATTTATGGCCCTGATTCTGTAGTTTACAGAAACACCCCATATGTGGACGTAAACAACTGTACGGGCACACGGCAGGGCGCAGAAGGAAAGGAATGCCATACGGTTTTTGGAAGGCAGATTTTGCTGGACTGGTTTTTTTGACACCATGTCCCATTTAAAGCCCCCCTGATGCACCCCTAGAGTAGTAACTCCAAAAAAATTGCCCCATTTTAGAAACTACGGGATAGGGTGGCAGTATTGTTGGTACTAGTTTAGGGTACATATGATTTTTGGTTGCTCTATATTACACTTTTTGTGAGGCAAGATAACAAGATAGCTGTTTTGGCACCGTTTTTATTTTTTGTTATTTACAACATTAATCTGACAGGTTAGATCACGTGATATTTTTATAGACCAGGTTGTCACGGATGCGGCGATAACTAATATGTATACTTTTTTTTTATTTATGTAAGTCTGAAGCAAAAAAAATAATGTTTTAGTGTTTCCAAAGTCTGAGAGCCATATTTTTTTCAGTTTTTGGGCGATTACCTTGGGTAGGGTATGATTTTGCGGGATGAGATGACGGTTTTATTGGCACTATTTTGAGGTGCGCGTGACTTTTTGATCGCTTGCTATTACACTTTTTGTGATGTAAGGTGACAAAAAATGGTTTATTTAGCACAGCTTTTATTTTTAATTTTTTACGGTGTTCATCTTAGGTCATGTGTAGAGTTGAGCGAACACCTGGATGTTCGGGTTCGAGAAGTTCGGCCGAACTTCCCGGAAATGTTCGGGTTCGGGATCCGAACCGAACTTCGTCCCGAACCCGAACCCCATTGAAGTCAATGGGGACCCGAACTTTTGGGCACTAAAAAGGCTGTAAAACAGCCCAGGAAAGAGCTAGAGGGCTGCAAAAGGCAGCAACATGTAGGTAAATCCCCTGCAAACAAATTTGGATAGGGAAATGAATTAAAATAAAAATTAAAAAAATAAAAATGAACCAATATCAATTGGACAGAGGTCCCATAGCAGAGAATCTGGCTTCACGTCAGCAGAGAATCAGTCTCTTCATGCCATAGCAAAGAATCTGGCTTCAAGTCAGCAGAGAATCAGTCTCTTCATGCCATAGCAGAGAATCTGGCTTCATGTCACCCACGACTGGAACAGGCCACTGTCACACATTTGGGCCCAGGTACCCAGGCAGAGGAGAGAGGTCCCGTAACAGAGAATCTGGCCTTATGTCAGCACAGAATCTGTCTTCATGTCATAGCAGAGAATCAGGCTTCACGTCACCCACCACTGGAACAGGCCACTGTCACACATTTAGGCCCAGGCACCCAGGCAGAGGAGAGAGGTCCCGTAACAGAGAATCTGGCCTTATGTCAGCGCAGAATCTGTCTTCATGTCATAGCAGAGAATCAGGCTTCACGTCACCCACCACTGGAACAGGCCACTGTCACACATTTAGGCCCAGGCACCCAGGCAGAGGAGAGAGGTCCCGTAACAGAGAATCTGGCCTTATGTCAGCGCAGAATCAGTCTTCATGTCATAGCAGAGAATCAGGCTTCACGTCACCCACCACTGGAACAGGCCACTGTCACATATTTAGGCCCCGGCACCCAGACAGAGGAGAGGTTCATTCAACTTTGGGTTGCCCCGCAAAATAATGGTAAAATGAAATTAAAAATAGTATTGAATGAGGAAGTGCCCTGGAGTAGAATAATATATTGTTAAGGGGAGGTAGTTAATATCTAATCTGCACAAGGGATGGACAGGTCCTGTGGGATCCATGCCTGGTTCATTTTTATGAACGTCAGCTTGTCCACATTGGCTGTAGACAGGCGGCTGCGTTTGTCTGTAATGACGCCCCCTGCCGTGCTGAATACACGTTCAGACAAAACGCTGGCCGCCGGGCAGGCCAGCACCTCCAAGGCATAAAAGGCTAGCTCTGGCCACGTGGACAATTTGGAGACCCAGAAGTTGAATGGGGCCGAACCATCAGTCAGTACGTGGAGGGGTGTGCACAGGTACTGTTCCACCATGTTAGTGAAATGTTGCCTCCTGCTAACACGTTCCGTATCTGGTGGTGGTGCAGTTAGCTGTGGCGTGGTGACAAAACTTTTCCACATCTCTGCCATGCTAACCCTGCCCTCAGAGGAGCTGGGCGTGACACAGCTGCGTTGGCGACCTCTTGCTCCTCCTCTGCCTTCGCCTTGGGCTTCCACTGGTTCCCCTGTGACATTTGGGAATGCTCTCTGTAGCGCGTCTACCAACGTGCGCTTGTACTCGCGCATCTTCCTATCACGCTCCAGTGTAGGAAGTAAGGTGGGCACATTGTCTTTGTACCGGGGATCCAGCAGGGTGGCAACCCAGTAGTCCTCACACGTTAAAATGTGGGCAACTCTGCTGTCGTTGCGCAGGCACTGCAGCATGTAGTCGCTCATGTGTGCCAGGCTGCCCAGAGGTAAGGACAAGCTGTCCTCTGTGGGAGGCGTATCGTCATCGTCCTGTGTTTCCCCCCAGCCATGCACCAGTGATGGGCCCGAGCTGCTTTGGGTGCCACCCCGCTGTGAACATGCTTCATCCTCATCCTCCTCCACCTCCTCCTCATCCTCGTCCTCCTCGTCCTCCAGTAGTGGGCCCTGTCTGGCCACATTTGTACCTGGCCTCTGCTGTTGTAAAAAACCTCCATCTGAGTCACTTCGAAGAGACTGGCCTGAAAGTGCTAAAAATGACCCCTCTTCCTCCTCTTCCTCCTGGGCCACCTCCTCTTCCATCATCGCCCTAAGTGTTTTCTCAAGGAGACATAGAAGTGGTATTGTAACGCTGATAACGGCGTCATCGCCACTGGCCATGTTGGTGGAGTACTCGAAACAACGCAACAGGGCACACAGGTCTCGCATGGAGGCCCAGTCATTGGTGGTGAAGTGTGTCTGATCCGCAGTGCGACTGACCCGTGCGTGCTGCAGCTGAAACTCCACTATGGCCTGCTGCTGCTCGCACAGTCTGTCCAGCATATGCAAGGTGGAGTTCCACCTGGTGGGTACGTCGCATATGAGGCGGTGAGCGGGAAGGCCGAAGTTACGCTGTAGCGCAGACAGGCGAGCAGCGGCAGGGTGTGAACGCCGGAAGCGCGAACAGACGGCCCGCACTTTATGCAGCAGCCCTGACATGTCGGGGTAGTTGCGAATGAACTTCTGCACCACCAAATTCAGCACATGCGCCATGCAAGGGATGTGCGTCAAACCGGCTAGTCCCAGAGCTGCGACGAGATTTCGCCCATTATCGCACACCACCAGGCCGGGCTTGAGGCTCACCGGCAGAAACCACTCGTCGGTCTGTTGTTCTATACCCCGCCACAACTCCTGTGCGGTGTGGGGCCTGTCCCCCAAACATATGAGTTTCAGAATGGCCTGCTGACGTTTACCCCGGGCTGTGCGGAAGTTGGTGGTGAAGGTGTGTGGCTGACTGGATGAGCAGGTGGAAGAAGAGGAGGAGGAAGCTGAGTAGGAGTAGGAGGAGACAGGAGGCAAAGAATGTTGCCCTGCGATCCTTGGCGGCGGAAGGACGTGCGCCAAACAGCTCTCCGCTACATTTACCCAGTGTGCAGTTAGGGAGATATAGCGTACCTGGCCATGCTTACTGGTCCACGTATCTGTGGTTAGGTGGACCTTGCCACAGATGGCGTTGCGCAGTGCACACTTAATTTTATCGGACACTTGTTTGTGCAGGGAAGGCACGGCTCTCTTGGAGAAGTAGTGGCGGCTGGGAACAACATACTGTGGGACAGCAAGTGACATGAGCTGTTTGAAGCTGTGTGTGTCCACCAGCCTAAATGACAGCATTTCATAGGTCAGTAGTTTAGAAATGCTGGCATTCAGGGCCAGGGATCGAGGGTGGCTAGGTGGGAATTTATGCTTTCTCTCAAATGTTTGTGAGATGGAGAGCTGAACGCTGCCGTGTGACATGGTTGAGATGCTTGGTGACGCAGGTGGTGGTGTTGGTGGTACATCCCATGTTTGCTGGGCGGCAGGTGCCAACGTTCCTCCAGAGGCAGAGG
This sequence comes from Bufo bufo, assembly GCF_905171765.1. NCBI lineage: Eukaryota > Metazoa > Chordata > Amphibia > Anura > Bufonidae > Bufo > Bufo bufo. Next base: position 350,373,431 of record NC_053389.1, read on the forward strand.
AAGAGGCCGAGGCGGCGGCAGCAGCAGCAGAAGAGGCCGAGGCGGCAGCAGCAGAAGAGGTAGCAGGGGGAGCCTGAGTGACTTCCTTGTTTTTAAGGTGTTTACTCCACTGCAGTTCATGCTTTGCATGCAGGTGCCTGGTCATGCAGGTTGTGCTAAGGTTCAGAACGTTAATGCCTCGCTTCAGGCTCTGATGGCACAGCGTGCAAACCACTCGAGTCTTGTCGTCAGCACATTGTTTGAATAAGTGCCATGCCAGGGAACTCTTTGAAGCTGCCTTTGGGGTGCTCGGTCCCAGATGGCGGCGGTCAGTAGCAGGCGGAGTCTCTTGTCGGCGGGTGTTCTGATTTTGCCCACTGCTCCCTCTTTTGCTACGCTGTTGGCTCGGTCTCACCACTGCCTCTTCCTCCGAACTGTGAAAGTCAGTGGCACGACCTTCATTCCATGTGGGGTCTAGGACCTCATCGTCCCCTGCATCGTCTTCCACCCAGTCTTGATCCCTGACCTCCTGTTCAGTCTGCACACTGCAGAAAGACGCAGCAGTTGGCACCTGTGTTTCGTCATCATCAGAGACGTGCTGAGGTGGTATTCCCATGTCCTCATCATCAGGAAACATAAGTGGTTGTGCGTTAGTGCATTCTATCTCTTCCACCCCTTGGAAAAACTAGGTGGATGCCCTTGGGAAACCCTGGCAGCAGAGTCTTCAAACAGCATAAGAGACTGCTGCATAACTTGAGGCTCAGACAGTTTCCCTGATATGCATGGGGGTGATGTGACAGACTGATGGGCTTGGTTTTCATGCGCCATCTGTGTGCTTTCTGCATAAGACTGGATGGGAGATAATGTGAACGTGCTGGATGCACTGTCGCCACACAATTGACTAATGCCTGTACCTGCTCAGGCCTAACCATCCTTAGAACGGCATTGGGCCCCACCAAATATGGCTGTAAATTCTGGCGGCTACTGGGACCTGAGGTAGTTGGTACAATAGGATGTGTGGCTGTGGCAGAACGGCCACGTCCTCTCCCAGCACCAGAGGGTCCACTAACACCACCACGACCATGTCCACGTCCGCGTCGGCGTCCCTTATTAGATGTTTTCCTCATTGTTCCCGTTCACCACAATTTTGAGAATGGCAAATTTGGGAATAGTTTTTCAACCCAGAACAAAAAATGTGCTTTTACGGTCACTACAAATAACTTGACCAGCTAAAACAGTACAGATTTGGTTGAATAGAAATGTGAGGCCTGTTTTTTTTTTGCGCTGTGTGACAGGTATAGGTTTAATCACAGAATCAGACTTCTATCTGCACGGTAGCGTGTGTCTTAGGTTTTTCTGAATGACACTATCAGCACCTTCAATGTAAGATATCCTTTTTGGGATAGATTTCAAGTAGGCCTCATATAGCAGAAACTAGTTATTTTGAGAATGGCAAATTTGGGAATAGTTTTTCAACCCAGAACAAAAAATGTGCTTTTACGGTCACTACAAATAACTTGACCAGCTAAAACAGTACAGATTTGGTTAAATAGAAATGTGAGGCCTGTTTTTTTTTGCGCTGTGTGACAGGTATAGGTTTAATCACAGAATTAGACTTCTATCTGCACGGTAGCATGTGTCTTAGGTTTTTCTGAATGACACTATCAGCACCTTCAATGTAAGATATCCTTTTTGGAATAGATTTCAAGTAGGCCTCATATAGCAGAAACTAGTTATTTTGAGAATGGCAAATTTGGGAATAGTTTTTCAACCCAGAACAAAAAGTGTGCTTTTACGGTCACTACAAATAACTTGACCAGCTAAAACAGTACAGATTTGGTTGAATAGAAATGTGAGGCCTGTTTGTTTTTTGCGCTGTGTGACAGGTATAGGTTTAATCACAGAATTAGACTTCTATCTGCACGGTAGTGTGTGTCTTAGGTTTTTCTGAATGACACTATCAGCACCTTCAATGTAAGATATCCTTTTTGGGATAGATTTCAAGTAGGCCTCATATAGCAGAAACTAGTTATTTTGAGAATGGCAAATTTGGGAATAGTTTTTCAACCCAGAACAAAAAATGTGCTTTTACGGTCACTACAAATAACTTGACCAGTTAAAACAGTACAGATTTGGTTGAATAGAAATGTGAGGCCTGTTTTTTTTTTGCGCTGTGTGACAGGTATAGGTTTAATTACAGAATTAGACTTCTATCTGCACGGTAGCGTGTGTCTTAGGTTTTTCTGAATGACACTATCAGCACCTTCAATGTAAGATATCCTTTTTGGGATAGATTTCAAGTAGGCCTCATATAGCAGAAACTAGTTATTTTGAGAATGGCAAATTTGGGAATAGTTTTTCAACCCAGAACAAAAAGTGTGCTTTTACGGTCACTACAAATAACTTGACCAGCTAAAACAGTACAGATTTGGTTAAATAGAAATGTGAGGCCTGTTTTTTTTTTGCGCTATGTGACAGGTATAGGTTTAATCACAGAATTAGACTTCTATCTGCACGGTAGCGTGTGTCTTAGGTTTTTCTGAATGACACTATCAGCACCTTCAATGTAAGATATCCTTTTTGGGATAGATTTCAAGTAGGCCTCATATAGCAGAAACTAGTTATTTTGAGAATGGCAAATTTGGGAATAGTTTTTCAACCCAGAACAAAAAGTGTGCTTTTACGGTCACTACAAATAACTTGACCAGCTAAAACAGTACAGATTTGGTTGAATAGAAATGTGAGGCCTGTTTTTTTTTTGCGCTGTGTGACAGGTATAGGTTTAATCACAGAATTAGACTTCTATCTGCACGGTAGTGTGTGTCTTAGGTTTTTCTGAATGACACTATCAGCACCTTCAATGTAAGATATCCTTTTTGGGATAGATTTCAAGTAGGCCTCATATAGCAGAAACTAGTTATTTTGAGAATGGCAAATTTGGGAATAGTTTTTCAACCCAGAACAAAAAGTGTGCTTTTACGGTCACTACAAATAACTTGACCAGCTAAAACAGTACAGATTTGGTTAAATAGAAATGTGAGGCCTGTTTTTTTTTTGCGCTATGTGACAGGTATAGGTTTAATCACAGAATTAGACTTCTATCTGCACGGTAGCGTGTGTCTTAGGTTTTTCTGAATGACACTATCAGCACCTTCAATGTAAGATATCCTTTTTGGGATAGATTTCAAGTAGACCTCATATAGCAGAAACTAGTTATTTTGAGAATGGCAAATTTGGGAATAGTTTTTCAACCCAGAACAAAAAGTGTGCTTTTACGGTCACTACAAATAACTTGACCAGCTAAAACAGTACAGATTTGGTTGAATAGAAATGTGAGGCCTGTTTGTTTTTTGCGCTGTGCGACAGGTATAGGTTTAATCACAGAATTAGACTTCTATCTGCACGGTAGTGTGTGTCTTAGGTTTTTCTGAATGACACTATCAGCACCTTCAATGTAGGATATCCTTTTTGGGATAGATTTCAAGTAGGCCTCATATAGCAGAAACTAGTTATTTTGAGAATGGCAAATTTGGGAATAGTTTTTCAACCCAGAACAAAAAATGTGCTTTTACGGTCACTACAAATGACTTGACCAGCTAAAACAGTACAGATTTGGTTGAATAGAAATGTGAGGCCTGTTTTTTTTTTGCGCTGTGTGACAGGTATAGGTTTAATCTCAGAATCAGACTTCTATCAGCACGCTAGCCTGTGTCTTAGGTTTTTCTGAATGACACTATCAGCACCTTCAATGTAAGATATCCTTTTTGGGATAGATTTCAAGTAGGCCTCATATAGCAGAAACTAGTTATTTTGAGAATGGCAAATTTGGGAATAGTTTTTCAACCCAGAACAAAAAGTGTGCTTTTACGGTCACTACAAATAACTTGACCAGCTAAAACAGTACAGATTTGGTTAAATAGAAATGTGAGGCCTGTTTTTTTTTGCGCTGTGTGACAGGTATAGGTTTAATCACAGAATAAGACTTCTATCTTGTCACGGAACCATGAACCAGACGTACAACAAGGGATAAGTGAAAATAAGAAGGCTTTATTGAAAATAAAGCTGTAAAGCAAAAGTCCAAACGGATGGCGAAACCGAAGCAGAGTCTTTGCGAAGCCAGAGGTCAGGAACCAGAAGGGTAGTCAGACGAAGCCAGGATCAGGAACCAGCAGGGTAGTCAGACGAAGCCAGGATCAGGAACCAGCAGGGTAGTCGGACGAAACCAGGATCAGGAACCAGCAGGGTAGTCGGACGAAACCAGGATCAGGAACCAGAAGCAGCAGCAGTCTAGAAGCATGTGAACACAGGAGGACCAAGCAAGGAACTGAAGCCACAGACCTCCTATATATATGAGCTAGGCATCCAGCTCCTCCCGGTGGGAAGGAGGAGCCGCAGGGTGGGAGGCTACAAGAAACCCAGAAACCAAGATGGCCGCTAGCACATGTCAAACGAAGGAGAACAGCAAGAAGGTAAGACCATGACAGTACCTCCCCCTCAAGGGCCCCTCCTCCGCGGAGTAAAGAACGGTTTCTGAGGGAAGCGTGCGTGGAAGGCTCGGAGCAAGGCAGGAGCATGGACATCTGCGGAGGGAACCCAGGAACGCTCCTCTGGACCATAACCACGCCAATGGACCAAAAACTGCACCCGACCGCGGACCAGGCGTGAGTCCAGGATATTGCTCACCTCATACTCCTCACGATTACCCACTTGGACCGGACGAGGCCGAGGAACCGAGGAAGTGAAACGATTACACACCAGTGGCTTCAACAGGGAGACATGAAACACGTTGGAGATCCGCATGCCAGGAGGAAGCGCAAGGGCATAGGCTACCGGGTTTACCCTGCGAAGCACTTGGAAGGGACCAACAAAGCGAGGCGCCAGCTTGGGAGTGGGCACTCGAAGGTTGAGGTTGCGGGTGGACAACCATACACGGTCTCCGACCTGGTAGGAAGGAGCAGGCGCTCATCTGCGATCAGCCTGGAGTCTCTGGCGCTGCGCAGAGACCTCAAGGGACTTCTGGATCAGTACCCAAGAAGCACGTAGGACGGAAAGGTGATCCTCCACAGCCGGAATATCCTGGGGAGAGAAAACCTCCGGTAACACGGCAGGTTGGAACCCATAATTGGCCATGAAGGGAGACGTCCCAGAGGAAGAGTTCACCGCCGTGTTCCTGGCAAACTCAGCCCAAGGCAGGAGGTCAACCCAATTGTCTTGGTGATCGGAGACATAGCAACGAAGGAATTGCTCCAAGGCCTGATTGGATCGTTCTGCGGCCCCATTGGACTGAGGGTGGTAGGCCGAGGAGAAGGAGAGATGAATCCCCAACTGGGAGCAAAAGGCGCGCCAGAACCTGGACACAAACTGACTCCCCCGATCCGACACAATCTCCTTGGGCAAACCGTGCAACCGGAAGACCTCCCTGGCAAAAATCGTGGCCAACTCTTGTGCAGAGGGTAACTTCTTGAGAGGAACACAGTGGCACATTTTGGAAAACCGATCCACAATCATGAGAATGACCGTATGGCCTCGGGATGCAGGGAGGTCCACAATGAAATCCATCCCCAGGTGTGACCATGGGCGCTCCCCGGTGGCTATGGGTTGCAGAAGGCCCAACGGAAGGTGCCGAGGGGACTTACTCTGGGCACAAACGGAGCATGCCGCTACATATGCGGCGATGTCGGAACGTAGGGAAGGCCACCAGAACAGACGTGAAACAGCCCAGGACAGCTGATTCTTTCCAGGATGCCCCGCGGTCTTGGAGTTATGGTAGGTTCGCAACAACCGAGTGCGCAACTCCTCAGGCACAAAACATCTGCCGTTGGGTCTCCCAGACGGAGCACCAGATTGAGCCGCCAAAATCTGCTCACCCAGGGGAGAGGTCAGGCTGGTGCGAATGGCGGCCAAGATCTGATTCGGAGGTATGACCGAAGTCGGAATCGACTCCTCCCTGGACAGCTCGGAGTACTGCCGTGATAAGGCATCCGCCCTGATGTTCTTGGAACCGGGTAGGTAGGAGACCACGTAATTAAAACGTGACAAGAACAGAGCCCATCTGGCCTGACGTGGTGTCAATCTCTTGGCCTCAGAAAGGTAGGTCAGATTCTTGTGGTCCGTCAGGATGAGGACCGGAACCACCGAACCCTCGAGCAAGTGCCTCCATTCTTTAAGGGCCTGCACGATGGCCAATAACTCCCTGTCACCAATCTGATAGTTGCACTCCGCGGAAGACAGTTTCCGGGAGTAAAACCCACAAGGAAGCAGAGGACCCTCTGGTGTTCTACGCTGAGACAGAAGGGCGCCTACTCCCGTCTCAGACGCGTCCACCTCGAGGACAAAGGGCAACCCAGGGTTGGGATGCGACAGAATCGGAGCCGACACAAAGGCGGACTTTAGAGCCTCAAAAGCTCGGATGGCCTCGAGCGGCCAGACCTGGGAATTACTGCCCTTCCTGGTCAGATCCGTGAGAGGCTTGGCTAGCATGGAAAAGTCCCTGATGAACTTCCGATAATAATTGGCGAAGCCCAAAAAGCGCTGCAGGGAACGAAGACCACTGGGCTGGGGCCACTGTAAGACAGCCGAAACCTTCTCAGGATCCATGGAGAACCCCTCAGCGGAAATGATGTAACCTAAGAAGGTTACCTGGGATCGGTGAAATTCGCATTTCTCAAGCTTACCGAACAGCTTGTTCTCTCGTAACCGTTGCAACACTCGTCTGACATTCAGAATGTGGGCCTCCATGGATTCAGAATATACCAAGATGTCATCCAAATAGACCACCACACACTGCTGCAACAGGTCACGGAAAACATCGTTGATGAATTCCTGAAAGACTGCGGGCGCATTGCACAACCCAAAGGGCATAACCAAGGATTCATAATGACCGGTCCTGGTGTTAAACGCGGTCTTCCACTCATCGCCCGCCTTGATCCTTACCAGGTTATATGCCGCCCTCAGGTCGAGTTTGGTAAAGACCGTGGCCCCTTTAAGGCGATCGAACAGCTCGGAAATCAAGGGTATCGGGTAAGCGTTCTTGATCGTGATGCGATTGAGACCCCTGTAATCGATGCAAGGCCTCAACTCACCGCCCTTCTTTTTCACAAAGAAAAATCCAGCCCCTGCCGGGGACGAGGATTTGCGAATGTGTCCGCGTGAAAGCGCCTCCCTCACGTACTCCTCCATGGCCTCATTCTCCGCTACCGACAGTGGATAGACTTTGCCACGAGGAGGAACGGCACCAGATTGTAACTCTATGGCACAATCGTATGGGCGGTGCGGAGGTAGGGCAACCGCGCGCACCTTATCGAATACATCCCGGTACTCCTCGTATTCAGGAGGCAACAGAGAGTCCGAGGAAGTACACAGCAACTTGACAGACCCATGGATGCAACTAGCCCCACACTGCGGTGACCACGAGAGGATCTCGGCCGATCTCCAATCGAAAGTCGGATTATGCTTCCGGAGCCAGGGGTACCCCAAGACCACCGAGTAGTGTGGAGACGAAATAACCTGGAGGCAGACCGACTCTCTGTGAACGGCACCAATGGCTAACCCCACTGGAAGGGTCTCATGAGTCACGTGTGGCGGCAGAAGAGGTCTGCCGTCTATCGCCTCAAGAGCCAGTGGGGAACCTCGAGCCTGCAGAGGAATGGAATTGGCGGCAGCGAACACATTATCAATGAACAAACCACCGGCACCAGAGTCCACCAACGCCTGGGTCGTCACCGAGCCCCCGACCCAGGAGAGGACAACAGTGATCAGTGGTTTGTCAACACGGGAAACCGGGGACGAGGAGACTCCACCCAAGATCTGCCCCCGACAGGATCTCAGGTGCGAGCGTTTCCCGGACGGTTCGGACATGCCAACCGAAAATGCCCACCGAGACCACAGTACATGCATCGGCCCTCGCGTCTCCGGAGTACCCTCTCCCCCTCGGACAGGCGAGCAAACCCCAGCTGCATGGGTTCACCCCCAGACAAGTCATCCCCAGGAGGCGTGGGAGGAGAGGGAGGCACGGGTGGGACAACAAACGTAGGCGCCAATCTGTTAGAAAACCTCCGCAGGCTCTCCTTAAAGGAAGGTCTCTCCCTGAGTCTGGTGTCAATCAAAATCAGGAAAGAAATAAGAGACTCGAGCTCCACTGGTAGGTCCTTAGCTGCAACCTCATCCTTCAAGGCATCCGAGAGACCATGAGAGAAAGCAGCGACCAGAGCCTCATTATTCCAGCCCACCTCTGCTGCCAGGGTACGAAACTCAATGGCGTATTCAGCTACGGATCGTGAACCCTGTCTGATGGACATAAGGAGCTTCGCAGCAGAGGCAGCACGAGCCGGCACATCGAATACCTTCCGAAGAGAAGCAACAAAACCGGAAAACTCGGCAACCACCGGATTGTTGTTCTCCCATAAAGGGCTGGCCCAGGCCAAGGCCTTGTCCGAGAGCAGCGAGATCAAGAAGCCCACCTTTGATCTCTCAGTGGGAAAGGCATGTGGCAGCAACTCAAAATAAATGCCCACCTGGTTAAGGAAACCTCGGCACTGAGTTGGCTCTCCCCCAAAGCGCTGTGGAAGAGGGGCAGAACCGGTCATACCCCGAAACACCGCAGGTGCAACAACAGGTGTCGGGGTAGACTCTGGCGCAACAACCGGAGCGGCAGTAGGAGCGAGCCCAGGAGCGACAACCGACCCATCGGCAACGGGAGCGAAATGAGCCGTGCGTTCAAGCAGGGTTTGCAACGCCACAGCGAACCGACCCAACAGGTGATCCTGCTGATCAAGTCTGGCAACCAGCGTGGGTAGCGAGGATGGCCCTGTACCGTCAGAATTCATGGCTTGGTCCTAATGTCACGGAACCATGAACCAGACGTACAACAAGGGATAAGTGAAAATAAGAAGGCTTTATTGAAAATAAAGCTGTAAAGCAAAAGTCCAAACGGATGGCGAAACCGAAGCAGAGTCTTTGCGAAGCCAGAGGTCAGGAACCAGAAGGGTAGTCAGACGAAGCCAGGATCAGGAACCAGCAGGGTAGTCAGACGAAGCCAGGATCAGGAACCAGCAGGGTAGTCGGACGAAACCAGGATCAGGAACCAGCAGGGTAGTCGGACGAAACCAGGATCAGGAACCAGAAGCAGCAGCAGTCTAGAAGCATGTGAACACAGGAGGACCAAGCAAGGAACTGAAGCCACAGACCTCCTATATATATGAGCTAGGCATCCAGCTCCTCCCGGTGGGAAGGAGGAGCCGCAGGGTGGGAGGCTACAAGAAACCCAGAAACCAAGATGGCCGCCAGCACATGTCAAACGAAGGAGAACAGCAAGAAGGTAAGACCATGACATATCTGCACGGTAGCGTGTGTCTTAGGTTTTTCTGAATGACACTATCAGCACCTTCAATGTAAGATATCCTTTTTGGGATAGATTTCAAATAGGCCTCATATAGCAGAAACTAGTTATTTTGAGAATGGCAAATTTGGGAATAGTTTTTCAACCCAGAACAAAAAGTGTGCTTTTACGGTCACTACAAATAACTTGACCAGCTAAAACAGTACAGATTTGGTTGAATAGAAATGTGAGGCCTGATTTTTTTTGCGCTATGTGACAGGTATAGGTTTAATCACAGAATCAGACTTCTATCTGCACGGTAGCGTGTGTCTTAGGTTTTTCTGAATGACACTATCAGCACCTTCAATGTAAGATATCCTTTTTGGGATAGATTTCAATTAGGCCTCATATAGCAGAAACTAGTTATTTTGAGAATGGCAAATTTGGGAATAGTTTTTCAACCCAGAACAAAAAATGTGCTTTTACGGTCACTACAAATAACTTGACCAGCTAAAACAGTACAGATTTGGTTGAATAGAAATGTGAGGCCTGTTTTTTTTTGCGCTGTGTGACAGGTATAGGTTTAATCACAGAATCAGACTTCTATCTGCACGGTAGCGTGTGTCTTAGGTTTTTCTGAATGACACTATCAGCACCTTCAATGTAAGATATCCTTTTTGGGATAGATTTCAAGTAGGCCTCATATAGCAGAAACTAGTTATTTTGAGAATGGCAAATTTGGGAATAGTTTTTCAACCCAGAACAAAAGATGTGCTTTTACGGTCACTACAAATAACTTGACCAGCTAAAACAGTACAAATTTGGTTGAATAGAAATGTCCGGTCTATATTTTAGGCGCTGGGTGACAGGCTCAACTTGCCCCTGATGTAGTATATGGCCAAAAAATAACCACACTATTGATGGTTAAATGCACTTGGGTGACACAGGCTCAGCCTGCACTAGATGTAGTATATGGCCAAAAAATAACCAGACTGTTGATGGTTAAATGCACTTCGGTGACACAGGCTCAGCCTGCAGCTGATGTAGGATATAGCACAAAATAACCACACTATTGATGGTTAAATACACTTGGTGATAGCTTGAGCTGGCGCACCACAAGTCACAAAATGGCCACGGATCACCCCAGAAAAAAGTGATCTAAAAACGCTCTGGGCAGCCTCAAAAAAGTGAGCAAGTCGATATTAGCACTTCAATGATCCACTGCTGGAGATCGATCACTGAATTAAGTCTTTTGGAGGAGTTAATCTGCCTAATCTCGCCCTAACGTCGCAGCTGCAACCTCTCCCTATGCTTGAATCAGCAGAGTGACGTGCAGTGCTACGTGACCCAAGCTTATATAGAGGCTGGGTCACATGCTGCACTGGCCAATCACAGCCATGCCAATAGTAGGCAAGGCTGTGATGGCCTCTTGGGGCAAGTAGTATGACGCTTGTTGATTGGCTGCTTTGCAGCCTTTTAAAAAGCGCCAAGAAAGCGCCGAACACCGAACCCGAACCCGGACTTTTACGAAAATGTTCGGGTCCGTGTCACGGACACCCCAAAATTCGGTACGAACCCGAACTATACAGTTCGGGTTCGCTCATCCCTAGTCATGTGATATTTTTATAGAGCCGGTCGAAACTAACGTGGCGATACCAAATATGTATACTTTTTTTTTATTTATGTAATTTTACACAATAACAGCTTTTTTAAAACAAAAAAAATGATGTTTTAGTGTCTCCATATTCTGAGCCATATTTATTTTTTTTTTGGGTGATTGTCTCAGGTAGGGGCTCATTTTTTGCGGGATGAGGTGATGGTTAGTTTGGTACTACGCCTTTTTGATCGCTTGCAGTTGTACTTTTTGTGATGTAAGGTGACAAAAAATGGTTTATTTAGCACTGTTTTTTTAATTTTATTTTTTTACGGTGTTTATCTGAGGGGTTAGGTCATGTGATATGTTTATAGAGCTGGTCGATACGGACGCGGCGATACCTAATATGTATACTTTTTTTTTTTACCCTGTTTTTTACCTTTTTATTAACTTTATTTGGGGAAAATTATGTTTTTGTTTATTTTTTCAACTTTTTTTTCCCTTTATTTTTTGTCCCACTTTGGCACTTGAACTTTTGGGGTTCTAATCCTTTACAATGCATTCCAATACTTCTGTATTGGAATGCATTGGCTGTATGAGTAATACTGTGTGTATTACTCATACAGCTTCCGGCCTGTGAGATCCAGGGGGATGGATCTCACAGGCTCTTCACCGGAAGGCAGCGCAATGCCTTCCTTAGGCATCGCACTGCCTTCCATGCCATCGGATCTGCCCCCCACAGCCCCATAGGGACCCGATGGCACCGCCGACTACCGCCGCCAGCACAATAAAAAGCCGTGCATTTATCCGTGGTGCCTGCTGAATGATTTAAGCAGGCACCATGTTCCGATCACCGCCCGCCGGGCGGCGGTGATCGGAACAACACACGACGTACCGGTACGTCATGGGTCCTTAAGGACTCGGGAAACATGCCGTATCGGTATGTCATGCGTCCCTAAGGGGTTAATTGATGCGCGCCACCTCCTTTCATTCAATGCTTAAACTTAAACAAGTTGTACCACATTTAAGCTTTAATACTTTGTCCCACATTTCTGCTATACACTTTTGGCCAACATTTGCGCCTAAATAGCTTTTCCCACAATTCTGCTTGACTCTTTTGGCCCACATTTGGGCTTCTGTAATTTGTCCCACATTTGCGCCTCAATAGCTTTTCCCACATTTCTTCTCGATTCCAATTTATTTTTATAAATTTATCTCCATTAAATTTGGTCTCATTTTCTCACGCTCCCTCTCCAGCCTGGAACCCTGATTCCCCGCCACCCGTAATCACCATGGTAGGCGCATAATAGAACATCGAAAGTTGATAGCAGATATCAAATTGGATCACGAACATCACGGGGATGTGTGACATGGTGGGGCAGTAAGTATGCACACGCCTACATGAACTAACTGACAGGGGTCAGCCCCTGCAACTTCTGGGTCTCCAAATTGGGCACATGGCCTGAGCTTGCCCTACAGCCAGTGTATGGTCTGAACGTGTGTTTAGCACGATTGGAGGGTTATATTTACCAATGTTTTGCCGTGTACCCTAATTTAAAAAAATAAAAATAAATTTTAAAACAAAAAGCAGTGTAGGCTACCTCCTCCTCCTCTACCGCCACTTCCACCTACACCGCCACATCCACCGCCTCCACAACCTCCTACTCCAAATGGACCTGTTCCTCCAAGATCAAGATTATTATTTTTTATTTTTACGTATTTTATGTTATTTAAAGTCATTTCCCTATCCACATTTGTTTGCAGAGCACTTGCAATGCTCTTAATCACATTTAGATGACATTTGCAGCCCTCTAGCCTTTTCCATGACATTTTTACAGCCATTTTAGCGCTCAAAAGTTTTAGTCCCCATTGACTTCAATGGGGTTCGGGGTCAAGTTCGGGTCAAGTTTGGGTCCCGAACTCAAACTTTTTGCCGAACCCGTCGAACCCGAACATCCAGGTATCCGCTCAACTCTAATTTAGGGTGTATCTCACAATGACATATGCAGCAAAGGCTGCCAAATAAACTCTTTTTGCCCAAACGGGTGTTTGTTTAATAACTAAATATGGCAGCGGTGTATGACACATGAATTTCAAACGTGCTTATGCTGCAAGGCCTGAAATATTGTGTATTTTGCCCCAAAAAGGGTGTTTCATTAATGAAAGAATATAAGCCCTGTATATACAAGGGTGTATCTCACACAGCCTGACCCATTGTAGGCCTGAATTAAAGATTTCTTTGCCCAAAATGGCTGTATTTCAAATGCCTGATTTAAACCCCTGTATGCAAAGGGTGTATCTCACACGGCCTGAACCACTGTAGGCCTGAATTAAATATTGGTGCACCAAATGGCGGAATTTCAAATCTCTGATTCTAACCCAAATGTATTAAGGGTGTATCTCACAATGACATCTGCATCAAAAGCTGACAACAATTTTTTTTTTGCCCAAACGAGTGTTTGTTTAACAACTGAATTTGACAGCAGTATATAAGCCTGTAATTTCACACGTGCTGATGCTGCAAGGCCTGAAAATAGTGTGTTTTTGGCAAAAAAGTGTGTTTTTAAAACCCCAAAAAATGATGGGTGTATTTCTAGCTTAAATTGCACACTAACTAATCCAGATGTTGTATATTGCCAAAAAAGTGTTTTTTTGGTAACAGAATATGAAAGCTGTATATATTAACCCCTTAAGGACTTAGGGCGTACCGGTACGCCCTGTTTCCCGAGTCCTTAAGGACTCAGGGCGTACCGGTATGCCCTAAGTTTAAATCGCGTTTGCGGCGCAGCGGGGATTAATCCGAACAGGATGCCGGATGAAATCATTCAGCCGGCATCCTGTCACAACACCGGGGGGGAGTTCAATTGACCCCCCCGTATCGGCGATCGCAGAAAACCGCAGGTCAATTGAGACCTGTGGTTTGCTGCGTTTCCGGTCCGTCTCTGTGCGAGGTACCGCGGCAACGGTCCTCAAGCCCGATTGTATCGTCGACTACAATCGGTATATGGGAGGAGTTGATCTCTCTGATCAAGTCCTCAAGCCATATATTGCCATGCGCAAAACCCGGGCATGGTACAAAAAAGTTGTGGTCTACTTGGTGCAGGTTGCCATGTACAACTCTTTTGTACTATCCCGAAGCGCTGGCAGCACAGGGACATTCCTCCAATTCTATGAGGCAGTCCTCAAGGACCTGATCTTTTCAGACCGGGAAAGAGCAGGCCGGAGTACCTCGGGAATTGGAGGTGCCTGGATCGTTCCTGGCCAACATTTTCCAGGTGTGGTCCCCCATACTGGAAAGAAGGGACGAACCCAAAAAAAAGTGCAGAGTGTGTCGCAGGAGGGGGATACGGAAGGAAACCACCACTCAGTGCGACACGTGCCCCGATCATCCGGGCCTCTGCATTATAGATTGCTTCAGGGAGTATCACACTTCCATGGAGTACAACATTTTTGTAATCCACAACAGTCCCCTAGAGAACATAAAAAACTATGGCTCTCAGACTTTGGAGACACGGAAACAATTTTTTTTTCCCCAAAAAATATTCGTTTTAGTGCAGACATCCTCAAACTGCGGCCCTCCAGATGTTGCAAAACTATAACTCCCAGCATGCCCAGAAAACCTACAGCCATCAGCAGGGCATGGTGGGAATTGTAGTTTTACAACATCTGGAGGGCCTCAGATTGAGGATGCCTGCTTAGTGTCTCCAAAGTCCGAGAGCCATACATATTGGGCATCGCCGCATCCTTAAAAATAACATTTAACCCAACCCCCCGGATGAACAGCGTTAAAAAAAAAATAAAAAATACGTGTAAAAAAAAGCCATTTTTTGTCATCTAACATCACAAAAAGTGTAATAGCGAGCGATCAAAATGTCATATGCACCCCCAATTAGTGCCAATAAAACCGCCATCTCATTCCACAAAAAATGAGCCCCTACATTAGATAGTCGCCCAACAAAAAATAAAAAACTGTAGCTCCCAGGCTATGGAGATACTAAAATAATTTTTTTTGGTTCCTAAAATGATAATATAGTGTAAAATCTAAATACATTTTAAAATGTAGACATATTATGTATCACCGCGTACATAAGAATCTGCCCTATAAAAATAACATTTGACCAAACCCCTCGGATGAAATGGGGCCAAAATACCAATTTTTTGGCAAAATTTCCATTTGAATCCTTTTTTTCTGGTAATAAAGCAAGGGTTAACAGCCAATATTTATTGCCCTGATTCTGTAGTTTGCAGAAACACCCCATATGTGGTCGTAAATGGCTATATAGCCACACAGCAGGGCATAGAACGAAGGGAACTCCATATGGTTTCTGGATGGCAGATTTTGATGGACTGGTTAATTTACACCATGTCCCATTAGAAGCCCCCCCTGATATAGCATAGACTAGAAACTTTAAAAAAGTGACCCCATCTAAGAAACTACACCCCTCAAGGTATTCAAAAGTTACTTTACAAACTTTGTTAACCCTTTAGGTATTCCACAAAACTAAATAGCGAATGTAGAAACAATTTTAGAATTTAAATTTTTTGTTACCTTGCCTCAAAAAAGTGTAATATAGAGCAACCAAAAATCATATTTACCCCTAAAATAGTCCCAAAACAACAACCACCTTATCCCGTAGTTTCCTAGATGGGGTCACATTCATGGAGTTTCTACTCTAGGGGTGCATCAGGGGGCTTGAAAGGGTACATGGTGTAAATAAACCAGTCCTGCAAAATCTGCCTTCCAAAAACCATATGGCGTTCCCCTTCTTCTATGTCCTGCCGTTTAGCCAAATAGTAGTTTACGACCACATATGGGGTGTTTCTGCAAACTACAGAATCAGGGCAACCCATATTGAGTTTTGTTTGGCTGTTAACCCATTTTTTCCAGTAATAAAGTAAGGGTTAAAATGGAAAATTTTCCAAAAAATAGAAATTCCAAAATTGTTTCTCCATCTGCCGTTAACTCTTGTGGAACACCTAAAGGGTTAACAAAGTTTGTAAACCCAGTTTTTAATACCTTGAGGGGTGTACCTTCTTAGATGGAGTCACTTTTTTGAAATTTCTATTCTAGGGGTGCAACGGGGGGCTTGAAATGGCACATGGTATTAACAAAACCAGAAATCTGCCTTCCAAAACCCATATGGCGTTCCCCTCCTTCTATGTCCTCCCGTTTGGCCAAACAGTAGTTTAGGACCACATATGGGGTGTTTTTGCAAACTACAGAATCAGGGCAACCCATATTGAGTTTTGTTTGGCAGTTAACCCTTGCTTTGTTCCTGGAAAAAATGGATTATATTGGAAAATTTTCCCAAAAATCTAAATTCTTAAATTTTATGTCCATTTGCCATGAAGTCTTGTGGAAGACCTAAAGGGTTAATAAAGTTTGTAAAACCAGTTTTGAATACCTTGAGGGGTGTAGTTTCTAAAATTGGGTTATTTTGGGTGGTTTCTATTACGTAAGCCTCACAAAGTGACTTCAGACCTGAACTGGTCCATAAAAAGTGGGATTTGGAAAATTTCTGAAAAATTTCTAAATTTGCTTCTAAACTTCTAAGCTATGTAACATCCCCAAAAAATAAAATATCATTCCCAAAATTATACAAACATGAAGTAGACATATGGGGAATGTAAAGTCATCACAATTTTTGGGGGTATTACTATGTATTACAGAAGTAGAGAAACTGAAACTTTGAAATTTGCAAATTTTTTTAAAAT
This sequence comes from Bufo bufo, assembly GCF_905171765.1. Taxonomy (NCBI): domain Eukaryota; kingdom Metazoa; phylum Chordata; class Amphibia; order Anura; family Bufonidae; genus Bufo; species Bufo bufo. The sequence goes on from NC_053389.1 coordinate 350,390,035, forward strand.
TTTGGTAAATTTGGTATTTTTTTATGCAAAAAAATTAACTTTTTTGACCCAATTTTAGCAGTGTCATGAAGTACAATATGTGACGAAAAAACATTCTCAGAATGGCCTGGGTAAGTAAAAGCATTTTAAAGTTATCAGCACTCAAAGTGACACTGGTCAGATTTGCAAAAAAGGCCAAGTCCTTAAGGTGAAATAGGGCTGAGTCCTTAAGTGGTGTAGGAAGGCGCAAGGGTCCGTCATTGACGGAAGGTATGTGTCACTGAGGTTCCTCGCCTCGGTGAGATAAGAACCGGCTATTTTATGTGTCAGCCGCAGCTAGTGCTTGCTGACACTGTTTATTCTTAGTGTGGCTGAAAAGCCGATCCGGGCCGGTTCTTATTGGGAGCAGCCAAAGAGCAGGGTGGGTGGCTGTTCCCCACGTCCAGGCCAGGTTTTGGGCTGGGGTTTAAAAACCCAGCCAGCAGCTCAGCTGGGGGTGGTATGTTCCTCCAAGTGAAAGTGGAGTTGTGAAGGCTCTGTGTCTCTGGGAGCTGCATGAGAGCCACCAGCTGGAAGCCAGGCGCCCTAAAGCCTACTGTGGATATCCAGGTGACGTGTTTGTTTTGAGTTCTGTGGACTTTGGCCGTGTGAAATAACACAAGGAATTCCTGTGGTGTGAATTAACACCAGGACTCTGCAAAGTGTTTGTGTTATGTTTTTCCTTGGGTGTGAATAAACACTGAACTCCGAAATTATTATTTTTTTCTCTCACGGTTGTATGTCATTTATCAAACCGGTGTCAAGAGACGAAATAGAGGCTGTTATGAAGGCCCTCGTGGAGGCTAACCTGCAACAACGCGAGGCTAATAAGCAGCAGCAGGAGACCAACCAGTTGCTGCTACAACATGTAATGGCGTTACAGTCAGCAGGAGCAACCCCAAGCGTACACGATGCCCGGAAAGCAGTACGTGCAGCGATCCCTAAAATGACCCCCGCAGACGACATCGAGACCTGGCGATGTATGAAAAAGTGGCCACCAGGGAAAAGCTGCCCCAAGACCAGTGGGCTGAGATCGTCGCTCCTTTTCTGACATCAGAGTCCCAGCGGGTGTTTTTCGACTTGCCTGATGATCAAGCGGCCGACTACCCAAAGGTAAAGGGGGAGATTTTGGCAAGACTAGGGGTGAATGTGCTGGTCCGGGCCCAGCGGGTGCATCAGTGGGGGTTCAACCCGGCGGAGCCCGTGAGACCCCAGTATTATGACCTGCTTAACCTGTTACAAAAGTGGCTACAACCTGTGAGCCCCAACGTGTTGAGCCCCACTGCTATGTTGGACCGGTTATTAGCAGACAGGTTCTGGAGGGCTCTGCCACCCCCTCTCCAGCAATGGATTGGCCAGGTCTCCCAGGGAATGCGCTGGAGATGGTCGACCTGGTGGAGCGCTATGAGGCTACCCGGAACTTACAGGGGGGTTCTGTTGGGAGGGGGGCAGTCAGATCCCGTAACTCTCCACCCCGGACCCAACAACCGGTGCCCATCAAACCTGCCCGGGATATAACCCCTGTTGACCCCGCTCCAATAATCTGCTGGTGGTGTCGAGAGCCAGGCCATGTTCGAGCAGACTGTCCACGTCAGGGGGAACCCATGGACACGAACTGTGGCTTCCGTCAATCATTATATGCCAGGAAACTGTGCAGTGCAGTGGGTGCTTCGGAGTCTCTGAACCACCTGTGCCAGGTTGAGGTGGGAGACACTCCAGCGGAGGCTCTGTTGGACTCAGGAAGTCTGGTGACCCTGGTAAGGGCTTCCCTGGTACGCTCCGCTGAGTACACCGGCCGTAAGGTTGGAGTCATGTGTATCCATGGGGACTTAAAAGACTATCCTATTGCTATGGTGTCTCTGTCTACGGTTTCCGGCAGGTGGATCCACGAGGTGGCTGTTGCAACCCACCTCCACTATGAACTTATAGTAGGGAGAGACTTCCCGGGTTTCACGGCACTGTGGCCGGTTCCGAGAGTGACTGATACGCATGATACAGGTGTAACCCTAGCAGAATGGCCCGGCTCAGGGGGGAGACCAGAACCCTGGGAACCTGAGTCCGAAGGTCCCGCGGTAGGGGTGACCGCCACTTCGGTGGAAGAGGAGGAGACAACCCCGCTGAATGTAATGGTGGGAGACATGGAGGACTTGCCACCGGGGCCTGAGCTGGCAGACCTCAATGTCTCCGGGGATAATTTTGGTACCGCGCAACACCGGGATCCAACCTTGTCCCGAGCCTGGGAAAATGTGCTAATAATAGATGGTGAACCACAACAACCAGGGGCAGAGTCGTGTTCCCCCATTTTGTGGTCCATCAGGAGATGTTGTATCGGGTAAATCAGCTGCGAGGTGAATCCGTTGAACAGTTGGTGGTGCCTCTGGCTTATCGCAAACTCGTGTTAGAGTTAGCACATCAGCATGTTCTCAGGGGTCATCTGGGAATTCAGAAAACACTGGACCGGATACTACAACGGTTTTACTGGCCCAGTGTGTTTAAAGAGGTGGACGAGTTCTGTAAGTCTTGCCCAACCTGCCAGGCAAGTAGCCCTAGCACCTTTTTCGCAGTCCCTTGGTACCCCTCCCGATCATTGATGTACCGTTTGAGCGAATCGCTATGGACCTAGTAAGTCCTGTACTAAAGTCCGCCAGGGGACACCAACACCTCTTGGTTGTCCTTGATTATGCTACTCGGTACCCGGAGGCAGTGCCACTGCGACATACTTCTGCGAAACTTATAGCTAAAGAGCTAATGGAGATGTTCTCCCGAGTGGGGCTACCTAAAGAGATCCTGACTGGCCAGGGGACCCCTTTTATGTCCAAGTTCATGAGGGAACTCTGCAAGTTGCTGCGTATAAATCAGTTACGGACGTCCGTGTACCATCCATAAAACGGATGGACTAGTGGAAAGGTTTAATAAAACTCTAAAAACCATGTTAAAAAGGGTGGTGACCAAAGATGGAAAGGATTGGGACCTTCTTCTGCCCTATCTCATGTTCGCAGTGCGAGATGTGCCCCAGGCCTCTACTGGGTTCTCGTCCTTCGAATTGCTATATGGCAGACATCCTCGTGGCTTGTTGGACGTAGCCAAAGAGGCATGGGAACAACAACCCACTCCGCATAAAAGCGTCCTGGAATACGTTACCAAGATGCAACAGCGGATAGAGACTGTTTTGCCTCTTGTCAGAGAACATATGGAGGCCGCTCAGCGAGCCCAGAGTCGGATCTATAATCGACAGGCTCGGGTCCGGAACTTTAACCCGGGTGATCGGGTTTTGGTTCTGGTGCCGACAGTGGACAGTAAGTTCCTAGCCAGGTGGCAGGGGCCCTACGAGGTACGTGAAAAAATAGGAGAGGTAAATTAAAAGTACACCAGCCGGGGAGGCGAAAGCCGGAGCAGATTTACCATGTTAATTTGCTAAAACCTTGTAAGGATAGGGAAACCTGTACGGAAGACAGTCCACGGCCAGGCTTTCTTGGACAGGAGATTCCGGCTCCTAAGTCTGATGCAAAGGAAGCGGTTGCCACAATAAAAATTGCTGACAGTCTCTCCTCTAAACAGGCTCAGGAAACCAGGGAGTTCGTTAGTCGGAACACGGATGTGTTCTCAGACCTCCCTGGACGCACTTCCGTAATCCAACATGACATTGTCACTGAGCCTCAGGCAAAAATCCGGTTAAAACCATACCGAGTACCCGAGGCTCGGCGAAAAGCCATCTCGGAGGAAGTGCAACTGGATGTCATTGAGGAGTCTAAAAGTGAGTGGGCCAGTCCGATAGTATTAATACCCAAGCCAGACGGGACATTGAGGTTCTGTAATGACTTCCGCAAACTTAATGAGGTGTCCAAATTTGACGCGTATCCCATGCCCCGAGTAGATGAGCTTATTGAAAAGTTGGGCCAAGCCCGGTATTTTTCTGTGTTGGACCTCACCAAAGGGTACTGGCAGGTACCCTTGACAGAGGCTGCCAAAGAAAAAACAGCTTTTGTCACGCCAGAGGGGCTGTATCAGTACAAGGTATTACCCTTTGGTCTACATGGCGCTCCAGCCACGTTTCAAAGGCTAATGGATATTGTACTCCGTCCACATCGTCTATACGCTTCGGCGTACCTGGACGATATCGTTGTCCATAGCACCGACTGGGAAAGTCACCTACCTTAAGTACAGGCTGTAGTGGACTCCCTTCGAAAGGCGGGACTAACAGCTAACCCAAAGAAATGTGCAATAGGGTTAGAGGAGACTAAATACCTTGGGTATGTCATTGGGCGCAGAGTCATTAAACCCCAAGTGAGCAAAATAGAGGCGATACGGAATTGGCCCCGACCTGCCACCTCTAGACAAGTAAGGTCATTCCTGGGAATGGTGGGCTATTACATGAGGTTTGTTCCCCATTTTGCCACTTTAGCGGGTCCGTTGACAGGGCTTTTAAAGGGACGGAAGTCTGTGATAGTCCGCTGGAATGACCAGGCAGAAGAGGCTTTCTCCGCTTTGAAGTCGGCCCTGTGTGGGTCCCCGGTTTTGGTGACGCCCGACTTCAAGAGGGAATTTGTGGTCCAGACTGATGCCTCCGAAGTGGGCCTCGGTGCGGTACTGTCTCAGGAAGTCAACAGGGAGGAGCATCCTGTTGTCTTCCTCAGCCGTAAGCTCACTCCAGCGGAGACCCGGTACAGTATAGTGAAGAGAGAGTGCCTGGCCATCAAGTGGGCACTCGAGTCTCTCCGCTATTATCTGTTGGGGAGGAAATTCCGTCTGGTGACCGATCACTCCCCTCTCAAGTGGATGAGCCAGGCCAAAGAGAGGAATGCTCGGGTCACCAGGTGGTTCTTATCGCTGCAAAACTTTAAGTTCACAGTAGAACACAGGGCAGGCCGGTTACAGGGAAACACGGATGCCCTGTCCCGAGTACACTGTCTGGCGTGTGTTCACCCCCTCAGGGTTGAACAAAGGGGGGAGGTATGTAGGAAGGCGCAAGGGTCCGTCATTGGCGGAAGGTACGTGTCACCGAGGTTCCTGGCCTCGGTGAGATAAGAACCGGTTATTTTATGTGTCAGCCGCAGCTAGTGCTTGCTGACACTGTTTATTCTTAGTGTGGCTGAAAAGCCGATCCGGGCCGGTTCTTATTTGGAGCAGCCAAAGAGCAGGGTGGGTGGCTGTTCCCCACGTCCAGGCCAGGTTTTGGGCTGGGGTTTAAAAACCCAGCCAGCAGCTCAGCTGGGGGTGGTATGTTCCTCCAAGTGAAAGTGGAGTTGTGAAGGCTCTGTGTCTCTGGGAGCTGCATGAGAGCCACCAGCTGGAAGCCAGGCGCCCTAAAGCCTGCTGTGGATATCCAGGTGACGTGTTTGTTTTGAGTTCTGTGGACTTTGGCCGTGTGAAATAACACGAGGAATTCCTGTGGTGTGAATTAACACCAGGACTCTGCAAAGTGTTTGTGTTATGTTTTTCCTTGGGTGTGAATAAACACTGAACTTTTTGCTTTACTACCGTGTTCTTGCCTCTGTACTGCGTCCGCTTACCCTGCCTACCAGAGCAAATCCCTACAGTGGTTAAACTTGAATTTAACACTTGCAGATCAGGAAAATACTGTTTTTTGTCAAAAAAGTGTGTTTTTAAAACCCCAGAAAATGATGGCTGTATCTCAAGCTTAAATTGCACACTGACTAATCCAGATGTTGTATTTTGCCAAAAAAGTGTTTTTTTGGTAACAAAATATGAAAGCTGTATATATTAAACCTGAATTTAACTCTGGGGGCGGAGCTAGCACCGCAGCCGGACGTTAATGTGAAGTGCTGCTCTCCTGCTGAATAAACCCTAAAGCTTGTCTATACAGCTCTACTGGACATCAAAATGGTCAAGATAGGTAGCCAAATGTCCTCTGACCAAACGAGCCACGTCCGATCCTCCAGCCAACCCGGAGACATGGACCGTTTTATTAAAAAAGCGGCAGCGATCGCAGTAAGCAAAGATTCTAAGATGGCGCCCGGCACTCCACGAGGTGGCACCGCAAGGCAATCGAGAGAGACAACCGACTCAGAGGGGGTAAGAGATGAATCCCCCGATACTGACAGGCTCCCTATCTCCCGATCCTACCTCAAAGAGGCTTTGGCAGATGCCCTAGGTCCCCTCAGCCAAGATCTCTCATCTATTAAAGAAGACATCCGCCATATTGGCAGACGTGTGGAGACCTTAGAGGGAAATCAAGCGATTATCATATCGCACCAAACGGAGGCGGCTATTAGCTTGACCGAGTGCCAGAACCATCTCAACTCCCTGTATTCAGCTACTGAAGATCAGGAGAACAGAAATAGAAGAAACAACCTACGTTTCCGTGGGATATCGGAGACCGTCTCTCCAATAGACGTTACGCAGGCAGTCATAAAGATATGCCTCCAGATCCTGGGACCAGATTCCACCCATGAGGTGATAATAGAGAGGGCCCACAGAGCCCTTCGCCCCGAAACCACAGCCTTTAGAGCCCCCCCGCGATGTTAAATGTAAATTCTTGCACTTCCCGGTTAAGGAAGCCATTATGTCTGGGGCTAGACATGCTGAACCCTTGAGATGGGAAAATAACAACATCTGCGTTTTCCAAGATCTGGCCCAATCAACTCTGAAGAAATGCAGGTCCCTGAAGCCACTGACGGAATGGCTCCCACAGCATAGCATCACTTACCGCTGGACCTTTCCGTTTGGACTGTCGTTCCCTCATGAAGGACGTCGCATCAACATCACCTCCTTCGCTGACCTGGACAAAATATATGCTCAACTAAAAATCTCCCCTCTGGACTGTCTCCCAGTTCTCTATCATCCCTGCCACCTTTACCTACGGTATCCCCATGAGAGAGGATACCTGGCAACAACTCCTAAGAGACTTTCAATGCCGGATAAGTGAGATCACTTACTACTCCAGGTCCCTGACCTTTTCACAACAGTAGTACTAGCCTTAGAGGGTTTTTTCTACTTACCTCTATGACATTTTGTCTATTCCCCCCACTGTCCTCATCGTTGCTGTTAATTGAGCAAAATTGCCCAAACACCATTACTCCATTTGAGCTTACATGCAAGCTCTTGTTTTTTTCCCTGTTATGTTTATTCTTTTTGTACTGTAGCAGGTGTATTATTCTAATGTCTATTCTGAATTACTCTTACAGTTACAACCGCAGTTGTGAGAAGTCTCTTGTGCAGCCCTACGCGCTCCTATTTGTAACTCAACTCCCTCAAGCAGCAGCTAAGTATACCCTAATTCCTACCCTCCCCCCCTCCCCCCCACGCCTTCCATGAAACGATGGCAGATATCCACTTGATTTCTTATAATGTTAAAGGGTTAAGATCGCCCTCCAAAAGATGTAAAATCTTCTCCCTATTGAGGAAGGAGAAAGGCTCTGTGATTTTCCTGCAGGAAACTCACTTTAAGCACAACCACTATTGTAATCTCTCATATGCCAAATTCCCCAATTGGTACCACTGTGGTGCTGGGGGTGCTGCTTCAAAAGGAGTGAGCATAGGGTTCCACAAAGACTTCCCTTTCACCTTCCTTTCTCAGGTCCTAGACCCTGAGGGCAGGTATCTTATCCTCAAGGGTACGATAGGCCAGAAGACCTACACCCTGGTCAATGTGTACGCCCCCAACTCTGGTCAGATTGATTGGTTCCTTTCCCTCCTGAAACTTGTAGAGATTCATAAGGAAGGCTCTCTAATACTAGCGGGAGACTATAACCTAGCCCTCAACCCCTTCTTAGACTCTTCCTCAAAAAAATCCTGTCTCCTCTAAGGGTCTTAAATCCCTCCAGACTAAATTGTTTGACCTAGGTATTGTGGATGCATGGAGGTGTTTACACCCAAATGAGATAGATTTTTCTTTCTATTCCCCGGCCAACAATTCATACACTAGAATCAATTATGTGTTTATTCCCAAAAACCAATTACAATTATGTAAATCGACCAAGATAGGAAATATTACTTTATCTGACCATGCCCCAATAACCTGTGATTTACTTTCACCCTCGGGCCATCCCAGAGCCCCTAATTGGCGCCTAAATGAATCCTTATTGAATAACACCACACACAAGGCCCAGATTGCCTCCTATCTGGAGGAATATTTTATCCTTAATGAATCCCCAGAAATTTCCCCCCAAACTCTCTGGGACGCCCACAAACCATACATCAGGGGTAAACTTATCAGCCTCTGCTCTTTCCTTAAGAGGGAATCTGATAAGAAATTAAACCTCCTCCTTTCCCGGATCCATTTTCTTGAAAAGGCTCACAAACAATCCCTTCTTGCTCTGCACCTGTCGGAACTCCTCTCCCTTAGATCAGAACTCAAAAACATCCTAAACGAACGATCAGCTAAGTTCTTTCTATCATCTCAACAGAAGTTTTATGCTCATGGCAATAAGGCCTCAAAATACATGATTAGAAGGATAAAACAGAGGAGGGAGTCCCGATATGTCCAGAGCATTAAATCCCCCCTGGGTACCCCTTTATATAAATCAGAAGAGATTGCGGAACAATTCCAGCTCTTTTACAAATCCCTTTATAACCTGCCCCTTCAGGAGCTAACTTATACTGCTGAGGAAAAAATACCTCATATAACATTTTTCTTAGACTCTTACCCTTCCAGCCTTATCAACTACTCAAAAAGACCTCCTTTCCAGACCATTTTCAGCCCCTGAACTTGAGGCAGCTATCAAATTAACCCCCAAGGGGAAATGTCCGGGCCCGGATGGCCTTCCAATAACCTATTACTCCTCCTTTAAACATATCCTTGCCCTCTATTTACTCCCAATATACAATTCGTCCCTAGGTGGTTCCCCAATTCCTATAGACATGACCAGGGCTACCATTACCATCATTCCAAAAGTAGGAAAGGACCCTACCTCCTGTTCAAACTACCGCCCCATCTCCGTCCTCAACGTAGATTTAAAACTACTAGCCAAAATGCTTGACGTCCGTCTGAACAACCTTCTTCCTACCTTAATCCACTCTGACCAGGTTGGCTTTGTCAAGGGCCGGGAAGGTAAGGACAATACCACCAAAGTGTTAGACGCCCTATACTATGCCTCCCTTAAGGCCACCCCTCTGATCCTGATTGGCACGGACGCCGAGAAAGCGTTTGACAGGGTTGACTGGTCTTTTATTCGTGCTACTTTGCAAAAATTTCAAATCCCAGAATCCTTTATCAATTCAGTTTTCTCAATGTACACACATTCCTCGGCGTCCGTGTCAGTTTATGGGATCCTCTCCTCTAGCTTCCTAATTAGAAATGGGACTAGACATTGCTGTCCTCTTTCCCCTCTCCTCTTTATCCTCGTAATGGAGACCCTACTACAAGCACTGAGACAAGAGGAAAGTATTAGAGGCCTGAGAGTTAATGGGAGAGAATTCAAATTGGCTGCTTTTGCAGATGACCTCTTAATAATCTCCACCAACCCTTCTAAATCCATGCCCGCGATACTTTCACTACTGAACTTATTTGGGTCTATATCAAACTTTAAGGTAAATCCCGCCAAATCTCAAGTCCTACACATGGGCCTCTCAGCCGTGACTCTTAATAATCTCAGATCCGCCTCCCCATTCAACTGGGATACCCAACAATTAACTTACTTAGGAGTTAAACTTACCCCTCATCTAGCAGACCTCTACGCGTTGAACTATAAACCATTATTGAAGTCCATTATTGCTCAACTTGACTCACTGAACTTCTCATTCCTATCTTGGTTTGGTAGAAAAAATCTCCTTATGTCCCTAATAATGCGAAGACTAACTTACCTAATGCAAACACTCCCAATTGATATACCCAAAACTTTTTTCACCCTCTTGAATAAGCATATTAGAAGGTTTATCTGGCATGGAAAGGCTCCCCGTATCTCTTTTTCCACGCTCTCTAAACCAAAGAGAGCTGGGGGAATAGGTTTGCCAGACCCCGAGATCTACATGAAATGCATTCTTCTATCCAGGACTATTGATTGGATTAGATCCCCCCCCCCCCCCCCAACAAATCCTGGCTCACCCTGGAAAATTCCTTCCTGAACTCATCTTTAAGGCCCCTCCTGTTGTCTGGTAGACCCCTCCCCCCAGGAGTGGGCTCTGTTCCCAACTCTATGATTAAAGCCACTATAAAAGCCTGGAAATGTTTTTTAACTAATGAGGGATCTCCCTCATCTCCCTTCCCACTATTACTTGTGAAAGATGTAGTAGCCCTTGCTCCTAAAGAACTCAGAGAATGCTTTCCCCCCTCCTTAAGGCTCTCTGACATCCCTATAAGAGACCTAGTAGACCCAGAAGGAACCTTATTTATGGATCAGAAAATATTTGAGATACTTAAAATAAAAAGTTGCAATCCCATTCTTCTGAGATTTCTAAAGCAGGAGATCCTTACTTTTCATAAAAATACTTCACGGATAGGAGAACTCTCCTGGTTCGATAAGCTATTAAGTAGTTCCCAGTATCCCCTCAAACTTATCTCCATGATTTATAAGAACTTAAAATCCCCAACCTCAAACCAGCTATAGTAGGCCTATGGGAGAGAGACTTGCAACGCTCCCTGTCAAGCTCAGAAGTTTCTAGCATGTTGATCGCCCCACACAAGATCTCCAGATGTGCTTACACCCAAGAGAACAGTTATAAAATTCTTTCTCGGTGGTATAAGACCCCAGATAAGACGTGCCTTTATAACAAAGATTCATCAGACCTGTGCTGGAGATGCAAAAAAGAAAAAGGCTCCTACTTCCATATCTGGTGGTCTTGTGAAACGATCAACCCGTGGTGGATAGAAATAGTCAAAATGATCAATACAATATGCCAAACTACCATTACCTGTTCCCCAGAACTTGTTCTGCTCACACTAGGGATTCACAAAACCAACAAATATCAAGCATCCCTTTTCTCTCTCATGCTGGGAGCTGCTAGACTATTGGTCCCGAAATTTTGGCTCACTCCAGACATCCCCAGTTTAGAGAGTTGGTATGCCAAAATTGATCAGATATACAGGCTTGAAGAAATTTCCCATTGGGAATTAAGGACGAGGTCCACTTTCCTCAACATCTGGAACCCCTGGAAGAAGTTCAGGCTATTTTCTTGAAACCCATTAACTTTGTACCTCACTCTCTTACTACTTACTACGCTGAACTAATTGTATGAGTGGTCGATTCTTTTCACCCCTCGTCTCTCCCCTCCTCCCTCCCCCACCCCTTGTCTAATACTTTATTCTTATATCTTTACCTCACTGTATACGGTTCTGTCGGGATACATTAGACCTGTGAATCTCGCAACTTGCCATGGTGACAAAGGACGCTTCATACTTTAATTATGTAATTGTAATTTGCATGTCATATTCACATATACCTGCAAAGTTGAATGTTTTTGGTTTGTTTCAAAAACAAAAATAAAAATTGTCAATAAAAAAAAAAAAAAGAATTTAACTCTTGTAGATCAGGAAAATACAGTTTTTTTGTCAAAAAAGTGTGCTTTTAAAACCCCAAAAAATGATGGCTGTAATTCTAGCTTAAATTGCACACTGACTAATCCAAATGTTGTATATTGCCAAAAAGTGTTTTTTTTTTGGTAACAGAATATGAAAGCTGTATATATTAAACTTGAATGTAACACTTGCAAATCAGGAAAATACTGTTTTTTGGCAAAAAAAGTGTGTTTCCATAACCCCAGAAAATGATAGGTGTATTTCTAGCTTAAATTGCACACTGACTAATCCAGATGTTGTATATTGCCAAAAAAGTGTTTTTTTGGTAACAGAATATGAAAGCTGTATATATTAAACTTGAATTTAACACTTGCAGATCAGGAAAATACAGTTTTTTGGCAAAAAAAAGTGTTTTTAAAACCCCAGAAAATGATGGGTGTATTTCTAGCTTAAATTGCACACTGACTAATCCAGATGTTGTATATTGCCAAAAAAGTGTTTTTTTGGTAACAGAATATGAAAGCTGTATATATTAAACTTGAATTTAACACTTGCAGATCAGGAAAATGCTGTTTTTTGGGCAAAAAAGTGTGTTTTTAAAACCCCAGAAAATTATGGCTGTATTTCTAGCTTAAATTGCACACTGACTAATCCAGATGTTGTATATTGCCCAAAAAAATTGTGATTTTCAATGTCCTAAAAGCTCAGATGCAGTGCTGGTGCACTGAGCTTGCATAAAATGGCCGCCGCCGCCGCCCACCTAACTAACGGATACAAGTTGTTGTTTTTTTTGGTCAATGGGCTCATGGCAGGGTAATAAAATTGTGCTCTGCACCCACACAACTATTTCTATGTTAGATTCTGTCCTATTCTCTCCCTGAAATCACCAGTCCAACAGCATCCAACAGCATCCTCTCCCTACACTTGTAACAGCAGAGTGATGTGCAGCGCTACGTGACTCAAGCTTATATAGAGCCTGGGTCACAACCCTACTGTTTTTCAAATAACTGAATATAACCACAGTATCTAAAGTGTGTATCGCACATAGACATATGCAGCAAAGGCAGCAAAATAAACTTTTTTTGACCAAAATGGGTGTTTGTTTAATAACTGAATATGACAGCAGTATATAACCCTTGAATTTCACACGTGCTGATGCTGCAAGGGCAGAAAAATTGTGTATTTTGCCCAAAAAGGGTGTTTTATTAGTAGAAGAATATAACCACAATATCTAAAGGGTGTATCTGACATCGACTGATCCAGACTAGGCCGCAATTAAATTTGTTTGCCCAAAATGGCTGTTTTTCAAATAACTGAATTGAACCACAGTATCTAAAGTGTGTATCTCCCACGTACTGATCCAGACTAGGCCGGAATTAAATTTGTTTGTCCAAAATGGCTGTATTTCAAATAACTGAATAGAACCACAGTATGTAAAGGGTGTATCTCACACGTACAGATGCAGACTAGGCTGCAATTAAAGTTTTTTGCCCAAAACGGGTGTTTGTTTAATAACTGAATATGACAGCAGTATATAACTCTTGAATTTCACACGTGCTGATGCAGCAAGGGCTGAAAAATGTTGTATTTTTCCCAAAAAAGGGTGTTTTATTAATAGAAGAATATAACCACAGTGACTAAAGGGTGTAACTCAGACCGACTGATCCAGACTAGGCCGGAATTTAAGATTTGTGCCAAAATGGCTGTTTTTCAAATAACTGAATAGAACCACAGTATCTAAAGGGTGTATCTGACACCGACTGATCCAGACTAGGCCGCAATTAAATTTCTTTGCCCAAAATGGCTGAATTTTAAATAACTGAATAGAACCACAGTATCTAAAGTGTGTATCTCACAATGACATGTGCTGACGCTGCAAGGGCTGTAAAATTGTGTATTTTGCCAAAAAAGTGTGTTTTTAAAAACCCAGAAAATTTCTAGCTTAAATTGCACACTAATTAATCCAGATGTTGGATAATGCAAAAAACTGCTGTTTTTTTAAAGCCAGAAAATTATAAAAAAAATTAAAATTAGTTTTTAACAATCACAGATGCAGCAAGGGCTGCAATATTAAGTTCGCTTAACCCTATTAAGGACCAGTTCAGTTCTGAAGTTACTTTGAGGAGCTGGCATAATAGAATCCAACCATAAATGGCCACATTTTAGAAATTACACCCCTAAAACTTTTTAAAACTGGTTTTAGAAATGTTGTTAACCCTTTAATTAGATTTTTCATTTTAATAAATTTTTTCCTGTAACACATTAATTATTAACAAAAAAAAAAACCTTAATGTATAGTAATCCAATTCTCCAGTTTGCAGAAACACCCCATATGTGGTTGTGAACTGCTGTATGGGTACACGGCTGGGCTCAGAAGGAAAATGGTGCCATATGGTTTTTGGAGGGCAGATTTTGCTGGAATGGTTTTTGAGCACCATGTTGCATTTGAAGAGACCCTGAGGTACCCCCACAGTTAAACCCCCCCAAAAGTGACCACATTTTGTAAACTACGGCCACCCAAGGAATTTTTAAGAGGTGTAGTGAGCACTTGACCCAACGGGCGTTTCATAGAATTAATAATACTTGGCAGTGATTTTTATTTATTTTTTTACTAGAAAATGGTGCTTTAGGCCAATTTTTTTTTTTTTTTCATAAAGGATAACAGGAGAATATCACCCCACAATTTGATACCCATTTTCTCCTGAATATAAAAACACCACAATTGTGGTCGTAAACTGCTGTTTGGGAATACTTCAGGGCTAAGAACCATAACTTTTTCATTTTTTGTTGACTGAGCTATGTGAGGGCAGTAGTTTTTATTGGCACCATTTTGGGGTACACTTGGCTTTCTGATCACTTTTTATCTCATTTTTTGGGAGGTAAAGTCACAAAAAAAGCAGTTTAGAGTCATTTTTATATATTTTTTTCACAACGTTACCTGATGGAGTAGATCATGTGATATTTTTATAGATCTGGTCGTTACAGATGCGTTAAAACAAATATGTCTATTTTTTTTCTTTTTACATTTTACACAATTACAGCGTTTTTAGAAAAAAAAATCATGTTTCTGTGTTGCCATTTTCTTACAGCCATATTAAAATTTTTCTGGCTATGGTGTTGTGTGAGGGCTTGTTTTTTGCGGGATGAAACTACGTTTTTATTGCTACCATTTTGGGGTATGTAAAGGGAGAATATTAATCACCAATATTTATGCAAATATCAATAATTAATATTCATAAATGGGAGGAGCCATCTATTGATGACTCCGCCCATTTATACCTTTATATAATAATATCACAATACTTTCACTATACTTTACCTTACACTAATCACTAAGCTAGCTGCATGCGCCTTACTAAACTAACTATCGCTAATAATCACACTATACACAGATAGTTATATACTGTATAAAACACAGTATTTATTATTACCAACAATACACTAAGCACGCAATACACTAACAATACAGTAGTATAAATACAGCACTAAACTACACTACACGGTTCCCAAGTTCCACCCACAAACTAACTATACAATACACATACACACACGTGTTAGCAGCCCACCCCACCTGTCTCTATTTACTATCCCTATGGGGTACGACGAGGGTTAACGGTGGTTTTTACAGGGGTGTAAGTAAACCACAAATAATGGGGTAAGGTACTGTGACAATGGAAGGGTAATCGGGGCAAGGGTATATCAGGGGCACAGGATCAGGGAAATCAGGGCAGGGGTTTGGGGGACCAGGGTGCCCAGTACCAGGGACACAAACAAGGCAAGGGTTAATCAGGGCCCAGGGTGCACATCAGGGAATCGGGCCCCAGGGTGCACATCAGGGACACAAACAAGGCAAGGGTTAATGCCTTGCAAGTATAAGGGGATTCAGCAATGCAGGGGGTTAATACCCTACAAGTGTACAGTGAGGCCCAGGGGTTATTCAGGGGAGTAGGGGTTTGGATAACCAGGGGGGGAAATAGGGGTTAACCAGGGGGGGTCACTTACAACAATACAAGTCTAATTATACGCTATATCTATATATATTTATAGATCAATGGTTATAAATATATATACATATAGACGCACACACCACAATACAGACCTCACTACACTAGACAATTCCTAATTCCACCCCACACTCTAGCTGTACAATACACATACATACATTCCTTAGCAGCACACACTCAGCTACTACTGGGGTATGCAGGCAGATTACAGGGCAGCTACAGGGGTATGAGTTGGTGGCAGGGAAGGGGTGAATCAGAGCAGGTTTATTAGGGGTCTGGAGGGAAAGGGTTACTCAGCCATTCTCAGGGCCATGTGGCCTTTCTTCCTTCAGGGTGCAGCTCCCATGTGTCCAGGTATCCAAGAGACCGCACCTCTGCCCTGCTTGGGGCTTTATAGCCCAAAACCAGCCCCCCTCCTCCTTCCTCAGGGATGTGACATCATAGTGTCACTGTGACGTATGCCTGCCCTCAGAACAGCCAGTTGGCCCCCTGAGGCTAGCAGCACCACACGCCCAGCCATGTCCCAAACATAAGTAACTAGGCTGATAAAATCAACAAAAGGCCTCAAATCAATTGATTCCTTAGCCTTTGAAGTCACCAGCCACCTGGAGACATATCAACCCCACTGCAGGAACTGGCTAAACGCTGTCTCTATGGGGGGCATTTAAGTATATATATGTGTAAAGGATACTTGGGGCGCATCTATATACACATACACTCATTATAAACCTGGGGCATACATGGGCAGTTGTAGGCCCATATATATATACCTGGGGGAGAGCCATGGCAGATACACATATATAGATGTATGCACTGCTTACACACATCCCATATATATATATATATATATATATATATATATATATCTAAATGAGAGGGACAGGAAATATATACTAACTATAAGGGGACACAGATCATATAAGGGGGCACAGATCAACCAGGGACCACATATTTCCCACAGGGCCCAACATGAGCCCCTGTGGGCCACTAAGGGCAGATGTGCGCAGATGCATGGCACATCTGTGCACATCACCCTATAGAGTGACCATTAATGCATGCATATATATCATATATGCATGCACGTGTTTGCATGCATATATGTATATATATGCATGTGTCTCAACCCTTCCTCAACAGGGTACATACAACTTTTTGAATGATATGTTTTTTGGGAGATAAGGGGACTAAAAAAAAGCTATTTTGGCACAATTTATTTATTTATTTTTTTACACTATTCACTTTATGGGGTAGATAATGTGATTTTTGTAGAGCCAATCGTTACGGATGCGGCAATACCAAATATTTTTTTTTTTACATTTACACAATAAGAGCAACTGCTGTTTTTTTAAAGCCAGAAAATTATAAAAAATAAAATAAAATTAGTTTTTAACAATCACAGATGCAGCAAGAGCTGCAATATTAAGTTTGCTTAACCCTATTAAGGACCAGTTCAGTTCTGAAGTTACTTTGAGGAGCTGGCATAATAGAATCCAACCATAAATGGCCACATTTTAGAAATTACACCCCTAAAACTTCTTAAAACTGGTTTTAGAAATGTTGTGTTAACCCTTTAGTTAGATTTTTCATTTTAATAAATTTTTTCCTGTAACACATTAATTATTAACAAAAAAAACACCTTAATATATAGTAATCCAATTCTCCAGTTTGCAGAAACACCCCATATGTGGTTGTGAACTGCTGTATGGGTACACGGCTGGGCTCAGAAGGAAAATGGTGCCATATGGTTTTTGGAGGGCAGATTTTGCTGGAATGGTTTATGAGCACCATGTTGCATTTGAAGAGACCCTGAGGTACCCCCATAGTGAAACTCCCCCCAAAAGTGACCACATTTTGTAAACTACGGCCACCCAAGGAATTTTTAAGAGGTGTAGTGAGCACTTGACCCAACGGGCGTTTCATAGAATTAATAATACTTGGCAGTGATTTTTTTTTTTTTTACTAGAAAATGGTGCTTTAGGCCAAATTTTTTTTTTTCATAAAGGATAACAGGAGAATATCACCCCAAAATTTGATACCCATTTTCTCCTGAATATAAAAACACCCCAATTGTGGTTGTAAACTGCTGTTTGGGAATACTTCAGGGCTCAGAACGATAACTTTTTCATTTTTTGTTGACTGAGCTATGTGAGGGCTGTAGTTTTTATTGGCACCATTTTGGGGTACACTTGGCTTTCTGATCACTTTTTATCTCATTTTTTGGGAGGTAAAGTCACAAAAAAAGCAGTTTAGAGTCATTTTTATATATTTTTTTCACAACGTTACCTGATGGAGTAGATCATGTGATATTTTTATAGATCTGGTCGTTACAGATGCGTTAAAACAAATATGTCTATTTTTTTCTTTTTACATTTTACACAATTACAGCATTTTTAGAAAAAAAAATCATGTTTCTGTGTTGCCATTTTCTTACAGCCATATTTAAATTTTTCTGGCTCTGGTGTTGTGTGAGGGCTTGTTTTTTGCTGGGATGAGACTACGTTTTTATTGCTACCATTTTGGGGTACATACAACTTTTTGAATGATATGTTTTTTGGGAGATAAGGGGACTAAAAAAAAGCTATTTTGGCACAATTTATTTATTTATTTTTTACACTATTCAATTTATGGGGTAGATAATGTGAATTTTGTAGAGCCAATCATTACGGATGCGGCAATACCAAATATTATTTTTTTTACATTTACACAATAAGAGCATTTTAAAAAAAAAGTTATGTTTTTGTGTTGCCATTTTCTTAGAGCCAAATTTTTCTAATTTTTCTGGCTATGGTCTTGTGTAGGAGCTCATTTTGCGGGATGATTGTGTCACGCTCGCGTGTGGGAGGAAAACACTATACCGAGCATAGGAGGGAAAGGGGATACCGGAATAAGGCCTGGAAACTAGGGAAGGAAAACACTAACTCCAGTCCTGACATACTTCTAGTATGAACAGGCCCCAAAGGTAGGCAAGTTCATACACAGGATACCTAGAATCCTATCTCACCCTATAGGACCCTGGAACTAATGTCAGGACTGTGTCTAACTGTTCCTCCAAAGGGAACAGGAGTCTCCCTCATGCCTAATGACAAACAACAGGTAAAGACAACACACACATATATTTTCACGGGGCGCCGGCGATGCGCTCCACAGTGCAGACGGCGCCCCACCTCTGTACAGGAGCGAGGACACGTGCAGCGTCCTCATCTCCTAGGTGATGGGGGGGCGGGACGGACCTGGCCGCGCACGTCTCCTCAGCACGGCCGGCGTCCTCTGTTCCCCCAGCAACCAGATGAAGCCTGAGCACCGAGCTGGGCACTCGGTGCTCAGCCTTTTGCAGCAGGGCGAGTCATGTGACGCTGGCCACTTCATATGACCCCTGTTACTCAGTATTTAAGCAGGCAGCCTGCTGGCCACAGGTTGCCTGTTATTTAGGTTCCTGCTGTGAATTTGCATTACCTGGCGTACTTACCTTCTTCTGTTTCCTGACGATTCTCTGCCTGCTCCTTGTGTACTTTGCTGCTCTCCTGGAATTCTGACTCTGGCTTCCTCCTGACGATCCTCTGCTGACTCCTTTGGTACTCTCCTGGTATTTATGACCCCGGCTTCTCCTGACTATTCTCTGCTTGCTCCATTTGTACTTCGTTGCTCTCCTGGTATTGACTCGGTCCGTTCACGTTCTGTTGTTTGTCTGGTCTGTCCTCCCAGCCCTTATTCCAAGCTAGGGATTGCCGTCCAGTTGTTCCCTGTCATTAGGACTTGCAAGGCAAGTAGGCATGGCCAGGGGTGAGGGTGGAGCGCAGTGGTCACTTTCCTCCCCCCTGTGTGTGTATGTACGTGACCATTTCACATATATAAACAAAATACAATAGGGAAAGGAAACACTTATCTTCAATGAAGCTTTGGTAGCACCAGGAACTCAGGCAAGAACCAAACACAAGCTAACCACAAGTCCAACAGAAACTATAAACCGCATAGCATAGTGGGGAAAACAACAATAAATAGAGAAGGTTAAATGACCACCATAGCCACACCTGGGGAAAGAATGTGTGCCAAGAACCAAAAACAACACAGATGTCATTTGATCCAAAAGGAAAACATGTCAGATCAAACCACGTGTTTTCAGTCTCACAGATCTCCTGCCACCTGTTGCGGAAACGTCCGTATGTCTCATTACGTCCGTGACAGATTGATAGTGTTTTTTGGGAGATGATGTGACTAAAAAAAACAAATGTCCCTTTTTATTTTATTTTCTATTTTCTAGATTTTTTTATTACATAATTGGGAAAACTTTTTTGCATGTGAAACTTTTTTTTTGTACAAAATATCTTTCTTTTTTATTTTACACATCAGCCTCAGGGAACAAACTTTTCATGCGCTAGCTCGCGCATCGTGAGATTACAGCGCTCTAGCTTTGTGACGTCGGGGATCAAGGAGGAGATTTGGAGTATGCGGGGCGGTGCTGGGCTCCTTCACAGTGGGCGTGGCTGTGCTCCGGAAACGTTAGTAACAGCTCCTTGGGTGTCACGAGGGTGTCAAAAGCCAGGCCTGACTCCGTTATACCCGTGGTCAGAAAGTCGCAGCGGGTGGCTGCGCGCTCTATGTATAAAGATAGTGCTGTTTCTTAATGGTAGCTTTCTGGTTTTGCCTTGCAACCCTTTTTGGCTCACTCAGGGATTCGTAGCTCCTTCTCCTCAGCTGTTTCTTGTCCAGCACTCCCAACCTCCTTATATTCCCCTCTCCCACTTCTCTGGTTGCCAGATATAGAGCTTCCTGCCTGGACTTCTATACTGACCCACTGGAGCTGTGTAGCTGAGATTCCTGGTTGTTGTTCCAGAGCGTTACCCTCCGGATCCCTGTTGGGCTTCTGTTGTCTGCTGTTGTCGTCCACCTGGGATTATATGTTTTGTCTGTATTGTCTGTCCTCTCCTTGGTGTTTTCCTTTAGTGTTAGTGGTGCGGACTAGTGTTCCCACTGCCCTATTCACTACGTAGGGCTCATCTTAGGGAAAGCCAGGGTTTAGGCACATGATCGGCGTACGGGTGAGGAACCCGTCTAGGGACGTCAGGGCAGTCAGGTGCCAGCCTCAAGGTGAGTTAGGGGTCACCACCTTTCCCTCTCCCTTGGACAGGGCCTTCCCTTTTCCCTCCCCTTGCGTCACGTATGTGATCGGCACGCCGGTCATGACATTATATCTGGCCATTATTTTGTGCAGGTAGAAAGAAGAAAAAAAAAGAAAAAAATTACTTTTTCTTTCTGCCTATCTAGAATCCAGTATGGATCCTATTGCTCCTTTGACAAAACAACTTCAAGACCTGTCTATGGAGGTGGCAGGATTGAAGGCGTCGGTCCTACAGCAACAGCAGCAATTGCAGCAGACCGCAAGCCCAGGTGGTTCTTCCTGACAGATTTTCTGGGGGAAGGGACAAATTTGTGACGTTCCGTGAGGCCTGTAAGCTATATTCTAAGCTGCGCCCGCACTCCTCTGGTAATGAGGAACAGCGGGTGGGGATTGTTACTTCCCTGCTTCAGGGGGACCCGCAATCCTGGGCGTTCTCTTTACCCACTGATTCCCAGGCTCTCCGGTCAGTGGATGAATTTTTTGGGGCCTTGGGTCTCATATATGATGACCCTGACCGAGTCGCCCTGGCTGAGTCTAAATTACGGAGACTCCTAGAGGGAGAGCGGCCAGCAGAGGAGTATTGCTCAGAGTTTCGTAGGTGGGCTACGGATACCCAGTGGAACGACCCGGCTCTCAGGAGTCAGTTCTGCTCTGGGTTATCCGAAAGGGTTAAGAATGCGCTTGCGCTGTATGAGACCCCCTTTTCCCTTGATGCTGTTATGTCCCTTTCTATCAGAATATATAGATGTCTTAGGGACAGATTGAAAAATCCTGAGCAATTGGTAACCCCTCCGAAGCAGCAGTTAGTCTGTACGGACCTAGAAGAGCCTATGCAGCTAGGAGGAACTACTCGTCAGGTCCGTCCTCCTGAGGCTCGCCGTAGGCAGGGGGTTTGTTTTTTCTGTGTGGGGAGGGGTCATTTCATTAATGCCTGTCCTTCTTTTCTAAAAAACAAAAGACCATCGGAACTACTAACCCCAGGCTATGTGGAGGATGTCAGCCGGGGGGTATACGTTTCCTCCATTCGTACATCTAAATTTGTGTTGCCAGCAGCTGATGTTTTTGGTGTTAAGAAGGAGACTATTTCTTTCTTTCTAGACAGTGGAGCAGGGGTAAATTAGATAGATGCCCATTTTGCCCGCACTATGGGTTTGTCTCTCTGTCCGCTACAGAGACCTATTCCCATATTCGCTATTGATTCTGCTCCTCTGTCTCAGAGAAACCTCACTCACATTGTCCATAACTTACACCTTCGGGTAGAGGACCACCATAACGAGTGTCTTTCATGTTATGTTCTGGAGGGACTTCCCACTCCTGTGGTATTGGGTCTTCCCTGGTTGGTAGCGCACAATCCAGTGGTGGATTGGCAGGCCAGGGAGATATTAGAGTGGAGTGAGCATTGCAGAGAGAATTGCTTAAATAGCAATTGCTTAGTCGCTTCCATAGCTACTCTACCTACATTTGTTTCGGACTTTGAGGACGTTTTTTCTGAAAAGGGTTGCCAGAAGTTACCACCTCACCGTCCTTATGATTGCCCGGTTAACCTGATTCCCGGTGCAAAATTACCCAAGACCAGGTTATATAATCTTTCGGGTCCCGAGAGACAAGCCATGAAAGATTATATCTCCGAGAGCTTGGCTAAGGGACACATCAGACCCTCTTCTTCACCCGTGGCTGCATGGTTTTTCTTCGTTAAAAAGAAAGATGGGGGCCTGCGTCCTTGCCTAGATTTCCGCGAACTAAACCGTATAACCATCCGAGACCCATACCCTTTTCCTCTCATTCCTTACCTGTTCAATCATTTTGCGGGTGCTAGGTGGTTCTCCAAACTTGATCTTAGGGGGGCCTACAATCTGATTCGTATTAAGGAAGGGGATGAGTGGAAGACAGCTTTTAACACCCCTGAGGGGCATTATGAAAATCTAGTCATGCCTTTCGGTCTGACCAATGCCCCTGCTGTCTTCCAACATTTCGTTAATGACATTTTTAGTCATCTTATCGGCAGGTTTGTGGTGATATACCTAGATGATATTTTAATTTATTTGTCTGATCTGAAAACACATGAGGTGCATGTCAGACAGGTACTGCAGGTCCTACGGACGAATAAATTATATGCGAAAATTGAAAAGTGTATCTTCGCCGTTCAGGAAATACAGTTCCTAGGTTATTTATTATCTGCTTCAGGTTTCCGTATGGATCCTGGGAAGGTCCAGGCAATTTTAGATTGGGATCTTCCTGAGAACCTCAAAGCACTGCAACGGTTCTTGGGCTTCGCAAATTTCTATAGAAAGTTCATAAAAATTTTTTCGGTGATTGTCAAACCCCTTACTGACATGGCTAGGAAGGGGACTGATTTTTCTAAATGGTCTGACGCCGCTAAAATTGCTTTTTCCTCTCTAAAAGAGAGGTTTACCTCGGCACCTGTACTAATCCAACCTGATGTCTCCCAGCCTTTTATTGTTGAAGTAGATGCGTCAGAGGTGGGAGTGGGGGCTGTACTATCTCAGGGTCCGTCTCCTGGCAAATGGCGTCCTTGTGCTTTCTTTTCTAAAAAACTATCTGCAGCGGAGAAGAACTATTATATTAGCAATAGCGAACTATTAGCTATTAAACGAGCGTTTGAAGAATGGCGTCACTTTTTAGAGGGGGCAGTCCACCCCGTCACGGTGATTACAGACCACAAAAATCTTATGTACCTCGAATCAGCTAAGCGCCTCACCCCTAGACAAGCTAGGTGGTCGCTATTTTTTAGCAGGTTTAACTTTTTTATTACCTATCGTCCTGGGGCAAAAAATACTAAGGCGGATGCATTATCTCGTAGTTTCCCTGGAGGGGGTAATGTGAGTGATCCGGTACCCATTCTACAAAGAGGAGTGGTTGTCTCTGCTGTACACTCTTTTCTGGAGGGGAAGGTGTTAGAGGCCCAGGGGGACGCCCCAGTCTCTTGCCCCTCAGAGAAATTGTTTGTACCGTTAAACCTGCGTCTCAAATTATTAAAGGAACATCATAATTCGGCACTTGCTGGGCACCCGGGTAGTAAAGCAACCTTGGAGCTATTGTCTAGTCGTTTTTGGTGGCCAAGGTTGCATCAGGATGTAATGGATTTTGTGTCTTCTTGTTCTACTTGTGCACGCGCGAAAGTCTCTCATACACGTCCTGCAGGGTCTTTATTGCCACTTGTCATTCCCAATAGGCCATGGACACATCTGTCAATGGATTTTATCACTGACTTAACTTTGTCTGCAGGTAAAACAGTTATCTTGGTAGTAGTAGACAGGTTTAGTAAAATGGTACACTTCATTGCGTTACCCGCACTACCTAATGCTAAGACTCTTGCTCAGGTATTCATCAGTGAAATCGTGAAGCTTCACGGGGTCCCTTCCGATGTTGTTTTAGATCGGGGAACCCAGTTTGTTTCTAAGTTTTGGAAAGCTTTTTGTTCCCGTTTGGGGGTACACTTGTCCTTTTCCTCAGCTTTCCATCCTCAGTCGAATGGACAGACTGAGCGTACCAACCAAAACCTTGAGACATATCTAAGGTGTTTTGTGTCTGAGAACCAGGAGGTGTGGTTATCATATTTACCGTTAGCGGAGTTTGCCATAAATAATTGCCGTCAGGAATCCACTGGCAAGTCACCATTTCTTGGTGCATATGGTTTTCATCCCCAATTCTGTACTTTCAAAGAGGGGGGGTCTTCTGGGGTTCCTGAAGAGGAACGGTTTTCGTCATCTCTTTCGTCTGTATGGCAGAAGGTGCAAGCTAACTTGAAAAATATGGGAGGTAAATATAAATGCATGGCTGATAAGAGACGGTCGCCAGGTCCGGACCTAGGAGTGAATGACTATGTGTGGTTGTCTACTAGGAATATTAAATTAAAGGTTCTATCTTGGAAACTGGGTCCTAGGTTCATTGGCCCTTACAAAATAGTAGCCATCATTAACCCTGTGGCTTTTCGCCTGGAGCTACCTCAGACTTTTAAAATCCATAACGTCTTCCAAAAGTCGTTACTCAAGAAGTATATTCCACCTCTAGAACCGTCACCGCTGCCATCCCCTCCTGTTGTTGTGGATGGTAATCTAGAGTTTCAAATATCCAAAATTGTTGATTCTCGTCCGGTCCGCCGCTCTCTTCAATATCTGGTGCATTGGAGGGGTTACGGTCCCGAGGAAAAAATGTGGGTTCCAGCATCTGAGGTAAACGCCGACAGATTAGTTCGGGCTTTTCATGCCTCTCATCCTGAGAGACCTAGTCCTGAGTGTCCGGAGGCCCCTCGTAGAGAGGGGGGTACTGTCACGAGGGTGTCAAGAGCCACGCCTGACTCCGTTATACCCGGGGTCAGGAAGTCGCAGCGGGTGGCTGCACGCTCTATGTATAAAGATAGTGCTGTTTCTTAATGGTAGCTTTATGGTTTTGCCTTGCAACCCTTTTTGGCTCACTCAGGGATCCGTAGCTCCTTCTCCTCAGCTGTTTCTTGTCCAGCACTCCCAACCTCCTTATATTCCCCTCTCCCACTTCTCTGGTTGCCAGATATAGAGCTTCCTGCCTGGACTTCTATACTGACCCACTGGAGCTGTGTAGCTGAGATTCCTGGTTGTTGTTCCAGAGCGTTACCCTCCGGATCCCTGTTGGGCTTCTGTTGTCTGCTGTTGTCGCCCACCTGGGATTATATGTTTTGTCTGTATTGTCTGTCGTCTCCTTGGTGTTTTCCTTTAGTGTTAGTGGTGCGGACTAGTGTTCCCACCGCCCTATTCACTATGTAGGGCTCATCTTAGAGAAAGCCACGGTTTAGGCACGTGATTGGCGTACGGGTGAGGAACCCGTCTAGGGACATCGGGGCAGTCAGGTGCCAGCCTCAAGGTGAGTTAGGGGTCACCACCTTTCCCTCTCCCTTGGACAGGGCCTTCCCTTTTCCCTCCCCTTGCGTCACGTATGTGATCGGCACGCCGGTCATGACATTGGGCTTCTTACATGCCTCATTTACATATATACAAAATCGTTTTATTTGACACAATAAAAGCACAGAGAGCTATAAGGAATGGATATTGCAAATGGATGTGCTAGCGGCGATCTAGCAGCCCATGCCCTCAGCTCTATACCCAAATTCCTTCTAAAATTCTAAGCCAACATCTAAAAAATTTTTAATGACATTTAAAAAATAATGCCAACATAAAGTAGACATATGGGAAATGTAGTAATAACTTTGATGAGATATAACCATCTGCCTTAAAAGCAGAGAAATTGAATTTTGAAAATTGATAATTTTCTAAATTTTTGGTAAATTTGGGGATTTTTTATACATAAAGGTGAATATATCTACTCAAATTTACTAATGTCATGAAGTACAATGTTTTACGAGAAAACACTCTCAGAATGGCTTGGATAAGTAAAAGTGTTCCAAAGTTATTACCACAAAAGTTACACATGACAGATTTGCAAAAAATGACCTGGTCCTTCAGGTGAAAAATTACTGATTAATAATTCTGCACACTAATAGTTGCCCAATATTTATGCACACATAGATATTCTCCTAAGAATGCCAAAACCTCACTTTTTCCTTCTGAAATATTCAGGTTTCAGGTTTATTAATATTTTGGATTGACAGACTGCACTATAGTTGTTCAGTAATAAAATGAATACTCAAAAACACAACTTGCCTAATAATTGAGCACACAGTGTAGTATCTTTTTTAGATAAGCTACATTTACCCAAACTGTCAATTTCTCAGTTAGAAAATATTTCTGGAGCTTTATTTCTGTTCCTTTCTCAATAAAATAAAGACAATATAATTCACAAATAAACAAAAATAAGGTTCCTTGCCCAGACAAATTTTTGAGTAATTTATATAAACAAATACAACTGTATTCTATTTCCCAAAGTAACCTGTAAGTAATTAAAGGCCATTTTACATTCTCATAATGTTCATGAGTCCACCATCTGGACAACACTGAACAGCATGGTGTCATGGTCTTACCTTCTTGCTGTTCTCCTTCGTTTGACATGTGCTGGCGGCCATCTTGGTTTCTGGGTTTCTTGTAGCCTTCCACCCTGCGGCTCCTCCTTCCCACTGGGAGGAGCTGGATGCCTAGCTCATATATATAGGAGGTCTGTGGCTTCAGTTCCTTGCTTGGTCCTCTTGTGTTCACATGCTTCTAAGACTGCTGCTGCTTCTGGTTCCTGATCCTGGCTTCGTCTGACTACCCTGCTGGTTCCTGATCCTGGCTTCGTCTGACTACCCTGCTGGTTCCTGATCCTGGTTTCGTCTGACTACCCTTCTGGTTCCTGACCTCTGGCTTCGCAAAGACTCTGCTCGGTTTCACCATCCGTTTGGACTTTTGCTTTACAGCTTTATTTTCAATAAAGCCTTCTTATTTTCACTTATCTCTTGTTGTACGTCTGGTTCATGGTTCCGTGACATTAGGACCAAGCCATGAATTCTGACGGTACAGGGCCATCCTCGCTTCCCACGCTGGTTGCCAGACTTGATCAGCAGGATCACCTCTTGGGTTGGTTCGCTGTGGCGTTGCAAACCCTGCTTGAACGCACGGCTCATTTCGCTCCCGTTGCCGATGGGTCGGTTGTCGCTCCTGGGCTCGCTCCTACTGCCGCTCCGGTTGTTGCGCCAGAGTCTACCCCGACACCTGTTGTTGCGCCTGCGGTGTTTCGGGGTATGACCGGTTCTGCCCCTCTTCCACAGCGCTTTGGGGGAGAGCCAACTCAGTGCCGAGGTTTCCTTAATCAGGTGGGCATTTATTTCGAGTTGCTGCCACATGCCTTTCCCACTGAGAGATCAAAGGTGGGCTTCTTGATCTCGCTGCTCTCGGACAAGGCCTTGGCCTGGGCCAGCCCTTTATGGGAGAACAACAATCCGGTGGTTGCCGAGTTTTCCGGTTTTGTTGCTTCTCTTCGGAAGGTATTCGATGTGCCGGCTCGTGCTGCCTCTGCTGCGAAGCTCCTTATGTCCATCAGACAGGGTTCACGATCCGTAGCTGAATACGCCATTGAGTTTCGTACCCTGGCAGCAGAGGTGGGCTGGAATAATGAGGCTCTGGTCGCTGCTTTCTCTCATGGTCTCTCGGATGCCTTGAAGGATGAGGTTGCAGCTAAGGACCTACCAGTTGAGCTCGAGTCTCTTATTTCTTTCCTGATTTTGATTGACACCAGACTCAGGGAGAGACCTTCCTTTAAGGAGAACCGGCGGAGGTCTTCTAACAGATTGGTGCCTACGTTTGCTGTCCCACCCGTGCCTCCCTCTCCTCCCACGCCTCCTGGGGATGACTTGTCTGGGGGTGAACCCATGCAGCTGGGGTTTGCTCGCCTGTCCGAGGGGGAGAGGGCACTCCGGAGACGCGAGGGCCGATGCATGTACTGTGGTCTCGGTGGGCATTTTCGGTTGGCATGTCCGAACCGTCCGGGAAAACGCTCGTACCTGAGATCCTGTCGGGGGCAGATCTTGGGTGGAGTCTCCTCGTCCCCGGTTTCCCGTGTTGACTAACCACTGATCACTGTTGTCCTCTCCTGGGTCGGGGGCTCGGTGACGACCCAGGCGTTGGTGGACTCTGGTGCTGGTGGTTTGTTCATTGATAGTGTGTTCGCTGCCGCCAATTCCATTCCTCTGCAGGCTCGAGGTTCCCCACTGGCTCTTGAGGCGATAGACGGCAGACCCCTTCTGCCGCCACACGTGACTCATGAGACCCTTCCAGTGGGGATAGCCATTGGTGCCGTTCACAGAGAGTCGGTCTGCCTCCAGGTTATTTCGTCTCCACACTACTCGGTGGTCTTGGGGTACCCCTGGCTCTAGAAGCATAATCCGACTTTCGATTGGAGATCGGTCGAGATCCTCTCGTGGTCACCGCAGTGTGGGGCTAGTTGCATCCATGGGTCTGTCAAGTTGCTGTGTACTTCCTCGGACTCTCTGTTGCCTCCTGAATACGAGGAGTACCGGGATGTATTCGATAAGGTGCGCGCGGTTGCCCTACCTCCGCACCGCCCATACGATTGTGCCATAGAGTTACAATCTGGTGCCGTTCCTCCTCGTGGCAAAGTCTATCCACTGTCGGTAGCGGAGAATGAGGCCATGGAGGAGTACGTGAGGGAGGCGCTTTTTACGCGGACACATTCGCTAATCTTCGTCCCCGGCAGGGGCTGGATTTTTCTTTGTGAAAAAGAAGGGCGGTGAGTTGAGGCCTTGCATCGATTACAGGGGTCTCAATCGCATCACGATCAAGAACGCTTACCCGATACCCTTGATTTCCGAGCTGTTCGATCGCCTTAAAGGGGCTACGGTCTTTACCAAACTCGACCTGAGGGCGGCATATAATCTGGTAAGGATCAAGGCGGGCGATGAGTGGAAGACCGCGTTTAACACCAGGACCGGTCATTACGAATCCTTGGTTATGCCCTTTGGGTTGTGCAATGCGCCCGCAGTCTTTCAGGAATTCATCAACGATGTTTTCCGTGACCTGTTGCAGCAGTGTGTGGTGGTCTATTTGGATGACATCTTGGTATATTCTGAATCCATGGAGGCCCACATTCTGGATGTCAGACGAGTGTTGCAACGGTTACGAGAGAACAAGCTGTTCGGTAAGCTTGAGAAATGCGAATTTCACCGATCCCAGGTAACCTTCTTAGGTTACATCATTTCCGCTGAGGGGTTCTCCATGGATCCTGAGAAGGTTTCGGCTGTCTTACAGTGGCCCCAGCCCAGTGGTCTTCGTTCCCTGCAGCGCTTTTTGGGCTTCGCCAATTATTATCGGAAGTTCATCAGGGACTTTTCCATGCTGGCCAAGCCTCTCACGGATCTGACCAGGAAGGGCAGTAATTCCCAGGTCTGGCCGCTCGAGGCCATCCGAGCTTTTGAGGCCCTAAAGTCCGCCTTTGTGTC
The DNA here is from genome assembly GCF_905171765.1 of Bufo bufo. Lineage (NCBI taxonomy): Eukaryota > Metazoa > Chordata > Amphibia > Anura > Bufonidae > Bufo > Bufo bufo. Next base: position 350,419,467 of record NC_053389.1, read on the forward strand.
GGCTCCGATTCTGTTGCATCCCAACCCTGGGTTGCCCTTTGTCCTCGAGGTGGACGCGTCTGAGACGGGAGTAGGCGCCCTTCTGTCTCAGCGTAGAACACCAGAGGGTCCTCTGCTTCCTTGTGGGTTTTACTCCCGGAAACTGTCTTCCGCGGAGTGCAACTATCAGATTGGTGACAGGGAGTTATTGGCCATCGTGCAGGCCCTTAAAGAATGGAGGCACTTGCTCGAGGGTTCGGTGGTTCCGGTTCTCATCCTGACGGACCACAAGAATCTGACCTACCTTTCTGAGGCCAAGAGATTGACACCACGTCAGGCCAGATGGGCTCTGTTCTTGTCACGTTTTAATTACGTGGTCTCCTACCTACCCGGTTCCAAGAACATCAGGGCGGATGCCTTATCACGGCAGTACTCCGAGCTGTCCAGGGAGGAGTCGATTCCGACTTCGGTCATACCTCCGAATCAGATCCTGGCCGCCATTCGCACCAGCCTGACCTCTCCCCTGGGTGAGCAGATTTTGGCGGCTCAATCTGGTGCTCCCTCTGGGAGACCCAACGGCAGATGTTTTGTGCCTGAGGAGTTGCGCACTCGGTTGTTGCGAACCTACCATAACTCCAAGACCGCGGGGCATCCTGGAAAGAATCAGCTGTCCTGGGCTGTTTCACGTCTGTTCTGGTGGCCTTCCCTACGTTCCGACATCGCCGCATATGTAGCGGCATGCTCCGTTTGTGCCCAGAGTAAGTCCCCTCGGCACCTTCCGTTGGGCCTTCTGCAACCCATAGCCACCGGGGAGCGCCCATGGTCACACCTGGGGATGGATTTCATTGTGGACCTCCCTGCATCCCGAGGCCATACGGTCATTCTCATGATTGTGGATCGGTTTTCCAAAATGTGCCACTGTGTTCCTCTCAAGAAGTTACCCTCTGCACAAGAGTTGGCCACGATTTTTGCCAGGGAGGTCTTCTGGTTGCACGGTTTGCCCAAGGAGATTGTGTCGGATCGGGGGAGTCAGTTTGTGTCCAGGTTCTGGCGCGCCTTTTGCTCCCAGTTGGGGATTCATCTCTCCTTCTCCTCGGCCTACCACCCTCAGTCCAATGGGGCCGCAGAACGATCCAATCAGGCCTTGGAGCAATTCCTTCGTTGCTATGTCTCCGATCACCAAGACAATTGGGTTGACCTCCTGCCTTGGGCTGAGTTTGCCAGGAACACGGCGGTGAACTCTTCCTCTGGGACGTATCCCTTCATGGCCAATTATGGGTTCCAACCTGCCGTGTTACCGGAGGTATTCTCTCCCCAGGATATTCCGGCTGTGGAGGATCACCTTTCCGTCCTACGTGCTTCTTGGGTACAGATCCAGAAGTCCCTTGAGGTCTCTGCGCAGCGCCAGAGACTCCAGGCTGATCGCAGACGAGCGCCTGCTCCTTCCTACCAGGTCGGAGACCGTGTATGGTTGTCCACCCGCAACCTCAACCTTCGAGTGCCCACTCCCAAGCTGGCGCCTCGCTTTGTTGGTCCCTTCCGAGTGCTTCGCAGGGTAAACCCGGTAGCCTATGCCCTTGCGCTTCCTCCTGGCATGCGGATCTCCAACGTGTTTCATGTCTCCCTGTTGAAGCCACTGGTGTGTAATCGTTTCACTTCCTCGGTTCCTCGGCCTCGTCCGGTCCAAGTGGGCAATCGTGAGGAATATGAGGTGAGCAATATCCTGGACTCACGCCTGGTCCGCGGTCGGTTGCAGTTTTTGGTCCATTGGCGTGGTTATGGTCCAGAGGAGCGTTCCTGGGTTCCCTCCGCAGATGTCCATGCTCCTGCCTTGCTCCGAGCCTTCCACGCACGCTTCCCTCAGAAACCGTTTTGTGCTCCGCGGAGGAGGGGCCCTTGAGGGGGAGGTACTGTCATGGTCTTACCTTCTTGCTGTTCTCCTTCGTTTGACATGTGCTGGCGGCCATCTTGGTTTCTGGGTTTCTTGTAGCCTTCCACCCTGCGGCTCCTCCTTCCCACTGGGAGGAGCTGGATGCCTAGCTCATATATATAGGAGGTCTGTGGCTTCAGTTCCTTGCTTGGTCCTCTTGTGTTCACATGCTTCTAAGACTGCTGCTGCTTCTGGTTCCTGATCCTGGCTTCGTCTGACTACCCTGCTGGTTCCTGATCCTGGCTTCGTCTGACTACCCTGCTGGTTCCTGATCCTGGTTTCGTCTGACTACCCTTCTGGTTCCTGACCTCTGGCTTCGCAAAGACTCTGCTCGGTTTCACCATCCGTTTGGACTTTTGCTTTACAGCTTTATTTTCAATAAAGCCTTCTTATTTTCACTTATCTCTTGTTGTACGTCTGGTTCATGGTTCCGTGACACATGGCCACTGCACTCAAAAAAAGAAGTTGGCTGCCTGTGTGGACTGGTTTGCTAAAGATTGTCTGAACAAGCCAGAAGGCTATTTGAATAAGGTTCTCAGCTGGCTTAGACTTGAGTTATAACTTATGCCCACTGCCACCATTTTTTTTTCAGGACTGAAAACCTCTTTAAAACACTTGCATGTCTGACACAAGCTACAGAATGATATTTTAATTTATTTAATCTATATCTTTTCTTTTTGACAAATAATTGAGATTTCACTTAATTTGTTAAATAATTATTAATAATTTGCACATCTCCTGCACATTTCTGCCAGACCTGTTTTACAGTCACTTACCTTGTAAAGTGCCAGCAAAATTGCTTGTTACAAGATGTCAAATATAGGTTTGTCGCTGTAAGCAACCATTTTATTGTGTTTTCAGGACAAACATGCTTAAACTGACAGCAGGGCTATTATTTCTCCATTATATTATTAGTAGTATTAAGAATTCAAAACATGCACAAGTCAGTGTTTATACAGTCCAGAAATATGCATGAATGTTGGTCAACAACACCGGAGATACTTGTATATCCCTGTGAATATATATATATATATATATATATATATACTTAACAAATGACGAGGCAGCACTTCCAGCTTTAGGTGGCAGGGTGAAGACCCCAAAACTTTAATCCCAGCAACTGGGAGCCTCTACACCTCTATCAATCATGATAGGGGTGTAGAGGCAGTCAGGAAGTGTCTGACTAAGACACAATACACCGACGAATGTAGGGAGTTCATTTTGGACCTGCTCGGTGTAGTACTAAGACACAATTATTTTGCGTTTCAAGATGGCTACTACCTTCAACAGCGGGGAACCGCAATGGGTTCAAATATGGCGCCGACTTACGCCAACATTTTCATGTCGGGCCTGGAGGCTGAACACGTCTATGTGTCCCACCACTTCAGCCATGTGCGGGGGTGGTGGAGATACATAGACTATGTTTTTGTCATCTGGGACGGCACTGAGAGTGAGTTGGCTAGCTTTCATAAATTCTTGAATGAAATGGATCCTGAGATCCAGTTCACTCTTACGTACTCCACCGAGCAGGTCCAATTATTGGACACCATGGTTATGAAGCATGATACCGCACTTGTGACGGATCTGTTTGTAACAAACTATTGAGGTTTGAGAGCTGTCATCTGCGGTCCATGGTTAAAACATTGCCACGGAGTCAGTTTCTCCGTGTGCAGCGTAGTAAAAGATCCACAGCTACGAACCAAGAGACTGTCAGAAATGGCAGACAAATTCATCAATAGAGGGTATCCTAGAAGACTGGTCCGTAGACAGTTGGATGAATTGGAGTCAGAGAGCCCGAAGGAGGTTAACAAACACGTTAGGGTGCAATTTATCTCCACTTTTACTGAGGGCAGTTACGTAATAGCAGGTGCCATTAAAAAACACTGGCCTATACTCAGTAGTAACTTCGGTAAGGTTAAAGAATTTGCCGTACCCCCCCTAATGTCATATAGGAGAGCCGATAGCCTGAGGGACAAGTTAGTCAAAGTAAAGGTGGCTGGAGATAGGGCCATGGTCCAGACGTATATAGGTCGCAAAAAATATGGATGTTATCCGTGTTCAAGTTGTGTTAACTGCAGCTATATGCTAAAAGGGGAGAAATTCATACACCCTGTATTAAATACGCAGTTTGAAATACGACACATTTTAACCTGCGATAGTTCATATGTGGTCTATCTTTTGTCTTGCCCCTGCAATCTTCTATATGTGGGGGAGACTATATGTGACGTGAAGACCAGAATGAACTATCACAGGTATTCCATTCGCCAAAAGAGGAGAGATCTCCCTGTGCCCAAGCACTTTATTGAGGCTGGACACAGGGAGAAGGACCTCAAATTTAGGGTGATAGACCATGTCCCCCCACTGAAAAGGGGAGGGAATAGGGAAAGGCTACTTAAACAACGTGAGATTATGTGGATACATAGGTTACACACATTGAAGCCTGATGGCCTCAATGCTGAATGTAGATGGGAACTATGCCGATAATGAATGTGCAGTTAGCTTATTAGACATGGGGGGCCTCGTTCATTTTGTCGGGTGTGGGGGATATGTAACAGTGCGTGCTTTTTTTGAATCTATTACATCTCCTGTATGCTGATACAATTTTCATTTATTTCAGATAACTTTTGGATGAGCCTAATGACCCTTTGTCTGTTTCATGGATGGAGCCGCCTATGGACCCTTGAACACGCCAGTGAATGAAGTGACCATTGTGAGGAGATTTGACGGACTGTGGCGGATATGTGCCCAAGTGGGCTGCTTGATGCGCAATATGTGTATTGACCTCGACATGTTATTTTACAGCTAGTGAACGTTTTGAGTTGATGTATGTCATTACACTGGCCACAAACCGGGTAGCGAGTGGATATACACGTACATTATAGTTCGTGGTGCAAGTAGATGGGAAGGGTTTGTCCCATTGTAACTGCATGCAAAGAATGTATATTATAGTGGGGGGCCGGGGGGAATGATGTGATCGCCTCTGGCTAGACGGCCAAGTTTGATTGCTGCTTTCCCCCCCAGCTGCCCCCACACATTGAGGTTGTGGATATATTGTGACATGTAATTTTGTGCACTATTATCGATCCTGGCACTTCCGCGATCGTCCTCATAGAGATATACATCTCACATCTCCTTGGACACTGAATACGCCCCCTGATGCTGTGTGACTGTTGCCGTGTCACATGACCTGGCCCTCCTCCCCTCTGCGCTGCTGTGCCTGCGATGCGCTCCATTGGATGACGCTGCGGTCCATGGAGTTGGCACGTAGGTGCGCGGCGACGTCGGGGCTGGACCAGTGACGTCTGGCCCGCAGCATGCGCACTGCAGACGGAGGGACGCCAACGCCGGCTGGTTCTATGGGTGCATGGGCGGTGAGCTCCATCGTATTGTTTTTAAGTTTAGATATGATGCAGCTGCATCACTGATAAAGGATTTTAACTCTTTATGCACTGAGCACATATGCACTTCATTCACGTTTTGGAGTTATGTACGTAAGGGACATAAATTCTGTGTAAACTAAATGTAGGTGCATATACCAATTGGAATGCACATTTTATCTAAATTATGTATGATCACCACTTGTATCACTTTTATACTTTTTTGTATTATTTATCTGTAATGTTTACCACACACAAATGTCATGTGATAATGTGGTTAGAGATCATGTGACTTGATTGATGACATGTGTAATCACTGATTGTAATTGGCCTGTATTGAATTGTGGGTATATATACCCGGTTGTATGCACTGTTATGTAGCTTGATAAAGGCCTCATTGAGTAGGCTGAAACGTTGCTGGGATCAAAGTTTTGGGGTCTTCATTCTGCCACCTAAAGCTGGAAGTGCTGCCTCGTCATTTGTTAAGTATTTATCGTGGAGGAGGGGCCGGCCTCTGTGAGGAATTGCACATAGTGCACTACGTCTGACTGTGCTGCTGCAATATTTGTGATTTTATATATATATATATATATATATATATACATATATATATACATATATATATATACTAAAATAACATTTTTTTTTGTGCAGCAGTCGGAATTACTACTCTCTGCAAAACGACCTATTTTACAATATACTACCATTAGACATAAAAAGCAAATATGTGAAATTACTTTAAATAATTACATTTTCATTAGGTTTTCTCTAACTTGTTTTTGGTTGTTCTACAAGACATTCTGGTTTAAAATTAGAAACAACCAGATTGTCCAGAAGAAACTGGATACTAGATGTTGCACAACCAGTTTATGGTTTAGATCTTTATCTACTTAAATAGACAAGATACAGTGGGATGCGAAAGTTTGGGCAACCTTGTTAATCGTCATGAGTAGGGTTATTGGCTATGCTCGGGTCCACTACCAACCCATTAAACTAACCTAACCACCCCACTCACCATCCCAAATAACCACACACAGCCACTGTTCAGATTAAATCGGCCACAGCAGCCGTTTTTTATTAAATAATATAAATAACATGAACAAACATAAACAATTGATATAACAATGACATACCCTTTTGTTTATACATATATATATATATAACTGACGAGGGAGGTCCTAGAAGCCGCCTAACTGCACCTTAAACGACCACAAACCACCACGGCAATTCCATCTTGCCCCCAGCGCGTACCACAAGCTCGGGGACACCAACTGACGGACGCCATACCAAGCCAACCAGGTGCCCCAACTCTGAGAGTCCAGCCCCACCATTAAGGCCCTCTCATTCACCGGTACCATCCAGTAGCCACAGCTTCTATGACCTCCCCCCGCCACGACTGCTACGACAAACGCAACACCTTAAAGAAAACAACCCCCTCCAGAACCCAATGTCCTTCAATCCACACCACACGCATATCCCGCACTCTCAAAACCCTGTTACAACACCACCAAGGCCCAAGCCGTTCCCAACTACAAAAAACCCTGTAATACTGTAATGTAAGTGACCCCATCCACCCTTTTTTTTTTTTTTATTATTTTTTTTTTATATATAACGGTACAGCCAGAGTCCGTCCAACCGTAACAACAAGGGGTGGGAGGGAGGGAGATGCCGGCTCTCTGCTCCACAAAATAGCGGGCGCTAACCCGGCTCACCGCTTCTTAACCCTGCCGCTCCCCGCCCCTTCTTGGCTCCTCCCCCCTGCACGTCTCCCGGTTAACCCCTAAGCTACTCTAGCCCCCTCGCTACCCAAACCACTCATGTCGGCCTCCCTTGAATCGTTCCGCTCCGTCCGGCCTCACTTGAGTAGGGTTATTGGCTATGCTCGGGTCCACTACCAACCCATTAAACTAACCTAACCACCCCACTCACCATCTCAAATAACCACACACAGCCACTGTTCGGATTAAATCGGCCACAGCAGCCGTTTTTTATTAAATAATATAAATAACATGAACAAACATAAACAATTGATATAACAATGACATACCCTTTTGTTTATACATATATATATATAACTGACGAGGGAGGTCCTAGAAGCCGCCTAACTGCACCTTAAACGACCACAAACCACCACGGCAATTCCATCTTGCCCCCAGCCGCGTACCACAAGCTCGGGGACACCAACTGACGGACGCCATACCAAGCCAACCATGTGCCCCAACTCTGAGAGTCCAGCCCCACCATTGAGGCCCTCTCATTCACCGGTACCATCCAGTAGCCTCAGCTTCTATGACCTCGCCCCGCCAACAACGCGCAGCTTGACACCAAACCTTAAGCTTGCGCGTTCCGCCACACACGGAGAGCTCTTTCAATACCTCCCTGTAAATCAAGGGACCACAAATCAATGCCCACCGCGTTTAGGTGGACCCCATCCTCCCTCCAGAAACCTCCTGTCCCTGATTCCACCACTGCACCATGCTTGGCACAAAACCGCCCAAGTACCCTGTTCAGCTTAATCCTGGCCTTATTTAATTTGTCTACAGATCTCGCCTCCCTCCAGGCCTTCCTGGGTACAATGTCGGACCATACAGTAACAACGGACGGAAAAAGCGACCATAACCGCAAAAAATCAAAACGAATATCCCGCATCAGTTTCCTGCAGGGACGAACCCCTAGGTAATTTCCCCCGACATGCAACACCAAAACATCCGGGGCCCTATCCAACCTGACGTGGCGATGAACCTCCTGTAAAACACTACCCCACAACATACCTCTACGTCCGATCCATCTCACTATTGCCATCCCACGGTCAAACCCCAACTGACGCCCATTATGCCGTACATCCGCCCGCAAGGCCCCCCAGAAAACGAATGAATGGCCCAGAATCCATACTAACAACGGGGCTTCACCTGAAAAAGAACAAGACAAAACAATGATTAGACACAGCCTTAAACCGCCCCCAAACGCACATAAAGTCGAAAATGCTCCGACTCCCACCTCCCAATACGCTTGATCACTTCATCCTGCACAACTAACCGAGCAGCCTCCGTGGCAGCACCAATTCTGAAGGAATGACCTGTGAAAGTGTGTCAGAGTCCATTCCCAGGTTACGCAAACATTTCTTAAATACTGCTAGAAATTGAAACCGCGATAAAAAGGAGCCATCCTTATGTCTGAGAAGCGGGCCAACAGCGACCCCGGACCCTTCTTGGAAGTCCCGCAAACACCGTACCGGACACAACAAACATCCCGGCACCTCAAATAATGAAACTAAGTGACCTCTTCCCTCACGATCCATCTTGGAAAAACGCAGATAAATCACCACCCTGTCGTCATATAAATTTACATCCTCCCTTCTCAGACCCCCCTCCCGCCGCACACTTGCACACACTAACTCCCCTAAACGAAAAGCCCCAAAAAAGGCCAGAGCAAACGCTAATCTGAACAATCTCACCTCCCAAACCGAATGACACACTTCCGCCACCTGCTCCCCTAATTGTAACAACAACAAAAAGGACACCGGGCTACGGGAATCCTTGACCCGCTGAAATCTTCTATACCCCTTTAAGACTTGCCGAATCAAAAAGGACTTAGTAATGTCCGGGGAATTCCGCAATTTGAATCCAAAGGCCAGGCCTGCCATGCAACCATTAATCTTCGCCACCGACCAACCCTGTTCCTTTACATGGCCAATGAAGAGCAACAACGGAATTTCCCCGCCCATCACCTCGACCCCAAGGTCATCACACCACCGCTGCCACATACGCCAAGCCTTATCATACGCCCTCTAAGTGCCTTCGCTCAACGACGGCTGCAATAGAACCCCTACGGTACCTCCAGGATCTCCCACAACGACTCCGGACACATCAACCCGTCCTGACTCGCATCCGGGGCCAACTGGCGAAACCGCTCCCACTGCAAACGAGAAAGTGCGTCAGCAATACAATTAGAAGAACCCGGCACATGCACCGCAAACACCCAAGCATTAAGTGACAGGCACCGAAGGACCAACTGCTGTAACAGGCAAATAACAGGGGGGGATGAGGCCGTTAAACTATTGATGGCTTGCACTACGCCCAGGTTGTCACAATGGAACCGAACCTTCTTGTGCCTAAGCTTCTCCCCCCAGAGCGTGACTGCCAACACAATGGGAAAGAGTTGCAACAATGCCACGTTTTTAACCCACCCCCTCAGTACCCAAGACTCCGGACACTTCCCCGCACACCACTGCCCTTCACAGTACGCCCCAAAACCAACTCCACCCGCAGCATCCGTAAACAACTCGAAATCAAAGGAATCAACAACCCCACCCATAACTAACGCCCTGCCGTTAAAATGCTGTAGAAAAGAATCCCAAACCTTCAAATCCCCTTTCAACTCCCTGCCTAGTCTAATAAAGTGGTGCGGAGACACAATACCCCCAGTCGCGGAAGCCAACCTCCTACTAAAAATACGGCCCATAGGGAGAATCCTACATGCAAAATTCAATTTGCCCAACAAGGACTGCAAATCCCGCAAGCGAATCTTTTTTGCCCCCAATGCGGCCGCCACCCCTGCCCTCAAATCCGACACCTTGTCTGCCGGTAGCCTACACTCCATCCGCTGAGTATCAATGACAATACCAAGAAAGCTCAGCTCAGTAGCCGGCCCCACTGTTTTATCCATCGCCAAGGGGACTCCGAACCACTCAAAAACAGACTGCAATGTAGATAACAGCAACGAACAAACTCTAGATCCTCCCGATCCCAAGCACAGGAAATCATCCAAGTAGTGAATGATAGAGGGACAACCTGATTCCTGAACAACTACCCACTCCAGAAAAGAACTGAAACGCTCAAAATATGCACACAATATTGAACAGCCCATTGGCAAACACCTGTCCACAAAATAGCCGCCATTCCAAAAACAACCGAGTAAATACAAACTATCCGGGTGGACCGGTAATAATAGGAATGCCGCTTCAATGTCACATTTTGCCAACAGGGTACCCGGACCCAACTTCCTTACCCATTCTAAAGCCGCGTCAAAGGAAGCATAAACCACGGAACAAAGCTCCGGGTCAATGCCCTCATTGACCGACGCACCCTTAGGGAATGATAAATGGTGGATAAGCCTAAATTTATGTGGCTCCTTCTTAGGGACTAAACCCAAAGGGGAGACACGCAAATTACTGATGGGCGGTGTAACAAACGGACCATCCATCCTTCCCAAATAAACCTCCTTAGCTAACTTCTCGGCCACTATGCCCGGGAACTCCAATGCTGAGCGCAAATTCTTCCGCGTCTCCGCCACTGGTAACGGATGAGAAGGAATATGAAAACCAAACTCAAAGCCCAAATGCAAAAATTACGCTAACTCCTGGTTAGGATATCTATTTAGATGACCCACCATCCTTTCCACTCGCACTGGAGTCAGCCCCTTTTGCAAAACCATCCCCCCCTCTTTGTCTGCCCCCTCTAAAACATCTGCTGGCCCCATGGCCACCGCCACACACGGAACATTCATGTCTAAATTTACATTTTTGTCCGAATTTGCAACTTCCCTCATTAAAAAGGAAGCAGAAACCCTTTCCAACGGGGGGTGTCCCTGTAGCTTGATTCAACCCCCCCCTGACTCACTCCGAAAGGACTGACCACTCCTACCTGGCGCTGTAACCCTTATCCATAACGCAATATCTTTATGGTTCCATCTCATGTTAGGGCGGACCGCTTACCTCTGATGGAACTGTTCGTCGTACCGTAACCACCCCGACCCCATACACCCGATAGGCTTCCCCGATAGCGTCCAAATAACAAAACAAAGGGTAACAGCATTCAGGACTCTTCTCCCCAATTACACTTGCCAGAATAGCAAAGGCCTGCAGCCAATTACTAAATGACCTAGGGATAAGGCGAAAACGACGCTTGTCATCATCCTCCTTCCTAACTCCATCCTTCTTTACCACATCAAGATTGAAGCGCTCCAGTGGAAGCAGCGAGAAAATTTCTATATACTCTCCCTTCCAAATCTTTTCACGCACCTCAGTCTTCAAATGCGCTCCCAGGGGACCCTCAAAACACACATACACTTCCCCCTTTGCCACATCATCTAACCTGGGCCTATCCTCATCCCCTCCCGCCTGCGTCTGTACTGACACTGACTCCGCCATACCTGTGCTAGTGGTAGCAGGCATATTGCAATTCCCTGTCCCCAACCCCCACGCTGGTAAGGGGGTGGCCCCAATTCCCCCCCTATCATGACTAACCCCAGCCAAGCCACACAGCAAGCGCCCCAAACCACCGATAATAGCACTATTGCTCCCCCCCGAATTGGGCGCCCCATTAAATAAAGATAGCAACGTTCCCAATGATGTCTCACCTAGCTGCCCGGGTGCTGTGAACCCGGCAGCCGAAGATCCAGATTCCTGACGGACGACTCCTGGATCTGCGACGGTCCTTAGATGATCACTGGCGCTGTTCGCCGACATCGCCCCAGCCGAATCCCTGCTGGGCGAGTTGGAAATGACTCTGGGAAGCCCTCTGTCCTCAAAGCTGTCAGGACCAGCCGCAAGCTGTCCGCCCTCAGAAAAAGGCCTGCGCACATCCCTGTCAGCCACATGCGCAGCCTCGCGCCTGTCTTCGCGCCCAAGAGGCCTGCCCTGGGAAGGGGACCCAGCCAGAGCAACCTCGTTCTCCTCCTCAGAAAGTTGCTGATCATGGCAAGGCCTGCGCCTGCCCCTGGCACCGCCAGGCGCAGCCTCGTACGCCACTGCAAGGGGCTCATCCTGTGAGGGCCTGCGCCGGGCCGCCCTGGCTGACCGCGCAGCCCCGCTGCCGCCTCTGCTGCCGCTACTACTCCCATGCAGAGCAGGCCGCCGCCTCCCACGGACAGGAGGGGATCCCGCAGAACCTAGTCCTGACTCCCCCGATGCTGCAGCAATGGGCTGGGGAGAAGGCCCCCCTGCCTCCACTGGGTCCCGCCGGACATATGGATTCCTCCCACGCCGGGAAGCCGCAGGAGCGGGAATGTTAGAAGGCCCCCGGTGTTAAGAGTCCCCTGAGGGGCTCCTGACACGGCGCCGGACCCGGGGGGGGTAAATCAGGGCTGAGGCGCGCCGGCGGCCGTACCCGCCGCGGCCGTGTTGCTAATGGAGTGGGGCTAGAGGTACCCCCCTCCGCCCCCCTAACAAGGCAGTCACCTGCTGTGCAAGCCAGTCGGGACCCCTGGTGTCCGCCGCCTCCCTCAAGCGCCGCAGCATCGCCTCCACTGCTTCCGACATGGCAGTATGCGATGCTGCAGATGCCGGCTCTCTGCTCCACAAAATGGCGGGCGCTAACCCGGCTCACCGCTTCTTAACCCTGCCGCTCCCCGCCCCTTCTTCCCCCCTGCACGTCTCCCGGTTAACCCGTAAGCTACTCTAGCCCCCTCACTACCCAAACCACTCATGTCGGCCTCCCCTGAATCGTTCCGCTCCGTCCGGCCTCACTTGATTTTCCTGTATAAATCGTTGGTTGTTACGATAAAAAATGTCAGTTAAATATATCATATAGGAGACACACACAGTGATATTTGAGAAGTGAAATGAAGTTTATTGGATTTACAGAAAGTGTGCTATAATTGTTTAAACAAAATTAGGCAGGTGCATAAATTTGGGCACTGTTGTCATTTTATTGATTCCTAAACCTTTAGAACTAATTATTGGAACTCAAATTGGCTTGGTAAGCTCAGTGATCCCTGACCTACAGTACATACACAGGTGAATCCAATTATGAGAAAGAGTATTTAAGGGGGTCAATTGTAAGTTTCCCTCCTCATTTAATTTTCTCTGAAGAGTAGCAACATGGGGGTCTCAAAACAACTCTCAAATGACCTGAAGACAAAGATTGTTCACCATCATGGTTTAGGGGAAGGATACAGAAAGCTGTCTCAGAGATTTCAGCTGTCTGTTTCCACAGTTAGGAACATATTGAGGAAATGGAAGACCACAGGCTCAGTTCAAGTTAAGGCTCGAAGTGGCAGACCAATAAAAATCTTGGATAGACAGAAGCGACGAATGGTGAGAACAGTCAGAGTCAACCCACAGACCAGCACCAAAGACCTACAACATCATCTTGCTGCAGATGGAGTCACTGTGCATCGTTCAACCATTTGGCGCACTTTACACAAGGAGATGCTGTATGCGAGAGTGATGCAGAGGAAGCCTTTTCTCCGCCCACAGCACAAAAAGTGCCGCTTGAGGTGGGCTAAAGCACATTTGGACAAGCCAGCTTCATTTTGGAATAAGGTGCTGTGGACTGATGAAACTAAAATTGAGTTATTTGACCATAACAAGGGGTGTTATGCATGGAGGAAAAAGAACACAGCATTCCAAGAAAAACACCTGCTACCTACAGTAAAATATGGTGGTGGTTCCATCATGCTGTGGGGCTGTGTGGCCAGTGCAGGGACTGGGAATCTTGTCAAAGTTGAGGGACGCATGGATTCCACTCAATATCAGCAGATTCTGGAGACCAATGTCCAGGAATCAGTAACAAAGCTAAAGCTGCGCCGAGGCTGGATCTTTCAACAAGACAACGACCCTAAACACTGCTCAAAATCCACTAAGGCATTTATGCAGAGGAACAAGTACAACGTTCTGGAATGGCCATCTCAGTCCCCAGACCTGAATATAATTGAAAATCTGTGGTGTGACTTAAAGAGAGCTGTCCATGCTCGGAAGCCATCAAACCTGAATGAACTAAAGATGTTTTGTAAAGAGGAATGGTCCAAAATACCTTCAACCAGAATCCAGACTCTCATTGGAACCTACAGGAAGCGTTTAGAGGCTGTAATTTCTGCAAAAGGAGGATCTACTAAAGATGGATTTCATTTCTTTTTGTGGTGCCCAAATTTATGCACCTGCCTAATTTTGTTTAAACAATTATAGCACACTTTCTGTAAATCCAATAAACTTCATTTCACTTCTCAAATATCACTGTGTGTGTCTCCTATATGATATATTTAACTGACATTTTTTATCATAACAACCAACGATTTATACAGGAAAATCATGACGATTAACAAGGTTGCCCAAACGTTCGCATCCCACTGTATGTTATCATATAATATTATATATTTTGTAAGGGATCGCTCTCTCACAGGGAGTCGCAATCACAGACTTCTCCTCTGACAACGGGGTTAAGGTCCAAATGGTGCTTTATTTTGGCAGTTTAGCACCAGCACAAAAATAAATCCAAACCAAAATAAATACTTGCCTGTCTGTGCCCTAGCTAATACAGAGGTCCTCTCCCTGACCCAAAAAAGCCCAGTTTACCCACAGGTTCTCAGGCTCCAACCCTTGGCAGGTCAGCTCACCAAACATAAGTCCAGGGGAGAGATCTGAGTTCACCAAGCCGCACGGTCTAACAGCCCTCCTGGCTGTCACCACACAAGCCTCTCAGGCTTCCTCCTTTTGTAGGGTAACTTCCTCTCCCCCAGACTCATACACTGAGGATTGGTTTATCCTTCATTGATTACAGCCCAGCTGACCTCACCTGGGGCCAGGGAACCTATAATGAACTAGGGGTGTGGACTGGAAAACTCTCACTACCAACCTGTCTCCCAGTCCAAAGAAATCTAGCCCATACAACTTTAAATAAAAAACAGCTCTAGCAACTATGCCTTGCTCAAGCCATACCATTTTTGGATTTTAGTTCTCACCCAGCTAAACTAAAAAAACAGGTGAGATACACCCCCCCACCACTATATCACTACTGTGCACTTTACTGTACACATTACCATAATATATATGCCCCATTCCCTGAATGTTTTGACCTAGCAATGCACCTGGGAGTGACGCCAGTGGCACCGCATTAGAGAGGCCAGACTCGCCACAGAAGTGCAGATAAGCAATTACCTGAAATGTACATACACATTTCAGGTACTTGCTTATCTGCACTCCTGTGGCAAGTCTGGCCTCTCTAATGCAGTGCCACTGGCGTCACTCCCAGGGACATTGCTAGGTCAAAACATTTGGGGCCTGGGGCCCCTGATATTTTGTCCCAGGCCCCAAATGTTCTGCCTGCCAGCTAGATACAACTGTATTGCTGTCCTCAGGACGGCAATACAATTGAATCTAATGCACTAGAAGAGTTTAAGGACCTGTGATGACATCACAGGTCATGTAACCAGTAAAGCAGGCAGTGTTTGAGAAGGACCTGCGATGATGTCACCATCATGTGACCAGTGCAGGAGAGGACAGCAGTGAAGAGGAGAAGACCTGGGGGAAGAAGCTGTGGTGATGTCTGCTACATGAGGAGAGGTAAGTGACGGGAGAGGCAGAGCAATGCTGGGAGTTGCAATTATTTAACTGGGACTGTATGTTAGGGCTTAAGGGAGGGATGTTATTTACATGGGACTGTTTGTTGTAGGTGGCTAGGGAGTGGATGATGTTATTTACATGGGACTGTATGTTGAAGATGGCTGTGGGAGGGGATTATGTTATTTACATGGGACTGTATGTTGATGGCGGCTGTTGGAGGGAGTGATGTTATTTACATGGGACTGAGTGTTGAGGTGGCAATGTTATTTACATGCGACTGAATGTTGAGGTGGTGATATTTACATGGGATTGCATGTTGGAGACTGCTGGGGAAGGGGTAATATTATTTACTTGGGACTGTATGTTGAAGGCGGCTGGAGAGATGGTGTGATGTTATTTACATGGGACTGTATGCTGGAGGGAGGAATATAATAATGGGGGCACTTCAGGGCGAGCATTAGAACAGTAGGGGACAGTATAAATACTGGGTGCACTGTAGGGGTATTATAAATCCAGGGGACATTATAGGCATTCTTATTACTACTGGGGGCTCTATATGAGGGACTTATAGATCCATCTTATTTCTACTAAGAGCACTATGGGGGGTCTTATTACTGCTGATGGGTCTGTAGAGTGCTTTATTACCACTGGGGGAACAATAGGGGGCCTTATTTCTACTGGGGGCTCTGTGAGGGCATTATTAATACTGGAGGGCTCTTCTACTAATGGGGACACTCTTGGAGAGTGTCATCACAGTTGGGGGCACTTTAGGGGGTAGTATTACTAATGAGGGCATTCTAGAAGGGAATAACTATTGGTCTGATTATGAGGAGCACTATTACTATGGGGGCACAAATTTTTCTTCAGGATAGTAACACTGTGGGGACTCCAGATTGGGGGATCATGAAAGAAAAGTGAGGAGTCTATGATGTCTGTGACACACTCTGCAGAGACCAGGCACGGCAGAAAGAAGTTGTACAGACCAAATGGAGAAGATGATGACAGAGAAGATCTACATTGGAGGAGACATCACCTGGGAGGCACAGGATGTGAGTACAGAAAAATGCAGTGTGTGATGGAGGAGAAGGGGGGTGACTTAGAGAACTGGGCCATATTCATTGGGGCTTGGGCCCCGGATCATTTCAGACCCTGGTCACTCCATTACCAAGACAACCATCCCAGCTGACAGTGTGGCTGGTCAGCTTATCAAGGAGCAGAGATGCCAGGTCAATCAGACTTTAAGCCATCATCAGGTGCTTACATTCGTTAGGGTATTTAACCTCTTAAGGACATATGGCGTATAGGTACGCCCTTGTGCCCTGGTACTTAAGGACACAGGGCATACATGTACGCCCTGTGTATTTTCGATCACTGCCGTGCGGCTGGCAGTGATCGGAACCCGGTGCCTGCTCAAATCATTGAGCAGGCACCTAGGCTAAATGCGCGGGGGGGGGTCCCGTGACCCCCCCATGTCGGCGATCGCGGCAAACCGCAGGTCAATTCAGACCTGCGGTTTGCTGCGACTTCTGCAGTTTCTGATCCCCGCGGTCCCTGACCGCGGGGATCAGAAACTTTATATGCCTAAAATAACGTTTTATTCACCCCCCCCCCTGCACCCCTGAATGATTTTATGGTGGCGGGAGGTGCAGGGGGAGGGTTGCGGGCGGTGTGGGCGGTGCGGGAGGCGGGCGGTGCGGCAGGCGGGATCGCGATCCCCCGCCCGCCTCCCCTTGTATAATCGTTGGCTTCTAGTGGGTATACCAGGGTGCCAGCACATTGCTGGCACCCTGGTATAAACGGCTGACATCTGCGATGCGATGTCAGCCGTTTAACCCTTTCCATACAGCGGTCCGTACGGACCGCTGTATGGAAAAGGTTAACAGCGCAGGGAGCTCCCTCCCTCTCCCATCGGGGGGCTGCTGTGCCTTTGCAGCCCCCCGATGGGGAGGGAGAGAGCCCCCAGACAGCCCCCCGACAGATCCCCTCCTTACCCTTCCCCGTCTGCGCAGTTCTGGCCAGTACTGAGCAGACGGGGAAGGTTCCCATGGCAACAGGACGCCTCTCAAGCATCCTGCTGTCCATGGTGCTAAACAGATCTGTGCTAAAAGGCATAGATCTATTCAGACAAAGTGTAAAATACAGTACAGTACAATATATATATTGTACTGTACTGTATTATACAGACATCAGACCCACTGGATCTTCAAGAACCAAGTGGGTCTGGGTCAAAAAAAAGTGAATAAAAGTGAAAAAAAATGTAAAAATCAAAAAACACATTTATCACTGATTAAAAATGAAAAAAATAAAATTCCCTACACATGTTTGGTATCGCCGCGTCCGTAACGACCTGATCTATAAAACGGTCATGTTACTTTACCCGAACGGTGAACGCCATAAAAATAAAAAATAAAAAACTATGATGAAATTTATATTTTGCCCACCTTACTTCCCAAAAAAGGTAATAAAAGTGATCAAAAAAGTCGCATGTACGCAAAAATTGTAACAATCAAACCGTCATCTCATCCCGCAAAAATCATACCCTACCCAAGATAATCGCCCAAAAACTGAAAAAACTATGGCTCTTAGACTATGGAAACACTAAAACATGATTTTTTTTTTCAAAAATGAAATCATTGTGTAAAACGTACATAAATAAAAAAAAAAGTATACATATTAGGTATCTCCGCGTCCGTATCGACCGGCTCTATAAAAATATCACATGACCGAACCCCTCAGGTGACCACCGTAAAAAAATAAAAATAAAAACGGTGTAAAAAAAGCAATTTTTTGTCATCTTACGTCACAAAAAGTGTAATAGCAAGCAATCAAAAAGTCATATGCACCCAAAATAGATGCCAATCAAACCGTCATCTCATCCCGCAAAAAATGAGACCCTACTTAAGATAATCGCCCAAAAACTGAAAAAACTATGGCTCTTAGACTATGGAGACACTAAAACATTTTTTTTGTTTTAAAAATGAAATCATTGTGTAAAACTTACATAAATAAAAAAAATTGTATACATATTAGGTATCGCCGAGTCCGTGACAACCTGCTCTATAAAATTACCACATGATCTAACCTGTCAGATGAATGTTGTAAATAACAAAAAAAAAAAACGGTGCCAAAAAAGCTATTTCTTGTTACCTTGCCGCACAAAAAGTGTAATATAGAGCAACCAAAAATCATATGTACCCTAAACTAGTACCAACAAAATTGCCAACCTATCCCGTAGTTTCTAAAATGGGGTCACTTTTTTGGAGTTTCTACTCTAGGGGTGCATCAGGGGGGCTTCAAATGGGACATGGTGTAAAAAAAAACAGTCCAGCAAAACCTGCCTTCCAAAAACCGTATGGCATTCCTTTCCTTATGCGCCCTGCCGTGTGCCCATACAGCGGTTTACGACCACATATGGGGTGTTTCTGTAAACTACAGAATTAGGGCCATAAATAATGAGTTTTGTTTGGCTGTTAACCCTTGCTTTGTAACTGGAAAAAAAATATTAAAATGGAAAATCTGCCAAAAAAGTGAAATTTTGAAATTGTATCTCTATTTTCCATTAAATCTTGTGCAACACCTAAAGGGTTAACAAAGTTTGTAAAATCAGTTTTGAATACCTTTAGGGGTGTAGTTTCTTAGATGGGGTCACTTTTATGGAGTTTCTACTCTAGGGGTGCATCAGGGGGGCTTCAAATGGGACATGGTGTCAAAAAAACAGTCCAGCAAAATCAGCCCTCCAAAAACCAAACGGCGCACCTTTCACTCTACGCCCCGCTGTGTGGCCGTACAGTAGTTTACGGCCACATATGGGGTGTTTCTGTAAACAGCAGAGTCAGGGCAATAAAGATACAGTCTTGTTTGGCTGTTAACCCTTGCTTTGTTAGTGAAAAAAATGGGTTAAAATGGAAAATTAGGCAAAAAAATGAAATTCTCAAATTTCATCGCCATTTGCCAATAACTCTTGTGCAACACCTAAAGGGTTAACGACGTATGCAAAATCAGTTTTGAATACCTTGAGGGGTGTAGTTTCTTAGATGGGGTCACTTTTAGGGAGTTTCTCCTCTAGGGGTGCATCAGGGGGGCTTGAAATAAGACATGGTGTAAATAAACCAGTCCATAAAAATCAGCCTTCCAAAAACCAAACGGCGCACCTTTCACTCTACGCCCCGCTGTGTGGCCGTACAGTAGTTTACGGCCACATATTGGGTGTTTCTGTAAACGGCAGAGTCAGGGCAATAAAGATACAGTCTTGTTTGGCTGTTAACCCTTGCTTTGTTAGTGGAAAAAATGGGTTAAAATGAAAAATTAGACAAAAAAATGAAATTCTCAAATTTCCTCCCCATTTGCCAATAACTCTTGTGCAACACCTAAAGGGTTAACAACGTATGCAAAATCAGTTTTGAATACCTTGAGGGGTGTAGTTTCTTAGATGGGGTCTTTTTTGGGTGGTTTCTATTATGTAAGCCTCGCAAAGTGACTTGAGACCTGAACTGGTCCCTAAAAATTGAGTTTTTGTAAATTTCTGAAAAATTTCAAGATTTGCTTCTAAACTTCTAAGCCTCATAACATCCCCAAAAAATAAAATATCATTCCCAAAACAATTCAAACATGAAGTAGACATATGGGGAATGTAAAGTCATCACAATTTTTGGGGGTATTACTATGTATTACAGAAGTAGAGAAACTGAAACTTTGAAATTTGCTAATTTTTCCACATTTTTGTTAAATTAGGTATTTTTTGATGCAAAAAAAAATATTTTTTTGACTTCATTTTACCAGTGTCATGAAGTACAATATGTGACGAAAAAACAATCTCAGAACGGCCTGGATAAGTCAAAGCGTTTTAAAGTTATCAGCACTTAAAGGGACTCTGGTCAGATTTGCAAAAAATGGCCTGGTCCTAAGGTGTAAAAAGGCTGTGTCCTTAAGGGGTTAAGCAGGAAACTGCTGGCCACTGTCCCCTGTGATTTGGTCTTCTTGTCTCACATGCTTAGTTTATGTTTTTTGTGGATTCCTTGACTTCTGACCTTCTGCCTGTTAGTGACTTTGCGTCTGACTGCTGATTTTGGTTCTGATGTTACCTTCTGGTTTTGGCCCTGCTTGGTATATCACTCTGCCCTTGTTTCTTCCTCGGTTCCGATAGTATTTTCTGGTTTTCACAGTCTGACTTACCCTCTAGTGTCCCCTAAGTAGGTTCTGCACACTTAGTCAGGGCAGGGACCATTGCCCAGTTACAGGTTGCCATTTAGGGCAGATCTTCTAAGTAGGTAGCTACAGTGGTATGGGTGGAAGTCAGTTCTGCACTGTTCCCGACCTGACGTAAGAGAATCACAGGCCTTACCAAACCTCTCTGCATTGTTTGCAGGACCTTGCAAAAAAGGATCAAACATGAGGAGACTACTCAGTCTCCATCCCTAGTGGCTGTTCCCCCACAGCTCCTAAAACACCAAGTTAAGTTGCCTGATCACTTTAGAGGGTGATAGGAAGCAGTTTCTGTTTTTCAGGGAGAGTTTTGTCTCAGACCTAATTCTTCGGGGTCAGAGCTACAGAAAGTGTGGGTCATTATTTCTCTCCTGCAAAAGGATCCCCAGGAATGTGTTTTCTATCTTTCCCATGACTCTCCCGAGCCATCATCTGTAGATGAGTTTGTCATAAAGTAAACCAAGAGCAGAAAAAAACCTGACAGAATTGTTGTTTGGTCTCACTCCAGCAGACATGCAGACCTGTCAAGGACTATTGTGTGGACTTTCATAAATGGTGTGTCACCTTTATATGGAGTTTCTTTACACGCTCAAGGACCTATTAGTGAGTTACCCTTCCCCTAACTGTCTTGATAACACTATAGAATTATCTGTGCAGTTGGACAAATGATTTAGGGAATGGCAAAAAGAACACCCATGCCTATAACTAGTTCACATTTACCATATAACATTTCCAAAGTATCTACCTCCACTGATGAATCTATCTAGATGGATGTTATTATGTCTTCTCAAGAAAGAGAGAGCTTTAGGAAGATATGTTAATATTGTGGTGATGCTGACCACATACAGCAGTATGTTTGTGTTGACGTCTCTGATTATTTTGCCCTTCCTCTAAACCATCAGAAAAATAACCCACAAATAAATGGATCCTGTCTGTGAAGCATCGGCCTTCACTCGGTTATAATTTGGTCAGTAATCAATCAGTATTGCTAATGCCAAAAAAAACTGGAGCAGATCCAAAACAGAGATGACACGTGAACTGAATATTTGCATGTCTTCTGTGTTTTGTACCCACTCCT
Organism: Bufo bufo; assembly: GCF_905171765.1. NCBI lineage: Eukaryota > Metazoa > Chordata > Amphibia > Anura > Bufonidae > Bufo > Bufo bufo. Next base: position 350,441,312 of record NC_053389.1, read on the forward strand.
GCTTTTGGCTACCAAATCGCAAGCCAATTCTGATGGGACCATACAGGCCTCACAGCTGCTACACAGACAGGATCCATTCTGCGTCACATTATTTCTTCCTTCTAACCGATCGGAAGAAGGGTCAAATAAATGAGGATGTCAGCCAAGCCAAAAAGGATAAATAGTGGCCCAGTCACGAAGTTGGGAGGGTGGGAACAGTATGAGAAGTCCACAGAGTGGCCCTATGACATAGTTTGGAGGTGACGGCAGCTTTAGGAGGCCACAGAGTGGTAAGGTGAAATATGTGGAGGTGGCAGCAGCAGAGTGGCAAGGTGACATAGTTTGGAGGTGGCAGCAGCATCCGGAGGCCACAGAGTGGCAAGGTGCCATAGTGTGTAGTTGGCCGCAGCATCAGGAGGCCAAATAGTGGCAAAGTGACATTGTGTGGAGGTGGCAGTAGCATTAGGAGACCACAGAGTGACAGAGTGGCATAGTGTGGAGGTGGAAGCAGCATCAGAAAGCCACAAAGTGGCAAGGCGACATAGTGTGGAGGTGGCAGCAGCATGAGGAGACCACAGAGTGGCAAGGTGACATAGTTTGGAGGTGGCGGCAGCATCAGAAGGCCACAGAGTGGCAAGGTGCCATAGTGTGGAGGTGGCAACAGCATCAGGAGGCCACAGAGTGGCAAGGTCAAGAAGAAGAGTGCTGCAATGGTGCAAATCCACTGATGGAAACGGACATGAAACTTTGATCTGGGTATTTCTTTTTTTATTCAAAGAAGGCGCACAGCCATGTAAAGAACGTGTTTCGGGGATTAATAGTTCCCCTTCATCAACCGGATGAAGGGGAACTATTAATCCCCGAAACACATTGTTTACATGGCTATGCACCTTCTTTAAATAAAAAAAGAAATGCCCAGATCGAAGTTTCATGTCCGTTTCCATCAGTGGATTTGCACTATTGCAGCACTCTTCTTCTTGACAAGCACTCTCTGGAGGATTGGACTTCCTTTCCAGGAGAAATATTTCCTGCGACTGCAGCCTTGTGGAATTGGATTTTATTTCATTCATATCTACAATAGAGTTATGCCTATTATTAGCACAACTCAATAAGGTGAGCCTCACTCTTTCTTTCTAATAACTCAATTTACTCGAACGTACTATCCTATTGTGTGCCCTTTCTTTTTCTCTCCCACCACCCCACTTGTGGTTTGAGCGGAGGTTAGAGACGTCCCCCTTTACAACAGTGTGGCAAGGTGACATAGTGTGGAGGTGGCAGCAGCATGAGGCTACTACAAAGTGGCAAGGTGACATAGTTTGGAGGTGACGGTAGCATCAGGAGGCCACAGAGTGGAAAACAGACATAGTTTGGAGGTGGGTGGCAATACCAGTTACCCTCTGAGGATGGTGGGTGAAAGAAGGAGCACTTGGCATCAGAAGTGTGGCATCAGGAGTGTGGCAGAATCAGAATAGTAGCTGAGGCAGGTAGCCAGAAGAAACCAGTCTCTTTTGTCAAAGTGTTGGTGTGGCACCATGGATGATCTAGTCTGATGCATCAGGAATTGGTGAGTGGAAATCCTGGCTGCTCCACGCCTGATTCATATTGACAAAGGTCGGTAACATAGTAACATAGTTTATAAGGCCGAAAAAAGACATTTGTCCATCCAGTTTGGCTTGTTATCCTGCAAGTTGATCCAGAGGAAGGCAAAAAAAAAAAATGTGAGGTAGAAGCCAATTGTCCCCACTTAAGGGGGAAAAAATTCCTTCCGGACTCCAATCAGGCATTCAGAATAACTCCCTGGATCAACGACCCCTCTCTAGTGGCTATAGCCTGTAATATTATTACACTCCAGAAATACATCCAGGCCCCTCTTGAACTCCTTTAGTGAACTCACCATCACCACCTCCTCAGGTAGAGAGTTCCATTGTCTCACTGCTCTTACCATAAAGAATCCTCTTCTATGTTTGTGTACAAACCTTCTTTCTTCCAGGCGCAGAGGATGTCTCCTCTCCCCCTAGTCTCTCCACATTATGGGTGGACAGGCGAGTTCTTCTTGGGGTGACTATGGCCCCCGCCGCACTAAACACCCCCCTCTAATGCCACACTACTGGCCGGGAAAGACAGCTTTTCCAGGGCAAACTCGGCCAGTTGCAGCCACATTTTGGCTGCCCAGTAGTCCAGCGGATCTTCAATGATGGCTGTCAGGGTGCACTCCAAGTATGCCACTACCTGCTGGTTCAGGTTCTAGCTGCTGATGAGTAGTAGGAGGGTGAAGAAAGCTGCTCATCAGTGACTCTAGACTCAGGCTGCTGCTGATGGAGCTGGTACTGCTCCTGCCACCCCATCTCTCCCCTCCGCAGCAGCCATGGCAGTGGAAGGTGAGCACAGAGGGCCCCCCGGTCAGACGTGCAAGAGGATAGACGATGGCGCAAATAGGCAGTGGCCAACTGACTACATAGGATTAGTGATAGACAAACATCGGCCGGGACGATTCGCGAATGCAATCGCGCGAACACGATCAAATGTTTTCAAACCACAAGATCGCATCGTGCCCCATTCACTTTATTGGCAGGCGAACCTGAAAAACCTTAACCGTCTCACGTCCGCCCATAGGATATAAACGTCCTATGGGTGGACGTCTATTTCTGACAGCACGTTTTAAAACGTCCTGTCAGAAATAGCAGCTGCACGCTAATCGTGCAGCTGCTGATCGGGTTGCCCGCTGTCAGTGACAGCAGGGCAACCCTAAGACAAGGCAGGGACAGTTCCCAGGTGTCCCTGCCTTCACAATCGCTGCAGACACAGCGCTCACCGAGCGCTGTGTCTGCAGAGCAGGAAGCGCTGTGCGCTTCCTGTTCCGGCCCGGCGGTCATGTGACCGCCGTGACCGGAGAGTGCAGGAGCTGTGTGAGGTCTCTCAGAGACCTCGATCAGCCCTGCTGTGAGGCTGTACAGCGCAGGATTGCTGCTGTACAGCCTCTATAGGGGTGCATTTGTCCTGTAACTGGGGCTACTATGTCAGCCCCAGTTACAGGAGAAATCAACAGTGTAAAAAAAAAAAAAAAGTGAAGTAAATGTCCCCCAGAGGTCTTGTATGACCTTATGGGGGACGAAAAGTGTAAAATAAAATAAAAATAAAATAAAGGATTGAAAAAATAAAATAAAAAAAAGTTTCACATGTAAAAAAAAAAAAAATCCCAAGTAAGGAATAAAAAAAAAAATTAAAAATAGAAAAAATAAAATAAAATAGACATATTTAGTATTTCCGCGTCCGTAAAAACCAGCTCTCTAAACATATCACATGACCTAACCCCTCGGGTGAACACCGTAAAAAATAAATAAAAAAAACTGTGTCAAAACAAGCAATTTTTGTCACCTTGCATCACAAAAGGTGCAACACCAAGTGATCAAGAACGCGTATGTCCCACAAAATGGTACCAATAAAACCGTCACCTCATCCCGCAAAAAATGAGCCCCTACATAAGAAAATCTCTCAAAAAATAAAAAAAACTATAGCTCTTAGAACATGGAGACACTAAAACATCATTTTTTTGGTTTCAAAAATGCTATTATTGTGTTAAAGTGAAACAAATAAAAAAAAGTATACATATTAGGTATTGCCACGTCCGTAAAAACCAGCTCTATAAAAATATCACATGACCTAACCCCTCGGGTGAACACCGTAAAAAAAAAAAAAAAAAAAAAAACTGTGTCAAAACAAGCAATTTTTGTCACCTTGCATCACAAAAGGTGCAACACCAAGTGATCAAAAACGCGTATGTCCCACAAAATGGTACCAATAAAACCGTCACCTCATCCCGCAAAAAATGAGCCCCTACATAAGAAAATCTATCAAAAAATAAAAAAATTATAGCTCTCAGAACATGGACACATTAAAACATAATTTTTTGGTTTCAAAAATGCTATTATTGTGTAAAACTTTAATAAATGAGAAAAAGTATACATATTAGGTATCGCCACGTCCGTAACAATCTGCTCTATAAAAATGTCACTTGACTGAACCCCTCAGGTGAACGCTGTAAAAATAAATAAATAGAAACTGTGCTAAAACAACCAATTTTTTGGTCACCTTGCCCCATAAAGTGTTATAAGGAATGATCAAAAAATCATATGTACCCAAAAATAGTACTAATAAAACTGGCACCTTATCCCCTAGTTTCCAAAATGGGGTCACTTCTTGGGAGTTTCTACTGTAAGGGTGCATCAGGGGGCTTCAAATGGGACATGGCATCTAAAAACCATGTGGAGTTCCTTTCCTTCTGCGCCCTGCCGTGTGCCCATACAGCAGTTTACGACCACATGTGGGGTGTTTCTGTAAACCGCAGAATCTGGGTAATAAATATTGAGTTTTATTTGGCTGTTAACCATCGATGTGTTAGAGAAAAAAATTGATTAAAATGGAAAATCTGCCAAAAAAGTGAAATTTAAAAATTTGATCTCCATTTTCCTTTAATTCTTGTGGAACGCCCAAAGGGTAAACAAAGTTTGTAAAATCGGTTTTGAATACCTTGAGGGGTGTAGTTTCTACAATGGGGTCATTTATGGGGGTATCCACTATGTAGGCCCCACAAAGTGACTTCAGACCTGAACTGGTCCTTATAAAGTGGGTTTTGGCAATTTTCTTAAAAATTTGAAGAATTGCTTCTAAACTTCTAAGCCTTCTAACGTCCTAAAAAAATAAAATGACATTTCCAAAATGATGCCAACATAAAGTAGACATATGGGGAATGTTAAATAATAAATATTTTATGAGGTATCACTTTCTGTTTTAAAAGCAGAGAAATTAAAATTTAGAAAATTGCGAATTTTTCAAATTTTTGGGTAAATTTGGGATTTTTTCATAAATAAAGGTGAAATATTTTGACTCAAATTTATGACTATCATGAAGTACAATGTGTCACGAGAAAACAATCTCTGAATGACTTGGATAAATAAAGGCGTTCCAAAGTTATTACCACATAAAGTGAGATATGTCAGTTTTGCAAAATTTGGCCTGGTCAGGAAGGGGGCAAAGGGCCCAGATGGGAAGTGGTTAAGGTCCTATTTGAAGCCACCAAATACTTACTAGAAGTGCACAAATAGTACCACAACATGGACAGTGACATACTAGAGGGGATCAATGCCAAAAATTTGCACAAAAAATATGTATTTTAATCATGGGCCATTTTTATGCGCCTTAAAGGGAAATTCTCAAAAATGTGCCCTGCTGGAGCCTAGAATTTTTTTTATTTTAGGCCATGAGAGTACGGGCCCTAAAAATTTGGCATTCACCTGACATAAAAGAATTTGTGATTATGTGGCTCGAGGTACATTATGCGGTCACTGAATAACATTAGGCATTCACCATACAGAAAAGATGAAGTGATTATGTGGCTGGAGGTATATTACACGGTCATTGGATATCAATTTTACTGCAGGCCAGTGGAGTACAGGCCCCAAACATTAGGCATTCACCGGACAGAAAACATCAAGTGATTATGTGGCTGGAGGTATATTAGATGGTCATTGGATATCAATTTTACTGCAGGCCAGTGGAGTACAGGCCCCAAACATTAGGCATTCACCGTACAGAAAAGAACAAGTGATTATGTGGCTGAAGGTACATTAGGCGGTCACCGTATAACAATTTTACTGGTGGCCAGTTATATGCCCCAAAAATTTTGCATTCATTGTACAGAAAAGAAAATGGGAATCAGAATTAGGAAGCAAATTCAATAACACTGAAATAAAAGACATTGTATCCAATGCCAGGTCAAAATCAATCAATTCTAGAATACAAGAATCCCACTTAAAAATATTGTCCAGGTGGTACAGAACTCCTGTCCTACTTAATCGCATTTTCCCTGAGGTATCCCCACTTTGTTGGAGATGCGAAGAAGAACAGGGTACGATTTCACACATTTGGATACATTGCAAACTGATGAGGAACTTTTGGAAAGATATAAACTCCATAATTAATGGAATTTTTGGCACGAAAGCAGAGGTATCTCCTAAACTTCTTCTATTCAGTATATTCGATGTTCAATCTTCCAAAATTAAACATCCATTAACCTTACACATATTGAACACGGCCAAATTATAAATCCCCAAACTGTGGAAGGATAAAAGACCTCCTTCCATCTCTGACTGGCTTAAAGAAATACACACGCTTCATAACTACGAACAATTGAGACTGGTGAGGAACAATAAAACCTCTCAATATCATAAAACCTGGGACCCCTGGATTAACTATATAAAAAATTATGCCATCACAGAGTTTCTGTAAATTACTAAGATATGTCCGAAAACCAGCTCTTGGTTAAAGATCTGATCTTTTTCCCCTTTCCCTCTTTTCTTACTTTACCCTTCCCAGTTCATGTTAATTAAATACAGTATGCTATACATAAAACACTGTGATAATATTATTCCACCACACTTGGTCGAGGTTAACCATACACTGTTACCCACACTACACAAGTGGAATACACATAGCTAGTATCAGCTAGCGTTCAAGTTCTAAATAATTTTATTGTTAGATTTATGACATAACCTTTTTTATTTCTCAAATTGTTTATTGAACTGTTAATAAAGACTTCGGTCCTATATCATTGAACAACTTAGGGCTCTTTCACACCTGCGTTCTTGTCTTCTGGCATAGAGTTCCGTCGTCGGGGCTCTATGCCGGAAGAATCCTGATCAGGATTATCCCAATGCATTCTGAATGGAGTGAAATCCGTTCAGGATGCATCAGGATGTCTTCAGTTCCGGAACGGAACGTTTTTTGGCCGGAGAAAATACCGCAGCATGCTGCGCTTTTTGCTCCGGCCAAAAATCCGGAACACTTGCCGCAAGGCCGGATCCGGAATTAATGCCCATTGAAAGGCATTGATCCGGATCCGGCCTTAAGCTAAACGTCGTTTCGGCGCATTGCCGGAGCCGACATTTAGCTTTTTCTAAATGGTTACCATGGCTGCCGGGACGCTAAAGTCCTGGCAGCCATGGTAAAGTATAGTGGGGAGCGGAGGAGCAGGGAACTTACCGTCCGTGCGGCTCCCGGGGCGCTTCAGAGTGACGTCAGGGCGCCCCAAGCGCATGGATCATGTGATTCCTTCCGGACTCCAATCAGGCATTCAGAATAACTCCCTGGATCAACGACCCCTCTCTAGTGGCTATAGCCTGTAATATTATTACACTCCAGAAATACATCCAGGCCCCTCTTGAACTCCTTTAGTGAACTCACCATCACCACCTCCTCAGGTAGAGAGTTCCATTGTCTCACTGCTCTTACCATAAAGAATCCTCTTCTATGTTTGTGTACAAACCTTCTTTCTTCCAGGCGCAGAGGATGTCTCCTCTCCCCCTAGTCTCTCCACATTATGGGTGGACAGGCGAGTTCTTCTTGGGGTGACTATGGCCCCCGCCGCACTAAACACCCCCCTCTAATGCCACACTACTGGCCGGGAAAGACAGCTTTTCCAGGGCAAACTCGGCCAGTTGCAGCCACATTTTGGCTGCCCAGTAGTCCAGCGGATCTTCAATGATGGCTGTCAGGGTGCACTCCAAGTATGCCACTACCTGCTGGTTCAGGTTCTAGCTGCTGATGAGTAGTAGGAGGGTGAAGAAAGCTGCTCATCAGTGACTCTAGACTCAGGCTGCTGCTGATGGAGCTGGTACTGCTCCTGCCACCCCATCTCTCCCCTCCGCAGCAGCCATGGCAGTGGAAGGTGAGCACAGAGGGCCCCCCGGTCAGACGTGCAAGAGGATAGACGATGGCGCAAATAGGCAGTGGCCAACTGACTACATAGGATTAGTGATAGACAAACATCGGCCGGGACGATTCGCGAATGCAATCGCGCGAACACGATCAAATGTTTTCAAACCACAAGATCGCATCGTGCCCCATTCACTTTATTGGCAGGCGAACCTGAAAAACCTTAACCGTCTCACGTCCGCCCATAGGATATAAACGTCCTATGGGTGGACGTCTATTTCTGACAGCACGTTTTAAAACGTCCTGTCAGAAATAGCAGCTGCACGCTAATCGTGCAGCTGCTGATCGGGTTGCCCGCTGTCAGTGACAGCAGGGCAACCCTAAGACAAGGCAGGGACAGTTCCCAGGTGTCCCTGCCTTCACAATCGCTGCAGACACAGCGCTCACCGAGCGCTGTGTCTGCAGAGCAGGAAGCGCTGTGCGCTTCCTGTTCCGGCCCGGCGGTCATGTGACCGCCGTGACCGGAGAGTGCAGGAGCTGTGTGAGGTCTCTCAGAGACCTCGATCAGCCCTGCTGTGAGGCTGTACAGCGCAGGATTGCTGCTGTACAGCCTCTATAGGGGTGCATTTGTCCTGTAACTGGGGCTACTATGTCAGCCCCAGTTACAGGAGAAATCAACAGTGTAAAAAAAAAAAAAAAGTGAAGTAAATGTCCCCCAGAGGTCTTGTATGACCTTATGGGGGACGAAAAGTGTAAAATAAAATAAAAATAAAATAAAGGATTGAAAAAATAAAATAAAAAAAAGTTTCACATGTAAAAAAAAAAAAAATCCCAAGTAAGGAATAAAAAAAAAAATTAAAAATAGAAAAAATAAAATAAAATAGACATATTTAGTATTTCCGCGTCCGTAAAAACCAGCTCTCTAAACATATCACATGACCTAACCCCTCGGGTGAACACCGTAAAAAATAAATAAAAAAAACTGTGTCAAAACAAGCAATTTTTGTCACCTTGCATCACAAAAGGTGCAACACCAAGTGATCAAGAACGCGTATGTCCCACAAAATGGTACCAATAAAACCGTCACCTCATCCCGCAAAAAATGAGCCCCTACATAAGAAAATCTCTCAAAAAATAAAAAAAACTATAGCTCTTAGAACATGGAGACACTAAAACATCATTTTTTTGGTTTCAAAAATGCTATTATTGTGTTAAAGTGAAACAAATAAAAAAAAGTATACATATTAGGTATTGCCACGTCCGTAAAAACCAGCTCTATAAAAATATCACATGACCTAACCCCTCGGGTGAACACCGTAAAAAAAAAAAAAAAAAAAAAAAACTGTGTCAAAACAAGCAATTTTTGTCACCTTGCATCACAAAAGGTGCAACACCAAGTGATCAAAAACGCGTATGTCCCACAAAATGGTACCAATAAAACCGTCACCTCATCCCGCAAAAAATGAGCCCCTACATAAGAAAATCTATCAAAAAATAAAAAAATTATAGCTCTCAGAACATGGACACATTAAAACATAATTTTTTGGTTTCAAAAATGCTATTATTGTGTAAAACTTTAATAAATGAGAAAAAGTATACATATTAGGTATCGCCACGTCCGTAACAATCTGCTCTATAAAAATGTCACTTGACTGAACCCCTCAGGTGAACGCTGTAAAAATAAATAAATAGAAACTGTGCTAAAACAACCAATTTTTTGGTCACCTTGCCCCATAAAGTGTTATAAGGAATGATCAAAAAATCATATGTACCCAAAAATAGTACTAATAAAACTGGCACCTTATCCCCTAGTTTCCAAAATGGGGTCACTTCTTGGGAGTTTCTACTGTAAGGGTGCATCAGGGGGCTTCAAATGGGACATGGCATCTAAAAACCATGTGGAGTTCCTTTCCTTCTGCGCCCTGCCGTGTGCCCATACAGCAGTTTACGACCACATGTGGGGTGTTTCTGTAAACCGCAGAATCTGGGTAATAAATATTGAGTTTTATTTGGCTGTTAACCATCGATGTGTTAGAGAAAAAAATTGATTAAAATGGAAAATCTGCCAAAAAAGTGAAATTTAAAAATTTGATCTCCATTTTCCTTTAATTCTTGTGGAACGCCCAAAGGGTAAACAAAGTTTGTAAAATCGGTTTTGAATACCTTGAGGGGTGTAGTTTCTACAATGGGGTCATTTATGGGGGTATCCACTATGTAGGCCCCACAAAGTGACTTCAGACCTGAACTGGTCCTTATAAAGTGGGTTTTGGCAATTTTCTTAAAAATTTGAAGAATTGCTTCTAAACTTCTAAGCCTTCTAACGTCCTAAAAAAATAAAATGACATTTCCAAAATGATGCCAACATAAAGTAGACATATGGGGAATGTTAAATAATAAATATTTTATGAGGTATCACTTTCTGTTTTAAAAGCAGAGAAATTAAAATTTAGAAAATTGCGAATTTTTCAAATTTTTGGGTAAATTTGGGATTTTTTCATAAATAAAGGTGAAATATTTTGACTCAAATTTATGACTATCATGAAGTACAATGTGTCACGAGAAAACAATCTCTGAATGACTTGGATAAATAAAGGCGTTCCAAAGTTATTACCACATAAAGTGAGATATGTCAGTTTTGCAAAATTTGGCCTGGTCAGGAAGGGGGCAAAGGGCCCAGATGGGAAGTGGTTAAGGTCCTATTTGAAGCCACCAAATACTTACTAGAAGTGCACAAATAGTACCACAACATGGACAGTGACATACTAGAGGGGATCAATGCCAAAAATTTGCACAAAAAATATGTATTTTAATCATGGGCCATTTTTATGCGCCTTAAAGGGAAATTCTCAAAAATGTGCCCTGCTGGAGCCTAGAATTTTTTTTATTTTAGGCCATGAGAGTACGGGCCCTAAAAATTTGGCATTCACCTGACATAAAAGAATTTGTGATTATGTGGCTCGAGGTACATTATGCGGTCACTGAATAACATTAGGCATTCACCATACAGAAAAGATGAAGTGATTATGTGGCTGGAGGTATATTACACGGTCATTGGATATCAATTTTACTGCAGGCCAGTGGAGTACAGGCCCCAAACATTAGGCATTCACCGGACAGAAAACATCAAGTGATTATGTGGCTGGAGGTATATTAGATGGTCATTGGATATCAATTTTACTGCAGGCCAGTGGAGTACAGGCCCCAAACATTAGGCATTCACCGTACAGAAAAGAACAAGTGATTATGTGGCTGAAGGTACATTAGGCGGTCACCGTATAACAATTTTACTGGTGGCCAGTTATATGCCCCAAAAATTTTGCATTCATTGTACAGAAAAGAAAATGGGAATCAGAATTAGGAAGCAAATTCAATAACACTGAAATAAAAGACATTGTATCCAATGCCAGGTCAAAATCAATCAATTCTAGAATACAAGAATCCCACTTAAAAATATTGTCCAGGTGGTACAGAACTCCTGTCCTACTTAATCGCATTTTCCCTGAGGTATCCCCACTTTGTTGGAGATGCGAAGAAGAACAGGGTACGATTTCACACATTTGGATACATTGCAAACTGATGAGGAACTTTTGGAAAGATATAAACTCCATAATTAATGGAATTTTTGGCACGAAAGCAGAGGTATCTCCTAAACTTCTTCTATTCAGTATATTCGATGTTCAATCTTCCAAAATTAAACATCCATTAACCTTACACATATTGAACACGGCCAAATTATAAATCCCCAAACTGTGGAAGGATAAAAGACCTCCTTCCATCTCTGACTGGCTTAAAGAAATACACACGCTTCATAACTACGAACAATTGAGACTGGTGAGGAACAATAAAACCTCTCAATATCATAAAACCTGGGACCCCTGGATTAACTATATAAAAAATTATGCCATCACAGAGTTTCTGTAAATTACTAAGATATGTCCGAAAACCAGCTCTTGGTTAAAGATCTGATCTTTTTCCCCTTTCCCTCTTTTCTTACTTTACCCTTCCCAGTTCATGTTAATTAAATACAGTATGCTATACATAAAACACTGTGATAATATTATTCCACCACACTTGGTCGAGGTTAACCATACACTGTTACCCACACTACACAAGTGGAATACACATAGCTAGTATCAGCTAGCGTTCAAGTTCTAAATAATTTTATTGTTAGATTTATGACATAACCTTTTTTATTTCTCAAATTGTTTATTGAACTGTTAATAAAGACTTCGGTCCTATATCATTGAACAACTTAGGGCTCTTTCACACCTGCGTTCTTGTCTTCTGGCATAGAGTTCCGTCGTCGGGGCTCTATGCCGGAAGAATCCTGATCAGGATTATCCCAATGCATTCTGAATGGAGTGAAATCCGTTCAGGATGCATCAGGATGTCTTCAGTTCCGGAACGGAACGTTTTTTGGCCGGAGAAAATACCGCAGCATGCTGCGCTTTTTGCTCCGGCCAAAAATCCGGAACACTTGCCGCAAGGCCGGATCCGGAATTAATGCCCATTGAAAGGCATTGATCCGGATCCGGCCTTAAGCTAAACGTCGTTTCGGCGCATTGCCGGAGCCGACATTTAGCTTTTTCTAAATGGTTACCATGGCTGCCGGGACGCTAAAGTCCTGGCAGCCATGGTAAAGTATAGTGGGGAGCGGAGGAGCAGGGAACTTACCGTCCGTGCGGCTCCCGGGGCGCTTCAGAGTGACGTCAGGGCGCCCCAAGCGCATGGATCATGTGATCGCATTGGACACGTCATCCATGCGCATGGGGCGCTCTGACGTCATTCTGGAGCGCCCCGGGAGCCGCATGGACTGTAAGTATACCGCTCCCCCGCTCCCCGCTCCTACTATGGCAACCAGGACTTTAATAGCGTCCTGGGTGCCATAGTAACACTGAAAGCATTTTGAAGACGGTTCCGTCTTCAAATGCTTTCAGTACACTTGCGTGTAATTCCGGCAAGTGGAGTGCACGCCGGATCCGGACAACGCAAGTGTGAAAGAGGCCTTAGATAGACTACGCTCAATTTTTATGTTGATAACACTATGTTCAACCATTTAGGTTATACAATGTACTGAACTTGAATTGTAATACTTAGCATGAAAATGAATGGTCTGTATACTATCCTCACTCTTGTTTTCTTGTTATCACATTTTGCATTGTAATAAGTAGAGTTGAGCAGACACCTGGATGTTCGGGTTTGACGGGTTCGGCCGAACTTCCAAAAAAGTTTGAGTTCGGGACCCGAACTTGACCCCGAACCCCATTGAAGTCAATGGGGACCTGAACTTTTGAGCACTAAAATGGCTCTAAAAATGTCATGGAAAGGGTTAGAGGGCTGCAAATGCCAGCAAACTGTGGTTAAGAGCATGGCAAGTGTTCTGCAAACAAATGTGGATAAGGAAATGACTTAAAATAACATAAAATACATAAAAATATAAAATTATAACCTTGATCTAGGAGGACAAGGTCCATATGGAGTAGCTGGTTGAGGAGGCAGTGGATGTGGCGGTGTAGGTGGAAGCGGCGGTGGAGGAGGTAACCTACACTGGTTTTTGGTTTAATTTTTTTTATTTTTAAATTAGGATACACCCCAAAAAAATTATAAAATATAACCCTTTAGCCATGCTAAACAAACATTCAGACAGGGCAAGCCAACACCTCCAGAGAAAGCGTGAGAAAAGGATACCACATCCAAGGGAGGTTAATTGTTTGAAATGAAATGTGATCGATCGGAAAAGTGGGACCAATTATTGAAGCGCAAATGTGGGACAAGTTGTTAAAGTTTAAGCATTGAATGAAAAGAGCGCGAGTCAATTAAAAAATAATTTTTGAAATATAATTCCCTGTCACCTTCGCAGAGCAGGGGTTTAATCACGGCAAAAATGGTCACCCAAGAATGTAACAGACAAATTTGTGAATTTTTTTTACCTGTCTACTCGGTAGAGTAGGGGTATATCACACCCAAAAATTGCAGTGTCCCACTACGTCACCGTGGGCACCGCAAACATGTTTCTCCCATGTCACAATGTCATTGTATATGCAAAAATCCTTTACACAGGCCTAGTCAGGGTGCACTACACTTGTTTCTCCACAAGATGGAGCAGTGTCAGTGTGTATAAATAGCTTAGGTCAGACCTAAGTTAGGCAGTTCAGTTCAGTTCAAACCAGATCAGTTGAGCTCAGGTCAATCCAGTTGAGAGTTCAGTTCAAAGCAGTTCTCTCATGAGCTTAGTCAGAAAGCAGCAGCAGCAATGTAGCTGTATACCTGGAGGGAGGCTTATTCACAGTCTAACTGCTCTGTCCCTGTCGGTAGAGATGGCACGAACTATTCGCCGGCAAACAGTTCCCGGCGAACTTTGCTTGTTCGCGTTCGCCACGGCGGGCGAACATATGCGATGTTCGGTACACCCCCTATATGTCATCATTGAGCAAACTTTGACCCTGTACCTCACAGTCAGCAGACACATTCCAGCCAATCAGCAGCATACCCTCCCTCCCAGACCCTCTCACCTCCTATGAAAAAGCAAGGACAGCATCCATCTTAGATTCATTCTAAAGATGCAGTGTTAGTGAGAGCAGGGAGAGTGCTGCTGCTGCTGAATTAATAGGGAAATCGTTAGCTAGGCCAGTGTTCTGTGTCCACTCCAGTCCTCAAGGACTCATCTGATCTGCTGTAAGGACAGCGTCCTGACAGCACCCCAAAAAGCCGTTTTTAGGGCTAGTACATCAGTCTGCTTTTTTAAATTTATATATACTGTATATATATATATATATTGCAAATGCCTGCCAGTTTGTGTCAGGGCCACAGAGTGTACTGTGCCCACTGCCAGTGCCCACCACTCATATCTGGTGGCACAGTAGCTTGCAGATAAAAAAGTAATACAATTTCTTCTCTGTAATACAATTGCAGTTGCCTGCCAGTGTGTGTCAGGCCCACAGACTGTATTGTGCCCACTGCCAGTGCCCACCACTCATATCTGGTGGCACAGTAGCTTGCAGATAAAAAAGTAACACAATTTTTTCTCTGTAATATAATTGCAGTTGCCTGCCAGTGTGTGTCAGGCCCACAGAGTGTACTGTGCCCACTGCCAGTGCCCACCACTCATATCTGGTGGCACAGTAGCTTGCAGATAAAAAAGTAATACAAATTTTTCTCTGTAATATAATTGCAGTTGCCTGCCAGTGTGTGTCAGGCCCACAGAGTGTACTGTGCCCACTGCCAGTGCCCACCACTCATATCTGGTGGCACAGTAGCTTGCAGATAAAAAAAGTAATATAAATTTTTTCTCTGTAATACAATTGCAGTTGCCTGCCAGTGTGTGTCAGGCCCACAGAGTGTACTGTGCCCACTGCCCACCACTCATATCGGGTGGCACAGTACTTTGTACCCTCTCCATCAGCCCCCAGTGCCTCTCACCAGCCCCCAGTACCATCTCCATCAGCCCTCAGTGCGCCCTCCCCGGTATTAAAATTATTGGTGGGCAGTGGCCCCCCCCCCCCGGTATTTAAATCATTCATTGGTGGGCAGTGTGCCCCCCCCCTGTATTAAAACCATTCATTGGTGGGCAGTGTGCGCCCCCCCTCCCCTGTATTAAAACCATTCATTGGTGGGCAGTGTGCGCCCCCCCTCCCCTGTATTAAAACCATTCATTGGTGGGCAGTGTGCCCCCCCTCCCCTGTATTAAAACCATTCATTGGTGGGCAGTGTGCGCCCCCCCCCCCTCCCCTGTATTAAAACCATTCATTGGTGGGCAGTGTGTGCCCCCCCTCCCCGGTATTAAAATCATTTATTGGTGGGCAGTTTCCCCCCCCTCCCCTGTATTTAAATCATTCATTGGTGGGCAGTGTGCCCCCCCTCCCCTGTATTTAAACCATTCATTGGTGGGCAGTGTGCTCCCCCTCCCCTGTATTAAAACCATTCATTGGTGGGCAGTGTGCCCCCCCTCCCCTGTATTAAAACCATTCATTGGTGGGCAGTGTGCGCCCCCTCCCCTGTATTAAAATAATTTATTGGTGGACACTGGGCAGTGTGCCCCCCTCCCCTGTATTAAAACCATTCATTGGTGGGCAGTGTGCCCCCCCCTCCCCTGTATTAAAACCATTCATTGGTGGGCAGTGTGCCCCCCCTCCCCCCGTATCAAAATCATTGGTGGGCAGTGTGCCCTCCAGCCCCCCCATCAGTGGTGTCAGCGGCAGTTGGTAAGTTACTCTGCAGCATACTTACATCATTACATGTGCTGTGGCTGCCTGGTGCTCTTTCTTCTTGTAACGCGTCACAGGTCTGTGCGGCGCATTGCTTATGCTTATAGCAAAGCGCCGCACAGACCTGTGACGAGTTACAAGAAGGAGGAGCGCCCGGCGGCCACAGCGCATGTAAGTATGACTAACTGACCATGGCAGCCAGGAATTCAGTAGCGTCCTGGCTGCCATGGTAACCGATTGGAGCCCCAGCATTACACTGTTGGGACTCCGATCGGAGCTGCCGCTGCCACCAATGAGGAGAGGGGGGGCCCCGATCGCACCGCCACTTGAATATTTTTTTTTTATCCTCAGCCGGCATCCCGGGCCCCCAGTGGCGTAGGGCCCCATAGCCATTGCTATGGCTGCTATGGCGATCCCTACGCCACTGCGTCTTGATCGTCCTCAGACTTGGAAGATCCATAATGTTTTTCACAGGTCCCTATTAAAACCGTATGTCCAACCCACTGTACCCTCCTCTTTGCCTCCTCCTCCGATTGTTGTTGATGGTAATCTTGAATTTCAGGTCTCTAGGATTGTGGATTCTCGCATTATCCGCGGTTCTCTCCAGTATCTCGTTCATTGGGAGGGTTATGGTCCTGAGGAGAGGATCTGGGTCCCAGTGGCAGACATTAAGGCCACTCGTCTCATCAGGGCTTTCCATAGGTCCTATCCTGAGAAGGTGGGCTCTGAGTGACCGGAGTCCACTCGTAGAGAGAGGGGTACTGTCACCGCCAGCTCTCTGAGAAGCTCTGGTAGAAGTTCTTCTGTACCTCTTGCATGATGTTCTTTGTTTTGGTTTCACTTTGTCATCTCTTTTCCTTCTCCCAGCTGTCATCTATTTGCACTGATTGCCTCCCTTTATATTCCCTCCCATACTGCCTCAATTAGCGGTTTATACTACTTCCTGGATTGTGTTCACTGCTAGATGCGGCAACTGCTAGTTCCTCAGATAAGTCTTTTCTTTTATTTGTGTTTCCGTGCTGGCTTGATTCTAGGTGACCCTGACTCCCTCCATATTAAGTGCAGAGAGCCGGTGGTCGTGTCCCCTCACTATTATAGGGTTTTCAGGTGTCACACAGTCTAGGTACGAGGGCATGCAATTATCTATCATAAAGATCTTTGCATGGGCAGAGCAGTCAGGGAGAGCTCTAGGGGTTTTATGTTCCTTAGTTTGGGATCAAGTCAGTCGGATGTTTATTTATAACTTCCAGTTTTCTGCAACACCATCCGTGACATATCCAGATCGAAGTTACATGTCCGTTTCCACCAGTGGATTTGCGCCGTTGCAGCATCTTTTCTTCTTGACAAGCACTCTCTGGAGGATTGGACCCCCTTTCCAGGAGATAAATTACCTGCGGCTGCAGCCCTGTGGAATTGGATTTTACTCCATTCATATCTACAATAGAGTTGTGCCTATCTGTAGCACAACTTAATAAGGTGAGCCTTGCTCTTTCGTTTCAATAATTTAATTTACTATTATCCTATTGTGCGCCCCTTTCTCTCTCTCTCCAACCACCCCACTTGTGGTTCTAGTGGAGGTTAGAGACGTCCCATTCTACAACTACCGCCCCTTTAATAGTGACCTTCACAGTTTCCGCTCCTTTAACAGTGACCACCACAGTGACCTCCACAATGCCCGCCCCTTTAACAGTAACTGCCCCTTTAACAGTGACCTCTACATTGCCCGACTCTTTAACCCCTTATGGACCGGGCTCATTTTCACCTTAAGGACCAGGCCATTTTTTGAAAATCTGACCAGTGTCACTTTATGTGTGAATAACTTTAAAACGCTTTTAGGCCTCTTTCACACTTGCGTTGTCCGGATCCGGCGTGCACTCCACTTGCCGGAATTACACTCCGGATCCGGAAAAACGCAAGTGTACTGAAAGCATTTGAAGACGGAACCGTCTTCCAAATGCGTTCAGTGTTACTATGGCACCCAGACTATTAAAGTCCTGGTTGCCATAGTAGGAGCGGGGAGCGGGGGAGCGGTATACTTACAGTCCGTGCGGCTCCCGGGGCGCTCCAGAATGACGTCAGAGCGCCCCATACGCATGGATGACGTGTCCAATGCGATCACGTGATCCATGCGCTTGGGGCGCCCTGACGTCACTCTGTAGCGCCCCGGGAGCCGCACGGACGGTAAGTATACTGCTCCCCCGCTCCCCGCTACACTTTACCATGGCTGCCAGGACTTTAGCGTCCCGGCAGCCATGGTAACCATTCAGAAAAAGCTAAATGTCGGCTCCGGCAATGCGCCGAAACGATGTTTAGCTTAAGGCCGGATCCGGATCAATGCCTTTCAATGGGCATTAATTCCGGATCCGGCCTTGCGGCAAGTCTTCAGGATTTTTGGCCGGAGCAAAAAGCGCAGCATGCTGCGGTATTTTCTCCGGCCAAAAAACGTTCCGTTCCGGAACTGAAGACATCCTGATGGATCCTGAACGGATTTCACTCCATTCAGAATGCATGGGGATAATCCTGATCAGGATTCTTCCGGCATAAAGCCCCGACGACGGAACTCTATGCCGGAAGAAAAGAACGCAGGTGTAAAAGAGCCCTAACTTATCCAGGCCAGGTTTTTTTCGTCACATATTGTACGTCATGACACTAGCAAAATGGAGTAAAAAAAATAAATCATTTTTATTTATAAAGAAATACCAAATTTACCAAATTTTTTAAAAATTAGCAAATTTCTGAGTTTCAATTTCTCTACTTCTATAATACTTAGTAATTCCTCCAAAAATAGTTATTAATTTACATTCCCCATATGTCTACTTCATGTTTGGATCATTTTTGGGGATGTTACAAGGCTTAGAAGTTTAGAAGCAAATCTTGAAATTTTTCAGAAATTTTCCAAAACCCACTTTTTAAGGACCAGTTCAGGTCTGAAGTCACATTGTGAGGCTTACATAATAGAAACCACCCAAAAATGTTCAACAAGAGTTATTGGCAAATGGAGATGAAGTTTCAGAATTTCAATTTTTTGGCAAATGTTCCATTTTAATCCATTTTTTTCAGTAACAATGCAAGGGTTAACAGCCAAAAAAAAACGCAATATTTATTACCCTGACTCTGTAGTTTAGAGAAACACCCCATATGTGGTTGTAAACTACTGTACGGGCACACAGCAGGGCGCAGAAGAAAAGGAACACCATATGGTTTCTGGAAGGCAGATTTTGCTGGACTGGTTATTTACACCATGTCCCATTTGAAGCACCCCTGATGCACCCCTAAAGTAGCAACTCCAAAAAAGTGACCCCATTCTAGAAACTACACCCCTCAAGGTATGTATTCAAAACTGATTTTACTAACTTTGTTAACCCTTTAGGTGTTCCACAAGAATTAATGGAAAATAGATACAATTTTAAAATTTCACTTTTTTGGCAGATTTTTCATTTTAATAATTTTTTTCCAGTTACAAAGCAAGGGTTAACAGCCAAACAAAATTCAATATTTATGGCTCTGACTCTGTAGTTTACAGAAACACCCCATATGTGGTCGTAAACCGCTGTATGGGCACACGGCAGGGCGCAGAAGGAAAGGAATGCCATACGGTTTTTGGAAGGCAGATTTTGCTGGACTGGTTTTTTGACACCATGTCCCATTTGAAGCCCCCCTGATGCACCCCTACAGTAGAAACTCAAAAAAGTGACCACATTTTGGAAACTACGGGATAAGGTGCCAGTTTTATTAGTACTATTTTGGGGTACATATGATTTTTTATTGCTCTATATTCCGTTTTTTGTGAGGCAAGGTAAAAAAAAATAATTATGTTTTGGCTCCGTTTTTATTTTTTATTTTTACAGTGTTTACCTGAGGGATTAGGTCATGTGACTTTTTTATATAGCCGATCGTTACGCACGTGGCAATACCTTATGTGTCTACTTTTTCTTATTTATTTAAGTTTTACACAACAATAGCAATATTTGAAACCGAAATAATGATATTTTAGTATCTCATAGTCTGAGAGCCATAGCTTTTTTATTTTTTGACCAATTCTCTCAGGTAGGGTCTCATTTTTTGCGGGATGAGGTGACGGTTTGATTGGTACTATTTTGGGGGGCATACGCCTTTTTGATCACTTTTGCAATTTTTGTGATGTAATGTGACAAAAATTGCTTTTTTTTTACACAGTTTTTTTATTTTTTTATTTTTTACGGTTCATCTGAATGGTTAGGTCATGTGATATTTTTATAGAGCTGGTTGTTACGGACGTGGCGATACCTAATATGTATATTTTTTTTATGTATTTAACTTTAGCACAATAATAGCAGTTAAAATTATGTTTTAGTGTCTCCATGTTCTGAGAGCTATAGTTTTTTTTATTTTTTTGGTGATTGTCTTAGGTAGGGGCTCATTTCTTGCGGGATGAGGTGACGGTTTTATTAATACCATTTGGGGGGGCATACGCCTTTTTGATCGCTTGGTGTTGCACTTTTTGTGATGTAAGGTGACAAAAATGGCCTTTTTTTACACAGTTTTTATTTTTTATGGTGTTTATCGGACAGGTTGGATCATGTGATATATATATAGAGCCGATCATTACGGATGCGGCGATACCTAATATGTGTTTTTTTTTTTTTTTTTTTTTACTTTATTAATTTTATTACTTTATTAATTTTATTAAAACCCCTTTTCTTTTACTTTTTTTTACTTTACTTTATTTATGAAATTCACTTTTGGGGGTCTGATCCCCTCTGCAATGCATTACAATACATCTGTATTGTAATGCATTGCCTGCTAGTGTATGACACTGAGTCATACACTAAAAGGTTGCCTAGGAGACCCAGCCTGATGCTGAATCTCCTCGGCACCCGTAAAAGGCAGTTCCCGATGCTGTGCAAGGCATTGGGCAACCACTGCACGGCATCGGGCTGCCTTGTGTCGCATTGGGTCCCCGCCACAGCAGTACGGGGACTCGATGCGATCGTTCACCTGACACAAACCTCTTCTATGTCGCGGTCAGCGCGGACCGTGGCATAGAAGGGGTTAATCCACCGGTCGTGAAGGGGTTAATCATGTTTCTCTAATGCTGTTTTATTCATATTTGCATAGGAGATTTTATCAGAACACGCTGGAGGTCAATACGTGACAGATTAATCCAGGACCTCAATAAGGCCTGGTTGACCCCCAGCGGATCCAGAGCAGTGAGCACTTATCCCTATTGTTATGTGAGGGCTCTCCAGTTCCTCCGGTGCTCTGCTGAGCTAAGAAGGTTGGCTAAATTTACAGAAAGTTTTTGGACCAAAAGTAGCAACAATGTTGGTCTCAATTAGTATATAAATGTTAGACGTAAAAACCTAATAAAAAACAGTCTTTGTAGTATAAAAAATGGCGTAGGAGATGTTGAGGGCCGGTTTGTATGTTTCCAGAATGTATTGTAAGGTTATTTGTAACAGACTGTTTTCCCCTATAATTCGGTTTAATACTCTGTGAAATAGTTTATTAAAGTTTCCCTTGTAATGAAGTGGTTTAGAGATAGAACCCATCCCTCATTGTGATAATAAGACCACATTCCTGAGTCATCTCAGTGACATGCGTGTTGGAAAGCACTCCATCCCACGTTTGTAATGTATGTAATATATTTTCTATCCTAAAATTGCATAATAGGATTCATTTTTTAACACTTCTCACTAATAATCTTTTGTTTCTCCTTTTATCGAACATATACAAGCACCGAGGAGGCTCAGCAGAGGGAGGCACCATGCGAGTCTGATGTGGAACCAGTTGCTGGGCCCTCTGTCGTGCAGGAAGAAGTTAGGGAGAGTGAGGGTCCCCTACCTGCTCGGCAAGGTGCTACACCAACAGAAAGGCCATATATGCTTTCAGCCTTTTCATCAATTGATGTGAGAAGCCGTTCAGGTAGGAAAAGGCAAATGGAGTCAGAGGCTAATCTAGCAAGCATCATTCATGATTAATTGCTCAGATTGAATGATCAGAACAGTAGAACTCGGGATGAGCTTTCAGCTCACGCCCAGCGGCTGGAGGGGGCGGGGCTGCTGGATAGCCTTAGTTCTATAGGTCGGTTCCTCCAAAGCCTGACTCCTTTGCTGGATCTGGTTAATCACAATCTTATTCCTGCTTTCTGGTCGGCCTTCACCCAAACCCTTAAGAATTTCCTGTGCCGATGCCCTCTCAAGTCCTTCCCCAATCCCATTCCAATAGCCCATCCCACACCCATCCCCCATCCCACTTCTATCCTCTATCCCACTCCTATCCCCCATCCCACACCCATCCTCCATCCCCCTCCTATCCCCCATCCCACTCCTATCCCCTATCCCACTCCTATCCCTCATCCCACTCCTATCCCCCATCCCACACACATCCCCCATCCCACACCCATCCCCCATCCCACTCCTTTCCCACAAACATCCCCCATTCTGCTCCCATCCCCAATCACCTACCTATCCCCATCCCACACTCATACCCATCCCACTCCTATACCCCCATTCCACTCCCATACGCCATCCCTCTCTGTGAGCAGGGGCCAGGCTTTATTTATGGATCCAAACACTCCTTCTTCCTTTCTTCCTGCCCCTACTTCTTTTGTAATTCCCTCCTCTCAACTCCTGACCCTGCTCTCTCAGTGTTGCCTTCCCTCCACACTCCCCCTCCTCCGACAGGTTATTCTCAGGGTCAGGAATCTTTTCCTTACTCCAGACTCATGATCCCGACAGGGGGTCCCGGCCACCATAGTTATGTTTTGTTTTTGTCGCTTTGTTACTTGGGACATTTTTATTGAAATTATGTTTCCAGATATTTTCATGGCAAGATGCCTATGTTATTTATTTGAATTATATTTTACATGATAAATTTACCTGATAAAAAAGATTTTTTGAAAATTATGTTTTGCCATTATTGGACTAAACTATGAATATGAAGGTCTCAGTCTCCATAAAAAAAAAAAATAGACATGGGTCCATGCTACGGGAATTCAGTACTCTTTAATTGGCGGGGACCTCACACACAAAAGCCCCCCCAATTGGCGGGGACCTCACACACAATGTGCTTACAGTATGTGGCTCCTGAGCACTTATGTTGCTCATGTTGAGGGATGAGCGAACCCGAACTGTATAGTTCGGGTTCGTACCGAATTTTGGGGTGTCCGTGACACGGACCCGAACCCGAACATTTTCGTAAAAGTCTGGGTTCAAGTTCGGTGTTCGGCGCTTTCTTGGCGCTTTTTGAAAAGCTGCAAAGCAGCCAATCAACAAGCATCATACTACTTGCCCCAAGAGGCCATCACAGCCATGCCTACTATTGGCATGGCTGTGATTGGCCAGTGCAGCATGTGACCCAGCCTCTATATAAGCTTGGGTCACGTAGCGCTGCACGTCACTCTGCTGATACAAGTGTAGGGAGAGGTTGCAGCTGCGACGTTAGGGCGAGATTAGGCAGTGATTAACTCCTCCAAAAGACTTCATTCAGTGATCGATCTCCAGCTGTGGATCATTGAACTGCTGCTATTCAATTGCTCAGTGTTTTTAGGCTGCCCAGAGCGTTTTTCAGTCACTTTTTTCTGGGGTGATCGGCGGCCATTTTGTGGCTTGTGGTGCGCCAGCACAAGCTGCCACCAAATACATTTAACCATCAATAGTGTGGTTATTTTTTGCTAAATCCTACATCAGGGTCAAGCTGTCATCAAGTGCATTTAACCATCAATAGTGTGGTTATTTTTTGGCCATATACTACATCAGGGGGAAGCTGAGCCTGTCACCCAAGTGCATTTAACCATCAATAGTGTGTTTATTTTTTGGCTATATCCTACATCAGGGTCAAGCTGTCATCAAGTGCATTTAACCATCAATAGTGTGGTTATTTTTTGCCCATATACTACATCAGGGGCAAGCTGAGCCTGTCACAAAGTGCATTTAACCATCAATAGTGTGGTTATTTTTTGGCTATATCCTACATCAGGGTCAAGCTGTCATCAAGTGCATTTAACCATCAATAGTGTGGTGATTTTTTGGCTATATCCTACATCAGGGTCAAGCTGAGCCTGTCACTGAGTTATTCTCAATAACGTCACACACACGCTACTGTGCAATTCCAAGTATAATTCTGTGTGTAAACGTATACCTGTCACCCAGCGCCTAAAAAATAGGCCTCACATTTATATTCATCCAAATCTGTCATTACTGCTTTAGCTGGTCGTTATTTAGTGTCCGTCAAAGCACAGTTTTTGTTCTGGGTTGAAATACAATTCCCAATTGCATTTAACCATCAATAGTGTGGTGATTTTTTGGCTATATCCTACATCAGGGGCAAGCTGAGCCTGTCACAAAGTTATTCTCAATAACGTCACACACACACTACTGTGCAGATCCAAGTCTAATTCTGTGATTAAACATATACCTGTCACCCAGCGCCTAAAAAATAGGCCTCACATTTATATTCATCCAAATCTGTCATTACTGCTTTAGCTGGTCAAGTTATTTAGTGTCCGTCAAAGCACAGTTTTTGTTCTGGGTTGAAATACAATTCCCAATTTTGCAATTCTCTAAATTAGTGGTTTCTGCTGTATCGGGCCTACTTTAAATCTATCCCTAAAAGGGTGTATTAGATTCAAGGTGCTGATAGGGTAGTTCTCAATAACTTCACACACACGCTACTGTGCAGATCCAAGTCTAATTCTGTGATTAAATGTATACCTGTCACCCAGCGCCTAAAAAATAGGCCTCACATTTATATTCATCCAAATCTGTCATTACTGCTTTAGCTGGTCAAATTATTCAGTGTCTGTCAAAGCACAGTTTTTGTTCTGGGTTGAAATACATTTCCCAATTTTGCAATTCTCTAAATTTGTGGTTTCTGCTGTATCAGGCCTACTTTAAATCTATCCCTAAAAGGGTATATTAGATTCAAGGTGCTGATAGGGTAGTTCTCAATAACTTCACACACACGCTACTGTGCAGATCCAAGTCTAATTCTGTGATTAAATGTATACCTGTCACCCAGCGCCTAAAAAATAGGCCTCACATTTATATTCATCCAAATCTGTCATTACTGCTTTAGCTGGTCAAGTTATTTAGTGTCCGTCAAAGCACAGTTTTTGTTCTGGGTTGAAATAAAATTCCCAATTTTGCAATTCTCTAAATTAGTGGTTTCTGCTGTATCAGGCCTACTTTAAATCTATCCCTAAAAGGGTATATTAGATTCAAGGTGCTGATAGGGTAGTTCTCAATAACTTCACACACACGCTACTGTGCAGATCCAAGTCTAATTCTGTGATTAAACATATACCTGTCACCCAGCGCCTAAAAAATAGGCCTCACATTTATATTCATCCAAATCTGTCATTACTGCTTTAGCTGGTCAAGTTATTTAGTGTCCGTCAAAGCACAGTTTTTGTTCTGGGTTGAAATGCAATTCCCAATTTTGCAATTCTCTAAATTAGTGGTTTCTGCTGTATCAGGCCTACTTTAAATCTATCCCTAAAAGGGTATATTAGATTCAAGGTGCTGATAGGGTAGTTCTCAATAAATTCACACACACGCTACTGTGCAGATCCAAGTCTAATTCTGTGATTAAACGTATACCTGTCACCCAGCGCCTAAAAAATAGGCCTCACATTTATATTCATCCAAATCTGTCATTACTGCTTTAGCTGCTCAAGTTATTTAGTGTCCGTCAAAGCACAGTATTTGTTCTGGGTTGAAATACAATTCCCAATTTTGCAATTCTCTAAATTAGTGGTTTATGCTGTATCAGGCCTACTTTAAATCTATCCCTAAAAGGGTATATTAGATTCAAGGTGCTGATAGGGTAGTTCTCAATAACTTCACACACACGCTACTGTGCAGATCCAAGTCTAATTCTGTGATTAAACGTATACCTGTCACCCAGCGCCTAAAAAATAGGCCTCACATTTATATTCATCCAAATGTGTCATTACTGCTTTAGCTGGTCAAGTTATTTAGTGTCCGTCAAAGCACAGTTTTTGTTCTGGGTTGAAATACAATTCCCAATTTTGCAATTCTCTAAATTAGTGGTTTCTGCTGTATCAGGCCTACTTTAAATCTATCCCTAAAAGGGTATATTAGATTCAAGGTGCTGATAGGGTAGTTCTCAATAACTTCACACACACGCTACTGTGCAGATCCAAGTCTAATTCTGTGATTAAACGTATACCTGTCACCCAGCGCCTAAAAAATAGGCCTCACATTTATATTCATCCAAATCTGTCATTACTGCTTTAGCTGGTCAAGTTATTTAGTGTCCGTCAAAGCACAGTATTTGTTCTGGGTTGAAATAAAATTCCCAATTTTGCAATTCTCTAAATTAGTGGTTTCTGCTGTATCAGGCCTACTTTAAATCTATCCCTAAAAGGGTATATTAGATTCAAGGTGCTGATAGGGTAGTACTCAATAACTTCACACACACGCTACTGTGCAGATCCAAGTCTAATTCTGTGATTAAACGTATACCTGTCACCCAGCGCCTAAAAAATAGGCCTCACATTTATATTCATCCAAATCTGTCATTACTGCTTTAGCTGGTCAAGTTATTTAGTGTCCGTCAAAGCACAGTTTTTGTTCTGGGTTGAAATACAATTCCCAATTTTGCAATTCTCTAAATTAGTGGTTTCTGCTGTATCAGGCCTACTTTAAATCTATCCCTAAAAGGGTATATTAGATTCAAGGTGCTGATAGGGTAGTTCTCAATAACTTCACACACACGCTACTGTGCAGATCCAAGTCTAATTCTGTGATTAAACGTATACCTGTCACCCAGCGCCTAAAAAATAGGCCTCACATTTATATTCATCCAAATCTGTCATTACTGCTTTAGCTGGTCAAGTTATTTAGTGTCCGTCAAAGCACAGTTTTTGTTCTGGGTTGAAATACAATTCCCAATTTTGCAATTCTCTAAATTAGTGGTTTCTGCTGTATCAGGCCTACTTTAAATCTATCCCTAAAATGGTATATTAGATTCAAGGTGCTGATAGGGTAATTCTCAATAACTTCACGCACACGCTACTGTGCAGATCCAAGTCTAATTCTGTCCGTAAACGTATACCTGTCACCCAGCGCCTAAATAATAGGCCTCAAATTTATATTCAGCTAAATCTGTCATTACTGGTGTGCCTGTATTAGTGTAATACGGTACCTAAATAGATAGACAGATAGTGTTAGGTGTCTGTAAAAAAGGGCTGAATTTGAATTCAATACATTGGCCCGAATAATATTTTTCTTATTGTGGTGAACGGTTACAATGAGGAAAACACCTAGTAAGGGACGCGGACGCGGACATGGTCGTGGTGGTGTTAGTGGACCCTCTGGTGCTGGGAGAGGACGTGGCCATTCTGCCACAGCCACACGTCCTAGTGAACCAACTACCTCAGGTCCCAGTAGCCGCCAGAATTTACAGCCATATTTGGTGGGGCCCAATGCCGTTCTACGGATGGTAAGGCCTGAGCAGGTACAGGCATTAGTCAATTGGGTGGCCGACAGTGGATCCAGCACGTTCACATTATCTCCCACCCAGTCTTCTGCAGAAAGCGCACAGATGGCGCATGAAAACCAAGCCCATCAGTCTGTCACATCACCCTAGTGCATATCAGGGAAACTGTCTGAGCCTCAAGTTATGCAGCAGTCTCTTATGCTGTTTGAAGACTCTGCTGACAGGGTTTCCCAAGGGCATCCACCTAGACCTTCCCCAGCGGTGGAAGACATAGAATGCACTAACGCACAACCATTTATGTTTCCTGATGATGAGGACATGGGAATACCACCTCAGAACATCTCTGATGATGACGAAACACAGGTTCCAACTGCAGCGTCTTTCTGCAGTGTGCAGACTGAACAGGAGGTCAGGGATGAAGATGATGCAGGGGACGATGAGGTCCTAGACCCCACATGGAATGAAGGTCGTGCCACTGACTTTCACAGTTCGGAGGAAGAGGCAATGGTGAGACCGAGCCAACAGCGTAGCAAAAGACAAAGAGGGAGCAGTGGGCAAAAGCAGAACACCCGCCACCAATAGAATCTGCCTGCTACTGACCGCCGCCATCTGGGACCGAGCACCCCAATGGCAGCTTCAAGGAGTTCCCTGGCATGGCACTTCTTTAAAAAATGTGCTGAGGACAACACCCGAGTGGTTTGCACGCTGTGCCATCAGAGCCTGAAGCGAGGCATTAACGTTCTGAACCTTAGCACAACCTGCATGACCAGGCACCTGCATGCAAAGCATGAACTGCAGTGGAGTAAACACCTTAAAAACAAGGAAGTCACTCAGGCTCCCCCTGCTACCTCTTCTGTTGCTGCCTCCTCGGCCTCTTCTGCTGCTGCCGCCGCCTCGGCCTCTTCCTCCGCCTCTGGAGGAACGCTGGCACCTGCCGCTCAGCAAACATGGGATGTACCACCAACACCATCACCTGCGTCACCAAGAATCTCAACCATGTCACACGGCAGCGTTCAGCTCTCCATCTCACAAACATTTGGGAGAAAGCGTAAATTCCCACCTAGCCACCCTGGATCCCTGGCCCTGAATGCCAGCATTTCTAAACTACTGGCCTATGAAATGCTGTCATTTAGGCCGGTGGACACAGACAGCTTCAAACAGCTCATGTCGCTTGCTGTCCCACAGTATGTTGTTCCCAGCCGGCACTACTTCTCCAACAGAGCCGTGCCTTCCCTGCACAACCAAGTATCCGATAAAATCAAGTGTGCGCTGCGCAACGCCATCTGTGGCAAGGTCCACCTAACCACAGATACGTGGACCAGTAAGCACGGCCAGGGACGATATATCTCCCTAACTGCACACTGGGTAAATGTAGTGGCGGCTGGGCCCCAGGCGGAGAGCTGTTTGGCGCACATCCTTCCGCCGCCAAGGATCGCAGGGCAACATTCTTTGCCTCTTGTCTCCTCCTACTCAGCTTCCTCCTCCTCTTCTTCCACCTGCTCATCCAGTCAGCCACACACCTTCACCACCAACTTCAGCACAGCCCGGGGTAAACGTCAGCAGGCCATTCTGAAACTCATATGTTTGGGGGACAGGCCCCACACCGCACAGGAGTTGTGGCGGGGTATAGAACAACAGACCGACGAGTGGTTGCTGCCGGTGAGCCTCAAGCCCGGCCTGGTGGTGTGCGATAATAGGCGAAATCTCGTTGCAGCTCTGGGACTAGCCGGTTTGACGCACATCTCTTGCCTGGCGCATGTGCTGAATTTGGTGGTGCAGAAGTTCATTCACAACTACCCCGACATGTCAGAGCTGCTGCATAAAGTGCGGGCCGTCTGTTCGCGCTTCCGGCGTTCACATCCTGCCGCTGTTCGCCTGTCTGCGCTACAGCGTAACTTCGGCCTTCCGCTCACCGCCTCATATGCGACGTGCCCACCAGGTGGAACTCCACCTTGCACATGCTGGACAGACTGTGCGAGCAGCAGCAGGCCATAGTGGAGTTTCAGCTGCACCACGCACGGGTCAGTCGCACTGCGGAACAGCACCACTTCACCACCAATGACTGGGCCTCCATGCGAGACCTGTGTGCCCTGTTGCGCTGTTTCGAGTACTCCACCAACATGGCCAGTGGCGATGACGCCGTTATCAGCGTTACAATACCACTTCTATGTCTCCTTGAGAAAACACTTAGGGCGATGATGGAAGAGGAGGTGGCCCAGGAGGAGGAGGAGGAGGAAGAGGGGTCATTTTTAGCACTTTCAGGCCAGACTCTTCGAAGCGACTCAGAGGGAGGTTTTTTGCAACAGCAGAGGCCAGGTACAAATGTGGCCAGACAGGGCCCACTACTGGAGGACGAGGAGGACGAGGAGGAGGAGGTGGAGAAGGATGAGGATGAAGCATGTTCACAGCGGGGTGGCACCCAACGCAGCTCGGGCCCATCACTGGTGCGTGGCTGGGGGGAAACGCAGGACGATGACGATACGCCTCCCACAGAGGACAGCTTGTCCTTACCTCTGGGCAGCCTGGCACACATGAGCGACTACATGCTGCAGTGCCTGCGCAACGACAGCAGAGTTGCCCACATTTTAACGTGTGCGGAGTACTGGGTTGCCACCCTGCTGGATCCACGGTACAAAGACAATGTGCCCACCTTACTTCCTGCACTGGAGCGTGATAGGAAGATGCGCAAGTACAAGCGCACGTTGGTAGACGCGCTACTGAGAGCATTCCCAAATGTCACAGGGGAACAAGTGGAAGCCCAAGGCGAAGGCAGAGGAGGAGCAAGAGGTCGCCAACGCAGCTGTGTCACGGCCAGCTCCTCTGAGGGCAGGGTTAGCATGGCAGAGATGTGGAAAAGCTTTGTCACCACGCCACAGCTAACTGCACCACCACCTGATACGGAACGTGTTAGCAGGGGGCAACATTTCACTAACATGGTGGAACAGTACCTGTGCACACCCCTCCACGTACTGACTGATGGTTCGGCCCCATTCAACTTCTGGGTCTCCAAATTGTCCACGTGGCCAGAGCTAGCCTTTTATGCCTTGGAGGTGCTGGCCTGCTCGGCGGCCAGCGTTTTGTCTGAACGTGTATTCAGCACGGCCGGGGGCGTCATTACAGACAAACGCAGCCGCCTGTCTACAGCCAATGTGGACAAGCTGACGTTCATAAGAATGAACCAGGCATGGATCCCACAGGACCTGTCCATCCCTTGTGCAGATTAGACATTAACTACCTCCCCTTAACCATATATTATTGTACTCCAGGGCATTTCCTCATTCAATCCTATTTTTATTTTCATTTTACCATTATATTGCGGGGCAACCCAAATTTGAATGAACCTCTCCTCTGTCTGGGTGCCGGGGCCTAAAAATATCTGACAGTGGCCTGTTCCAGTGGTGGGTGACATGAAGCCTGATTCTCTGCTATGACATGAAGCCAGATTCTCTGCTGACATGAAGCCAGATTCTCTGCTATGGGACCTCTCTCCTCTGCCTGGGTGCCTGGGCCTAAATATGTGACAATGGACTGTTCCAGTGGTGGGTGACGTGAAGCTTGATTCTCTGCTATGACATGAAGACTGATTCTCTGCTGACATGAAGCCTGAATCTCTGTTATGGGACCTCTCTCCTCTGTCTGGGTGCCGGGGCCTAAAAATATCTGACAGTGGCCTGTTCCAGTGGTGGGTGACATGAAGCCTGATTCTCTGCTATGACATGAAGACTGATTCTCTGCTGACATGAAGCCTGAATCTCTGTTATGGGACCTCTCTCCTCTGTCTGGGTGCCGGGGCCTAAAAATATCTGACAGTGGCCTGTTCCAGTGGTGGGTGACATGAAGCCTGATTCTCTGCTATGACATGAAGACTGATTCTCTGCTGACATGAAGCCAGATTCTCTGCTATGGGACCTCTCTCCTCTGCCTGGGTGCCTGGGCCTAAATATGTGACAATGGACTGTTCCAGTGGTGGGTGACGTGAAGCATGATTCTCTGCTATGACATGAAGACTGATTCTCTGCTGACATGAAGCCAGATTCTCTGCTATGGGACCTCTCTCCTCTGTCTGGGTGCCGGGGCCTAAATATCTGACAATGGACTGTTCCAGTTTTGGGTGACGTGAAGCCTGATTCTCTGCTATGACATGAAGACTGATTCTCTGCTGACATGAAGCCTGATTCTCTGCTATGGGACCTCTCTCCAATTGATATTGGTTAATTTTTATTTATTTTATTTTTATTTTTATTCATTTCCCTATCCACATTTGTTTGCAGGGGATTTAACTACATGTTGCTGCCTTTTGCAGCCCTCTAGCCCTTTCCTGGGCTGTTTTACAGCCTTTTTAGTGCCGAAAAGTTCGGGTCCCCATTTACTTCAATGGGGTTCGGGACGAAGTTCGGGTCGGGTTGGGATCCCGAACCCGAACATTTCCGGGAAGTTCGGCCGAACTTCTCGAACCCGAACATCCAGGTGTTCGCTTAACTCTACTCATGTTCCCTGCTTGTCCGGCGCTACTTCTCCTCATGTGTGGCTGAAAACATCTGTTGTTGGGTATGGCAGCCAATGGCAGGCGGTGACATGGATGAGCATCCCTAGACTCGCCGGTGATGCTACGGAGGCTCGTAACCATCACCACCTGCCATTGTCTGCCCTCCAACAACAGATGTTTTCTGCCACACACAGGAAGAAGCAGCGGTGGACCTGCAGGGAACAGGAGCCATGCTTGGGAGGGATGCTTACCTTAATTTAAAGGAGTTAGCTGAGATCTTTAAATGCCTCCCTAATACGGTGGGGTATGAGGGAGGCAATGAAAGGTCTGAGCTAACCCCTTTATATTAAGGTAATCATCCCTCCCAAGCTCTTCTGCTTGTAAACCAAACATGTCCATGGGGTTGTATTGGGCTACATATGTGAAGAAAGGAAAGCTTCAGCTGTCTATCATACAGTTCCTCCAAATATACAGTACAGACCAAAAGTTTGGACACACCTTCTCATTCAAAGAGTTTTCTTTTTTTTTATGACTACGAAAATTGTAGATTCACACTAAGGGCATCAAAACTATGAATTAACACATGTGGAATTATATACATAACAAACAAGTGTGAAACAACTGAAAATATGTCATATTCTAGGTTCTTCAAAGTAGCCACCTTTTGCTTTGATTACTGCTTTGCACACTCTTGGCATTCTCTTGATGAGCTTCAAGAGGTAGTCCCCTGAAATGGTTTTCACTTCACAGGTGTGCCCTGTCAGGTTTAATAATTGGGATTTCTTGCCTTATAAATGGGGTTGGGACCATCAGTTGTGTTGAGGAGAAGTCAGGTGGATACACAGCTGATAGTCCTACTGAATTTGTATTATGGCAAGAAAAAAGCAGCTAAGTAAAGAAAAACGAGTGGCCATCATTACTTTAAGAAATTAAGGTCAGTCAGTCAGCCGAAAAATTGGGAAAACTTTGAAAGTAAGGGCTATTTGACCATGAAGGAGAGTGATGGGGTGCTGCGCCAGATGACCTGGCCTCCACAGTCACCGGACCTGAACCCAATCGAGATGGTTTGGGGTGAGCTGGACCCCAGAGTGAAGGCAAAAGGGCCAACAAGTGCTAAGCATCTCTGGGAACTCCTTCAAGACAGTTGGAAGACCATTTAAGGGGGACTACCTCTTGAAGCTCATCAAAAGAATGCCAAGAGTGTGCAAAGCAGTAATCAAAGCAAAAGGTGGCTACTTTGAAGAACCTAGAATATGACATATTTTCAGTTGTTTCACACTTGTTTGTTATGTATATAATTTCACATGTGTTAATTCATAGTTTTGATGCCTTCATTGTCATGAAAATAAAGAAAACTCTTTGAATGAGAAGGTGTGTCTAAACTTTTGGTCTGTACTGTATATATAAATTATTACCAGGCATATTTAGTTGAACCCAATTTGGCTTTGTTATGCAGGTAGTAATAATGCAGCAGCACAAGAAATTGTCCAAACAAAAAATAAATAAGCCTTAACTCAGGAACAAACTAAATACATTAACAATCCAAAACAAAAAACACATAAATGCATCTATGGTGACATCTAGGGGACAGCGAGTCAACTTCAGATGAAACATCCAAAGTTGATTCGCTCATCCTTAGGGACATCAGATGACACATCTGGGAGCTTTGTAAAGAACGCCAGATGGAATGAATGGTTCCACTGCCAACCTACCATTCACTCCATGAAAAGTAGGCCCTGAAATTATGATATTAGAAATAAACAGGACTGATAGACCTGACATACATAACAAATTCCTGCTTTCCATGTCTGTGTCATCAAGCTCACAGGTAGAGACAGACAAATCCAGGGGTGCTAAATAAATGTCAAACATTTGATTACTGTATTAAAACTTAAAGACACATTGGCCAATGTTTCCCCTGCAAAATATAAAATTAGTTTTGAAAAAAAACCATTTAACATTGCAACTTTATAACATATCTTCTTGCCAGGGTACTGATCCCTTTGGCAAACTAAAATAATGTGCAAAAGTATATCGCAATGCATTTATAACTGCTGTAGCCCGTGGCCCAGTGTGTTGAGGTTCCTGGCCAGATGACATAGATGTTTCAGCATCTGTGGATAAAGGCTCCTTTGTTAACAAAAAATTATGGAAAATGACACTTTCCTTTACAAATGTACCGTATTTTTCGCCCTATAAGACGCACTTTTTCCATCCCCAAAAGTGGGGGGAAAATAGCAGTGCGTCTTATCGGGCGAATGCTGCTTCCCTCCGGTGAATATGCTGAGAGGGAGGAGGGGCTGGGGGCCGGCATCTGTTTCTGTAATGGCAGCGGGGCCCGGTGCAGTCACTGTATTCTATTACATCGGGCCCCACTCTCTGTAGTATACGGTAATCAAATCTAACTTGTGGGTATTGTTAAAGTATTCCAATCATCTTAAATCTAGCGCTGTACTACTTACAACTAACTTCTTGTCAGTCAGGAAGCCGGGCGGGTGCTCGTAGCGTAGCTCACTACGCTCACTGCGCATGCACTGACCACTTAATGAATGAAGCAGGCTGAGCAGGCGCAGTGAGAGTAGTGAGCTACGCTTCGAGCACCCGCCCGGCCTCCTGACTGCCAAGAAGTTAGTTGTAAGTAGTACAGCGCTAGATTTAAGATGATTGGAATACTTTAACAATACCCACAAGTTAGATATGATTACCGTATACTACAGAGAGCGGGGCCTGGTGTAGTAGAATACAGTGACTGCACTGGGCCCCGCTGCCATTACAGAAACAGATGCCGGCCCCCATTCACTACACAGGGAAACTGTTATGGGGGATGTGTGGATGACACAAAAGATGCTATATATACAGAAGCCCCCATAACAGTGCCATCCACAGATGCCTCCATAACAGTGCCATCCACAGATGCCCCCATAACAGTGCCATCCACTGATGCCCCCACAATGATCCCCCATAACAGTGCCATCCACATATGCCCCCATAACAGTGCCATCCACAGATGCCCCTGTAACAGTGCCATCCACAGATGCCCCCATAACAGTGCCATCCACGGATGCCCCATAACAGTGCCATCCACACATGCCCCCACAATGATCCCCCATAACAGTGCCATCCACATATGTCCCTATAACAGTGCCATCCACATATGCCCCCAAAACAGTGCCATCCACAGATGCCCCCATAACAGTGCCATCCACAGATCCCCCATAATAGTGTCATCCACAGACCACCATTACGGTAGTTCCAAACTCACCAAAAGCACACCTATTGGTTCAAAACATATTTTTTCTTATTTTCCTCCTCAAAAACCCAGGTGCGTCTAATGGGCAGGTGTGTCTTATAGGGCGAAAAATACAGTATCCACATTGTCAGGCAGAAGCTGTTTCGGGTGCACCATTTTGAACATAATAAACCAAAGGCTGAATCAACCATACGGTGGATCTTTCTCAAGCGATAATTAAATTGTTTATTTTCGGCACTTAAATTCCGTTGCCCATATGGCTTCAGTAAATTAGAGCACATTTGATATGCTTTGTCTGCCA
Organism: Bufo bufo; assembly: GCF_905171765.1. NCBI lineage: Eukaryota > Metazoa > Chordata > Amphibia > Anura > Bufonidae > Bufo > Bufo bufo. The sequence continues at coordinate 350,476,687 of NC_053389.1, forward strand.
CTATTACATAAGTACGACACCAAAGGAGAGAGAGACTAGCACAAATAGCAAAAAATGAAAACTTTATTATGGTCTCAAAAAGAGACGGAGAATCCGATAAAAAACACAATGAAGGACAATACAATGATGGGTAGAGAACACACAGGATAAAAAACGGGACACCACTAGGCAATGTGCACACCAATGCTGGCAAGGTCATGAAGATATAACATAATACATGAGTGACCCAGTATGGGCATATAGTAAATAGACCCAGCCAGGACCGTCTGCACAATAATAAAACCAAATACAGTACATAGATATATAAAGTGCAAAATTCAAAGTACAGCGTATATGGATAATATAATTAACAGTTATTAAGAAGCCAAGGCATAGATACCTGAGTGGTGAACCAGAGAGCCCCGACGCACGTTTCCCGTAAGCTTCCTCAGGGGGTGTGTGTCCTCAGGGGGTGTATATCATGGCGATTTTCTTTTTCAGAATTGTGTTAGTTAGTGCCATTTTTTCAAATTGCGTTATGGAGATATGAGGCAAGGGCTTCCCCTTTCCTATATATTGTTTAATATGCATTCTATGTAGAAAGGAAAATGTGCATATTTTAGGATGTGATTCCCTATTCTCCCTAAGAGAACCTGCTTTATCCAGTAAATCTACCAATGGTAATTATATCTTTAAGCTTTCTTCAGATAATGTAGAATTGAAAGCTGCTGAAGAATTCCATAAGACATCTCTCACTTGTAATACTGGGGATATTGCTGTTGAGGAGAGTAAGACTTTATACAGGTTAGTATGCCATATCTTAATGGTGGTTCTTGACTAGTGTTGGGCACGAATATTTGAATAGCGAATATTAATCTCGAATATCGGCAATTTGAGAATTCGCAAATATTTAGAATTTAGTGATATATATTCGTCATTTTGAATAGAGAAAAGCGGCGAAACCCAGATTCTCATTAAGGCCAGAGGGGCGAAGAGTCCCCAATGTCCAAATCCACCGACTTTCTTTCTGGGCCAATTTTTTAGGTATGTTCCCGGCCCTCAAGCCGGTTCTGATGCAGTCTATTCCTCTCACTTTAAGAAGTCTTGGATTACAACCGTGACAAATCTTAAAATGTCTTGGGATGGGTTTTAGATCTTCCCAGCTTTCTACATCCTTAGCAGCGATTATGTCTCTTACGTGCTCACGTACTCTTATTTTCAATTCGCGAGTGGTAAGTCCAATATAAATTTTTGGACACGGGCACTTAGCATAGTATACTACTTTGGGTGTAGAACAGGTGATCTGATGTGTGATCTTGAAAGTTTTTATACCTCCTGCATCAGTGAACATATCTGCTCGCTCCATGTTGGGACATGCAATGCATCTCCCACATGGTTTGAAGCCCCATTGTGGTCTCTTAGCGGAGAAGATCTGTTGGGGGATCGGTTGCAAGTAGCTCCTAACCAGATTGTTGAACAGGGTGTCAGCTCTGCGTGCAGTAATAGAGGGGTACGACGGCAATAATTTCTCCAGAATTGGGTCGGTTCGTAAAACCGCCCAATGCCTGGCCACCAGGCTACCTTGATATAATTGGCCTACCTGGGGGATCCAATGCATCCTTGTGGATTTTCGGCAGTAGATAAAGTGTGAGTATGGTTGGTTCTACAATAATTAAGGTTTGGTATAGTTGTTTGGAGATGGTGCCTTCCTCCAAAGCCTTATCCAGGATATTCAACAATTCACTTCTAAAGGAAGACAAGGGATTGAAGGTTAGTTTTCTATAACACATCTTGTCCCTCAATTGTCTATATCCTTCTCTCAAGTACATATCACGTGGCCAAACTACCAAGTTCCCTCCCTTATCAGCTGGTTTATATATAATGTCCGGCAGATTCTTTAATTTCCTAAGACTCTGTCATTCTCCTTGTGTGAGATTGTCTGAATGGACCGTCCTAGGTATATCATCAAAGTCCCTAGAGACCAATTTAACGAACAGATCTACTGCCGGACACAAGGATAAAGGAACTTACTTGATTTTTTCCGCAAAATGGAAGGTACATAATTTGTAACTCCATCCTCACTCTCATGTAACAGGTCCTCCAAAATTTGGAGGGCCTGTTGTTCAGGCCAAGTATCAAGGCCTTCTACCTCCGTTTCCTTGTGATGCCAGCGCTTCATCATCAGAGAGCGCCCAAACAAATGTAGGTCTTTTATGGCAGTGAATTGGTCAAAACGTGAGCTCGGTGCATATGACAGCCTACGTCCTAACAGTAAAATATCAGTATCTGTAAAGGTGTACGTGGAGAGGTTAATTACCTTGAGATCTTTCTCATGTTGTTAAATATTGGTAGGTAAAGCCTATTGTCTCTTCTGCCCCGGTGCCTGGCCATAATCAATCTTTCTCTTATTCTTCCTTGAACGAGTAAAATGACATGTGAAGTGAGATGTACTTGATTAAGGGTCATTCTGTGAGGATATCGAAGAGATGGACAAAGATCTACTCAACGCCTTGCCCCTATCTCTCCCCCTCCATCTATATACTCTCCTTTGTTGAACATCATTCTGATCCCAAATAAATTTCTTCATTTTAAAGTCCTGGATTTCCTTTTCCCATTCGGAGTATTTGAACTCCATCTGGTCATGAAATTGTTTTAACATCTCAGGGGTGCCTTCTTGAGAAAGGCGTGTCTGTAACTGTTCAACTTCCTGATCAATATGTTCCAAACTCTTCTTATTAAGTCCAATTAAATGTTCCATGAATTTGAGGGAACTACTGCTGCATACCTCCTCCCATCTTTGGGTAAAGTTCTCATCTTCTATAGGGAAGGAGGGGAACACCTGTATCCGCAAGCCCCTGGAGATGAGGCTCCTCTGGAGATATTTTTCCAGAAATGCCTTATTCCACCAGATACGTGTTCTTTTATGCAGCAATTGCTGCAGAGAATGCTGGGTCTCCCTAAAAGTCTCTCCGCCATCCAGACCGCCAACCGCCCCCTCGTCCTTAAAGACAGCGTCCAATTGTGAGAGCCAGGACCGTTCCCTGGCTCTGTAATCCACAGTGGCCATTGGTGAACTATCTGTGTAAAAAACACAGCATAAAGGTAAATATACAAAAACAAAACAACCAAAAGGGATCCTCATGCCCAAGCTAGCATTAGCATATACAATCCCTATTGCGCCAATAGTACGAGGATCAACCTGTAAACAATCACGAGTACCAGCTCCCATGAAAATACAAAACCTATAAAAGAAACAAAGCTGACTCCGTACTATTGTCAATTATCATAAATACTTTATTAATTACAAAAAATGATGTATATCACTGACATAATCATTAAAAACCAAATAGGCAGAAAAAACATCATCCTGAAGGGACACAGGCTATAGGCAACATTATCATAAATTGATGTATGAGTGAATAATAAATACATTTGTATATAAATCAATCATGAGTATCACAAAGGTAGGTCATGAATCATACCACACTGTATGTTATGGGGAGCCGCAGGTGAAGAGAATAATAACTACCGGTCCAGAGAGAGGATCCAAAAAATATAATCACCCACCTCTACCCATACACCCTGAGCAGCACAGAAAAAAAGTAAAAGAGAACCTACCAGGACAAGTGCCGTGTGTCAACCAACAAGGATGGCATTACCCCTTACTATATAAGAACCTCCCCAGCAGCGCTTGTATGCAGTATTTTGCTGTGCTCTCTGCTTTCCTGTGTCATTACATTAGATAGTTAGTTAGTTAGGTTATATATATTTGTGTTAGGTGCTTACGGTAGTACAGAGAAGAGCCCTGGGAAGCAGGGAAAGAAATGCAGTCGGTTGTGGTGTGCCGAAACCGAGGACGAGGTAGGCCTAAGAAAGAAGAGGGCCCACCCAAGGAAAAGACATAAAAGAAATGAGTTGTAAATGAGTGGAGTGGTGGGAGGGACAAAGCTCAGACCTCAGACGGTGCAGGAGCCAGGTAAGGGGGGTGCCCTAAATAGGCTGGAGGCGGACCTCAGCCCCTCCCACAAATCCAGGCAAATGCCTTAATACTTGTGTTAGGTGCTTACGGTAGTACAGAGAAGAGCCCTGGGAAGCAGGGAAAGAAATGCAGTCGGTTGTGGTGTGCCGAAACCAAGGACGAGGTAGGCCTAAGAAAGAAGAGGGCAAAAATGGAAATAAACCAGTTTATTTGTAACCAATAAAACATGTAAACAGCTCAACCCGACATGCTTTGGAAAGCCACCCTTAACTCTTGCGCTGGATTGGGAATGTATCGTGCGTAAGCGGACGACTTCCAGCGTCCCAATTTCTTGATAACATGGGCAGGGATGTTGGCACTGGAGGCCGTGGATGCAGCTCCGATGCGAAAGGAGTGCCCCGAGTAGTTGGCCGCGTCAAGGCCCAGTTGGGTGAGAAATGATCTGACATGGATCATGAAGGTGGTCGTGGTGAGCACCGATCCATGAAGTTGAAGTAGCGGTTGAGAGGGTAGGAACCTGTGAAGCTGACTGTATGTGTCCAGCACCCTCACCGGACACCATTTGTTGTGCGTGGGGTAATATGAGATGTTGACAGGTGAACGCTGACTACTCTTGGAGTGAGGTAAGGTCAGGACGTAGTGATCCAGGTGTTTAGATAAGTGGGAGACAAGAAGACAAGATGAGGTTTGGGATGCGGAGGTGGTAGTGAATTCCCCGGGCCTCAGGAACCCGTAGAAGGTCAAGTAAATAGCAGCTTTGATGACCGCGTTGGTATTTGTATCAAAAGGCGTGGCGTCCAGCAGGTCGGATAATGCCTTGAAAACATGACTGTTGATGGGCAGCCTTTGGGCTGGACGTGCGGGTTCCGTCTTCTGAATGCCTCTGAGTATTGTTTTGATTTGGTGGGAGGCCATGAAGCTGGTGTAGTTAGGGTGCAAGATTAGCATATGATGTTGAATGCCAGTAAGATACAGTTTGATGGTGTTGTATGACATTTTTAGTTTGAGGTGGCAAAAGGAAGCAAATCCCAAAACAGACGTCATGATGAAAGGGTGCGTGATGTTGTGTTCTACCAGGAATCTGTTGAATAGCGTGAATGCTCTGTTGTATGCTCTATGTGTATTGACTGATAGTGAAAAATGGGACAAAGACTGGCTATGCCGCATGATGGCCTCTAGTCCAGAATGAGTTGCTGAAATGACGGGGTGCTGGAGGCAGTGGGTGATGCTGATGGGAGATCCTGATGAAAAGCCTGAAATTTGAAGCGAGATAAATTGTCAGCAGCCGAATTGCACACCCCTGGGACATGGAAACAATGCAGGAAAAAATTGTTGCAGGCGGCCAGCCAAGTAAGTCTTCGCATGAACCTCATGATTGTGAGGGATTTGGAACGACCTTTATTTATAATCTGGCAGGTTGCTTGGTTGTCCGAGTAGCAGCGGACCGCCAGATTTGCCCATAAATGACCCCACGCCACGGCAGCCGCTACGATGGGATAGATCTCAAAAAGCGCTGAGGTAGTGGAGAATCCTTCCAGACCCTGGACCTCAGGAGGCCAGCTGCCCCACAGCCAATCGTCCCCAAATATGGCCGCAAAGCCTGTGGTAGATGCCGCATCTGACCAGATAGAGGGGGAAGAGTCCGACAGCTGAGGGAGAAACAAGCTCCTACCATTCCAGGTGGACAGAAATCTCCTCCACATACCCAGATCCGCCGCAGCGTGGGCATCCAGGGACAATCTGTGCGAGTCGTGTAGGAACAAGGGGAAGAGGTGCAGAAGCCGTGAAATAAACGAGCGACCCTGGGGTATGATGCGCATGGCAAAGTTCAGGGAGCCCAGCAGGGACTGTAGTTCTCTGCGGTTGCAGGTGCCGAGTTGAAGATAGCCGTCTATGTGGGTGAGGATGTCCTGGATCTTCCCGGACGGCAAACTGGCTTGCATTGAAGCTGAATCCAACTGGATACCCAGGAAGGTGATGATCGTGTCCGGCCCCTCTGTCTTCTTGGTGGAGAGGAGGACCCCCAGTTCCTTGAACAGCTTGATGGTGGCTCTGAGGCTGGAAGGAGGGGAAGTGTTCTCTTCCACCAATAGGAAGTCATCAAGGTAATGTAAAACCAGCGGGCACCTTGCTATATTCAATAGCAACCAGCATAATGCTTCCGCAAACACGTCGAAGATGGCCGGGCTGCTTTTGGACCCGAAGGTCAATCGGGAGAAAAAATAATAATCCCCAGACCACTTGATGCCATGCAGGTGCCACAGTGTAGGGTGAATCGGAAGTAATTTGAAGGCGTTGGCGATGTCGGTTTTGCTGAGCCATGCCCCCACCCCTGCTTGACTGATGGCCGTGATGGCGTGATCTATGGTGGTATACTGCAGAGAGAATTCCTCCGAGGGAATGAGGGAGTTGAGACTGGGGTTGCCCGTCCCGTGAGGTGCCGATAGGTCGATGATGAGCCTCTGTTTCTGGGAAGATTTCCCAGTGACGACGCCAATGGGGTTGGTGCGCCATGTGGCGAATGGGGGAGTTTTGAAAGGACCTAGCACAAAACCCTCTGTTACCTCTTGGGCTATGAGGGCGTCAATGGCGGTGGGGTTGTGTAGAGCGGATAAAAGATTGGGACATTCCAGGGTGCCTGTTGGCATATACAGGATGCCCGTGTGAAATCCTTCTGTCAATCCTGAAACGAGGAAATCTGATAGATGCCTGGAGGGGTGTTGCGACATGAGCGCGGTAAAAACTGGCATGTTGATAGTCGTTAGATACGGTTTGGTAAACATTTTATTTGGACACATGGACTTGGCATGTGCCCGGAAACATTTGGTGCATATGTGTAACAATTTACATCCGTTATGATTACAGGACCCCTCATTGAAATTATTGCAAATCATCGATTTGCCTAGAAATTTGATCGGCCGACCCAGTTTGTCCCGGGCCAGTCTCTCCGGGACCCCGGAGGGACCAGCTGCCTGGGAGGGGCCCTGTCTGACCGACGTGTTCGGGCAGAAATTGGTGGTGTGGGCCGTGGAGGAGCAGTGCGCACAGGCTGGGGTCCTAAGGCCTGCGAAGTGGCGACAAAAAATGACCGTGTCGATCCTCGCCCAGTTGGAGCGGACTCCGTACTGGGAGAAAGCCCCTGCCACCTTTGCCGAAAAAGACCTGTGATAGTCATAAAACGCTGACCCTCCGTATTTGTTGCCCAAATCCACCAGTTTGTGTAAGTAGAGGTCGAATTCCTCCCTTCTGTTGGGGTAGACCGCACAGATGACCTCTCTATAGATTCCGATGGCCAACACGAATTCGGGAATGGTCAATTTCCTATTGAGCCGGGCATCCCTGGACTTGACCACAACTGACACCTCGTCATAGGCGTACGTCGTGTTTTCGACCACGTCCTGGGAGGCAATCAGAAGGGAGGCCAGGTTTATATCCTTACCTTCCAGGATATCCCGTTTCAAGTGCTCAGGAATCATATGCGCCGGGTTGACTTCCCGGTCCTCCATGCTAGTGGATGGTGTGACCACCGGCAAACCGACCGGTGCCGGTGATGCCGCCGGTGGCGGACCCGCCAAGGAGAGGGTCGTGGTGACCGTTTCCAGCCTCTCCAGCCTGGCGTTGATTGTTGACATGGATGTCATCAGAGAGGCCAGCATGGCATGGATGTCCCCGGTGCCGGACTGGCTGGGTCCTTGCCCCGCATCGCTAGTATCGGTTGAAGCGCGTAACAGCCGGAACAGCTCCGCTTTCCTAGCCGTGGCGGGGAAGGGAACATGCCGTTTCCTCAACTCCGCCGTGATGCGAGGAATTGTCCAGGACCGGATGGACGCTGGACTGGCTAGATCGTCTCCCGAAGTGGCAGTGACAGATCTAGCAGGGGTGCCAGGTAGGGAGAAGTTTCCCAACCCATCCAGCGACATACTACAATAAAAAAGTTGATTAATTTGAGGCCATGCAGGATCGTGCTGGCTAGCTAGGCCAAATGGCGAAAAATTACACTTGCATGGTGACAGATGAGGCCCTGCTAATTGCCAAGCGGCTTTGAGAGGCTCTACCTATGATTTGGCGCGAGGGGGTAATGAGGCCACTCGTGGTAGTGGCAGGAGCGTTGGCCTCTCGGTGACTGTAAGACAGGACTAGGGGAAGGGAGTGACAGGTGAGGCCCTCTCTATGCAACATGCGAGGCGGCTTACTAACGAGGTGGTGCGTTGGGCAGGTGCCTCCGTACGTTTGAGGCGGGGTGTCGGCCTCGCGGGACCACTAACTGTCGGCGAAGCCAAGAAAGGGGGGGGGTTACCTAGTGGGATGATCGTGCCCCTAAAGCCAGCACGCTGACCCTAACGGGACCATCCGAAATGTAAGGAAGATTTTGGTAAATGAGCAGGTGAACGTACCTGGTACCAAGAAAAATTCTCCGGATACACGGTAGTGTAAAACAGTATAGGTTGACCGCCTAAAAAATAAGGGGGAGGGTAAACATGACATAGCGTGATGAAAAGCGTAAATGCATGTGGTACATATGTATGACCGGGAGGATCATGGCGGTTACACATGAAATGATAGCTTGCGCCTGATGTGAACGAGACCAGTGCGTGCCGTGGCCATGGGCTGGCGGAAAGTGTGCGCCTGCAAAATATTTTCCCCTTTTTTTTTTTTTTTTTTTTTTGGAACATTTCTGGACCGTGCCCCCGCAATTCCCACATGTTTATTGAATATGAAGCAAAATATAAATATTATATATTATTTTTTTTTTTTTTTTTTTGAACATGGTTGTGAAAAGGTGACGACCCCTTTAGAGACAGTCACTTGTAGCTGAATGCGGATGGGAAGTCTATGCCCCTCCGGCGATCAGCATGGTGAGATCATGTACGATTTTGGCCAAGAGGGGCCTGCTCATGATTCCCTGTTTGTTTATTTCATGGGTGTGATGTGTTTCACTGTCTTTATTGGGGCTCCTGGGGAATGTGTAACAAGAGGGGCCTGTTGTGGCCTCCCCTGCCGCCCGACGGCGGCCCCCCGGACACAGATGCCGCGCGCACGGCCGCCGGGACACCGCGCATGCGCCGACGAGCCGTCGCGCATGCGCAGAACCCCGGCCGCGCATGCGCAGAACAGGCCCCAGGACGCGGCCGGCCGCGCGGCAGGGGGAGCGGCAACCAGGCAGCAGGTGGTGAGGGGACGTTACGGCCGCGGTGAGCCCAGTGCAGGTAATGAATGGAAAAGGGGGGGGGGAGATTGTGCGGTTGCACTGCTGCTGGCCCCCACGACTGCGCACATGAATGACCGGGGGGGGTTTGTGACTGAGGAGTGACATGTGGGGGCTGGGAAGAATCAGTGTGTTGAACACCAACGTCCGGAGGCGTCGGGACACTGCGCATGCGCCATCGAAAATGCCGCGCATGCGCAGAACCCCCCCGGCCGCGCATGCGCAGATCAGGCCCCAGGACGCGGTCGGGCGCCATCGGCCGCGCGGCAGGAGGAGCGGCAACAGGCAGGAGGCGACAGGGAAGGGACGAACGGCAGCCCAGTGAAAAGTGAAAATGAATGGGGGGGTGCACGGCAGCAGCCCACTGTGCTGTGCATGATGAATGTTTGTTTGGGGTGAACCAAACCGGGGAATGTGCTGGGATCAGCAGGTTGCTGGCCGGCATGGCGGCCCTGTGGAGACGCCGGAGGGCCTAAAAAGGAGCTGCTGGTGACATGGGTGCAGCGAGTGGACAACAACAGAAAAGGGGGGGTGTTTGAACCAGGAACCATGCCGCATGCTGCCAGTGTGTATGACCAACTGGTGGTGCGGATCGTAATGAGAACGCATGAACAGGTGTGACAGAAATGAATGATGGTGACTTGCATGAAACCGTGACATTGGTGTGCCTTGATGAAATGAGATGAACCGGTGCTGGGGCGACCGTGAGGCCCTGCAGACCCGTACGAAATAACTCACAGTTTGACGGGCAAACGCGACCCACAGTGAACCGAGAGAAACTGGGAAAAGAACAGCAATGCTCCACAACCAGAACCAGACGGTGACGAAAAAAGCTCTCAGAAAATCAGCGGCTCGCAGGTAAATTCCTCAGAACTCCAACAAGCGACTTCCTCTCACAAAGCTCAGACCTCAGACGGTGCAGGAGCCAGGTAAGGGGGGTGCCCTAAATAGGCTGGAGGCGGACCTCAGCCCCTCCCACAAATCCAGGCAAATGCCTTAATACATATTACAGATAGTTAGTGGGAGATAGTCAGTGTAGGTTAGATTTTAACCACCTCCGGACCGCCGTACGCAGCGACGCGTCCTGGAGGTGGTTGATTGATTCCGCCTGGACGCGCCGGCGCGTCCTCTCGCGAGACGCGAGATTTCCTGTGAACGCGCGCACACAGGCGCGCGCGCTCACAGGAACGGAAGGTAAGAGAGTGGATCTCCAGCCTGCCAGCGGCGATCATTCGCTGGCAGGCTGGAGATGTGATTTTTTTAACCCCTAACAGGTATATTAGACGCTGTTTTGATAACAGCGTCTAATATACCTGCTACCTGGTCCTCTGGTGGTCCCCTTTGTTTGGATCGACCACCAGAGGACACAGATAGCTCATCAATATGTAGCACCAAGCACCACACTACACTACACCCCCCCTGTCACTTATTAACCCCTTATTAGCCCCTGATCACCCCTGATCATCCCATATAGACTCCCTGATCACCCCCCTGTCATTGATTACCCCCCTGTCATTGATCACCCCCCTGTAAAGCTCCATTTAGACGTCCGCATGATTTTTACGGATCCACTGATAGATGGATCGGATCCGCAAAACGCATACGGACGTCTGAATGGAGCCTTACAGGGGCGTGATCAATGACGGTGGTGATCACCCCATATAGACTCCCTGATCACCCCCCTGTCATTGATTACCCCCCTGTCATTGATCACCCCCCTGTAAAGCTCCATTCAGACGTCCGCATGATTTTTACGGATCCACTGATAGATGGATCGGATCCGCAAAACGCATACGGACGTCTGAATGGAGCCTTACAGGGGCGTGATCAATGACTGTGGTGATCACCCCATATAGACTCCCTGATCACCCCCCTGTCATTGATTACCCCCCTGTCATTGATCACACCCCTGTAAAGCTCCATTCAGACGTCCGCATGATTTTTACGGATCCACTGATAGATGGATCGGATCCGCAAAACGCATACGGACGTCTGAATGGAGCCTTATAGGGGGGTGATCAATGACAGGGGGGTGATCACCCCATATAGACTCTCTGATCACCCCCCTGTCATTGATCACCCCCCTGTCATTGATCACCCCCCTGTAAGGCTCCATTCAGAAATTTTTTTGGCCCAAGTTAGCGGAATTTTTTTTTTTTTTTCTTACAAAGTCTCATATTCCACTAACTTGTGTCAAAAAATAAAATCTCACATGAACTCACCATACCCCTCACGGAATCCAAATGCGTAAAACTTTTTAGACATTTATATTTCAGACTTCTTCTCACGCTTTAGGGCCCCTAGAATGCCAGGGCAGTATAAATACCCCACATGTGACCCCATTTCGGAAAGAAGACACCCCAAGGTATTCCGTGAGGGGCATATTGAGTCCATGAAAGATTGAAATTTTTGTCCCAAGTTAGCGGAAAGGGAGACTTTGTGAGAAAAAAAAAAATATCAATTTCTGCTAACTTGTGCCAAAAAAAATAAATTTCTATGAACTTGCCATGCCCCTCATTGAATACCTTGGGGGGTCTTCTTTCCAAAATGGGGTCACATGTGGGGTATTTATACTGCCCTGGCATTCTAGGGGCCCTAAAGCGTGAGAAGAAGTCTGGGATCCAAATCTCTAAAAATGCCCTCATAAAAAAAAAGTGGGCCCCTTTGCGCATCTAGGCTGCAAAAAAGTGTCACACATGTGGTATCGCCGTACTCAGGAGAAGTTGGGCAATGTGTTTTGGGGTGTCATTTTACATATACCCATGCCAAAAAATAAAAACTTCCATGAACTCACTATGCCCATCAAGAAATACCTTGGGGTGTCTTCTTTCCAAAATGGGGTCACTTGTGGGGTAGTTATACTGCCCTGGCATTCTAGGGGCCCAAATGTGTGGTAAGAAGTTTGAAATCAAAATGTGTAAAAAATGACCGGTGAAATCCGAAAGGTGCTCTTTGGAATATGGGCCCCTTTGCCCACCTAGGCTGCAAAAAAGTGTCACACATGTGGTATCTCCATACTCAGGAGAAGTTGGGGAATGTGTTTTGGGGTGTCATTTTACATATACCCATGCTGGGTGAGAGAAATATCTTGGCAAAAGACAACTTTTCCCATTTTTTTATACAAAGTTGGCATTTGACCAAGATATTTATCTCACCCAGCATGGGTATATGTAAAATGACACCCCAAAACACATTCCCCAACTTCTCCTGAATACGGAGATACCAGATGTGTGACACTTTTTTGCAGCCTAAGTGGGCAAAGGGGCCCACATTCCAAAGAGCACCTTTCGGATTTCACTGGGCATTTTTTACAGAATTTGATTTCAAACTCCTTACCACACATTTGGGCCCCTAGAATGCCAGGGCAGTATAACTACCCCACAAGTGACCCCATTTTGGAAAGAAGACACCCCAAGGTATTCCGTGAGGGGCATGGTGAGTTCCTAGAATTTTTTATTTTTTGTCACAAGTTAGTGGAAAATGATGATTTTTTATTTATTTTTTTCTTACAAAGTCTCATATTCCACTAACTTGTGACAAAAAATAAAAACTTCCATGAACTCACTATGCCCATCAGCGAATACCTTGGGGTGTCTTCTTTCCAAAATGGGGTCACTTGTGGGGTAGTTATACTGCCCTGGCATTCTAGGGGCCCAAATGTGTGGTAAGGAGTTTGAAATCAAATTCTGTAAAAATTACAGAATTTCAGGGTGTTTAGGCTATAGGGGCTGAGGTGGTTAATATAGTGTAGCTGATAGGTTCTGCTGTCCATACATACATACATACATACATAGTGCTGTGATGTCACACGTTCACAACAATACTTAGTGCACCAATCACTAATAAGTAGTCAGACCTGTTAAAATGTGAAGGTGCACGTATTGCGCCAAAATATTTGCATCATTAGTGCCGATTTCGCAATCGCAAATATATTGGAGCGCTTTATCTGCATATAAAGCTATTGTAATGTTCTACCGTGACAACCATTTTCTCCAGTCTCAGGAAACTTCTAGCAGCTTGAAAAATTTTGCTATAGTGACCCACGCCTGAATTTCGCACGCATTACGCGAATATTACTGTGAGGAATATGGATTAATATTTACTGTCAGCCATGTCCTCACACCCCCATGTGCTGACAGATAGCGGAGGTAGTGAACTCCACAGGAGGGCCCTGCTTCAAAGCCCCAGGCCTGATTGTCATCTGATGCACCTCTTGGCATGTTCAGTGTACATGCAAAATTAGTTTCCACCCCCCAGGGGGTCCAGGCTTCAAGGAGAAGGTCACACCTCACCTCCACCAGGTTGGAGCCAACTGAATCCTGCAGGAAAACCCCCAGCAGGGGGTATCCACCCTTGCCTTGGATCAATGAGACTTCCCAGACATGTTGGCACCTACCTTTCATAAGGAATTATGAACCGCCTGGCCATCGCAGGCAAAAACCGGACCATATTTGTGTCCCGGTGGCCACGAGGTACGTTCCCATGGTTAATGGGATGAGGTCAGGGTAGGGAGATATCCATATCTCCCCATAGAAGCCACATAATGGTACCAGGTTTGGGCTCTACTTGTAGCCGGAACCCAGGCAGGTCCATTGGTCCCAGAACCATCTCCCTATGACCCTCTGGTCTGGAGCTATGAACCCTAAAGGGTTTTGTGGGTCATTTGCTGCCAGCCCAGAAGAGGGGGAGTGGACCCCTCCCTGAGGTCGGGAGGGGAGGGGCTGGCTACAGGTTAAAAGTCTGGTGCCAGCAAGTAGGCGCGTCTTTCTCTGAAGAGGGGTCACATCCTACAAATGTGTTTAGAGGGACCCAGGAAATAGCTGAGATCACGGCCCTTCATGTGGACTCCAGCAAAGAACATCTCACAACTAAAAGGAACGTTCATCTTATCCGGTAACTGACTTTTACACTGCTTAACCCTGTTGTAACCATATAACCTGTAATCTGTAACCTCAGACCACTGTATATACTGTCTGTGTATATTGTGTTATATCTAGTGTGCCCATACGGCGATTAAATCTATAATTTAATCTTGTGCTATCTTGTATCTCGATCACGAATCCCCACGTCCGTGTTTTGGCCTAGTTATAAGCTACCGCGGGTTGGTTTCTGACCCTATATAATCCCGTTAGCGGACCGGGCTTATATCAAACTAGAACTGGTGGCAGATACCCGGGCTGAGGAGGCGCTGTTTCACTGCGGCAGTGAAAAGGCTCTCTCAGCTTGTTGCCTCTCTGTGCCTGCGTGGACAGGAGGTGTGTGTAAGCTATACCAACCTGACCTTACGTGCTCCACTGGAGGGCGTAACTTCACGTTTTTGGTAGACCCGTGACCATACCACGTCTCGTGAGCTCGACGTAGTTGACGTCAAGTGGGCACGAGGTGTGGTATTCATCACAATTACATTCTACCAAATATTCGCGAAATATTGCAAATTTGAATATTGCCCCTGCCGCTCATCACTATTCTTGACATACTATTTAGCAAAGTAGTATAATGGGTCATATCCCAATGGGTCATAGCCCGCAATCCTGGGCGTGGGTAGCACCTGTGCCATCCCAGGGTCGATTCACTCCCAGCCTCCACAACATTCACCCAGTGTGCGATTAGGGAAATGTAGCGTCCCTGGCCACCAGCACTTGTCCATGTGTCCGTGGTTAAGTGGACCTTCCAAGTAACTGCATTGGTCAGGTTACGCGTGATGTTCTGGGACAACAGGCACAGTTTCATTGCACCCAGGGCCATGGCCTCTGCGTTTACCATCAGTCTCACGCCCACTTCCCCGTCCCTTAGTGCTCCCCTTCTTCATATGAATGATTTTCTCACTCGATGTGGCACAGATTGTTTTACAGTCCGCTAAAGACACAGTTTTCTGATGCAGGACAGTATATGTCACAGAAACACACATAATATGGACAGTAGATTAAGCCCAGATTATTGGAATTTGCGGTACAGACACTGTTTTCTGATGTAGTTTACATTTATATTTTTCCCTATATCTGGCCCTGAAAACCACACAATGTATTGAAGCTCAGATCACGCAATTCACGGATTGCACCGTTGACAGCAAATATGTGAATAGATTATGGGCAAAAAAAATAGTGTTTTCTGTATTACATTTTTTTCCCTATATCTGGGCCTGACAACCACACAAGGTATTGCAGCGCAGATCTGACAACTCCCGGGTGACACTGTTAACAGCAAAAATGTGGATAGATTATGGGGAAAAAATTATTGTTTTCACTAATATTCTTCCTATCTCTGCCCCTGACACACAGAAGGTATTGCACAGATATCACAAGTCACTGCAGAAACCCTCTATATAGAAAAAGAATCGCTATTTTGCAAAGTATGTAAAAAAAAACTTGAGTACTACTTTGCTAAAATAAATTGCTGCCAACCACACACAATAGTCCTTAAACTGACTTTTGGGTCTTTGAAATGTTATTCACTTAAATAAAATGCGATCACAAACTCCCTACACTATCTGTCCCTTCCTAAGCGCAGCTCTCCTTGACTCGCAATAAGCCGAACCCGTTCCGGCCAGCCAATCACTGTAATGCCAGTAGCCAACATGGCTACTCACATTACAGTGATGGCAGTACTTACCTGCACGTTTATTGGCTGCTTAGCAGCTGCGATATGTGCGGGGAGGAGACTCGAGCATGGCGCTCGAGCACATGTGGTACTCGGCCAATCATTCGTTCACGAGGTGGATGATAATGAGACAGTTACCAATCACTGAGGTTGTGGTTAGGTCAAGTCAGGAGGATGAACAGAGTCAGGAAGTCAAAAGAAGGACAGGAGGCAACGCCTCATGTGTGATGTTGTTTCCTTTAAGTAATAAAATTAATAGTAAGTTGCTCTTACCAGAGTATGTTGTGAGAAGTCACAACATCTGTATGTGGCCTTGCTGATTTCCCCCATCAGCGTTCAGGGGTGCCTGCGCTGCTGCCTAGGTTCCAGCCCGTGCCGTAAACGTGGTCGACGGGATAAGGTAGTCCATACAATAGAAGACAGGAAAAAACTGAACCTTTGTGGTGGTCCTGTCAGCTGGAGTCAGATGCAAGTAAGTATTGGTAAAACAATACTATTTATTTACAGTCAACGCATTTCAGGGATGGAGGACCCCCTTCATCAGGACAATATACAATAACTTGTTGTCCTAAGCACAGCTCTCCTTGACTCGCAATAAGCCGAACCCGTTCCGGCCAGCCAATCACTGTAATGCCAGTAGCCAACATGGCTACTGACATTACAGTGATGGCAGTACTTACCTGCATGTTTATTGGCTTCTTAGCAGCTGCAATATGTGTGGGGAGGAGACTCGAGCATGGCGCTCGAGCACATGTGGTACTTGGCCGAGTACCGATATGTGCCGAGCATAGAGATGCTCGAGCCGAACAAGTATTCGGCCAAGCATGCTTGCTCATCATTAAAATACGCCTCTATACACTTTCACCAGAAATAACTGCAACAGTGCAGTGTGTATATATTTTTTGTTTTTTTAATGAAGCACGCCCCACTACGCTTTCAACAGAAATAACTGCAGAAGTGAAATGCGTATATATTTTTCTTGTTGGACTGAAATACTGTAACGGTCGCGTACACACACACACAGGGGGGAGGGAAGTGACCCCTGCACTCCACCCTTACCCCTGGCCCTGCCTACTTGCCTCGCGAGTCCTAATGACAGGGGACAACTGGACGGCAATCCCTAACTTGGAGTAAGTGCAGGGATGACAGACAGACAAACAACAGGACGTGAACGGACCGAGTCAATACCAGGAAAGCTGCAAAGTACAAATGGAGCAAGCAGAGAATTGTCAGGAGAAGCGGGGGTCATAAATACCAGGAGAGCAGAGAAGTACAAGAGGAGTCCTAAGAGAGTAGTCAGGGGGGAGCCAAGGTCACAATACCAGGATGGAAGCGCAGTACAGGAGGAGCAGACAAAAGGATGGTCAGGGAACAGGATCAGGTAAGTATTCAGCAGTCCAACAAATAGCCAGGAACCTAGAAATTAACAGGCAATCTGTAGCCAGCAGGCTGCCTGTATTTATAGTTGGGAGTGAGGGTCATGTGACGTGGCCAGCGTCACATGACCGACAGACCAACCAGTCGAGCACCGAGTGATCAGCTCGGCGCTCAAGGCAGACTAGGAGCAGGGAGCCACCCAGCTAGTAAAGCCGCCCTGGGAATGAGGTCAAACACAGAACCTCATTCCAAAAGCTAAGCAACAGTTCTGCGGGCAATGGGGGACCGAGTGCACCTTCGGAACCCCGTGACAGTACCCCCCCTTTTACGAGGGGCCACCGGACCTAAGACTTCAGGCGATGGCTTTTCAGGGTGTTCTAGATGAAATTTACGAACAAGTCTAGGAGCATGAACCTCCCTGGCAGGTACCCAAGATCTCTCTTCAGGTCCATACCCCTTCCAGTGAATTAGGTACTGCAAGGAATTACGCACCTTCCTGACATCCACTATTTTAGACACCACATACTCGACAGCATCATTAACAAGAACCGGCGGAGGCGAGGCTTTTGATGGTACTACCGGTTCAAAATATTTTTTAAGCAGAGATTTATGGAACACATTATGAATGTGGAATGACTCAGGCAGCTCCAACCTAAAAGATACCGGGTTAATCACTTCCGTGATCTTATATGGTCCAATAAAACGAGGAGCAAATTTTTTAGAAGTTACCTTAAGAGATAGATTCTTGGAGGACAACCATACTTTATCCCCAACCTGAAAGTTTACCCCCCTTGAACGTCTCCTATCGGCCTTGAGCCTTTTCTAGGTTCGATTGAACCCGGGCCCAAACTGTGCACAGTTCGGAGGAGAGTTTATCCGCTTCAGGGTTAGAGGAGGAGACGGACGACCCAGAATGAAAACGGGGATGAAAACCATGGTTACAAAAGAAAGGGGAGACCCCAGCAGAAGAATTGACACGGTTATTCAAAGCAAATTCAGCCAACGGAAGGAATTTGACCCATAATTGCTGGTCATCAGCAACATACAACCTCAAGAATTGTTCCACAGACTGATTAAGGCGTTCAGTCTGCCCATTACTCTCAGGATGGTAGGCGGAAGAAAAAGACAATGAAATTTTACATCTTTGACAGAAGGCCCTCCAGAATTTGGACACAAACTGCACACCCCTGTCAGAAACAATATTTTCCGGGATGCCATGTAAACTAACAATCTCTCTCACAAAAATAGACGCCAGGGTTTTAGCATTCGGAAGTTTAGACAGGGGAATGAAATGAACCATCTTGCTAAACCTATCGACAACTACCCAAACCACAGTCTTACCCTCCGCCAGCGGTAGGTCAGTTATAAAGTCCATCGAGATATGGGACCAGGGTCTACTGGGAATGGGTAGGGGTCGTAGGTTACCAGCAGGGCGAGTCCTAGGTGTCTTGGACCTGGCACAAACCTCACAGGCTGACACGTAGGACTTGACATCCCTAGTTACCTTGGGCCACCAATAAGATCTAGAAACCAGATCCTTAGTGCCCTCAACACCCGGATGTCCACAAAAGGCAGAATCATGACACTCACCCAACAGCTGGAGACGAAATTGTACGGGAACAAACAACCTATCTGTTGGGGTGGATACCGGTGCCAGATGTTGTTCAGACCTAATGCGAGCCGAGATATCCTGGGTAAGAGCTGCTAAGAAGATTTTTGCTGGTAGGATGGATTCAGGTGGTACCTCAGTAGGTTGAAAAGCCTGGAAGCTCCGAGATAATGCGTCCGCCTTCACATTTTTACTTCCCGGCCTGAACGTGATGGAAAAATCAAAACGAGTAAAAAACAGAGCCCATCTGGCTTGACGGGGATTCAACCTCTTAGCAGACTCGAGAAACATAAGGTTTTTATGGTCAGTGACAACAGTTACAAAATGTCTTGCCCCCCTCCAGGAAATGCCTCCACTCCTCAAATGCCCATTTAATGGCCAGCAGCTCCCTATCCCCTATGTCGTAGTTTCTCTCCGTGGGAGAGAATTTCCTGGAGAAGAAGGCACATGGTCTCAGATTAGTGAGGCTAGCAGGACCTTGTGAAAGGACTGCTCCTACGCCGTCCTCGGACGCATCCACCTCCACAATAAAAGGTTTCTCCTGATCAGGCTGGATCAGAATGGGAGCGCTACTAAATGCCTTTTTTAATTTTTCAAATGAAGAAATGGCCTCAGTAGACCAATTCTCCAAATCGGCCCCTTTCTTAGTAAGGTCGGTCAACGGTTTAGCAATTACGGAAAAATTCATAATAAATTTACGATAGTAATTGGCGAAACCTAAGAACCATTGTAAGGCCTTTAAGGATGAAGGTCTTACCCATTCCTTAATTGCTAGTACCTTACCAGGATCCATCTTGAAGGCGTGAGGAGTCAGAACATGCCCTAGAAACTGAATCTCCTGTACACCAAAGACACATTTCTCTTGTTTAGCGGATAGCTGATTCTCCCTCAACACCTCTAATACTTGTTTAACATAAGACACATGGGATTCGAAGTCAGGAGAGAATATCAAAATGTCGTCAAGATAGACAATAACAAATTTACCTAAGTACTCCCTAAGAATGTCATTCATGAAGTTTTGGAACACAGCTGGGGCATTGCTGAGTCCAAAAGGCATCACTTGATATTCAAAGTGTCCTACCGGAGTATTGAACGCCGTCTTCCATTCGTCTCCCTCCTTGATTCGGATTAGATTGTATGCCCCTTTCAGGTCAATTTTGGAAAACCAGGTTGCCCCCAGAACCTGGTTAAATAAATCCGGAATCAATGGGAGGGAGTATATATTCTGGACAGTGATTTTATTTAATCTCCGGTAATCGATACATGGCCTAAGACCACCATCTTTTTTCTTAACGAAGAAAAACCCTGCCCCCATAGGAGAGACAGAAGGTCTAATATGCCCTTTACCAAGGCTCTCCTTAATATAATCTTCCATGGCCTTGCGTTCGGGCATAGAAAGATTATAAATTCGTCCTTTAGGAAACTTGGCCCCCTCTACTAGCTCTATGGTACAATCATAAGGTCTATGGGGGGGTAGAACCTCCGGGGTTGGTGATGAGAATACATCAGAATATTCTCTAACAACAGAGGGTAAAGTATCAGACTTTACTGAGACCCCAGCCTGTACCACGGACAAGCACGAGTCACACTTAGGCCCCCATCTCACCAACTCCCCATTGGACCAATCTATAGTGGGGTTATGTAGTCGGAGCCAAGGCAACCCTAGTACCACCTCAGCAGGTAGGTTCTCCAGGACTAGAAGCGAACATCTCTCTGAGTGGCACACACCCACGGTTAGAGAAATCTCCGAGGTACATAAGCTCACCGTACCACCAATAAGAGGAGTAGCATCAATAGCCATGACATGGATAGGAGTTGGTAAGGCAAACATAGGAATACCCAATCTTACAGCATACTCAGAGTCAATAAAGCTTGCCGCTGAGCCAGAATCAATAAAGGCCTTACCCGGCCATTTATCTACTCCCAGAGAAATCGTAATGGGTACCGAAAGCTTACATTTAGAAAATTCAGGGGTTACCTGGTCTTTAGGTTGCCTTGTCTTAGGAGACTTGACAGAGAGGACCTTCTTAGGACACTGGTTGATCCAATGGTCAGGATCTCCACAGTAAAAGCATTCTCCACGTCTGCGGCGAACATTCCCTCGGGTCATGCCAACCTGCATGGGTTCCTCGGTGGAGACCTCAGCATTGTCTCTGGGATAGGCCTCTGGCTGGACCACCATCTGGGAAGAGAACTGTTGTTCCTGTCGTCTCTCTCTAACCCGTCGGTCAAGTCGGACAACAAGGGTCATCATCTCCTCTAAGGTCTCTGGAAGTTGATAACTGACCAGAAGATCCTTTAATTTATCAGACAGACCTGACCTGAAATGACTCTTCAGGGCTGGTTCGTTCCATCCTGAGGAGACACACCACCTTCTGAATTGGGTGCAATAATCCTCCGCTGGTAAATTGCCCTTAACCAGTGCCTTTAGAGCCGTCTCGGCTACTAGAGCCCTGTCTGGTTCATCATAGAGGGTACCCAAGGCCTGAAAGAACCCCTCCACAGAATATAAACAACTGGTGCCAGCAGGTAAAGAGAACGCCCAGTCCTGGGGATCACCCTGTAATCGGGAAATGATAATGCCCACGCGTTGACTCTCGGGGCCAGAGGACACGGGGCGCAAACGGAAGTAAAGTTTGCAACTCTCCTTAAAAGAGAGAAACTTCCTCCGGTCTCCAGAAAAGGGTTCTGGGAGCTTAATCTGGGGCTCAAAATGCGGACTAGAGGCCTGAGGAGTGGAAGAACCTTGTCCTAACTCAAAAGAACTGAGTTTTTCCCCTAACTCCTGCACCCTCTGCGTCAGATTAGAGACATGGTCAGTCAGGGTCACCAGAGGATTCATAATACAGTGGTTATTGGGCCTGTTAATCTGTAACGGTCGCGTACACACACACACGGGGGAGGGAAGTGACCACTGCACTCCACCCTTACCCCTGGCCCTGCCTACTTGCCTCGCGAGTCCTAATGACAGGGGACAACTGGACGGCAATCCCTAACTTGGAGTAAGTGCAGGGATGACAGACAGACAAACAACAGGACGTGAACGGACCGAGTCAATACCAGGAAAGCTGCAAAGTACAAATGGAGCAAGCAGAGAATTGTCAGGAGAAGCCGGGGTCATAAATACCAGGAGAGCAGAGAAGTACAAGAGGAGTCCTAAGAGAGTAGTCAGGTGGGAGCCGAGGTCACAATACCAGGACGGAAGCGCAGTACAGGAGGAGCAGACAAAAGGATGGTCAGGGAACAGGATCAGGTAAGTATTCAGCAGTCCAACAAATAGCCAGGAACCTAGAAATTAACAGGCAACCTGTAGCCAGCAGGCTGCCTGTATTTATAGTGGGGAGTGAGGGTCATGTGACGTGGCCAGCGTCACATGACCGACAGACCAACCAGTCGAGCACCGAGTGATCAGCTCGGCGCTCAATGCAGACTAGGAGCAGGGAGCCACCCAGCTAGTAAAGCCGCCCTGGGAATGAGGTCAAACACAGAACCTCATTCCAAAAGCTAAGCAACAGTTCTGCGGGCAATGGGGGACCGAGTGCACCTTCGGAACCCCGTGACAAATACGCCCCTATATGCTTTTGCCAAAAATAACTGCAACAGTGCAGTGCGTATATATTTTTATTTTTTTAATGAAATACGCCCCTTCACGCTTTAAACAGAAATAACTGCAACAGTGCAGTGCGTATATATTTTTGTATTTTTAATTAAATACGCCCCTATACGCTTTCACTAGAAATAATTGCAGAAGTGAACTGAGAATATATTTTTCTTGTTGTACTGAACTACACCCCTATACGCTTTCACCAGAAAAAAACTGCAACAGTGCAGTGCGTATATATTTTTCTTGTTGGACTGAAATATGCCACTATACGCTTTGACTAGAAAACAATCAAAGAGTGAAATGCGTATATATTTTTCTTGTATTTCTGAAATACACCTCTATACGCTTTCACCAGAAATAACTGAAACAGTGCAGTGGTGTATATATACACTCACCTAAAGAATTATTAGGAACACCATACTAATACGGTGTTGGACCCTCTTTTGCCTTAATTCTACGTGGCATTGATTCAACAAGGTGCTGATAGCATTCTTTAGAAATGTTGGCCCATATTGATAGGATAGCATCTTGCAGTTGATGGAGATTTGAGGGATGCACATCCAGGGCACGAAGCTCCCGTTCCACCACATCCCAAAGATGCTCTATTGGGTTGAGAACTAGTGACTGTGGGGGCCATTTTAGTACAGTGAACTCATTGTCATGTTCAAGAAACCAATTTGAAATGATTCAAGCTTTGTGACATGGTGCATTATCCTGCTGGAAGTAGCCATCAGAGGATGGATACATGTTCTCATTCTGTTTACGCCAAATTCGGACTCTACCATTTGAATGTCTCAACAGAAATCGAGACTCATCAGACCAGGCAACATTTTTCCAGTCTTCAACAGTCCAATTTTGGTGAGCTTGTGCAAATTGTAGCCTCTTTTTCCTATTTGTAGTGGAGATGAGTGGTACCCGGTGGGGTCTTCTGCTGTTGTAGCCCATCCGCCTCAAGGTTGTGCGTGTTGTGGCTTCACAAATGCTTTGCTGCATACCTCGGTTGTAACGAGTGGTTATTTCAGTCAACGTTGCTCTTCTATCAGCTTGAATCAGTCGGCCCATTCTCCTCTGACCTCTAGCATCCACAAGGCATTTTTGCCCACAGGACTGCCGCATACTGGATGTTTTTCCCTTTTCACACCATTCTTTGTAAACCCTAGAAATGGTTGTGTGTGAAAATCCCAGTAACTGAGCAGATTGTGAAATACTCAGACCGACCCGTCTGGCACCAACAACCATGCCACGCTCAAAATTTCTTAAATCACCTTTCTTTCCCATTCTGACATTCAGTTTGGAGTTCAGGAGATTGTCTTGACCAGGACCAACCCCCTAAATGCATTGAAGCAACTGCCATGTGATTGGTTGACTAGATAATTGCATTAATGAGAAATAGAACAGGTGTTCCTAATAATTCTTTAGGTGAGTGTATATATATATTTTTTTAATGAAGTACGCCCCTATATCCTTTCAACAAAAATAACTGCAACAGTGCAGTGCGTATATATTTTTATTTTTTTTAATGAAATATGCCCCTACAAGCTTTCACCAGAAATAACTGCAACAGTGCAGTGCATATATATTTTTCTTTTTTTACTTTAATACACCCCTATACGCTTTCAACAGAAATATCTGCAGAAGTGAAATGCGTATATATTTTTCTTGTTGTACTGAATTCGATACTGAGATATAAGCCACTAAAAGCTTTTCAATGTAACACTTGCAGCCCAATAACAAAAAGCTGGAGTGACAGCCCAATAACAAAAATCTGCACTAAGATGCCGTGAAATGATTCCTCCCTATCCTTTCCCTGCACTTATAAATCCTTTTTTCATTTTTTTTTTTTTAAAACATAGAGGTTTTTCTAATTGCTGTCGTTAATGCCTTCACACGTCTCTGTCCCTGCACTCTGAACGCTGGAAAATGGCAGAATCTAAAATGGCTGCCGTATTTAAAGGGCTGTGACATCACAGGGCTGGCTGGCATCTGATTGGCTGCATGCAGGCATGTCAATCTGTGGGATAATGCCTTCTCAGAGTTCCTTGCCCCATGTCCTCAGTCCTCACACGTGTAGCCGCCATTTAAGGAAAATTGCGATTCGTTACCACGAGGAGCAAGGAAATTTGAATTAGTTGCGAATTGAATTTTTCCTGAAATTTGGATCGAATTACACTTCGTCAGCTTTGATTCACTCATATCTAATTGTATCCTTGTAAATAGGGTTAAGCGAACCCGAACTGTAAATTTCGGGTTCGTACTGAACTTTACAGTGTTTGGCACCCGAACATTTTAGTAAAAGTTCGGGTTCGGGTTTGATGTTCGGGTAATATTAATATGCCATTAAATCAGAGTTTTCTCCAATCCGATGGTATATTTTAACTTGAAGTGTCCCCATCACCATGGGAACGCCTCTATGTTAGAATATACCATCGGATTTGAGTTAGCTCGTGAAAACTCAGATCCGACAGTATATTCTAACACAGTGGCGTTCCCATAGTGATAGGGACGCTTCAAGTTAGAATATACTGAGAACTGTGGACATAACGGCCCCTGCTGCCTGGCAGCACCTGATCTCTTACAGGGGGCTGTGATCTGCACCTGAGGGGTTAATTGTGCGGATCACAGCACCCTGTCAGAGGTCGGTTGCCGCCGGGCAGCAGTGCGGCCCCCCCCCCCCACTATTAAAATCATTCATGGGCAGTGCGCCCTAAACCCCCCTCACCAGTATTACAATCATTGGTGGCCAGTGCGGATCCCCCCCTCTGTATTAAACATTATTGCTGGCAGTGCACTGACAATCTCTCCCCCCGTATCAATCATTGGTGGCAGTGCGCCCTCAATCCCCCCTCCCTCCCTTCCCAGTATTAATCATTGCTGGCAGTGCGCCGCACAGACCTGTGAGTTTGAGAAGGAGCGCCCGGTGGCCCCAGCGCAGGTAAGTACAATGCTGACTAACCGACCATGGCAGCCAGGACTTCAGTAGCGTCCTGGTTGCCATGGTAACCGATCGGAGCCCCAGCATTACACTGCTGAGACTCCGATCGGAACTGCCACTGCCACCAATGAAGGGGGGGGCGCACTGCCAGCAATGATTAATACTGGGGAGGGAGGGGGTATTGAGGGCGCACTGCCAGCAATGATTAATACTGCAGAGGGAGGGGGGATTGAGGGCGCACTGCCACCAATGATTAATACTGGGGAGGGAGGGAGGGGGGATTGAGGGCGCACTGCCATCAATGATTGTAATACTGGTGAGGGGGGGTTAGGGCGCACTGCCTATGAATGATTTTAATAGTGGGGGTGGTGGGGGGGGGCGCACTGCTGCCTGGCGGCACCCGACCTCTGACAGGGTGCTGTGATCCGCACAATTAATGGGCGGTTAATTGTGAGGGGTTAATTGTGTGGATCACAGTGCCCTGTCAGAGGTCAGGTGCCGCCAGGCAGCAGGGGGCCAGTATGCATGCACCTGTTGGTATACTATAACTTCAAGCGTCCCCATCACCATGGGAATGCCTCTGTGTTAGAATATACCATCGGATTTGAGTTTTCACGATCTAACTCAGAGCCGATGGTATATTCTAACCAGCAGGCGTTCCCATGGTGACGGGGACGCTTGTGGGGAGGAGTATGCCAAAGGGGTTTAACTGTACTGTTTAGAGGGGGGGGGGGGGAATATTCTAAAAAATTTCAAAACGAATATATTCGCTATAGTGCTATATATTCGTTTTTTAGATTATTAGTCTTTTTTCAACATCTAAAGTCATGATTCCTCCCTGCTTCTTGCTTGTGGGCCAATGACTTATTGACCACAAGCATTTTAAGCAGGGAGAAATCATTTGTTCAGATGTAAAAAATGACGAATATTCGATATAACGAATATATAGCAGTATATTCGTAATATTCGCAAATTATCGAAGTTGCGATATTCCCGATTAATATTCGCTATTCAAATATTCGCGCTCAACACTATTGGTAAGTGAAAGGTCTGTGCGGCGCATTGCTTATAGCACAGACCTGTCACTTACCAGTAGGAGGAGCACCCGGCCGGCCACCGACAGCGTACGTAAGTATAATGCTGCTAAAAGTGCTAAGTAACCATGGCAGCCAGGACTGCAGTAGCATCCTGGCTGCCATGGTAACCGATCGGAGCCCCAGCGATTAAACTGGGACTCTGATCGGAACTGCCGCTCTGCTGCCACCAATAATGGGGGGGTTGTTAACCTGTGGCCACTGCCACCAATGATTTTAATTAGGGGTGGGGGGGAGAGGGGAGGCCGCACTGGACACCAATGATTTTAATAGGGGGTGGGTGGGGGTGGGGGGGCCACACTGGCCACCAATGATTTTAATACTGGGGAGGGAGGGAGGGGGAACGCACCGGCCACCAATGATTTTAATACTGGGGAGGGAGGGTGCGGCACCTGAGGGGTTAATTGTGCGGATCACAGCCCCCTGTAAGAGATCGGGTGCTGCCAGGCAGCAGGGGGCAGTTATTTACACAGTTCTTAGTATATTCTAACTTGAAGCGTCCCCATCACCATGGGAACACCTCTGTGTTAGAATATACTGTCGGATCTGTGTTTTCACGATCGTGAAAACTCAGATCTGAAAAAGCTAATACTATTATTTTCCGTTATAACGCAAAATAATAAAGTGAAGTTCGGGTCCCCATTGACTTCAATAGGGTTCGGGTCCAAGTTCGGATCAAGTTCGGGTCCCGAACTCAAACTTTTTTTCAAAGTTCGGCCGAACTCCCCGAACATCTAGGTGTTCGCTCAACTCTACTTGTAAAGTTTCTTATTTGCTCACATTGCTTCTGAACATTCGCTCCATGCAACCATTTAAGATGTTGACACAATATACAGTACATGAGCAAAACGTCTCCCTGGCACTAAAAGTGGAAGGAAGTGGTGAGTGTTTATGTAATACTTGAAACTGATATCTTGAGAGTCACAAAGAGGCTATTGTCAATAGTCAATACAATACACAGTATAACGATTGCCAACTAAAACCAAACACATCCTAATCCACGGCAAAATTATTTTTTTGAGAAATTGATGTAAACAAGTTAACCTGCATATATATTAAATCAGAGCCAAATGTATATGGATTTGCAGTTATACTACATCCTGAGTACTTGTGCTGCCAAGAATGGAACCTGAATTACATGCTCAACAGTCACAAGTCTGGGAGACCTTTACCTCTAAGGCACGCTATACACGTACTAATATTACTAGGCTTTTTAACTGCCATTTTTTTAGAACTAATTGATAAAATATTCTAGATCATAGCAAGCCAGCAAAATGATAATCATGTATTTAATACTGAGTTTTCTGTACCTGTAGTACATTTAACATAACCGTAATGTTAATCAGAAACCTCATACAATTTGCAAGACTATTTCACATACGCCTATTTCAAATGTGTCCAACATTCTGTAAAACTTTCCTAGAGCACAGACAATCTGTAAGGAAATAAATACTTTAGATAAGTAAAAGGTCCTTGAGGCTACTTTCATGAATATGTAAATTAATGTAGTAAGCCCGATACAAAACTCCTAGTAGGAGCTGCAGTGATGCAAGGCAACACCGATGTCAGATTTATGCCTTGAGACTACAGAAGGCTAGGAAGAGGAAGTATCCTAACAGTTACTGAACACCATAGTTTTCCCTAGGTACTTGCTTAACATAGACCCAGTCTCTTAATGGTGACCCCCTATAAACAAAGTTACAAGGGTTATGACACATGCAAAAAAGTACTCAGTCTTTTCGCATCAGTGCAGTCTCATTCAGTTCTGTGCCTTACAGTACTTAACAATGGTATACTGTACCTGGTGTTCTCTTTGCTTTACTTATTTAATGTGCTGATGGACCACACTGTTGGCCTTGCTGATTCTTAAAACAACCAAGCTCTGATGTCTCTGCTATTCTGGAAAAGGTTGCCAAACAATTGGAAGGATTACACTGATTTTGCAATGATCTTTCATTCTCTCTAGAAACTCAGGGCATATCACTAGAGATGAGCAAATTTTAAAAAAAAATGCAATTCAGCCAATTCGCTGAATTTTTTGAAAAAATTAGCTTCAATGTAAATATATTTGCGGTGAATCGCGATAAAAAAATGCTATTTCCGGGCTGCATAAAGCCTTTATATGGGTGTAGAACACTGTGCCTTGCAGTAACATGCATAGGGTGTGTGCTGGGTTAGTGAAATAATACTGTCAGTCAGTATGGCATTCAGATGACCGGCGTATCTATTAGAATCACACTGCACACTTCACTTATTTGGGCAGTCACAGGGCCAAAATCGACCAAATAACTCAAGTCTGAACTCAGCCTTACAGGTCAATGTTAGTGTAAAGAAGAAGCGCACTCCTTTTACACCGTCGTCAGCTGATTCCACATAGATGTCTACAGAACCTGTTCTATTAAAAGCTTATACAAGTAGAGCCCCCCTCCCCCGACAGAGTGGAGAGGGTGTCAGCAGAAGAGTTGAGCGAACACCTAGATGTTCGGGGAGTTTGGCCGAACTTTTAAAAAAAAGGTCGGGTTTGGGACCCGAACTTGATCCGAACTTGAACCCGAACCACATTGAAGTCAATGGGGACCCGAACTTCACTTTATTATTTTCCGTTATAACATGGTTATAACGGAAAATAATAGTATTAGCTTTTTCAGATCTGAGTTTTCACGATCGTGAAAACACAGATCCGACAGTATATTCTAACACAGAGGCGTTCCCATGGTGATGGGGACGCTTCAAGTTAGAATATACTAAGACCTGTGTACATAACTGCCCCCTGCTGCCTGGCAGCACCCGATCTCTTACAGCGGGCTGTGATCCGCACAATTAACCCCTCAGGTGCCGCACCTAAGGGGTTAATTGTGCGGATCTCAGCCCCCTGTAAGAGATCGGGTGCTGCCAGGCAGCAGGGGCCAGACCCCCCTCCCTCCCCAGTATTAAAATCATTGGTGGCCAGTGCGGCCTCCCCTCCCCCCCCCCCACCCCTAATTAAAATAATTGGTGGCAGTGGCCACAGGTTAACAACCCCCCCCCCATCATTGGTGGCCACGGAGCGGCAGTTCCGATCAGAGTCCCAGTTTAATCGCTGGGGCTCCGATCGGTTACCATGGCAGCCATGACGCTACTGCAGTCCTGGCTGCCATGGTTACTTAGCACTTTTAGCAGCATTATACTTACGTGCGCTGTCTGTGGCCGGCTGGGCACTCCTCCTACTGGTAAGTGACAGGTCTGTGCTATAAGCAATGCGCCGCACAGACCTTTCATTTACCAGTAGTGTTGAGCGTGAATATTTGAATAGCGAATATTATTCGCGAATATCGCAACTTCGATAATTCGCGAATATTACGATTATACTGCTATATATTCGTTATATCGAATATTCGTCATTTTTTACATCTGAACAAATGATTCCTCCCTGCTTAAAATGCTTGTGGTCAATGAGTCCTTGGCCCACAAGCAAGAAGCAGGGAGGAATCATGACTTGAGATGTTGAAAAAAGACGAATATTCTAAAAAACAAATATATAGCACTATAGTGAATATAGTCAACCAATCACATGGCAGTTTCTTCAATGCATTTAGGGGTGTGGTCCTGGTCAAGACAATCTCCTGAACTCCAAACTGAATGTCAGAAAGGGAAAGAAAGGTGATTTAAGCAATTTTGAGCGTGGCATGGTTGTTGGTGCCAGACGGGTCGGTCTGAGTATTTCACAATCTGCTCAGTTACTGGGATTTTCACGCACAACCATTTCTAGGGTTTACAAAGAATGGTGTGAAAAACATCCAGTATGCGGCAGTCCTGTGGGCGAAAATGCCTTGTGGAGGCTAGAGGTCAGAGGAGAATGGGCCGACTGATTCAAGCTGATAGAAGAGCAACGTTGACTGAAATAACCACTCGTTACAACCGAGGTATGCAGCAAAGCATTTGTGAAGCCACAACACGCACAACCTTGAGGCGGATGGGCTACAACAGCAGAAGACCCCACCGGGTACCACTCATCTCCACTACAAATAGGAAAAAGAGGCTACAATTTGCACAAGCTCACCAAAATTGAACTGTTGAAGACTGGAAAAATGTTGCCTGGTCTGATGAGTCTCGATTTCTGTTGAGACATTCTGTAGAGTCCAAATTTGGCGTAAACAGAATGAGAACATGTATCCATCATGCCTTGTTACCACTGTGCAGGCTGGTGGTGGTGGTGTAATGGTGTGGGGGATGTTTTCTGGGCACACTTTAGGCCCCTTAGTGCCAATTGGGCATCGTTTAAATGCCACGGGCTACCTGAGCATTGTTTCTTAACATGTCCATCCCTTCATGACCACCATGTACCCATCCTCTGATGGCTACTTCCAGCAGGATAATGCACCATGTCACAAAGCTTGAATCATTTCAAATTGGTTTCTTGAACATGACAATGAGTTTACTGTACTAAAATGGCCCCCACAGTCACCAGATATCAACCCAATAGAGCATCTTTGGGATGTGGTGGAACGGGAGCTTCGTGCCCTGGATGTGCATCCCTCAAATCTCTATCAACTGCAAGATGCTATCCTATCAATATGGGCCAACATTTCTAAAGAATGCTATCAGCACCTTGTTGAATCAATGCCACGTAGAATTAAGGCAGTTCTGAAGGCAAAAGGGGGTCCAACACCGTATTAGTATGGTGTTCCTAATAATTCTTTAGGTGAGTGTATTTGTTTTGAAATTTTTTTGAATATTCGTCTTTTTTTTTCTCCAAAAAGTACAGTTAAACCCCTTTGGCATACTCCTCCCCACAAGCGTCCCTGTCACCATGGGAACGCCTGGTGGTTAGAATATACCATCGGATCTGACTTAGATCGTGAAAATGCAATTCCGATGGTATATTCTAACACAGAGGTGTTTCCATGGTGATGGGGACGCTTGAAGTTAGAGTATACCAACAGGCGCATACATACTGGCCCCCTGCTGCCTGGCGGCACCTGACCTCTGACAGGGCACTGTGATCCACACAATTAACCCCTCAGGTGCCGCACCTGAGGGGTTAATTGTGCGGTTCACAGCACCCTGTCAGAGGTCGGGTGCCGCCATGCAGCAGTGCACCCCCCCACCCCCCTACTATTAAAATCATTCATGGGCAGTGCGCCCTAACTCCCCTCACCAGTATTACAATCATTAGTGGCAGTGCGCCCTCAATCCCCCCTCCCCCCCAGTATTAATCATTACTGGCAGTGCGCCTTCATTCCCCCCTCCCTCCCCAGTATTAAGATAAGATAAGATAAGATGCCTTTATTGTCACTGTACAATACAATGTAATACAATGTACAATACAATGAAATGTTGTTTGGAGCAATCCTAGATGCCATGGACAGAGGAACAAGAACTGACATTTAAACTAAAGCATTACACTAGAAAAAAAAAAAAAACATTGCACTAGAAAGCATTACTATTCACAGTTCACAGCATATATATATATAGCAAGAGCAAAGTAGGAAGTGCTTGAGTATATATACACACTGATCAGACACCACTGCAGACAAGAGATCATCATGGGTTCACAAATGCAGCAGTCACTTTCAGTCTGTGGTAGTTTCTATCCTAGGAAGGGGCAATAGTCTCTGAGCATTTAAGAGACTGATTGCTTTGGGGTAAAATCTGTTCTTCAGCCTAGTGGTGCGGGCATGTAGGGCTCTAAGACGCCTACCAGAGGGTAGGGGAATGAAAAGGTTGTGGTCGGGGTGAGTTGGATCCCCGCAGATAATTTTTGCCCTGTTGCTGCAGCGAGCAGTGAAGATGTCATCCAGTGATGGTAACTGAGTACCAGTGATTCTGCCAGCCATTCTGATGATGCGCTTAAGGGTCTTCTTGTCCTCAGAAGAGCAGCCGGAGAACCACACTGTAATTCAGTATGTGATAACAGATTCTATGGTGCACCTGTAAAAATTGTTTTTAAATAAAAAATTGCAGCTGTTTTGGGAGTTGTGCTTTCTTCAGACTCCTCAGAAAATAAAGCCTCTGAAGGCCTTTTTTGGTAATTTCTGTTGTGTTTTTTATCCATGACAGGTCCTGACTAATATGAACTCCCAAGAATCTGAAACTTTGAACTATCTCCACGTTTCCACCATTAATGCTAATGGGATGGTGTCCATTTTGTTTCTTCTTCCTAAAATCCAGAATTAGCTCCTTTGTTTTCTTGGTATTGAGTATGAGGTTGTTGTTCTTACTCCATCTCTCTAGGTTCTCAACCTCTTTCCTATAGGCTGTTTCATCATTGTTGGAGATTAGGCCTATCACGGTCGTGTCATCTGCAAATTTTATAATGGTATTGGTATTGTGAATAGGTTTACAGTCATTTGTGAAGAGGGAGTAAAGGAGAGGGCTCAACACACAGCCTTGCAGTACCCCAGTGTTTAGTGTTAAGGATGAAGAGAAGTGCTTGCCCATGCGTACGATTTGTGGTCTTTTTGTAAGAAAATCCAGTATCCAGTTGCACAGGTGTGAGCTGAGACCCAAGTTGTTCAGTTTCGTTGCCAACTTGTAAGGAGGGATGGTGTTAAAGGCCGAGCTGTAATCAATGAACAGCATCCGCACATAGCTGTCTCTCTGTTCCAGGTGCATTGATCATTGCTGGCAGTGCACCCTCAATCCCCCCTCCCTCCCCAGTATTAATCATTGGTGGCAGTGCGCCCTCAATCCCCCCTCCCTCCCCAGTATTAATCATTGCTGGCAGTGCCCCCCCCATCAGTGGTGGCAGTGGCAGTTCTGATCGGAGTCCCAGCAGTGTAATGCGGGGGCTCCGATCGGTTACCATGGCAACCAAGACGCTACTGAAGACCTGGCTGCCATGGTCAGTTAGTCAGCATTGTACTTACCTGCGCTGGGGCCACCGGGCGCTCCTTCTCAAACTCACAGGTCTGTGTGGCGCATTGCTCTAAGCAGACATTATACTGCTGGGACTCCGATTGGAACTGCCACTGCCACCAATGATGGGGGGGGGGGGCGCACTGCCAGCAATGATTAATACTGGGGAGGGAGGGGGGATTGAGGGCGCACTGCCACCAATGATTAACACTGGGGAGGGAGGGGGGATTGAGGGCGCACTGCCAGCAATGATTAATACTGGGGAGGGAGGGGGGATTGAGGGCGCACTGCCACCAATGATTAATATGGGGGGAGGGATTGTCAGCGCACTGCCAGCAATAATGTTTAATACAGAGGGGTGGATCCGCACTGGCCACCAATGATTGTAATACTAGTGAGCCGTGGCGTACATACCAGGGTCGCAGGGGTCGCAGTTAAGACCGGGCCTGGCACTCCAGGGGGCCCGGCCGCCTGTGGACCCCCCCAGGCCGCTGGAAGGGCCCCCGCTGTACTCACATGTAATGGAGCGCTCTGATGGGGCCCGGCATGAAGTACAGTGGCAATTTCGGGCCCCATCAGAGCGCTCCATGCCTCCATTACATGTATAATATGGGGGTGGGGGTGGGGGCCGGAGGGTCAAGGAAGAGGTGGGGGAGCGCACTCACTCACACACACCCGGCCAGGCAGTTCCGTTTCCATAGTGAAGCAGGGAAACCTCTCTGCTCCCTGCTTCACTGATCTTCAGAGCTCAGGAGCTCCCCCTGCTGGCCCCAGATCGCGCTGCTGGCTGTGGGAGGAGACCTGAAAGCCCGGAAATCTGCCTCCTCTCATCAGGGAAGAAGGTAAGTATGTGTATTTTTTTTTCTAACGCTGCAGACTGGGGGCAGGGGGGGAAGGGGGGTGGGTTTGATGGGCACAACTAGAGTGAGGGGGCACAAAAGTTGGCATCTCTACTAAGGGGCACCTAATCTGCCATAACTAATTTGAGGGGGGCACCTAATCTGCCATAACTAATTTGAGGGGGCACCTAATGTGGCATAACTACTGTGAGGGGGGCACATATAAAGGCATAACTACTGTGATGGGGTATGTAATCTGGCATAACCAATGTGAGGGGCACATATGTGGGCATATCTAATGTGAGGGGCACATAATCTGGCATAACCACTCTGAGGGGACACATATCTAGGCATATTTACTTTGAGGGGGCACATAATCTGGCATTACTACTGTGAGGGGACACATAATCTGGCATAACCACTCTGAGGGGGCACATATCTGGGCATATCTACTTTGAGGGGGCACATAACTGGGCATAAATACTGTGAAGGGGCACATAATCTGCCATAACTACTGTGAGGGGCACATAATCTGGCATTACTACTGTGAGGGGCACATAATCTGGCGTTAATAGGTGAGGGGCACATAGTCTGGCATTACTACTGTGAGGGGGCACATAATCTGGCATTACTACTGTGAGGGGACACATAATCTGGCATTACTACTGTGAGGGGACACATAATCTGGCATAACCACTTTGAGGGGGCACATATCTGGGCATAACTACTGTAAGGGGACACATATTTGGCATAACTACTATGAGGGAGCACATATCTAGGCATAATTACTGTGACAGGAACAAAGGTGGGCATAACTACTGTGAGGGGCCACAAGGTGGGCATTAGTACTGTGTGGTTCCACTTAGGGGAAATGTCCTAGATTACCCTACTATACATTGGCATGGCTCAGTCTTACAGGCCAGCACAGCGCCCCCTGCTGGTGATTTCACAGGGGCAGTCACCATCCCTTCCTTATGTGATTATTATTTTTTTCTCACCACAGGGACCTTGTTCTGGATCCAGCGGATATCGCGCCGATACCAGCGACCCCCTGGATGAGGTAGGACCAGATTTTATTAGGACTGGGTGAGTGTAGCCATGCATTGGGTTTAGGGCTCTTTAACAGGAGCTGATCCCGTGCGGGTAATCCACTGCGTGAAAGACAGCCAAGCCCTGTTCCGGACAGCAGAGACACGGAGCATTAACATGATTGGTAATGCTCTGTGCCTCTCTGTGCCTCTCTGTGATCTTTTTACTACAAAATCACAGAGACATTAAGTTGTCACCGTGATTTTGTAGTAAAAAGATCACAGTCAATCATGTTACTGCTCCGTGTCTCTGCTGTCTAGAATGGGGCTTGGCACTCATTCACGCAGCGGATTACCCGCACGGAAAGAGCCCTTAGTAAGAAAATCTGCCGGTTCTTTGTAAAAATGTTTGCACTGTGGCCCATTACACTATAGTTACAACACTAGTAGGGGAGGTAGTGGGGGAGGGGCTTGGAGGCAGGTTGGGGGGGGCGACGGGGTGGGGGCCCCATAGATCAGTTTCGCACAGGGGCCCCATGGATTGTGTGTACGCCACTGCTGGTGAGGGGGGTTAGGGCGCACTGCCCATGAATGATTTTAATAGTGGGGGGCCGCATTGCTGCCCGGCGGCACCCGACCTCTGACAGGGTGCTGTGATCCGCACAATTAACCCCTCAGGTGCGGCACCTGAGGAGTTATTTGTGCGGATCACAGCCCCCTGTAAGAGATCAGGTGCTGCCAGGCAGCAGGGGGCCGTTATGTCCACAGTTCTCAGTATATTCTAACTTGAAACGTCCCTATCACTATGGGAACGCCACTGTGTTAGAATATACTGTCGGATCTGAGTTTTCACAATCTAATTCAAATCCGATGGTATATTCTAACATAGAGGCGTTCCCATGGTGATGGGGACGCTTCAAGTTAAAATATACCATCGGATTGGAGAAAACTCCGATCCGATGGTATATTAATATTACCCGAACACCGTACAGTTCGGGTTCGCTCAACACTAGTCAGCAGTAAGTTTGTGTTGACATCACTGATTAATTTGCCCTTCCTCTGATCCGTCAGAACAATAACACACAAAAAACGGAACCTGTCTGTGGAGCATATGCCTTCACTCGGTCAGAATTTGCTCAATAATCCATCAGTATTGCTAATGCCAAAAAAAAAAAACAGGAGTGGATCTAAAACAGTGATGACACGTGAATGGAATATTTGCATTTTCTCCTGCTTTTGGCAACCAAATCATAAGCCAATTCTGATGGGACCATACAGGCCTTACAGCTGCTACACAGACAGGATCCGTTGTGCGTCTCATTTTTCCTTCCTTCTGACAGATCAGAAAGAAAGGTCAAATAAATTATGATGTCAGCCAGGCCGAAAGCCAATATAGTGGCCCAGTCATGAAGTGGGGAGGGTGGGAACATCATGAAAAGTCCACAGAGTGGACCTATGACAGGGTCTGGAGGTTGAATGCAGTATGAGGAGGCCACCGAGTGGCAAAATGACAGAATCTGGAGGTGGCGGATGCAGCAGCAGCAGCATCATGAGAAGGCCACCGAGTGGCACAATGACAGAGTCTGCAGATGGCAGCAGCATGAGGAGACCACAGAGTGGCAAGGTGACGTAGTGTGGAGATGGCAGCAGCAGGAGGAGACCACAGAGTGGCAAGGTGGCATAGTGTGCAGATGGCATCAGCAGCAGCAGGATCCCACAGAGTGGCAAGGTGACATAGTGTGGTGATGGCAACAGCAGCAGGATCCCACAGAGTACCAAGGTGACATAGTGTGGAGATGGCAGTAGCAGCAGCAGCATCAGGAGGATACTAAAGAGTGACATGGTGACATAGTGTGGAGATGGCAGCAGCAGGATCCCACAGAGTGGCAAGGTGACATAGTGTGGAGATGGCGGCAGCAGCATGAGGAGACCACAGAGTTGCAAAATTACATATTGTGGAGATGGCAGCAGCAGGAGGAGACCACAGAGTGGCAAGGTGACATAGTTTGGAGATGGCAGTAGCAGCAGCATCAGGAGGATACCATAGAGTGGCAAGGTGACAGTGTGGAGATGGCAGCAGCAGGGGGTGACCACAGAGGGGCAAGGTGACATAGTTTGGAGATGGCAGCAGCTGCATTAGGAGAACTGAAAGTGACCCGGTAACAGAGTGGGGCAGTGGGTGGAAATACCAGTACCCGCTGACAAATGTGGGTGAAATAAGGAGCTATTGGCATCAGATGTGTGGCATCAGGCGGGTTGCAGCATCAAAGTAGTAGCTGAGGCAAGTAGCCAGAAGAAAACAGTCTCTTGTATCAAAGTGTTGGTGTAGCACCATGGATGAACTAGTCTGATGCATCAGGAATTGGTGGTTGGAAATCCTGGCTGATCCATGCCTAATTCATCTTGACAAAGGTCAGTCTCTCCACATTTTGGGTTGACAGGAGAGTTCTCCTTGGGGTAACAATGCCCCCACCGCACTAAACACCCGCTCTGGTGCCACACTACTGGCCGGGCAGGACAGCTTTTCCAGGGCAAACTCTGCTCGTTGCGGCAACAAATCCAGTTTGGCTACCCGGTAGTCCAGCGCATCTTCAATGTGGGGTGGCAGGGTGCTTTCCAGGTTCAGGTCCTGCTCCAGGTCTAGCTGCTGCTGCTGCTGGTGAGTAGTTTCTTCACTATGCAGGTGAATAAAGCTTCACAAAGTGTTCACTAAATAGTATTGTAGGAGATAGGCGACCACATGAAATTAACATTTAACTATAAAGGTGCTGTCGCTAAAATATAACTTTATTTTTATTAAATTAGCTATAAATGTGGATATTTCCAACTCAATATTTTAAAAAAACATATATAGACCGTTCCAGGAAGCATTTACACTTAGGTGTGAGTTTGTTGTCAGCCACTAAAAGCAAATCCTAGAACTGTGCATATACCGTACAAAGGGCGCAGATAGGTAACCAGCGGTCAGGAGGGTGGAATTGTAGCAATGAATGCTCCCCCACCTCAAATCCTCCAGTATATAGAGGGTCACCCAGATACAATGTATCTACCTTGATCTGCTACCCTTTGTCTACAGACTAGAATTATTGGCTACACATATGCCTCGCTTCTATCATTGAGGCTTCCCCCTATCTCTTCAGGGTAAGCCCCTTTGCTCGAAGCGTTTCTTTGACTGTTATTGATTGTACAGTCAAATCATCAGGAGCAGTATTGAAGCTAATTGACACAAAGACAAACAGAGTGCTACACGCTCTGGTACATAGCTTGCAGACATGTAGCCTGCGGCACTGGGACGGCCATAGCGCAGCCGCCCAGCGCCGCTCCTAAAGAAGAAAAAGCCACGCCCCCCTAGGCCAGCGTTAGCGGCGCGGGAGCCAATGACTCAGGGACACTGCCTACAGTCGGCACATTCCTGCCCTGCCTATTGCTATCACTGGAGGAGGCATAGGAGGTAAGTATAATGTACAAGAGTGAATCTATGGCGGTATCATCAAATCCAGGACATACCCTCGCCCATTTGATACATCGGATGGGTCCCCAGCCAGATGACAATAAAACAGGATTAGAATTCGAATGGTATATTCACATGGGTATAAAAATCTCTTGGTGATTCTTTATAGGCTTACAGTATCCTCCATGGTTTACGATACTGTTGGTCTTGTTATCTATTGCTATGACCCCAGTAGATGTATGGCCTCTCTGAGGTCATTGTAGTATTTGGTGCTGACAGTATTACTGTTTACAGACTGGGGGGGTGTGAATTTGTTATGTATAGTTATGTCCACAGTCCTATTGTGGGTAACCTTTGTGGGTATGCTCTGTTTATATGTACCTTTTACACAGGATGACATATTTATTTTTATACCCATGTTAATATACCATTCCAATTCTACTCCTGTTTGATTGTCATCCGGCTGGGGACCCATCCGATGTATCAAATGGGCGGGGGTATGTCCTGGATTTTATGATACCGCCGTAGATTCACTCCTGCACATTATACTTACCTCCTATGCCTCCTCCAGCGATATCAATAGGCAGGGAAGGGATGCGCCCACTGTAGGCAGTGTGCATGATTTATTGGCTCCCGCACCGATAACGCAGACCTAGGGGGCGTGGCTTTTTCTTCTTTAGGAGAGGCGCTAGGCGGCTGCGCTACGGCCGTCCCAGTGCCGCAGGCTAGATGTCTGCACGCTATGTACCAGAGCTTGCAGCACTCTGTCCTTGGGTCGATTAGCTTCAATACTGCTCCTGATGATTTGACTGTACAATCATTAACAGTCAAAGAAACGCATCAAGCAAAGGGGCTTACCCTGCAGACATAGGGGGAAGCCTCAATGATGGAAGCAAGGCATATGTGCAGCCAATAATTCTAGTCTGTAGACAAAGGGTAGCAGGTCAAGGTAGATACATTGTATCTGGGTGACCTGCTACATACTGGAGGATTCGAGGTGGGGGAGCATTCATTGCTACAATTCCACCCTCCTGACTGCTGGTTATCTATCTGCGCCCTTTGTATATGCACAATTCTAGGATTTGGTCTGAGTGGCTGACAACAAACTCACACCTAAGTGTACAGTACATGCTTCTTGGAATGGTCTATATATGTTTTTTTACATATTGAGTTGAAAATATCCACATTTTTAGCTAATATAATAAAAGTTATATTTTAGCGACAGCACCTTTTATAGTTAAACAAATAATGCTACTCATCAGCGACTCTAGACTCAGACTGCAGCTAATGGAGCTGGTACTGCTCCTGCCACCCCACCCCTCCCCAGCAGCTATGGCAGTGGAACGTGAGCACAGAGGACCCCCCGGTCAGACCTGCGAGAGGATGGAAGATGGGGCCGATAGGCAGCGGCCAACTGACTACATAGGATGTCTCTGTAGTAGTTTAGTTTGTCCTCCCTCTCGGTGGGTGTAAAAAAGGCTCCCATTCTGGACCAGTAGCGAGGGTCCAATAAGGTGGAGAGCCAGAAGTCATCCCTCTGCCGAATGGAGACAATTCGGCTGTCACTTCGCAAGCGAGCATGCAGCGGGCCATTTGTGCAACTGACTTAGAGGGACTCCCTGTCTCCATCTTCACTGCATACTGCCACAGTGTGTCCAGGTCCTCTACCTTATCTTCCTTCATCCTGTAGCTCCTCTTGCTGCTCCTGCTCCTCCTGTCCTGTCAGCTGAGTAGAAAAACCACCCATTTGGCTACACATTGCTTGTACTCCAATGTCCTCCTCTTCCAGTTCAGCCCCCACAGGGCTCATGTGCCCATGAGATCGAGGCGCCACGTCTCCTGTCCCCTGACCAGCCATTGCTACCACCATCTGTTCCAGGACATGAAGCAGGGGAATGACGACGTTTATCTCATAGTCCTGGCAACTGACAAATAACATGGCGTCCTCAAAGGGCCTGAGCAAATGGCAGGTGTCAAGCAAGAGCTGCCAGTGGCTGACATTGAAGTTATACAGGGGAGTACTCCTATCCGCTTTCATCATCAAGAAATCATTGATGGCTTTTCTCTGTTCGCATAGTCAATCCAACATATGGAGGGTGGAATTCCAACGGGTGGAAAGATCGAGTATACCAATCAAAAAACGCTGGGTTGCTATTCAAGACACGACCGGTAGATGACACCAGGAGCTCAGGCATCTCAATGCGACTACTGCTGCCATGACCCCTTACTCTGCTGCGACCTCTGCTTTCGCCAGAAACATTCATGCCTCTGCAACTCCTCTGTGCATGGCATGGCACTTCTCTGCTTAACATACTTGTAGCTGAACTAAACGGAAATTAAAACACCCCTAAAATTAACAAATATATTTTTCTTTTTGTACTAAAATAGGCCACTAAATTATTTCGGCGCAAATAACAGCAAATGTGAACTGAGTATATATTTATCGTATTGTACTGAAATAGGCCACTAAATTATTTCTGAACAAATACAAGCAAACGTGACCTGTGTATATATTTCTCGTATTGGACTAAAATAGGCCACTAAACGATTTCAGAGTAAATTACAGAAAAAGTGAACTGCGTATATTTTTCTCGTATTAGAGTGAGATATGACAAGAAATGCTTTTAGCACAAATAATACATAATATGAACTTAGTCTATATTTCTCTTTTTCTCTATAAATATAGCAATAAACGCTTTTAGCGCAAATAACATAAAATCGTAAGCTGCGTTTATTTTTCTTGTATTGAAGTAAAATATGACAAGAAACGCTTTTAATGCAAATAATACATAATATGAACTTAGTCGATTTTTCTCTTTTTCACTAGAAATATGGCAATAAACGCTTTTAGTGCAAATAACACCAAATGTGAACGGTCTATTTTTATCGTAGTGGAGTAAATTATGATGGAAACACTTTTAGTGCAAATAACAGTAAATATGAACTTAGTCTATTTTTTTCTTTTTATCTATAAATATGGCAATAAACACTTTTAGCGCAAATAACACCAAATGTGAACTGAGCTATTTTTCTAGTATTGGAGTGAAATATGACAAACGCTTTTAGAGCAAATAACACATAATATGAACAAAGTCTATTTTTCTTTTTCTCTAGAAATATGGCAATAAACGCTTTTACACATAACACCAAATGTGAACTGGGTCTATTTTTCTCGTATTGTAGTGAAATGACAATAAACGCTTTTAGTGCAAATAACACCAAATTTGAACTGCGTCTATTTTTTTCGGAGTGAAATATGACAATAAAAGCTTTTAGAGCAAATAAAGGCAAATATGAACTAAGTCTATGTTTCTCTTTTTCTCTACAAATATGGCAATAAACGCTTTTAGCGAAAATAACAACAAATGTGAACCGTGTCTATTTTTATCGTATTGTAGCGAAATATGACAAACGCTTTTTTATCGCAAATAACAGCAAATATGAACTAAGTCTATTTTTCTCTTTTTCTCTAGAAATATGGCAATAAACGCTTGTAGCGCAAATAACACCAAATGTGAACAACGTCTATTTTTCTCATATTGTAGTGAGATATGACAAGAAACGCTTTTAGCTCAAATACCAGCAAATATGAACTTAGTCTATTTTTTATTTTTCTCTAGAACTATGGCAATAAACGCTTTTAGCGCAAATAACACCAAATGTGAACTTCGTCTATTTTTCTTATATTTTAGTGAAATATGACAAGAATAGCTTTTAGCGCAAATAACAGTAAATATAAACTTAGTCTATTTTTCTCTTGTTCTCTATAAATATGGCAATAAACGCTTTTAGCGCAAATAACACCAAATGTGACCTAAGCTATTTTTCTCGTATTGGAGTGAAATTTGACAAGAAACGCTATTAGCACAAAAAACTATAAATATGAACTAAGTCTATGTTTCTGTTTTTCTCTAGAAATATGGCAATAAGTGCTTTTAGTGCAAATAACACCAAATGTGAACTGTCTGTTTTTATCGTACTGGAGTGAAATATGACAAGAAACGCTTTAAGCGCAAATAACTTCAAATATGAACTTAGTCTATATTTATCTAGAAATATGGCAATAAACGCTTTTAGCACAAATAACACCAAATGTGAACAGTGTCTATTTTTCTCGTTTTGTAGTGAAATATGACAAGAAACGCTTTTTTAGCGCAAATAACAGCAAAAATAAACTAAATCTATTTTTCTATTTTTCTCTAGAAATATGGCAATAAACGCTTTTAGCACATATGACACCAAATGTGAACTGAGCTATTTTTCTCGTATTGTAGTGAAATACGACAAAAAAATGCTTTTAGCGCAAATAACACCAAATGTGAACTTCGTCTATATTTTTCGTATTGTAGTGAAATATGACAAGAAACGCTTTTAGCGCAAATAACAGCAAATATGAACTTAGTCTATTTATTTATTTTCTCTAGAAATATGGTAATAAAAGCTTTTAGCGCAAATAACACCAAATTTGAACTGCGTCTATTTTTCGGAGTGAAATATGACAATAAAAGCTTTTAGAGCAAATAACAGCAAATATGAACTAAGTCTATTTTTCTCTTTTTCTCTAGAAATATGGCAATAAACGCTTTTAGCGCAAATAACCAAATGTGAACTACGTCTA
Organism: Bufo bufo; assembly: GCF_905171765.1. Lineage (NCBI taxonomy): Eukaryota > Metazoa > Chordata > Amphibia > Anura > Bufonidae > Bufo > Bufo bufo. The sequence goes on from NC_053389.1 coordinate 350,519,837, forward strand.
TTTTCCTAGTTTTGGAGTGAAATATGACAAGAAACGCTTTTTTATCGTAAACAGCAAATATAAACTAAGTCTATTTTTCTCTTTTTCTTTAGAAATATGGCAATAAACGCTTTTAGTGCAAATAACACCAAATGTGAACTGGGTCTTTTTTTCTCGTATTGTAGTGAAATGCCACAAGAAACACTTTTAGCGCAAATAACACCAAATGTGAATTGCGACAAATTCTCGTATTGGAGTGAAATATGACAATAAACGCTTTAAGTGCAAATAACACCAAATGTGAACTGCGTCTATTTTTCTCGTATTGTGGTGAAATATGAAACAAACGCAATTAGCCCAAACACCAAATATGAACTGTCTATTTTTCTCTTTTTCCCTTGAAATATGGCAATAAACGCTTTTTTCGCAAATAACACATAATATGAACTAAGTCTGTTTTTCTCTTTTTCGCTATAAATATGGAAATAAATGCTTTAAGCGCAAATAGCATCAAATGTGAACTGTGTCTATTTTTTTCGTATTGTAGTGAAATATGACAAGAAACGCTATTAGCGCAAAAAAAAAAGCAAATATGAACTCAGTCTATTTTTCTCTTTTTCTCTTGAAATATGACAATAAACACTTAGCGCAAATAACACCAAATATAAACTTAGTTTATTTTTCTCGTATTGGAGTGAAATATGTCAAGAAACGCTTTTAGCGCAAATAACTAATATGAACTAAGTCTGTTTTTCTCTATAAATATGGCAATAAATGCTTTAAGCGCAAACACCAAATGTGAATTGCGACTAATTTTCTCGTATTGGAGGGAAATATGACAATAAACGCTTTTAGTGCAAATAACAGCAAATGTGAACTGTGTTTAATTTTCTCGTATTGTAGTGAAATATGACAAAAAAAGCTTTTAGTGCAAATAACACCAAATATGAACTAAGTCTATTTTTCTCTTGAAATATGGCAATAAACGCTTTAGCGCAAATAACACCTAATGTGAAATGCGTTTAATTTTCTCGTATTGTAGTAAAATATCACAATAAACGCTTTTAGCGCATATAACAACAAATGTGAACTGCGTTTATTTTTATCGTATTGTAGTGAAATATGACAAGAAAAGCTTTTAGCGCAAATAACAGCAAATATGAACTTAGTCTATTTTTTCTTTTTCTCTATAAATATGGCAATGAACACTTTCAGCGCAAATAACACCAAATGTGATCTAAGCAATTTTTCTTGTATTGGAGTGAAATATGACAATAAACACTTTTAGCGCAAATAAATAATATGAGCCAAGTCTCTTTTTCTCTATAAATATGGCAATAAACGCAAATAACACCAAATATGAACTGCATCTATTTTTCTCGTATTGGACTGAAATATGACAAGAAACGCTATTAGCGCAAATAACAACAAATATGAACTCAATCTATTTTTCTCTTTTTCTCTAGAAATATGCCAATAAACGCTTTCAGCGCAAACATCAAATGTGAACTATATCTATTTTTCTCATATCGGAGTAAAATACGACAAACGCTTTTAGCGTAAATAACTTCAAATATGAACTTAGTCTACTTTTCTCTTTTTCTATATAAATATGGAAATAAACGCTTTTAGCGCAAATAGCACCAAATGTGAACTGCGTCTATTTTTCTCGCATTGTAGTGAAATATGACATATGCTTTTAGCGCAAATACCAGCAAATATGAACCTAGTCTATTGTTTTATTTTTCTCTAGAAATATGGCAATAAACGCTTTTAGCACATATAACACCAAATGTGAACTGAGTTTTTTTTTCTCGTATTGTAGTGAAATACCACAAAAAAATGCTTTTAGCACAAATAACACCAAATGTGAACTGCGTCTATTTTTCTCGTATTGTAGTGAAATATGACAAGAAACACTTTTGGAGCAAATAACAGCAAAGATGAATTTAGTCTATTTATTTATTTTTCTCTAGAAATATGGCAATAATTGCTTTTAGTGCAAATAATACCAAATGTGAACTGCGTCTATTTTTCTCGTCTTGTAGTGAAATGTGACAATAAAAGCTTTTAGTGCAAATAACAGCAAATATCAGCTAAGTCTATTTTTCTCTTTTTCTCTAGAAATATGGCAATACATGCTTTTAGCACATATAACACCAAATGTGAACTGAGCTATTTTTCCCGTATTGTAGTGAAATACGACAAAAAAGCATGCTTTTAGCGCAAATAACACCAAATGTGAAATGCGTCAATTTTTTTCGTATTGTAGTGAAATATGACAAGAAACGCTTTTAGAGCAAATAACACCAAATATGAACTGCATCTATTTTTCTCGTATTGGAGTGAAATATGACAAGAAACGCTATTAGCGCAAATAACAGCAAATATGAACTCAATCTATTTTTCTCTTTTTCTCTAGAAATATGCCAATAAACGCTTTCAGTGCAAATAACACCAAATGTAAAATGCGTCTATTTTTTTCGTATTGTAGTGAAATATGACAAGAAACGCTTTTAGCGCAAATAACACCAAATATGAACTGCATCTATTTTTCTCGTATTGGAGTGAAATATGACAAGAAACGCTATTTGCGCAAATAACAGCAAATGTGAACTATATCTATTTTTCTCATATCGGAGTAAAATACGACAAACGCTTTTAGCGCAAATAACACCATGCATGATCCTAGTCTATTTTTCTCGTATTGTAATGAAATATGACAAGAAATGTTTTTAGCGCAAATAACAGTAAATATTAACTCAGTCTATTTTTCTCTTTCTCTAGAATTATGACAAGAAACGCTTTTAGCGGAAATACCGGAAATATGAAATAAGTCTATGTTTCTCTTTTTCTCTAGAAATATGGCAATTAACGCTTTTAGCGTAAATAACACCAAATGTGAACTGAGTCTATATTTCTCGTACTGTATAGAAATTTGACAATAAGCGCTTTTAGCACAAATAACACAAAATATGAACTAAGTCTGTTGCTATTTTTAGCGCAAATAACACCAAATGTGAATCAATTTTTCTTGTATTATAGTGAAATATGACAAGAAACACTTTTAGTGGAAATAACAGCAAATATGAACTTAGTCTATTTTTCTCTTTTTCTCTAGAAATATGCCAATAAACGCTTTCAGTGCAAATAACACCAAATGTAAAATGCGTTTTTTTTTTTCGTATTGTAGTGAAATATGACAAGAAACGCTTTTAGCGCAAATAACACCAAATATGAACTGCATCTATTTTTCTCGTATTGGAGTGAAATATGACAAGAAACGCTATTTGCGCAAATAACAGCAAATGTGAACTATATCTATTTTTCTCATATCGGAGTAAAATACGACAAACGCTTTTAGCGCAAATAACACCATGCATGATCCTAGTCTATTTTTCTCGTATTGTAATGAAATATGACAAGAAATGTTTTTAGCGCAAATAACAGTAAATATTAACTCAGTCTATTTTTCTCTTTCTCTAGAATTATGACAAGAAACGCTTTTAGCGGAAATACCGGAAATATGAAATAAGTCTATGTTTCTCTTTTTCTCTAGAAATATGGCAATTAACGCTTTTAGCGTAAATAACACCAAATGTGAACTGAGTCTATATTTCTCGTACTGTATAGAAATTTGACAATAAGCGCTTTTAGCACAAATAACACAAAATATGAACTAAGTCTGTTGCTCTTTTTAGCGCAAATAACACCAAATGTGAATCTATTTTTCTTGTATTATAGTGAAATATGACAAGAAACACTTTTAGTGGAAATAACAGCAAATATGAACTTAGTCTATTTTTCTCTTTTTCTCTAGAAATATGGCAATAAATGCTTTAGCTCAAATAACACCAAATGTGAACTGCGTCTATTTTACTTGTATTGTAATGAAATATGACAAGAAATGTTTTTAGCGCAAATAACAGTAAATATTAACTTAGTATTTTTTTCTCTTTTTCTCTAGAAATATGTCAATTGTAGTGTAATTTGACAAACGCTTTTAGCGCAAATAACATCAACTATGAACTGCGTCTATTTATCTCGTATTGGAGTGGAATATAAAAAAAAAAATTTTTTGCGCAAATAACATCAACTATGAACTAAGTCAATTTTTTTTCTTTTTCTCTATAAATATGGCAATAAAAGCTTTCAGCCCAAATAACACCAAATGTGAACTAAGCTATTTTTCTCATATTGGAGTGAAATAAGACAATAAACTCTTTTAGCCCAAATAACACATAATATGAACTAAATCTATTTTTCGATTTTTCGCTAGAAATATGGCAATAAACGCTTTTAGCGAAAATAATACCAAGTTTGAACTGTGTTTATTTTTTTCGTATTGTAGTGAAATATGACAATAAAATGCTTGTAGTGCAAATAACACCAAATGTGAACTGCGTCTATTTTTCTCGTATTGTAGAGAAATATGACAAGAAACTCTTTCAGTGCAAATAACAGCATAAAAAAAGTCTGTTTCTCTTTTTAGCGCAAATAACACCAAATGTGAACTGTATCTATTTTTTTCATATTGTAGTGAAATATGACAATAAACGCTTTTAGCGCAAATAGCACTAAATGTGAACTGCGTCTATTTTTTTCGTATTGTGGTGAAATATGAAACAAATACAATTAGCCCAAATAACACCAAATATGAACTAAGTCTATTTTTCTATTTTTCTCTTGAAATATGGCAATAAACGCTTTAGCGCAAATAACACTTAATGTGAACTGCGTCTATTTTTCTCGTATTGTAGTGAAATACGACAAAAACTCTTTCTACGCAAACAACATTAATTGAGAACTGTGTTTATTTTTCTAGTATTGTAGTGAAATATGACAAACACTTTTAGCGCAAATAACACCTAATATGAACTTAGTTTATTTTTCTCATATTCGAGTGAAATATGTCAAGAAACGCTTTTAGCGCAAATAACAACTAATAGGAACTAAGTATGTTTTTCTCTTTATCTCTATAAATATGGCAATAAACACTTTAAAGGGGTTATCCGAGTTAAGGGGAAAAAAAATAAAACCTCTTAAAACTCATCAGGATATACTGTACATATACTTTGGTTAAGCTTGATTTCATCTAGGAAAAACCCATACGTTTCACCTTTTTTTTTTTTGCGAAAATAACATCAACTATGAACTAAGTCAATTTTTTTTCTTTTTCTCTATAAATATGGCAATAAAAGCTTTCAGCCCAAATAACACCAAATGTGAACTAAGCTATTTTTCTCATATTGGAGTGAAATATGACAATAAACTCTTTTAGCGCAAATAACACATAATATGAACTAAATCTATTTTTCGATTTTTCTCTAGAAATATGGCAATAAAATGCTTTTAGTGCAAATAACACCAAATGTGAACTGCGTCTATTTTTCTCGTATTGTAGAGAAATATGACAAGAAACTCTTTTAGTGCAAATAGCAGCATAAAAAAGTCTATGTTTCTCTTTTTAGCGCAAATAACACCAAATGTGAACTGTATCTATTTTTTTCATATTGTAGTGAAATATGACAATAAACGCTTTTAGCGCAAATAGCACTAAATGTGAACTGCGTCTATTTTTTTCGTATTGTGGTGAAATATGAAACAAATGCAATTAGCCCAAATAACACCAAATATGAACTAAGTCTATTTTTCTATTTTTCTCTTGAAATATGGCAATAAACGCTTTAGCGCAAACACCTAATGTGAACTGCGTCTATTTTTCTCGTATTGTAGTAAAATACGACAAAAACTCTTTCTGCGCAAACAACATTAATTGAGAACTGTGTTTATTTTTCTAGTATTGTAGTGAAATATGACAAACACTTTTAGCGCAAATAACACCTAATATGAACTTAGTTTATTTTTCTCGTATTCGAGTGAAATATGTCAAGAAACGCTTTTAGCGCAAATAACAACTAATAGGAACTAAGTATGTTTTTCTCTTTATCTCTATAAATATGGCAATAAACACTTTAAAGGGGTTATCCGAGTTAAGGGGAAAAAAAATAAAACCTCTTAAAACTCATCAGGATATACTGTACATATACTTTGGTTAAGCTTGATTTCATCTAGGAAAAACCCATATGTACACCTTTTCACGGTTCTGTCATTGCTTTGTTTACATGCTGAAGTACATGCTGAGGGGGCGTATGACAACAATGCCTGAGCTCTTCCTCATTAATATTTCTGGGCCTGAACAATCTGTCCTTTCCCTCACCCTGCTCTGCACTTTGCATAAAAAAAAAAAAACACATGATCATCTCCTAGCTCACACTGGCAGAAGATCTTCCAGTATAGGCCGGACCTGGGGCTGAGAGCCTAGGGGGAGGCCTGGCATGACCAGGTTTGGAGGGAGTGTTAGAAAAGGAGGTTAGGAAGGGTTAAAAGTATGGGTGGAGGGGGCGGCGTTGCAGGGGGTGGGAAGTAGGTTTTAAAAGGGGAAGGCAGGAGCAGGAAAAGGGTCAATGCAGGTGGACAGCCATAGTGTAGCAGCCCAGCAAAGTGTTATCTCTTACCGGTGGCTGGTGATGGCAGTTCCGATGTCCGAAGTGGAGACACTGTTAGCGCAGCTCCGGGCTGCGGCGGTGAGCAGAGGGACAGAATGGCTGCAGGTCCGGCGTCGGATCAGGAGCCCCTCCAGGGACCCTCCACGCGCCGCGGGTAGGAGCGCAGGGTCCCGGCGGTCGCGTGCTGGGAGGAATCCACTTTTTAGGCGGGACCCGGAGAGGGCAGCGAACATTGGGGGAGCAGGAGCGGCAGCTGCCCCAGTCGGGGGTGAGGGTGCCCGGCAGCTGGAGAGCGAGGCAGTCGGGTCCAGGTGCACGGCGGGGTCAAGATGGCGGCCCTGTGCTTGAGGTGAGAGTCGGGCAGCAGGAGGCTGGCCTAGAGGCGACGTCAGCCCAGGCGGTGGCGGCCCTTAGTGGCAAAGCTGCGGTATTGCAGTCTTGGAGGACTGCGAGGACAGGAGAGAGTGCGGTCTGTGCAGAAGAGCCCAGGACGTCCGGAGGTGTCGGCTACGCCAGTCAAGCTCCACCACATCACGTTGCGGCTCGTGGTATCACAGCGTCCACGCAGCTAGGTGAGACACAAGGGGATTCTCCGTTAATGGTTTCTTTTTTGGAGGGTGGGGCTCCTGGGGTTTGGGGGGGCCCAGGGGCGTCAGTCGCAGGCGGTTTGGGAGAATTGTTATTGGGTTTGCGGGAGCTGGTTAAGGGACTGGTGGGAACCGGGCCGGCGTCCGGGTCACCGGTGCAGAGGTTGCCGGGGTTTGCCGATCCAGAGGTTGCCAGTGGGCGGGGTCACCAGGGGGAAGGCGGCTGGGAGCGCGCCCAGGGGATCATCGGTTCCGATAAAGACGGGGAGAAGGAGGGGGCCAAGGATAATGGGGAACCGCGAATGGACGACGCTGCAAGGGGCGAGGTTTACGTGTGCTTTGAGGGGCCTCTGGGGGCCCATTTGAAGCCTGAGGTTAAGGAAAGGATTTGGAAGGGGGAATATGTCGATATATTCTCGTTACTCCCGCTGGAGCGCTTTAATTTGGATAGGGACCGGAGGGAGGACAAAAAGATGGATGAGGAAGATAAGCTGCGGCATCGGCTGATTCCACTGACTTGTTCCAATTGGCTGCAGGCATTTGTGATCCTGGCCAGCGTCATTGGAGAGAAGGCACCGGAGAACTGTTCTGCACTTTTTTGTTACCAGGATGCGACTGGGGAAGCATACTGGGTGTACGGGGGTTAGGGGTGGCTGCGTTATGCCGAGCAGTTTAGGCAACTGAAGGCGGTGCGTACGAGCATCCGATGGGATCACAAAGACATCGGCTTGTGGATGCGGGTGATGGCCCCGGTTAGGGCAGGGCAGTCCTTTCAGGGAGGATCCGGGGGTTCCGGGCAAGCAGAGTGCTCGGTGGCCTCTCAAAAGGGGTTATGTTTCCAGTTTAACCACCTCAGCTCCCCTAGCTTAAACACCCTTAATGACCAGACCACTTTTTACATACCTGCACTACACTAATTTCACGGTTTATTGCTCGGTCATACAACTTACCACCCAAATGATTTTTACCTCCTTTTCTTCTCACTAATAGAGCTTTCATTTGGTGGTATTTCATTGCTGCTGACATTTTTGCTTTTTTTGTTATTAATCAAAATTTATCGAATTTTTTGCAAAAAAATGAAATTTTTCACATTCAGTTGTAAAATTTTTCAAATAAAACTACATTTATATATACATTTTTCTCTAAATTTATTGTTCTACATGTCTTTGATAAAAAAAATGCAATAAGTGTATATTTATTGGTGTGTGCAAAAGTTATAGCGTTTACAAACTATGGTACAAAAATGTGAATTTCCGCATTTTGAAGCAGCTCTGACTTTCTGAGCACCTGTCATGTTTCCTGAGGTTCTACAATGGCCAGACAGTAGAAACATCCCACAAATGACCCCATTTCGGAAAGTAGACACCCTAAGGTATTTGCTAATGGGCATAGTGAGTTCATAGAACTTTTAATTTTTTGTCACAAGTTAGCGGAAAATGATGATTTCTTTTTTTTTTTTTTAGAAAGTCTCATATTCCACTAACTTGTGACCAAAAATTTTTTTTAGGGGCCCTAATGCGTGAGAAGTAGTTTGAAATCCAAATGTGTTAAAAATGCCCTGTGAAATCCTAAAGGTGCTCTTTACAATTTGGGCCCCTTTGCGCACCTAGGCTGCAAAAAAGTGTCAGACATGTGGTATTGCCGTACTCAGGAGAAGTAGGGCAATGTGTTTTGGGGTGTCTTTTTACATATACCCATGCTGGGTGAGAGAAATATACAAAGTTGTCATTTGACAGAGATATTTCTCTCACCCAGCATGGGTATATGTAAAAATACACCCCAAAACACATTGCCCTACTTCTCCTGAGTATGGCGATACCACATGTGTTACACTTTTTTGCAGCCTAGGTGGGCAAAGGGGCCCAAATTCTAAAGAGCACCTTTATGATTTCACAGGGCATTTTTAACACATTTGGATTCCAGACTTCTTCTCATGCATTCGGGCCCCTAAAATGCCAGGGCAGTATAAATACCCCACAAGTGACCCCATTTTGGAAAGAAGACACCCCAAGGTATTCCGTCAGGGGCATGGTGAGTTCATGGAAGTTTTTATTTTTTGTCACAAGTTAGTGGAATATGAGACTTTGTAAGAAAAAAAAAATAAAATAAAAATATTTTCCGCTAACTTGTGCCAAAAAAAATAAAATTCTAGGAACTCGCCATGCCCTTCACGGAATACCTTGGGGTGTCTTCTTTCCAAAATGGGGTCACTTTTGGGGTATTTATACTGCCCTGGCATTTTAGGGGCCCTAATGCGTGAGAAGTAGTTTGAAATCCAAATGTGTTAAAAATGCCCTGTGAAATCCTAAGGGTGCTCTTTAGAATTTGGGCCCCTTTGCCCACCTAGGCTGAAAAAAAGTGTCACACATGTGGTATCTCCGTACTCAGAAGAAGTAGGGCAATGTGTTTTGGGGTGTATTTTTACATATACCCATGCTGGGTGAGAGAAATATCTCTCTAAAAGACAACTTTTCCAAAAATTTTTACACAAAGTTGTCATTTGACAGAGATATTTATCTCACCCGGCATGGGTATACTGTATGTAAAAATACACCCCAAAACACATTGCCCTACTTCTCCTGAGTACGGTGATACCACATGTGTGACATTTTTTTTGCAGCCTAGGTGGGCAAACGGGCCCAAATTCCTTTTAGGAGGGCATTGTTAGACATTTGGATTCCAGACTTCTTCTCACACTTTAGGGCCCCTAAAATGCCAGAGCAGTATAAATACCCCACATGTGACCCCATTTTGGAAAGAAAACACCCCAAGGTATTCCATGAGGGGCATGGCGAGTTCATAGAAGATTTTTTTTTTTTGCACAAGTTAGCGGAAATTGTTTTTTTTATTTTTTTCTCACAAAGTCTCCCTTTCCGCTAACTTGGCACAAAAATTTAAATCTTTCATGGACTCAATATTCCCCTCCGCGAATACCTTGGGGTGTCTTCTTTCCAAAATGGGGTCATTTGTGGGGTGTTTGCACTGCCCTGGCATTTGAGGGTCTCCACAATCATTACATGTGTGGCCAGCATTAGGAGTTTCTGCTATTCTCCTTATATTGAGCATACGGGTAATGATATATTTTTTTTCCGTTCAGCCTCTGGGCTGAAAGAAAAAATGAACGGCACAGATTTCTTCATTCGCATCGATCAATGTGGATGAAAAAATCTCAGCCAAAAAAAAAAATGGAGGGGAAAGGCGTCTGCCAGGACATAGGAGCTCCGCCCAACATCCAAACCCACTTAGCTCGTATGCCCTGGCTAACCCGATTTCTCCATTCACATCAATCGATGTGGATGAATAAATCATTGCCAGAATTTTTATTTTATTTTTTTATATACAAAGTGTTTGCCAAAGCATATGAACACTGCCCCTCAGCTCATATGCCTCGGCAAACATATCTGTTTTACTGCAGAGGAGAAATCTCGTCTTGCAGCGCCGCATACACCGACTTTTGTGTAATCTGACAGCAGCGCAATGCTTCTGTCAGAATGCACATCAGTGCTGTAGATCGTTCATCGGTTGGTCCACCAAGGTAAAAAAAAAATAAAAAAAAATATAAAAAACCAGTCCGCAACGCAATAAAGTTTATATAACATTTGAACGGAACATTAACTTTTATAAACGTTAACTTTTTGAACAGAACATTAACTTTTTTGCTTACCGGTGATTTTTTTTTTTTTTTTTTACCTTTATAGGGCAAACCTCTCCTTCCCCATGGGACAATGTGCAAAGCGCAAATCGCCCAGAGATGTGGCGAAGTACATTATGCACTTTGTCCCAGGTGAAAGGAGAGGTTTGCAGCAGCTGTGAGTGAAAGGGCCCTAATAGCCCTGTTTGCCTGTCCTGTGTAACGCAATCCCTATTCTAAGTGTACCTGTGTGTGGTACTTCCGGAAACACTCCCCTAAGCATAGGGCAGGGTGGTCAGGGCATCGGGAAAGTAAATAAGGAGCCAACATCTGGTCATTGAAGTCCACCCCTCCCATGAGCGGATTATAGTTGTGGACACAGAGGGGCTTTTCAATGACACTGGTTGCTCGTTTAATTTGTATTGTCGTGTCTGCGTGAATGGAGGAGAGCATGTAAACATCACGCTTGTCTCTCCATTTCACCGCGAGCAGTTCTTCGTTACACAAGGCAGCCTTCCCCCCCTTGCAAGACGGGTGGTAACGAGCCATTGGGGGAAGCCCCGGTGACTAGGTCACGCGGTGCCACAGCAGCCAATCTTTTCTAAAAACAAATGCCTGAAGAGGGGCACACTTGTGTAAAAATTGTCCACATAAAGATGGTACCCCTTGCCAAATAAGGGTGACACCAAGTCCCAGACTGTCTTCCCACTGCTCCGCAGGTAGTCAGGGAAACCGACCGTCTCCAGGGTCTGATCTTTACCCTCATAGACTCTAAATTTGTGCGTATAGCCTGTGGCCCTTTCACAGAGCTTATACAATTTGACCCCATACCGGGCGCGCTTGCTTGGGATGTATTGTTTGAAGCCAAGGTGCCCGGTAAAATGTATAAGGGACTCGTCTACGCAGATGTTTTGCTCAGGGGTATACAAATCTGCAAATTTGGTGTTAAAGTGGTCTATGAGGGGCCGAATTTTGTGGAGCCGGTCAAAAGCTGGGTGGCCTCTGGGACGAGAGGTGCTGTTGTCGCTAAAGTGCAGGAAACGCAGGATGGTCTCAAATCGTGTCCTGGACATGGCAGCAGAGAACATGGGCATGTGATGAATTGGGTTCGTGGACCAATATGACCGCAATTCATGCTTTTTTGTTAGGCCCATGTTGAGGAGAAGGCCCAGAAAAATTTTATATTCGGAAACTTGGACGGGTTTCCACTGGAAAGACTGGGCATAAAAACATTCCCGGGTTGGCTATAAATTCAGTTGCATACCGATTTGTTTCTGCCACGACTAAGTCCAAGAGCTCCGCAGTCAAGAACAGCTCAAAAAACCCCAGTGCCGAACCGATCTGAGCTGTCTCAACCCGAACTCCAGACTGGGCGGTGAAAGGGGGAACTATTGGTGCGGCTGAAGTTGGGGGCTGCCAATCAGGGTTTGCCAGCACCTCAGGGACTCTAGGGGCTCTACGGGCCTGTCTGTGCGGTGGCTGCGACGGGGGAACTAATGCACGTGCCACCGTACCAGATTCAACTGCCCTTCTGGTGCTCGCCACTTCACCATGTTGTACGGCAGTGCTGGTACTAGGTCCAGGATGGGCTGCGCTGCTGGTGCATGCCTCACCACATAATCCGACAGTGCCAGCCCCACTCTGCTGCCCTTGAAGCGGATCCTGCGCAACCTGTGGTCTAGCAACATGGGGCCGGGTACGCCTGGTGGTATCAGGGACCTCAACCTCCTCGTCCGAACTTTGGGTCAGACTGCCACAGCTTTCTACAGGTTCATATTCTGACCCGCTGGATTCGTCAGATGAGGGTTCCCATTCCTCATCTGACTGGGTCAGAAGCCTGTAGGCCTCTTCAGAAGAATACCCCTTATTTGCCATTTGGTCAACTAAATTTAGGGGGTATTCCCTGAGACTACCCAAGAAAAAAAGCAAGCCTGTCTTACAAATGGGAGGCTAGCGAAGTACCGGAAGCCGCTGCGATTGATAAAAAATATCAAAACTGATTTTTTTATCGCCGCAGCGCTTGTAAAGTGATTGTGCAGTGATAAAAAAAAATAATTTTTTTGTCACTGCGGCGGGGCGGGCGTGGGTGATCGCACGTGTGGGCGACCGATCAGGCCTGATCGGGCAAACACTGCGTTTTGGGTGGAGGGCGAACTAAGGAGACACTAATACTATTATAGAACTGACTGTGATCATTTCTGATCACTTACAGATACTATAAAAGTACCAATGGGTGCCGATTCTTCCTCAGCAGAGGAGCGGATTTGAAATAAATAAGTGGTCTCCTGAACCTCCGGTGGGGAATACTTACTGGTCGGCTGAGTAGTGACCAGAGAAGCCGGACACTGGACCCTGCTCTGGGTAGGAGCGGTCCAAGTAAATACTGTACTGCCGCATCATAGGGAAAAATAGTGCCGCCGGCAACCAGAAAAAAAATGGTTTAGCCCCTCACAGTGAGTACCGCCGATACATTCGGCAAGCACAGCAAATTATAAACAGTGAATAAAGCTGTACTGAACTGTATCTATATATAATAGGCGTTTGAGAGCCACAGAAGCTTAGTGTAGGAGAGCTCTGCTGGCCAGAAACGCTGAAGAGGAAGCAACAGCTTGTAAAAATAGCACTGCTTGAGAAAGTGCCTGTAATTTACACAGCAAGGCCACAGTGCTAATAGCTAAAGATTCCAGTTTGATTCTCTATAAGAGCAAATGCACTGCTAAGCTAACAAGACATAATGCAGTGAGATTGTAAAGCATGACTCAGGACCTATCCCCTGATCCAGTTCTCTAAATAACCTCTTATGTGACACTAAATATTCCATATAATAGCTGCCTTCTTCTTCTCTCCTGTACAAGGACTTTTTGTTGCTGTCCCTATAAGCATTCAAGTGGAAGAGTACTGCTTACAAAATGGGAAAACCAAGAAACTCCGCAGACGACACAGGGTCACTTAAAACACCTAAAAAAAGCAAATTTCTGGCTGTCCAAAGCCCAGGATCAGACAGTGAAGAAGATGACTCTAACCGTGAACAAGATGACATCAGGAAGTACATTAGAACACTGCCGTCCTCTGATACCATTAGAGATATGCTGCAAGAATTTACTTCAACTATAAAAACGGAACTAACGGAAATCAAATCCGATATTAGACAAGTGTTCCAAAGAATGGACTCTGTTGAAGAAGTAGTTGAGAAAGTGGTTCATCATTCCTCACACTTGGAAAATAAAGTCAAGTCTCAACAAAAATAAATTTATGATCTGCATCTTCATCTAGATGATTTAGAAAACCGTTCAAGGTGAAATAATCTCAGAATAAAAGGCCTTTCAGAGGAAGTTGAAGACAAAGACATTACAACAGCTCTGACGAAGATATTTCTGAAACTACTGGGAAGAGAAGAAGAACCCCAGGATCTGGGTATTGAGAGAGCACACAGAGTGTTTCGCCCGCGACACGTGTCAAGTGATGTTCCTAGAGACATTCTGTGCTACATATTAAGTTTTAGCCTAAAAGAAGAAATTCTAAAAAAAGCACGGTCTGCAAAAAGATGTGTATATGACGAAAAGGAAGTCACTATCTATCAAGACATCTCAAAATACACGCTAGACAGAAGAAGGCAGCTAATTCCCTTTACCAGAGCTCTGAGGGAGCGAAACATAAAATACAGATGGCTCTATCCATTTGGGATCCTTGTGACCCACAATAGCAGACCTTTTACCATCAGGTCACCCGAAGATCTTTCCCAAGTCATATTGAAGCTTAATTTGGGACAAATTGAGATTCCAGATTGGACTACAGAGGACTTGACGGAGACTTTCCCCAAACTCCCAAGGATTGAAAAATGGGAAAAAGTCGTGACACCCAAGCAGAAGAAAATCAGCATGCAAGAACCACTGCCCCCAAGAGCACCTAGAAAATTCGGAAGAGGTTTACCACCAGACTGATCCCAGCTCTATATCCTTTGATAAATATTAATTTATGTCAGTATTTGTTACTGTACCATATAGAGTATATGATGTCAGATGGTCATCTTATTTCTCTTTGTATTCTTTGACTGGATCAGTGGTATCATAGGTCTGTGACCTGATTCCACTTATTTACTCAAACACCCTTTTGTGTAATTTGTATACACATAGGAGGTTGTTATAACTTGTTACACGTTTAAGGCGTTAATCTACGTTAGTGTACTGAGTTACATATACACATACTCCTCAGCAGCCCACCCCTCCACTTAAAGAAATGCAGACCCTTTGCACTTTAAACTCTGCTCCACAGGGAATTTTTCCTTCTCTTGTGGACCAGACGCTTTCTTTCTTCCCCTGCAGTACCACACTCGTTTCTTGAGGTGTACTGCATGTTACCTGTTAAAGTTTTTGCCTTCCCTGAAATCTTTATAGAAAAAATTATGGCACTATACACTACCCCCTCTGCACAAGTTTGAGCTAATGGTACTCTTTCAGAATCATTTAATATATACAGTCATGTGAAAAAATTAGGACACCCTTTGAAAGCATGTGGTTTTTTGTAACATTTTTAATAAATGGTTATTTCATCTCCGTTTCAACAATACAGAGAGATTAAAGTAATCCAACTAAACAAAGAAAACTGAAGAAAAGTCTTTTCAAGATCTTCTGTAAATGTCATTCTACAAAAATGCCTATTCTAACTGAGGAAAAAGATAGGACACCCTCACATGTATTCCCTCTTAAATTGGCTCAGATCTCACACAGGTATATCACACCAGGTGCACATAATTAGTAGATCGTTACTCTGCATGTTGAATGAGGCTTGCCCTATTTAAACCTCAGACATTTAGTTTGGTGTGCTCCTGACTGTTGAAGTGAGAGTGAGCACCATGGTGAGAGCAAAAGAGCTGTCAGAGGACTTCAGAAAAAAGATTGTAGCAGCCTATGAGTCTGGGAAGGGATTTAAAAAGATCTCAAAAGATTTTGAAATCAGCCATTCCACTGTCCGGAAGATAGTCTACAAGTGGAGGGCTTTCAAAACAACTGCCAACATGCCCAGGACTGGTCGCCCCAGCAAGTTCACCCCCAAGAGCAGACCGCAAGATGCTAAAAGAGGTATCCAAAAACCCTAAAGTGTCATCTCGAGAACTACAGCAGGCTCTGGCTACTGTTGATGTAGAAGTACATGCCTCTACAATCAGAAAGAGACTGTACAAGTTTAACTTGCATGGGAGGTGTGCAAGGAGGAAACCTTTGCTTTCCAAGAGAAACATCGAGGCCAGACTGACATTTGCCAGCGATAAAGTTGACAAAGACCAGGACTTCTGGAATAATGTTCTTTGGACAGATGAGTCCAAAATTGAATTATTTGGACACAACAGCAGAGGACATGTTTGGCGTAAACCAAACACAGCATTCCAAGAAAAGAACCTCATACCAACTGTGAAGCATGGAGGTGGAAGTGTCATGGTTTGGGGCTGCTTTGCTGCAGCAGGACCTGGTCAGCTCACCATCATAGAATCCACGATGAATTCTACTGTGTATCAGAAGGTGCTTGAAGAACATGTGAGACCATCAGTTAGAAAATTAAAGCTGAAGCGGAACTGGACCATGCAACATGACAATGACCCAAAACATACTAGTAAATCAACCAAAGATTGGCTGAAAAAGAAGAAATGGAGAGTCCTGGAATGGCCAAGTCAATGTCCAGATTTGAATCCCATTGAGATGCTGTGGGGTGACTTGAAAAGGGCTGTACGTGCAAGAAACCCCTCAAACATCTCACAGCTGAAAAAGTTCTGCATTGAGGAGTGGGGTAAAATTTCCTCAGACCGATGTCGAAGACTGGTAGATGGCTACAAGAACCGTCTCACTGCAGTTATTTCAGCCAAAGGAGGTAACACTCGCTATTAGGGGCAAGGGTGTCCTATCTTTTTCCTCAGTTAGAATAGGCATTTTTGTAGAATGACATTTACAGAAGATCTTGAAAAGACTTTTCTTCAGTTTTCTTTGTTTAGTCGGATTACTTTAATCTCTCTGTATTGTTGAAACGGAGATGAAATAACCATTTATTAAAAATGTTACAAAAAACCACATGCTTTCAAAGGGTGTCCTAATTTTTTCACATGACTGTATAATGGGACAAGACAGGGTTGCCCCCTATCCCCCCTTCTTTTTGTTTTGTCTCTTGAACCCTTTCTATCTAGGATCAGAGATAATCTGAATATTAAAGGACTGTCAACCAAATCAGGCAATCATAAAATAGCTGCTTTTGCAGATGATACCCTCTTCGTCTTAACAGACCCCCTGAATTCTCTTCCGGAGCTTATCAAAGAGTTTGAGGCTTTTAACAAAGCCTCAGATTTCAAAATAAACTTAAACAAATCAGAAATATTTAATGTCTCACTAGATAGCAGTACCTGGGACAGGGTAAAAAGTCTGAGTGATCTTAAACCGGCCCCTCATTCCTTTAAATACCTGGGAGTAAATATATGTTTAGACCAATTAGACCTATATAAATTTAATCACGTACCCCTTCTTAAAAATATTGAAAAACAACTGAAGGACTGGGAAGCGTTATTTCTCTCATGGTTTGGGAAAGTCAATATTATTAAAATGATGATCTTGCCTAAAATCTTGTATTTATTCCAGACCCTTCCAATTGAGGTTCCTAAAGAGTTTTTTAATAAGATTAAGCGTCTCCTCTTGAAGTTTGTGTGGCAAAACAAACACAATAGGTTATCATATTACACTATGACAAAAAATAAAAAGGAAGGAGGTGTTGGACTTCCGGACATAGAAGGATACTATAAGGCTACTCTGATAACAAGATTACTGGAGTGCGGTGTTTCCCCAGCCAAAAAACTGTGGGTTGATATTGAAACTGACTGTTCGGAGATTAGCCTATTCTCTATGTTATGGAAGACAACTAACTATACTCAAAATTTGAGAAGGATCAAAAATCCATTAACAAAATTCTCCCTCAAAAGATGGCATACAATCAACAAAACCCTGAATTTTCTCTCTAACAAAAGCCTAGATACACCACTCATAAGTCTCTTCCCCAATACTTGGCATATATGGCACAAAATATTCAAAAGCAATAATCTATTAGGAGAGACTCCTATTAAAAACTTTTATGAAAATGGGAAAACCTTGCCCTTAAGCAAATTAAAAATTATCTATAGTCAGATTAGCATCCCTACTGCTCAATATCAAAAAATGTCGGATCTTCTAAATAAGATTCACCCTGATCATGTTGCCCCAGCTAAAGAGACTGTGGTCTCATCTCTCCTCCGCAGTCGCTCTTCCAGGGATCATCTGATATCTAAGTGTTATAAACTAGTAACTGATTCGATTAAACCTTTAACTTACTTGGAGAACTGGAGCAAAGACCTGAACTCTCCATTTAACGCGACACAAACAAGCCACATACTGAAGAATGCTCACTCAATCTCAAGATGCTATTTGTATCAAGAGATGCAATACAAATTAACGTCACGGTGGTATAAAACACCTGCCTTATTACATAGAATAAACCCTGAGATTTCGGATTGCTGTTGGAGATGTGGAGGAGAGATAGGGACATACGCTCATATTTGGTACAAATGTCCTTTAATTGTTCCATTTTGGGAAAAGATAAATAAAATTGTTAATGAGGTTTTCAAAACTAAAACGACCTTCTCTCTACATCTTCTGTTTAATTGGTTTGATGTATGTCATGCTGGTATTAAGTCAGAGTTATGTATGCTCTTCCTCAATGCGGCCAAGATATTAATACCAGGGAAGTGGCTGCAAAAAGAACCCCCAACGCTAAAGGAATGGTTTCTGGAGGTCAAGAAAATACAGAGCTTTGAGAAAATGAGGTGGACTTTAGCTCATAACAGGCAAAGATTTGGGGACATTTGGGAAAAATGGACTACATATCTGACACCAGAAAGAACAAGTTGGATGTTAAATGATTGTGTTTAATTGATTATCTGTCAAAGTTGAGTTAATATACCAAGAGGTCTATACATAGACCATTTTCCAAAAGATTCACTAAAATGTTATCTTGACTGGTAACCTGTGTTTTTCCTTTTCCTGTTCTTTCCTTTCCTTTCCCTTTCCCCCTCCCTCCCTCCTTCCCTACTCTTTCCATGTTTGTCATATTTTATTTGTTCTTGTTTCAATGGCTTTATTTCTTTTGATATGGATATATGCATATAATTTTTCAAAAATGTAAAGAAATGTTTTCAATTATTCATTTGGAGTGATGTAACTCCACAGTATATATTTTTGAAAATACCTTTAAAATAAAAAAGTTTACATATAAAAGTACCAATGCTGATTAGTGATACGCTAATCAGCGAATCAGTGACTGCGGTGCGGTGGGCTGGGCGCTAACCGACGCTAACTACCTAACAAAGGGGCCTAAACTATCCTAAAACCTAACCGTCAATACTAGTGGGAAAAAAAAGTGACAGTTTACACTGATCACTTTTTTCCCTTTCACTAGGTGATTGACAGGGGCGATCAAGGGGTGATCAAGGGGTTAATTGGGGTCATGGGGGGTGATCTGGGGGCTAAGTGTACTGTTTGGTGTACTCACTGTGATGTGTGCTCCTCTGCTGGGACCAACCGACGAAAAGGACCAGCAGAGGAGCACAGAAGCCATTTAACACCTTATATTTATAAATATAAGGTGTTAGATGGCTTCTGATTTGATTTTTCGAAAATCACCAGCCTGCCAGCGATGATCATTGGCTGGCAGGCTGATGACGAAACGCTCCTTTTAACTTTTGCCGGCCCGCAATGCGCATGCGCGGGCCGGCTCTGCCCGAAATCTCGGCGCGTCCTGGAGGAATAACAGGGCCGCCGCAAAGACGCAATCCTGCGTACGGCGGTCCTGTAGTGGTTAACGAAGGGGGATGTAAATAAGTTTAAGCACGAATGTTCCTCTTGTGGCGGGAATCACGGAGCGCAGAGGTGCTTCAAAGGATGCAAGGGGCAGAGTTGGAAGGATGCAGCTGGAAAAGGGGCAGACGCCAATTCGGGTGGCCGCTATGGTGCTGTTCCTAAGTAGGTACCCGAACACGGGGGCGGTGGAGTTCCTTTTGGGGGGTTTTAGGGAGGGTTTTCGTATCCCGTTCGTGAAAGGGGAGATGGGAAAAGGGGGGAGGAATTTGCGGTCGGCGACGGAGTTCCCGGGGGTGGTGTCTGAGAAGTTAAGGAAGGAAGTTGAGTTGGGGAAGCTCAACTTCAAGTGCCATATCATGCCCATGGGAAGAATTTTTTGTAGACAGTTGGCGAGGGCAACAGCGGGAGTCCAGTCCCCTCATTTTGTGCGGCTCCACCGGGAGTTGCGTGAGGATTTAGGGGTGTGGTCGTCCTTTTTAAAGGGGTACAATGGGCGGTCATTGTGGATGGCGGACGTAATGGTGGCTGCGGATCTCGACTTGTTTACGGACGCAGCGGGGGGGTTGGGTTTCGGTGCTTATTTGCAAGGACGGTGTGTGGGGGAGTGGCCAGCAAAATGGAGGGAGGAGGGTTGGGTGAAGAATCTGGTGTTGCTGGAGCTCTTTCCCATAGTGGTGGCGGTGGCTATTTGGGGGGAGTTTTTTAGAAATAAAAAATTGCACTTCCATTTCGACAATTTGGGAGTGGTGGAATCTATTAATCACCTGTCGGCCTAATCACCACCAGTGGTGCGCTTACTGCAACACCTGGTGTTGGTTTGTTTGTCATTGAATTCTTGGATAGTCGCAGCCCATGTCCCAGGGGTAGATAACTCAATTGCTGATGCTTTGTCTCGTTTCCAGTGGGACCGGTTTCGGGTGCTGGTGCCGGAGGCGGACGAGGAAGGAACAGGCTTCCCGCTGGAATTGTGGAATCTGCATATTTGGTCGGTAGATGAGTTGCTGAGGCGGTCCTTGGCAGCTGGGACCTGGGCGGCGTACGGGAATGCATGGAATTTGTAGGACGCATGGAAGCAGCGTTTTCAGGGGTGTGGGCTTGAAGATGGGGTGTTGCTGCTGCTGTTTGTGGGTCATTGCAGAAAGGAGGGTTGGTCGGTATTCAGGATGAGCAAGTTTATGGCAGGGGTGGCGTTTGGTTGCAGGAGCCGGGGTGGACAGGACGTTACAAAATCATATTGGGTTGTCCAGGCTTTTAAAAGGTTGGAGAAAGTCGTCGTCACAAGGGGATCAACGCTGGCCTGTCTCTTTTGAGTTGTTAAGGGATTTGTTGGACAATTAAGGAAAGTTTGTGTGTCAGTTGGGGAGGAGCGGTTGTTTCGGTTGGCATTTTTTTTTTGCCTTCTTTGGGGCGTTACGGATTGGGGAATTAGGTAGCCCAAGCGGGTGCCGCGCGGGGGGTTTGCGAAGGGAAGATGTAGAACTCTTTTATGATGGGATCGAATTTGGGATTAGGAGGTCAAAAACGAATCAGTCGGGTAAGGGGTGTCAGGTAGTTTTGTTCCAGGTGGAGGGTTCGGGTGTGTGCCTGGTGCAGTGTCTCAGGGAATTTGGGGGGCGGGGTGTTGGTGGAGAGGGGCTGTTGTTGGTTCACGAGGACGGATCGTTCCTGTCCTGTTTTCAGTTCATAGCTGTGTTTAGGGCTTGTTTGAAGCAGCTGGGTAGGGATCCCTCGCTGTTTGGGAGTCACTCTTTCCGCATCGGAGCGGCTACCGAGGCGGCTCGTAGGGGTCTGGGGGACGAAGTTATTCGTCGCATTGGTCGATGGAAGTCCGTTCGGTTCCGGTCGTACGTCTGGCCGGCGTTGTTATAAGGGAGTTGGTGTAGGGGTTATAGAACGTGTTGGGGGGTGAGGGGGTCTTCTATTGTTGATTATGTGTTTTGTCTTGCAGGTGGTGCGGCTTGCCTGGTCTTGATTATGGACCACTCCTATGTATTTTGGGGGGCGTTGCGGTCGGATGTCAGAACGGACGGTAGGCAGCTGGGTTTTTCAAGAGATGTGGCGGTGATTAGGTGGTTGGGATTGAGGGGCATGTTGTGGAGTTGGGTGTTACCTGAGTTTCACAGGTTTGCTAGTTTGGATTCTTCCCCGGGGGTTTTGGTGTTGCATGTGGGGGGGGAATGATTTGGGGGTGCACTCATGAAGGACATAAAGTTTGACCTGCTTCGGTTGTGGGCGCAGTTTCCGAATATGGTGACGGTTTGGTCGGATATTGTGGCGGATATTGTGGCGATATTGGAGGGAGGCCAGATCGGTGGACAGGCTAAGCAAGGTGAGGATAAAGGTCAATAGAGTGGTGGGGCGCTTCGTGGCGAGGAATGGCAGGGTTTCTGTGAGGCACAGGGAGCTTGAGGCGGGGGAGGGGGAGTTTTGGAGAAGTGATGGGGTGCATTTGAATGCAGTGGGCATAGATTTGTGGTGTTCAGGGTTGCAGGACGGGATTGAGGTGGCTTTGCGGGTGTGGCAGGATGCAAGGGGGTGAGGTATTCCCCCCCTTGGGTCGTGGGCGGTGGGGGTCCTTGGAGTTGATGGTTATGGTGGCTCTGGCGTGGTGGGGAGGGAGACAAACGAGGCTCTGGACTCCCCAGGTGTTGAATGATTGAGTGGCATATGGCGGGTATCTGCCCTCGTGTTGCCCATGGTTAACGGGTTCTGCCTCTGAGCTGGCGTTTAACGGCTAGAGGTAATATGAAGGAGGGGTGAGGGCAGTTACCCAGTTGGTTTATGGGGCTCCAAGGACCCTCCCCGTGGTTTCAGTGTAAGGTTACGGGGGCGGGCCTTCAGGTGGGAAGGCCTTGGGGGCGTTGTTATTTAATATTTATGTTATGTATGTTTATAATAAAATGGGTGCTGTGGCCAATAAAATCCACCCACGTTGTTGTGTATTATTGGGGAAGGGGGTAGGGTTAAAGGAAGCGAGTCGACAATACCCTGGTCAAGTATAGGCCGGTCCTGGGGCTGAGAGCCTAGGGGGAGGCCTGGCATGACCAGGTTTGGAGGGAGTGTTAGGAAAGGAGGTTAGGAAGGGTTAAAAGTATGGGTGGAGGGGGCGGCGCTGCAGGGGGTGGGAAGTAGGTTTTAAAAGGGGAAGGCAGGAGCGGGAAAAGGGTCAGTGCAGGTGGACAGCCATAGTGTAGCAGCCCCCACCCACCCTTTTAGGAGGCTATGTTGGTGTGTAGGAAGGAGAAGTGCTGGGAGACTGGGTTCTGGGGGGGTTGGAAAAGGGTGGACTTGAGTTGGCCAGGCAGGGAGGGCTTGTTTGTTTTATGTCATAGCGGCCTGGGTAGGGCGGTGGGGGGTCCTTGGAGTTGGTGGTTATGGTGGCTCTGGCGTGGTGGGGAGGGAGCCAAAGGGGGCTCTGGACTCCCCAGGTATTGGACGATGGAGTGGCATATGGCGGGTATCTGCCCTCGTGTTGCCCATGGTTAACGGGTTATGCCTCTGAGCTGGCGTTTAACGGCTAGAGGTTATATGAAGGAGGGGCGAGGGCAGTTACCCTGCAGGTTTATGGGGCTCCAAGGACCCTCCCCGTGGTTTCAGTGTAAGGTTACGGGGGCGGGCCGTCAGGTGGGAAGGCCTTGGGGGCATTGTTATTTAATATTTATGTTATGTATGTTTATAAAAAAAATGGCTGCTGTGGCCAATAAAATCCATCATGTTGTTGTGTATTATTGGGGAAGGGGGTAGGGTTAAAGGAAGTGAGTCGACAATACCCTGGTCATGTCACATTGCAGTTGCACAGTGTAAGTTATGTTATTTTACTGACATTTCTTTCATGTTTGGTTTTGTTTCTAGTGTAATAATGTTCTGTTATTACAGTATATCAAGGAAGACGTATTTGCACTAATTCTAAAATTGAATTTGAACTACTGGCTATGAAATAATGGTAAGTCAAAGGATATTCATCAATCTACACTGTCTCTTACTCCTGCTCTATGTGCATAAATACAATCAGAATATTCAACCAAGCTACCTATCTACTAATCTTTCAATGCTCTGTCTAGTATCTATCTCATTTATATCTATCTATCTATCTATCTATCTATCTATCTATCTCATTTATATCTATCTATCTCATTTATATCTATCCATCTATCTCATTTATATCTATCCATCTATCTCATTTATATCTATCTATCTCATTTATATCTATCTATCTATCTATCTATCTCATTTATATCTATCTATCTATCTCATTTATATCTATCTATCTATCTCATTTATATCTATCTATATATCTATCTCATTTATATCTATCTATCTCATTTATATCTATCTATCTATCTCATTTATATCTATCCATCTATCTATCTCATATCTATATTTCTGTTTATATCTATCTATCTCATATATCTCACATTTCTCTCTCTCTATATATATATAAACTCACCTAAAGAATTATTAGGAACACCTATTTCTCATTAATGCAATTATCTAGTCAACCAATCACATGGCAGTTGCTTCAATGCATTTAGGGGTGTGGTCCTGGTCAAGACAATCTCCTGAACTCAAAACTGAATGTCAGAATGGGAAAGAAAGGTGATTTAAGCAATTTTGAGCGTGGCATGGTTGTTGGTGCCAGACGGGCCGGTCTGAGTATTTCACAATCTGCTCAGTTACTGGGATTTTCACGCACAACCATTTCTAGGGTTTACAAAGAATGGTGTGAAAAGGGAAAAACATCCAGTATGCGGCAGTCCTGTGGGCGAAAATGCCTCGTGGATGCTAGAGGTCAGAGGAGAATGGGCCGACTGATTCAAGCTGATAGAAGAGCAACGTTGACTGAAATAACCACTCGTTACAACCGAGGTATGCAGCAAAGCATTTGTGAAGCCACAACACGCACAACCTTGAGGCGGATGGGCTACAACCGCAGAAGACCCCACCGGGTACCACTCATCTCCACTACAAATAGGAAAAAGAGGCTACAATTTGCACGAGCTCACCAAAATTGGACTATTGAAGACTGTAAAAATGTTGCCTGGTCTGATGAGTCTCAATTTCTGTTGAGACATTCAAATGGTAGAGTCCGAATTTGGCGTAGACAGAATGAGAACATGTATCCATCCTCTGATGGCTACTTCCAGCAGGATAATGCACCATGTCACAAAGCTCGAATCATTTCAAATTGGTTTCTTGAACATGACAATGAGTTCACTGTACTAAAATGGCCCCCACAGTCACAAGATCTCAACCCAATAGAGCATCTTTGGGATGTGGTGGAACGGGAGCTTCGTGCCCTGGATGTGCATCCCTCAAATCTCCATCAACTGCAAGATGCTATCCTATCAATATGGGCCAACATTTCTAAAGAATGCTATCAGCACCTTGTTGAATCAATGCCACGCAGAATTAAGGCAGTTCTGAAGGCAAAAGGGGGTCCAACACCATATTAGTATGGTGTTCCTAATAATTCTTTAGGTGAGTGTGTATATATATATAATGTATATTATATATATATAGATATATATATATATATCTGTTTCTCATATCTATTTATCTATCTATCTATCTATCTATCTATCTTTCTCATATCTATCTCATATCTCTATATCTTTCTAACTATCTCACATTTCTCTATCTCATATATCTCTATCTATCTCATATCTATCTGTCTATCTATCTATCTATACACTCACCTAAAGAATTATTAGGAACACTACACTAATACGGTGTTGGACCCCCTTTTGCCTTCAGAACTGCCTTAATTCTACTTGGCATTGATTCAACAAGGTGCAGATAGCATTCTTTAGAAATGTTGGCCCATATTGATAGGATAGCATCTTGCAGTTGATGGAGATTTGAGGGATGCACATCCAGGGTACGAAGCTCCCGTTCCACCACATCCCAAAGATGCTCTATTGGATTGAGATCTGGTGACTGTGGTGGCCATTTTAGTACAGTGAACTCATTGTCATGTTCAAGAAACCAATTTGAAATGATTCGAGCTTTGTGACATGGTGCATTATCCTGCTGGAAGTAGCCATCAGAGGATGGATACATGTTCTCATTCTGTTTACGCCAAATTTGGACTCTATTATTTGAATGTCTCAACAGAAATCGAGACTCATCAGACCAGGCAACATTTTTACAGTCTTCAATAGTCCAATTTTGGTGAGCTCGTGCAAATTGTAACCTCTTTTTCCTATTTGTAGTGAAGATGAGTGGTACCCGGTGGGGTCTTCTGCGGTTGTAGCCCATCCGCCTCAAGGTTGTGCGTGTTGTGGCTTCACAAATGCTTTGCTGCATACCTCGGTTGTAACGAGTGGTTATTTCAGTCAACGTTGCTCTTCTATCAACTTGAATCAGTCAGCCCATTCTCCTCTGACCTCTAGCATCCACAAGGCATTTTTCCCCACAGGACTGCCGCATATTGGATGTTTTTCCCTTTTCACACCATTCTTTGTAAACCCTAGAAATGGTTGTGCGTGAAAATCCCAATAACTGAGCAGATTGTGAAATACTCAGACCAGCCCGTCTGGCACCAACAACCATTTCACGCTCAAAATTTCTTAAATCACCTTTCTTTCCCATTCTGACATTCAGTTTTGAGTTCAGGAGATTGTCTTGACCAGGACCACCCCCCTAAATGCATTGAAGCAACTGTCATGTGATTGGTTGACTAGATAATTTCATTTATCAGAAATAGAACAGGTGTTCCTAATAATTCTTTAGGTGAGTGCATATCTCATATCTATCTATATCATAACTATTTTTCTGAATCTTTCTATCTCATATCTATCTATCTCATATCGCTATATCTATCTCATCTCTATTTACAGTTGCAAGAAAAAGTATGTGGACCCTTTGGAATTA
Source organism: Bufo bufo (assembly GCF_905171765.1). Classification (NCBI taxonomy): domain Eukaryota; kingdom Metazoa; phylum Chordata; class Amphibia; order Anura; family Bufonidae; genus Bufo; species Bufo bufo. The sequence continues at coordinate 350,546,277 of NC_053389.1, forward strand.
TATGGATTTCTGCACAAATTGGTCATAAAATGTGATCTGATCTTCATCTAAATCACAACAATAGACAATCACAGTCTGCTTAAACTAATAAAACGCAAAGAATTAAATGTTACCATGTTTATATTGAACACACCATGTAAACATTCACAGTGAAGTTGGAAAAAGTATGTGAACCCCTAGACTAATGACATCTCCAAAAGCTAATTAGAGTGAGGTGTCAGCCAACTGGAGTCCAATCAATGAGATGAGATTGGAGGTGTTGGTTACAGCTTCCCTGCCCTATAAAAAAACACCAGTTCTGTGTTTGCTTTTCACAAGAAGCATTGCCTGATGTAAATAATGCCTCGCACACAAGAGCTCTCAGAAGACCTCCGATTAAGAATTGTTGACTTGCATAACGCTGGAAAGGGTTATAAAAGTATCTCCAAAAGCCTTGCTGTTCATCAGTACACGGTAAGACAAATTGTCTATAAATGGAGAAAGTTCAGCACTGCTGCTACTCTCCCTAGGAGTGGCCGTCCTGTAAAGATGATTGCAAGAGCACAGCGCAGACTGCTCAATGAGGTGAAGAATAATCCTAGAGTGTCAGCTAAAGACTTTCAAAAGTCTCTGGCATATGCTAACATCCCTGTTAGCGAATCTACGATACGTAAAACACTAAACAAGAATGGATTTCATGGGAGGATACCACAGAGGAAGCCACTGCTGTCCAAAAAAAACATTGCTGCATGTTTACAGTTTGCACAAGAGCACCTGGATGTTCCACAGCAGTACTGGCAAAATCTTCTGTGGACAGATGAAACCAAAGTTGAGTTGTTTGGAAGAAACACACAACACTATGTGTGGAGAAAAAGAGGCACAGCACACCAACATAAAAACCTCATCCCAACTGTGAAGTATGGTGGTGGGGGAATCATAGTTTGGGGCTGTTTTGCTGCGTCAGGGCCTGGACAGATTGCCATCATCAAAGGAAAAATGAATTCCCAAGTTTATCAAGACATTTTGCAGGAGAACTTAAGGCCATATGTCCACCAGCTGAAGCTCAACAGAAGATGGATGTTGCAACAGGACAACGACCCAAAGCATAGAAGTAAATCAACAACAGAATGGCTTAAACAGAAGAAAATACGCCTTCTGGAGTGGCCAAGTCAGAGTCCTGACCTCAACCCGATTGAGATGCTGTGGCATGACCTCAAGAAAGCGATTCACACCAGATATCCCAAGAATATTGCTGAACTGAAACAGTTCTGTAAAGAAGAATGGTCAAGAATTACTCCTGGCTGTTGTGCACGTCTGATCTGCAACTACAGGAAACTTTTGGTTGAAGTTATTGCTGCCAAAGGAGGTTCAACCAGTTGTTAAATCCAAGGGTTCACATACTTTTCCCACCTGCACTGTGAATGTTTACATGGTGTGTTCAATAAAAACATGGTAACATTTAATTATTTGTGTGTTATTAGTTTAAGCAGACTGATGGTCTATTGTTGTGACTTAGACGAAGATCAGATCACATTTTATGACCAATTTGTGCCGAAATCCATATCATTCCAAAGGGTTCACATACTTTTTCTTGCAACTGTATATATTTATCTACCGACCTATTGATCTATCCCTATAGACTATCTATTCATCCTTCAACTTTTTCTTTGTCTATCTCCCAATTTTTCATTTTTGATAGGCATCAAGGTCTGAAAAAAGAATGATGGAAGAGGAATTATTTGGAGAACTTGATGATTCCTCTAGCGAGTCTGTATTTGCATCTGATTATCTTGTATGTTCCTCTTGAAAATTGTAACATCAATATATACTCACATGTTTTCAAATTATCTGCCTCAAGTATGCTGTTTTGTTCCTTGATGCTGCATTACATTTTGATGGCAGCAGCAAAAAATTCAAGCTCACTAATAGATCCTATAATTACCAGCAGGTAAAAAATCCTCCATCATAAATTTGTATAGTATCACCAAAAAAAATAATAAAAGAGTTAGGGTACTTTCACACTAGCGTTTTTCTTTTCCGGCATAGAGTTCCGTCCTAGGGGCTCTATACAGGAAAAGAACTGATCAGTTTTTTCCCAATGCGTTCTGAATGGATAGTAATCACTTCAGGATGCATCAGGATGCCGGATGACAGCGGAAAGACGGATCCGGCATTTCAATGCATTTTTGGGACTGATCAGGCATTTTTAAGACTGATCATGATCCTGATCAGTCTTACTAATGCCATCAGTTGGCATATGTTTGCCGGATCTGGAACTGCTTGCCGGATCTCTCTGCCACAAGTGTGAGAGTAGCCTAAAGCTAATTTCAGACTTGAGGTAGGCATTTCTAACATGGGACCTACAGGTCAAATACTTTTTACCACTCCTTGCTGTAGTTTATTTTCAAATGGCTTCAAGGCATATTTCACGTCCGGCGGCTGTACCTCTAGATTTCAAATATTATAGCGAATCTGGTCGCAGCAGACTTTCTGCCGCACGGTACGCAAGTGGTAGCATTGTCACTCTACAAGAACATCCTGCATGAAAAGGCTAACAAAGGTTAGTAAGTAGCCTAATACTAGCATATGTACTATTATATATATTTTTATTTTATTTATAGAGTGAATCATAGTAACATAGTAACATAGTACATAAGGCCGAAAAAAGACATTTGTCCATCCAGTTCGGCCTGTCATCCTACAAGTTGATCCAGAGGAAGGCAAAAAAACCCTGTGAGGTAGAAGCCAATTTTCCTCACTTTAGGGGAATAAAAAATTCCTTCCCGACTCCAATCAGGCAATCAGAATAACTCCCTGGATCATCAGAATAACTCCCTGAAAATGATGATATTGAGGAACCTACTCAAACAACTGAGTCTCAAAATCCAGTAAGTAATAAAATAAAGTAACTATAATATACATTTTTTATATAATGATTGTTTTTTCTTACGTATTTTTACCTATGATCAGGTTCATCCTTTTAAAGATAATGTGCACCCTGTGCCAGCATAGCCTTCTTTCAGTTGTTTACTTGCTTCAGTAAACATTGTAATTACCATTAATCCATAAAATTCAATTAGTCCAGTGTTCCCCAACCTTTTTCGCACCAAGGACCAGTTTCATGCAAGACCATTTTCCCAAGGACCGGGTGGGGGGGTAAGGTGGCTGGGGTTATGGGGTAGGGCTTAGTGTGTGGGTGGGGCTTAGGGGGTGCTAGTCGGCGCTGATTGATTTACGCGTATAACAAAACTCTAGGTGTATATTAAAATATATAACACTATATAACTAGATAAAATTACTAGGGTCTCTGCTGCACCTGGTCTCTGCTGCACCTGGTCTCTGCTGCACTATACCGTATTTTTCGCCCTATAAGATGCACCTAGGCTTTAGAGTAGAACAATAAGAAAAAAATATTTCTTATTGCATCTCAGGTCAGACCAGCAATCAGACCCCCAATGTTAATCAGACCTCAGATCAGACCCACAATGCCTCAGATAAACCACCCAACCTTTACCCAGCTATAAGCCCCCATGTCAGCCATCAGACCCTTATGTTATGTCAGCCATCAGACCCTTATGTTATGTCAGCCATCACCCATATGTCAGCCCCCAGCTCTTATGTCAGCCATCAGCCCCCCATGCCAGCCTTCAGCCACTTATGTCAGCCATCAGCCATATGTCAACCCCCTGGTCAGCCATCAGCCCTTATGTCAGCGCAAATAAAAATAAAAAAAACACTTACCTCTCCTGCTCCTGGTCACCATCGCGATCCTCTTCATCCTGCTGTCGGCTGTGTATCGTGGCGCACAGTGTGAGGTCACATAGCGACCTCAAGCTGTGCCCAGCCCTGCACAGCCAATAGCCGAGCCGTGGACCAGGAAGCGGTGAGTACAGATACTTCACCGCTTCCTGGTCCTCCTGTACTAATGAAGCGCTTCCATAATGGAAGCGCTTCATTAGTACTGTATTAAATATGGCCCTGATTGCCGCGGCCCAGCAAATGATCAGCCCAGCGTTTGGGGACTGTTGAATTAGTCTATTTTCAAACTTGCGGCAATGAACTCTGGCAGGATGTTCCGGTGGGTGAACAGCTTGTTGGATCTGTCTTGAAACTAGTAAGCTTATGGCCCCTGACTGCTGCTCTGGCACTTTTTAACATCATGGTAGCGTAGCGGAATTCCAAGAAAAGAATGGCAAACCATGGCGATAGTAGTCGTGAAAAAAAATTCATATAATAGGTATATTAATGCCGCCTGTCAACATGGCATTTCGTTGTTGAGTTGAAACTACGCCCCTCTACCATCATAGTAAATGAATCCAGACCTGTAGTCCATGGCCACACACATAATAGCGGCAAGACGGATCTGACAGGTTTTTTACCCGCCGGAACATCCTGTCAGAGTACAACGCCCCAAATATGAACGTATCCTTACATATGACATCTTAGATATACAGTATACACTTTTAGTGCACCAAGTCTACCCTTTCAAATAAATGTGATTTTTTACTGCATTTCAAACTGCTCAACGCTGCCATATTACAAGGAAAGGAATGCTGTTCTGCCACATTTCGCCCTGTCTACGGACAGCCGAACAATGTGGGTGCAGGGTATTGAAACCCCACCAAACAAATCTTTATAACTATTGAGAAGGTATTTTTTTAAATAAAGGACATTTGAAATTACTATATTAATTGATAGTGTAATTTTTAAAGTGGTCTACAAGAGATTAACATTCCCTTTTTTTGGACTATTTTGGTTGTCCATTTTAAAAAAAATTGTATATTTTGAATAGGATTTAGTTGATATTATTTTTAATCATCTATGCGTTCCAGGCACATCATTGAACACATTTAGAGGTGGTCATTGCTGTGTCCTAGAAAATAAATTTTTCGATGCAACAATTTTGTCATGGGAAAGACTCATTGAACTACTTACAGAAAGCTCGCGACTGACAGACAGTTTGAGCGAAAAGAAAATAGGTATTGTATAATAGTATAAGTCATATATGCTAACTGTCTAAGTTACACATAGCATAAACAAAAAATTAAGCAATCTTCTTCTAAATGAAAATGAAAATCATAGATAGAAAATGTGATTGGTTGCTATTGTAAAATTAGACAGTTATACTTTACAGTTTTTTGAAAATATTAAAAAATAAAATGTATAATATATTCTTTTTTTGGTATTCTATTTCTCTAGGTGCTTACAACTAGCCGCAAACCGCAAGTTTTCAAGTACAGTTTATGGATTCCTTGGCAAAGGACATCGGATCCCTATACCATCATGTGTTGTCAACAAAATAAGAGACAAGTTCCTGGATCAAAGAGGTCAATACACTCGATTCAAGTGGTACGCTGGACATGCATCTGGCAGACTAGCCACCCATTTAAACTTCTGATATAATTATTTATTTGAATAAAATCAAACGTATTAATATATTTTGAATTTAATGTGTGTTTAGTCTAGCTAACATTTGTACTTTTTTTTTGTTAAAATAAATAGTTTTTTATATCAAACTTTATTGTGAATTTAAAAATTAAGATAATTACTATTTAAAATGTAAATCATTTACAAAAAATTTAGAGGTGTTGTGGCGAAACTGGGTTTTGGAGGGGCCTGTTTGCCAGCCTCTTTCCCCAGGATTATGGGCCCTCTAATCAGCCCATGCTAAACTTAACCACTTCAGCCCCCAGTGCTTAAACACCCTGAAAGACCAGGCCACTTTTTACACTTCTGACCTACACTACTTTCACCGTTTATTGCTCGGTCATGCAACTTACCACCCAAATGAATTTTACCTCCTTTTCTTCTCACTAATAGAGCTTTCATTTGGTGGTATTTCATTGCTGCTGACATTTTTACTTTTTTTGTTATTAATCGAAATTTAACGATTTTTTTGCAAAAAAATGACATTTTTCACTTTCAGTTGTAAAATTTTGCAAAAAAAACGACATCCATATAGAAATTTTGCTCTAAATTTATAGTTCTACATGTCTTTGATAAAAAAAAAATGTTTGGGTAAAAAAAAAATGGTTTGGGTAAAAGTTATAGCGTTTACAAACTATGGTACAAAAATGTGAATTTCCGCTTTTTGAAGCAGCTCTGACTTTCTGAGCACCTGTCATGTTTCCTGAGGTTCTACAATGCCCAGACAGTACAAACACCCCACAAATGACCCCATTTCTGAAAGTACACACCCTAAGGTATTCGCTGATGGGCATAGTGAGTTCATAGAACTTTTTATTTTTTGTCACAAGTTAGCGGAAAATTATGATTTTTTTTTTTGTTTTTCTTACAAAGTCTCATATTCCACTAACTTGTGACAAAAAATAAAAAGTTCTATGAACTCACTATGCCCATCAGCGAATACCTTGGGGTCTCTTCTTTCCAAAATGGGGTCACTTGTGGGGTAGTTATACTGCCCTGGCATTCTAGGGGCCCAAATGTGTGGTAAGGAGTTTGAAATCAAATTCTGTAAAAAATGACCAGTGAAATCCGAAAGGTGCTCTTTGGAATATGGGCCCCTTTGCCCACCTAGGCTGCAAAAAAGTGTCACACATCTGGTATCTCCGTACTCAGGAGAAGGTGGGGAATGTGTTTTGGGGTGTCATTTTATATATACCCATGCTGGGTGAGAGATATATCTTGGCAAAAGACAACTTTTCCCATTTTTTTATACAAAGTTGTCATTTGACCAAGATATTTATCTCACCCAGCATGGGTATATGTAAAAAGACACCCCAAAACACATTCCTCAACTTCTCCTGAGTACGGGGATACCAGATGTGTGACACTTTTTTGCAACCTAGGTGGGCAAAGGGGCCCATATTCCAAAGAGCACCTTTCGGATTTCACTCCTCATTTTTTCCTGAATTTGATTTCAAACTCCTTACCACACATTTGGGCCCCTAGAATACCAGGGCAGTATAACTACCCCACAAGTGACCCCATTTTGGAAAGAAGACACCCCAAGGTATTCCGTGAGGGGCATGGCGAGTTCCTAGAATTTTTTATTTTTTGTCACAAGTTAGTGGAAAATGATGATTTTTTTTTTGATTTTTTTTTTTCATACAAAGTCTCATATTCCACAAACTTGTGACAAAAAATAAAAACTTCCATGAACTCACTATGCCCATCAGCGAATACCTTGGGGTCTCTTCTTTCCAAAATGGGGTCACTTGTGGGGTAGTTATACTGCCCTGGCATTCTAGGGGCCCAAATGTGTGGTAAGTAGGTAAATGACCTGTGAAATCCGAAAGGTGCTCTTTGGAATGTGGGCCCCTTTGCCCACCTAGGCTGCAAAAAAGTGTCACACATCTGGTATCTCTGTATTCAGGAGAAGTTGAGGAATGTGTTTTGGGGTGTCTTTTTACATATACCCATGCTGGGTGAGATAAATATCTTGGTCAAATGCCAACTTTGTATAAAAAAATGGGAAAAGTTGTCTTTTGCCAAGATATTTCTCTCACCCAGCATGGGTATATGTAAAATGACACCCCAAAACACATTCCCCAACTTCTCCCGATTACGGAGATACCAGATGTGTGACACTTTTTTGCAGCCTAGGTGGGCAAAGGGGCCCATATTCAAAAGAGCACCTTTCGGATTTCACAGGTCATTTTTTACAGAATTTGATTTCAAACTCCTTACCACACATTTGGGCCCCTAGAATGCCAGGGCAGTATAACTACCCCACAAGTGACCCCATTTTGGAAAGAAGAGACCCCAAGGTATTCGCTGATGGGCATAGTGAGTTCATGGAACTTTTTATTTTTTGTCACAAGTTAGTGGAATATGAGACTTTGTATGAAAAAAAAAATAAAAAAAAAAATCATCATTTCCACTAACTTGTGACAAAAAATAAAAAATTCTAGGAACTCGCCATGCCCCTCACGGAATACCTTGGGGTGTCTTCTTTCCAAAATGGGGTCACTTGTGGGGTAGTTATACTGCCCTGGCATTTTCCAGGGGCCCTAATGTGTGGTAAGTAGGTAAATGACCTGTGAAATCCTAAAGGTGCTCTTTGGAATATGGGCCCCTTTGCCCACCTAGGCTGCAAAAAAGTGTCACACATGTGGTATCGCCGTATTCAGGAGAAGTTGGGGAATGTGTTTTGGGGTGTCATTTTACATATACCCATGCTGGGTGAGAGAAATATCTTGGCAAAAGACAACTTTTCCCATTTTTTTATACAAAGTTGGCATTTGACCAAGATATTTCTCTCACCCAGCATGGGTATATGTAAAATGACACCCCAAAACACATTCCCCAACTTCTCCTGAGTACGGCGATACCAGATGTGTGACACTTTTTTGCAGCCTAGATGCGCAAAGGTGCCCAAATTCCTTTTAGGAGGGCATTTTTAGACATTTGGATACCAGACTTCTTCTCACGCTTTGGGGCCCCTAGAATGCCAGAGCAGTATAAATACCCCACATGTGACCCCATTTTGGAAAGAAGACACCCCAAGGTATTCAATGAGGGGCATGGCGAGTTCATAGAAATTTTTTTTTTTTGGCACAAGTTAGCGGAAATTGATATTTTTAATTTTTTTCTCACAAAGTCTCCCGTTCCGCTAACTTGGGACAAAAATTTCAATCTTTCATGGACTCAATATGCCCCTCACGGAATACCTGGGGGTGTCTTCTTTCCGAAATGGGGTCACATGTGGGGTATTTATACTGCCCTGGCATTCTAGGGGCCCTAAAGCGTGAGAAGAAGTCTGGAATATAAATGTCTAAAAAATTTTACGCATTTGGATTCCGTGAGGGGTAGGGTGAGTTCATGTGAGATTTTATTTTTTGACACAAGTTAGTGGAATATGAGACTTTGTAAGAAAAAAAAAAAAAAATTCTGCTAACTTGGGCCAAAAAAATATCTGAATGGAGCCTTACAGAGGGGTGATCAATGACAGGGGGGTGATCAATGACAGGGGGGTGATCAATGACAGGGGGGTTGATCAATGACAGGGGGGTTGATCAATGACAGGGGGGTTGATCAATGACAGGGGGGTTGATCAATGACAGGGGGGTTGATCAGGGAGTCTATATGGGGTGATCACCACAGTCATTGATCACGCCCCTGTAAGGCTTCATTCAGACGTCCGGATGCGTTTTGCGGATCCGATCCATCTATCAGTGCATCCGTAAAAATCATGCGGACATCTGAATGGAGCTTTACAGGGGGGTAATCAATGACAGGGGGGTGATCAGGGAGTCTATATGGGGTGATCACCACAGTCATTGATCACTCCCCTGTAAGGCTTCATTCAGACGTCCGGATGCGTTTTGCGGATCCGATCCATCTATCAGTGGATCCGTAAAAATCATGCGGACATCTGAATGGAGCTTTACAGGGGGGTGATCAATGACAGGGGGGTGATCAGGGAGTCTATATGGGGTGATCACCACAGTCATTGATCATGCCCCTGTAAGGCTTCATTCAGACGTCCGGATGCGTTTTGCGGATCCGATCCATCTATCAGTGCATCCGTAAAAATCATGCGGACATCTGAATGGAGCTTTACAGGGGGGTAATCAATGACAGGGGGGTGATCAGGGAGTCTATATGGGGTGATCACCACAGTCATTGATCATGCCCCTGTAAGGCTTCATTCAGACGTCCGGATGCGTTTTGCGGATAGGATTCATCTATCAGTGCATCCGTAAAAATCATGCGGACATCTGAATGGAGCTTTACAGGGGGGTGATCAATGACAGGGGGGTGATCAGGGAGTCTATATGGGGTGATCACCACAGTCATTGATCACGCCCCTGTAAGGCTTCATTCAGACGTCCGGATGCGTTTTGCGGATCGGATCCATCTATCAGTGCATCCGTAAAAATCATGCGGACATCTGAATGGAGCTTTACAGGGGGGTGATCAGGGAGTCTATATGGGGTGATCACCACAGTCATTGATCATGCCCCTGTAAGGCTTCATTCAGACGTCCGGATGCGTTTTGCGGATCGGATCCATCTATCAGTGCATCCGTAAAAATCATGCGGACATCTGAATGGAGCTTTACAGGGGGGTGATCAGGGAGTCTATATGGGGTGATCACCACAGTCATTGATCACGCCCCTGTAAGGCTTCATTCAGACGTCCGGATGCGTTTTGCGGATCCGATCTATCTATCAGTGGATCCGTAAAAATCATGCGGACGTCTGAATGGAGCTTTACAGGGGGTTGATCAATGACAGGGGTGTAATCAATGACAGGGGGGGTGATCAGGGAGTCTATATGGGGTGATAACCACAGTCATTGATCACGCCCCTGTAAGGCTTCATTCAGACGTCCGGATGCGTTTTGCGGATCCGATCCATCTATCAGTGGATCCGTAAAAATCATGCGGACATCTGAATGGAGCTTTACAGGGGGGTAATCAATGACAGGGGGGTGATCAATGACAGGGGGGTGATCAGGGAGTCTATATGGGGTGATCAGGGGTGATCAGGGGCTAATAAGGGGTTAATAAGTGACGGGGGGGGGGGTGTAGTGTAGTGTAGTGGTGCTTGGTGGGACTTTACTGAGCTACCTGTGTCCTCTGGTGGTCGATCCAAACAAATGGGACCACCAGAGGACCAGGTAGCAGGTATATTAGACGCTGTTATCAAAACAGCGTCTAATATACCTGTTAGGGGTTAAAAAAAACACATCTCCAGCCTGCCGGCGAACGATCGCCGCTGGCAGGCTGGAGATCAACTCTCTTACCTTCCGTTCCTGTGAGCGCGCGCGCCTGTGTGCGCGCGTTCACAGGAAATCTCGCCCATCGCGAGATGACGCATATATGCGTGACTCTGCGCAGGGCTGCCACCTCCGGAACGCGATCCTGCGTTAGGCGGTCCGGAGGTGGTTAAACCCCATGGCGATTTGACTGTGTTTGTGGCATCTGAGCGCTGTTCGGATATATTGAGCGCTCAGATCCAAGCCATCTGGGGAAGTTGAATGTGGGGGTTCTGTTCAGTTTGATAGGAGTTATGTATTTTTGTGTAGTTTTGCTGTTGTGAATAGAGGTATTTTCTGTACCTAGTTGGCTTACCACACCCAGTTAAGCCAATTATCTCACACAGCCTAACTCTGTAAAAACTGGTTTTGGGCAGAAAAGCCATGCTTCCTTTGTTCACAAAGGACTTTTACTAACTTTTGAACCCCTGGTCTAATTCGTGCCATTTTGGGATATGTTAAATGTGTTTACTGCAATGGTTGTGACATTGTATATTTGAATAGTGATGTCTGTCCTATTGTCCCCACGTGTGTATTGGCGATTTACCTTTGTCCTGAGAGATAATTGACTTACTACTCTGTTGTCTCCAGGACAGAAGACATTGTGTATTCTCCTGCCTGTAATTATTACATCAACCCATTGTGTAAGGTAATTGTATCATAGGCAGAGGGGAGGATTTTGTGTGGGAGTGTTTTACTGTATTGTACGTGTTTATTGGTTGCTTTCACAAAACCCTGTGGGTAGTACCAGTGTGTAACAATGTTATATAAGATCAATAAACACACAGCTCTGGGTTACCACTGCTTGACCCTCAACACGGAGCCTCGTCTCGTTCTTAGGAGGATTCACTGTATGCTGTTAGAGGCTGATTGCTAGGAGTGTAAGCCGCTTGGGTGCGTTTCCTATTCGTCTGCTAGCAGCTATTCATGAGGTTCTGTTCGGAGTTTGGAGCATTCCCTTGTATGTCGTTACAGGTGTTGTACAATAATTTTTATTGATTAACTATCATCATGATAGGTAATCAATAACACATTGGCAGGATTCCAACAACCATAACCCTTCAATGTGACGGCTCGCTGATTTACAAATGTATAATAACGATCCGTCCCATATAAATGAATGTGGACGCTTAGTTGTAATTATACCTTCTCAACTTTGCAGATGCAAGGGATAGCAGGTAAACAATGAATATGAGTTGGCACACAACTTATCTTCCATAAGCCTATTTGTGGTGAAGCCGAGTGTAGTACCCCCACTAGTTCTTACATTTATGAAATCCCGCGGGGGAACCATTCAATGTAGTATTAGTCGATCATCCTCCAATCAAAAGGACTACACTGAATACTAAACGGGAAAGTGCAGGATTTCATGGGCACGGAGGAGACCGAGTTTGTCAATAACCTTTACAAGGGCATGACAATCGGTGAGGACGGAGCCTCAAGGTAATGAAGCAATGCACCCCCAGCACCGAGAGGATCATTTCACAATTAGAAAAGTCAATATTTACCTGTAATGGCGGCAGACAGTTAGAGTCAGCTTACATTAGCACATCACTAATTTCAGCACGCAACATAACGATTTATTTTTTGAAAGAAACCATTTAAAGAACAAAGTATAGATTTTACACGAACATAAATTGAGCCAGAAAATATACAGGTTAGAAGTTTGGGACTGTAAGAGCAAAGTAGTGCCTCCACAGAACAATGTATTATGAACACTACTTGCACAGTCATAAAAAGGCACAATCAACTATTTGAAAAAAATTGACATTTCACAGTAAGCATTCTCAAATAAATACAACAAAACAAATTATGGTTTTAATACTGATAAATATCAGTTTTGAAATCGTGATTGATGTTCTCTTATCAAGTCTTGCTTGTTCGGTTTGGGAATTGGTGCTATATTTTTTGATAATTCTTCTCTTTGAGAACTCCAATCTGATGCTAGTTCTTTCTTTGCAAGCCTCAATATATCTATCATTATTTTGCTGGTGAAGGCGATTGAAGTTGGCTCATATAATGCTTTCACAACTCAAGCCTTACATTTTTAGAGAACTCGACACGGTGACATAAACTACCAATGGAATCACTGTTGTTAGTTTGGTGTTTCACAGTAGCTAGCACTCGATTGACATTATGGTTATGATCCATGGCTGCAAGCTGGCTTCTAGCAACTATAGCATCTATAAAGTAATGGATTTGTTTTGGACGATATTTCAAACCTACACTGTGATATATTTCAAATTCACCGGTATGGAAAAAGTGTGTGATTTGCCTTATGTCACGAAGTAATGTTTTGCTCACTACAACTAGCTCCAAAATTTTGGATGGAGAAGAATTTAGGGTGAGCCATTTAGTATTGGCAATTGCGAAATCAGTCATTGGTATGTGATGACATTTTCTATATTTGCTTGTGGATTCCCACTCGTGTTCATTATGAACATGATGAAGTATAGATTCCAATCTCGCAATTAGTTCATCACTGTCTTTTGTGCAGGTTCTTGCAGCCCACCAAAGGTGGTTTTTGATTGGTTGAATCCATGGACTTAGTCCTACATCGTCTCTGGTCTTTGAGACAGTTATCAACTTTGTACCAATTGATTTAGCTAGATGCCATACATCAAATTGATGATTTATTAGTTGTACATCCACACCTTTTCCAGTCAGGTACCGCAATTTTTTTTTAAAAGCAATTTTTCCAATGCTACAGACGAAATTTGTGGATTAACCTGTTGTATATTGAATGCACATTTTTTTCGAATCCATGTCCATGAAGGATGAAACAGAGTATTTAGCACAGAAGCCTGGACTGTCAGATTGTCCATCGCTTGTAACAGATGCCGGTCTTTTTTTCATTTCTGCCATTATATTTTCTTGATCAAGCTTCCATTTAAAATCTACTGCCGGAAATAGATAATTAGTCTGGTACAGGGAGTGCAGAATGATTAGGCAAATTAGTATTTTGACCACATCATCCTCTTTATGCATGTTGTCTTACTCCAAGCTGTATAGGCTCGAAAGCCTACTACCAATTAAGCATATTAGGTGATGTGCATCTCTGTAATGAGAAGGGGTGTGGTCTAATGACATCAACATCAGGTGTGCATAATTATTAGGCAACTTATAGCTTCCTTTCCTTTGGCAAAATGGGTCAAAAGAAGGACTTGACAGGCTCAGAAAAGTCAAAAATAGTGAGATATCTTGCAGAGGGATGCAGCACTCTTAAAATTGCAAAGCTTCTGAAGCGTGATCATCGAACAATCAAGCGTTTTATTCAAAATAGTCAACAGGGTCGCAAGAAGCGTGTGGAAAAACCAAGGCGCAAAATAACTGCCCATGAACTGAGAAAAGTCAAGCGTGCAGCTACCAAGATGCCACTTGCCACCAGTTTGGCCATATTTCAGAGCTGCAACATCACTGGAGTGCCCAAAAGCACAAGGTGTGCAATACTCAGAGACATGGCCAAGGTAAGAAAGGCTGAAAGACGACCACCACTGAACAAGACACACAAGCTGAAACGTCAAGACTGGGCCAAGAAATATCTCAAGACTGATTTTTCTAAGGTTTTATGGACTGATGAAATGAGAGTGAGTTTTGATGGGCCAGATGGATGGGCCCGTGGCTGGATTGGTAAAGGGCAGAGAGCTCCAGTCCGACTCAGACGCCAGCAAGGTGGAGGTGGAGTACTGGTTTGGGCTGGTATCATCAAAGATGAGCTTGTGGGGCCTTTTCGGGTTGAGGATGGAGTCAAGCTCAACTCCCAGTCCTACTGCCAGTTTCTGGAAGACACCTTCTTCAAGCAGTGGTACAGGAAGAAGTCTGCATCCTTCAAGAAAAACATGATTTTCATGCAGGACAATGCTCCATCACACGCGTCCAAGTACTCCACAGCGTGGCTGGCAAGAAAGGGTATAAAAGAAGAAAATCTAATGACATGGCCTCCTTGTTCACCTGATCTGAACCCCATTGAGAACCTGTGGTCCATCATCAAATGTGAGATTTACAAGGAGGGAAAACAGTACACCTCTCTGAACAGTGTCTGGGAGGCTGTGGTTGCTGCTGCATGCAATGTTGATGATGAACAGATCAAAACACTGACAGAATCCATGGATGGCAGGCTTTTGAGTGTCCTTGCAAAGAAAGGTGGCTATATTGGTCACTGATTTGTTTTTGTTTTGTTTTTGAATGTCAGAAATGTATATTTGTGAATGTTGAGATGTTATATTGGTTTCACTGGTAAAAATAAATAATTGAAATGGGTATATATTTCTTTTTTGTTAAGTTGCCTAATAATTATGCACAGTAATAGTCATCTGCACACACAGATATCCCCCTAAAATAGCTAAAACTAAAAACAAACTAAAAACTACTTCCAAAAATATTCAGCTTTGATATTAATGAGTTTTTTGGGTTCATTGAGAACATGGTTGTTGTTCAATAATAAAATTAATCCTCAAAAATACAACTTGCCTAATAATTCTGCACTCCCTGTAGTTGTAGTAGGCTGATTTTCCAATGAATCTCATTTTGAGGATTTTCATGTACTGTTGAATTTTGAGAAAGCTAGATCCACTGAGCAAGACAGCAGCTGCAAGCATAACATTTCCCAAGGATAATCGGCCATGTCGTGGCTGGCTTTCCCAGCGTTAAAGGGTAGTGAAAAATTATGGGCCAGTGTGCATGCGCGGCGGACAGGGAGATCTCTCATACCGAACATCCATCCGAGCATGCGCAGTGCCGGCCGTTGTCTTGATGAGAAGTACGGCGCAAGCGCATTGCTCCTCTATATAAATCTGCTATGAGATGTCACTACCTCGTCGTTGTGTGCCTGCATGGAGTGGCACACCTCCTACCAAAGGTGGTAACGTGATGTCCAGTGCAGCCGGAAGTGACGAGGGTAGGGAAATTTTATAAAAAAACAGTGTTAAGCCAGATTTCTATACCTTACTAGAACGCTGTACTGGAAGTGAAGTGGCCGCAACCAGTGGCGTCTCTAGCTTTCAAATTTTAGGGGGGCACACTGGGGGCCAGGACAAAAGTAGGGGGGGCAGCTATAACAACGATACATTTACACAAGTACGCTTAGAAATGCTGCAATACTTTACCCAATACCTAAAACCGCAACAGGGAAGAAAAGTCCAGCTGTTTGTGGATGACACTTTTATAGAGAGGGGGATCTGTGGATGACACTGCTATGGGGGGGATCTGTGGATGCCACATACCGTATATAGCATCTTATGCTATATGTGTCATCCACAGATCCACCCCATGACAGTGTCATCCCCATTTCCCCCTCCATAACAGTGTCATCCACAGATCTCCCTCCCCGCCTCTCACAGGAGTGTACATATATAAAATAAACATATTTCACATGAACACTTACAGTTACTTGGCTTGGCCCTTGGGGATCTCGGACGCCACTTCAACACTTTGGCCGGGGGCTCGGCGGAGCTGATGTTGTGTTTTATCCTAATGAGAAAGATTTCATAATAAGGATTTGGAGAAGGGACAGAGGGATAGTAGAGCAGAGAGAGGCTGGTGCTGCTACTAGGGGGTCATACCATGGGGGAGTAATAAAACCCACCATAATACCCCCCAGTAGAAATAATTCTCCTTATAATGTGCAAAACATACCCCCTTATGCCCCCAGTTGAGCTAATGTCCCCCATAATGGAAAATGGAAAAAAACGTCTGGCACTCGCTATGTGGTTTCACATCAAACAACAATTTATTATAACTATACCGCTAAGTCAACAGTAAAATACATGTTATCTTAAAACATAATGGTTAAAAATCCCCCTAAAAGATAAATAATAAAATACAATATACTGTTATATTGGGTCATAAACTGCACAAGAATGAAGTCTCTTGGAAAAATATGGTATTTCTTTGCCTGTTTGTCCAATTCAATATAACAAAGATACTGTCACTTTAAATGAAATGAAAAAATGCAGCCAAGTCCACAAGCTGTATTGGTTACTGCTGGGGGATAGTGTCTCCCTCTCTATGATTCTCTTCAGCAGTTCTTATTTTGGTAAGTCTTGTAGATTTAAGTTTTAGGATATATAATTGATTTGCAGGGTAATTGTACGGCTTACCCACCCAGACGAAACTCCGGCCGTCTGCTTAGGTCGCTGCTGCTCGCTCTCGGCGTCCCCCGCTCTCCGGCGTTTGACACGTGATATACCTGAGTTATCGCGGGATTTGGCAATGGGCCCCTATGCAAAGGGAGGGGGGAGTGTACTTATTTAAAATATAGCTTTTAATAAGTTATACGATAAGCAGAGTAAAAAGGACTCACTAAACGAAAAACATACAAACATAGATAGGACCAATTAGTACCAGGCTGGTACAAATGAAAAATTCTGCTCCGTCTGTGAGGACGCGAACAGTCTTACCAGACCCTTTGTAGTAAGTGGGTACGGTTCCTTGGTAACCGGAGGCAGGAAAACCTGGGAGTATGCCGGGCGGAGGACGGATGCTTCAGCTGTGCAGTCAGGTAGATCAGACAGTGTAGTCAGGTAGATCAGACAATAGGAGGAGTCCTATATATCCCTATCAAGGTGAGAGGGGCTATTATGCTGCTACCTGTCTATACAGAGCACTCGCCTTGAAAAAGGCGACCCCGTCCGGTAGCCTGTCCCTATGGTGGACCTGTACCCTGGAACTACAGAAGGTTTTTTCCAGTGATGAATGGATGGTGATACTTCCAGTGGTCACCCGACGTGGCAGGTTTCTGTCCGTGACTTCTTCAGGGGGAACGACTGCAGGAGGTAACAGTATAGCCGTAGGTATTTAACCTTAGGCTAGTTTAACACTGAGGAAAAAGGAACAGGCTGTAATGGCCTGTGGACTGCTGAAGCCTGGTTGGGCTGCAGTTGCTGCTTAATCCAGGGTGGAAAGCAGAGTGGCACAGGAGGGGTAGTCTTGTGCAAGACGGTCTGGGGAATCTAATAATCCCTTTCAAACATGTGCAACCCCTATGGCTGGGGGTGACAGTATAGACCAGCCGGCTGGTCTATACTGTCACCCCCAACCATAGGGGTTGCACATGTTTGAAAGGGATTATTAGATTCCCCAGACCGTCTTGCACAAGACTACCCCTCCTGTGCCACTCTGCTTTCCACCCTGGATTAAGCAGCAACTGCAGCCCAACCAGGCTTCAGCAGTCCACAGGCCATTACAGCCTGTTCCTTTTTCCTCAGTGTTAAACTAGCCTAAGGTTAAATACCTACGCCTATACTGTTACCTCCTGCAGTCGTTCCCCCTGAAGAAGTCACGGACAGAAACCTGCCACGTCGGGTGACCACTGGAAGTATCACCATCCATTCATCACTGGAAAAAACCTTCTGTAGTTCCAGGGTACAGGTCCACCATAGGGACAGGCTACCGGACAGGGTCGCCTTTTTCAAGGCGAGTGCTCTGTATAGACAGGTAGCAGCATAATAGCCCCTCTCACCTTGATAGGGATATATAGGACTCCTCCTATTGTCTGATCTACCTGACTACACTGTCTGATCTACCTGACTGCACAGCTGAAGCATCCGTCCTCCGCCCGGCATACTCCCAGGTTTTCCTGCCTCCGGTTACCAAGGAACCGTACCCACTTACTACAAAGGGTCTGGTAAGACTGTTCGCGTCCTCACAGACGGAGCAGAATTTTTCATTTGTACCAGCCTGGTACTAATTGGTCCTATCTATGTTTGTATGTTTTTCGTTTAGTGAGTCCTTTTTACTCTGCTTATCGTATAACTTATTAAAAGCTATATTTTAAATAAGTACACTCCCCCCTCCCTTTGCATAGGGGCCCATTGCCTGCTCATTAACTCGGAGTGTATTCAAAGCCTGAATTGTATCAGGGCTCTGATCAATTTTTGCTTATCGCGGGATTTGGAAGTTTCAATCCGAAGATCTGATGAGAGCTGCAGAGTAAGTATAAGAATGGAGCGCTCCACTTGTAGAAAATACTTCAAATTTCGTCGGTCATATCCAGAAGCTTCTTGTTGGCAGGGATATAACGCTAAACGCGTTTCGAGGACTTCAATCCTCTTCCTCAGTAGCTACTGAGGAAGAGGATTGAAGTCCTCGAAACGCGTTTAGCGTTATATCCCTGCCAACAAGAAGCTTCTGGATATGACCGACGAAATTTGAAGTATTTTCTACAAGTGGAGCGCTCCATTCTTATACTTACTCTGCAGCTCTCATCAGATCTTCGGATTGAAACTTCCAAATCCCGCGATAACTCAGGTATATCACGTGTCAAACGCCGGAGAGCGGGGGACGCCGAGAGCGAGCAGCAGCGACCTAAGCAGACGGCCGGAGTTTCGTCTGGGTGGGTAAGCCGTACAATTACCCTGCAAATCAATTATATATCCAAAAACTTAAATCTACAAAATTTACCAAAATAAGAACTGCTGAAGAGAATCATAGAGAGGGAGACACTATCCCCCAGCAGTAACCAATACAGCTTGTGGACTTGGCTGCATTTTTTCATTTAATTTAAAGTGACAGTATCTTTGTTATATTGAATTGGACAAACAGGCAAAGAAATACCATATTTTTCCAAGAGACTTCATTCTTGTGCGGTTTATGACCCAATATAACAGTATATTGTATTTTATTATTGTCACGGAACCATGAACCAGACGTACAACAAGGGATAAGTGAAAATAAGAAGGCTTTATTGAAAATAAAGCTGTAAAGCAAAAGTCCAAACGGATGGCGAAACCGAAGCAGAGTCTTTGCGAAGCCAGAGGTCAGGAACCAGAAGGGTAGTCAGACGAAGCCAGGATCAGGAACCAGCAGGGTAGTCAGACGAAGCCAGGATCAGGAACCAGCAGGGTAGTCGGACGAAACCAGGATCAGGAACCAGCAGGGTAGTCGGACGAAACCAGGATCAGGAACCAGAAGCAGCAGCAGTCTAGAAGCATGTGAACACAGGAGGACCAAGCAAGGAACTGAAGCCACAGACCTCCTATATATATGAGCTAGGCATCCAGCTCCTCCCAGTGGGAAGGAGGAGCCGCAGGGTGGGAGGCTACAAGAAACCCAGAAACCAAGATGGCCGCCAGCACATGTCAAACGAAGGAGAACAGCAAGAAGGTAAGACCATGACAGTACCTCCCCCTCAAGGGCCCCTCCTCCGCGGAGTAAAGAACGGTTTCTGAGGGAAGCGTGCGTGGAAGGCTCGGAGCAAGGCAGGAGCATGGACATCTGCGGAGGGAACCCAGGAACGCTCCTCTGGACCATAACCACGCCAATGGACCAAAAACTGCACCCGACCGCGGACCAGGCGTGAGTCCAGGATATTGCTCACCTCATACTCCTCACGATTACCCACTTGGACCGGACGAGGCCGAGGAACCGAGGAAGTGAAACGATTACACACCAGTGGCTTCAACAGGGAGACATGAAACACGTTGGAGATCCGCATGCCAGGAGGAAGCGCAAGGGCATAGGCTACCGGGTTTACCCTGCGAAGCACTCGGAAGGGACCAACAAAGCGAGGCGCCAGCTTGGGAGTGGGCACTCGAAGGTTGAGGTTGCGGGTGGACAACCATACACGGTCTCCGACCTGGTAGGAAGGAGCAGGCGCTCGTCTGCGATCAGCCTGGAGTCTCTGGCGCTGCGCAGAGACCTCAAGGGACTTCTGGATCAGTACCCAAGAAGCACGTAGGACGGAAAGGTGATCCTCCACAGCCGGAATATCCTGGGGAGAGAATACCTCCGGTAACACGGCAGGTTGGAACCCATAATTGGCCATGAAGGGAGACGTCCCAGAGGAAGAGTTCACCGCCGTGTTCCTGGCAAACTCAGCCCAAGGCAGGAGGTCAACCCAATTGTCTTGGTGATCGGAGACATAGCAACGAAGGAATTGCTCCAAGGCCTGATTGGATCGTTCTGCGGCCCCATTGGACTGAGGGTGGTAGGCCGAGGAGAAGGAGAGATGAATCCCCAACTGGGAGCAAAAGGCGCGCCAGAACCTGGACACAAACTGACTCCCCCGATCCGACACAATCTCCTTGGGCAAACCGTGCAACCGGAAGACCTCCCTGGCAAAAATCGTGGCCAACTCTTGTGCAGAGGGTAATTTAGTAACATAGTAACATAGTAACATAGTACATAAGGCCGAAAAAAGACATTTGTCCATCCAGTTCGGCCTGTTATCCTGCAAGTTGATCCAGAGGAAGGCAAAAAACCCTGTGAGGTAGAAGCCAATTTTCTCCACTTTAGGGGAATAAAAAATTTCTTCCCGACTCCAATCAGAATAACTCCCTGGATCAACGACCCCTCTCTAGTAGCTATAGCCTGTAATATTACTACGCTCTAGAAACACATCCAGGCCCCTCTTGAATTCCTTTATTGTACTCACCATCACCACCTCCTCAGGCAGAGAGTTCCATAGTCTCACTGCTCTTACCGTAAAGAATCCTCTTCTATGTTTGTGTACAAACCTTCTTTCCTCCAGACGCAGAGGATGTCCCCTCGTCACAGTCACAGTCCTGGGGATAAATAGCTGATGGGATAGATCTCTGTACTGACCCCTGATATATTTATACATATTAATTAGATCTCCCCTCAGTCGTCTTTTTTCTAAAGTGAATAACCCTAATTTTGATAATCTTTCAGGGTACTGTAGTTGCCCCATTCCAGTTATTACTTTAGTTGCCCTCCTCTGAACCCTCTCTAGCTCTGCTATGTCTGCCTTGTTTACAGGAGCCCAGAACTGTACACAGTACTCCATGTGTGGTCTGACTAGCGATTTGTAAAGTGGTAGGACTATGTTCATATCACGGGAATCTATGCCCCTTTTGATGCAACCCATTATCTTATTGGCCTTGGCAGCAGCTGCCTGACACTGGTTTTTGCTGTTTAGTTTGCTGTTTATTAAAATTCCTAGATCCTTTTCCATGTCAGTGTTACCGAGTGTTTTACCATTTAGTATGTACGGGTGACTTGCATTTTTCCTTCCCATGTGCATAACCTTACATTTATCAGTGTTAAACCTCATCTGCCACTTATCTGCCCAAGCCTCCAATCTATCCAGATCCCTCTGTAGTAGTATACTGTCCTCTTCAGTGTAAATTACTTTACACAGTTTAGTGTCATCTGCGAAAATTGATACTTTACTATGCAAGCCTTCTACAAGATCATTAATAAATATATTGAAGAGAATAGGGCCCAATACTGACCCCTGAGGTACCCCACTAGTGACAGTGACCCAATCTGAATGTGTACCGTTAATAACCACCCTCTGTTTTCTATCACTCAGCCAGTTACTTACCCACATACAGATGTTTTCTCCCAGTCCGAGCATTCTCATTTTATATACTAACCTTTTATGCGGTACAGTGTCAAATGCTTTGGAGAAGTCCAGATATACAACATCCATTGATTCGCCGCTGTCAAGTCTAGAACTTACCTCCTCATAGAAACTGATTAAATTAGTTTGACATGATCGATCCCTCACGAAGCCATGCTGATATGGCGTTATTTGCTTATTTCCGTTGAGATGCTCTAATATAGCATCTCTCAGAAAACCTTCAAACAGTTTACACACAACAGATGTTAAACTTACCGGCCTATAGTTTCCAGGCTCTGTTTTTGGCCCCTTTTTGAATATAGGCACCACATATGCCACGCGCCAATCCTGTGGGACATTCCCTGTCAGTATAGAGTCCGCAAATATCAGAAATAAGGGTCTGGCTATGACATTACTTAATTCCTTTAGGATACGGGGGTGTATGCCATCCGGTCCTGGCGATTTGTCTATTTTAATCTTTTTAAGCCGCTGATGTACTTCTTCCTGGGTCAGACAGGACACTTTTAATGGGGAATTTATTTTTGCATTCTGCATGTCATCTGACAATTTATTTTCCTCAGTGAATACATTGGAGAAAAAAATATTTAACAGCTTTGCTTTCTCCTCGTCGCTCTCTGCGACTCCCCCCTCATTACTCTTTAAAGGGCCAACACCTTCAGCTTTATACTTTTTAACATTTATATAATTGAAGAACATTTTAGGGTTGGTTTTACTCTCTTTGGCAATTAATCTCTCGGTCTCTAGTTTGGCCGCTTTTATTTGTTTTTTACATGTTCTATTTTTTTCCTTATAGTTTTTCAGTGCTTCCGTGCAACCCTCCTGTTTTAGTGTTTTATATGCTTTCTTTTTGTCATTTATTGCTTTCTTTACAGTTCTATTTATCCACATTGGTTTCTTTTTGTTCCTTAACCTTTTATTACCATACGGTATGTACCTCTGACAATGAGTTTTTAGGATGTTTTTAAAGATATCCCATTTTGTGTCTGTATTTGTGAGGACTTTGTCCCAGTTAGTTTGGCCTATGGCCTCTCTTAGTTGGCTAAATTTAGCTTTTTTGAAGTTTGGTATTTTTGTTCCTCCCTGTAGAAACGCTCTTTTGAATGATAATTGGAAGGTTATTACTTTATGGTCACTATTTCCCAGGTGTCCCCCGACCTGCACGTCTGTTGTTCTGTCAGGTCTATTGGTTAATACTAAGTCCAGTATGGCCGTCCCTCTAGTCGGGTCCTGAACCAGTTGGGAGAGGTAATTGTCTTTGGTTATAGCCACGAACCTGTTTCCCTTATGAGATATACAAGTTTCAGTTTCCCAGTCTATATCTGGGTAGTTGAAGTCCCCCATAATAACCACCTCATTATGATTTGCCGCCTCGTCTATCTCGTTTAGTAGTAGATTATCTGTGGACTCTGGTATATTAGGTGGTTTATAGTAAACTCCTATTAGTAATTTATTGTTGTTTTTAGCTCCATGTATCTCTACCCATAGTGACTCCACATGTTCATGTCCCTCACTTATATCTTCTCGGACTGTGGGCTTTAGACAGGACTTTATATAAAGGCAGACCCCTCCCCCTCTCCGGTTTTGACGATCCTTTCTAAACAGACTGTAACCTTGTACATTAACTGCCCAGTCATAGCTATCATCCAGCCATGTCTCAGTTATTCCCACTATGTCATAGTCCTCCTCACACATCACTAATTCCAGTTCACCAGTTTTATTAGTCAGGCTTCTGGCATTAGTATACATACATTTGAGAGGTTTATGTATATTTTTTACCCTACACCTTTCCTTCTGAATTGTTCTAGTCCCTCCTTCCATTCCTCCCCCATTCTTATTACCTTGCCCCCGGTCTCTATCTGCACTATCTTCCCCTCCTATAACGTAATTACCCTCCCCCCCAGTCCCTAGTTTAAACACTCCTCCAACCTTCTAGCCATCTTTCTCCCCAGCACAGCTGCCCCTTCCCCATTGAGGTGCAGCCCGTCCCTACGATAGCGCCTGTTGCCGATAGAAAAATCGGCCCAGTTCTCCAGGAACCCAAACCCCTCCCTCCTACACCAGTTCTTGAGCCACTTGTTAATCTCCCTAATCTCCCATTGCCTTTCTTGTGTGGCTCGTGGTACAGGCAGTATTTCGGAAAATACTACCTTAGAGGTCCTTGCCCTCAGCTTTTGACCTAAATCCCTGAAATCATTTTTAAGGACTCTCCACCTACCTCTAACTTTGTCATTGGTTCCGATATGGACCATGACCGCTGGATCGTCTCCAGCCCCTCCCAGTAATCTGTCAACCCGATCCGCGATGTGTCGAACTCTAGCGCCAGGAAGACAGCACACTGTTCGGCGATCACGGTCTTTGTGACAGATTTCCCTATCTGTTCCCCTAATAATGGAGTCTCCCACTACCAGCACCTGTCTGGCCTGCCCTGCTCTCCTGGTTCCCTGCTTACTGGAGCTGACATTCCCCTGACTGGCAGAGGAAGTGTCTGGCTGCAGCAGTGCCGTCCCCGGACTGACATCCCCCTCATCTGCCAAACGTGCAAACTTGTTGGGGTGTGTCAGATCAGGGCTAGCCTCCCTGGCACTCTTCCCTCTACCCCGCTTTCTAACTTTTACCCAGCTAGCTACCTCACTTTCCTCAGCCTCCTCTCTGTCACCCTCCCCCTCATCTACCCCAAAGAGTGCTTGCTCGGTGAGAAGCAAACTCTTTTGCAAATTATCAATGCCTCTCAGTGTTGCAACTTGCCCATTTAGAGACTCGATCTGCGATTCCAAACGGGTAATTTGCTCACATCTAGAACAAAGATATACACCCTCGAACGGCTGTTCCAGGACTGCATACATCATGCAAGATGTGCACTGGACTGCGTTGTAAATTGTGCAACACATACTAAATGGGGATTACAACAGTAAAAAAGTAAAACAGTATAAATGATTTAGATTTAGACCCTGTCTGCTGTAGTTGAAGGACCACGTAAAATTAAGCCAACAACACAAAAGGAAATTATATCCAACCTTAGTTTCCAAACTCCTTTTCTTAAACTCCTTATTTTTTAACTCCACTTAATAAGAAGCCACTTAGTAGAGCAAGCCTCAGAAAGAGCAGGCTCTGAAGAGTATAAGTGGCTCAATTTATAGCACCTGGTTGCCCCAGGCACTCGCCTTAATTAAGCAGAGAAAAAAAAATAAAAAAACGATTTTAAATGCAAGTACAAAAATACAAACACTTAACTTTCAATGATCTCTGCTGAAATCCACACTCAGCCACCTGCAATCACTCCCACAAAACCACACACAGCTCTAGAACTCATTATTTTTTAACTCCACTTAATAAGAAGCCACTTAGTAGAGCAAGCCTCAACTTCTTGAGAGGAACACAGTGGCACATTTTGGAAAACCGATCCACAATCATGAGAATGACCGTATGGCCTCGGGATGCAGGGAGGTCCACAATGAAATCCATCCCCAGGTGTGACCATGGGCGCTCCCCGGTGGCTATGGGTTGCAGAAGGCCCAACGGAAGGTGCCGAGGGGACTTGCTCTGGGCACAAACGGAGCATGCCGCTACATATGCGGCGATGTCGGAACGTAGGGAAGGCCACCAGAACAGACGTGAAACAGCCCAGGACAGCTGATTCTTTCCAGGATGCCCCGCGGTCTTGGAGTTATGGTAGGTTCGCAACAACCGAGTGCGCAACTCCTCAGGCACAAAACATCTGCCGTTGGGTCTCCCAGAGGGAGCACCAGATTGAGCCGCCAAAATCTGCTCACCCAGGGGAGAGGTCAGGCTGGTGCGAATGGCGGCCAAGATCTGATTCGGAGGTATGACCGAAGTCGGAATCGACTCCTCCCTGGACAGCTCGGAGTACTGCCGTGATAAGGCATCCGCCCTGATGTTCTTGGAACCGGGTAGGTAGGAGACCACGTAATTAAAACGTGACAAGAACAGAGCCCATCTGGCCTGACGTGGTGTCAATCTCTTGGCCTCAGAAAGGTAGGTCAGATTCTTGTGGTCCGTCAGGATGAGGACCGGAACCACCGAACCCTCGAGCAAGTGCCTCCATTCTTTAAGGGCCTGCACGATGGCCAATAACTCCCTGTCACCAATCTGATAGTTGCACTCCGCGGAAGACAGTTTCCGGGAGTAAAACCCACAAGGAAGCAGAGGACCCTCTGGTGTTCTACGCTGAGACAGAAGGGCGCCTACTCCCGTCTCAGACGCGTCCACCTCGAGGACAAAGGGCAACCCAGGGTTGGGATGCGACAGAATCGGAGCCGACACAAAGGCGGACTTTAGAGCCTCAAAAGCTCGGATGGCCTCGAGCGGCCAGACCTGGGAATTACTGCCCTTCCTGGTCAGATCCGTGAGAGGCTTGGCTAGCATGGAAAAGTCCCTGATGAACTTCCGATAATAATTGGCGAAGCCCAAAAAGCGCTGCAGGGAACGAAGACCACTGGGCTGGGGCCACTGTAAGACAGCCGAAACCTTCTCAGGATCCATGGAGAACCCCTCAGCGGAAATGATGTAACCTAAGAAGGTTACCTGGGATCGGTGAAATTCGCATTTCTCAAGCTTACCGAACAGCTTGTTCTCTCGTAACCGTTGCAACACTCGTCTGACATCCAGAATGTGGGCCTCCATGGATTCAGAATATACCAAGATGTCATCCAAATAGACCACCACACACTGCTGCAACAGGTCACGGAAAACATCGTTGATGAATTCCTGAAAGACTGCGGGCGCATTGCACAACCCAAAGGGCATAACCAAGGATTCATAATGACCGGTCCTGGTGTTAAACGCGGTCTTCCACTCATCGCCCGCCTTGATCCTTACCAGGTTATATGCCGCCCTCAGGTCGAGTTTGGTAAAGACCGTGGCCCCTTTAAGGCGATCGAACAGCTCGGAAATCAAGGGTATCGGGTAAGCGTTCTTGATCGTGATGCGATTGAGACCCCTGTAATCGATGCAAGGCCTCAACTCACCGCCCTTCTTTTTCACAAAGAAAAATCCAGCCCCTGCCGGGGACGAGGATTTGCGAATGTGTCCGCGTGAAAGCGCCTCCCTCACGTACTCCTCCATGGCCTCATTCTCCGCTACCGACAGTGGATAGACTTTGCCACGAGGAGGAACGGCACCAGATTGTAACTCTATGGCACAATCGTATGGGCGGTGCGGAGGTAGGGCAACCGCGCGCACCTTATCGAATACATCCCGGTACTCCTCGTATTCAGGAGGCAACAGAGAGTCCGAGGAAGTACATAATATAAAACATAACATAAATTATAATCACCAATGGGAATCAATATGTTGAATTTCCACACTTAAAATGAAGTGTTTAAATTGTCCAAGCAGTGTGGACTGCCACAGCAGGTGACTCAGTGGAAGGGAAGGTTAATTCCCGAAACGCGTCTGGACCGGACACCTGTGAGCAGCACCTCCGTGATCATTAGCGTGGCCACGCTACTTCCAACTGCAGCCGCAGTCAACCCTATAGGAACAAACAAATACAGACCGAAGAGGTAACTTCTTTGTTCCAGCCGGAGAATATTACACACGGACGCATCAAGCCCCGCTCCAATTCCCGCGTTAGTTCGGGACAAGCAGCGTGAACAGTGTGGAGCGTGACGCCGGTATTAACCTGCACCGCTTGCGACCGAGTCGACTACCAACCTGCACCGTCAGCCGCTTGTGTGAATAGGAAGGAAGGTAAGAACCATTCCTCCCTAAAGGATTGACTTTCATTGCAAGGTATGACCAATACCTATAGCTATTAAGCTTGTTTAATCCAACTGCACCGACAACCCTGTGGAGGAAACAAACAATACTATCCTAACCATACCTTGGCTATTTATGTGTGCTTGATGTGTCCCATATATGGGATAAAGATTGACAATCATATTTGAGGATTGACATTTTTGGAATTGACACTTTGACAGTGGATTTGTGCTGAGTCACCTGCTGTGGCAGTCCACACTGCTTGGACAATTTAAACACTTCATTTTAAGTGTGGAAATTCAACATATTGATTCCCATTGGTGATTATAATTTATGTTATGTTTTATATTTATCTTAAATGGTTTTATGACTAGTACATGTATTAATAAATTGATTTAATCCTATTTTATTAAGTCCAAGTGTTTGAGTGCTCACCCATTACCTTTTTATTTATTAACTATACAACCAGAGGGTGGGTGTCCCTCTAATTTGGGTTGGCAGCACCTGACTCCATAATCCGCTTGAAGTGAGCCACCATATTGTATTCATACATTATCAATGAACAAACCACCGGCACCAGAGTCCACCAACGCCTGGGTCGTCACCGAGCCCCCGACCCAGGAGAGGACAACAGTGATCAGTGGTTTGTCAACACGGGAAACCGGGGACGAGGAGACTCCACCCAAGATCTGCCCCCGACAGGATCTCAGGTGCGAGCGTTTCCCGGACGGTTCGGACATGCCAACCGAAAATGCCCACCGAGACCACAGTACATGCATCGGCCCTCGCGTCTCCGGAGTACCCTCTCCCCCTCGGACAGGCGAGCAAACCCCAGCTGCATGGGTTCACCCCCAGACAAGTCATCCCCAGGAGGCGTGGGAGGAGAGGGAGGCACGGGTGGGACAACAAACGTAGGCGCCAATCTGTTAGAAAACCTCCGCAGGCTCTCCTTAAAGGAAGGTCTCTCCCTGAGTCTGGTGTCAATCAAAATCAGGAAAGAAATAAGAGACTCGAGCTCCACTGGTAGGTCCTTAGCTGCAACCTCATCCTTCAAGGCATCCGAGAGACCATGAGAGAAAGCAGCGACCAGAGCCTCATTATTCCAGCCCACCTCTGCTGTCAGGGTACGAAACTCAATGGCGTATTCAGCTACGGATCGTGAACCCTGTCTGATGGACATAAGGAGCTTCGCAGCAGAGGCAGCACGAGCCGGCACATCGAATACCTTCCGAAGAGAAGCAACAAAACCGGAAAACTCGGCAACCACCGGATTGTTGTTCTCCCATAAAGGGCTGGCCCAGGCCAAGGCCTTGTCCGAGAGCAGCGAGATCAAGAAGCCCACCTTTGATCTCTCAGTGGGAAAGGCATGTGGCAGCAACTCGAAATAAATGCCCACCTGGTTAAGGAAACCTCGGCACTGAGTTGGCTCTCCCCCAAAGCGCTGTGGAAGAGGGGCAGAACCGGTCATACCCCGAAACACCGCAGGTGCAACAACAGGTGTCGGGGTAGACTCTGGCGCAACAACCGGAGCGGCAGTAGGAGCGGGCCCAGGAACGACAACCGACCCATCGGCAACGGGAGCGAAATGAGCCGTGCGTTCAAGCAGGGTTTGCAACGCCACAGCGAACCGACCCAACAGGTGATCCTGCTGATCAAGTCTGGCAACCAGCGTGGGTAGCGAGGATGGCCCTGTACCGTCAGAATTCATGGCTTGGTCCTAATGTCACGGAACCATGAACCAGACGTACAACAAGGGATAAGTGAAAATAAGAAGGCTTTATTGAAAATAAAGCTGTAAAGCAAAAGTCCAAATGGATGGCGAAACCGAAGCAGAGTCTTTGCGAAGCCAGAGGTCAGGAACCAGAAGGGTAGTCAGACGAAGCCAGGATCAGGAACCAGCAGGGTAGTCAGACGAAGCCAGGATCAGGAACCAGCAGGGTAGTCGGACGAAACAAGGATCAAGAACCAGCAGGGTAGTCGGACGAAACCAGGATCAGGAACCAGCAGGGTAGTCGGACGAAACCAGGATCAGGAACCAGAAGCAGCAGCAGTCTAGAAGCATGTGAACACAGGAGGACCAAGCAAGGAACTGAAGCCACAGACCTTCTATATATATGAGCTAGGCATCCAGCTCCTCCCAGTGGGAAGGAGGAGCCGCAGGGTGGGAGGCTACAAGAAACCCAGAAACCAAGATGGCCGCCAGCACATGTCAAACGAAGGAGAACAGCAAGAAGGTAAGACCATGACAATTATTTATCTTTTAGGGGGATTTTTAACCATTATGTTTTAAGATAACATGTATTTTACTGTTGACTTAGCGGTATAGTTATAATAAATTGTTGTTTGATGTGAAACCACATAGCGAGTGCCAGACGTTTTTTTCCATTTTATTTATCCCTCTGGACTGATTGAGTGAGCAGTCTTTCGGCTAGAGCCCCCCTACCTTACTGAGGAGGGTGGTGAGCTATCCACATATCTTTCCAGTCCCCCATAATGTGCCAGTATAAAATACCCCTATATAGTGCCCCAGTAAATGCCTCCATAGTGCTCCTTTCCCCCCTCCCTGCTAGTGCCCCCATAATGTACCAGTAGAAAATGCCCCATATATCGTGCCCCAGTAGATGCCCTCAGTGTCCCCCATAATTTGCAAGTATAAAATACCCCTTCTTAGTGCCCCCCTTAGATGACTCCATAGTACTCCTGTCTTCCCTTCTCCATAGTACCCACCATAATGTGTCCCAGTATAAAATGCTACTGTACAGAACCCCCCATATAAAACACCCCTTCTTTGTGGCCTCAGTAGATGCCCCTATAGTGCCCACCAATAATGTGCCAGTAATAAGTGCCCTCAATAACGTGCCACTGCCAGTAACAAGAGCCCCCCAATGTGCCAGTAATAAGCCCCCATCATGTGCCAGTAACAAGAGCCCCCATCACGTGCCAGTAATAAGCCCCCATCACGTGCCAGTAATAAGCCCCCATCACGTGCCAGTAATAAGCCCCCCATCACGTGCCAGTAATAAGCCCCCATCACGTGCCAGTAATAAGCCCCCCAATGTGCCAGTAATAAGCCCCCCATCAAGTGCCAGTAATAAGCCCCCCCATCATGTGCCAGTAATAAGCCCCCCCATCATGTGCCAGTATTAAGCCCCCCATCGTGCCAGTATTAAGCCCCCCCATCATGTGCCAGTATTAAGCCCCCCATCATGTGCCAGTATTAAGTCCCCCCATCATGTGCCAGTATTAAGTCCCCCCATCATCATGTGCCAGTATTAAGTCCCCCCCATCATCATGTGCCAGTATTAAGTCCCCCCATCATCATGTGCCAGTAATAAGCCCCCCCATCATGTGCCAGTATTAAGTCCCCCCCATCATCATGTGCCAGTATTAAGTCCCCCCATCATCATGTGCCAGTAATAAGCCCCCCCATCATGTGCCAGTATTAAGTCCCCCCCATCATCATGTGCCAGTATTAAGTCCCCCCATCATCATGTGCCAGTATTAAGTCCCCCCCATCATCATCATGTGCCAGTATTAAGTCCCCCCCATCATAATGTGCCAGTATTAAGTCCCCCCATCATCATGTGCCAGTATTAAGTCCCCCCATCATCATGTGCCAGTATTAAGTCCCCCCATCATCATGTGCCAGTATTAAGTCCCCCCCATCATCATGTGCCAGTTTTAAGTCCCCCCCCATCATGTGCCAGTATTAAGTCCTCCCCCATTGTAATAAGCCCCCCCAATGTGCCAGTAACACTATTGTAAAAAAACAAACAAAAAAAAACCACTTATACTTACCTCAGTGTCAGCGATGCGATGCAGACACTTCCTGTGTCCCGCGCTGTAAGGCTCAGGCGGCACAATGACGTCATCGCTCCGCCTGCGCTGGCCTCTGATAGGCTGCCGGCCTAGTGCCTGCAGCCTATTAGAGGAAGGGGAAGGGACACGCCTCTCCCTCCCCTGCACCTCCGCTGGCACAGGCACTTAGGCAGGTTACAATGGAGATGAGCGCAATGGAAGCGCTCATCTCCCTGTGCCCGGCGGCGGCGGCTCACTTAGGGGGGGGGGCATTTTAGTTGGGGGGGCACATGGGGGGGCACAGCATGATGTAGGGGGGGCCGTGGCCCCCTTTGGCCCCCCCCTGGTGACGCCACTGGCCGCAACAGAAGTGACGCGGCGCACAGGAATCAGCTGGAGGAGGGTATGTGCAGTGCTGCGTAAGCGCACATCCACTTGATTAGCAAAAAATTATTGCTGGGCCGCTGTGAACGGTTTGAGCATGCGCATTAAGTCCTTCTCCCCGCAGCAATGATTTTCTGCTAATCAAGTGGATGTGCGCTTATGCAGCGCTGCACTTACCCTCCTCCAGCTGATTCTGGTAAGGTATAGAAATCTGGCTGAACACTGGTGTTTTATAAAATTTCCCTACCCTCGTCACAAATGCTGTCAGTTGTCACACTGATCGGCGGATCCGGCAGGCTGCTCCGACGACGGAACTGCCTGCCGGATCACACTAAGGGTACTTTCACACTAGAGGCAGGACGGATCCAACAGGCTGTTCACCCTGTCGGATCCTTTCTGCCACTATTTCACCGTGCCGCCGGACTGCCCCTCTGTCCCCATTGACTATAATGGGGAAGGGGGTGGAGCTACTGCGGAGAACGACCGTGCACGGCGAGAGGCCGCCGGACTAAAAGTAATGCGTGTCCTACTTTTTAGGGTACTTTCACACTAGCGTTAGTGTGATTCGGCAGGCAGTTCCGTCGTCGGATCAGCCTGCCGGATCCGCCGATCAGTGTGACAACTGACAGCATTTGAAGATGGATCCGGGTGCGGATCCGTCTACAAATGCATGGCAAGAACGGATCCGTCTATCCGCTTGTCATGCGGATGGACGGATCCGTCTGGCAGTCTTTTTGACATTTTTCCTGGTCTGCGCATGCGCAGACCGGAAGAACGGATCCGTACTTCAGTTGTTTTGCAATGCCGGATCCGGCAGGCAGTTTCGGCGACAGAACTGCTCGCCGGATTACTCTGCTGCAAGTGTGAAAGTAGACTTAGACTCGCCATGCTGCGCCGGAGCTCCGCCCGGGCCCCATCATAGTCAATGGGGACGGAGCGGCAGTCCAGCGGCACGGCCAAATAGCGGCAGGGTGGATCCGACAGGGTGAACAGCCTGTCGGATACGTCCTGCCGCTAGTGTGAAAGTACCCTTACGCTAGTGTGAAACTACCCTAAGCAGTATCTGTATCTAAGCAATATCTATATTATTCAAATATATATTCAATATGGATATAGCTTAGATAATTATATATATATTGGTAGCAGATATGGATTATATATAGCTATAGTTTAGATATAGCTCTAGCAATATTTTTAAATATGATGGACAATTATATATATTTTTTTTCTTGGGGGTGGTAACTGTGGAATGTGTACTTGGACAGTGGCTGTAATCACAATCCCCAGACGCAGAGGGGAACGGGTAAAAACTGGCACCTCTGCCCCATGTGAGTGCAGGAGCCGAAACATACCCTGCTGCTGTAGAAGATATCGCCTCGGCTCTGGTACGTACCGCGCATGCGCAATCGCATTCCATCGCCAAGGCAGTGTTAGTAGAGCGAGAGAGGGGAGGGCATCAAAGGCTCTGACGTCTCATTTACAGAGCCTGGCCACTCCCTCAAGCAGGAAGAAGCCTGTAAACGAGACGTCAGCGCCAGAGCAGGCTTGATGACGTTGGGGGTCACATGACCCATAAGTGAACTGGCCAAACGGGGAAAGATAGATAATGTAAGTGATTTGAAGAATTTTAATGGCATATAATAGGAGTAATTAGAATAAATATATTTAAGTCGGATAACCCGTTTAAGCGCAAATAACACCAAATATGAATTGCGACTAATTTTCTAGTATTGTAGTAAAATATGACAAAAAAAAGCTTTTAGCGCAAATAACACCTAATGTGAACTGCATCTATTTTTCTCATATTATAGTGAAATATGGTAAGAAACACTTTAGTGGAAGTAACATCAAATATGAACTAAGTCTATTTTTCTCTTTTTCTCTAGAAATATGGCAAAAAACGCTTTTAGCGCAAATAAACCAAATGTGAACTATGTCTATTTTTCTCGTATTGTAGTAAAATTTTACAATAAACGCTTTTAGCGCAAATAACACCAAATGTGAACTGCGTCTATTTTTCTCGTATTGTGGTGAAATATGAAACAAACGCTATTAGCCCAAATAACACCAAATATGAATTTAGTCTATTTTTCTCTTTTTCTCAAGAAATGCTTTTAGCACAAATAACACCAAATACGAACTGTGTCTATTTTTCTCGTATTGTAATGAAATATGACAAGAAACGCTTTAGCTCAAATAACACTAAATGTGAACTGCATCTATTTTTCTCGTATTGTAATGAAATATGACAAGAAAAGCTTTTAGCGCTAATAACAGTAAATATGAACTTAGTCTATTCTCCTTTTCTCTAGAAATATGACAAACGCTTTTAGCTCAAATGCGAGAAATATGAACTAAGTCTATTTTTCTCGATATCTCTAGAAATATGGCAATAAACGCTTTAGTTCAAATAACACCAAATGTAAACTGTATCTATTTTTCTCGTATCGTAGTGAAATATGACAAATAGATTTGAGCGGACACCTGGATGTTCGGGTTCGACAGGTTCGGCCGAACTTGAAAAGAAATTCGAGTTCGGGACCCGAACTTGACCCAAACCCGAACCCCATTAAAGTCAATGGGGACCCGAACTTTTGAGCACTAAAATTGCTGTAAAAATGTAATGGAAAGGGCTAGAGGGCTGCAAATGGCATCAAAATGTGGTTAAGAGCATGGCAAGTGCTCTGCAAACAAATGTGGATAGGAAAATGACTTTAAATAACATAAAATAGGTAAAATAGAAAATAATAATCTTGATCTAGGAGGACGAGGTCCATATGGAGTAGGAGGTTGA
Source organism: Bufo bufo (assembly GCF_905171765.1). Lineage (NCBI taxonomy): Eukaryota > Metazoa > Chordata > Amphibia > Anura > Bufonidae > Bufo > Bufo bufo. Next base: position 350,580,998 of record NC_053389.1, read on the forward strand.
GGAAGCGGTGGATGTGGCGGTGTGGGTGGAAGCGGCGGTGGAGGAGGAGGAGGTAGCCTACACTGCTTTTTGGTTTTAAATTTTATTTTTAAAATTAGGGTACACCCCAAAACATTGGGAAATATAACCTGTGATAACCCCCTCCAGTCATGCTAAACACACGTTCAGACAATACACTGGCTGCAGGGCAGGCCAGCACCTCCAAGGGGTAAAGGGCAAGCTCAGGCCATGTGCCCAATTTGGAGACCCAGAAGTTCCAGGGGCTGACCCATGTCAGTCAGTTCGTGTAGGCGTGTGCACACTTACTGCCCCACCATGTCGCACGTCCCCGTGATGTTCACGATCTAATTTGAATTTCTATCAACTTTTGATGTTCTTTTATGCGCCTACCATGGTGATCACGGGTGGCGGGGAATCAGGGTTCCAGGCCAGAGAGGGAGCGTGAGAAAGAGAGAACACATCCAAGGGAGGATACATTTTTTCAAATTAAAAATTTTAGAGTTGAAATATGGGAGAAATTATTAAAGCATAAAAGTGTGACAACTTTTCAAAGTTTAAGCACTGAATGAAAGGATGTGGCGAGCATTAGTTATTGAATAATTTATTAAATTTTATTCCCTGTCATCTATGCATAGCAGGTATTTATTCACGTCTAAGGCTACTTTCAAACTTGCGTTAGGAGTGGATCCGTCTGGTGTCTGTACAGACGGATCCGCTCCTATAATGCAAACGCTTGCATCCGTTCAGAACGGATCCGTCTGAATAACTGTTTATTTCAGATCTGATTTTTCACTTCGTGAAAACTCAGATCCGACAGTATATTCTAACACAGAGGCGTTCCCATGGTGATGGGAACTATTCAAGTTAGAATATACTAAAAGAACTGTGTACATGACTGCCCCCTGCTGCCTGGCAGGTGCTGTAAGGCAGCAGGGGGCAGACCCCCCTCCCTCCCTCCCCTGTATTTAACTCATGGGTGGCCAGTGCGGCCCCCCTCCCTCCCCTGTTTTTAACTCATTGGTGGCCAGTGCGACCGGCCCCCCCTCCCCCCCTGTTTTTAACTCATTGGTGGCCAGTGCGGCCGGCCCCCCCTCCCTCCCCCCCCTGTTTTTAACTCATTGGTGGCCAGTGCGGCCGGCCCCCCCTCCCTCCCTGTTTTTAACTCATTGGTGGCCAGTGCGGCCGGCCCAACCTCCCTCCACCCCCCTAATTAAAATGACCGACCCCCCATCATTGGTGGCAGCGGAGAGTTCCGATCGGAGTCCCAGTTTAATCGCTGGGACTCCGATCGGTAACCATGGCAACCAGGACGCTACTGCATTCCTGGCTGCCATGGTTACTTAGCAATTTTAGAAGCATTATACTTACCTGCGATGTCTGTGACCGGCCGGGCGCTCCTCCTACTGGTAAGTGAAAGGTCTGTGCTATAAGCAATGCGCCGCACAGACAGAGTTAAATACAGGGGAGGGGGGGAGGGTCTGCCCCCTGCTGCCTGGCAGCACCTGCCAGGCAGCAGGGGGCAGTCATGTACACAGTTCTTTTAGTATATTTAACTTGAAGCGTCCCCATCACCATGGGAACGCCTCTGTGTTAGAATATACTGTCGGATCTGAGTTTCACGATCCAACTCAAATCCGATGGTATATTCTAACATAGAGGCGTTCCCATGGTGATGGGGACGCTTCAAGTTAAAATATACCATCGGATTGGAGAAAACTCCGATCTGATGGTATATCTGACTTTACATAGAAAGTCAATGGGGGACGTATCCGTTTGCAATTGCACCATATTGTGTCAACGTCAAACGGATCCGTCCCCATTGACTTGCATTGTAAGTCTGGACGGATCCGTTTGGCTCCGCACGGCCAGGCGGACACCAAAACGCTGCAAGCTGCGTTCGGGTGTCCACCTGCTAAGCGGAACTGAGGCCAAACGGTGCCAAACTGATGCATTCTGAGCGGATCCGCATCCACTCAGAATGCATTGGGGCTGTACGGATCCGTTCAGGGCCGCTTGTGAGAGCCTTCAAACGGAACTCACAAGCGGAACCCCGAACGCAAGTGTGAAAGTAGCCTAAAATTGTATAATGTCAACCCAAGAATGTAACAAAAATTATTGAAATTTATTAAGCTGTCAACCAGGTAGAGGAGGGGTATATCACACCCAAAAATTTGTGAATTTCACCCGAAAATTTAAATGACAATAAATTTTTTATTTTTAACCGGCCTACTAGGTATAGCAGTGGTACTATACACACAAAAATTGGTGAATTTCACCCGAAAATGTAACTGAAAAAGTAGTAAAATGATATAAAATAAAATACGTACAAATAAAAAAATATATATTTAATTTATGAGGTGGAGTTCCATATGGAGTAGGAGTTTGAGGAGGCGGTGGACGTAGCGGTGTAGGTGGAAGCGGCGGTGGAGGAGGACTAGGTAGCTAGCCAACACAAGTTTTTGTTTTAATTTAATCTTTTTAAATTAAAGTACACTCTAAGGCCTATTGCACACGACCGTATGACTTTTTCAGTGTTTTGCGGTCCGTTTATCACGGATCTGTTGTTCCGTTTTTTGTTTCCATTGTGTTTCCGTTTCTGTTCCAATTTTCCGTTCCGTTTTTCCATATGGCATATACAGTATGGCATAACATTTTCAATAGATGGTTCCGCAAAAAACGGAACGGAAACGGAAGACATACGGATGCATTTCCGGATGTGTTCCGTTTTTTTGCGGACCCATTGACTTGAATGGAGCCACGGAACATGATTTGCGGGCAATAATAGGACATGTTCTATCTTTAACCACTTCAGCCCCCCTACCTTAAACACCCTTAATGACCAGGCCACTTTTTACACTTCAGACCTACCCTACTTTCACCATTTATTACTCGGTCACGCAACTTACCACCCAAATGAATTTTACCTCCTTTTCTTCTACTAATAGAGCTTTCATTTGGTGGTATTTCATTGCTGCTGACATTTTTACTTTTTTTGTTATTAATCGAAATTTAACGATTTTTTTGCAAAAAAATGCCATTTTTCTATTTCAGTTGTAAAATTTTGCAAAAAAAACGACATCCATATATAAATTTTTCTCTAAATTTATTGTTCTACATGTCTTTGATAAAAAAAAATGTTTGGGTAAAAAAAAAAAATGGTTTGGGTAAAAGTTATAGCGTTTACAAACTATGGTACAAAAATGTGAATTTCCGCTTTTTGAAGCAGCTCTGACTTTCTGAGCACCTGTCATGTTTCCTGAGGTTCTACAATAGCCAGACAGTACAAACACCCCACAAATGACCCCATTTCGGAAAGTAGACACCCTAAGATATTCTCTGATGGGCATAGTGAGTTCCTAGAATTTTTTATTTTTTATCACAAGTTAGCGGAAAATTATGATTTTTTTTTTCTTACAAAGTCTCATATTCCACTAACTTGTGACAAAAAATAAAAACTTCTATGAACTCACTATGCCCATCAGCGAATACCTTGGGGTGTCTTCTTTCCAAAATGGGGTCACTTGTGGGGTAGTTATACTGCCCTGGCATTCTAGGGGCCCTAATGTGTGGTAAGTAGTTTGAAATCAAAATCTGTAAAAAATGGCCGGTGAAATCCGAAAGTTCGGTGCTCTTTGGAATGTGAGCCCCTTTGCCCACCTAGGCTGCAAAAAAGTGTCACACATGTGGTATCTCCGTACTCAGGAGAAGTTGGGCAATGTTGTTTTGGGGTGTCATTTTACATATACCCATGCTGGGTGAGATAAATATATTGGTCAAATGCCAACTTTGTATAAAAAATGGGAAAAGTTGTCTTTTGCCAAGATATTTCTCTCACCCAGCATGGGTATATGTAAAATGACACCCCAAAACACATTGCCCAACTTCTCCTGAGTACGGGGATACCAGATGTGACACTTTTTTGCAGGCTAGGTGGGAAAAGGGGCCCACATTCCAAAGAGCACCTTTCAGATTTCACCGGCCATTTTTTACAGATTTTGATTTCAAACCACTTCTCACGCATTCGGCCCCTAAAATGCCAGGGCAGTATAACTACCCCACAAGTGACCCCATTTTTTTAAAGAAGACACCCCAAGGTATTCCGTGAGGGGCATGGCGAGTTTCTAAAAATTTTTGTCACAAGTTAGCGGAAAATGATGATTTTTTTTTATTTTATTTTTTTCTTACAAAGTCTCATATTCCACTAACTTGTGACAAAAAATAAAAACTTCCATGAACTCACTATGCCCATCACAAAATACCTTGGGGTGTCTTCTTTCCAAAATGGGGTCACTTGTGGGGTAGTTATACTGCCCTGGCATTTTAGGGGCCCAAATGCGTGCAAAGTAGTTTGAAATCAAAATCTGTAAAAAATGGCCGGTGAAATCCGAAAGGTGCTCTTTGGAATGTGGGCCCCTTTGACCACCTAGGCTGCAAAAAAGTGTCACACATGTGGTATTGCCGTACTCAGGAGAAGTTGGGCAATGTTTTTTGGGGTGTCATTTTACATATACCCATGCTGGGTGAGATAAATATCTCGGTCAAATGCCAACTTTGTATAAAAAAATGGGAAAAGTTGTCTTTTGCCAAGATATTTCTCTCACCCAGCATGGGTATATGTAAAAAGACACCCCAAAACACATTGCCCAACTTCTCCTGAGTACGGGGATACCAGATGTGACACTTTTTTGCAGGCTAGGTGGGAAAAGGGGCCCACATTCCAAAGAGCACCTTTCAGATTTCACCGGCCATTTTTTTACAGATTTTGATTTCAAACCACTTCTCACGCATTCGGCCCCTAAAATGCCAGGGCAGTATAACTACCCCACAAGTGACCCCATTTTGGAAAGAAGACACCCCAAGGTATTTCATGATGGGCATAGTGAGTTCATGGAAGGCTCCATTCAGATGTCCGTATTTGTTTTGCGGATCCGATCCATGTATCTATGGATCAGTAAAAAAACATACGGACATCTGAATGCAGCCTTACAGGGGGGTGATCAATGACAGGGGGGTGATCAGGGAGTCTATATGGGGTGATCACGCCCCTGTCATTGATCACCCCCCTGTAAGGCTCCATTCAGACGTCCGTATGTGTTTTGCGGATCCGATCCATGTATCAGTGGATCCGTAAAAATCATACGGACGTCTGAATGGAGCCTTACAAGGGGGTGATCAATGACAGGGGGGTGATCAATGACAGGGGGGTGATCAGGGAGTCTATATGGGGTGATCACTACCCTGTCATTGATCACCCCCCTATAAGGCTCCATTCAGATGTCCGTATGTGTTTTGCGGATCCGATCCATGTATCCGTGGATCCGTAAAAAAACATACGGACATCTGAATGCAGCCTTACAGGGGGGTGATCAATGACAGGGGGGTAATCAATGACAGGGGGGTGATCAGGGAGTCTATATGGGGTGATCACCCCCCTGTAAGGCTCCATTCAGACGTCTGTATGTGTTTTGCGGATCCGATCCAAGTATCCGTGGATCCGTAAAAAACATACGGACATCTGAATGCAGCCTTACAGGGGAGTGATCAATGACAGGGGGGTGATCAATGACAGAGGGGTGATCAGGGAGTCTATATGTGGTGATCACCCCCTGTCATTGATCACCCCCCTGTAAGGCTCCATTCAGACGTCCGTATGTGTTTTGCGGATCCGATCCAAGTATCAGTGGATCCGTAAAAATCATACGGACGTCTGAATGGAGCCTTACAAGGGGGTGATCAATGACAGGGGGGTGATCAGGGAGTCTATATGGGTGATCACCCCCTGTAAGGCTCCATTCAGACGTCTGTATGTGTTTTGAGGATCCGATCCATGTATCCGTGGATCCGTAAAAAACATACGGACATCTGAATGCAGCCTTACAGGGGGGTGATCAATGACAGGGGGGTGATCAATGACAGGGGGGTGATCAGGGAGTCTATATAGGGTGATCACCCCCGTCATTGATCACCCCCCTGTAAGGCTCCATTCAGACGTCCGTATGTGTTTTGCGGATCCGATCCATGTATCAGTGGATCCGTAAAAATCATACGGACGTCTGAATGGAGACTTACAGGGGGGTGATCAATGACAGGGGGGTGATCAATGACAGGGGGTGATCAGGGAGTCTATATGGGGTGATCAGGGGTTAATAAGGGGTTAATAAGTGTCAGGGGGTGTAGTGTAGTGTAGTGTGGTGCTTGGTGCTACTTATTACTGAGCTACCTGTGTCCTCTGGTGGTCGATCCAAACAAAAGGGACCACCAGAGGACTAGGTAGCAGGTATATTAGACACTGTTATCAAAACAGCGTCTAATATACCTGTTAGGGGTTAAAAAAATCTCATCTCCAGCCTGGCAGCGAACGATCGCCGCTGGCAGACTGGAGATCCACTCGCTTACCTTCCGATCCTGTGAACGCGCGCGCCTGTGTGCGCACGTTCACAGGAAATCTTGCGTCTCGCGAGATGAAGCATATATGCGTGACTATGCGCAGGGCTGCCGCCTCCGGAACGCGATCCTGCGTTAGGCGGTCCGGAGGCGGTTAAACGGAACGTAAAAACTGAAATACGGAAACGGAATGCATACGGAGTACATTCCGTTTTTTTTTGCGTAACCATTGAAATGAATGGTTCCGTATACGGACCGTATACGGAATGCAAAAAACGGCCAGTAAACGGGGGGGAAAAAACGGTCGTGTGCAGGAGGCCTAAAAGTGTGTGAAATATCCAAAATACAAGAATGAGCAATTGCTCTGCAGTATAACAATGCCTAGTTAGTGTCGGTTTACATGTCTATTCTGCACAAGATACGGACAAGTCCTGAGGGATTCATGCCTGGTTCATTTTAATGAACGTGAGCTTGTCCACATTGGCTGTGGACAGGCGGCTGCGCTTTTCTGTGATGACACCCCCTGCCGTGCTAAACACACGTTCAGATAATACACTGGCTGCAGGGCAGGTCAGCACCTCCAAGGCGTAAAGGGCAATCTCAGGCCATGTGCCCAATTTGGAGACCCAGAAGTTGAAGGGGGCAGACCCGTCATTCAGTACGTGTAGGCGTGTGCAAACATACTGCTCCACCATGTTGGTGAAATGCTGCCTCCTGCTAAGACGTTCCATATCAGCTGGTGGTGCTGGTTGTTGTGGCGTGCTGACAAAGCTTTTCCACATTTCGGCCATGCTAACCCTGCCTTCTGAGGTGCTGGCGGTGCCCCAGATGCGTTGGCGACCTCTTCCTCGTCCTTTACCTTCGCCTTGTGCTTCCATTGTGCCCCCGCTGTCAGGTGGGAATGCCACCAGCAGCGCGTCTACCAGCGTGCGCTTGTACTCGCGCATCTTACGATCACGCTCCAGTGAGGGAATTAAGGACGGTACGTTGTCCTTGTAACGGGGATCCAGCAGCGCGGCCACCCAGTAATCAGCACAAGTTAGAATGTGGGCAACTCGGCGGTCGTTGCGGAGACACTGCAGCATGTAATCGCTCATGTGTGCCAGGCTGCCCAGAGGCAACGAAAAGCTGTCCTCTGTGGGAGGTGTATCGTTTGTGTCCAGTGTATCCCCCTATCCACGCACCAGTGATGGCCATGAGCTGGTCTGGGTGCCACCCTGCTGTGAACATGGTTCCACCCCCTCCTGATTCTCATCCTCCACCTCGTTATCCTCCAGAACTGTGACCTGACTGGACAATTGTGTACCTTGGGTTTGTGCGTGCAGGAACCCACCCTAGGAGCCACTAGGGAATGACTGTCCGGAAACCCTACGAAATGATCCCTCTTCCTCCTCCTCCTCCTGTGCCACATCCTCTTCCATCATCGCCAGGAGTGTTTTTTCAAGGAGGCATAGAAGTGTGATAGAAACGCTGAGAACGGAGTTATCGGCACTGGCCATGTTGGTGGAGTACTCGAAACAGCGCAACAAGGAACACAGGTCTCGCATGGAGGCCCAGTCATTGGTGTTGAAGTGGTGCTGTTCCACTGAGCAACTCACCCGTGCGTGCTGCAGCTGAAACTCCACTATCACCTGCTGCTGCTCGCACAGTCTGGATAGCATGTACTAGGTGGAGTTCCACCTTGTAAACACGTCACATATGAGGCGGTGAGTGGGAAGGCCGAAGTTACGCTGCAGCACTGACAGGCGAGCAGCAGCACTGTGAGAATGCCGAAAGCGCGCACAGACGGCCCGCACTTTATGCAGCAGCTCTGACATGTCAGGGTAATTTTTAAGGAATCTCTGCACCACTAAATTCAGCACATGCGCCAGGCAAGGGATGAGCGTCAAAACGGCTAGTCCCAGAGCTTCTACGAGATTTCGCCCATTATCGCACACCACCAGGCCGGGCTTGAGGCTGACTGGCACAAACCACTCATCGGTCTGTTGTTCAAGGCCTGTCCACAGCTCCTGCGCGGTCTGGGGTTTGTCCCCCAAACAGATAAGTTTTAAAACGGACTGCTGTCGTTTACCCCTGGCTGTGCTGAAGTTGGTGGTGAAGGTGTTACGCTGACCGGATGAGGAGCTGGTAGAGGATGAGGAAGCAGAGTAGGAGGAGGAAGCAACAGGAGGCAAACTGAAACACCCTGCAATCCTCGGTGGTGGAAGGACATGCGCCAAACTGCTATCCGCCTCAGGCCCAGCCGCAACTGCATTTACCGAGTGTGCTGTTATGGAGATATAACGGCCCTGACCGTGCTTACTGGTCCACGTATCCGTAGTCAGGTGCACCTTGCCACAGATGGTGGTGCGCAGTGCACACCTGATTTTGCCCCCTACTTGGTTGTGAAGGGAAGGGATGGCTCACCTTGAAAAGTAGTGGCGGCTGGGCACAACGTACTGTGGGACAGCCACCGCCATAAGGCCTTTAAAACTATCCGTCTCCACCAGACGGAATGACAGTATTTCAAAGGCAAGTCATTTAGAAATGCTGGCATTCAGGGTTAGGGATCGCGAGTGGGTAGGGGGGTACTTCCTCTTCCTCTCTAGCCTTTGGGATATGGAGAGCTTAACTCTTCCGTGGGACATTGTGGAGAAGCTTGGTGACCCAGGTGTTGGTGTTGCTGGCAGATCCTCTGTTTGCGGGGTGCCAGGTGGCACTGTCACTCCAGAGGTGGATGAAGAGGCTGTGACTGCAGCAGAAGAGGAAGAAGGAGGAGCCAGAGACCTTTCTTGGTTTTTGAGGTGTCTACTCCACTGCAGCTCATGCTTTGCACTTAAATGCCTTGTCATGCATCCAGGGAACTCCTTGGAGCTGTATTTGGTGTGCTTGGTCCCTTGCTGCGGTGGGCAGTAGGAGGCGTACTGTCTAGAGGACGGCCGCTCCGCTTTTGCACCCTGCTCCCTCTTCTTTTTTGCCCAAAATGGCTTTATTTCAAATGCCTAATTCAAACCCCTGTATGTAGAGGTAGTATTTCAGAGGTCCTGAACCTCTGTAGGCCTGCAGTGAATATATCTTTGCACAAAAAGGCTGTAATTCAAATGGCTGTATTTCAAATGCTTAATTCAAACCCCTGTATGTATAGGGGGGGGATCACACATGCCCTGAACCAGTGTAGGCCTGAAGTAAATATATCTTTGCACAAAAAGCCGTTATTTCATATGGCTGTATTTCAAATGCCTAATTCAAACCCCTGTATGTATAGGGGGGATCACACACGCCCTGAATCAGTGTAGGCCTGAAGTAAATATATCTCTGCACAAAATGGCTGTATTTCAAATGGCTGTATTTCAAATGCCTAATTCAAACCCGTGTATGTATAGGGGGATCACACATGCCCTGAATCAATGTACAGTACAGACCAAAAGTTTGGACACACCTTCTCATTCAAAGAGTTTTCTTTATTTTCATGACTATGAAAATTGTAGATTCACACTGAAGGCATCAAAACTATGAATTAACACATGTGGAATTATATACATAACAAACAAGTGTGAAACAACTGAAAATATGTCATATTCTAGGTTCTTCAAAGTAGCCACCTTTTGCTTTGATTACTGCTTTGCACACTCTTGGCATTCTCTTGATGAGCTTCAAGAGGTAGACCCCTGAAATGGATTTCACTTCACAGGTGTGCCCTGTCAGGTTTAATAAGTGGGGAGAAGTCAGTTGCATTGAGGAGAAGTCAGGTGGATACACAGCTGATAGTCCTACTGAATAGACTGTTAGAATTTGTATTATGGCAAGAAAAAAGCAGCTAAGTAAAGAAAAACGAGTGGCCATCATTACTTTAAGAAATTAAGGTCAGTCAGTCAGCCAAAAAATTGGGAAAACTTTGAAAGTAAGGGCTATTTGACCATAAAGGAGAGTGATGGGGTGCTGCGCCAGATTACCTGGCCTCCACAGTCACCGGACCTGAACCCAATCGAGATGGTTTGGGGTGAGCTGGACCGCAGAGTGAAGGCAAAAGGGCCAACAAGTGCTAAGCATCTCTGGGAACTCCTTCAAGACTGTTGGAAGACCCTTTCAGGGGACTACCTCTTGAAGATCATCAAGAGAATGCCAAGAGTGTGCAAAGCAGTAATCAAAGCAAAAGGTGGCTACTTTGAAGAACCTAGAATATGACATATTTTCAGTTGTTTCACACTTATTTGTTATGTATATAATCCCACATGTGTTAATTCATAGTTTTGATGCCTTCATAGTCATGAAAATAAAGAAAACTCTTTGAATGAGAAGATGTGTCCAAACTTTTGGTCTGTACTGTAGGCCTGCAGTAAATATATCTTTGCACAAAATGGCTGTATTTCAAATGCCTAATTCAAACTACTGTATGTATAGGGGGGATCACACACGCCCTGAATCAGTGTAGGCCTGCAGTAAATATATCTTTGCACAAAATGGCTGTATTTCAAATGGCTGTATTTCAAATGCCTAATTCAAACCCCTGTATGTAAAGTGTATCTCAGAGGGCCGGAACCTGTGTAGGCCTGAAGTAAATATATCTTTGCACAAAATGGCTGTATTTCAAAGGGCTGTATTTCAAATGCCTAATTCAAACCCCTGTATGTATAGGGGGGATCACACATGCCCTGAATAAGTGTAGGCCTGCAGTAAATATATCTTTGCACAAAATGGCTGTATTTCAAATGCCTAATTCAAACCCCTGTATGTATAGGGGGGATCACACACGCCCTGAATCAGTGTAGGCCTGAAGTAAATATATCTTTGCACAAAATGGCTGTATTTCAAATTGCTATATTTCAAATGCCAAATTCAAACCCCTGTATGTATAGGGGGGATCACACACGCCCTGAACCATTGTAGGCCTGAAGTAAATATATCTTTGCACAAAATGGCTGTATTTCAAATGGCTGTATTTCAAATGCCAAATTCAAAACCCTGTATGTATAGGGGGATCACACACGCCCTGAATCAATGTAGACCTGCAGTAAATATATCTTTGCACAAAATGGCTGTATTTCAAATGGCTGTATTTTAAATGCATAATTCAAACCCCTGTATGTAGAGGTGGTATCTCAGAGGGCCTGAACCTCTGTAGGCCTGAAGTAAATATATCTTTGCACAAAATGGCAGTATTTCAAATGGCTGTATTTCAAATGCCAAATTCAAAACCCTGTATGTATAGGGGGGATCACACACGCCCTGAATCAATGTAGACCTGCAGTAAATATATCTTTGCACACAAAGGCTGTATTTCAAATGGCTGTATTTCAAATGCCTAATTCAAACCCCTGTCTGTAGAGGGGGTTTCTCATAGGGCCTGAACCAGTGTAGGCCTGAATTCAAAATTGGTGCACCAAATGGCGGTATTTAAAATCTCTGAATGTAACCCGAATGTATTAAAGGGGTTATCCGAGTTATTTTTTTGTTCTTTCTATGTTCCTAACTGGGCAAATGTAACAGCTTTCCAATTCACTCACTTTATCTCCGGTGGCTGGTTTCTCAGACTTCAGGGGGAAATATATATATATATTTTTTTCATAACTCGGATAACCCCTTTAAGGGTGTATCTCACAATGACATCTGCATCAAAGGCTGCCAACTAAATTTTTTGTGCTCAAATGAGTGTTTGTTTAACAACTGAATTTGACAGCAGTATATAAGCCTGCAATTTCACACGTGCTGATTCTGCAAGGCCTGAAAATAGTGTTTTTTGTCAAAAGAGTGTGTTTTTCAAACCTCAGAAAATGATGGGTGTATTTCTACTTTAAATTGCACACTGACTAATACAGATGTTGTAGATTGCCAAAAAAGTCTTATTTTGCTAACAGAATATGAAAGCTGTACATATTAAACTTGAATTTAACACTTGCAGATCTGGAAATTACTGTTTTTTGAAGAAAAAAAAGTGTGTTTTTCAAACCCAAGAAAATGATGGGTGTATTTCTACCTTAAATTGCACACTGACTAAGGCTGCGTTCACATGAGCGAAAATACTGTTTAAAAAAAAAAAAAAAGTGTGTTTTTTTTTAAACCACAGAAAATGATGGGTGTATTTCTACCTTAAATTATACACTGACTAATACAGATGTTGTAGATTGCCAAAAAAGTCTTTTTTTTGCTAACAGAATATGAAAACTGTATATAATAATCTTGAATTTAACACTTGCAGATCTGGAAATTACTGTTTTTTGAAAAAAAAATAGTGTGTTTTTCAAACCCAAGAAAATGATGGGTGTATTTCTACCTTAAATTGCACACTGACTAATACAGATGTTGTAGACTGCCAAAAAAGTCTTTTTTTGCTAACAGAATATGAAATCTGTATATATTTAACTTGAATTTAACACTTGCAGATCTGGAAAATACTGTTTTTTGAAAAAGAAAAAAAGTGTGTTTTTCAAACCCCAGAAAATGATGGGTGTATTTCTACCTTAAAGTGCACACTGACTAATACAGATGTTGTAGATTGCCAAAAAAAGTCTTTTTATGCTAACAGAATATAAAAGCTGTATATATTAAACTTGAATTTAACACTTACAGATCTGGAAATTACTGTTTTTTGAAGAAAAAAAAGTGTGTTTTTCAAACCCAAGAAAATGATGGGTGTATTTCTACCTTAAATTGCACACTGACTAAGGCTGCGTTCACATGAGCGTGTCCGGATTAGTTCCGGATGCGTCCCGGTGTGTTGCGGCAAACCCGCGCGAGTAGGAATGCAATTGCAGTCAGTTTTGACTGCGATTGCGTTCCGATGTTCAGTTTTTATCGCGCGGGTGCAATGTGTTTTGCACGCGCGTGATAAAAAAACGACTGTGGTACCCAGACCCGAACTTCTTCACTTCCGCGGTGATGGACCCTGTGATTGGAGCATGTGATCTGACGTCACCAAAGGTCCTTTAGCCCATAGTTCATCTTTTTAAAGAACTAAAGACCGGGAGAACTACGCGAACAAGAGGACAAGGTGAGTTAATTTTTTTTATTTTTTAACCCTCAATTGATCACCTACTAAGCATTCTGTATTCAGAATGCTATTATTTTCCCTTATAACCATATTATAAGGGAAAATAATACAGTGTATAGACAGTCACCTAGCAACCGTGCGTGAAAATCGCACCGCATCCGCACTTGCTTGCGGATGCATGTGATTTTCACGCAACCCCATTCACTTCTATGGGGCCTGCGTTGCGTGAAAAACGCAGAATATAGAGCGAAGTCTTTTTTTGCTAACAGAATATGAAATCTGTATATTTTTAACTTGAATTTAACACTTGCAGATCTGGAAAATACTGTTTTTTGAAAAAGAAAAAAAGTGTGTTTTTCAAACCCCAGAAAATGATGGGTGTATTTCTACCTTAAATTACACACTGACTAATACAGATGTTGTAGATTGCCAAAAAAGTCTTGGGCCTCTTGGGGCAAGTAGTATGACGCTTGTTGATTGGCTGCTGTGCAGAAAGTGCCGAACCCGAACTTTTACTGAAATTTTCGGGTTCGGGTCCGGGGTCCCAAAATCCTAAAGTTTGGTACGAACCCGAACTTTACAGATCGGGTTCGCTCAACCCTATTCACAAGTTTTTCACACACTGTTGCTGGTATTTTGGCCCATTCCTCCATGCAGATCTCCTTTAGAGCAGTAATGTTTTGGGGCTGTCGCTGGGCAACACAGACTTTCAACTCCCTCCAAAGGTTTTCTATGGGGTTGAGATCTGGAGACTGGCTAGGCCACTCCAGGACCTTGAAATGGTTCTTACGAAGTCACTCCTTCGTTGCTCGGGCGGTGTGTTTGGGATCATTGTCATGCGGAAAGACCCAGCCTCGTTTCATCTTCAATGCCCCTGCTGATGGAAGGAGGTTTTCACTCAAAATCTCACGATACATGGCCCCATTCATTCTTTCCTTTCCACGGATCAGTCGTCCTGGTCCCTTTGCAGAAAAACAGCCCCACAGCATGATGTTTAAACCCCCATGCTTCACAGTAGGTATGGTGTTCTTTGGATGCAACTCAGCATTCTCCTCCAAACATGACAAATTGAGTTTTTACAAAAAAGTTCTACTTTGGTTTCATCTGACCATATGACATTCTCCCAATCCTCTTCTAGATCATCCAAATGCTCTATAGCAGACTTCAGACAGGCCTGGACATGTACTGGCTTAAGCAGGGGGACACGTCTGGCACTGCAGGATTTGAGTCCCTGGCGGCATACTGTGTTACTGATGGTAGCCTTTGTTACTTTGGTCCCAGCTCTCTGCAGGTCATTCACTAGGTCCCCCCGTGTGGTTCTTGGATTTTTGCTCACCGTTCTTGTGATCATTTTCACCCCACAGGGTGAGATCTTGCATGGAGCCCCAGATCAAGGGATATTATCAGTGGTCTTGTATGTCTTCCATTTTCTAATAATTGCTCCCACAGTTGATTTCTTCACACGGAGCTGCTTGCCTCCACCCAGTCTGGTGCAGGTCTACAATTTTTGTTACTGGTGTCCTTCGACAGCTCTTTGGTCTTGGCCATAGTGGAGTTTGGAGCGTAACTGTTTGAGGTTGTGGACAGGTGTCTTTTAAACTGATAACGAGTTCAAACAGGTGCCATTAATACAGGTAACGAGTGGAGGACAGAGGAGCCTCTTAAAGAAGAAGCTACAAGTCTGTTAGAGCCAGAAATCTTGCTTGTTTGTAGGTGACCAAATACCTTTTTTACCGAGGAATTTACCAATTAATTCATTAGAAATCCTACAATGTGGTTTCCTGTATTCTTTCCCCCCATTCTGTCTCTCATAGTTGAAGTGTACCTATGAGCTGGTTCATTCCCTGCTCTGCGTGAGGGTGAGTGACCGGTAGTCGGTTTGTGTGCCGTTAAAACACAAGGTGGCAGTATACCGAATTGTATCTATAAAGGGTTAACCGGAAGCGAACCCCCCCTTGTCACGTGCGATATTCATCTGCGTACAGGTACATTCGTGACATACTCCACTGCACTCGTGCTTTGCACTTAGATGCCTGGTCATGCAGGTTGTGCTCAGGTTTAGAACGTTTATGCCTCGCTTCAGGCTCTGAATGCACAGCGTGCAAACCACTCATGTCTTGTCGTCAGCACATTGTCTGAAGAACTGCCACGCAAGGGAACTCCTTGGAGCTGGCTTAGGTGTGCTCGGTCCCTTGATGCGGTGGGCAGTAGCAGACCTTTTGCACCCTGCTCCCTCTTTTGCTGTGCTGGTGGCTCTGTGTGACCACCGCCTCTACCTCCGAACTTCACAGGTCACTCGCATGACCTTGATTCCATGTGAGGTCGAGGACCTCATCGTCCTCCACATCATCTTTCACCCAGTCTTCACCTCTGCCCTCCTTGTCGGTATGCACACTGCAGAAAGCCCCAGCAGTTGGCACCTGTGTTTCGTCATCATCCGAGATGTGTTGCGGTGGTCCTCCCATGTACTCATCCTGAAACATAAGTGGTTGGGCATCGGTGCACTCAATGTCTTCCACTTCTGGGGCAGGGCTATGTGGGTGGCCCTGGGAAACCCTGCTAGCAGAGTCGTCAAAAAGCAGAAGAGACTGCTGCATGACTTGGGGCTCAGACTGCTTGGCTGATTTGCAAGGGGGTGAGGTGAAAGACTGATGGTCATGGGCTGCAGGTGCCAACTCTGATCTTTCAGCAGGGGACTGGGTGGGAGACAATGTGAAGGAACTGGAGGCACTGTCAGCCACCCAATCTACTAGCGCCTGTACTTGTTCTGGCCTCACCATTCGTAGAGCAGCATTCGGGCCTACTAAATAACACTGAAGGCTCTGTCGCCTACTCGCACCTGAGGAAGGTGTTTCATTTGGGCGTGTAGCTGGCACAGATCGACCACGTCCTCTCCCTGCAACAGGAGCTCCACAAACACCAGCAGCACCACGACCAGGGCCATGTCCCTTATTTGAATGGGTTAATGTCACCCACCAATGAAACAGACGAATTTTAGAAATTTAAATCCCTGTCACCTATGCAGAGCAAGGGTTTTTCAACAGCAAAAATATGTTAATGTCACCTACCAATGGAACAGACGAATTTTAGAAATTTAAGACCCTGTCACCTATGCAGAGCAGGGATTTTTAAACGGCAAAAATAGGTTTATGTCACCCACCAATGTAACAGACGAATTTTTACAATTATTTCCCTGTCTGATATGTAGAGCAGGGGTATAAAACAGCCTAAAAAGAGTTCATGTCAAACAACAATGTAACAGACACATTTTTTAAAATTATTTCCCTATTATAAAACAGCCAACAATGCAAATATTTCAACCCCTGAACTCACAGACGGATTAACTAGATTATAGTCCCTGGCACATATGCAGGTGCTGGTGTACTTCACACAAAAATTGATTTGTCTCCCACCCAACTAACAGACGGATTAGGTATTAAATTATTAATATTTACTTTAGATGTTGCATTGCGCCAACCAAAAAATTGCTGGAGGAAGGTGAGCCACAGAATGAACAGACAGATAAATTATCTTTTATTATTATGTATTACATGTTCCCTGGCTGGACAATTGTGTACCTGGCCTATGTTGGTGCAGGAAGCCACCCTCCGAGCCACTTGTGAATGACTGGCCTGATAACCGTAGAAATGTCACCCCACAATACTACAGATGGATTTACTGTATTTATTTGCCTGGCTGTCAGATATGCAGTGCAGGCTGCAAAGGTACTTTATGGCCAAAAAAAAGGGGTTTTTTTCACCCACAGTGTCCAAGTTGTATTCACTGATTATATTTCACTATCAGATTTGCAGTGCAGACCGCAACGGTACTTTATGGCCAAAAAGTGAGTTTTTTTTCAACCGACAATGTAACAGCAGTATTTAACGGTTTTATTGGACTGTCAGAAATGCAGCACAGGCCGCAAATCTACTATCTAGCACAAAAAGTGAGTTTTCTTTAAACGACAATGTACCAGCAGTATTTAACGGTTTTATTGGATTGTCAGAAATGCAGCGCAGGCCGCAAATGTAATACACTGCGTGCAGAATTATTAGGCAAATGAGTATTTTGACCACATCATCCTCTTTATGCATGTTGTCTTACTCCAAGCTGTATAGGCTCGAAAGCCTACTACCAATTAAGCATATTAGGTGATGTGCATCTCTGTAATGAGAAGGGGTGTGGTCTAATGACATCAACACCCTATATTAGGTGTGCATAATTATTAGGCAACTTCCTTTCCTTTGGCAAAATGGGTCAAAAGAAGGACTTGACAGGCTCAGAAAAGTCAAAAATAGTGAGATATCTTGCAGAGGGATGCAGCACTCTTAAAATTGCAAAGCTTCTGAAGCGTGATCATCGAACAATCAAGCGTTTCATTCAAAATAGTCAACAGGGTCGCAAGAAGCGTGTGGAAAAACCAAGGCGCAAAATAACTGCCCATGAACTGAGAAAAGTCAAGCGTGCAGCTGCCAAGATGCCACTTGCCACCAGTTTGGCCATATTTCAGAGCTGCAACATCACTGGAGTGCCCAAAAGCACAAGGTGTGCAATACTCAGAGACATGGCCAAGGTAAGAAAGGCTGAAAGACGACCACCACTGAACAAGACACACAAGCTGAAACGTCAAGACTGGGCCAAGAAATATCTCAAGACTGATTTTTCTAAGGTTTTATGGACTGATGAAATGAGAGTGAGTCTTGATGGGCCAGATGGATGGGCCCGTGGCTGGATTGGTAAAGGGCAGAGAGCTCCAGTCCAACTCAGACGCCAGCAAGGTGGAAGTGGAGTACTGGTTTGGGCTGGTATCATCAAAGATGAGCTTGTGGGGCCTTTTCGGGTTGAGGATGGAGTCAAGCTCAACTCCCAGTCCTACTGCCAGTTTCTGGAAGACACCTTCTTCAAGCAGTGGTACAGGAAGAAGTCTGCATCCTTCAAGAAAAACATGATTTTCATGCAGGACAATGCTCCATCACACGCGTCCAAGTACTCCACAGCGTGGCTGGCAAGAAAGGATATAAAAGAAGAAAATCTATTGACATGGCCTCCTTGTTCACCTGATCTGAACCCCATTGAGAACCTGTGGTCCATCATCAAATGTGAGATTTACAAGGAGGGAAAACAGTACACCTCTCTGAACAGTGTCTGGGAGGCTGTGGTTGCTGCTGCACGCAATGTTGATGGTGAACAGATCAAAACACTGACAGAATCCATGGATGGCAGGCTTTTGAGTGTCCTTGCAAAGAAAGGTGGCTATATTAGTCACTGATTTGTTTTTGTTTTGTGTTTGAATGTCAGAAATGTATATTTGTGAATGTTGAGATGTTATATTGGTTTCACTGGTAAAAATAAATAATTGAAATGGGTATATATTTCTTTTTTGTTAAGTTGCCTAATAATTATGCACAGTAATAGTCACCTGCACACACAGATATCCCCCTAAAATAGCTAAAACTAAAAACAAACTAAAAACTACTTCCAAAAATATTCAGCTTTGATATTAATGAGTTTTTTGAGTTCATTGAGAACATGGTTGTTGTTCAATAATAAAATTAATCCTCAAAAATACAACTTGCCTAATAATTCTGCACTCCCTGTATCTAGCACAAAAAGTGAGTTTTTTTCAAACAACAATGTAACAGCAGTATTTAACGGTTGTATTGGACTGTCAGAAATGCAGCACAGGCAGCAAATTTACTATCTAGGAATTCAAGAGGGGCCGGGATGTATTTCTGGAGCGTAATAATATTACAGGCTATAGCTACTAGAGAGGGGTCGTTGATCCAGGGAGTTATTCTGATTGCCTGATTGGAGTCGGGAAGGAATTTTTTATTCCCCATAAGTGGGGAAAATTGGCTTCTACCTCACAGTTTTTTTTTTTTGCCTTCCTCTGGATCAACTTGCAGGATAACAGGCCGAACTGGATGGACAAATGTATTTTTTCGGCCTTATGTACTATGTTACTATGTTACTATGTAAAAAGGGTGTTTTTTAAACCACAAAATAACAGCAGTATTTAACGGTTGCATTGGACTGTCACAAATGCAGCGCAGGCTGCAAATGTACTATCTAGCACAAAAAGGATATTTTTTTCAAACTAGAATATAACCACAGTATTTAACGGTTGTATTGGACTGTCAGAAATGCAGCGCAGGTCGCAAAGGTACTTTATGGGGGAAAAAATATGATTTTTTCACCCACAATTAAACAGATGGATTTAACTAATTTTCTTTCACTATCACAAATGCAGTGCAGGGCGCGAATGTACTTTTTAATTTGCCCCCCCAGAATCTAACAGATGGATTTACTGAATTGATTACACTCATATATGCAGCACAGGGGTACTTTACAGCAAAAACATTTAATATGTCACCTCCTGGGTCCCTGAACTCATTGACGGATTACCTATATTATTTTCCCTTTCCCTGGCACATATGCAGCGCAGGTGCACTTAAAAAATGGGTATATGTTGCCCATTGAACTAAAAGAACAGTATTAAATTATTGTCCCTGGCACATATGCAGTGCTGGTGCACTGAACTCGCACAAAATGGCCGCTAAGCCCACCTAAATAACAGACGGATAAAACTTAGCTTTCTATGTCAATGGGCTCAGGGCAGGGTACAAAAATGTTGCATTGCACCCACACAAAAAAATCGCTGTAGATCGCAGAGTTAACAACAAGTTCTGATATCAGATAGATTCTTTACTATTCTCTCCCTCACAGCAGCAGCATCCTCTCCCTACACTAGTAAAAGAGGAGTGACGTGCGGCGCTATGTGACTCCAACTTATATAGAGGCTGGGTCACATGCTGCACTGGCCAATCACAGCCATGCCGTTAGTTGGCATGGCTGTGATGGCTTCTAAGGGCACACAGTTAAACGCTTGTTTATTGGCTGCTCTGCAGCATTTCAAAAAGCGCCATTAAATCGCCGAACACCGAACTCGAACCCGAACTTTTACTGAAATGTTCGGGTTTGGGTCCGGGGTCAAAAAATTGTAAAGTTCGGTATGAACCCGAACTTTACAGTTCGGGTTCGATCAACCCTACATATGACATATTAAATATGTGGAATGTTAATAACTATTTTGCGAGGAACCACTATTTGTCTTAAGATCAGATAAATTATTTTTTTGACATAAAGGTAAAACATGTCAACTCAAATTCAACACTAACATGATGCATGATGTGTCACGAGAAAAAAAAAAAAAAAACTCTTAGAATTGCTTGGAAAAGCGTTCCAAAGTTATTACTAGATAAAGTGACACATGTCAGAATACGAAAATGGGGCTCTGGCACTTGGTCCAAACTGGCTTTTGCTTGGAGGGTAAAATATCATAAATAAGGGTCTGTCTGTTACATTACAGGATATATGGGGGTGTATGCTATTTGACCGGTGATTTGTCTATTTTAATCTTTTTAAGATGCTGCTGCACTTCTTCCTGAGTCAGAAAGGCCACATTTAATGGAGAGTTTACTTTTATACTTTGCATTTCATCTGACATTTCAGTGAATACAGTGGAGAAATTAGCCTCTCCATTTCCAGATTGGCTGCCTTTATCTTCCTTTTACATATTCCATTTTTCTCTGTTTAGTTTTTAGCACTACATTCCTGATTTAGAAATTTAAACACTTTCTTTTTGTCCATTAATTTTTACATTTCTATTTATCCACATAGTTTTTTTTTTATATTCATCTGGTATGTATTTCTCATAATGAGAGTTTACGATGCTTTTAAATATATCCTATTTTGTGTCCCAGTTAGTGAAGCTGGTGAATTCTCTAAAGTCAGTCAATGTTGCTTTTTAGAAATTCTGCGCTTTTGTCCTTCCCTGAAAAAATACCCTTTTGGATGACAATTGAAAGTTTATCATAATATGGTCACTTTTTCACAGGTGTGCCCCATCCTGCACGTCTGTTGTTAATACTAAGTCCAGTAAAGCCGTCCCTCTAGTTGGTTCCTGTACCAGGTTATTATCAAGAACCTGCAACTGGGTAGTTGAAGTCCTTCATAATAATGACCTCGATATGATTTGCCGCTTTATCTATTTCCCTTAGTAGTAGATTTTCGGTGGATGTATATTAGGTCGCTGTTAACAAACCCTATCAGTATTTTACTATTGGTTTTCCTACCATGTATTTCTAGCCACAGTGACTCCACATGTTCGTTACCCTCACATACACTACTCACAAAAAGTTAGGAATATTTGTCTTTCGGGTGAAATTTATGGAAAACGTAAAAAGTTCACGCTACAGTGATATTATATCATAAAAGTAGAGCATTTAAGTAGAAGCATGCAATGGTGATTTCCTCATCTCAAGTAATTTATTGAAACAAAAGCCAACAGTGGTGGGTATACCTCCACAAAAAAGTAATTGTCTCAATAACTTGTCATGTATGTTGCCTTGAGCATCAATTACAGCTTGACAATGACGTCTCATGCTGTTCACTAGTGTTGATCACGAATATTTGAATTTTGAATTTTTATCGTGAATATAGGTAATTCGAAAATTCGCGAATATTTAGAATATAGTGATATATATTCGTAATTTCGAATATTCGAGATTTTTTTTATTGCAAATTTTCGTAATAGGAATTTTTATCGCAAATTTTTCAATTGCCGAGTAAAAACATGATTCCTCCCTGCTTCTTGCTTGTGGGCCAATGAGTCATTGGCCCACAAGCAAGAAGCAGGGAGGAATCATGACTTTAAATGGGAAAAATGATAAATATATTCTAAAAAACTAATATATAGCACTATATCGAATATATTTGTTTTTTCGAATATTCGTAATATTCTAAAACAAGAATATATAGCAATATAGCGAATATTCGAAAAAAACAAATGTAAAGCACATTAGCTAATATAGTGCTATAATCTTTTTTTTATAGTTGTAATTTTTTTCCAATCTGAACTTTAGATGAGAAAAAAATTACAACTATTAGACAAAGAAGATTATACCACTATATTAGCTAAATTGCTCTATATTCGTTTTTTTTGTTGAATATTCGCTATATTGCTATATATTCTTGTTTTAGAATATTACGAATATTCGAAAAAATGAATATATTAGTCTTTGTCTAATAGTTGTAATTTTTTTCTCATCTGAAGTTCATATTGGAAAAAAATTACAACTATTAAAAAAAAAGATTATAGCACTATATTAGCTAATTTTCTCTACATTAGTTTTTTTTGGAATATTGGCTGTATTGCTATATATTCTTGTTTTAGAATATTACGAATATTCGAAAAAACTAATATATTCGATATAGTGCTATGACTCATTGGCCCACAAGCAAGAAGCAGGGAGGAATCATGTTTTTGCTCGGCAATTGAAAAATTTGCATTATGAAAATTTGCATATTATGCGATCATTACCTTGTCGATTTTTCGAGTAAAAAAATAGTAGAATATAACGAATATTCGAATTTGCAAATATTCGTTGAAAATTCTACAAAATATTTGCGAAATATCGCGAATTCGAATATGACTACTGCCGCTCATCACTACTGTTCACAAGTTGACTTTGTCTGCTGAGGCGTGGCATCCCACTCTTCTTGAAGAGTGGCCCTCAGGTCATTGAGGTTCTGGGGTACAGAGTTACGAGCCTCTATGTCGCAAGTCCACTGATCCCATGGGTTTTCAATAGGATTCAGGGCTGGAGAAAGTGCAGGCCCCTCCATTTGAGATACCCCAATCTCCAGAAGCCATTCCCTAATAATGCAACCTTGATAGACTGGTGCATTGTCAGCTATGGGGATGAAATAAGTCCTGTTTTGTTCATGCAGAGGCACAATGACTGGATAAATTATGTTATTCAAGTAGCATGGGCTTGTCGCTGTACCAGTCACAAAGTGTAGGGCAGTTCTGTTTTGGCTAGACACACCTGCCCACACTGTAACCCACTGTAATAGCGCTCTCTTTGACTTCTCCATCATTTCTGCTCAGCGTGAATCGACTTTCATCAGTGAACAGCACTGAGGCCCACTGGACACTCGTCCAGCGTATATACTCCCAGGCCCATGCAAGAAACGATGACGCCTGTGTTCAGGTACCATTGCAGGATCTCTAGCACGCATATCACGCTGATGTAAATGGTTTTGAATGGTCTGACGTGACAATTGCGTGCTTCTCACCTCCCTTAAATGTGCCTGGAGTTGTGTGGCATTCATCATCCGGATTCGCAGGGTATTGTTCACAATGAAGCAGTCATCAGTGTGTGATATGGCCAAAGGACACTCACCTCTATGGCTTCATGTGACTCTTCCAGTCTCTCTATATCTCTGTTGCAACCTGCTGATGACACTCTTTGACACTCTAAGCTCAGTGGCCGATTCCATCTGAGAACCTACTGCTTGAAGCCTCGCAATGGCGAGGTATTGTTGATCAATTGTTAGGTGTCGCCTTGGTCTCATTATGTCAAAATGTGAACAGCACGATGATGAGGAATGTTTAAATACCAATTGTAATTGAACCAGGAAATGTATTGGGCGATTCATGGATCAAACACCTGTTGTGATTTCTGTTGTTAAGCTCCTTGTTTTTTGTCAGTAGTATATATCTTCCCAGAGTGTGGGCTTTACAAAGGACTTTACATAAATGTTTTAGTTATTCCCACTGTCATAGTCTTCCTCACACATTACACTTCTAGTTCACCAGTTTTATTAGTCAGGCTACTGGCATTTGTATACACTTCTAGTTTCTTCCTCCAATTCACCCCCAGCTCCATTACCTTGCCCCAGGGTCACTGTCTACACTATTCCCCCCTTCTATAAGGTTGTCACCCTCCCTTCCAGTCCCTAGTTTAAACACTCCTCCAACCTCCAACTTCTAGCCATCTTCTCCCTCAAAACAGCTGCGCGTTTCCCATTGAGGTGCAGCCCATCCCTATGATAAAGCCTGTAGCAGACAGAGAAGTCAGCCCAGTTCTCCAGGAACTCAAAGCCCTCCTTTCTACATCAGTTCTTGAGCCACTTTTTTACCTCCCTCATCTCCCACTGACTTTCTGGTGTTGCTCATGGCAGAGATAGTATTTCAGAAAATACTACCTCTTAGGTCTTTGAAAAATCACAGAAAGTGACCAAGCAACCAATGAGAGGAAAAGCATGCACAGCTGTATGTACTGTACCACCTAATCAAGTCAATTTGAAGAAATGTGCTCATGTCTAATGTGTTTATAAAGGGCTAGTTTGGATAAGCTCAGTCTTCTCAAGCTAGATGTGTATATTCTTTGTTCTCATTTTTCTTCTTTGTTCTTACTTCTTTAGTTGCTAGTGTCCATTATAGACTGATTTATATGTAGATCTGTTTGTAGATTTTAACATGTAAAGCTAAATTTAGCCAACTAAGAGAGGCCATAGGCCTAACTAACTGGGACAAAGTCCTCAAAAATAAAAATACAGCCACAAAATGGGATATCTTTAAAAACATCTTAAAATCTCATTGTGAGAGGTACATACCGTATGGGAATAAAAGGTTAAGGAACAAAAAGAAACCAATGTGGATAAATAAAACTGTAAAGAAAGCAATAAATGACAAAAAGAAAGCATATACATCACTAAAACAGGAGGGTAGCACGGAAGCACTGAAAAACTATAAGGAAAAAAATAGAACATGTAAAAAACAAATAAAAGCGGCCAAACTAGAGACCGAGAGATTAATTGCCAAAGAGAGTAAAACTGACCCTAAAATGTTCTTCAATTATATAAATGTTAAAGAGTATAAATCTGAAGGTGTCGGCCCTTTAAAGAGTAATGAGGGGGGAGTCGCAGAGAGCGACGAGGAGAAAGCAAAGCTGTTAAATATTTTTTTCTCCAATGTATTCACTGAGGAAAAAAAACTGTCAGAAGACATGCAGGAAAACTAGAAGAATGGTCAGAACTCTGGAAACTGAAATTTAATGTGGATAAGTGCAAGATAATGCACCTGGGGCGTAAAAACCCAAGGGCAGAATATAGAATATTTGACACAGTCCTGACCTCAGTATCTGAGGAAAGGGATTTAGGAGTAATTATTTCAGAAGACTTAAAGGTGGGAAGACAATGTAATAGAGCAGCACGAAATGCCAGCAGAATGCTTGGATGTATAGGGAGAGGTATAAGCAGTAGAAAGAGTGAAGTGCTTATGCCGCTGTACAGAACACTGGTGAGACCTCACTTGGAGTATTGTGCGCAGTACTGGAGGCCATATCTCCAGAAGGATATAGATACTCTAGAGAGAGTTCAGAGAAGAGCTACTAAACTAGTACATGGATTGCAGGATAAAACTTACCAGGAAAGGTTAAAGGACCTTAATATGTATAGCTTGGAAGAAAGAAGAGACAGAGGGGATATGATAGAAACTTTTAAATACATAAAGGGAATCAACTCGGTAAAGGAAGAGAGCATATTTAAAAGAAGAAAAACTACCACAAGAGGACACAGTTTTAAATTAGAGGGGGAAAGGTTTAAAAGTAATATAAGGAAGTATTACTTTACTGAGAGAGTAGTGGATGCATGGAATAGCCTTCCTGCAGAAGTGGTAGCTGCAAATACAGTGAAGGGGTTTAAGCATGCATGGGATAGGCATAAGGCCATCCTTTATATAAGTTAGGGCCGGGGGCTATCCATAGTATTTAGTATATTGGGCAGACTAGATGGGCCAAATGGTTCTTATCTGCCGACACATTCTATGTTTCTATGCAGAATGTAAAAATAAATTCCCCATTAAAAGTGTCCTGTCTGACCCAGAAAGAAGTACATCAGCGACTTAAACAGATTAAAATAGACAAAGGGAATTAAGTAATGTCATAGCTAGACCCTTATTTCTGATATTTGCGGACTCTATACTGACAGGGAATGTCCCACAGGATTGGTGCATGGCAAATGTGGTGCCAATATTCAAAAAGGGTCCAAAAACAGAGCCTGGAAACTATAGGCCGGCAAGTTTAACATCTGTTGTGGGTAAACTGTTTGAAGGTTTTCTGAGAGATGCTATCTTAGAGCATCTCAACGGAAATAAGCAAATAACGCCATATCAGCATGGCTTCGTGAGGGATCGGTCATGCCAAACTAATTAAATCAGTTTCTATGAGGAGGTACGTTCTAGACTTGACAGCGGCGAATCAATGGATGTCGTATATCTGGACTTCTCCAAAGCATTTGACACTGTACCACATAAAAGGTTAGTATATAAAAAATGAGAATGCTCGGACTGGGAGAAAACATCTGTAAGTGGGTAAGTAACTGGCTCAATGATAGAAAACAGAGGGTGGTTATTAACGATACACACTCAGATTGGGTCACTGTCACTAGTGGGGTACCTCAGGGGTCAGTATTGGGCCCTATTCTCTTCAATATATTTATTCATGATCTTGTAGAAGGCTTGCATAGTAAAGTATCAATTTTCGCAGATGACACTAAACTGTGTAAAGTAATTTACACTGAAGAGGACAGTATACTACTACAGAGGGATCTGGATAGATTGGAGGCTTGGGCAGATTAGTGGCAGGTGAGGTAAAGTTATGCACATGGGAAGGAATAATGCAGGTCACCCGTACATACTAAATGGTAAAACACTCGGTAACACTGACATGGAAAAGGATCTAGGAATTTTAATAAACAGCAAACTAAACTGCAAAAACCAGTGTCAGGCAGCTGCTGCCAAGGCCAATAAGATAATGAGTTGCATCAGAAGGGGCATAGATGCCCGTGATAAGAACATAGTCCTACCACTTTACAAATCGCTAGTCAGACCACACATGGAGTACTGTGTACAGTTCTGGGCTCCTGTAAACAAGGCAGACATAGCAGAGCTGGAGAAGGTCCAGAGGAGGGCAACTAAAGTAATAACTGGAATGGGGCAACTACAGTACCCTGAAAGATTATCAAAATATGTATAAATATATCAGGGGTCAGTACAGAGATCTATCCCATTATCTATTTATCCCCAGGACTGTGACTGTGACGAGGGGACATCCTCTGCGTCTGGAGGAAAGAAGGTTTGTACACAAACATAGAAAAGGATTCTTTACGGTAAGAGCAGTGAGACTATGGAACTCTCTGCCTTAAGAAGGTGGTGATGGTGAGTACAATAAAGGATTTCAAGCGGCGCCTGGATGTATTTCTGGAGCGTAATAATATTACAGGCTATAGCTACTAGAGAGGGGTCGTTGATCCAGGGAGTTATTCTGATTGGCCTGATTGGAGTCAGGAAGGAATTTTTTATTCCCCTAAAGTGGGGAAAATTGACTTCTACATCACAGGTTTTGTTTTTTTTTGCCTTCCTCTGGATCAACTTGCAGGATAACAGGCGGAACTGGATGGACAAATGTCTTTTTTCGGCCTTATGTACTATGTTACTATGTTACTATACGCACAGTCCAAAATGCTGCAAAGCAAATCTGTCTCAGAGGTCAAAAATATATCTTAAATATAAACTACATATCTATTATTTTACTCATTCGGATGAGCAAAGCCTGTTATTGTAGTAAAGCTGGTGTTTTTGCACTACAAATAAGGCTACTTTCACACTAGCATTTTTGCTGATAATACAACCATCTGCATTCGTTCTGACTGGATCTGGTTGTATTATCTTTAACATTGCCAAGACGGATCCGTCATGAACTCCATTGAAAGTCAATGGGGGACGGATCTGTTTTCTATTGCGTCAGATTGTGTCAGAGAAAACTGAACCGTCCCCATTGACTTACATTGTGGGTCATGACTGATCTATTTTGCTCCACATCCCAGGACGGAAAGAAAACCGCAGCATGCTGCGGTTGGCTCTCCGGTATGAGAACGGAACGGAATGCATTTTGGAGCATTTCGTTCTGTTCAGTTACATTGTGTCCCCACTGACAATGAATGGTGACAAAACGGAAGCATTTTTTTCTGGTATTGAGACCCTATGATGGATCTCAATACCGGAAAATATTAACCCTAGTATGAAAATAGCCTAAGTCCACTGAATCATATTAACTAGGTTTTTCACAAAGAGTTTTTCTACTGATCTTGTTCTGCTTGATGTGTATGTAATTCAACAGATAAGAGTAGAGTGCTCTCTGTAAGTTGGACAGCGTCAAATTAACACTCCATTGTATGACGTTTTAGCTGTAAATGACCTCTTCATAGACATATACCAATTCTATACACATCTGTATAGTGTAAAATGTACTGTATGCCCTGCTATAAATGCAAAGATCAATAAAGAAATTCCAAACAACCACAAGAGAAGTGTTAACAGAAGAGAAAAATGCAGATTAACAACTATGACACTTTGTAGAGTTAAAACTTTATGCTGGTACTCTGTGCTAAAACAACATTGAGTTGCAGATATATTTGCCTGTGCTTATGTTAGTCATGTCATTGTACCAAAAAAATGGGTCTTATTTGTGAAAATTTAGAAATACACATTAGTTCTTCGACCTTGATGTGCACAGAGTTAATTTTCAAGGACTATAAATCTGTTAGCAATGCCCTTTTTATTTTATAAGTGTAAGTTAACCATTCATTCAGCTTGTCTGTCACTGAATTTCAGTTATCTACATATTCTATTTAGTGAAATCCTGCACGTGTGTGTAAACAGTGTGGCCTTCTCTTTATTTGTACAAGAATTTGGTAAGGGATTATGAACTGTTATTATGATAAACAAAAAAATGATCGGTCTCAAGTAAAAAAATATATAACTGGATTATAGTGATGAATGACTATTCAATGACTGGAGTGATCATTAATAAAGCATCATGCGGTTGTGACTTGTTATTTGCTGACAAAGCTGTGACAAAGGTTAGACAGATAGGATACACTATGATACTGTATATACATATCTTGATATAATGAGAGGAAGAATTATGTTAAAGTGTAATCAGCATATTGATGAGCTGTATAGTGACCGGACAGAGCATTCTTGTTAAGAAGAGGGAACTCTGATGGGGAGCCCTGACGGAATAGCATGTCACTTTACAGCTGTTTCCGGGGTACGGCTGAAATGAGTTTGCACCTGGATGTAATTTAGATCAGACCTGTGTGCACTCAGTGCTTCAATAGAGGGGCACAACACCTATTGGGCAGACTGTAAAAATATTCTCTGTTGTTTTGGCTGTATGATTTAGCTATAGTGCAGACGCACATGTGTCTAAGAGGGCTCTAATGCAATTATGCCACAGAAGACTGCAGTTTTGTAAGAGGTGAATAGGAGGCTACATTGCAGATTTTGCATTCAAGTTAGCCTATAATTCACATAATACCCCTGGGGAACATTACCAGCAAATCTATGTTAGGCAGGAGGTTTACTAACAATTTTTTTTTATTAACAAATTGGTCAATGTATGAGAGGTCCTTAAGGATCCTATACATGGGCCAACTTAGCAGGCAATTATTGGGAACAATGACATGTTTGTTTCCCTTCTGCTGATAAATAATACATAGGCTATCAAGTGCAATGACCGCATATAATATGTATTGTAATGGTGCACACATTTTTTTTTAGTTTACATATTAATTATGTAGGTCCTGGGACAGTATCCAAATTAAGAAGGAAAAGTTGCCATGTGACATGACCATACACATATTTTCTCAATTTTATTTACACAACATATGAATAATGAAATAATCAGGACCATTGTATTGCATTAATATATTCATTACCTTTACTCTTCTGGATTGCATAATGACGACCATGTGGACATTAGTTCTTTTTATGGGTTTTTACCCCTCTGATTTGTAATATATATATATATATATATATATATATAAAATATTATTTTTTTTGGATACTTTTCACTTTTGTTGCTCAAGGGCGATCATATAAAATTTTAAACAAAATCCTAAAAATACCATTTTTTGTCATAGCTTTAAAGGGGTTTTCCAGGATCCTGGCGATGAATTATCCTCAGGATAGGTCATTAATATCTAATCGGTGAGGGACCAACACCTTGCTCCCCCTCTGATTAGATGTTCACTGCAGCCTCTGATGCTGGAATGGAACTGGAAGCACAGCTCCAGTCAAAGTGTAGTGGCAGTACTGGGTTACTGCAGCTCAGTTCCCATTACCTTGAGTGGTAGCTTAACTGCACCAATGCAGCAAAGTCACTACACAAAGCAGTGCTTCCTGTTCCATTCAAAGTGTTAGTTCCAGTACCAGAGGCTTGAGTAAACAGCTTATTGGTGGGGATGCAGGGTGTTGGATAGGCTATCAGTATCAGAAGCCTGAAAAATCCCTTTAAGTACAGAACACAAATAAACAATAAAAACAAGCAAATACAATAAACATGAATTTACTTTAAGTCCTGTTTGCAAGGGACTGTAGTCTATCGGATACCTCAGAGCATTTAAGTAATCCATGCATAAAAGTAGATAGATGACGAAAGATATAGGTAGACAGTTATGAGATGATTGAAAATCTCAAACTATGATCTGATTCAGCCAAATCAATGAACTTGTGTGATTCACATACAAATCATTTGCACCAGAATAAAAAATGTTCCATCTGACCTGAAAATTTGTGTTTTAATATGCTACGGTCTTGTAGGGCTCATATTTTTCTCTCTAGTCTCTATTTTATTTTATTTTTTCACTCTTCCTCAAACCCTCTCTCTCATGTCATATCTGATTCATTCCTACTCCCAAAGTTTTAAGGCTGCCATTGTCCAGTAGTGTGAGTATTACTTATACAAGCACCTTCATGGCCCATGAAGAAGTTTAAGCTATAACCTATAATAGCACTGAGATAGATCTCCTCTCCAGACCAGTGGATTTTAGGTAAGTGAAATTTTGGGAAATGTGAAGTGACATAATTCAAGTTAAGGATTTTCCAGTTTTAACTAGTTCCAGTTTAAATAAATTTACATTAAAATTACGTAACATTGCCATATAGCACAAGTTACAGTAAAAGGATTTAATTGGTTGTTCACTTTATGGTTACATAAGGTATAGCTCTTTGTTGGCCAACTCTTTTATGTTCTCCACACAAAGGTGTTGTCCATAAAATGGCTGCTGATGGAGGGCAGGCTTGGACTGGCCCGCAGGGGTACAGGTGAATCCCCCGGGTGGGGTCCTGAGCAAGGTGGGCCCCTAGTCTCCCACCCTCTGTACAAGTGGCACATAACACAATAGACTTACTGAACTATATACATATATTCAATGTACAGCACCTCAACCAGCCTATGTTCATATAAAAAACTTGATAGATTATTAAAGAAACTCCCCAGTTCATTATTATAGACATGATCAGAGCTGAGATGACTTCTAGGTAGAGAGAAAAGCTAGATGGTATCCTCTTTTCCCAAAGATCTACCTTCTCAAAGTTGCTGCAGGGACCCCCATAGTCAATCATCTGGTAGCATCTTGCTGCTGTGTGAGCAGGTATATTTGAATGTATCCGTACTGTGGGCCCCCAAAATAAATTTTTACTGATGAGCCCTATGCACCCCAGTCTGACACTGATGGAGGGTCATGTGAATAGGCAAATCACCTCTATGTGATGTCTCCTCCATTCAAATACACTGCACCTGCCATGTGTACTTGCACTGTTGGAAGTTTAGTGCAGATGCTGTGTGTTTGAAGGAGGATGAATGATGATGTGTCTGGTCACATGACCCTCCATCAGCGGCCATCTTATGGACAGGACCGAAGATTTGCCCAAGAAGGGGACATGGCTTATGAAATCTAGCAAGTGGCATAGAATATCTTCAAAGGCTATATTAGTGAGTGCTATGTAGTCATCTTACATACACACTGGTCAATGGTAGTCAGAAAGTGGCTAACAACTTTTATTAACTTCTCTCCTATCTATGGGTATGTCAACATGTAGTTTAATGCTACAGACATAAACTAGCTGTGCTGCTCTAGAATGGCACAAAGTAACTTTCACTCTTTAGCTATATGATGAATTATCTACCTTGGTTAATAAATAAATCTGTTATTATAACATCATTTAATCTGATATAACATGCACAAGATAACACTAACCTAACTGCCTATTGAATCTGAAGCCAAGAATAATGTGAATATCATTTAAGGGTCTATATCTCTGGAATCTCAGACATGTTTTGCTTGTATTTTATGTATTCCTCATATGGTTTACCCTGGGGTGTCTTACCTTTATTGCTAGTTAGTTTCAGATAAGGGTCAGGCTGTTTCATTGAATACACATTTAAGATGCCAGGTTGATGACCTTCTGTGAGAGACTTCTATGAAGTGCAATGTGCATATCAATAAAGGGCCAACTTTGAACATTCTACAAATAATATTGGGTTGGTTTTGAATACATGTCAAAAGTTATTTATCTTCTTGCCGTCAACAGTTATAGAAGCTTCAGAGACCACATTCAATGTGTGAGAATTAGAGAACCTGTATTTAATGGATTACCAGAGTAGACTGTGCATGTTCTATATTACCCGCCAGACAGTGTAAAACAAAGATTTTTAGTCCATCATAGGCAATGGCAAATGTTCTGGAGGAATTTGTTATGGTTATGTTTAGATTTAACTCATAAAGTTCCAGTTTTGTATAGTAATTTACGGGAACAACATTGCTTTCCTCACTTGATTCTAGACCATACTGGCCCTTGTAAGAGCAGATGGAGTGATTATAGTTTATTGTGGTATAAACAAAGTACTGAATAGTCTGACTTGTATTATGCAGTCACATTATTCACTAAGTATTATGTTTAAAGGGAATCTGTCACGAAATATATCTCAATAAAACCAGCTGATATGAGAGATGTGCACTTGTCAGCTGAGTTTAATGGTGTTGGTCCCATCTCGCTATGTGACAACATTGCTGAGAACTTTTTTTAATAATATGAAAATGATCCCCTAGGTGCAAAAATGGCAGTGCCGTTGTACCTCATTGCACAATAATCACACCCGGTCTGGGACTCTCATTGTTTAGGGCAGGTGCTGTACATAATCTATTGGATGGGGTGTCGAACACTGATGCCAACAAGCAGGCACAAGACATTTTCACTGCGAGGCCCTGTCAGTGAAAGTGGTGGGGACGCGGCAAACAAGAAAGTAAGCAGAACCGCTGGGTGCAACAAGGTGTAATGACACTGTGCTCATTGCACCTAGGGGCTCATTTGCATATTATTAAAAAGCTAATTTGTCAGCAATGCAGGCACATAGTAAGATGGGATCGGATGAATACCATTAATTTCATCTGACAAGCACACATTTCTCAGGTAAACTGAGGTAGATTTGGTTACAGATTCTCTTTATTATTTGAATGAAGTTACAACATACACAGATTTTCTTATTGTATATTTTTATTACAAAATAACCCATGTTTGCCCACACAGTGAAGTCAGCTGTAATTCATAAACATACTTTACATCTGTAAAAAGGCATGGAAGTCATACATGCATCCCATCACAATTAGCCCGATCCTACAGAAGAATTCCCAGTAGTAAACATTTATATAAAATATTGATGTGTATGCTAAAATATATACAATTCAGCACTGCTTGGCGATAGCACTGATTATGCTCGATAATATGTACGTACAGGTGCATTTTTTGAAACTATAACATTTCAAAAAATTATGCACTAGGCAAGTACTAAGCAATAAAAGGCAGTGTGTAGTAGTAATAATAATAATAAGGCAATATTCCAATAAAGGAATGATAGGTTTAAGACCTTTATCATTTAAATTAGAAAACAAATAATGCAACAGATACTGTAATCAGAGCATATGATGTGAGGTGACTTTTCTTTTTGCTTTTTATCATAATACATGTTTTTATAGAAATGTATTTTACAAGATACAGTGGTTATGTTTAGTTGCTGAACATTTTCTTGTAACTACATTACAGTGCAATACATTATAAATTATACTTATGCTTATACTTCTGTTCCTTCTCTGGAATAGAGGGTGCTATTTGTACTGATGCTGTTATAGAAATGGGAATTGAACTGATTTAAAACTGCGCTGCCATAGCCAAAGGGATTTGATGGTGCTGTACTCGACCACTCTGACCCTCCATGATTGGCTAAGTTTGAAAGTGGAGAATAAGAGTTAAAACCAGTCATGCTCTGTCCTAGTTTGTCAGAAGTTTCATTATTGAGTCCAAGTGGCCTACTTACTGAGTTGGCACTATTAACATAGGAAGTCATGCTAGAGAGAAAGTTGTTAAGGCATGGCGTTATAGCGGGTGGAGATAATCTTTTCTCAGATGAATCATCAGCTCCTGGTGAGGAGCTCTCCAGCATGTCTTGATGTTCACCATTCTTTGGGCTGTTAGACAGTGGACTCCCCTCAGATTTGTCAGAAGATAACTGTCCATTGCTGTCTGACTTTCTCTTCCTCTTTCTGCGGAAGTTTCCATTATCAAACATCTTTTCACAATTAGGATCTAGGGTCCAGTAATTTCCTTTTCCTACAAAAACAGAAGAGCCTGCTTAGTAATCTTGTACATTATAACCACAAAGTCACATAAGCCACAAAATTGTTTTATATATATAGAGAGCTTTGATTTTAAATCTAAATCCTTCTAGGATTAATAGCATAGCTCAAACTCCAATATAATCCTTTATATACAGCTACAGAGAGATGTATCTAAAAAAGTATGAAACTGGGGAAGAAAGAAATAAAAAGGTAAAAATATACTGTATCAGAGTCAGGAACCCTAAAATATACATAAGGCATCAATTTAACCATGAAGGCAACGCAAATTACACAGTTTACCTTGCAATGTGATAAATGACCTCTAAACACCAGTATATTTTTATCACATTGAATGCCTCATATTAATGAACAAAAAAATCTGCTATATATATTATGTAACAGTAAATAAAAATACATTAAGCAAATAAATCTCACCTGGATCATCTTCATCCCGTGGAACTTTTTTGAAACAATCATTAAGAGATAAATTATGCCGGATTGAATTTTGCCACCCAGCCTTGCTTTTGTTGTAAAATGGAAAATTATCAGCAACATACTGGTAGATCTGGCTGAGTGTCAGTCTTTTGTCAGGGGCACCATGAATTGCCATGGCTATCAGTGCAGAATAGGAGTAAGGAGGTCTCACCAATTTCATGAGTTCTTCTTGGGAAGGAATTGGAAGCCAACCTAATTCAGAACCTCCTAAGCCATGCATGTTAGGCAAGAGCTGTCTTTGCATCCCATATGACTGAGGCATGAAGTGGCTGGTGTTAGATCCTGGAAAATATGGAGGTGGTGTGATGGATGGTCCATTTAGCCACAAGTAAGGATTTGGAGTTGTGCTGTAATCTCCAGTTTCAAAGTTTGAAGGTCGCTGAGGACTAGGCATTGTCTGAGGGTGGAAGATGCTATCACAGTAGATATTCATTTCTGGAGGTTCCTGTCCAATACTTGGAAACTGTGGCCCACAGCGTGGTGGAGAACGTGTCTGTGGATCAAAAGCACTCATCATGCAAAGTTAGAAGTTTTCTAAATGCACCTGTGCTTGCTACTGTCTTGAAACAGGTGTATCACCTGTGCCCTTCCTCACCACTACTTATACACCTGTCAGTAGCTAGCTTTCTGAATATGCTCCACCCAGTGTTCACTAACTGGCTGGAGATGAAGTGATATCCCTTTTTGGAATGCTGGCAGCCTATAAGCCCATTTGAAATTTATGAGTGTTTAACTTTTAAATGAATGGAAGATTTTTATTCCTAGTTCTCTGAAAAAAAATAAAAATACCATCATGTAATAATACACCTATTACAGGTAAATGCCCTGACATACAAATTTGATATTATGCAGAATGATAACAATATTGAAAAGTACAAAATGCACTCCTATCTTCATGACTTAACCAGTAAAACTTTATAGATGTACACAAAAGAAGTCTGGATTGTAAAACATATGGGACAAAGGCTTTTCGTTATAACACTGCATTAAACACTGCATTTTGAAATGGATACATTGCATTGATCAGTGGTTTCATCAATGTCACACAGGCCATCTATGAAATTAGAAACATTCACCAGGGCCACTTACTGCTGGACATTTAGTTCTGTTTATGGGATTTGGAGTTTGCCCTCAGTTTAATTACCATATAAAAAGATAAGCATCCAAATCATCTTTACCCTTCATAATGTTTAGTTTCCTGCACACTGTGTTTGTACAAAGAAAAGCAACAGTTTTTGTCCAGAACTGTACACTCAAATTCTTAAGTTTTCCCCTAAATATTGCTCTGCCAAAGTATTAACTACTTGCTGCACTGAGAGCTTTATTTGTACAGCTCAAGTTATGTACACACTGCTTTTAACCCCTTAAGGACCTAGGACGTACCGGTACGCCCTATTTCCCGAGTCCTTAAGGACCTAGGACGTACCGGTACGCCCTATTTCCCGAGTCCTTAAGGACCGAGGACGTACCGGTACGTCCTGACTTAAAATCGGAACTCCGGCGCCGCAGGGGTTAATCGGAACGGGATTTCGGCTGAAATCATTCAGCCGGCATCCCGTAACAATGCAGGGGGGGGTCATTTGACCCCCCCGTATCGGCGATCGCAGAAAACCGCAGGTCAATTCAGACCTGCGGTTTTCTGCGTTTCCGGTCCATTCGGGTGTCCTGTGACCCGATGAACCGGAAAAAGACTGCGATCGGTGGCGTAATTATACACCACCTATCGCAGTCCGAGGATTTGGAGAGGCGGTGCTGGCCCTGGTGCTGAATGCCGCTGTCCAGGGTGCTGATTGGTGCAGGGGAGAGAGGCGCGAGATTCAAACTTCCTGCGCTCCTCTCTCCCCTCCTCTTCCTGTCCAGCACCCTGACCGTGCAGCACCGTCCAGAACGAGCTCCTGTGTCCCCCTAATCGGCATCCATCACCCTCCTGCACCCATCGCCACCCAGGTAGGTTAGGGTCAGTGAGGGAGAGGCACCGTTAGGCAGGGAAAGAAGGGAAAAGTAAGTTAGAAAAAAAAAAAAAAAAGTACTTTTATTCCAAACTTCCAAACTTCCATCTAACCCTAACCCAGACCCCTCCTGCCACTTGCCCCCCCACCCACCCCCCACCAGCCACTTCCCCCCCCCCCACCTGCCTCCCCCCCCCACCCACCCCCCACCAGCACCCCCCACCCCCCACTCACCACCACTTTTTTTTTTCTGCGTGCGCTGACTGGCCGGCACTTTTTAGCGTCCGTCCACTGTTAGCGCATCGCCCGCCCCACCACCCCACCGACCGCTGATCAGCGTTGTACCGCTGATCAGCAAGTTTTAACTTTTTTTTTTTCTAACACTTGCCCATTTTTTTGCCTGGACTTTTTAGTACGCGAACACCCGTTGCCCCCACACACACGCACATATAATAAAGTTTGCCACACACGCACACCTACACGCACACACACCCATGGCCCACCGGATGTTCTCGGCCGAGGAGGCATACGCCCAGATTGCCTCCGACTCTGAGAGCCCCAGTGAGGATGAGGATGACCCCACATTCCTTTTGTCATCCGCATCCTCCTCATCATCATCTGATGACGATGAGCCACCAAGGCGGCGGAGACGCCGCCAGGCGGAGCCAGGGGCCCCACATGCTAGGGATCCTGTGGCCCACCCTAGTACGAGCCGCCCTGGGGTTCGTACTGGTTTCCCGGCCCACCAAATAAGTCCACCGGAGCCCCCTGCCGATGAACTTAGCTGGTGTCCCCCAGTGGACTTTGAGCCTGAGATTCCGGATTTTGCTGGCAATCCTGGAATCCAGATTCCCACAGTGGGGTTTACTGAAATAGACTATTTTAGTTTTTTTTTCAGTAACTCACTGGTGAATTTGATGGTGGAGCAGACGAATCTGTACGCCCAACAGTTCGTCGCTCAAAACCCAGGCTCAGTTTTGGCTAGACCCGGTGGCTGGACGCCGGTCAGTGCAGCCGAAATGAGGACATTTTGGGGCCTCGTGCTGCATATGGGTCTAGTCCAAAAACCCAGTGTCAGGCAATACTGGAGTGGGGACATACTCTACCAGACCCCACTGTACAGTATGGTCATGATACGTCACCGGTTTGAGGCCATCCGGAAATGTCTGCATTATTCCGATAATGCAGCATGTCCCCCCCGAAGTGATCCTGCCTATGACCGGCTGTATAAGATACGGCCGGTCATCGATCACTTTGGGGCCACATTTCAGCAGGCCTACGTACCTGGAAGGGAGGTCGCGGTTGATGAGTCTCTCGTTGCGTTCAAGGGGAGACTCAGTTTCCGCCAATACATTCCCACAAAGCGGGCGAGGTATGGCGTGAAGCTATACAAAATTTGTGAGAGTGCCTCAGGGTACACTTACAAATTTCGTGTGTACGAGGGGCGAGATTCCCGTATTGAACCCCCAGAATGTCCCCCCACTCTGGGTGTTAGCGGGAAACTCGTGTGGGACCTTATGTACCCACTGCTGGATAATGGTTACCACTTGTACGTGGATAACTTTTATACCAGCATTCCCTTGTTCAGGTCCCTTGCCGCCAGATCCACGTTCGCTTGTGGGACCGTGCGGAAAAATCAACGCGGCCTCCCTGCCTACCCCCTCCAGGTACCTATCCCCAGGGGTGAGACCCGTGCCCTTACCAGTGGAAACCTGTTGCTGGTCAGGTATAAGGACAAGAGGGATGTCCTTATGCTGTCCACAATCCACGGTAACGGCACCACCCCTGTCCCTGTGCGAGGTACCGCGGCAACGGTCCTCAAGCCCGATTGTATCGTCGACTACAATCGGTATATGGGAGGAGTTGATCTCTCTGATCAAGTCCTCACGCCATATAACGCCATGCGCAAAACCCGGGCATGGTACAAAAAAGTTGCGGTCTACTTGGTACAGGTTGCCATGTACAACTCTTTTGTACTATCCCGAAGCGCTGGCAGCACAGGGACATTCCTCCAGTTCTATGAGGCAGTCCTCAAAGACCTGATCTTTTCGGACCGGGAAAGAGCAGGCCGGAGTACCTCGGGAATTGGAGGCGCCCGGATCGTCCCTGGCCAACACTTTCCAGGTGTGGTCCCCCATACTGGAAAGAAGGGACGAACCCAAAAAAAGTGCAGAGTGTGTCACAAGAGGGGGATACGGAAGGACACCACTACTCAATGTGACACTTGCCCCGATCATCCGGGCCTCTGCATTATCAATTGCTTCAGGGAGTATCACACTTCCATGGAGTACTAAATTTTTATAATCCTCAACAGTCCACTAGAGAACATAAAACACTATGGCTCTCAGACTTTGGAGACACGGAAACAATTTTTCTTTCCCCAAAAAATATTAGTTTTAGAGCAGGCATCCTCAAACTGCGGCCCTCCAGATGTTGTAAAACTATAACTCCCAGCATGCCCAGACAACCTACAGCCATCAGCAGGGCATGGTGGGAATTGTAGTTTTACAATATCTGGAGGGCCGCAGTTTTAGGATGCCTGCTTAGTGTCTCCAAAGTCTGAGAGCCATACATATTGGGCATCGTCGCGTGCGTAAAAGTCGTCGCTATAAAAATAACTTTTGACCAAACGCCTCGGATGAACGGTGTTAAAAATATAAAATAAAAACTGTGCCAAAACACCAATTTTTGGGCAAAATTTCAATTTGAATCCATTTTGCCGGTAATAAAGCAAGGGTTAACAGCCAAACAAAACTAAATATTTATTGCCCCGATTCTGTAGTTTGCAGAAACACCCCATATGTGGTCGTAAATGGCTATATAGCCGCACGGCAGGGCATAGAACGAAGGGAACTCCATATGGTTTCTGGAAGGCAGATTTTGATGGACAGTTTTTTTTTTGACACCATGTCCCATTAGAAGCCCCCCCTGATGTAGCCTAGACTAGAAACTCCAAAAAAGTGACCCCATCTAAGAAACTACACCCCTCAAGGTATTCAAAAGTTACTTTACAAACTATGTTAACCCTTTAGGTGTTCCACAAAACCAAATAGTGAATGTAGAAACAATTTTAGAATTACATTTTTTTGTTACATTGCCTCAAAAAAGACTAATATAGAGCAACCAAAAATCAAATTTACCCCAAAAATAGTCCCAAAACAACAACCACCTTATCCCGTAGTTTCCTAGATGGGGTCACTTTTATGGAGTTTCTACTCTAGGGGTGCATCAGGGGGCTTGAAAGGGTACATGGTGTCAATAAACCAGTCCAGCAAAATCTGCCTTCCAAAAATGACGTTCCCCTTCTTCTATGTCCTGCCGTTTAGCCAAATAGTAGTTTACGACCACATATGGGGTGTTTTTGCAAACTACAGAATCAGGGCAACCCATTTTGAGTGTTGTTTGGCAGTTAACCCTTGTTTTACTCCTGGAAAAAATTGATTATATTGGAAAATTTTCCAAAAAATAGAAATTTCAAAATTGTTTCTCCATCTGCCATTAACTCTTGTGGAACACCTAAAGGGTTAACAAAGTTTGTAAACCCAGTTTTGAATACCTTGAGGGGTGTACTTTCTTAGATGGAGTCACTTTTTTGAAATTTCTATTCTAGGGGTGCAACAGGGGGCTTCAAATGGGACATGGTATAAACAAAACCAGTCCTACCAAATCTGCCTTCCAAAACCCATATGGTGTTCCCCTCCTTCTATGTGCTACCGTTCGGCCAAACAGTAGTTTACGACCACATATGGGGTGTTTTTGCAAACTACAGAATCAGGGCAACCCATTTTGAGTGTTGTTTGGCAGTTAACCCTTGTTTTACTCCTGGAAAAAATTGATTATATTGGAAAATTTTCCAAAAAATAGAAATTTCAAAATTGTTTCTCCATCTGCCATTAACTCTTGTGGAACACCTAAAGGGTTAACAAAGTTTGTAAACCCAGTTTTGAATACCTTGAGGGGTGTACTTTCTTAGATGGAGTCACTTTTTTGAAATTTCTATTCTAGGGGTGCAACAGGGGGCTTCAAATGGGACATGGTATAAACAAAACCAGTCCTGCCAAATCTGCCTTCCAAAACCCATATGGTGTTCCCCTCCTTCTATGTGCTACCGTTCGGCCAAACAGTAGTTTACGACCACATATGGGGTGTTTTTGCAAACTACAGAATCAGGGCAACCCATTTTGAGTGTTGTTTGGCAGTTAACCCTTGTTTTACTCCTGGAAAAAATTGATTATATTGGAAAATTTTCCAAAAAATAGAAATTTCAAAATTGTTTCTCCATCTGCCATTAACTCTTGTGGAACACCTAAAGGGTTAACAAAGTTTGTAAACCCAGTTTTGAATACCTTGAGGGGTGTACTTTCTTAGATGGAGTCACTTTTTTGAAATTTCTATTCTAGGGGTGCAACAGGGGGCTTCAAATGGGACATGGTATAAACAAAACCAGTCCTGCCAAATCTGCCTTCCAAAACCCATATGGTGTTCCCCTCCTTCTATGTGCTACCGTTCGGCCAAACAGTAGTTTACGACCACATATGGGGTGTTTTTGCAAACTACAGAATCAGGGCAACCCATTTTGAGTGTTGTTTGGCAGTTAACCCTTGTTTTACTCCTGGAAAAAATTGATTATATTGGAAAATTTTCCAAAAAATAGAAATTTCAAAATTGTTTCTCCATCTGCCATTAACTCTTGTGGAACACCTAAAGGGTTAACAAAGTTTGTAAACCCAGTTTTGAATACCTTGAGGGGTGTACTTTCTTAGATGGAGTCACTTTTTTGAAATTTCTATTCTAGGGGTGCAACAGGGGGCTTCAAATGGGACATGGTATAAACAAAACCAGTCCTGCCAAATCTGCCTTCCAAAACCCATATGGTGTTCCCCTCCTTCTATGTGCTACCGTTCGGCCAAACAGTAGTTTACGACCACATATGGGGTGTTTTTGCAAACTACAGAATCAGGGCAACCCATTTTGAGTGTTGTTTGGCAGTTAACCCTTGTTTTACTCCTGGAAAAAATTGATTATATTGGAAAATTTTCCAAAAAATAGAAATTTCAAAATTGTTTCTCCATCTGCCATTAACTCTTGTGGAACACCTAAAGGGTTAACAAAGTTTGTAAACCCAGTTTTGAATACCTTGAGGGGTGTACTTTCTTAGATGGAGTCACTTTTTTGAAATTTCTATTCTAGGGGTGCAACAGGGGGCTTCAAATGGGACATGGTATAAACAAAACCAGTCCTGCCAAATCTGCCTTCCAAAACCCATATGGTGTTCCCCTCCTTCTATGTGCTACCGTTCGGCCAAACAGTAGTTTACGACCACATATGGGGTGTTTTTGCAAACTACAGAATCAGGGCAACCCATTTTGAGTGTTGTTTGGCAGTTAACCCTTGTTTTACTCCTGGAAAAAATTGATTATATTGGAAAATTTTCCAAAAAATATAAATTTCAAAATTGTTTCTCCATCTGCCATTAACTCTTGTGGAACACCTAAAGGGTTAACAAAGTTTGAAAAAACAGTTTTGAATACCTTGAGGGGTGTAGTTTCTAGAATGGGGTCATTTTTGGGAGGTTTCTATTATCTAAGCCTCACAATATGACTTCAAACCTGAACTGGTCCATAAAAAGTGGGATTTTGAAGATTTCTGAAAATTTCAAAATTTGCTTCTAAACTTCTAAGCCTTGTAACATCCCCAAAAAATAAAATATCATTCCCAAAACAATTCAAGCATGAAGTAGACATATGGGGAATGTAAAGTCATCACAATTTTTGGGGGTATTACTATGTATTACAGAGGTAGAGAAACTGAAAATTTGAAATTTGCTAATTTTTCAAAATTTACGGTAAAAATTGTATTTTTTTATGCAAAAAAATTAACTTTTTTGACCCAATTTTAGCAGTGTCATGAAGTACAATATGTGACGAAAAAACAATCTCAGAACGGCCTGGGTAAGTCAAAGCGTTTTAAAGTTATGAGCACTTAAAGTGACACTGGTCAGATTTGCAAAAAATGGCCTGGTCCTTAAGGTGAAAATGAGCCTGGTCCTTAAGGTGAAAATGAGCCCGGTCCTTAAGGGGTTAATTGAAGCCATAGAGTACAAAGGGAAGTCAATGACAATGTACATTCTGAGAGAATAGACTTGTTATTGGAGCATACGCTGTACTTGCCATTTAGAACTGACTGATAAAATAAACAGTTTTTCAACATATGTATGAACCAGGAAAGATAGAAGCGAAGTTCTCTTCCGCTGCTTAAAATAATGCCTATTTCTATACAGGAAAAATGAAAAATATACCGTAATTCAAAAAAATACAATATACTATAATTTCATAAATATTTCATGAACTATGGTTTGACATAGATTCACCAACAATACAACACAATGTGAGAGGGGACAGATGACCACAGTGTATTGCAAAATGTACTTATGTGACAGATCAGATTGTTCCTTTGAGATAAGCTGTGGCAAAGTAATCCGGCAGCCACTCATCTCCTCACTGATATGGCTCAGATAATAGGCCAATCGGGACTTATAGGGGGGAATTTATCATGAGAGAATATTTGAAGTCAGTTTTGCTTGAGTCTGTGTTGTTGTACTGTGTGCCACATTTATCAAATGTCACAGGTTGTTTGATAAATTTGGTTTGTCCTTCAACCTAACACTTCTGTCTAGAGAAGCTGCTCCAGTTTTCCTAATCCACCCTCCTCCTGGAGTGAGATTGTGACTTTTTTGTGA
Organism: Bufo bufo; assembly: GCF_905171765.1. Lineage (NCBI taxonomy): Eukaryota > Metazoa > Chordata > Amphibia > Anura > Bufonidae > Bufo > Bufo bufo. Next base: position 350,624,898 of record NC_053389.1, read on the forward strand.
CCTTAAAAAAAAGTTGCAATGATAAATCTGGAGTGAAACTCATTAACGTAGCTAACCACACCCATTTCCCCACCCATATTAGAAAACTGGAGTGAGTGGTGCAAAAATGCAAAAAGTCACAAAAGCCCTAATTTGCAACTTTCTGATGCCAGAATTTTGGAGTGAAGGTATAATAAAGCAGGGCCATAAATGCTTAAGACAATTGTATACAAAATTGTAGTATATGGTGTATATAATAAAATTTTAGGATGTACGAGATAGAATGTAGTGTTTTGATATGAGAAGTATCCTGGTTTATCGTGATATAAACAGTTATATTGTAAAGAAAGATATACACAAATCACCAAGAGTATAGACTATGTTTATATAATAGTGTACATTTAGGCTATGTTCACATCTGCACTAGGATCGGTCACATAAAGGACACCAATGATGTTCTACGGACCCCTTTGACTATAATGAAGTCCACTGTGTTTCTATCATAATTTTACCTGAAAAATAGTGTATCATGCTGTGCTATTTTGCCCAGCTTTTCTGACAAAATCTGCAAAGATCGCAGGTGTGAAGCAAGCCTTATTGTTTTATATTAACTAACTAACTACCTATCCATATATACATGAGTATAATTTAGAAGATGAGAGCTATCAGTTGGCTCTGCCATATACAGCATGACATGTCTGAGTTGCAGTTTTTGTTGCTAACACCTTTGTTTTTACAAGATAAGTACAGTGATGTTTATGTACTGTCCACCCTGCCTTTGATTCTGTTGGTTGTCTTGTTTGTAAAACACGTGATGCTTGAAGCTTATGATAAGTAGATGCCTTGGTGGCTGGAGATGGTGGAGATGACTTTTTACATTGATGCCTCCTTGTTCACACTTAAACACCTGCTGTGAATGAAAAGGTCTGAGATAAAGGGAGAGAGGATTTGACCTGATTGAGTGATACTGGTGAAAGAGAAAATGGACTGCATGTGTGTGACTTGCTGGCTTATTACAGTACACGTTCATATGCAGTGTGATATAGCCACTACAGGAATGGAATAGTAATATGCTGACCGATCACAGCCTCTAGACTTTAGTCCCATGCATAGTATGCCATAATGTTTACTGAATCATTATTTGCAAACTGATATTTAACATACTTATATATTAACTTAGTCTGATGTAATTATATAAGTAAATTTGCATTGAATTACGTCAAACCCTACAAGTCCATGTTATCCTAAAGTATGAAAAACTGTTGCTTGAACTGTATCATAAAAAGAAAAAAAAAAGAAAATTTTCACTGACACAAGGGGCGTAACTTTCCACAAAAAAAGGGCTCAACCTTTGGACCACATAAAGGAAAGAGAATCCTCTGGACTCATGAAACAGTGGAGTTATGGTTAATTTGTAAACATGTCTCAAAAATATACATGGTGAGCTAACTTTAGCCTGGTCAAATTCTCCACATTATTTCATTCTCCTAATGCCCTAATGAAGTGCACAAGTCCTTCCTGCAGCAAAGCACCTTTGCAATATTGATGCTGCCACCCTGGCATTTCCTGATTGGGATGGTGTTTGCAAGCCTCTCCCTTTTTCCTCATTCCATAATTATGGTCATATGGCTAGACAGTTCCATTTTGGTGCCATCACATCAGAGGAAATTTCTGGTAAAAGATCTTTGTCCTCAAGTGCAGTTGCAAATTGTAACCAGTTTTTTGTGGTGGTTTTGGACCAGTGGCTTCTTCCTTTCAGGTCATGTTGATAAAACACATTTTACTGATGAAATGGACACTTTTGTACCTGTTTCCTACACCTTTACAAGATTGTTTACTCTTGATCTTAGATTGATTTAGATTTTTTGAACCAAAGTACATTTATCTCCTTCCTGAACCATAAGTATATATTGTTATATACTAGTAGAATTATCCGCCTTAGCATGGGTCTATTTTGTTTGTTGTTCGTGTGTGTGGTTAAAAGATATCCATAGTGACCCCCATAACAGTGTCATAGCAGTGCCATAACTCTGACACCCACAGTGTCCCCATAACAAGGACACGCACAGCGCTCCATAACAGTAACATCCAAAGAGCCCCCATTATGGTAACAATCACAGCTCCTACTTAATGGTGACATCCACAGTTTTCCCATAACAGTGATATCCACAGCACCCCCATTACAGTGACATCTACAGTGCTCCCATAGCAGTGACATCCATGGTGGCCCTAATAACAGTGATCTCCACTGATCCCCACCCCCTTAACAGTGACCGCCACAGCACCCGCCCCTCGTAACAGTAACATTCATATTGGCATTATAACAGTGAATAAAAATGGAAACCTGGTGTAAAACTGTCAGTGAGTCAGTGAGGGAAGCCTTCAGTGTATATATTACCAGGTACCCTTTATTATTTCATTCAAACACAAATGTTGTGAGCATACAGTATATAGCAATGTACAGATTAGGGCACAATGGTATCACAGTATATGAATAATATACTGCAATTGTTTTCTCAGTTGATGCGCCCATGTAGCGGCCCTCTATTCAATTCTATAGAGCTGTTAGAAGTGAATGAGAGTAGTGGTGCGCTCCCATTCACTTCTATGGGAAGAGCGCTTGGTGGTGGTCGGACCAGAGTTCTCCAGCCACTACTTTGCGGGGCTCAGTTCTTGACATAGGTGCCGATCCCAGTGATGGGACCTGCATCTATAAGACAGTGGGGGCCTATCCTAGCGATATGCCCCCATTATCTGAGATGAGACAACCCCTTTAATATATATGAACCTTGTAATTTGAATATTCTGCAGTCAAGATGATAAAAAAATTAATAAGGTCTATATTTATGATCCAATCATATGACTGGGTCTAGATTGTCAAAACTGTACAGATGTACAATGTAGGTTTGTTTTAAATTTTTAGGTAGTAAATAGATAAAGCATACATACATATGACCATGCAGAGTAGCTAAATTATGACTTGAACTTGTTGGATATTAAAAGACAACAACAATAGGCTAAGATTATACACAATCTGATTTAATATTGAACCCTGGTAATACTGTATGTCTTCATGCCTAGGCTACTTTCACACTCACGTCATACAACCGTCTGCATCCGTTCTGAACAGATCCGTTTGTATTATCTTTAACATAGCCAAGACGGATCCGTCTTGAACACCATTGAAAGTCAATGGTGGACGGATCCGTTTTTTTATTGTGCCAGATTGTGTCAGTGAAAAAGGATCCGTCCCCTTGGACTTACATTGTGTGCCAGTACGGATCTGTTTGGCTCAGTTTCATCAGACGGACACAAAAACGCTGCAAGCAGCTTTTTGTTGTCCATCTCCAAAGCGGAATGGAGACTGAACTGATGCAAACTGAGCGGATCCATTTCCATTCAGAATGCACTAGAATGCAAACGTATCCATTTTGTACCGCTTGTGAGAGCCCTGAGCGGATCTCACAAACAGAAAGCCAAAATGCCAGGGTGAAAGTAGATTAATTTGTTAACCATGTCAAGTGCAGTACGTAGACTTTTCACACTAAACTATGTTTGCAGTAAATGTCCATGGCTTGGAAATACGGCAGATCATTTTAGAAGTACTGCACACAAGGCTGCTATTTATTATTCAGCTTTGTTCTAGCAGTCAGGAGATTATAGTAAATAGACCAATAGTAGTATTGACCTATAGTTTGTTTGGTAAAATTAGAAAAGTGTGACAAACTGTAAATGATTTACTGGTGACAGTCTCTGGGAAAACTGGCCAAACATTCTTCCCTTTTGGTCTCACAGTTTAGTTCTACAATGTAATGGAAACAAATAGTCACATCGTATGCGCGTCTCTATAAGGAAAACATGGCAATGGCATCTGACAAGGTGGCTATCTACCAGAATAATCTGGTAGGGGTTTTTGGGGGCCTTTAAAAAAAATTGGGGTTGGACAGGTATAGCATGTGATTTAAAAAAATAAATAAATATGTATTCCGCACTCTGAAAGCAGGGCTGCCAACTGTCCAGAAATTTCTGGACAGTCTGTAAAAACAGGTGACTTTTTTCATGTGTCCGATAAAAAAAAAAGACGTGTCTGAGAGTTTTTTTGAGGCTGGTGGTACTTGACTAGATTATTTTAGTGGTATTTTATCATCATTTTACAGCTCACAGTAAATTCTGGTAATGAGTTCTTATCAGTATATTGCGTTATATTCATGCATTACTTATATTATTTATCATTAATTATGTTCTTCCAATATGTCTGTAAAAAATGTTGGCTGTCCGTGATTTTGGACTCATTTGTCCAGAAAAAAGAAGAATTCTGGTTTCTGGTTGGCAATCCTGTCTGAAAGTCCCCGTTCCTGCTGTCCTCTTTGCTTCTAGTTCCTACCTGGTCAGAAGTATGATGTGACGATTCCCCACACATCACCACTGCCGCCAATCGATAGCCTCAGAAGTGATGTGTCCAAGCAGGGCATGTGACCATGTTCAGAACAGGTAAGTGTTTTGTTTTTTGTTCTTTTGCTCACATCACCATGCCCAACCACCCCCAATTTGTTTTCAGGGCCCAGACAACCCCTTTAATATTCCTGGAAATAAATATGATTGGCCAACAATTGAAACAAGGAATTACTCACAGTTTATTGTTGCATATTACTGCAAAATATAGAAGGCAAACCTAATCCAGGATTATATATGGTGATCCAGGATGCCTAGATGGATATTGTCCACAGCATTTATGTGCTGCAGTATGTACTTAGAAATATTCATTTCTAAAAGGTTTTAGTATAGATGAGCAAAGTTTTCAATAATTCAATTTGGCTGCTTTTCCGAAATCCGACAAGTAACTCGATTGGTTATGAATTACTTAGTCACAAATCGCTTTCCATTGTAATGAGCAGCCGCAATTACAGGAGATAGCGATTATACCGACCTTCTCAGATGCCACACTCAACGCTGATCACGGCATCTGTGACTCACATTGCTCAACACTATATTTTAGCATTAATATTAATTCTCCTTGATTCCTTTAGGTACATTAGCTACTATGAAGAATGTTTGATATAATATAAAGTAAATATAACATGTGAAGGTTTATTGTCATCTTTCATGGCTTGATATATGGCAGGCATTGTTGTTGTTCTGTATAATATTATATTACTGCCGTTTGTAATTAATTAGTACACTAATCCCAACGGCTTCTGACATTCAGATATTATCTGCTTTGCCATCCATTTATCTGGCGGTTTAGAAGATCACCTACAATTTCATCTGTTTTGGATACATCTTGAAGGACATGGTTACATTTTGCTTATTGTGAGGTTAATGAAAATATAAGATCATGGTAACAGCCATCAGTTATATAATATATCTAGATAAAGAACATTTCTGTACAGTAGGAAGATCTATATTGGATGTATTACTGTTAATTATGTTATACCAATCCTCCATATCATATGTGCACACACAGCTGTCACTATGCATAAAAAAGTATATTCAAAGGCTAAACTATTAGAACAATAGTGAAATAAGGCTCTTGGGACTGAAAACGTGATAAGAATTATTTACTTCTAGTGTTACATAATCTTTACATTGCCAGAATAAGAAATATACCTCCTGAGAGGCATACATGAGTGAATTCATCTTTTAGTATTAGTTTACTGGATACTGCAAACATACTACCTATTTAAGCAGGTTTTAGCTGTACAGTCTCTTGCGCTGACAGCCCTATAGCACTATTATACTACATGCCATCCACTGCACGTTCCTTGGATGGAGATAAACTTTGGTCTTGTTTTGAGTAAATCTTGAGCATAACGCAATACTAGCTTTGATGAGCAGTTTCAGATGGTTTATGCCAGTGGCAATGTGTACGTATTTACAGTAAAAATATATAAAAGAGATGTTTAGTATTGAAGAAGACATGACTCATTGCAGCAGCTCCCAGAAGTGTGACCTTGCAGCAAGAGCTGACATCAGTGATTGCTAAATTCCATGACAACTGCAGGGGACAAAGTACCAGAATAAGGTGTATATATATATATATATATATATATATATATATATATATATATATTTAGATTGTCTCCTTATTTCTTAAGGGAACAAGGTCCTTAATTTAGTGTGTATGTAAGCAATCACTTAAGGGCTCGTTCACACAAACGTTTTTTGCATTCTGTAAACGGGCCGTTTTTTGCATTTCGTATATGGTCCGTATACGAAACCATTCATTTCAATGGTTCCGCAAAGAAAAACAGAATGTACTCTGTATGCATTCCGTTTCCGTATTTCCGTGCCGTTGAACGATAGAACATGTCCTATTATTGCCCGCAAATCACGTTCCGTGGCTCCATTCAAGTCAATGGGTCCGCAAAAAAAACGGAACACATACGGAATGTGCTCCGTATGTCTTCCGTATCCGTTCCGTTTTTGCGGAACCATCAATGGAAAATGTTATGCCCAGCCCAATTTTTTCTATGTAATTACTGTATACTGTATATGCCATACGGAAAAACGGAACGGAAAAACGGGACGGAACCAGAAACACTACTGAAACAAAAAACGGAAAAACGGATCCGTTAAAAGTGGCCCGCAAAACACTGAAAAAGTTATACGGTCGTGTGAACGAGCCCTAAGAATGAGAACACTGTGTGTCATACAGAGTATGTCAAATTATAATAAGATCATTACTAGCATACATAGACAATTTAGCTCAAATGCTAAGCTGTCAGTTATTTTTTCAGTTCTTTTATTTAACAGTCATTATTAATATTCTGTATGTATCAAATTTAGTATAAAAAATGTAAATACATTTTAAGGGTTTTATGCTCTTTTCGAATTGCCATTATTTCCTCCCTCTGTAAATCTGCTTATTGTCTTTCAGCGTGTGGCATACAGATCAAAACGAATGGCTGTGTTTATACGCACTACTTAACCCCTTCATGACCAAGCTGGTTTTAACCTTCCTGACCAGGCCTAGTTTTGCAAATTTGATGTGTCACTTTATGCGTTATTAACTTTTTGTTTTCTTGTGACACATCGTACTTCATTGTAGTGGTAATTTTGAATTGATATGTGTAACCTTTATTTCTAAAATAAAATCACAAATTTACAAAACATTTGCAAAAATTCACAGTTTTCTAAGCTTGAATTTCTCAGGTTTTAAGACATATAGTGATAGCTTATAAAATAGTTATTAATTACAATTCACCATATGTCTACTTTATGCTGGAATCATTTTGTAAATGTCCTTATTTTTTTTTTTTAGGACATTAGAAGGCTTACAATTTTAGAAGCAATTTTAACAAAATTTCCAAAACCAACTTTATAAAGGCCCATTTTAGTTCTGAAGTAACTTAGAGGGGTTAACATGCTAGAAATCACACACAAAATACCCAATTTTAAAAACTACACCACTCAAAGTATTCATTCATAACTGATTTTACAAACTTTGTTAACCTTTTAAGTGTTGCGCTGCAATTAAAGCAAAATTGAGGTGTAATTTACAAATATGTTTTTTTTTTGCAGATTTTTAATTTTTATCCATTTTTTCTGCCACACAGCAAGGGTTAACATACATAAGTTGTGCAGACTATATCAGAGTGTAATAAGGTGGTAAAATTGCAGGATACATAAACGATAAAATAAATAAGCCTGGATGAGTGGTATACTTTCAAGCAATCCTTTATGCAGAGGCCAGGTATTTTAGGACAGGTTTTGCAGTGATAAATGGTTTCCTTTTGTATCCACCTTTCGGAATATACATCTTTTTTGGTTCTTCCCTTCCTTGCTGTTTGGGGGACTTCACCAAGGAGATGGTGATCTGGTACAACATGAGCCCCAAAACTTCCAAAAGTACTGGGTCCATCCCCTGGCTGGTTCTGAAAAAGTATGGATCACTTCACTACCTCTTGAAAATAAAGGAATGTTCCAGTCTTGCCTGCAGATCTAAATAACATGTAAGCAGTTATACAGTGCCATCTGTACAAGGTGCACAGCCAGTTTTTTTGTTTTATGCATGGCACTGTACTGCTTCAGAGCGAACTAGATCTGAAAGATCAACCCTTCCCTTGTGCCTATTGTAGTCAGGGCCGGCACTTCCATAGAGGCAAGGGGGGCAATTGCCCCCGGGCCCCTGAGTCCTTAGGGGCCCCCAGTGCCAGCCCGCAATACTATTCTATAATTCTTTCTGACCTGGCTGCGCTGCTAAGTTTGCTAGCTGCGCATGGAGTCCCGGGCGGCACGCGGTCCGGACTAATGGAGAGGAGGGGCCCCCTGCTGGCGGCCTCTCTGAGCCCCGCTCTGCCTGCCTCTTTAAGAGACTTGACGAGCAGTGGCTGTGAGCGAGCGTGCGTGCCGCCACTGCCGCACAGGCAGGCACGTCTTCGATTCTGTCTGCCGTTGCGTTGCCACTGCTCCGCCCCCAGAGCAGAGAAGAAGGAGCGAGCAGCACCAGCAGCAGCCAGCCACAGCCCGCCACACGGACTCTGCCAGGAAAGGCCCGCCGCCCACACACAGCCAGCCACAGCCCGCCACATGGACTCTTCTGATTCTGAGACTGTGACAGGAGGCAGCGAAGCTGAAGCTCCTAAGTACAACAGTTACTGGTAGATAGGTTGGTTAATTAATTATAACAACTTAGTTACTGGATTCCATTCCCACCATCTGACCCATCCCAGTAGTGCCAGGCCCAGCCAGTGTACTAGCCCGTCCTGGTTCTATTTTTTGGACTGGAGAAATGTGCATTGGATTGGGGGGGAGTCATGAGAGAGATGTTTGTGCATGTGCTGGCACTGCTGGAGAAATGTGCCATGGGGCCGCCCTGGTTCTGTTTGGACTGGAGAAATGTGCATGGGGGGGGAGTCATGAGAGTGATGTCTGTGCATGTGCTGGCATTGCTGGAGAAATGTGCCATGGGGCCGCCCTGGTTCTGGTTGTTGTTTACAATACGGGACGTTAAAGTCAGCACGTGTCATGTGGGGGGGGGGCCCTTCTTGTTTTTCGCCCCAGGGCCCCATTTCACCTAGAACCGGCCCTGATTGTAGTCCAGGATGCAGTCTGGTTTGGTGGTAGTGGTACCTCGTTTAGGTGCAGGGGAAGTGCATTCACCATGAACTGTGGTCAGTACAAGTACATCCGTGTTGTCCTTGTACTTTATCACCAACATGTCCTCATTTCGAAGAGCCATACTGTCTCCTTTTCTAAATGATTGCCCAATGAGGGACCTAGGGAGGCCTCTCAGATTTTTGCACACAGTGCCGCACGCTACAGTACCTTTGGAACTTAGGGACATAAACATGGTTATGCTGGTGTAATAGTTATCCACATAGTTCACCCACTGCTAGATCAGGGTTACTATCTCTAAGTTCCACACTGCTATTCCACTAACTGCTAGGATGGGTGGGCATTCTGGGGGTTCAATACATCTGTCTTTCCCTTCATAAATCAGGATCCTGTGGGTGTACCCAAAGGTAGTCCCACACAGCCTGTACGTTTTAATGCCATTCCTTGTGCTCTTGCTGGGCAGATATTGGTGAAATTTTACTCTCCCTTTAAAATGTATTAGGGATTCGTCAATGCAGATATTTTTTTCTTTGGTCTATTTTTAAATAGATGGACAAATCTCAGGTCATTCTGGGGCGGGCATTGTGCATTATCATTATAATGCAAAATTTCTGAATCAATTCAAACCGATTCTGGGCCATGATATTACTGTAAATTAAAGTGTGGAACAAAATATCAGCACTTCAATACTGTCTAATTTCTGGCTTTTTAACAAGGCCTATATGCAGCATGGGCCCTCAAAAAGTTTTCATTACTGCTGCATTTACAGGGGTCCAACCTAGGGTTAAAGCAAATGTTGATGTGGCATTCTGGACAATAAATTGAAGGGCATATAAATTTGTTTGTGCCACCATAAATTGTAAAAAATCTTCAGAGAAAAAGATTTTGATAAAATCAATTTCTGTGAAGCCTGAACAGTCAATCTGGATTCCGGAGCTGTCCACAAACTCTGGACTTTCAGACTGATAATCCTCAGGGGATGGGCTCTATATGGGATAACTCTGGCAGTTGCCTCAGTTGTTGTCCAGGAAAGTCTTTTAGAGGGTCCCTCATCACTGGATGATGATGAAGAGCAATAGAATGATGTGACATCTTCTCCCTCACTGGCCATATTAGTATCAGAGGCAAGAATGGTGAATGTCTTCTCAGCTGAATACACTCTTTGGTATGGATGTGCCATTTTTATTTGGTGTGTAAACAGTGTCAAGTTTTATTTGTTCTCAGGGGCGTATATGTGGTACTTTTACACATGAAGGGGGTTTTAATAATTTTCAAAAAAAATAGGAGAAAGAAAAAAAAATGTAAAAAAATTTAGTAACAAAAAAGAAAAGAAAAAAACATTAAGATTAAAATTTTGTATCAAAAAAGTATTTTTCCTACTGTAAAAAAAAAAACTCCTGGGCTAAAAAGTGAGCACAGATATAATCAGGGGTTGGGAGATCTGATTAAACAGATCTTATCAAAAATCTAACTACAATTTATTTTAATTTTTTTACACAAAAAAAGCTGAGCCCAGATATGATAAGTGATGAATGCTGCAAGTGAACAAAAAATTAACTGGTCACTGCATAGATTTCTGCATTTATCGCTACCGGAAATGACATGGTATCCTAAGCTCATGTGATCAGGGATTATTTAAATCAGAGTTCGGGTGGATTTGATTGTGACGCCCCACACGAAGCGAAGGCGAAACCCGGGTTGGGCAAGTTGACACGCTATATGCAAGTAGTTTTATTGTAAGTACAATAAATTATACCTTTAAAAAAAGATTCGGGTATTGCACTATCATATGTTCCTCTTGAAGAAAGTCGCTTTGTTGGTTGGTATTGAGACCATATACCGGGGATGCATCTGTGAAGCTGCAAAATCTCTGTGAAGACTTCCTGTTTGTGAAACACTCCCCATTCAAGTTTAGCGTGGACCCATATGTATGTACTCTTTTGGATTTTATTGGAGAGAGGACTTACTCCAACGTTTTGGGACTGCTGCTCATTTTATATTCCTGGTATAATACAGAAATTTTATTTGTGTCTTCACCATACAGTAGAAATTGTTTCACAAGTCCCTAGGCTGTCATAGCAAATTATTGGAACCCTGTAATTTGTCTAGTGGGGGTTTTAATTAGAGTTTGCTGTCTGACCCACAGATGACATGGTCGCTATTGACCACAGAAGCTGAGGGGTTAAATGACCAGGATCTGCGCTATCACCGAGCTTGGTTATTGTGGCTGAGTGTTAGCTGTATTCTGCCTTCAGCACCCACCAAGTACGGAGCGGGATCAGATTATGAGCCCCCTCCATACACCTCTCGCTCCCTGCTAATTTACCATTACGTCACAGAGTGCCAAAGCATTAAAAAAAAAAAAACAAAAGGCTCTAGGTATAGCATTTTTTCATGCATGCTCCCATAGACTTCTTTGTAGGGAAATAGAAAACACCTGCAAAAAACATCATGACAAAAAAGCGCGGCACAAAAAAAAATACTGCAAAAAAGTTTGTGCCTGCATTGCATGCATGTGTATAAATGATAAAGGATGTTAGTCAATTCAGACACAATGCTACTGTAGATGGAATTTGTAGGCCTAATAACAAGCCTGTAAGAGACAAACAACTTCATATAAGATTTCATTTCTAGGTTAAATTGACTTCATTTTCAAAAAATAATGCTTTATCTTTAGCCACATTTACACATGCAGAGCACATAATTACACATAGAATAAAATACACATATGGGGGAAATAAATTATGCAACTTGTGCCAGTTTTCTGATGAAAAAAAGTCACACATTTTAGCCCACAGCCTGACAGATTTACTATAATTTATACCAGAAACCGATGTAAATTATAGCGCAAATCTACACCAGCTCATTTATTGAATTAACTTGACCATTGATGACTTTTATTGTAAATTTTACATTTACAGCAATTTTCTGATCTATATTGTTGAAATAGCTTTCTTTATGAGCATAGCAATATTGCTAATAAAGGAGGCAGCGATGGGTAAGCACAGATTCTTCCTGAATTGTCATAAAACAATTAAACCTCACAACCTTTTGGACAGTCAGAGAGGCAGAGAATGTAAAATTTTGGAGCATGCAATTTTTGCACAAAAATTTGAATCTCTTTGTGTTTTTATGTTGCTTATGCCACTTTTTATTTTTTTTATTAGGTATAATTTTTATTGTTATTTTTCAACAAAGTAAAGCATACAGAAAAAAAAAATACATTGTAACCTGTGTTCAATGACTAGTCAATGCAATCAGTGAAATATTGTACAATGGTAACCAATACAATATTTTAAACCCCACACCTTCCACTTATGACACTTTTAAAAAGTAGATAAAAAAAACTTGCTTGTGACTAGCGAAGTCAACTAGTTGTATGCAATTTATCCTTTTTTTAAACATTGAAAATAAAAAAGGAAACATTCTTAGTCCAGAAAAAGTGGGTGGTTTTAACAAAAACAAATTGAAAAAAGTTATTCTTTTCTTTTCGTCGCCATATTCTGACCCCTATAACTTTTTTAGTTATGTTTACAAAGCTGTGTAAGGGGTCACCTTTTGTGGGGTGATGTGTTCTTTTCATTGATACTATTTTGGGGTGTGTATGACTTTTTCATCACTTTTCATAAAAAAATTTGTGGGAGGTAAAGCAACCAAAAAAAAGGTGAATCGGCCATTTTGCCTTTTTTTTTTCATTTCACCATTGGCCATGTGGGGTAAATATTTTTATATTAGTGCAGGTGTTTTTGCACACGGTGATGCCCATGATGTTTACTTTTTTATTGTTTATGTATTTTTATTGTAATGCCTGTAGGTATGGACAGAGACAGACAGTGAGCTCTAACCTAGAATCCAGCCTGCTTTCCCTACCTACTTGCAGTGCTAGCCCTAGGTAGCAAGACCGCAAGTGGTCAACAGTCCCTATGCTACTAAGATGCAGAGACAGAAACAGCCAGAGACAAAACACAGCCAGAGTCCTATATAAATGGGTCAGAACCAGGAGGACAACTCAGTCAGTACAAAAACAAGAGACAGAGAGTGGTCCAAAGACGAGCCGTGGTCAGAACAAGACAGGATGCTTAGTACAAATTACGAGAGAAAGAGAGTGGTCAAAGGACGAGCCAAGGTCAAAAACACGAGCAATCCAAATCAGCACAGGAACAAGAACCAGGAACCTAGCTATCAGTGGCACTGGTGTATGGCCAGAAAAGGGTTTAAATAGAGCACCAAGTCCCTGGTTCAGCACCTGATATGCGCTCCATTAGTCAGAAACACTAGCACACAGGACTAGTGCAGCTGAGCAATCAACCCACTGCTTATCTCCTCCAGCACACGCCCGCTGCAGGGAGAAACAGAGGAATCGCATCTTGGTGCTAAGGATGCTGTCGCATCACCAAGGGGTGTGGCTCAGCAGTGCAGCTCTTCCAGCAAGTCTGTGCTGAGGCTGAGGATCGCGCCACTGGAGCTTGGACAGCTACGTTTATGACATTTATTTTCATTTTGGGGTGAGGGGGGTGATTTGAATTTTTTTTTTTCTATTTTTTTCAATTTGTAGAAATATTTGTTTTTAATTTCTAGCAGATTGCTTCTCTCGTAGATATCAATGCTTTGGCACTGGTGTCCATGAGGATTACATTATGTTCCTATGCAGCATAGGAACTAATGTGCGGCAGCCTTTTATCATTCAGGAATACAGTCTGTTGCAAACACCATCTGGCTCCCCCAATACTCACTAGGGAGAGCCGGTACACACAAGGAAGTATGCGCTTACAGGTTTTTGCACTCCCAGATGCCGTGGTCTTGTTTGACCACGGCATCTGAGGAGTTAAATGTATGCACTCAATGTTATCATCCATTTCATAAATTAGTCCCAGGTGTCTGCTTCGAGCAGGTACCATCTCTAGTGGCCCGCCCAGCACCGTACACGTACAGTACTCGTCATGAAGGAGTTAAAGATATGCCAAATTTAGCAAACAACTTGCAATTTATAAGAATGCATGCTCAATAAAAAGTATGTAGTAAATTCCCCCTATGGTTCAATCTGTGAATTATAATTTTTTTCTTATATATTGTTCGAGATCATGAGTGTATAAATGATTTAGGCTACTTTCACACTGCCGTTCAGAGCAGGTCCGTCTGATGTCTGCTCAGATGGATCCGCTCCTATAATGCAGACGTTTGTATCCGTTCAGAACGGATCCGTCTGCATTATAGTTTAAAAAAAATTCTAAGTGTGAAAGTAGCCTGAACGGATCCGTCCAGACTTTACATTGAAAGTCAATGGGGGACGGATCCGTTTGAAGATTGAGCCATATTGTGTCATCTTCAAGCGGATCCGTCCCCATTGACTTACATTGTAAGTCTGGACGGATCCGCTTGCCTCCGCATGGCCAGGCGGACACCCGAACGCTGCAAGCAGCGTTTAGGTGTCCGCTTGCTGAGCGGAGCGGAGGCTGAACGCTGCCAGACTGATGCATTCTGAGCGGATCCGCCTCCACTCAGAATGCATTAGGGCCGGACGGATGCGCTCGGGGCCGCTTGTGAGACCCTTCAAACGGAGCTCACGAGCGGACACCCGAATGCAGGTGTGAAAGTAGCCTAATATTGAAATTGCACCCTGCGGTTTAAATAATACACAAGGTGGGATCTATTACACAGGTAAGTACCAGATACCGTAATTTCTGGGCCAATATGGTATGTTTGTTAATGTAAATCTATCTGATAGGTCAGAAAGAATGATATTTAATGAGTAAAGGGACTTGGATCAGTGAGGGAAAAGTAAGGAGGTTTAGATGAAGCTATAATGAATTGATATACATGACTACATTCTTAGTAGCAAAACCAGAACCTACCATGACACAATGTCTATTTTTACTATGAACCAAGTTTGTAAACTTGGTAAATATCTCCCCCTAGTGTTTTCTTTCAACTCTTCCACTAGATGAATGTGCATTATGATAAAGAAATAGTAGCATTTTCGAGCCAATGTAGCCATTTGAGGCTTATTCTTTGTGGGACAAGTTGTATTTTTGCCATCCTCAGCATTTTGAAGGTTTATATAATTTATTGCTTATTTTTTTATTAATTTTTTGGAGTGGAGGAATGACAAAAAACAGTAATTATGCCATCCTTTTTTCTTTTATGTTATGTGTTGTGCAGTTTCAATGTTTTGTTACTTTTTCTTCAAACAGTTTTTTGTGATTGAGAAGCTTATACTTTATGTAACTTTTTTGTCCCCTTACTTGACCAGAAGCTGTGGTCCTGTTATTTTAAAACATTATTATTAGTGTTGCTCGAATCAAAGTTGACAAAGTGGAATTTGATCCGATCTTCAGGAAAAAATTGATTAATCACAAAATGGCTGCTGCACATGTTACAAAGTGAAAGTAAGAAGCCCGGGAATGAGGGATCACCTATAATGCCGTGCAGCCAGCCAGTCAACAGATAGGCAGCCCCTGTGTTGTCACATCCCTATAAAAAGTCTCCTCCTGCCCAGTCCTCGCCATTTTCCATTGAACTGTGCAGGGAGAGACGTTACAGACACTAGGGACAGTGATATTACTTTTGAGCAGTTCAGGAACATCTTAGATATAGTGTAAGGATATAATAAGGAAACCTTATCCACACTATAGGAAGAGTGCAAGGGCCAATTGAACTGTGTAAACCTTGGCTAATAGGAGCTATTCTATTACACCTTGCTGCACTAATGGGGTTAAAAATCATTCTAAGGCCTCTTTCACACTATCGTTTTTTGTTTCCGTTTCGCGGACCGTTTTTTGAGTTCCGTATACGGAACCATTCATTTCAATGGGTCCGCAAAAAAACGGAATGTACTCCGTATGCATTCCGTTTCCGTATTTTCGTTTTTCCATTCCATTGAAAGATAGAACATGTCCTATATTTGGCAGCAAATCACGTTCCGTGGCTCCATTAAAGTCAATGGGTCCGCAAAAAAAAAAGGAACACATACGGAAATGCATCCGTATGTCTTCCGTATCCGTTCCGTTTTTTGCGGAACCATCTATTGAAAATGTTATGCCCAGCCCAATTTTCTCTATGTAATTATTGTATATTGTATATGCCATACGGAAAAACGGAACCGAAACAGAAACACAACGGAAACAAAAAAACGGAACAACGAATCCGTGAAAAACGGACCGCAAAACACTGAAATAGCCATACGGTAGTGCCTAATACTGCTGATTTTAGGTTGTTAACATTCTATTATGCATAAAATCCTTGATTCTGTTGATTTTATTCATGGGGTGAAATTGCGGTCTGATAAAACAGATTTTTGGGTCTTCACGTTGTTTTTCTACAGATGAAATTCCATTAATACTTGATTCTGTAATTGGGGTGAAATTGCGGTATGATACTACTGATTTTGGGGGGTTTACATAGTTTTTTTTACAGATGTAATTCCATTAATCCTTGATTCTGTAATTGGGGTGGAATTGCTGCCTGATACTACTGATTGCGGTGTGTCCACATTTTTTTTTATACATAAGTAAATCCATTAATCCTTGATTATGTAATTGGGGTGACATTACAAAGTGATACTATTGAATTTGGGGTGTTCACTTTTTTTTTAAAATAAATTTCATTAATCCTTGATTCTGGGGTGAAATTGTGGCCTGCTACTACTGATTTTGGGGGTTCACTTTCTGCTATACATAAATAAATCTGTTAATCCTTGATTCTGTAATTGAGGTGAAATTGCATTCTAATACTACTGCTGTTTTCCCTTACAGTTACTGTTCAGTATGTCTAAAATACCAGGTCCGTCCAAGGGAACGGACAGTGGCAAAAATGTTTCTGGAACTGGCAGAAATAGCTGCAAAAGAAACAACAGGCCAGAGCTGTCAGTGTCAGGAACAAGCTCTGTGCTCCCACCTGATCTGTGGGCAGAAGGTGAAGCGTGGCCAGGGTTGCCAATATTGGCACCACTGCCCTGCGTCAACACATACAACATCACCATGAAGCCTGGGAAAACCGTGGAGCTAATGTTACAGCCTGAGGCCCGCAACCCTTTTCCAGCAGTCAAGGATCCATCACCTCAGCAGAAGGGAGTTGTGTTTTCTTCCCATCATCTACTGGTCATGATGCTCCTCCTCCTCCTAATTCTCTTTACTCATTTCACAAACAATTGATCGCTGAGGCGATTGCAAAAAGACAACAGTATGTGTGCACTCCCTCCATTTCCATGCGGTTGACTCTGCACCTTTCAGAGAACTGATGGCTTGTGCCGAGCCAGGGTGGAGGGTCCCAAGCCATCATTACTTTTTCAAAAAGGCTGTACCAGCCCTGCACACATATGTTGAGCAGAAAGTGGGCCAGTCCTTGAAAATTTAGAGTGCTCCTCAAGCATATTACCTATGCAGAGCTCGGCACCTGATTTGCCTGGGTGAACGGAATTACACAAGGGAGGAACTGTTCTGCGTCCTTCAATAGGAAATCAAATCCTGGCTAATTCCTCACCAACCGAAGATCGGAATCATGGTAACCGATAATGGGAAGAACATTGTTTCGGTGCTGCGTCAAGGATGTAATCTGGTTGTAAAGCGGTTCCTAAAGTCTTCCACCCAACTGCAAGACATCTTGAAAATGGCCAGGAAATTGTGCATGCACTTCAGCCACTTTTACACTGCAAAACACACCCTCCTTGAGCTGCAAAGGCAGAATAGTGTTCACCATCGCCTCATATGTGGCATTTCCACCCATTGTACTGACTATACGAGCAGACGAAGGCTGTGAATGATTTCTTGATGATGCAGGCATAACTTCAATGTTAGCAAGTGGCAGCTGATGCGTGACACCTGCTGTTTTCTCTGGCCCTTTGAGGAGGCCACTTTATTTGTTAGTGACCAGGACTACGGGATGAATGATGTCATTCCACTCCTTCATGTCCTGGAGAAGATGCTAATAAAATTGGCTGCTGGCCAGGGGACAGGAGCCATGGTGCCTACATCTCACAGCCACCTGAGCCCTGTGGGGGCTGAACTAGCGGAGGAGGAGGAAGACATTCATACACAAGCAATGTATACAGTACCCATGTATACAGAAATGGGTGTTTTTTCTGCACAAGTGACAAGAGAGAAGCTGGAGGAGCTGGAGGGTGATGAGGAGGACCAGGAAGATGACCCAGACTCACTTTGTCACTGGTGATGGAGGCAGGGAATCCCTCAGAGTCCCTTGCGCAAATGGCCAGATGCATGCTGAGTTGCTTGTGTAGTGACAGCTGTATTATCACCATTCAGCAGAGGGATGACTACTGGCTCTTCACCATGTTAGACCCTCACTACCGGGCAAAATGGAGGTCTTTTTTCCATATGCTGAGAGGGAGAATAAACTCAACTGCTATCGAGAGACATCCTATGTAGTCAGTTGGTTGCTGCCTATGTGCATAATCGCCCATCTTCACGAAGGTCTGACTGGGGGGAGGGCCCTCTGCCCTTTTTCTCCACTGCCATTGCTGCTGGAGGGGGGTAGTGGGACAGGAGCAGCAAAAGCTTTATCATCAGCAACTTAAGTCTGGAGTCTTTAATGAGCACTTTTTTCACCCGCCTACTGAAGGAACCACCCAGCACCAGCAGCACCAGGACATGGAGAACCACCAACCCTGGACTACTAGGAAGCCTCAACTGGCCAAGTTTGCCCTGGACAAGATTTCCTGCCCAGCTAGTAGTGTGGCATCAGAGCGGGTGTTTAGTGCGCCGGTGGAATAGTTACCACAAAGAGAACTCGCCTTTCAACAGAATATTTTGAGAGAATAACCTTTGTAAAGATGAATCAGGCGTGGATCACCTAGGATTTCCACATGCCAGTGCCTGATGCATCAGACTAGATCATCTTGGGTGTCACAGGCGAAAAATGGCCCGTTACTTCTGGCCACATGCTTTAGCCACTATTCTGATGCTGCCGCTCGCCTGATGCCACACATCTGATGCCTCTGCTGCCATCTTCTCCTACTGCCTCTGTCTTGTGCTGTTACTGACACTGCTCTTGTCCCCCACCTCCCCACTCTGTTACAAGGCTACTATGTTGACTCTTCATGCTATTGTCACCCTCTCTGCTCTGTAACTGAGCCACTTTGTTGACTTCTCATACTTTTGCCCCACTCTGTAACTGGGCCACTGTGTTGACTCCTCATGCTGTTGCCACCTCCCCACTCTGTAACTGGGCCACTGTATTGACTCCTCATGCTGTTGCCCCCTTCCCTACTCTGTGACTGGGCCACTGTGTTTATTTCTTATGCTGTTGCCACTTACCTACTCTGTGACTGGGCCATTGTGTTGAATCTTCATGCTGTTGCCTCCCTCCCCACTCTGTGATTGAGCCACTATGTTGACTACTCTCGTTGTTGCCACCCTCACCACTCTGTGATAGGCCACTATTGTCCCTGTTGGCCTTGTTGACATTACTGTTCATTTTACCCTTCTTCTGATCTGTCAGAAGAACGGAAAAATGAAAAACACAACTGATCCTGTCTTTGGAGTATCCATAAGGTCTCTATCACATGGTCAGTCAGGAGCGTTGCTAGGTTAAAACATTCGGGGCCTGTGCCCCTGATGTTTTGTCCCAGGCCCCCGAATGTATTGCCTGCCAGATAGATACAACTGTATTACCATCCTCAGGATGGCAATACAATTGAATCTAATGCCCTGCAAGAGCTGAAGAACCTGTGATGACATCACAGTCCATGTGATCAGTTCTAAATGCAGTAGCTGAAAAGGACCTGCGATGATGTCACCATCATGTGACCAGTGCAGGAGAGAAGAAGTCAGCAGTGAAGAGAAGTCCTGGGAAGAAGCTGAGGTGAGGTCTGCTACTTGAGGAGAGGACTGTATGTTAGGGCTGAAGGGAATTATGTTATTTACATGGGACTGAATGTTGGAGGCAGCTGTGGGAGGGAATGATATTATTGTCATGCCCCACTCTGACGATGTGCGGAGGTCGGCCAGGATTGCAGCACGAGTTTAGTGTTTGTTTTGGAGCCGTGCTGGATCCGCCTCTCATCAGGTGCACTGGGTGGAGTCATTAGTTTAAATAGCTCATCAGCACAGTGCTCTGAGCGGATTATGCAAATCATTGTGTTCTTGGAAGCTAGGAAGGAAGGTTTTCTGTCTGTTCCAGCTCAGAGAGATAAGTGTGATTTCTGGTTTAGTTGTTTTGTGTCATCTCTTCCATCCAGGTTCTGTGTGAGCAGGCTGCTCCTATTTCCACTCTTCACCATCTCAGGGAAGTTAGGGTTTTGTCAGCCCAGGCACGGGGACACCTCACACCTACCTTAAAGGTCTGCAGGTGGGCTGAGCAGTGCAGGGAAAGAGGTCAGGGATTAGCTAGGAGGTGACCCTTCCCCTGTCTCTCGCCCAGAGCCTGGTTGGTGGGTTTTCTGTGATTCTGAGTGCACGCCCGCCGTGACAATTATTTACATTGGACTGAATGTTGAGGGGTAATGTTATTTACATGGGACTGTATGTTGAAGGTATATTGAAAGGACCAGCACTCCGTTTTCTTTGCTGAACAGAAATTTCTTTATTCGTCACCCATGTGACGCGCATTTCGGCATAAGATTTGCCTTTATCAAATAACAGGTGATGATAGCTCAATACAACATATACGATGAACCATTTAAATACACCTTTTGAATAGCCCGCCCCTAGTCATGTGAGTGGTCATGTGACTGTAATTGAAGGCATACTCCCCCAGCCACATGACCAGTCACCTGACCGTGGCGTCATGTTGCTATATAACCCAGTGTAAACGGAACTCAATCAATAGGAAAGAAAATAGAACACAGCAGAGTATGTATCTATATTCATACATTACTACAGCGTCTGAGTCATCAGTGATCCATTATGGAACCAAATACAAACATATTATAGTATACATATATTCTTTTAAATAAAACTACTCAATGAATATTCTTTGTTAAGGCCTTTGGGGGCTAGCGTCTCGAGCCGGTGGATCCAATATGCTTCACGCTGGTGGAGCATCTGGATACGATTTCCTCCACATCGTGGTAGGGTCACTTCCTCTATAATTTGGAAACGTAATTGTGAGATATGGTGTTTTTTCTCAATGAAATGTTGAGGAATGGGTAACAAGATATTTTCTTTTCTTTCAGGAAAGAAAATATCTTGTTACCCATTCCTCAACATTTCATTGAGAAAAAACACCATATCTCACAATTAAGTTTCCAAATTATAGAGGAAGTGACCCTACCACGACGTGGAGGAAATTGTATCCAGATGCTCCACCAGCGTGAAGCATATTGGATCCACCGGCTCGAGACGCTAGCCCCCAAAGGCCTTAAAGGGCTTCTGTCAGCCCACTAAACCGTTTTTTTTTTTTTTTTGTTTAATATTAATCCCTACACTGCGATCTCTGCATACATAAGTAAAATAATAATTTTCGTTCAGTAGAATTTGATAAAACGCTATTTTTATAATATGTAAATTACCTTGCTACCAGCAAGTAGGGCGGCTACTTGCTGGTAGCAGCCGCATCCTCCGACCCTAATGACGCCCCCTCCGCATTGTGATTGACAGGGCCAGGGAACGGAATCGTTCTCTACTGGCCCTGCCTGTTTTCATTCAATATCTGGCGCCTGCGCCGCGGCCATACCTATCTTCAATCTGCACAGGCGCACTGAGAGGCGGCCACTCACTCGGCCGCTCCATCCTCAATGCGCCGATGACGTCACATCTACACCCGGCGCAGGCGCATTGAGGAGCGAGCGGCCGAGTGAGTAGCCGCCTCTCAGTGCGCCTGCGCAGATTGAAGATAGGTACGGCCACGGCGCAGGCGCCAGATATTGAATGAAAACAGGCAGGGCCAGCAGAGAACGATTCCGTTCCCTGGCCCTGTCAATCAAAATGCAGAGGGGGCGTCATTAGGGTCGGAGGATGCGGCTGCTACCAGAAAGTAGACGCCCTACTTGCTGGTAGCAAGGTAATTTACATATTATAAAAATAGCATTTTATCAAATTCTACTGAACGAAAATTATTATTTTACTTATGTATGCAGAGATCGCAGTGTAGGGATTATTATTAAACTAAAAAAAAAAAAACGGTTTAGTGGGCTGACAGAAGCCCTTTAACAAAGAATATTCATTGAGTAGTTTTATTTAAAAGAATATATGTATACTATAATATGTTTGTATTTGATTCCATAATGGATCACTGATGACTCAGACACTGTAGTAATGTATGAATATAGATACATACTCTGCTGTGTTCTATTTTCTTTCCTATTGATTGAGTTCCGTTTACACTGGGTTACATAGCAACATGACGCCACGGTCAGGTGACTGGTCATGTGGCTGGGGGCGTATGCCTTCAATTACAGTCACATGACCACTCACATGACTAGGGGCGGGCTATTCAAAAGGTGTATTTAAATGGTTCATTGTATATGTTGTATTGAGCTATCATCACCTGTTATTTGATAAAGGCAAATCTTATGCCGAAACGCGCGTCACATGGGTGACAAATAAAGAAATTTCTGTTCAGCAAAGAAAACAGAGTGCTGGTCCTTTCAATATATTTCTAGAGGGATCCGACTTATTGAGCGCGCACCCGGACATTAAAGAAGCTCAGTGCAGTCCATTTGTTTGTATTAATATGTATGTTGAAGGTGTCTGGGAGAGGGAGTGATGTTATTTTCATGGGACTGAATATTGAGAGGGTGATTTTTTTACATGGGACTATATGTTGAAGGCGGCTGGGGAGGGGGTGATGTTATTTACATGGGACTGTATTTTGGAGGGGGCTGTAGATAGAGAGGGATGTTATTTACATGGCACTGTATATTGGAGGGGGCTGGATAGATGGTGTGATGTTATTTACATGGGACTCTATGGCGGAGGGAGGGAAATAATGTTATTTACATGGGACTGTATATTGGAGGGAGGTAAATAATGTTATTTATATGAGACTGTATGGTGGAGGGGCTGAGGAATTATAATTTCTGAGGACACTAAACGGAGGAATATAACTACAGGGGACACTGCAGGGGGCGATATAAATACTGGGGGAAGTTCAGGATGAGCATTATAACAGTAAGGGGCATTATAAATACTGGGGGCACTGTGGGGGCATTATAACAGTAAGGGGCATTATAAATACTGGGGGCATTTTAAATCTAGTGGACATTAGGCGTCTTATTACTACTGGGGGCTCTATAGGAGTGTTCTGCATTATTTCTACTAAGAGCACTATGGGACCCTTATTACTACTGAGGGGTCTGTAGAGAGCTTTATTACCATTGGGGAACAATAGGGGGCCTTATTTCTACTGGTGGCTCTTGTACTAATGGAGGCACTCTTGGTTGACTTAGAGAATTGTGCCGTATGCATTGGGGCTTGGGCCCCGGATCTTTTGAGACCCTAAAAACGCCCCTGCGGTCAGTATTTTGCATCAGGATTTGCTCATGATTTTGAAGCCAAAAGCAGGAGAGTGTCCAAAACACAGAGGACATGCAAATGTTTCTATCACATATTATCTCTGTGTTGCATTCACTCCTGTTTTTTCCTTACCAATACTGATCAAATACTGATGCAAAAAAATTACCAAATACTGACCATGCATGCAGGACTTCTCTTCCCATCTAAATAAAATAATTTCCTGGGCAAATAGAAAATTGCGCATGAGGCCTCTATCACACGATCAGTATTTTGTATCAGGATTTGCTCATTATATGGAAGCCGAAAGCAGGAGTGGGTATAAAACACATTCAAATATTCCAGTCACTTGTCATCTCTGTTTTGGATCCACCATTTTTTGGGGGTTGTTTTTCTGATGGATCACAAGAGGGGAAAAATAACCATTGACGTCAACACAAACTTACTGCTGACACCCTCTCCACTCATGGGGCCACTACTTGTTTCAGCATGTAACAGAACAGGTTCTGTAGAAATCTATTTTGAATCAGCAATCTTTTTGAATTTCAATGTGTAAAAAGAGTAGAATCTTGTGCCGCTGCCCTCTTAAGTTCTTTATACCTGACGCTAACATTGACTTTTAGGGCTGAGTTCACACTTCAGTTATTTGGTCAGTTTTGGACACGTAATTGAACAAATAAGTGAAGTGTGAGCTGAATCTAAGAGTGATGTCTGTCAACTGCCTGTCATACTGATGCACAGTAACTCTTTCCCAACCACAGCAGACCAGCTAAGCATGTTTCTGCACTGCACAGTAATGCACACCGAGATGCATGCTTCCTGCAGCTGGGAAATAGCTGATTTTTTACGCAATTCATCACAAATGAATTTAGATCGAATCAAATTTTTTGGGAAAATTTGGTGAACCATCCGAATCAAATTTCTGAAACCTTCGCACATCTTTAATCATTTTCTGTCACTGTAAAACTGAAAGGCAAACTATTAGACCACGCCTCTTGCATGGCCTAATTGGTAGATGCCCACGGCAGACCTGGAGACATAGTAGAGCACCAACCACCCATGATACATCATGGAAAGTTGATGGGTGGCTGTCTTTTACTATTGAGATAACTAGATCTGTTGCTTACACCGACCCTGTGCAGGGTGAGAGAGGGGGAACCCCGGCACTGCTAATCTGTAGGGATCCAGAGGATGCTTTTTCATGACCTAATCAAATGTTAAAAGACTCCACATTGACAGGAAGTGGGTAATAATGAGCAAAACTAGGTTTATGGTTAACAAATTTCCATACCTTTACTTGGAAAAAAAAAGTGATTTCAGATTAATTGATTTGTGATTCTACAGTTCATGAAGATAGATGGTAGATAGATGTAAAGTGATAGTAATTTACAGGAATCAAATATCCTGTCGGTATTTAACCACTTTTCAACTGCTTATTGCATTTTATATGCATTGAAATACTGAATAGGATACACTATATAATGCTAACCTACATTCACAGCAGGTGATATGGGGCCTAGAAGCAGAGAAGACTCACTCAAGTGGCACAACAAGTTCATTGAGAGTACTGATGAGCGAGCATGCTCGGCCGAACTGCTGTTCGGCTCGAGCATCGCTATGCTCGGCAGATCTGAGTGCTCTGCCAAAAAATTTGGGTGCTCGAATACAATTTAATACAACGGAAGTTAATAGAAGAACCCCAGGCACTCCCTGCTCGGAAGAAATTGATAGAAACCCCATGAAAAAGTTTTGGCAACAGCATTAAGAGGATAGCTGGATGCGTCTTATACTACTATTATGTATGACATACAATAGACAACCACACAAAGGCTATATGCCAAAAGCCAGGTATGTACAAGCCATCCATCTATCCATGAGACAGATAACAGCCAGCATACCTTACAATGGCAGCCTTGTGAACTATGAGATATTCCAAACCAGCTCTCATCTGACTGAGAACCAGTAAACCTTAAAGTTATTTTGCATCTGTTGGATGGCTTGGGTGGACCTGCACACCTAGATCAATATCATTAGGGCGACAAAAAGTTTTCCGATTGTCCTAACATAATATTCAATAACCTTTCCATACAGTTTTGTCATGTAAAAACTCATTTTCATAAACATCGGCATATGGGAAAGACATGCAAATGAGCAGAATCTGCCTTGTTTTTCAGCTGTCATAAGACTATAAAAACCAATAGATGGCGCTATTGAGTTATGAATAGCACCCTCTATTGGTTTCACAGTCTTATGACAAAACAAATATTCTTGTCGGAAGAAACCATAACTCAATAGCACCCTCTATTGGTTTCATAGTCTTCTGACAAAAATATTAGACTGAGTCTTATGACAAGCTTATTAGTGTAGCCTTTTGCATGCAAAATTCGTGATTGAATATTCGCGATTAGAATATTCGCGATCTACACTAGGATGATATCTGACACTGGGAAAGCTGGGTAATAACTCAGTGATAAAATCTGACACTGGGAAAGCTGGGTAATAACTCGCGATCTACACCGAGTTATTACCCAGCTTTTCCAGTGTCAGCTATTATCACTGACTTACTACATAATTATTACATAATATTCGCTATATTGCTATATATTAGTTTTTTTAGAATATTCAGAATATTTGCAGCCAAATGAATCCAAAGCTTTTCTGATTTGTTTCAGATAAATTACATATAACAGCACACAACACCATTTTACTATCCATTTTGCAGGCAAAACCATGAGAGAACAAGAAGGATGGTCACATGATACTGGGAGGAAGGTTTGCCCTGATAGGCTCAGAAGCTGACAGAAAGCCTGAATCAGTCAATCAGGGGGCAGAAGGCAAGGAGGTGCCTGTGAAGAATATGAGGAACACCATAAGGATGGTGTGCTATGAGCCTGCAGACATAAGCCTTTGATATACTGTGACAGGGAGGGTATAAGGGTGCATTCACATGACCATGCCCGATTTTCAGTCTGTAATTTAACAAATCCATGATTTCTCAATTACGTCTGTTGTTGTACTTACATTTTACATCCGAATTCGTTCCACATGTCCGCAAAATACGGTTGTATTATTTCCGTATATCATCCATGTTTTGCGGACACCAAAAAAAACAGGAAGAAATTGTCACAGTTATCTTGGTTACACTCATAAGAAGGTCGCTGGGATGTTTCTCAGCGATTTGAACAGCAGTCACCTATATCCTTGATCTGCGACAGCACCCTGAGAAATTTCAGAGTTACTGTCATATCTCGGTGGCTACTTTTGATTGCTTGCTTTCTTCTTTACATCCTGGTCTCATGTTCCAGGACATTAACATGAGGCACAGCATTTCTGCCAAGCAAAGGATCATTGTTAGTGATGAGCGAGCATGCTCCGCCGAATACTTGTTTGGCTCAAGCATCGCTATGCTCGGCACATGGCGGTACTTGGCTGAGTACCACATGTGCTCGAGCGGCATGCTCGAGTCTCCTCCCCGCACATTTCGCAGCTGCTAGGCAGCCAATAAACGTGCAGGTAAGTACTGCCATCACTATAATGCCAGTAGCTATGTTGGCTGCTGGCATTACAGTGATTCACTGGCCGGAACTAGTTATCGGGTGCTATATACTGTCCTACATCAGAAAACTGTGTCTTTAGGGCAAAATCCAAATATCTGGGCCTAATCTAATGTCCATATTCTTTGTTTTCTAATGCAGGACAGTATATGTCACAGAAACACACAGAATATGGACACTAGACACTATTTGGATTTTGCCCTAAAGACAGTTTTCTGATGCAGGACAGTATATGTCACAGAAACACAGTGTCTTTAGGCCCAGATATTTGGATTTTGCTCTAATCTAGTGTCCATATTCTGTGTGTTTGTGAGATATACTGTCCTGCATCAGAACAATAGAAACATAGAATGTGTTGGCAGATAAGAACCATTTGGCCCATCTAGTCTGCCCAATATACTGAATACTATGAATAGCCCCTGGCCCTATCTTATATGAAGTATGACCTTATGCCTATCCCATGCATGCTTAAACTCCTTCACTGTATTTGCAGCTACCACTTCTGCAGGAAGGCTATTCCATGCATCCACTACTCTCTCAGTAAAGTAATACTTCCTGATATTACCTTTAAACCTTTGCCCCTCTAATTTAAAACGATGTCCTCTTGTAGCAGTTTTTCTTCTTTTAAATATTCTACTAAAGTCTAGATAAGCGATGTCTACTGCACCTCCTCCATCTATTATTTTAGTCACCCAATCAAAAAAATCAATAAGATTCGTTTGACATGATCTCCCTGAAGTAAACCCATGCTGTTTTTCATCTTTCAATCGATGGGATTTTAGATGTTCCACAATCCTCTCCTTAAGTCTTAAGTATGGTTTCCATTAATTTCCCCACTACTGATGTCAGGCTTACTGGCCTATAGGTGCCCGATTCCTCCCTACTACCTTTCTTGTGAATGGGCACAACATTTGCTAATTTCCAATCTTCTGGGACGACTCCTGTTACCAGTGATTGGCTAAATAAATCTGTTAATGGTTTTGCTAGTTCACCGCTAAGCTCTTTTAATAGCTTTCTCTGTAAAGACACATGCATCAAAAGATTCATTAGTCTTCCTTCCTAACTGAGGTCCTTTTCCTTCATATTCCTTTGTAAAAACTGAACATGTCTACTGCACCTCCTCCATCTATTATTTTAGTCACCCAATCAAAAAAATCAATAAGATTCGTTTGACATGATCTCCCTGAAGTAAACCCATGCTGTTTTTCATCTTTCAATCGATGGGATTTTAGATGTTCCACAATCCTCTCCTTAAGTCTTAAGTATGGTTTCCATTAATTTCCCCACTACTGATGTCAGGCTTACTGGCCTATAGGTGCCCGATTCCTCCCTACTACCTTTCTTGTGAATGGGCACAACATTTGCTAATTTCCAATCTTCTGGGACGACTCCTGTTACCAGTGATTGGCTAAATAAATCTGTTAATGGTTTTGCTAGTTCACCGCTAAGCTCTTTTAATAGCTTTCTCTGTAAAGACACATGCATCAAAAGATTCATTAGTCTTCCTTCCTAACTGAGGTCCTTTTCCTTCATATTCCTTTGTAAAAACTAAACATGTCTACTGCACCTCCTCCATCTATTATTTTAGTCACCCAATCAAAAAAAATCTATAGGATTAGTTTGACATGATCTCCCTGAAGTAAATCCATGCTGTTTTTCATCTTTCAATCCATTGGATTTTAGATGTTCCATAATCCTCTCCTTAAGTATGGTTTCCATTAATTTCCCCACTATTGATGTCAGGCTTACTGGCCTATAGTTGCCCGATTCCTCCCTACTACTTTTCTTGTCAATGGGCACAACATTTGCTAATTTCCAATCTTCTGGCACGACTCCTGTTGCCAGTGATTGGTTAAATAAATCTGTTAATGGTTTTGCTAGTTCACCGCTGAGCTCTTTTAATAGCATTGGGTGTATCCCATCAGGCCCCTGTGACTTATTTGTATTGATTTTAGACAGCTGACTTAGAACCTCTTCCTCTGTAAAGACACATGCGTCTTCTTTCCTAACTGAGGTCCTTTTCCTTCATTTTCCTTTGTAAAGACTGAACAGAAGTATTCATTGAGGCAGTCAGCTAGTTCTTTATCTTCTTCCATATACCTTCCTTCTTTTGTTTTTAATTTTGTAATTCCTTGTTTTAGTTTTCTTTTTTCATTTATGTATCTGAAGAATGCCTTATCGCCTTTTTTCCCTGACTGAGCTAATTTCTCTTCTGCCTGTGCTTTAGAAGCTATTATAACTTGTTTGGCCTCTCTCTGCCTAATCTTATAAATTTGCCTGTCATCCTCGTTTTTTTTTTTTTATAATTCCTAAATGCTATCTTTTTGTTTTGATTTTGGCCACTTCAGCTGAGTACCACAGTGGTCTCTTCCTTTTTTTGCTTTTACTGACAAGCCTAATGCAATTTTCTGTTGCCTTCAATAGTGCCTCTTTTAAGTATTCCCATTTCTCCTGGACTCCAATGAAACTGTTCCAATCTGATAGGGACTCGTATACCACTAATCTAATTTTAGAAAAGTCAATTTTTCTAAAATCTAAAACTTTTGTTTTTGTGTGGTGTGACTCATTCACTGTACTTATAGTAAATCACACTGACTGGTGATCACTAGATCCCAAGCTTTCCCCTACAGTAATATCATATACCAAATTCCCATTTGTGAATACTAAATCTAAAATGGCCTCCTTCCGGGTTGGCTCCTCAACTACTTGATGTAGAGATAATCCCAGTAGGGAATTTAGAATATCTGTACTCCTGGCAGAACTAGCTATTTTGGTTTTCCAGTTTACATCTGGAAGTTTGAAGTCTCCCATAATGATAACTTCCCCCTTCAATGTCATTTTAGCTATTTCCTCAACTAGTAGATCATCTAATTTTTTGACTTGGCTAGGTGTATCACACCTATACGAGTTACCTTATGATTATCAAGCTGCAAGGTAACCCAAACTGACTCAAAATTGTTCTCGCTAACTTGTATCAAATTATATTTTATGCTGTCTTTCACATACAGGGCCACCCCTCCCCCCTTCTTGCCTTCTCTGTCTTTCCTGTATAGAGAGAACCCTGGTATTGATATATCCCAGTCATTACTCCCCTTGAACCATGTCTCAGTAACAGCCACTACATCTATATTCTCAGATGCCATTATAGCCTCAAGTTCATTGTTCTTATTCCCTAAACTGCGAGCATTTGTAGATAAGAATCTGAGCTTGTCATTTCTTAACCTTTGTGCTACTGGCATCTTCTGGCATTGTCCCGGGGGGCAGTCGGACTGCTGGATTATCACTCTTTTGCCCCCCTTTCCTAGTTTAAATGCTCCTTAGCAAATACTTGGAACTGTTCACCGAGGACATTCGTTCCTTTGAGAGAAAGATGCAAACCATCTTTCTTGTACAGTTTTTTTTCATTCCAACAAGAGCTAACATGAAACACAAAGCCAAACCCTTGGTTCCGACACCATTCACCAAGCCATACATTGAATTCCTTAATGCGCATCTTTCTGTCATGCTGAAGGTTATGCACAGGCAAAACTGCCGAGAATGAAACAGTTGATGCAACCTCCCGTATATCCTTTCCAAGTGTGTGAAAAGCTTCTTTCACCTTTGAAACCTCATTGCAAGCCAGATTGTTTGTCCCAAGATGGACAATAACATCCACCTCCCTTTCCTGCTTTGCTTGCCTAACAATATTAAGGATCCGTCGTCTATCCCTGCTAGCGGTAGCACCAGGGAGACATCTCACAACACCATTCTCCTCAAACTTCACACCTCTTATGATGGAATCGCCCACCAACAGCTGCTTACTATCAGTCCTCACCTTCTCCTTTTTGTCTTTGATTGCAGTCTTGCATACTTTAGACATGGGAGATGATTGTTTCTCACCCACTGTGCTTGAGCCATCCGCCATGTTGCTCTTGCACTCTGAAAGTGCTGCAAATGAATTATGGAGAGCCACAGACTGTGGGACATGTCTTCTATCCACAACTCTCAGTCTACCAGAACCTACAGTAACCCATCTTCCATTTCTAGGGGGCCTCTGTGGCAGTGGCATTGAAATGTTCTCAGCCTGAGTTTGTTTAATGGTTAATTTACAAATCTCATATTTCAAAAAGGTAATTTCCTGTTGCATTATGGAGAGCTGTCTACAGATCAGACAGTATCCAAACCTCTGAAGAGTGGAACCTGAAATAAAAGCACAAAAATTCCTGCACAGAACCAGGTCTACCATTGCAAAGAGGGGAAACAATTTTAGACAAACAAATCTTACTTGTTTAGATTGTATCCACCTCCAGATTACCTCCTGAGTATCTCCTGAATATCTCCAATGCACTTGCAGACCAGCACTTGATTAGACCAGCACTTGATTAGCCGCCTTGAGAAAGCAGCAAGCTATTATTAGCAAGCTAATACAATGTTGATATATATACACACCCTCCCACAAAGGCTCCTCCCCAACAGAAAATTAACACCTATGCTCATTTGCAATCAGACAATAGAGATACCGTGTCTAGCAAATTCCTTACCTCTCTTGAAACACAGTGTCTGAGTATCCACCCGAAACACCCCTGAAGTTCTGCTACAGTGGAAAAACTCTGTGTTAGACTAAGTTCGTCTCCTGAATATCTCCAATGCACTTGCAGACCAGCACTTGATTAGCAGCCTTGAGAAAGCAGCAAGCAAGTTTCTATATCTTCGATTTCCTTGAATCTGTAGATCTGGTCGACCTTATTTACCCAGTGATCTATCTAAGGCTAGGTTCACACCTGATCGTTTTACAGCGCGTTCCTACGCGCTTTAAAACGCTCAACAGGCAAAAACTAATGTTTCCCTATAGGCATGGTTCTCACCTGAGCGTTTTACAGCGCGTACGAACGCGCTGTAAAACGCCCTACGCCCCAAGAAGTACAGGAGCTTCTTTGGGGCGTATTGTCGCGTGTAACACCTCTGTTTTTCATTGTACGCCTCTGTGGTCAATAGCAAGAACGCGCGTACGACGCACGTTTCCAAAATACAAAAAAACCCCAAAATACGCCTCAAAAACGTCCGATAAAAACGCTTGTAAACAGCGCTTATCAAATACGCTCAGGTGTGAACCCAGCCTTAGGGGTTTCAGAGGAGAGCCAGTGGGAGGGCAAAAGCAATCTGGCTGCTGCCAGTAGTAGAGAGAAGAGAGAAACCTTATGTGAGCTTATTCCTCCCACCCGAGAGTAAGCAGGACCAGTTCTCGGGTGCAGGGAAAAGAGGTTTTACAAATCTGATTGCTAGCTTTTACTATTTCAGACCACCAGGCCTTGATAGGTTTGCAAGACCACCAGATGTTGAAGTAGGTACCTTTTTCTTTGAGGCATCTCCAACAAAGATCTGGAGATCCTGGTCTATAAAGACAAGTCTTGTCTGGGGTTCTGTACCAGCGTAGTAAGATTTTGTAGCAATTTTCTTGGATGCGGATGCATCTAGAGATCTTATGTGGTGTGATCAAAATTTTTGCTGTTTCAGACATCGAGAAGGTCCTCTTTAAATCCCTCTCCCAAAGACCTATTGCAGCGGGTTTTGGACAAGACGTAGATGTCTTAAGAGACTTATATATTGTTGATATTGTTTTGGGAGGTGGTAGCAGATTGCCTATCAGCCTCTCAAACCAGCTAGCTTCTCTCGAGGGAGGAGTATTTTTTATAAGAAGAAGTGCTTTTGACCTAAGAAAGTGTATAAGCATATGATTTTGAGTGGGTAGTCCCAACTTCAAGTGAAGCTCAGCTTCAGGAAGTATACAGCCATCTGAATCCAAAATGTCGGATAAGGGGAGCTTGGAATACCTTAAGGGGATAGGACAGCTTTCTCTTAACTCTTTAGGGGCTAGAGCTAAAACATCTTTAACGAGTAAGAGAGGAGAGGGTAGTGCCAAAGCTCCACTACTGGCCTAGAACTACCCCCAAACCTTTAATGTGTTACGAATAATGGGGTTGGGTATCAAGCTAGGTGACGGAGGTGGTCTGTCAGCCAGCAGGAGGGCCCGGGCAGGGGTGTGAAGAAAGGCTTTCTCCAGGACAATCCATGTTTTATGGGGGGGCTTCCAACCCAGTCCACAACCCTGGAGAGTTGGATAACTTTCATGTAAGTTTCAGGGTCAGGCAAACCAATACCTTCGTGAGCTCTAGATTTAGTAAGCGTGTCAAATGAAATACGTGAGCTTTTCCCCTGCCATATATATCTGCGGATCATCTTATTCAGGGTGATAAAATAGTTTTTGGGGATCTCAATAGGGAGTACTTGCATCAGGTAAGTTAGTCTTGAAATTACTAGAGACATGAGGATGTTCTTCCTCCCAAACCAAGAAAGGTATGGAAAGTCCAATGAGTCCAGCTGGGCGGCCATTGAGAGTAGAAGGGGTTTGTAATTCATTTAAAATAAATCAGGTAGATAGGGAGTGAGCTTCACCCCAAGATATGTTAGTTGTTGGGTGTGCCAGTTAAATGGGGAGTTCTTCTGGAGGGACGAGAGAGTAGGGGATGAGAGGCCAATATGTAGTACCTGAGATTTGGAGGGGTTCACTTTAACCACTTCAGCCCCCAGTGCTTAAACACCCTGAAAGACCAGGCCACTTTTTACACTTCTGACCTACACTACTTTCACCATTTATTGCTCGGTCATGCAACTTACCACCCAAATGAATTTTACCTCCTTTTCTTCTCACTAATAGAGCTTTCATTTGGTGGTATTTCTTTGCTGCTGACATTTTTACTTTTTTTGTTATTAATCGAAATTTAACGATTTTTTTGCAAAAAAATGACATTTTTCACTTTCAGTTGTCAAATTTTGCAAAAAAAACTACATCCATATATAAATTTTGCTCTAAATTTATTGTTCTACATGTCTTTGATAAAAAAAAATGTTTGGGTAAAAAAAAAATGGTTTGGGTAAAAGTTATAGCGTTTACAAACTATGGTACAAAAATGTGAATTTCCGCTTTTTGAAGCAGCTCTGACTTTCTGAGCACCTGTCATGTTTCCTGAGGTTCTACAATGCCCAGACAGTACAAACACCCCACAAATGACCCCATTTCGGAAAGTACACACCCTAAGGTATTCGCTGATGGGCATTGTGAGTTCATAGAACTTTTTATTTTTTGTCACAAGTTAGCGGAAAATGATGATTTTTTTTTTTTTTCTTACAAAGTCTCATATTCCACTAACTTGTGACAAAAAATAAAAACTTCCATGAACTCACTATGCCCATCAGCGAATACCTTGGGGTCTCTTCTTTCCAAAATGGGGTCACTTGTGGGGTAGTTATACTACCCTGGCATTATAGGGGCCCAAATGTGTGGTAAGGAGTTTGAAATCAAATTCAGTAAAAAATGACCTGTGAAATCCGAAAGGTGCTCTTTGGAATGTGGGCCCCTTTGCCCACCTAGGCTGCAAAAAAGTGTGACACATCTGGTATCCCCGTACTCAGGAGAAGTTGAGGAATGTGTTTTGGGGTGTCTTTTTACATATACCCATGCTGGGTGAGAGAAATATCTTGGTCAAATGCCAACTTTGTATAAAAAAATGGGAAAAGTTGTCTTTTGCCAAGATATTTCTCTCACCCAGTATGGGTATATATAAAATGACACCCCAAAACACATTCCCCACCTTCTCCTGAGTACGGAGATACCAGATGTGTGACACTTTTTTGCAGCCTAGGTGGGCAAAGGGGCCCATATTCCAAAGAGCACCTTTCGGATTTCACAGGTCATTTTTTACAGAATTTGATTTCAAACTCCTTACCACACATTTGGGCCCCTAGAATGCCAGGGCAGTATAACTACCCCACAAGTGACCCCATTTTGGAAAGAAGACACCCCAAGGTATTCCGTGAGGGGCATGGCGAGTTCCTAGAATTTTTTATTTTTTGTCACAAGTTAGTGGAAAATGATGATTTTTTTTTTTTTTCATACAAAGTCTCATCTTCCACTAACTTGTGACAAAAAATAAAAACTTCCATGAACTCACTATGCCCATCAGCGAATACCTTGGGGTCTCTTCTTTCCAAAATGGGGTCATTTGTGGGGTAGTTATACTGCCCTGGCATTCTAGGGGCCCAAATGTGTGGTAAGGAGTTTGAAATCAAATTCAGTAAAAAATGACCTGTGAAATCCGAAAGGTGCTCTTTGGAATGTGGGCCCCTTTGCCCACCTAGGCTGCAAAAAAGTGTCACACATCTGGTATCCCCGTACTCAGGAGAAGTTGAGGAATGTGTTTTGGGGTGTCTTTTTACATATACCCATGCTGGGTGAGAGAAATATCTTGGTCAAATGCCAACTTTGTATAAAAAAATGGGAAAAGTTGTCTTTTGCCAAGATATTTCTCTCACCCAGTATGGGTATATATAAAATGACACCCCAAAACACATTCCCCACCTTCTCCTGAGTACGGAGATACCAGATGTGTGACACTTTTTTGCAGCCTAGGTGGGCAAAGGGGCCCATATTCCAAAGAGCACCTTTCGGATTTCACAGGTCATTTTTTACAGAATTTGATTTCAAACTCCTTACCACACATTTGGGCCCCTAGAATGCCAGGGCAGTATAACTACCCCACAAGTGACCCCATTTTGCAAAGAAGAGACCCCAAGGTATTCGCTGATGGGCATAGTGAGTTCATGGAAATTTTTATTTTTTGTCACAAGTTAGTGGAATATGAGACTTTGTATGAAAAAAAAAATAAAATAAAAAAATCATCATTTTCCACTAACTTGTGACAAAAAATAAAATATTCGAGGAACTCACCATGCCCCTCACGGAATACCTTGGGGTGTCTTCTTTCCAAAATGGGGTCACTTGTGGGGTAGTTATACTGCCCTGGCATTTTCCAGGGGCCCTAATGTCTGGTAAGTAGGTAAATGACCTGTGAAATCCGAAAGGTGCTCTTTGGAATGTGGGCCCCTTTGCCCACCTAGGCTGCAAAAAAGTGTCACACATCTGGTATCTCCGTACTCAGGAGAAGGTGGGGAATGTGTTTTGGGGTGTCATTTTACATATACCCATGCTGGGTGAGAGAAATATCTTGGCAAAAGACAACTTTTCCCATTGTTTTTATACTAAGTTGGCATTTGACCAAGATATTTATCTCACCCAGCATGGGTATATGTAAAATGACACCCCAAAACATATTCCCCAACTTCTGCTGAATACGGAGATACCACATGTGTGACACTTTTTTGCAGCCTAGGTGGGCAAAGGTGCCCAAATTCCTTTTAGGAGGGCATTTTTAGACATTTGGATACCAGACTTCTTCTCACGCTTTGGGGCCCCTAAAATGCCAGGGCAGTATAAATACCCCACATGTGACCCCATTTTGGAAAGAAGACACCCCAAGGTATTCAATGAGGGGCATGGCGAGTTCATTGAAAAAAAAATTTTTGGGCACAAGTTAGCGGAAATTTATTTTTTTGATTTTGTTCTCACAAAGTCTCCCTTTCCGCTAACTTGGGACAAAAATTTCAATCTTTCATGGACTCAATAAGCCCCTCAGCGAATACCTTGGGGTGTCTTCTTTCCAAAATGGTGTTATTTGTGGGGTGTTTGTACTGCCCTGGCATTTGAGGGTCTCCGCAATCATTACATGTATGCCCAGCATTAGGAGTTTCTGCTATTCTCCTTATATTGAGCATACGGGTAATGAGATTTTTTTTTTCCGTTCAGCCTCTGGGCTGAAAGAAAAAAATGAACGGCACAGATTTCTTCATTCGCATCGATCAATGTGGATGAAAAAATCTCTGCCAAAAAAAGAAAAAGGAGGGGAAAGGCGTCTGCCAGGACATAGGAGCTCCGCCCAACATCCATACCCACTTCAGCTCGTATGCCCTGGCAAACCAGATTTCTCCATTCACATCAATCGATGTGGATGAATAAATCATTGCCGGGATTTTTTTTATATATACAAAGTGTTTGCCAAAGTATATGAACACCGCCACCTCCTCAGCTCATATGCCTCGGCAAACGTATCTTTTACTGCAGAGGAGAAATCTCGTCTTGCAGCGCCGCATACACCGACTTGCGTGTAATCTGACAGCAGCGCAATGCTTCTGTCCGAATGCACATCAGTGCTGCAGCTGGTCGATCGGTTGGTCCACCTGAAAGGTAAAAAAAACAAAACAAAAAAGAAAAAACCAGGCCGCAAAGCAATAACTTTATTAACTGTTGAACAGAACATAGAAACTTTTTTTAAACTTTTTTAACTGAACGTTTAACTTTTTTACTTACCGGTATTTTTTTTTTGTTTAGTTTTTTTTACCTTTATAGAACAAACCTCTCCTTCCCCATGGGACAATGTGCAAAGCGCAAATCGCCCAAAGATGTGGCGAAGTACGTTATGCACTTTATCCCAGGTGAAAGGAGAGGTTTGCAGCAGCTGTGAGTGAATGGGCCCTAATAGCCCTGTGTGCCTGTCCTGGTGATATGTGATCCCTATGCTAGGTGTACCTGTGTGTGGTACTTCCGGAAACACTCTCCATAGCATAGGGCAGGGTGGTCAGCACAGTCAGGACAGAAATAGCGGGTGTCACGCCTTATTCCACTCCTGCTACAGACACGACATCTTTTTCGGGGTGACGGTTGGGTTGAGGTACCAGGAACGACACTGGGGAAATGTCGCTCGTGTAGACGGCTAACTACACTGGTGGATGGGGCCACGGAACCTCCTGGGTAAAGGAGGTTCTCGATGATCTCTTCCTGGAATTTGAGGAAGGATCCTGTTCTCCCAGCCTTACTGTAGAGAACAAAACTATTGTAGAGCGCCAATTGAATTAAATATACAGACACCTTCTTATACCAGCGTCTGGTTCTGCGGGAAACTAAATACGGAGACAACATCTGGTCATTGAAGTCCACCCCTCCCATGAGCGCATTATAGTCGTGGACACAGAGGGGCTTTTCAATGACACGGGTTGCTCGCTCAATTTGGATTGTCGTGTCTGCGTGAATGGAGGAGAGCATGTAAACGTCACGCTTGTCTCTCCATTTCACCGCGAGCAGTTCTTCGTTACACAAGGCAGCCCTCTGCCCCCTTGCAAGACGGGTGGTTACAAGCCGTTGGGGGAAGCCCACGCGACTAGTTTGCGCGGTGCCACAGGCGCAAATCCGTTCTAGAAACAAATGCCTAAAGAGGGCCACACTTGTGTAGAAATTGTCCACATAAAGATGGTACCCCTTGCCGAATAAGGGTGACACCAAGTCCCAGACTGTCTTCCCACTGCTCCCCAGGTAGTCAGGGCAACCGACCGGCTCCAGGGTCTGATCTTTTCCCTCATAGATCCGAAATTTGTGGGTATAGCCTGTGGCCCTTTCACAGAGCTTATACAATTTGACCCCATACCGGGCACGCTTGCTTGGGATGTATTGTTTGAAGCCAAGGCGCCCGGTAAAATGTATTAGGGACTCGTCTACGCAGATGTTTTGCTCAGGGGTATACAAATCTGCAAATTTCAGGTTGAAATGGTCTATGAGGGGCCGAATTTTTGTGGAGCCGGTCAAAAGCAGGGTGGCCTCTGGGACGGGAGGTGGTGTTGTCGCTAAAGTGCAGGAAACGCAGGATGGTCTCAAATCGTGTCCTGGACATAGCAGCAGAGAACATGGGCATGTGATGAATTGGGTGCGTTGACCAATATGACCGCAATTCATGCTTTTTTGTCAGGCCCATGTTGAGGAGAAGGCCCAAAAAAATGTTAAGTTCGGAAACTTGGACTGGTTTCCACCGGAAAGGCTGGGCATAATAGCTTCCCGGGTTAGCGGTTATAAATTGTGTGGCATACTGGTTGGTCTCTGCCACGACTAAGTCCAAGAGCTCCGCAGTCAAGAACAGCTCAAAAAATCCCAGGGCCGAACCGATTTGAGCCGTCTCAACCCGAACTCCAGACTGGGCGGTGAAAGGGGGAACTACTGGTGCGGCTGAAGTTGGTGACTGCCAATCAGGATTTGCCAGCACCTCAGGGACTCTAGGGGCTCTACGGGCCTGTCTGTGCGGTGGCTGCGATGGGGTAACTATTGCACGTGCCACCGTACCAGCTTCAACTGCCCTTCTGGTGCTCGCTACTTCACCAGGTTGTACGGCAGTGCTGGTACTAGGTCCAGGAAGGGCTGCGCTGCTGGTGTATGCCTCACCACGTGATCCGGCAGCGACAGCCCCACTCTGCTGCTCTTGAAGCGGATCCTGCGTAACCTGTGGTCTAGCGACATGGGGCCGGGTACGCCTGGTGCTGCCAGGGACCTCCACCTCCTCGTCCGAACTTTGGGTCAGAGAGCCACTGCTTTCCACAGGTTCATATTCTGACCCGCTAGATTCGTCAGATGAGGGTTTCCACTCCTCATCCGACTGGGTCAGAATCCTGTAGGCCTCTTCAGAAGAATACCCCCTGTTTGACATTTTGGACTACTAAATTTAGGGGTATTCCCTGAGACTACCCAAGAAAAAAAGCAAACCTGTCTTACAAAGGGGAGGCTAGCGAAGTACCGGAGGCCGCTGCGGTTGATAAAAAATATCAAAACTGATTTTTTTATTGCCGCAGTGCGTGTAAAATGAATGTGCAGTGATCAAAAAATATATATTTTTTGTCACTGCGGTGGGGCGGGCGTGGGTGAACGCACGTGTGGGCGACCGATCAGGCCTGATCGGGCAAACACTGCGTTTTGGGTGGAGGGCGAACTAAAGTGACACTAATACTATTATAGATCTGACCGTGATCAGTTTTGATCACTTACAGATACTATAAAAGTACAAATGCTGATTAGCGATACGCTAAACAGCGAATAAAAGTGACTGCGGTGCGGTGGGGTGGGCGCTAACTGACGCTAACTACCTAACCAAGGGGCCTAAACTATCCCTAAAACCTAACAGCCAATACCAGTGGGAAAAAAAAAGTGACAGTTTACACTGATCACTTTTTTTCCTTTCACTAGTGATTGACAGGGGCGATCAAAGGGGTGATCAAAGGGTTAATTGGGGTGCAGGTGGGTGATCTGGGGCTAAGGTGTAGTGTTGGTGCTACTCACAGTTCAGTCTGCTCCTGTGCTGGATCCAACCGACGAAAAGGACCAGCACAGGAGCAGACAAGCCATATAACAGATCATATTTACTAATATGATCTGTTATATGACTTTGGATTGGATTTTTTGAAAATCGCCAGCCTGCCAGCCAATGATCGTTGCTGGCAGGCTGGTGACGAAATACTTCTTTTAATTTTGCCGGCCCGCGATGCGCATGCGCGGGCCGGCTTTGAGCGAAATCTCGCGTCTCGCGAGATGACGCGTATATGCGTGACTCTGCGCAGCGCTGCCACCTCCGGAACGCAATCCTGCGTTAGGCGGTCCGGAGGTGGTTAAAATTGGATAGGGAACCAAAGTGACTAAGTATCGAGAGGATGATATTCATAGATTTGCAGGGGTTAGTTGTAAGGATCAGTAAGTCATCTGCAAAAGCAGCAAGTTTGAACTCACAACCTTCCACAGATAGGCCTCTGATTTTACTTTCCTGTCTGAAAGCTTGCAGAAGGGTCTCCATCACTAGGACAAA
Source organism: Bufo bufo (assembly GCF_905171765.1). Classification (NCBI taxonomy): domain Eukaryota; kingdom Metazoa; phylum Chordata; class Amphibia; order Anura; family Bufonidae; genus Bufo; species Bufo bufo. The sequence continues at coordinate 350,665,437 of NC_053389.1, forward strand.
GAGGAGGGGGGAAAGAGGGCACCCCTGTCTCGTTTAATTTCTGATTGGGAAAGAAGAGGATAAGATTCCATTGACTGACATGGACGCCGAAGAGTGGGTATACATAGAGAACAACGCATCGATGTAGGGTTCGGGGATCAGAAATCTAGACAGAGCCAACTTGATGTAGGACCAGTCAACCCTGTCAAATGCTTTTTCGGCGTCCGTGCCGATCAAGACCAGTGGAATGGATTTGTGAGTAGCATAGTATAGGGCATTTAAAACCTTTGTGGTATTGTCCTTCAGTTCACGTCCCCTGACAAATCCCACCTGCTCAGAGTGAATCAAGCTGGGTAGAAGGTCTTGTAATCTAGTGGCAAGCATCTTGGCTAATAATTTAAGATCTACATTAAGTAGTGTGATGGGACGGTAATTGGAATACATTGTTGGGTCCTTGCCCTCTTTGGGGATGATTGTGATGGTGGCTCTAGTCATATCAGCTGAGATGGAGTGGTTGAGCAAGGAGAGATTGCATATGGGTAATAGGAAGGGAAGGAGGGAGTATCTAAAGGCTGAATAATATGATAATGGGAGGCCGTCAGGGCCTGGGCATTTACCTTTAGGGGTGGAGTTAACAGCCAACGTCAATTCAGAGATAGTGAATGGTTTTATTAGAGAGTTAAGCTGGGATATTGTAAGGGTCGGGAGTTGGAGTGATTCCAGGAATGAGTTGATATAGGCCTCTCTCCCCTGGGAGGGATCTGGGGGTTTAGAGGTTGGTAGATTATATAATGACTCATAGAAAAGTTTGAACTGCTCGGCAATTTCTTCTGTTTTGAATAAAAGATCTCCCTGAGGGGATTTGATGCTCTGGACATGGTGGGAGCCCCTTCTCTGTTTGATTCTCTGCATCATATATTTTGATGCTTTGTTACCGTGTGCAAAGAACTTCTGTTGGGCAGACAGAAAGTACTTGGCAGAACGTTCATTCAGAAGGTTCTTCAGTTCGGTTCTAAGGGAAGAGAGTTCCGCCTACTGCTTAGCAAGTAGGGATTGCTTATGGGCTTTTTCTAAAGTATGTATTCTTGACAACAAAGTTGTGTATTTTTTTTATCAGATTCCTTTTTAAGGAAAGAGCAGAGGCCAATTAATCTACCTCTAATATAGGCTTTGTGGGCATCCCATAAAACCTGGGGGGATATGTCTGGGGTATGATTGGTAGAGAAGTAGTCGTCTAGGAAGGAAGATATTTGGGATTTGTGGTTAGGGTTACCCAGCAAGGACTCATTGAACCTCCAATTAATATTCTTACCCGACCTGGAGGCAGGACGAACATCACAGAATACTGGGGAGTGGTCCGAGAGTGTCATGTCTCCAATCTTGGCTGAAGAGCAGGATTGCAAATGTTCTCTTGAGATAAAGATGTAGTCTATCCTGCTATAAGAGTTATTTTCTGAGGAATAAAAAGAGTAGTCAAGTGAGTTAGGGTTGAGGCAGCGCCAAGTATCTAGTACCCCTAAGTTAAAAAGTTTGATTTGTAGTAGTTTGAGAGCTCTTGAGGGGATAGAGGATCTCTTGGAGGAGGTATCCATGATAGGGTGGAGGGCCAAGTTAAAATCACCCGCCATAATTAGTATCCCTTCTCTGTGGGCTTCTATTAGCAAAATAAGGGAGGAGAGCCAGGTAACTTGGTCCTGCCCTATTAGGCCTTTTAGGAGTAGGTATCTACCTTCAGGGTCCTGGATGTGTGATTTATACTGGAAGGCTAGCCCTTTGTGAAAGCCAATACTAACCCCCCCTCGAGGCGGCACCCCCGGCACCACAGTGATACCAACTGGGAAATTTGGAGAAGGAGAGGTTTGGGTAATTGCCGTGTTTGAAATGAGTTTCCTGGAAGAAAACTGTCGAGCATCTCTCCTTATTCAAGAGTGAGAGAATTTGGCATCTCTTTGATGGTGACCTCAGCCCCTTAACATTATACAAAGCTATTCTAAGGTCAGTCATGTTGGAATGTGAGGGTGGAGGAAGGGGGTGCGGAAAATAATCAGGCCATGCAAATATAATCGATTGGCGAGAAGGGGAGGGGGGGTGCCACCCCGAGAGGAGGAAGGCCCCAGCAACCAATTAGGATAGTGGTACTTCAGTCATGAAGAACAAAAGTTAAGAACTCATGTCTAAGAACAAAAGTTAAGTTAAAAAAAACATTAACACATAACATATTGAACAGGAGCGTATGCTGATCACAGAGTGGAGAGCAGCACAGCTCCCAATGAGAATTGTTTGAGAGGGTAGACATTATACAAAACATTACAATGATGTATTATAATAGCAAGGGAGTTGAGAAGTAAGAGAGCAGTAAAAGTGAGGAGAGAAGGGAAAGGAGCGGGGTTACACTGTAACATGGTGTATCGCCCTTGTTCAGGCTGGGGATCCAGAAGAGTATCAGAGGAGTGTGAAGGATGGAGGAGTGACAGGAAGAGGGGTGAGAGAAGGCAGCAGATGGATTTGGGGTGGTATGGCCCCCATGGGGAGGTATTGAACAAGCTGGGAAAGGATCATCTCATTCTCCCATTGTGAGCCTTCTGGGTGTTGATTTGGAGTTTCCTCTTCTACCCCTTTAGGGTTTATGGGTTTGCTGCTTTTCCCAAAGATCCAGAGGTGGGAGGTTAGGCAGGTTAGCTAAGTCCTGGACAGGGTCCCAATTCTGTATTTCTAGCGGTTCAATCCCCAGATGTTCAAATACTTGATCCAAGTCCTGGAACGAGGAGATGTTCATTCTGCGACCTTCATGCATAAAAGAGAGTCCAAAAGGAAAGGACCATCTGTACGGGACATTCTTTGATCTGAGCCAATCTGTTAGTGGCATTAGGGCCCGTCTCTTCTTCAGGGTCGATTGGGCAAGGTCCTGAAATATGAGAATGTCCTGGTCATCCCATTTGACATATTTTGCTTCCCTGGCTTTGGAGATAACAGCCTCTTTTACAGGAAAATGTAGAAATTTGCAGATTATATCCCTGGGAGGGGCTGTGGAGGCTGGTTTTGGCTTTAGGGCCCTGTGGGCTCTTTCCAGGAGCACTTCATGTGCAGAGTCTGGGCCCAGGAGGGAGAGGCATATTTGAACAATAGTATTGGGTATGTCCCCAGGGGTAACCGACTCTGGGATACCCCTGAATCGCAGATTGTTGCGCCTCCCTCTATTTTCCTGGTCCTCTACAGCATTATAGAGAAAGTTCATGTTGGATTGTGTCGCGTGGAGGTTGTGTTTAACCGCAGTTTGGTGTTGTATCATGGTGGCTTGTGACTCCTCCATTGATTCCACCCTGCGTCCTATGTGTCGGACGTCCTGCTTTATTGCCAGGAGATCGGAGATCAGGGGCTCCAAGGCAGATGCCAGGGAAGAGGTGAGGGCTTCTCTGATGTATGTACGGGAGATGGGCAGGGTGTCTGCATCATCCTCACCTCCATGAGCGGTATCAGGAGTCTCCGTCTGTTTATGGCTTGCGATGCGCGGCGAGGTCGGCGCCATCTTGGATTCTCTCACGGCATAGGCAGAGGCCGCTTTTTTGATAAATTTATCCATTTCCCCTTCAGTATTCGAGGTTGTGTTTTGGCTGGAGGAATCGCCAGCTTTAGAGCCTCCAATCTTCACCATCCTGGATCAAACAGGCTGAAAACCAAGCTGTAAGGGCGATTTAACTGACGGAGCTACTGCTGCATGCGTCCAGTCAGTTCAGGCGCTAGCTCTGCCCCCGATGCCACCAATGTTTTTAATACTGGGGGTGGGGGGAGGGCGCACTGTGCCACCAATGTTTTAATACTGGGGAGGGCGCACTGCGCTACCAATGATAATTAATGTTTAATACAGGAGGCGGGTGTTTCGGCGCAAAATGACATAGCCGGCACCCTGCCTCTGACAGGGAGCTGCGATCAGCGGTAGCAGTTAACCCATCAGGTGCGGCACTGCCGCTGATCGTAGCTTCCTGTCATATAGGCTGGGCACCGCCTCCTGTATTTGTATTAGACGTTAACTTTCATTGGTGGCGCAGTGCGCCCGCCCCTCCTCCTCCTGTCTCTCCTCATTGGCAGCGCGGCACAGGGGAGGGAGAGAGTGACTCCTTCTCCCCTGTGCTGCTGAAGGAACATGGCGTGCTGACAGCAGTTCACTCATGTTCTGTGAAAGCGCGCTGGACTCATTATCGGCAAGGTTAGATGCTGATACCAATAACTTTGAAAATCAAGAATATCGGCCGATAATATCAGTAACTCCGATAAACGATCGATCCCTAACTTATTTCGGTGGAAAAACTAATTTTATTCAGCATTCAGCGCTGTAGTAATATGTGGTAAAATCTTTATTCAAGTATGTTGGTCGAAAAACTACATTTATTCTGCGGTCAGTGCTGCGGTTATATGCGGTAAAATCTTTAGTGACGTATCTTGATGAACTTCTCGACTCTTCCAGGCTTAAAGCTATCTTGACACTTTGTCTTTGTCAGTGTCTGTAGCTACTAGAGGCCTGTTCATGCCAGGCAGGTTTCCCCAGAAGTATCTTGGTCGATCGACACTGTCATTGTGCCATTCTGTGGCCTACTCATGCTGCTGCCACCTCCAGACTGTCGTTGTGCCACTCTGTGGCCTATTCATGCTTCTGCCACCTCCAGACTCTGTCATTGTGCTACTCGGTGGCCTTCTTATACTGCTTCCACCTCCAGACCCTGTCATTGGGCCACTCTGTGGTCTCCTCATGCTGCTTCTACCTCACCACTATGTCATAGGTCCACTCTATAGACTTATCATGTTGTTCCCACCCTTCCCCATTTCATGACTGGTCCACTATTTTGGATTTCGGCCTGGCTGACATCATTTATTTGACACTTCTTCTAATTTGTCAGAAGGAAGGAAAAATGAGACGCACAACGGATCCTCTCTGTGTAGCAGCTTTAAGGCCTGTATGGTCCCATCAGAATTGGCTTATGAATTCGTAGCCAAAAGCAGGAGTGGGTAGAAAACACAGAAGACATGCAAATATTCGGTTCACGTGTCATCTCTGTTTTAGATCCACTCCTGTTTTTTTGGGCTTTAGTAATACTGATGGATTACTGACCAAATGCTGACCGAGTGCTCTACAGGCAGGATTTGTTTTTTGGGGGTTATTGTTCAGACAGATCAGAGGAAGGGCAAAATAATCAGCGACATCAACACAAACTTACTGCTGCCACCCTCTCCCCTCTGTCCGGGGGGGCTCTACTTTTATAAGCGTTTAATAGAACAGGTTCTGTAACATCTATGTGGAATCAGCTGACGACGGTGTAAAAGGAGTGCGCTTCTACTAGATGCGAACATCTACCTGTAAGGCTGAGTTGAAACTTGAGTTATTTGGTCAGTTTTGAACCCGTGACTGCCCAAATAAGTGAAGTATGCAGTGATTCTAAGAGCGACACCTGTCATGCGCTTGTCATACTGACTCACAGTATTGTTTCACTACCACAGCAGACTCCCTATGCGTGTTACGCATTTGGAGCAAGGGTCTGCTGATCTGACCATCTAAGGGTACTTTCACACTTGCAGCAGGACAGATCCGACAGGCTGTTCACCATGTCGGATCCGTCCTTCCGCTATTTCGGTGTGCCGCCGGACCACCGCTCCATCCCCATTGACTATAATGGGGACGGGGGTGGAGTTCCGGCGCAGCACGGCGAAAGCCGCCGGACTTAAAAAATTGTCGGACATGCAGGACTTTTTAGTCCGGCGGCTTTCGCCGTGCACGGCCGCGCTGCACCGGAGCTCCGCCCCCGTCCCCATTATAGTCAATGGGGACGGAGTGGCGGTCCGGCGGCACGGCGATATAGCGGAAGGACGGATCCGACATGGTGAACAGCCTGTCGGATCCGTCCTGCCGCAAGTGTGAAAGTAGCCTTACACATTAGGGGCAAGGGCCTGCTGCCGCATTGGTGACTCTAGATAACCTCTTGGCGATTGCACGTCCCCGTGACGGCGATGATCCATTCGGATGTCTGCCATATCAACTTTCGATGTTCTTTTCTGCGTCTACCATGGTGATCACGGGTAACGGGGACTCAGGATTCGATGCCGGAGAGGGAGCCTGAGAAAGGGCTACCACATCCAAGGCAGGTCAATGGCATAAATCTGATTGGTGAATACGTATGTAGGGTGATATATCTATAGTGTTGAACAGAGTCAGTCACTAACAATATAGATTCCAGGAATAAAACAAGGGAAAAGGAAAACGAGCGCCAATCCCCGTTAGGACACAAAGTCGTGGAGAAAAGGAAAGACAGGGGTGGGAAATAAGACGTAGGACTGGATGGCTCTATCACATGATTTACGGATAGTTTGTGGTACTATAAGTGAACACAGCTATATAAAGGAAGAATATAAATGTATAAATAGATGGATAGTATAATTAATGATAAAAATTAATAATAATAAATATAAAAAAATGTATGATAATGTATGATAGAAATGGTGAAATGCCCCTCAGGGCAACTTCACACAAGTGGCATTAACTTACACTAATATAAATGGTATAAAATATAATAAATGAAATGCCCCTCAGGACAATTTCACACAAGTCGCACTCACTTCACTGGGGGGTAGTCATCAGGATAAGCACATGACACCTGTGACTAAACCCCCCAGCCAGGATCGCATGTAGAGTAGTGGTGATGGAAGGCTTTACCATTTCTATCATAATGATAATAAATAGAGTTGAGCGACCACCTGGATGTTCGGGTTCGACGAGTTCGGCCGAACTTTCGAAAAATGTTCGGGTTCGGGATCCGAACTCGACCCGAACTTCATCCCGAACCCGAACCCCATAGAAGTCAATGGGGACCCGAACTTTTGGGCACTAAAAAGGCTGTAAAACACACCCGGAAAGGGCTAGAGGGCTGCAAAAGGCAGCAAAATGTAGTTAAATCCCCTGCAAACAAATGTAGATAGGGAAATGATGAGTTAACATAAAATAAATAAAAATTAAACAATATTAATTGGAGTGAGGTCCCATAGCACAGAATCAGGCTTCAAGTCACCCACCAATGGAGAAGGTCACTTACTATTATTTTGACCACAGCACCCAGACAAAGGAGAGAGGTCCCACAGCAGAGAACCAGGCATCATATCACCCACCACAGGAGTAGGCCACCATTTAGTTACTTTGACCCCTACACCCAGACGGAGGAGAGAGGTTACACAGCAGAGAATCAGGCATTTAGATCACCCACCACAGGAGTAGGCCACCATTGAATCAGACCCCGGCAACCATGTCAGATGGCACAAGCATAAGCTTTATATCAATCAGCACAGGAGAAGGCGACTTTGACAGACTTTGACCCCTACACCCGGACGGAGGAGAGAGGTTTCAAAGCAGAGAATCAGGCATTTAGATCACCCACCACAGGAGTAGGCCCCAATTTAATGGGACCCCGGCAACCATGTCAGATGGCACAACCATCAGCTTCATATCAATCAGCACAGGAGAAGGCGACTTTGAAAGACTTTGACCCCTACACCCAGACGGAGGAGAGAGGTTTCACAGCAGAGAATCAGGCATTTAGATCACCCACCACAGGAGTAGGCCCCCATTGAATCAAACCCTGGCAACCATGTCAGATGGCACAACCATCAGCTTTATATCAATCAGCACAGGAGAAGGCGACTTTGAAAGACTTTGACCCCTACACCCAGATGGAGGAGAGAGGTTTCACAGCAGAGAATCAGGCATCATATCAACCACCACAGGAGAAGCCATCATTTAGTTACTTTGACCCCTGCACCCAGGAAGAGGAGAGAGGCACCACAGCACATATTCTGGCATCATATCAGCCACCACAGGAGAAGCCACCATTGAGTTACTTTGACCCCCGCACCCAGGAAGAGGAGAGAGGCACCACAGCACATATTCTGGCATCATATCAGCCACCACAGGAGAAGCCACCATTGAGTTACTTTGACCCCCGCACCCAGGAAGAGGAGAGAGGCACCACAGCACATATTCTGGCATCATATCAGCCACCACAGGAGAAGCCACCATTTAGTTACTTTGACCCCTTCACCCAAACAGAGGAGAGAGGTTCCACATCAGAGAATCAGGCATCATATCAACCACCACAGGAGTAGGCCACAATTTAGTTTATTTGACCCCTGCACCCAGGAAGAGGAGAGAGGCCCCACGGCACATATTCTGGCATCATATCAGCCACCACAGGAGTAGGCCACAATTTAATGGGACCCCGGCAACCATGTCAGATGGCACAACCATCAGCTTCATATCAATCAGCACAGGAGAAGGCGACTTTGAAAGACTTTGACCCCTACACCCAGACAGGGGAGAGAGGTTTCACAGCAGAGAATCAGGCATTTAGATCACCCACCACAGGAGTAGGCCCCCATTGAATCAGACCCTGGCAACCATGTCAGATGGCACAACCATCAGCTTTATATCAATCAGCACAGGAGAAGCCACCATTGAGTTACTTTGACCCCTGCACCCAGGAAGAGGAGAGAGGCCCCACAGCACATATTCTGGCATCATATCAGCCACCACAGGAGAAGCCACCATTGAGTTACTTTGACCCCTGCACCCAGGAAGAGGAGAGAGGCCCCACAGCACATATTCTGGCATCATATCAGCCACCACAGGAGAAGCCACCATTTAGTTACTTTGACCCCTGCACCCAGGAAGAGGAGAGAGGCACCACAGCACATATTCTGGCATCATATAAGCCACCACAGGAGAAGCCACCATTTAGTTACTTTGACCCCTGCACCCAGGAAGAGGAGAGAGGCACCACAGCACATATTCTGGCATCATATCAGCCACCACAGGAGAAGCCACCATTTAGTTACTTTGACCCCTGCACCCAGGAAGAGGAGAGAGGCACCACAGCACATATTCTGGCATCATATCAGCCACCACAGGAGAAGCCACGATTGAGTTACTTTGACCCCTGCACCCAGGAAGAGGAGAGAGGCCCCACAGCACATATTCTGGCATCATATCAGCCACCACAGGAGAAGCCACGATTGAGTTACTTTGACCCCTGCACACAGGAAGAGGAGAGAGGCCCCACAGCACATATTCTGGCATCATATCAGCCACCACAGGAGAAGCCACCATTTAGTTACTTTGACCCCTTCACCCAAACAGAGGAGAGAGGTTCCACATCAGAGAATCAGGCATCATATCAACCACCACAGGAGTAGGCCACAATTTAGTTTATTTGACCCCTGCACCCAGGAAGAGGAGAGAGGCCCCACAGCACATATTCTGGCATCATATCACACACCACAGGAGAAGGCCTCTTTCAGTGATTTAGGCCTTTGGACCCAGACAGAGGAGAGAGGTCAGAGATTAGCTTCATATCCCCCAGCACAGCAGAAGACCGCTTTATTTGACTTAGGCCTCAGCACCCAGACAGAAGACAGAGGTAGCATGGCAGAGGTTATGGCTTCATGTCACCCGTTAGTTTAACCGGCCACTTTCATCTGGTTAGGCCCCGGCGCCCAGACAGAGAAGAGTTTCATTCAACTGTGGGTTTCATAAAATTTGTATCAAATAAAGAAGTGGCCCGTAGCACAACAAGACATGTTTTAGGCAGTTAATAAGGACTACTCTGCACAAGGGAGGGACAGGTCCTGTGGGATCCATGCCTGGTTCATCTTTATGAAGGTCAGCTTGTCCACGTTGGCTGTGGACAGGCGGCTGCGCTTGTCAGTAATGACGCCCCCTGCCGTGCTGAATACGCGTTCAGATAAAACGCTGGCCGCCGGGCAGGAAAGCACCTCCAAGGCATAACATGCTAACTCTGGCCACGTGGACAATTTCGAAACCCAGTAGTTGAATGGGGCCGAACCATCCGTCAGGATGTGGAGGGGTGTGCAGACATACTGTTCAACCATGTTAGTGAAATGCTGCCTCCTGCTAACACGTTCCGTATCAGGTGTCGGTGCAGATAGCTGTGGCGTGGAGACAAAACTTTTCCACATTTCTGCCATGCTAACCCTGCCCTCAGATGAGCTGGCCGTGACACAGCTGCGTTGGCGACCTCTTGCCACTCCTCTGCCTTCACCTTCCACCTGTTCCCCTGTGACATGTGGGAATGCTCTCAAGAGCGCCTCTATCAGCGTGCGCTTGTACTCGCGCATCTTACGGTCGCGCCCCAGTTCAGGAATTAAAGTGGGCACATTGTCTTTATACCGGGGATCCAGCAGGGTGGCCACCCAGTAGTCTGCACACGTTAAAACGTGGGCAACTCTGCTGTCGTTGCGCAGGCATTGGAGCATATATTCGCTCATGTGGGCCAGGCTACCCATGGGTAAGGACAAGCTGTCCTCTGTGGGAGGCGTATCGTCATCGTCCACCGTATCCCCCCAGCCACGCACCAGTGATGGGCCTGGGCTGCCACCCCGCTGTGAACTTGCGTCAACCTCGTCCCCCTCCACCTCCTCCTCCTCATCCTCCTCGTCCTCCAGTACAGTGCCTTGGCTGGCGACTTGTGAACCTGTCCTCTGCTGCTTAAACAAACCTCCCTCTGAGCCACTTCGAACAGACTGGCCCGAAAGTGTTAGAAACGAGCCCTCATCCTCCTCCACCTGGGCCACCTCCTCTAACATCATTGCCCTAAGTGTTTTCTCAAGGAGACATAGAAGTGGTATTGTAACGCTGATAACAGTGTCATCGCCACTGGCCATGTTGGTGGAGTACTCGAAACAGCGCAGCAGGGCACACAGGTCTCGCATGGAGGCCCAATCATTGGTGGTGAAGTGGTGCTGTTCGGCAGTACGACTGACGCGAGCGTGCTGCAGCTGAAACTCCACTATGGCCTGCTGCTGCTCGCACAGTCTCTCCAGCATGTGCAAGGTGGAGTTCCACCGGGTGGGCACGTCGCATATGAGGCGGTGAGCGGGAAGGCCGAAGTTCCGCTGTAGCGCAGACAGGCGAGCAGCGGCAGGATGTGAACGGCGGAAGCGCGCACAGACGGCCCGCACTTTATGCAGCAGCTCTGACATGTTGGGGTAGTGGTGAATGAACCTCTGCACCACCAAGTTCAGCACATGCGCCAGGCAAGGGATGTGCGTCAAACCGGCTAGTCCCAGAGCTGCCACGAGATTTCGCCCATTATCGCATACCACCAGGCCTGGCTTGAGGCCCACCGGCAGAAACCACTCGTCGGTCTGTTGTTCAATACCCCGCCACAACTCCTGTGCGGTGTGGGGCCTGTCCCCCAAACATATGAGTTTCAGAATGGCCTGCTGACGTTTACCCCGGGCTGTGCTGAAGTTGGTGGTGAAGGTGTGTGGCTGACCGGATGAGCTGGTGGAAGCAGTGGAGGAGGAAGCCGAGGAGGAGGAGGAGGCTACAGGAGGCAGAGAATGATGCCCTGCGATCCTAGGGGGCGGAAGGACGTGCGCCAAGGAACTGTCCGCCGGGGGCCCAGCCGCCACTACATTCATCCAGTGTGCAGTTAGTGAGATATAGCATCCCTGGCCGTGCTTACTGGTCCACGTATCTGTGGTTAGGTGGACCTTGCCACAAATGGCGTTGCGCAGTGCACACTTGATTTTATCGGACACTTGCATGTGCAGGGAAGGCACGGCTGTCTTGGAGAAGTAGTGGCGGCTGGGAACCACATACTGCGGGACAGCCATGGCCATCAGCTGTTTGAAGCTGTCTGTGTCCACCAGCCGGAATGACAGCATTTCAAAGGCCAGCAGTTTAGAAATGCTGGCGTTCAGGCCAAGGGCTCGAGGGTGACTCGGGGGGAATTTGCGCTTCCTCTCTAAGGTTTGAGATATTGAGAGCTGAACGCTGCTGTGTGATATAGTGGAGACGCTAGTTGACGGTGGCGGTGGTGGTGGTGTCGGTGGCACATCCTCTGTTTGCTGCTCGGCAGGTGGCAACATTCCTCTCGAGGCGGAAGCCGAGGCAGCAGCGGTAGAGGGAGCAGGGGGAGCCTCAGCGAGTGCCTGGTTTTTAAGGTGTGTACCCCACTGCAGTTCATGCTTTGCATGTAGATGCCTGGTCATGCAGGTTGTGCTGAGGTTCAGAACGTTAATGCCTCGCCTCAGGCTCTGATGGCAGAGCGTGCAAGTCACTCGGGTCTTGTCGGTAGGACATTGTTTAAAGAAGTGCCATGCCAGGGAACTCTTTGAAGCTGCCTTTGTGGGGCTGGGTCCACGTTGGCGATGTCCAGTAGCAGGCGAACTCTGGGGGCGGCGGCTCGTCTGCTTTGGCCCCCTGCTCCCTCTTTGGCTTCGCTGTTGTCTCGGTCTCACCACTACCTCTTCCTCTGAACTGTGAAAGTCATCACCACGACCTTCAGTCCATGTGGGGTCTAAGACCTCATCGTCCTCTGCATCGTCTTCCACCCAGTCTCCCTCCCTGACCTCCTCCTGTTCAGTCTGCACACTGCAAAAAGACGCGGCAGTGGGCACCTGTGTTTCGTCATCATCAGAGAGTCGGTGACTCTGCTGTGGTGGTATTCCCATGTCCTCTTCATCTGGAGACATAAGTGGTTGTGCGTCAGTGCATGGTATGTCTTCCTCCACTGGGGAAGGGCTAGGTGGACGCCCCTGGGAAACCCTGGAAGCAGAGTCTTCAAACAGAAGAAGAGACTGCTGCATAACTTGTGGCTCAGACCGTTTCCCTGATATGCTTGGGGGTGATGTGACAGACTGATGGGCTTGGTTTTCAGGTGCCACCTGTGCGCTTTCCGCAGAAGACTGGGTGGAAGACCATGTGGTGAACGTGCTGGAAGCACTGTCGGCCACCCAATCGATTAATGCCTGTACCTGCTCAGGCCTTACCATCCTAAGAGCGGCATTGTGCCCCACGAGATATTGCGGTACATTCTGCCGGCTAGTTGAGGGAGTTCGTTCCCTACTGTGTGCGCCTGGGGCCGAACGGCCACGTCCTCTACCAGCAACAGAGGCTCCACGGACACCACCACGACCGCGTCCTCGTCCCTTAATAGTATTTTTCTTCATTGTTGCGATTCAACTCGCACCACAATGAAATATATTATTTTTTATAAGCAAAATCCCCTCACTGGAATACTTTCAGTCTTTTGACTGTATGGATTACAGATGGAATGACTGTTATATGTGAGTACCGCTTTCTTTGACAGATTCTAGTATGGGTACATATATGTTTTCCCAACCCCAGCACATTAGTTTGCTAATTCCAGATGTATGAAACGCAGGCCTAACTGTATCTAGTATATTGAACGCCAGATAAACTAACTTGGCCTTTTTTAAATAAAAAAAATTCCCTCACTGGAATACTTTCAGTCTTTTGACTGTATGGATTACAGATGGAATGACTGTTATATGTGAGTACCGCTTTCTTTGACAGATTCTAGTATGGGTACATATATGTTTTCCCAACCCCAGCACATTAGTTTGCTAATTCCAGATGTATGAAACGCAGGCCTAACTGTATCTAGTATATTGAACGCCAGATAAACTAACTTGGCCTTTTTTAAATAAAAAAAATTCCCTCACTGGAATACTTTCAGTCTTTTGACTGTATGGATTACAGATGGAATGACTGTTATATGTGAGTACCGCTTTCTTTGACAGATTCTAGTATGGGTACATATATGTTTTCCCAACCCCAGCACATTAGTTTGCTAATTCCAGATGTATGAAACGCAGGCCTAACTGTATCTAGTATATTGAACGCCAGATAAACTAACTTGGCCTTTTTTAAATAAAAAAAATTCCCTCACTGGAATACTTTCAGTCTTTTGACTGTATGGATTACAGATGGAATGACTGTTATATGTGAGTACCGCTTTCTTTGACAGATTCTAGTATGGGTACATATATGTTTTCCCAACCCCAGCACATTAGTTTGCTAATTCCAGATGTATGAAACGCAGGCCTAACTGTATCTAGTATATTGAACGCCAGATAAACTAACTTGGCCTTTTTTAAATAAAAAAAAAATTCCCTCACTGGAATACTTTCAGTCTTTTGACTGTATGGATTACAGATGGAATGACTGTTATATGTGAGTACCGCTTTCTTTGACAGATTCTAGTATGGGTACATATATGTTTTCCCAACCCCAGCAAATTAGTTTGCTAATTCCAGATGTATGAAACGCAGGCCTAACTGTATCTAGTATATTGAACGCCAGATAAACTAACTTGGCCTTTTTTAAATAAAAAAAATTCCCTCACTGGAATACTTTCAGTCTTTTGACTGTATGGATTACAGATGGAATGACTGTTATATGTGAGTACCGCTTTCTTTGACAGATTCTAGTATGGGTACATATATGTTTTCCCAACCCCAGCACATTAGTTTGCTAATTCCAGATGTATGAAACGCAGGCCTAACTGTATCTAGTATATTGAACGCCAGATAAACTAACTTGGCCTTTTTTAAATAAAAAAAATTCCCTCACTGGAATACTTTCAGTCTTTTGACTGTATGGATTACAGATGGAATGACTGTTATATGTGAGTACCGCTTTCTTTGACAGATTCTAGTATGGGTACATATATGTTTTCCCAACCCCAGCACATTAGTTTGCTAATTCCAGATGTATGAAACGCAGGCCTAACTGTATCTAGTATATTGAACGCCAGATAAACTAACTTGGCCTTTTTTAAATAAAAAAAAAATTCCCTCACTGGAATACTTTCAGTCTTTTGACTGTATGGATTACAGATGGAATGACTGTTATATGTGAGTACCGCTTTCTTTGACAGATTCTAGTATGGGTACATATATGTTTTCCCAACCCCAGCACATTAGTTTGCTAATTCCAGATGTATGAAACGCAGGCCTAACTGTATCTAGTATATTGAACGCCAGATAAACTAACTTGGCCTTTTTTAAATAAAAAAAATTCCCTCACTGGAATACTTTCAGTCTTTTGACTGTATGGATTACAGATGGAATGACTGTTATATGTGAGTACCGCTTTCTTTGACAGATTCTAGTATGGGTACATATATGTTTTCCCAACCCCAGCACATTAGTTTGCTAATTCCAGATGTATGAAACGCAGGCCTAACTGTATCTAGTATATTGAACGCCAGATAAACTAACTTGGCCTTTTTTAAATAAAAAAAAAATTCCCTCACTGGAATACTTTATGGCTTTTCACTGTATGGATTACAGGTGGACTGGTATTAGTAGGGGTGACACAAGCACACCCAAGTCCCTGATGTAGGATTTCTATGGCACAGACCACTATTACAAGTGATTAATGGACGTTGGGAGAGATTGTGCTGCAGCACTAGTCCCAAGATAGCCGCCGCCTATCAGCCCAGTAACATGTGCCACAAAATGGTCTGCACAACCTTTAAAAAAAATAGCCTTGGACTGTGCTGCTAAATCGCTATTGGTCTGAATCCCAGGTGTAGATGTCTGACTTGTTTGGAGCTTTGGAATGCACACTGTGGCAGCTTCTGCTGCAGCACTACAAGTCGCAAAATGGCGGCCGGCGGTCAGCCCGGGTACATGTGGATGGAAAAATCACTCTGGCCACTCTAAAAATAGCCAATCCCTATCAAAAAAGCAGCTCAGCTGCAGTTGTTCAGAT
This sequence comes from Bufo bufo, assembly GCF_905171765.1. Lineage (NCBI taxonomy): Eukaryota > Metazoa > Chordata > Amphibia > Anura > Bufonidae > Bufo > Bufo bufo. The sequence goes on from NC_053389.1 coordinate 350,680,996, forward strand.
GAATCACAGGTGGAGGAGAGAAATTTGCTTCCAGTTTTTCAATTATCCCTGCCTATTCTCGCCCTAGCATCAGCTGCGTCTAACCCTGTTCTATTCACATCGGGAGTGAGCACGTCCCGACGTGCGCACAAGCTTATAAGAGGCTGAGTCACATGCTGCACTTGGCCAATCACAGCCTTGCCAATAGTAGGCATGGCTGCGATGGCATCTTAGGGCAAGTAGTATGATGCATGTTGATTGGCTGCTTTGCAGCCTTTCAAAATGCGCCAAAATACATGCCGAACGACGAACCCGAACCCGAACTTTTACGAAAAAGTTCGGGTTCGGGTCCGTGTCACGAACACCCCAAAATTCGGTACGGACCCGAACTATGCTCGAACTGTTCGCTCAACACTAATAATAAATAAATAAATTAATTAATTTTTTATCATTAATTATACTATCCATCTATTTATACATTTATATCCTTCCTTTATATAGCTGTGTTCACTTATAGTACCACGAACTATCCGTAAATCATGTGATAGAGTCATCCAGTCCTACGTCTTATTTCCCTCCCCTGTCTTTCCTTTTCTCCACGACTTTGTGTCCTAACGGGGATTGGCGCTCGTTTTCCTTTTCCCTTGTTTTATTCCTGGGGTCTATATTGTTAGTGACTGACTCTGTTCAACACTATAGATATATCACCCTACATACGTATTCACGAATTTGTGAGGTGTTTGTAGTCACGAACACTTTGTTTGAGCTGCCTTTCCCCCTTCTTTCTCTTCCTCTCTCTTTTACATGACTTGAACCACCCCTGTCGGCGCCCAGACCTTTTCATTCCTTTGGGATACGGTGTGATCCCCAAGTGTCTGAATTAACTTCCGCTTTTTTCTGCTCTATTTTCTTAAATCTGATTGGCCGTTGTTGCCTTGCCCCTTTTATTTCTAATTGTGAACCACCCAGAGAGGGTGGGTCAAGTAATTAAAGAGGACCTTTCACCGATCCTGACATTGTGAACTAAGTATCATGACATATACAGCGGCGCCTAGGGATCTCACTGCACTTACTATTATCCCTGGGCGCCACTCCGTTCTCCCGTTATGTCCTCCAGTATGTTCGGGGACTTGGTTATAGTAGGCGGAGTCTGCCCTTGTTCTGCTGGGCGTCTCCTTCTCCTAGGCTGTAACGCTGGTCAATCGCAGAGCTCACAGCCTGGGAGAAAAAACCTTCCAGGCTGTGAGCTCTGCGATGCGATTAGCCAGCGCTACAGCCTAGGAGAAGGAGAGGCCTAGCAGAACAAGGGCAGACTCCGCCTTCTATAACCAAGTCCCCTAAGTCTCCGCCTACTATAACCAAGTCCCCGAACATTCCCGAGGACATAACGGGAGAACGGAGCGGCGCCCAGGGTTAATAGTAAGTGCAGTGAGATCCCTGGGCGCCGCTGTATATGTCATGATACTTAGTTCACAATGTCAGGATCGGTGAAAGGTCCTCTTTAAAGCACAAGCGTCCAAGGAAGGCAGAAGGCGGCAGCACTCCCGACTCTCGGAGGTAGTGATGATAAATAACAATACAGCACTCTTAAGAGGCCCTGTTATTGAAATGAGTACACTTTCAGTTAATGAGGATCTATTGGAGGGCAAGTCTGGTGCTAGCAGCCAACTTTCCTCTTGTGGAGTCATCTGCTTTCCTCTTGTGGAGTCAAGAAGTCTGGGGCAATCCAGCCTTGTTCATTTGTATAAGAGTCAACCTGTCAGCATTTTCAGTTGACAGGTGGATACGCTCATCTGTTATAATGCCACCAGCAGCACTAAATACCTGCTCAAACAAAACGCTGGCGGCAGGGCAGGCCAGCACCTCCAAGGCGTAGAGTGCCAGTTCGTGCCACATGTCCAGCTTGGACACCAAGTAGTTGTAAGGCACTGAGGGATCACTGAGGACACTGACACGGTCTGCTACTTACTCCTTCACCATCTTCCAAAACTATTCCCTCCTTGTGACACTAGGCAGCGCATCAGGGTGAGGGTGCTGGCGGGGTGTCATGAAACTGTCCCAGGTCTTGGAGAGTATTGCCCTGCCTCTGTTGGAACTGCTTTGTGTTCCCCTTGTCTCTCCTCCTCAGTTGCCCAAGGAAGTACGAACTCTGCCGCCAGCGTTGCCAGATGTAAATTTTTGTTGCAACTTTTCAACAAGGATCTTCTGGTATTGCACTGTTTTGCTCGTCCTCTCTACCTGAGGCATGAGAGATGAGAAGATCTCTTTGTAGCGGCGGTCGAGAAGGGTGAACACCTAGTAATTCGTGTTGTCTAAAATGCGTATAATGCGCGGGTCGCGGGAAAGGCAGCCTAACATGAAGTCAGCCATGTGTGCCAGAGTACCAACAGGCAAGACTTCACTGTCGTCATCAGGAGGATTACTCTCAATCTCCCTATCCTCTTCCTCCCCTTCTGCCCACCCACGCTGAAAAGATGGAATTAAACTTCCATGGGTACTACCCTCCGTAGCGGAGGCAACCGTCTCCTGCTCCTCCTCTTCATCGTCCAATTTGCGCTGCGAAGACAGACAGAGGGTGGTCTGGCTATCACCTTGTGTAATGTCTTCTTCCCCCATTTCCACCTCTTCCACATGCAAAGCGTCGTCCTTAATCATGAGCAGCGAGCATTTGAGTAGACACAGAAGCGAGATGGTTATGCTTATAATAGCATTATCGCCGCTCACCATCTGTGTTGATTCCTCAAAGTTTCTTAAAATGTCACAGAGGTCAGCCATCCCTGTCCACTCCTTGCTTCTGATTAGCGGAAGCGGACTGGAAAGGCGACAACCATGTTTTAGCTGGTATTTAATTACTGCCCTTTGCTGCTCACAAAGCCTGGCCAACATGTGGAACATGGAGTTCCAGCGCGTGCTCACGTCGAACAACAGCCGGTGAGCTGGCAAGTTAAAGCGCTGCTGCAGCGTTGACAGACCGGCTGAAGCTGTCGATGACTTGCGGAAATGTGTACACACTCGGCGCACCTTCACCAGTAGCTCAGGCAAATTGGGGTAGGTTTTGAGAAAGCGCTGAACCACTAAGTTTAAGACGTAGGCTAGGCATGGGATGTGTGTGAGCTTGCCGAGCTCCAAAGCCGCCACTAAGTTACGGCTATTATCACACACAACTATGCCTGATTGTAGGTTGATTGGCGAGAGCCACAGCTCAGTCTGATCTCTTATCCCCTACAACAGCTCTGCGGAGGTGTGCTGTTTGTCCCCTAAGCATATCAGCTTCAGCACGGCCTGTTGACGCTTCCCTACTGCAGTGCTACACTGCTTCCAGCTAACGGCTGATGGCTGACTGGTGCTGCACGTGGATAATTCGGAGGTGGAAGTGGAGACGGAGGAGGAGAAGTGGGAGCCACTAAAGTAGGTGCTGGCGGAAACCCTGATGGAATTAGAGCCTGCAATCCTCGGCGTCGGTAGCACCTGTGCCCTCCCAGGGTACAACTCGCTCCCGGCCTCCACAATGTTCACCCAGTGTGCTGTCAGGGAAATGTAGCGTCCCTGGCCAAATGCACTTGTCCATGTGTCCGTGGTTAAGTTGACCTTCCCAGTAACTGCATTGGTCAGGGCACGTGTGACTTTTCGGGACACATGTTGGTGTAAAGCGGGTAAGGCACACCTTGAAAAATAGTAACGGCTGGGGACAGAGTACCACGGGATGGCCCCTGACATCAGGCTGCCTGAATGTCCACAAGCCTTAATGGCAACATTTCCAGGGCCAATCATTTTGAAAGGTGCCCATTTAGTGCTATGGCCTGTCGGGTATTTGCGCTTGCGTGTGGTAATGACATTTGGACGCTGCGCTGGCACAGGGAAGTGGATGTGGTTGCTGATGGTGCTTGTGAAGGTCCAGGTGCAGGGCGGGAGGCATCCTCATCTGCGCCTTCGACAAGCGATTGGCCAGCATGTACCATAGGGGAAGAGGAGGCAGTGGTGTGACCCACAGACACAGATTGTGGACCAAGGCGTTCGTTACACTTATTATGGTGCTTGGATGCCAAGTGGCGGATCATGCTGGTGGTGATGAGTTTGCTAGTGTTCACACCCCGGCTCATTTTGGTGTGGCACAGGTTGCAAACTACTATTCTTTTGTCATCCACACTTTCCTCAAAAAAGTGCCATACTGCGGAACACCTGTAATTTGGCAAGGGATATTTACGCAAGGGGGTGCTCCGTGGAACAGTTGCGGGCCTGTTTGGTGTGGCCTGCCTTCTCCTTTTTGCCACCCCACTGCCTCTTCCAGCCTGTTGCGGTGGTTCAGATCCATCCCCCTCTGTACTGCTGTCCTCGCTCGGCTTTCCGCCTTCCCAGGTTGGGTCAGTGACCTTACACTTCCTCACTCTGATCATTCTCTTGATTTGTTGACCTAACCACTACCTCAATGATTGACAACTGTGTGTCATCCTCTTCATCAACCTCTTGAGACAGTAATTGCTGTTGACTCATTGGCAACTGTGTCTCATCATCATCCACCTCATTAAACACTTATTGCTGTTCCCCACCGTCATGTTCTTGTGACTATGGATGCTCTAGAGGTTGGGAAGCAGGGCACAAGGTCTCATGTCCATTTTCAAGCGTGCTTGGTGAGAGGGCCAAATCAAGTAATGGCGATGAAAAGAGCTCATCAGAATTTCAGAGTATGGGATCACTTGTTTGGCCAGACTCTCCATGGTGGGAGGAAGGAGGATCAGGGAGAGGATTCTGTTGATCAGACTCTTCGCTACTGAGACTGGACTTGGTGGAAGACAGGGTGGTGCTTAACCGACTGGAAGCATTATCTGCTGCAATCCAACCGACCACCTGGTCGCACTGGTCAGACTTCAAGAGTTTTATCCTGCGACGCCCTGCAAACTGGAACATAAAGCTAGGTATCATGGATGATTGTTTTTCTTGTGCTCTGGCAGCAGGCACAGTTTCAACATGCCCAGGGCCATGCCCTCTGTGTGAACCAGCAGCACCACGGCCATTTCCCCGTCCCTTACTGCTTGCCTTCTTCATATTAAATGTTATATGCATGCTTGACACACAAGATGTGGCACGGATGTCACAGTTCACAGCAAGCACAGTATATGGAAAAAGTATGTAAAAGTATGGAAAAAGGAAAATAGATTTCACGTATATTTTTCCTATCTCTGGCCCTGACACACAGAAGGTATTGGACAGATGTCACAAGTCACTGCAGACACCCTCTATAGAAAAAGTATTGAAAATGCTGGAAGAAAAAAATGGTACTGTAGCTATAAAATGCTGCCAGCTTGCCACCACACACAATAGTCCTTAAAAGGACTTTTGGGTCTTTGAAATGTTTTTCTACTAAATAGATTGTGATCACACTCCCTACACTCTCTGTCCCTTCCTAAGCGCAGCTCTCCCTGGCTACAAATGAGCTGAACATGCGTCATCGTGTGCTATATAGCACTTGATGACGTGTTCTGTCCAGCCAATCACTGTAATGCCAGTAGCCAACATGGCTACTGGCATTACAGTGAGGGCAGTACTTACCTGCATGTTTATTGGCTGCATAGCAACCGCAAAACGTGCGGGGAGGAGACTCGAGCAGTTAGGCAGAGCATGCTCGCTCAACACTACTGAACGGCAAATATATTTTTCTTTTGCCACTAATACACGCCACACAAGGCTTTAGAACATATAACTGCACCGCCGAACGGCAAATACAGTTGAAACCAGAAGTTTACATACACTATATAAAAAGACACATATGCATGTTTTTCTCAATATCTGATATGAAATCAGATCAAACGTTTTCTGTTTTTTGGTAAACTAGGATTACCATAATTGTTATTATTTGCCAAATGCGAATATAACGAGAGAGAGAATGTTTAGGGCATTTTTATAACTTTGTGCAATGTCAAAAGTTTACATACACTAAGATTACTATGCCTTTAAACAATTCTGGACTGGCCATGTGATGATTTTATGTGTTTGGAAGCTTCTGTTTGGTTTGTTGGCAACATCAGAGTTAATTAGAGACACACCTGTGGATCTATTTAAATGCACACCTGAAACACACAGCTTTTTTGTGTATAGTGGGGAAAGAAATCAGCCAAGATATCAGGAAGAGAATTGGGGACTTGCACAAGTCTGGCTCAACCTTGGGTGCAATTTCAAGATACCTTAAGGTGCCTCGTTCATCTGTACAAACAATTATACGTAAGTACAAACAAGATGGGAATGTCCAGCCAACATACCATCAACATGGGCTGTTGAAGCCATTACTCCAAAAGAAACATAAAAATCCAGATTAATGTTTGCAAATGCACACAGGAACAAAGACTTTCATTAGACCACAGGACATGTCTCCAAAAATGTAACTAAAAGTGAACTTTTTGGCCATAATGACCATTGTTACATTTGGAGGAAAAAGGGAGAATCTTGGAAGCCTAAGAACACCATTCCAACTGTTAAACCCGTGGCAGCATCATGTTGTGGAGTTGTTTTGCTGAAGAAGGGACTGAGGCACTTCACAAAATAGATGGCATCATGAGTAGGGATGAGCGAACCCGAACTGTATAGTTCGGGTTCGTACCGAATTTTGGGGTGTCCGTGACACGGACCCGAACCCGAACCCGAACATTTTCGTAAAAGTCCGGGTTCGGTGCTTTCTTGGCGCTTTTTGAAAGGCTGCCAATCAACAAGCGTCATACTACTTGGCCCAAGAGGCCATCACAGCCATGCCTACTATTGGCATGGCTGTGATTGGCCAGTGCACCATGTGACCCAGCCTCTATTTAAGCTGGAGTCATGTAGCGCCGCACGTCACTCTGCTATGATCAGTATAGGGAGAGGTTGCAGCTGCGACGTTAGGGCGAGATTAGGCAGATTAACTCCTCCAAAAGACTTCATTCTGTGATCAATCTGCAGCTGTGGATCATTGAAGTGCTATTATTGACTTGCTCACTTTTTTGAGGCTGCCCAGAGCGTTTTTAGATCACTTTTTTTCTGGGGTGATCGGCAGCCATTTTGTGACTTGTGGTGCGCCAGCACGAGCTATCACCAAGTGTATTTAACCATCGATAGTGTGGTTATTTTGTGCTATATCCTACATCAGCTGCAGGCTGAGCCTGTGTCACCGAAGTGCATTTAACCATCAACAGTCTGGTTATTTTTTGGCCATATACTACATCAGCTGCAGGCTGAGCCTGTGTCACCCAAGTGCATTTAACCATCAACAGTCTGATTATTTTTTGGCCATATACTACATCAGCTGCAGGCTGAGCCTGTGTCACCCAAGTGTATTTAACCATCGATAGTGTGGTTATTTTGTGCTATATCCTACATCAGCTGCAGGCTGAGCCTGTGTCACCCAAGTGCATTTAACCATCAACAGTCTGATTATTTTTTGGCCATATACTACATCTGGTGCAGGCTGAGCCAGTGTCACCCAAGTGCATTTAACCATCAACAGTCTGATTATTTTTTGGCCATATACTACATCTGGTGCAGGCTGAGCCAGTGTCCCCCAAGTGCATTTAACCATCAACAGTCTGATTATTTTTTGGCCATATACTACATCTGGTGCAGGCTGAGCCTGTGTCACCCAGCGCCTAAAAAATAGACCTGACATTTATATTCAACCAAATCTGTACTGTTTTAGCTGGTCAAGTTATTTGTATTGACCGTAAAAGCACACTTTTTTTTCTGGGTTGAAAAAGCATTCCCAAATTTGCCATTCTCAAAATAACTAGTTTCTGGTATTTGAGGCCTACTTGAAATCTATCCCAAAAAGAAAATCTTACATTGAAGGTATTGATAGTGTCATTCAGAAAAACCTAAGACACACGCTAGCGTGCTGATAGAAGTGTGATTCTGTGATTAAACCTATACCTGTCACACAGCGCAAAAAAAAACAGGTCTCACATCTCTATTCAACCAAATCTGCACTGTTGTAGCTGGTCAAGTTATTTGTAGTGACCGTAAAAGCAGACTTTTTGTTCTGGGTTGAAAAAGCATTCCCAAATTTGCCATTCTCAAAATAACTAGTTTCTGGTATTTGAGGCCTACTTGAAATCTATCCCAAAAAGAAAATCTTACATTGAAGGTATTGATAGTGTCATTCAGAAAAACCTAAGACACACGCTAGCGTGCTGATAGAAGTGTGATTCTGTGATTAAACCTATACCTGTCACACACCGCAAAAAAAAACAGGTCTTACATCTCTATTCAACCAAATCTGCACTGTTTTAGCTGGTCAAGTTATTTGTAGTGACCGTAAAAGCACTTTTTTTTCTGGGTTGAAAAAGCATTCCCAAATTTGCCATTCTCAAAATTGTGGTGAAAGGGAACAATGAGGAAAACATCTATTAAGGGACGCGGACACGGACGTGGACATGGTCGTAGTGGTGTTAGTGGACCCTCTGGTGCTGGGAGAGGACGTGGCAGTTCTGCCACAGCCACACGTCCTAGTGAACCAACTACCTCAGGTCCCAGTAGCCAGCAGAATTTACAGCGATATTTGGTGGGGCCCAATGCCGTTCTAAGGATGGTAAGGCCTGAGCAGGTACAGGCATTAGTCAATTGGGTGGCCGACAGTGGATCCAGCACGTTCACATTATCTCCCACCCAGTCTTCTGCAGAAAGCGCACAGATAGCGCATGAAAACCAAGCCCATCGGTCTGTCACATCACCCCCATGCATATCAGGGAAACTGTCTGAGCCTCAAGTTATGCAGCAGTCTCTTATGCTGTTTGAAGACTCTGCTGCCAGGGTTTCCCAAGGGCATCCACCTAGCCCTTCCCCAGGGGTGGAAGAGATAGAATGCACTAACGCACAACCACTTATTTTTCCTGATGATGAGGACATGGGAATACCACCTCAGCACGTCTCTGATGATGACGAAACACAGGTGCCAACTGCTGCGTCTTTCTGCAGTGTGCAGACTGAACAGGAGGTCAGGGATCAAGACTGGGTGGAAGACGATGCAGGGGACGATGAGGTCCTAGACCCCACATGGAATGAAGGTCGTGCCACTGACTTTCACAGTTCGGAGGAAGAGGCAGTGGTGAGACCGAGCCAACAGCGTAGCAAAAGAGGGAGCAGTGGGCAAAATCAGAACACCCGCCGCCAAGAGACTCTGCCTGCTACTGACCGCCGCCATCTGGGACCGAGCACCCCAAAGGCAGCTTCAAGGAGTTCCCTGGCATGGCACTTCTTCAAACAATGTGCTGACGACAAGACCCGAGTGGTTTGCACGCTGTGCCATCAGAGCCTGAAGCGAGGCATTAACGTTCTGAACCTTAGCACAACCTGCATGACCAGGCACCTGCATACAAAGCATGAACTGCAGTGGAGTAAACACCTTAAAAACAAGGAAGTCACTCAGGCTCCCCCTGCTACCTCTTCTGCTGCCGCCGCCTCGGCCTCTTCTGCTGCTGCTGCCGCCGTCTCAGCCTCTTCCTCCGCCTCTGGAGGAACGTTGGCACCTGCCGCCCAGCAAACATGGGATGTACCACCAACACCACCACCTGCGTCACCAAGCATCTCAACCATGTCACACGGCAGCGTTCAGCTCTCCATCTCACAAACATTTGAGAGAAAGCGTAAATTCCCACCTAGCCACCCTCGATCCCTGGCCCTGAATGCCAGCATTTCTAAACTACTGGCCTATGAAATGCTGTCATTTAGGCTGGTGGACACACACAGCTTCAAACAGCTCATGTCACTTGCTGTCCCACAGTATGTTGTTCCCAGCCGGCACTACTTCTCCAAGAGAGCCGTGCCTTCCCTGCACAAACAAGTGTCCGATAAAATCAAGTGTGCACTGCGCAACGCCATCTGTGGCAAGGTCCACCTAACCACAGATACGTGGACCAGTAAGCACGGCCAGGGACGCTATATCTCCCTAACTGCACACTGGGTAAATGTAGTGGCGGCTGGGCCCCAGGCGGAGAGCTGTTTGGCGCATGTCCTTCCGCCGCCAAGGATCGCAGGGCAACATTCTTTGCCTCCTGTCTCCTCCTCCTCCTACTCAGCTTCCTCCTCCTCTTCTTCCACCTGCTCATCCAGTCAGCCACACACCTTCACCACCAACTTCAGCACAGCACGGGGTAAAAGTCAGCAGGCCATTCTGAAACTCATATGTTTGGGGGACAGGCCCCACACCGCACAGGAGTTGTGGCGGGGTATAGAACAACAGACCGACGAGTGGTTGCTGCCGGTGAGCCTCAAGCCCGGCCTGGTGGTGTGCGATAATGGGCGAAATCTCGTTGCAGCTCTGGGACTAGCCGGTTTGACGCACATCCCTTGCCTGGCGCATGTGCTGAATTTGGTGGTGCAGAAGTTCATTCACAACTACCCCGACATGTCAGAGCTGCTGCATAAAGTGCGGGCCGTCTGTTCGCGCTTCCGGCGTTCACACCCTGCCGCTGCTCGCCTGTCTGCGCTACAGCGTAACTTCGGCCTTCCTGCTCACCGCCTCATATGCGACGTGCCCACCAGGTGGAACTCCACCTTGCATATGCTGGACAGACTGTGCGAGCAGCAGCAGGCCATAGTGGAGTTTCAGCTGCAGCACGCACGGGTCAGTCGCACTGTGGATCAGACCCACTTCACCACCAATGACTGGGCCTCCATGCGAGACCTGTGTGCCCTGTTGCGCTGTTTCGAGTACTCAACCAACATGGCCAGTGGCGATGACGCCGTTATCAGCGTTACAATACCACTTCTATGTCTCCTTGAGAAAACACTTAGGGCGATGATGGAAGAGGAGGTGGCCCAGGAGGAAGAGGGGTCATTTTTAGCACTTTCAGGCCAGTCTCTTCGAAGTGACTCAGAGGGAGGTTTTTTGCAACAGCAGAGTCCAGGTACAAATGTGGCCAGACAGGGCCCACTACTGGAGGACGAGGAGGATGAGGAGGAGGTGGAGGAGGATGAGGATGAAGCATGTTCACAGCGGGGTGGCACCCAAAGCAGCTCGGGCCCATCACTGGTGCGTGGCTGGGGGGAAACACAGGACGATGACGAAACGCCTCCCACAGAGGACAGCTTGTCCTTACCTCTGGGCAGCCTGGCACACATGACCGACTACATGCTGCAGTGCCTGCGCAACGACAGCAGAGTTGCCCACATTTTAACGTGTGCGGACTACTGGGTTGCCACCCTGCTGGATCCCCGGTACAAAGACAATGTGCCCACCTTACTTCCTACACTGGAGCGTGATAGGAAGATGCGCGAGTACAAGCGCACGTTGGTAGACGCGCTACTGAGAGCATTCCCAAATGTCACAGGGGAACCAGTGGAAGCCCAAGGCGAAGGCAGAGGAGGAGCAAGAGGTCGCCAACGCAGCTGTGTCACGCCCAGCTCCTCTGAGGGCAGGGTTAGCATGGCAGAGATGTGGAAAAGATTTGTCAACACGCCACAGCTAAGTGCACCACCACCTGATACGGAACGTGTTAGCAGGAGGCAACATTTCACTAACATGGTGGAACAGTACCTGTGCACACCCCTCCACGTACTGACTGATGGTTCGGCCCCATTCAACTTCTGGGTCTCCAAATTGTCCACGTGGCCAGAGCTAGCCTTTTATGCCTTGGAGGTGCTGGCCTGCCCGGCGGCCAGCGTTTTGTCTGAACGTGTATTCAGCACGGCAGGGGGCGTCATTACAGACAAACGCAGCCGCCTGTCTACAGCCAATGTGGACAAGCTGACGTTCATAAAAATGAACCAGGCATGGATCCCACAGGACCTGTCCATCCCTTGTGCAGATTAGATATTAACTACCTCCCCTTAACAATATATTATTCTACTCCAGGGCACTTCCTCATTCAATACTATTTTTAATTTCATTTTACCATTATATTGCGGGGCAACCCAAAGTTGAATCAACCTCTCCTCTATCTGGTTGCCGGGGCCTAAATGTGTGACAGTGGCCTGTTCCAGTGGTGGGTGACGTGAAGCCTGATTTTCTGCTATGACATGAATACAGATTCTGCGCTGACATAAGGCCAGATTCTCTGTTACGGGACCTCTCTCCTCTGCCTGGGTCTAAATGTGTGACAGTGGCCTGTTCCAGTGGTGGGTGACGTGAAGCCTGATTCTCTGCTATGACATGAATACAGATTCTGTGCTGACATAAGGCCAGATTCTCTGTTACGGGACCTCTCTCCTCTGCCTGGGTGCCTGGGCCTAAATGTGTGACAGTGGCCTGTTCCAGTGGTGGGTGACGTGAAGCCTGATTCTCTGCTATGACATGAAGACAGATTCTGCACTGACATAAGGCCAGATTCTCTGTTACGGGACCTCTCTCCTCTGCCTGGGTGCCGGGGCCTAAATGTGTGACAGTGGCCTGTTCCAGTGGTGGGTGACGTGAAGCCTGATTCTCTGCTATGACATGAAGACAGATTCTGCGCTGACATAAGGCCAGATTCTCTGTTACGGGACCTCTCTCCTCTGCCTGGGTGCCTGGGCCTAAATGTGTGACAGTGGCCTGTTCCAGTGGTGGGTGACGTGAAGCCTGATTCTCTGCTATGACATGAAGACAGATTCTGCGCTGACATAAGGCCAGATTCTCTGTTACGGGACAGCTCTCCTCTGTCTGGGTGCCGGGGCCTAAATGTGTGACAGTGGCCTGTTCCAGTGGTGGGTGACGTGAAGCCTGATTCTCTGCTATGACATGAAGACAGATTCTGCGCTGACATAAGGCCAGATTCTCTGTTACGGGACCTCTCCTCTGCCTGGGTCTAAATGTGTGACAGTGGCCTGTTCCAGTGGTGGGTGACGTGAAGCCTGATTCTCTGCTATGACATGAAGACTGATTCTGCGCTGATGTGAAGCCAGATTCTCTGCTATGGGACCTCTGTCCAATTGATATTGGTTCATTTTTTTTTTTTAATTTTAATTAATTTCCCTATCCACATTTGTTTGCAGGGGATTTACCTACATGTTGCTGCCTTTTGCAGCCCTCTAGCTCTTTCCTGGGCTGTTTTACAGCCTTTTTAGTGCCCAAAAGTTCGGGTCCCCATTGACTTCAATGGGGTTCGGGTTCGGGACGAAGTTCGGATCGGGTTCGGATCCCGAACCCGAACATTTACGGGAATTTCGGCCGAACTTCTCGAACCCGAACATCCAGGTGTTCGCTCAACTCTAATCATGAGGAAAGAAGATTATGTGGAAATACTTAAACAACATCTCAAGAAATCAACCAGGAAGTTAAAGCTTGGACGGAAATGGGTCTTCCAAATGGACAAGGACCTGAAGCATACTGCCAAACTGGTTACAAAGTGGCTTGAGGATAACAAAGTAAATGATTTGGAGTGGCCATCACGAAGCCCTGATCTCAATCCTATTGAACATGTCTATGCAAAAGCTAAAAAGACAGGGGCGAGCAAGGCGATCAACAAACATGGCTCAGTTACACCAGTTTTGTAAGGAGGAATGGGCCCAAAATCCGACCAACTATTGTGAGAAGCTTGTGGAAGGATATCCAAAACGTTTGACCCAAGTCATACAGTTAAAGTGCAATTGTACCAAATATCAATGAAATGTATGTAAATTTTTGTCATTGCAGTAAGTAATAAAAATGCCTTAAAACATTATCTCTCTCTCATTCTGTAGTTTGGCAAATAATAATTATGGTAATCCTAATTGACCCAAAACAGGAAAGGTTTATTCTGATTTCATGTCAGAGAGTGAGAAAAACATGCATATGTGTCTTTTCATATAGTGTACGTAAACTTCTGGTTTCAACTATAGATTTTTCTTTTGCCATTAATACACTCCACAAAAGGCTTTAGAACATATAACTGCACCGCTGAATGGCAAATATATTAAAATTTTGCCATTAACACACGACACAAATTGCTTTAGAACAGGCATGCTCAACCTGCGGTCCTCCAGCTGTTTCAAAACTACAACTGCCACAATGCCCTGCTGTACGCTGATAGCTGTATGCTGTTCGGGCATGCTGGGAGTTGTAGTTTTGCAACAGCTGGAGGGCCGCAGGTTGAGCATGCCTGCTTTAGAACATATAACTTTTTTGTCCCACTAATACAAGCCAAAAAATGCTTTAGAACATATACTGTAACTGCACCGCATAAGGGCAAATAAGACATAGAAATATTTCCTTGTAATAAACCCTGTTAATGGCTGTAACACCTCAATAACAAGAACGGTTTGCTGGAATTTCAGAGCTGTATAATGGCAATTTGGTTCACCAGTCAGTGCAGCAAGGTGTAAAAGGATTGTTCCTATTACCCAGGCTGCAACCTCCCCTACTGAACCCTGTTCTACACAAATGCTGTGGAATGATTCCTCCCTATCCTTTCCCTACACCTTAAATAATCTTTCCCTGCACTTGTAAATCGTTTTTTAGCACAATGAAGTTTTTTCTAGCACCGTTCCTAGCGCCTATTGATGTCTCTCCTTGCACTAAGTACACTGGAAAATGGCAGAATCCAAGATGGCTGAGGCTATTTATAGGGCTGTGACATCACAGGGCTGGCTGGCTGCTTATTGGCTGCAAGCATGGCATTGTGGGTGATCCCTCGTTCCCAGTTTTTTGCTCCATGTCCTCACACGTGCAACAGCCATTTTAGGAAAAAATGTGATTCGTTACCACGAAGCATGAGGAAATTTGGATTTGGTGTGAATCGAATATTTCCTGAAATTCGGATCTAATTCAACTTAGTCAACTTCGATTCGCTCATCTCTAGTCACCACATGTCACCTTGTGGCTCAGATATATCAATGACGTGTTCATCCTGTGGAGGTGAAATTAATGCAACTTTTCAGAATTTGTGGCCTGCTTGAATGTTAATGATCTAGGGCTCTATTTTACATAGCATTATAGCCTCATTCATATTTTATTACTTAACCTTTCTATCATCCGTGAAAGGGAGCATTTCAACCGCTATGCATAGGAAAGAAAAGGCAACAAATAACCTATTGAGCTGCCACCCTTTGGCCCTGAAAAGAGGCATCCCCAAATGCCAATTCCTACGTAGCAGGCACAATTGCTCCGACATATTCGACTTCAATAGGGCAGTACATGATCTATATGATCAATTTAGCTAACAAGGGTACCCACAAATGGTGCTTCGTGAACCGTACCATCTTAGTCGGGACAGGGATACAAATTTTTGATCCCTAATACAAGGAAGAGAGATGAGGAAAGGATAATGATTATTGGCACATTTGACACAGCCCATAAAGAGGTCAGGGATATCATCAGAAAAAGTTGGGCCCCTGGTCAAAGATCGCCCCTCTCATAACATAACAGAAATGGCATAACATCAAGGATGCACTGGTGTACAGTTTCTATCAATCACAGATTACACATACTTGGCTGAAGCTATGCTTGGAACAGGCTGTTGGCATGGAACTTAAGGTAGAAAACAAGTCAGCCCAGCTGCAAAACCTTCCCAGCCCAGCTGCACATATGGCAGGCTGTGGACCGGAGCCAAGGCACTGGTACGATAGGAGCTATGTGCTATGGACCCTGCCTGTGTGCTCAATTTAAGACAACTAGCATATAGGCTATTATGTCACTATCAGTCTCATGAGTGGAGCCCTGAAATGTGAATAGCATCTGGGAGATAGTCCATGTTTACAAATAGCATACCAGTTTAGTGAGTAGCAATATCAAAACAAAATAGCTACTGACTGCCTGATCTATTGGTTTAGTGTACAAACCTGTAATGGTCATCTGCTGCATTAGGAAATAAAGTAGCGTGCACACAGGGCCATTAACTGCTGCCTTTAAGGCACTGTAGCACATAACAAGAAATACTGAGGGCACCGTCCTCCCACCTGGGGATTTAAGGAACACAATCCTGGCCTAATCCGACCATCCAAGAAATCGGGGTGCAAGGCTTGAACAGAATAAAGTAGAGAACAAGATGCAAAGATAAGCCGCACTCACCATTCGTGTTCACGCTTCTTTATTGTAGGGTATGTTACGGGGGCAGACTCACATGGAGTATCAATCCATAGTGACGGCCGTTTATAGCACATGATGCTATAAACCAGCGCACACTTGATTCCCAGAGTGGATCAAACAGCCGAAGGAAGCGGTCGCACCGCAAAACGGCCGTCGCTGTGGATTGATACTCCATGTGAGTCTGCCCCCGTAACATACTCTACAATAAAGAAGCGTGAACACGAATGGTGAGTGTGGCTTATCTTTGCATCTTGTTCTCTACTTTAAGGCACTGTAGGTTTACAGTGAACTAAATTAGCCTTATATAATTCATCTCGTATAATCTATACATGGCTCGTAGAGTCGTAGCCAATATTGGCAGTTTACATATTCACCCTGTATTAAGGACACATGTACTTCATCTTTTGGGATAAAAGAGTGGCCCGATTTTGTCATCCATTATTTTCATTATCAGGGACTTCCAGCAACCACTAGTAGAGTTCCCTTTTTGCTAGGATTGCCTGATTAGAATTGAGGTGACTGATCCCTTGTTTGCTTTTTAGCACACTTATTTTTGTTATTTTTATTATAACAAGAATAAGTCCTGGAACTGGATTACATGGAGTCCAGGAGAAATGGGACTACTTAAAAGGTGCATTATTGAAGGCAACAGAAAATTGCATTAGACTTGTCAGTAAAAGCAAAAAAAGGAAGAGACCACTGTGGTACTCAGCAGAAGTGGCCCAAATCATTAAAAATAAAAATCTAGCATTTTGTAATTATACAAAAACCCAGAGCAATGAAGATAAGGAAATCTACAAGATTAGGCAGAAAGAGGCCAAGCAAGTTATAAGAACTTCTAAAGCGCAGGCAGAAGAAAAACTAGCTCAGTCTATGAAAAAAGGGGATAAGACATTCTTCAGATATATAAATGAAAAAAGGAAATTAAAACAAGGAATAACTAAATTAAAAACAAAAGACGGAAGGTATGTAGAAGAGAATAAAGGGCTAGCCGACTGCCTTAATGAATACTTCTGTTCAGTTTTTACAAAAGAAAAAGAAGGAGAAGGACCTCCACTAGAAAGGATGACTAATAAATCGTTTGATGCATGTGTCTTTACAGAGGAAGATGTTCTAAGTTTGCTGTCTAAAGTGAAGACAAATAAGTCACAGGGGCCTGATGAGATACACCCAAAATTATCAAAAGAGCTTAGTGGTGAGCTGGCAAAACCGTTAACAGATTTATTTAACCAATCATTAGTAACAGGAGTCGTCCCGGAAGATTGGAAATTGGCAAATGTCGTGCCCATTCACAAGAAAGGTAGTAGGGAGGAATCGAGCAACTATAGACCAGTGAGTCTGACATCAATAGTAGGCAAATTAATGGAAACCCTATTAAAGGATAGGATTGTGGAACATCTAAAATCCCATGGATTGCAAGATGAAAAACAACATGGGTTTACTTCAGGGAGATCATGTCAAACAAATCTTATAGATTTTTTTGACTGGGTGACTAAAATAATAGACGGTGGAGGTGCAGTAGACATCGCATATCTAGATTTTAGTAAGGCTTTTTACACTGTCCCACATAGAAGACTTATCAATAAACTGCAGTCATTGAGCATGGACTCCCATATTGTTGAGTGGATTAGGCAGTGGCTGAGTGACAGACAACAGATGGTTGTAGTCAATGGAGAACATTCAAAACAAGGTCATGTTACCAGTGGGGTTCCACAGGGATCTGTACTGGGACCAGTTTTGTTTAATATCTTCATAAGTGATATTGCAAAAGGCCTCGATGGTAAGGTTTGTCTTTTTGCTGATGACACAAAGATATGTAACAGGGTTGATGTTCCTGGAGGGAAACGCCAAATGGAAAAGGATTTAGGAAAACTAGAAGAATGGTCAGAACTCTGGCAACTGAAATTTAATGTGGATAAGTGCAAGATAATGCACCTGGGGCGTAAAAACCCAAGGGCAGAATATAGAATATTTGACACAGTCCTGACCTCAGTATCTGAGGAAAGGGATTTAGGAGTAATTATTTCAGAAGACTTAAAGGTGGGAAGAATGTAATAGAGCAGCACGAAATGCCAGCAGAATGCTTGGATGTATAGGGAGAGGTATAAGCAGTAGAAAGAGTGAAGTGCTTATGCCGCTGTACAGAACACTGGTGAGACCTCACTTGGAGTATTGTGCGCAGTACTGGAGGCCATATCTCCAGAAGGATATAGATACTCTAGAGAGAGTTCAGAGAAGAGCTACTAAACTAGTACATGGATTGCAGGATAAAACTTACCAGGAAAGGTTAAAGGACCTTAATATGTATAGCTTGGAAGAAAGAAGAGACAGAGGGGATATGATATAAACTTTTAAATACATAAAGGGAATCAACTCGGTAAAGGAGGAGAGCATATTTAAAAGAAGAAAAACTACCACAAGAGGACACAGTTTTAAATTAGAGGGGCAAAGGTTTAAAAGTAATATAAGGAAGTATTACTTTACTGAGAGAGTAGTGGATGCATGGAATAGCCTTCCTGCAGAAGTGGTAGCTGCAAATACAGTGAAGGAGTTTAAGCATGCATGGGATAGGCATAAGGCTATCCTTCATATAAGATAGGGCCAGGGACTATTCATAGGATTCAGATATATTGGGCAGACTACAGGGAGTGCAGAATTATTAGGCAAGTTATATTTTTGAGGATTAATTTTATTATTGAACAACAACTATGTTCTCAATGAACCCAAAAAACTCATAATATCAAAGCTGAATATTTTTGGAAGTAGTTTTCAGTTTGTTTTTAGTTTTAGCTATTTTAGGGGGATATCTGTGTGTGCAGGTGACTATTACTGTGCATAATTATTAGGCAACTTAACAAAAAACAAATATATACCCATTTCAATTATTTATTTTTACCAGTGAAACCAATATAACATCTCAACATTCACAAATATACATTTCTGACATTCAAAAACAAAACAAAAACAAATCAGTGACCAATATAGCCACCTTTCTTTGCAAGGACACTCAAAAGCCTGCTATCCATGAATTCTGTCAGTGTTTTGATCTGTTCACCATCAACATTGCGTGCAGCAGCAACCACAGCCTCCCAGACACTGTTCAGAGAGGTGTACTGTTTTCCCTCCTTGTAAATCTCACATTTGATGATGGACCACAGGTTCTCAATGGGGTTCAGATCAGGTGAACAAGGAGGCCATGTCATTAGATTTTCTTCTTTTATACCCTTTCTTGCCAGCCACGCTGTGGAGTACTTGGACGCGTGTGATGGAGCATTGTCCTGCATGAAAATCATGTTTTTCTTGAAGGATGCAGACTTCTTCCTGTACCACTGCTTGAAGAAGGTGTCTTCCAGAAACTGGCAGTAGGACTGGGAGTTGAGCTTGACTCCATCCTCAACCCGAAAAGGCCCCACAAGCTCATCTTTGATGATACCAGCCCAAACCAGTACTCCACCTCCACCTTGCTGGCGTCTGAGTCGGACTGGAGCTCTCTGCCCTTTACCAATCCAGCCACGGGCCCATCCATCTGGCCCATCAAGACTCACTCTCATTTCATCAGTCCATAAAACCTTAGAAAAATCAGTCTTGAGATATTTCTTGGCCCAGTCTTGACGTTTCAGCTTGTGTGTCTTGTTCAGTGGTGGTCGTCTTTCAGCCTTTCTTACCTTGGCCATGTCTCTGAGTATTGCACACCTTGTGCTTTTGGGCACTCCAGTGATGTTGCAGCTCTGAAATATGGCCAAACTGGTGGCAAGTGGCATCTTGGCAGCTGCACGCTTGACTTTTCTCAGTTCATGGGCAGTTATTTTGCGCCTTGGTTTTTCCACACGCTTCTTGCGACCCTGTTGACTATTTTGAATGAAACGCTTGATTGTTCGATGATCACGCTTCAGAAGCTTTGCAATTTTAAGAGTGCTGCATCCCTCTGCAAGATATCTCACTATTTTTGACTTTTCTGAGCCTGTCAAGTCCTTCTTTTGACCCATTTTGCCAAAGGAAAGGAAGTTGCCTAATAATTATGCACACCTAATATAGGGTGTTGATGTCATTAGACCACACCCCTTCTCATTACAGAGATGCACATCACCGAATATGCTTAATTGGTAGTAGGCTTTCGAGCCTATACAGCTTGGAGTAAGACAACATGCATAAAGAGGATGATGTGGTCAAAATACTCATTTGCCTAATAATTCTGCATGCAGTGTAGATGGGCCAAATGGTTCTTATCTGCCGACACATTCTATGTTTCTATGTTCTATGTTTCTATAATAAAAGCTATGTTTTAGAGTTGGACATTTCAGTAACTTGTTTGACTCTCCTGCAGCATCAACCAGAGTTATCAACTCTTCAGTGAGCCCTACAACACAGCATGGAACAAATGATCCTTCATTGACATGTGGCTGAAGCTTTGTGTCTTTTTAATGAAAATTGGAAACAATATTTGCTGAGGTAAGTGTCACGGCTGTGTCATGGTCTGTTATTGTGAACCATGACACTTTTGCAGTGCATGCTTGTTGCCGGTGGCAACATGTAGTTTTGCATGTTTTGACACTTCCCCTTTAAGTTGTGTGTCCCTTCCCATTCTGGTGTGCACGGGGTTAAGGTGTGTTTGTTAGGCTTGGTGGGTGTGACCTCAGGCCTCTTTATTTGTTGGTGTGGTGGAGCTTGAGGTCAGTTAGATTTTGTTGTCAGTCTGTGTTGGAGCTCTGCTCCCTGGCTGAATGTCTTGATCTGTATGAGCCACCCTTATTTATTATATTGTTTCCCTTGCTCTGCCTGTGTGTCCCCTCTGGCGTGTTTCTGTTTTCCCTCTCCCAACTGGTGTATGTTGTTATGGTGTGGGCCTTGTTTGGAGGTTATTGTGTTGTGGTGTGTTTCCTCCGAAAGGGGGTTTCTTTCCCGGAGGGGTTTAAGCAAACATCTAGACAGTGCATTTCCGGTCCATCTTGTCGGCGGCAGGTAAATTCTGGTAACCTAGGTTGTCTGTTGCCTTTTGTTACTTACCTGTCGTTCGGCTGTGAACCCTGTCTAGTTGGTGGCCAGCTGCTGGGCTTCTGAAGACACCATGCATCCGCTGTGTAGGATGAATGGGTGGCTTCTGCCCTGTCTTCAGGCTTAGGGCATAGCAGGGATACCTAGGGTTCTAGGTTGGTGAGCATGAGCCCCCTTAACTTCTGAAGCGGCTCATGCATTAGGAGTTTAGGGAGATCTTCAGGGTCGCGTTAGGAGGTGACCGGCTCCCTGTTCCCTGCTTTCCTGCGTTGCAGCGAACACCTAGGCACGGTGGGGGGTTTCCCCCACTCCCCGCCGTGACAATAAGTTTACAACAATCTATTATTACCCTAAGAATAGGCTTAATGACTTACATTGGTGTAATTCATAGAGAACTATGTTTGTCAAAAAAACAAGCACAACATAATGCAGACATATGCTAAATGCAATGACTTTAATTTTAAAAACAGCAGGTAAAATTTTGAGCTCCAAAACATTTGAACTAAAAGTAAAAGCAATAAAAAATGAAGATACAAAATAAATGTAAAAACATGAAATTGTTATTTTTTTCACTTCTGAAAAAGAATCCACATTCCAAAGAGGATCCCGTTACATATGACTGATTAAAGACCACAATAAGTCAGTATTTACAACACGTTTCAAAGTAATATTTCATTTTCCACCTAATCTAATAAAAAAAAATCTGATCAATACGGCAAAATAAGCTATACTGCTCCTTAGGTTAACTTGACACATGGTCATCTGGTACTGATAATTTTGATCTCTTGAAGATCCTCTCTTAGTTGTGGCTAAGAGAAAAAAGTAGAACCAAGCTACCCTGTCTGAACATTATCTTTACTTTGATCTCAGGTCAGTGAGTAATCTGAAACCAATCTACCAGGAAAGTGCCAACACTGCAGGGGTTAGGCTACTTTCACACTCGCGTTTGGTGAGAATCCGTCATGGATCTGCACAGACGGATCCGTTTAGATAGTACAAATGTCTGCATCCGTTCAGAATGAATCAGTTGGTATTATCTTTAACATAGCCAAGTCGTCTTGAACACCATTCAAAGTCAATGGAGGACGGATCAGTTTTCTATTGTGTCATAGAAAACTGATCCGTCCCCATTGACTTACATTGTGTGTCAGAACGGATCTGTTTGGCTAGCAAGCAAGCAGCGTTTTGGTGTACACCTCCAAAGCGGAATGGAGACGGAACGGAGGCAAACTGATGCATTCTGAGCGGATCCTTTTCCATTCAGAATGCATTAGGGCAAAACTTATCCATTTTGGACCGCTTGTGAGAGCCTTGAGCGGATCTCACAAACGGAAAGCCAAAACGCCAGTGTGAAAGTAGCTTTACATAGTGTGTCCTAAGCAACCAGTCTGTCTCAACTGGCGTTAATAAAGATCAATGTTGTGCTCAAACCGGGAAGGGAAGAAACAACTAACAATTTTAGCCTAGATTATCATTCAGATTTTAGTATCATAAATTTAGTAAGCATAAATTTAGCATGAAACATTCTTAAACAGTGAGAAATACATATCAATCACACAGGAACCTCCACTACCTAATACTCATTCTATACAGCTTGATTTAAACATTGTCCCTGACCACCTTTTTTTTCCATAATACTCCATTGTGATATAATTTGGCCACTGTATGAAACTATTATCTGAACACTGTAAGGCTACTTTCACACTAGCGTTCTGCTGTCCGCTCGTGAGCTCCGTTTGAAGGGGCTCACGAGCGGAGCAGAACGCTTCCGTCCAGCCCTGATGCAGTCTGAATGGATGCGGATCCGCTCAGACTGCATCAGTCTGGCGGCGTTCAGCCTCCGCTCCGCTCGCCTCCGCACGGCCAGGCGGACAGCTGAACGCTGCTTGCAGCGTTCGGGTGTCCGCCTGGCCGTGCGGATCCGTCCAGACTTACAATGTAAGTCAATGGGAACGGATCCGCTTGAAGATGACACCATATGGCTCAATCTTCAAGCGGATCCGTCCCCCATTGACTTTACATTGAAAGTCTGAACGGATCCGCTCAGGCTACTTTCGCACTTAGAAATTTTTCTAAGTTATTAATGCAGACGGATCCGTACTGAACGGAGCCTCCGTCTGCATTAATATGATCGGATCCGTTCAGAACGGATCCGATCAAGCGCTAGTGTGAAAGTAGCCTTAAGGGGGTTTTCTGAGATATTTTTACTGATCAGTATCTGATAGTGGGAGTTCTGACATCTGGGACCTCTGCCAATCAGTTGTTTGAGAAGTTACCTGCACTTACAGTAGCGCCGCGACCTTCACACAGCTTTCCCTAAGCCAAATGATGTCATGTTCATTGGTCACATGGCCTAGACCCAGCTCAGCCCCATTTAAATGAATGAGACAGTGTTGTGCCTGGTGGGCTTAGAGCTGAGAGAAGGCTACTTTGAGCACCAATGCCATCTGAAACAGCTGATCGGCAGGGGTTCCTAGGTGTCAGACCCCCGCCGATCAGATACTGATGGGATATCCAGAAGATAGGTCATTAGTAAAAATATCTCAGAGAACCCTTTTGAATTGAATGCATCATCTATAGATTGTCTATTACTAAGTCATATTCCAATAATGACAATAATTCAAAATTATGTCTCAAGACCTGTTTAAATGGTCAAAAATTGATTTATAGGATAGCTATGTTCCAACAGGTGGCTCCAGAGACACAACTTTGTTTTCTTGTTTCTTTTTGGGAAATAGAGTTACTTTGCATACCGATTAAACTAGGTATAAAAACATTATTTTTCCAATATATTTTTACTTCTGATTATATATATATATATATATATATATATATATATACAGTGCTGCCCATAATTATTCATACCCTTGGCAAATTTTGCCTCAAAGTTACTTTTATTCAACCGGCAAGTAATTTTTTGACGGGAAATGACATAGGTATCTCCCAAAAGATAATAATAAGACGATGTACAAGAGGCATTATTGTGGGGGAAAAAAATAAATTCTCAGCTTTTATTTACATTTGAGCGAAAAGTGTCCAGTCCAAAATTATTCATACCCTTCTCAATAATCAATACAAAAGCCTATTTTTGCCAATTCATCTTTAGCAATGAGCTCCAAATCTTTCAGGTTGGAGGGTCTTCTTGTCATCACCCTGATCTTTAGCTCCCTCCACAGATTCTCAATTGGATTCAAGTCTGGACTCTGGCTGGGCTACTCCAAAACGTTAATGTTGTTGTCTGCTAACCATTTCTTCACCACTTTTGCTGTGTGTTTTGGGTCATTGTCATGCTGAAATGTCCACTGGTGCCCAAGGCCAAGTTTCTCTGCAGACTGCCTGATGTTGTCGTTGAAAATCCTCATGTATTGCTCTTTTTTCATGGTGCCGTTTACTATGATTAAGTTCCCTGGTCCATTGGCTGAAAAACACCCCCAAAGCATTAGGTTCCCACCACCATGTTTGACAGTGGTGATGGTGTTCTTTGGGTTGAAGGCTTCTCCTTTTTTACGCCAAATGAAGGAAACATCATTGTGACCAAACAATTCAATTTTTGTTTCATCTGACCATAACACAGAAGACCAGAAGTCTTCTTCTTTGTCCAAATGAGCTTTTGCAAAGGCCAAGGAGCTTTTGTGTGCCTGGTCTGCATCCATGGAACCCAGCAGTGTGCAGTGTCCGTTGGATTGTCTGCCTTGAGACATTGCCACCAGCAGAGCCCAGATTCACCAGGATGGCCTTGGTGGTGATCCTTGGATTCTTTTTCACCTCTCTAACTATCCTCCTGGCCAGCACAGGTGTCACTTTTGGCTTCCGACCACGTCCTCTGAGATTTTCCACAGTGCGGAACATCTTGTATTTTTTGCTCAAATGTAAATAAAAGCTGAGAAATGTTTTTTTCCACAATAATGCCTCTTGTACATCGTCTTATTATCTTTTGGGAGACACCTATGTCATTTCCCGTCAAAAAATAACTTGCTGGTTGAATAAAATTAACTTTAAGTCAAAATTTGCCAGGGGTATGAATAATTATGGACAGCACTGTATATATTTATATATATATATATATATATATATATATATATATAAAGAAGAAGATCCGCAGCACTCCTTGAAAGATAAAATGTGCTCTTTATTCACACATCAAATATTGACAACGTTTCGGTTCTCTCTCAGAACCTTTCTCAAGTCAGGTGAACCCAGTTCACGGACAAGAATAGGCATTTCTACAATGGGCCGCCCGTTCCATTCCGCAAATTGCGGAAGGCACACGGGCGGCTTCCGTTCCGTTTCGTGTGCATGAGGCCTTTGAAAATGGT
This sequence comes from Bufo bufo, assembly GCF_905171765.1. Lineage (NCBI taxonomy): Eukaryota > Metazoa > Chordata > Amphibia > Anura > Bufonidae > Bufo > Bufo bufo. The sequence goes on from NC_053389.1 coordinate 350,706,220, forward strand.
CTAAAGCTACGCCAGCAGGCAAGCTGGCGTAGTTTTAGACAAGTGTAAAGTCCGCCTAAGTTATGTAGATTTATGCCTCTACATCTTAGGCGGATAAACCTCCAGTGTCGGAGGGGCGAAGACCAGTGTGTAAATCTCCGGTCTACATAAATGTCCCCCTATGTATCTCCAATTTCTTTCACCACCCAAACAAATTATAAAGATAGAAGTGTAGATCTCTATTCCCTACTTATCTAGAATTGTCTAAAGCTGGATTAATTCTGGATATGAAAATAATTCTGTTTATTAGTTACAATATATTCAGACATAATAGCAAAATAAAGAGTCATCACCTGGGGCAGAAAATTTTTAAAATTGCAATTATAAGCTGTTTACCATGGTCCCTTTTCTAATGCACTATCAATCATTGCTGGTACAAATGACAACCCCAATTCCCAAAAAGTTGGGATGCTGTGTAAAATGTAAATAAATGTAAATAAAAACAGAATGCAATGACTTGCAAATCTCATAGATCTGTTTTTTTTTATAATATAGAACACATATCAGATTTTACGATTTCATGACAAAAAATTAACTCATTTAAAAATTGATGGCAGCAATGCATCTCAAAAATGTTGGGATGGGCAACAAAAGGTAAGAAAAAGAGATAATAAAAAAAATTGCTGGTGGAGCAATTTGCTACTGACTCACATGACAAGCTATACAAAGAGCATGTTATGGGCAAATGTTCACCAATCTGTAAAAAAATGCACTTACAAATTGTGGAACAATGTCAGAAAAAATGTTCCTCAGTGTAAAATTACAAAGACTTTGACTTTTTAGAGAATTTGGAGAAATTTATGTATGCAAGGGACAGGCTGACATTGAATGCTCGTTATCTACGGACTTTCAGTCAGTACTGCATTTAATTATGGCCAACTCTCACTTTAAAATGCACGGAGACAAAATGGAAAGCTTTTCTGTGGTCAGATTTATCAATTTTTTTTTAATTATTTTTGGAAATCACAGACACCATGTCCTTCATACTCAAGAGGGGGGTGGACAATCCAGCTTGTTATCAGCACACAGTTCAAAAGCCTGCATCTCTTATGGTATGGGGTTGCATTAGTGCTTATGGCATGAGCAGCTTACACATCTGGAAAGGCCTTAACAATGATGAATAATATATAGAGGTTTTAGAACAAAATATGCATCCAAACATCTTTTTTTTTTAGGAAAGGCCTTGCATATTTCAGCAAGACAATGCTAAACCACATAATGCATCCATTACAACAGCATGTCTTCAAAGAAGAAGAAGAAGAGTCTGGGTGGTGAACTGGCCTTCCTTCAATCCTGGCCTTTCACCAATAGAAAACATTTGACAAATCATGAAACAAAGACCTGGGGCTGTTGAACAGTTAGAATCCTACATCAGATAAGTATGGGACAATATTCCTTTCCAAAAACTCCATCAATTGGTGTCCTGACTTCCTAGACATAGACTCTGTTTGTAGACTCTATTGTTCCAACTTTTTTGAGATGTGTTGCTGCCATCAAGTTCTAAATGAGTTAATTTTTTGTCATGAAATGCTATGTGTTCTATGATCTATTGTGAATAAAACATGGTTCTATGAGACTTGCAAATCATTGTATCCTGTTTTTTTTTACATTTTACACACAGTCCCAACTTTTTTGGAATTAGAGTTGAATTTTAAGTAACGTCTCCACTTTCATAGATTAATACTTAGTATTTCAAGCTGATTTTACATGGAAACTGGATCACAATCTTGAAGACTACAGTCACAGGTTGATCGACAATGTTTCATTTTGCTGATCCATGGTCTTCCCATCATCAGTGACCCTGGAGGAGCGCTGTAAAAAGAAGTAATGTTAAATGTTTATTATTCATACTGCAAAGTGTATACAGTACAAAAAACTGACATGGCTGACCTGTAATTATACATAAGGTTTAAATAATTTTGTATAATATAGAGAACATAAGCCAGATTCTTAAATATAGTAGGATAAATTACAAAAAGGTTTGTGAATATATATTTATTAAAAAGCCAAAACGCATAAACCAAAAAAAAAAGACAAATCGGAGTAGGTCATTAGGGGTAAAGAGAAGGCAGAGCTCTTAACCACTTTTGGTGTTGCCTGTTTAAATGCTAATAAAGAGTGGCCACCAAAAATGTAAAATTGGGCAGAGCTAACCACTGAGTGGCCCAGATGTGTTTGAGGAGAGTTCCTGCTTGCATAGCTCAATTCCTTGCCATCCACTGACCAGAAACCCAATCCCGGCCTCCTTTCTTATATAGACAGCTCTTATGGACCTAGAGGATATAATCCATCTTAAATCTGGGTAGTTTTCTGTCTCTGCCGGGATTTGGCCTACCTTGAAACTAGAGCCTTGGCCTCAATTACTGTTGGGGATCGAGAACCAGAAGTAGTGGGGTGTAGGGGCACTTAGATGTCTGGAGATATAGCACCCAACTAATTCTCCCCTTGAGTGTCTGCTAAGTGAGCAGAAAGGTTCGGCTGGACTTACTGGGCTGGTGGATCGAGAAACATAGCCTGCAGTTGGGCCTGTGCACCAGGACTGACCATTAGTACCAGTGGCGACATAGTGGCACTTTCTTTACCGTCTGTTCCCATTCCACACCTCTAACATTTATACGCCGTTGCTAGGTCACACCTGCTTTACATTGGAGCTGTAAGAAGGTACAACCTAGTTGCTCTACTACCACTAAATGAAGAGAAGGATACTGCTGCACTCACAGTTTTCTTTGAAATGGTTTTATAGGCAGGGCCGGTGCTACCATAAGGCAGACCAAGCGGCTGCCTTAGGGCGCACCCTGGGGGAGGGCGGAAAAATGAACCTACTTTTTTTTTTAAAATCACTTACTTGTGAGTTGTGGCGGGGGAGAAATGTGACATTGAGGGTGTGAAATGTGACATGGGGGGAGAAATGTGACATGGAGGTGATGTGACAGAGGGGATTATGTAAAAAGGAGGGGGAGAAATGTGACATGGCAGGCTGATGTGACATAGGGGGGTGATTTGACATGGAGGGGGAGAAATGTGACATGGGGGGCTGATGGCTGACATGGGGGGCTAATGGCTGATATGGGGGGCTAATGGCTGACATGGTGGCATGATGGCTGACATGGGGGGGCTGATGTCTGACATGGGGGTCTGATCTGAGGCATTGGGTGTCTGATCTGAGATCTGATTAACATTGGGGGTCTGATTGCTGGTCTGACCTGAGGTGTAATGGAAAATATTTTTTTCTTATTATCCTCCTCTAAAACCTAGGTGCGTTTTAGAGGGCGAGAAATACGGTCCTCAAACCAGCGATTGTCTGAAGAAGAGAGAAGATACCAGGACAACACAGAGTAGAAGCCAGCTGCTGCAGACAGGACCAGGGCCAGGTGAGCTGTGAGGGGGGGGGGGGGGGCGCCAAAATGTAGCTTCGCTTGTGTTGGCAAAAGTCTTTGCACCGGCCCTGTGTATAGGTTTATTCACCAAGAAAGATGCTAAATTTCGACCTCCTACAGTCTTTGTCAAGCAATGTGATTGTATACTCTCTGTGAGGCGGTGACAGGAGTCATCTATGAGGGGAGCTATGCGTCGCCCAGAATGTTGTAGGAAGCACTCTAAAGCGGCTTGCTTACCAGGCATGTGCCACCAAGGTGCCCGGCCTTGGTGGAGTAAAAGTCTTAGTCTAGGTGTCCACTAAGTTAGCTGGTCAACACTGGTGAAATGTCCTCTTTAATTAATTTATTTTTGGTGTGATATGGGGGTCTGACTCTGATCTGAGGTCTGACATGAGGATCTGACTCTGATCTAAGGTCTGATATGGGGTCTGACATGGGGGTCTGACCAGGGGCGTAGCTAAAGGCTCATGGACCCTGGTCCAAGGGTTCAGCTTGGGCCCCCCTTGCCTCAGTGTTTTGTGGCTAGGGAAGCACATAGCCTTCATGCTGCCTGGGGCAAAAAATTGAAACAGTAGACCCCCCCCAACCCTCCCATGCCAAATTCTTGACCTAACCCCTTCCCTCCAGCCACAGCTATAACTTGACCAGCATGAACTTTCTATAATACTGGTGTCTTTCTATAATACTGGTGTCTTCTTATGTGGCCCAAGGGTCTTTGGGCCCCCTCAGGCTCCTGGGCCCAGTAGCGACTGCTACCTCTGCACCCCCTATAGCTACGCCCATGGGTCTGACTGATCTGAGGTATGATATGGGGTCTGATATGAAGTCTGATATGGGGGTCTGAGGATCTGATATGGAGATCTTAGGATCTGATATGGGGGTTCGATTTGAGGATCTGATATGGGGGTCTGAGGAGCTGATATAGGGGTCTGATTTGAGGAGCTGATATAGGGGTCTGAGGATCTGATATAGGGGTTTGATTTGAGGATCTGATATGGGGGTCTGACTCTGATATGAGGTCTGATAGGGTGCTCTGACTCTGATCTGAGGTGTGATATGGGGGTCTGACTGATCTGAGGCCGGATATAGGATTCTGATCTGAGGTCTGATATGGGGGTCTGGGAATCTTCAGGGTCTGATATGGGGGTCTGATTTGAGGATCAGATATGATCTGAAAGGTAAGAGGTATTTTTTTGTACTGGTACTGTCAAGAATATGATGTAGGGGTGCATACTTGTAGTAGCTATTATAGAAGTTTATGTGCTGTGTGTCTGTTGTATAAGGTGTAATTTCTGCTGGATAGAAGGGTCCTTCACCAAATGGCTGAGTGCTTTGAAGACTACATTCTATCCCAGCAGGGTGGAGGCGGGCAGGCTGGGACACGTGTGATTGCTTGTGAGCAGAATGTATATATGTGGAGTGTGCAACGTTTCCGGCTTACGTTAAAGTTGGTGGTGGCATATGGTGTTTGGGGTGTTGAGTCTGTGTGTGTTTGGGGGTGAACTACACACTTAGCGGCCTGAGTGTGTGGTGTGCGTGGAGTGAGAGCTTGGAGGTAGTCTGGGGCCCCTGGCAGACCCATCCCTGGTTGCAAGACGCAGGTGCGTACGTGACAAATTGGTGGCAAGCGGTGGGATGTTTTTATTCTGCTAGAGAATTAGTGCTTGGTTTACATGATTATACCCTGCGCTAAAGGACTGGCTGTGACCTTGCGAGGATCTACGGCAGTTCTACAAGGACGGACTCAGTGCTTACTGTGAAACATATACATACAGTTTCCCTCCCCAGTTTTTCTTTCCTATTTTTAATTTGGTGAAAACCTGCTTTCTGATATGGCGGCCTGTTACAAAAAGCAGACCAAAGAGGCTCTGGTCCAACTCTGCAAACAGAGAGGCATCAATGCCACAGGCAAAAACAGGACCCGGATGATTTTTGAATTGATGGGGCAAGACGAGGAGCTGCACCAGGTGGAAACGGCTCAGGGGAGCCAAGCAATGGACGGCACTGCTATAACTGTTCCTCCTGAGGACACCAACAGCACCAGTCCTCAGGAGGGTGTGGACTTAACTCTACAGTGCATTTTGCAACAAATAGGTGAATGTGACCCTAACATGTGCCTGCAGCTCATTACGCAACATCAACAGGCTGCAGAACGCAAAGCAGAGAGAGAGAGGCGGCAGAACGCAAAGCCGAGAGGGAGGCTGCAGAGCGGGAAAGGGCTTTTCAGCTACAAATGGCAAGAATTTAACAGAGCAGCAGTTCCCCACAAGCTCCATCTCAGGATGCACACCTAAGGAGACCCCGGGTGGACAACTTCCCTAAGTTAGAAGAGGATTGTGACTTGGACATTTTTCTCTAGAGTTTTGAGAAAACGTGCAGGCAGTAAAAACTGCCCCATGAGCAATGGGCACAGTATCGGACACCAGGGTTGAAAGGCAAAGCCCTGGATGCATTTTTGGCTCTTCCTGAAGAGCAAAATGGGGACTATGATGCGATAAAGGAGGCCATGATCAAAAAGTACAATCTCACCCCAGAGGTCTACCGTAAAAGGTTCAAGGGAATACAAAGAACTTCTACCGACAGCTATGCCGACATTGTGAGCAGCTAAAGGACTACCTTTCGGCAGTGGACAAGGGGACTATCTATTTCCACCTTTGATGAGTTGGAGGACCTCATGACCAAGGACCAGTTTCTCCATATCTGCCTTGTGGATGTGAAGCAGTTTATCTGCGACAGAAAGCCTAACACAGCAGACCAGGCAGCCCAAATTGCAGACTCTTATACAGCCAACAGGATGCACGACACCTGGAAGCCACCCGTGACAAGCTGGAAGGGAGGTAAGCAAGTGGGAGCTCCCACTCCCTCCCCCAGCCGATACCCAGGGCATCCTACTTCTACATCTGGGGCCCAGGAAACTAGGCCTGTTTTTACAGATCCCCGCAGAGGTTTTATCTGTAACAAGATGGGGCATGTGAGTGTCATGTGTCCCAATAAGAGAAGGCGCGCCCCTACCTCCCACCAACCATCTGTGCACCCCCCTTCTGTCCTATTTGTGACGGGGCTGAAGGGAAAGCTATGGATAACTTCCAGTCTGTTACCACGGGCTATAGGATTACATTTGTCTTCCGTAACACTGGAGCACAAGTGACCCTTGTGCGACCAGAGATGGTAAACTTGGCGGACATAATTCCAGGAAAGACCATGTCGGTGACAGGAGTGGGGGGGGGGGGTCAGCCCTGCTGTGCCCATGGCATGTGTATATCTGGACTGGGGAGCAGGCAGGGGACTGAGGGAAGTAGGGGTATCTGACACTGTCCCTAACAATGTGTTGCTGGGCATAGACATGGGGCAGATGTTGTCCCACTATCTGCCTATATCTCAAACTGAGGCCACTATTACCACAGAGACTGGTACTTCAGCAACAACATCCCATGATAACTTGTGGACATGTACCCACTTGGAGGGAGCACTAGGAAATGATGGCCAGATTGATATTTCACAGGCTGATGGTGAGGACTGTGTGCATGTTGCTGCTGTGACTCGTAGTCAGACTGCTCGTAACCCTCCAGCCACTGTCATGGATGATGAATCCCCCACTGGTAATTTAGAAAGACTCCTGTACTCCACTTGAGTTTCAGTATAAAGCTTTTATTTTGTGCGGTTCCAGTCAAAGAACATTTTCGGCTGAAAAGCCTTCTTCAGTATAACCGGATTGTGGCCGCATATAGTGCAAAGCTTACCTATTGAGGAGGGCCCCACTGGCTTACCTATTGAGGAGGGCCCTACTCTTACCCTATAGCCTCCTAATGTGATTATTCTCTCAGAGGATCCCATCTCAGTGTCTCGACTAGCGACCCCATCAAGCCATGGTCTGCAGATGGATAGTGCAGCTTTCCAAAAAGCTCTGCTAACAGACCCCAGCCTGGAGGCCCTGAAACGACTGGCCGAACAACCCCCTACTGAGTCTGACAAGGAAAGGGTGTACTGGAACCAAGGTGGGCCTGGGAGATGGTAGTTGAGCCAGTCTACCATGCCCATTCTAAAAGAGGGGGATGTCATGAATATGATGTGGAGGTGCCTACTTGTAGTTGCTATTAGAAAAGTATATGTTCTGTGTGTCTGTTGTATAAGGTGTAATTTCTGCTGGATAGAAGGGTCCTTCACCAAATGGCTTTGTGCTTTGAAGCCTACATTCTATCCCAGCAGGGTGGAGTCGGTGAGGCTAGGACTCTGCCAGCTACAGGAGATGCAGATGGACAGTTCTCCTCATGTTCCTGTCATATCTAACACCTCTGGCTGCCAGGTACTAGCTTCAAAGAAGCATCTGCCCCCCCCCCCCCCCTGATAAATCAGATACTGGAGGAAGGAGGCTAATTTTGGAGGGACATTTGAAAACTTTAAAACAAAGATTTCAATGTTCAATGCCCTCCACTCCCTTCATTAATTGTCCCCCAATGGAAGAACTAGGTTTTGGTTAGTCAATGACTGGGCCGACCGGAAACTGGAAACCAATCCTAGTTCTATAAAATTGTTGCATGGACATATTTTCAGTGTTACACCGTGTGGGAGTCACAGCCGAGCTGACGGTTAGCCATTTTCCTCCCCTTCTCCTGGGGCAGTAAGTTCTTATTTACTGTTTTTACCCATTTATTTTACTCTTACTGTTTTGTATGTTATTTTTACTTTGTCTCATCTTATATCTGTTTTTGTAACCAATGTCCGCCTTGACTAGAAGATCTCTTAAGTTCTTGGGTCTCCGTGTACAAGCTAGAATGGGATTCCTAAATTCTTCAACTGTGGGGAAAGCTTTGTGTAGGATGGACCAATGATTTCTGATACTGTTCAGCATCTTTTTATTGGTGGGATGGTAGGTATGAACAAATGGTATGCGGCTGAGTTTAGTTTTTGGTTTCCTGATGGCGGTAGTTGTCTCATCTCTAAGGAATTGTTCTGGATATCCTCTCTCTATGAATCTATCTTTCATCTCCGTGAGGCGTGTTTGTAGTTGATTGCTAGATGTAACAATGCGTTTGATTCTTGTGTACTGGGAGGTGGGGAGAGATTTCTTGGTATTCAATGCATGGAAACTTTTAAAGTGTAGTAGGTTGTTGCGGTCTGTTGGTTTTCGGTACAGGTCTGTGGAGAGGGTGTCTGATGGAGTTTTGATGACCGTTGTATCTAGGAAGCTGATGGATGTAGGGTCAGAATGAATGGTGAACTGTAATTCTTGATATATACTGTTGAGGTATGAGTGGAAGTCGTTCAGGGACTCCAACGAACCCCTCCATATGCAAAAAATGTCATCGATATAGCGTTTCCAAACGAGAACATGTTCACAAAAACGACTGTCTGGATAGATGAAGGATTCCTCGAACTCGGCCATGTAGCAATTTGCATATGGAGGGGCTACGTTGGACCCCATCGCGGACATTGGCCCCACACACACCATTCCTAGACAGAGGTTCCTCACAACACAAAAAACAGGGACCTTTCCATGCATTCACTGCCAACAATGTAGCAATGTACAAAAAGGTACCCATTTTCATCACCCCCAATCAGGAAAAAGCTTTCCCGTGAAAGGCTTTTTCACATGCGACTCGGCCTTTGTAGTGTACTTACTCAAATGCCCGTGCGGCAAAATTTACATAGGTGAAACGACCCAAAAAATACGTGACCGCATATGCCAACACAAGTCTTCGGTTAGACGCAAAAATCTATTACTCCCAGTACCGTCCCATTTTGAAACAGCCGGGCACCATCTATCACAACTTAAATACCAGGTCATAGAACAGATTTTACCCCACAGGAGAGGATATGATCGCATAACGCAACTAAAAAAACGGGAAGCATTTTGGATCCACAAGATGGACTGCTTGGAACCTAAGGGACTCAACAGAGACTACGAAATACAATGTTTTACATGAAATCCTGATCTGTCCCATGGTTATGATATAACAAGAGTTATTATGCATCTCTAATCATTTTCTTCTCCTTTCTCATAGGCTATATAATCAATGTCGGACTGCGACATATGACCAGATATCCTTTTCTCTCATATCCTTTTCTCTGATATTGAATCAAAAGCCTCCCTCTAATGTGGTAATAGATCCTGGGATTGTTTGTATAATATACACCTCCATCCACACTAGACATATTCTAGTATCTAAGATAGACCAAATCGCTAGGTGTGCACATACTGTCAAATAACAGTTATCTAGCTTAGCCTCCGACTGATAGATCAGGAGACTAGTAGTGGAACGCATCACTTCCGGATTCTCCTGGAACGCAGGGCTTTTCCGGTTACACGTGACGCCACATCCTCCCCACCATGTGACTAGTGGAACGCATGGTGGACCGCACGCTCCCGGCACATAGCGACACGCCCCCCCACGCTATTTAGAGACGCGCCTAGCATCTAAACAGAGCGCATCCCTAGAGAGGCGTGTGGACACACGCCATCACCTACTCAGCGCAGGATCTATTGACACAGCCTCCCACAGCGGTATTGGGTAAGTCTCTCCATATGTACACCACTAATAGGATCACTTATTAGTCCATCAGGCTTATTCTACCCACCCCCCCTGGGCACGATATCAACTACCTTTATGAGGTTAATATATAACCTTATCTCTTCTCTGTTCCAAGTGTTACCCGGAGTTTAGACCCATCACCTTTAGATCTTGGTCCACAACATCTATTGCTTCTCCTTAACATAGAGGTTTCCATATACACTGCTCTAACTGGCGATGATGATTTAAACTATAATGCTATGATTTAAGTATAAAGCTATGTTTCTTTTCTATGTCCCTCTTTAACTTCTGTCTTTTATTTTGCTTTTATTTTGCTTTGGTTCTGCTGAACACCAATACTGTATGGCAATGAATACGTATATACAATGCTAATAGCGTATGAGTAATTGTCTTATTAATAACATATATAAATATGTAACCAGATGTTGGTTTATATGTCCACTAAATTGTAATTGTCACTTTTCTATTGATATTGTCACAGTTTGATAAAGGCCAACTAGGCCGAAACGTCACTTTGAAGCCGCATATCAAAATAAACAGAAAACCATTTGATTCACAAACAACTGGAGTTTTTCTATTATTATTATACGGGGTGGGAACCCGACTCCAATTGATTACTTCCAGAGTGCCAGGAGGTTATATCTCTACTTGATTTTCCCTTACTGGACTGAGCACCTGAGACCAACATCATGGCAAGTGATACTCTTTCCTTTGAACAGGACGAGATTACACATATGCTATCACAAGTCAACATCTCAAGTGATTTTCTACAAACATCACCTTCAGAATTGAAGTCCAGGGACCTCGAGAGGGAATCCCGGAGACTACTGAACTACGAACTTCACTGCGTTACATTAGCGGAATACCTTAAAGTACAGAGAATCCCTCGCGGCCTGAGAATCCGCACGAGACCGACATTCTTTAAGGACGACGCCGAATTTTGTAACAAGTTTGAACGCATTTTAAATAAATGCTCCTTTGACCTTATTGCCTTAACTTTATCATACCTCCAAGAAGCAATCACCAAAACTAAAGGTGAAATCAAGACCATAGAGGAACAATTAACCGCGGTACTACCGGCAGATGAATTCCAGCAGCTACACACCAAGATTGAATCTTCTCTACAGAACCACAAGAAGGAAGTCGAGTCCACGAAACGTAACAAGTTTCTACGCGATACCGAGGATTACAGACTCAACAGGGTATATAAATGGCCCGACCCCACCAATTCCACCAACAGCCGCTACAGATACCGCTCCCAATCAAGGGACTCATCACACTCAGGCTCAGAAGGTGACCCCCACTCTCAACAGGACAACTATACTCAACATTCCTTCAGAGGCCGACGCAGAAACCAGGGAAGAACGGCAACAACAACACGGAGACCACCCAACATGACGACTAGATCTCAGGTACCGTCTTTAGTCGTAAATATCTCATCACACTCACTAGGACCTGCTGAGATATCCCTTCTTGAGATGGGATTATCGTTCTGTCCGTCTAACCAAGTGGACACTTTCCAATTGGATTTAGACCTACACAGACTTTACAGGAACATTCGCCTAAAGGCACATTTTTCTGAACTACAGGAACGCAACAAGACCATCTCTTGTAATCCTAGCCCACAAGTTTCCATCGGTGACTTGGGACTAAGAAACAAGAGTCATTTCATGCCACCTAAGACAAAACCGGCCATAGAGACCTTTATTGCCCTGGTCCAAAAAGACATGACCCAATTTAGGAAAGATCTCCACATGGGCAAATATAAATACCAAAATAACCTTAACAATGTCCAAAAACAGGCCCTCCTCTCCTTAACAAAAAGAAAAGACCTTATCATAAAACCAGCAGATAAAGGGGGTGCACTGGTACTAATGGACAAAGCCCAATATACAACAGAGATTCACCGCCAATTACAAGATACAACCATTTACCGCAAACTCACCTCAGACCCCACCCCACAGATTAGGGAGAAAATACGCAAGATTTTACAGCAATATCAGATGCTAAACATCATTGACAACACTACGGTCACCTTCCTATCCAATAGCCATCCGGTCATCCCTGTTCTATATACACTACCCAAAATCCATAAAGACCTACATAAACCACCCGGGAGACCAATCGTGGCCTCAACTAATTCGATATTGTCACCACTTTCCATTCTACTAGAAAAATCACTCACTCCCTTGATCAAACTGACTAAATCATTTATACTCGATACATCAGACTTTTTAAAGATTATCCACAATCTCCCACCACTACCACAAGAAACACTACTGGTCACTTGGGACGTCTCGAGCCTGTACACGTCAATCCAACACAACAAAGGACTACAGGCCGTCTCTAAATGCCTCACAGTCAACTTCAACAATCCTGACACTATATCATTCTATATGGACATACTGGAACTTGTTCTCACCAATAATTTTTTTCTTTTTGAAGACACCTTCTATTTACAGTGCCAGGGGACCGCGATGGGGTCCAACGTAGCCCCTCCATATGCAAATTGCTACATGGCCGAGTTCGAGGAATCCTTCATCTATCCAGACAGTCGTTTTTGTGAACATGTTCTCGTTTGGAAACGCTATATCGATGACATTTTTTGCATATGGAGGGGTTCGTTGGAGTCCCTGAACGACTTCCACTCATACCTCAACAGTATATATCAAGAATTACAGTTCACCATTCATTCTGACCCTACATCCATCAGCTTCCTAGATACAACGGTCATCAAAACTCCATCAGACACCCTCTCCACAGACCTGTACCGAAAACCAACAGACCGCAACAACCTACTACACTTTAAAAGTTTCCATGCATTGAATACCAAGAAATCTCTCCCCACCTCCCAGTACACAAGAATCAAACGCATTGTTACATCTAGCAATCAACTACAAACACGCCTCACGGAGATGAAAGATAGATTCATAGAGAGAGGATATCCAGAACAATTCCTTAGAGATGAGACAACTACCGCCATCAGGAAACCAAAAACTAAACTCAGCCGCATACCATTTGTTCATACCTACCATCCCACCAATAAAAAGATGCTGAACAGTATCAGAAATCATTGGTCCATCCTACACAAAGCTTTCCCCACAGTTGAAGAATTTAGGAATCCCATTCTAGCTTGTACACGGAGACCCAAGAACTTAAGAGATCTTCTAGTCAAGGCGGACATTGGCCCCACACACACCATTCCTAGACAGAGGTTCCTCACAACACAAAAAACAGGGACCTTTCCATGCATTCACTGCCAACAATGTAGCAATGTACAAAAAGGTACCCATTTTCATCACCCCCAATCAGGAAAAAGCTTTCCCGTGAAAGGCTTTTTCACATGCGACTCGGCCTTTGTAGTGTACTTACTCAAATGCCCGTGCGGCAAAATTTACATAGGTGAAACGACCCAAAAAATACGTGACCGCATATGCCAACACAAGTCTTCGGTTAGACGCAAAAATCTATTACTCCCAGTACCGTCCCATTTTGAAACAGCCGGGCACCATCTATCACAACTTAAATACCAGGTCATAGAACAGATTTTACCCCACAGGAGAGGATATGATCGCATAACGCAACTAAAAAAACGGGAAGCATTTTGGATCCACAAGATGGACTGCTTGGAACCTAAGGGACTCAACAGAGACTACGAAATACAATGTTTTACATGAAATCCTGATCTGTCCCATGGTTATGATATAACAAGAGTTATTATGCATCTCTAATCATTTTCTTCTCCTTTCTCATAGGCTATATAATCAATGTCGGACTGCGACATATGACCAGATATCCTTTTCTCTCATATCCTTTTCTCTGATATTGAATCAAAAGCCTCCCTCTAATGTGGTAATAGATCCTGGGATTGTTTGTATAATATACACCTCCATCCACACTAGACATATTCTAGTATCTAAGATAGACCAAATCGCTAGGTGTGCACATACTGTCAAATAACAGTTATCTAGCTTAGCCTCCGACTGATAGATCAGGAGACTAGTAGTGGAACGCATCACTTCCGGATTCTCCTGGAACGCAGGGCTTTTCCGGTTACACGTGACGCCACATCCTCCCCACCATGTGACTAGTGGAACGCATGGTGGACCGCACGCTCCCGGCACATAGCGACACGCCCCCCCACGCTATTTAGAGACGCGCCTAGCATCTAAACAGAGCGCATCCCTAGAGAGGCGTGTGGACACACGCCATCACCTACTCAGCGCAGGATCTATTGACACAGCCTCCCACAGCGGTATTGGGTAAGTCTCTCCATATGTACACCACTAATAGGATCACTTATTAGTCCATCAGGCTTATTCTACCCACCCCCCCTGGGCACGATATCAACTACCTTTATGAGGTTAATATATAACCTTATCTCTTCTCTGTTCCAAGTGTTACCCGGAGTTTAGACCCATCACCTTTAGATCTTGGTCCACAACATCTATTGCTTCTCCTTAACATAGAGGTTTCCATATACACTGCTCTAACTGGCGATGATGATTTAAACTATAATGCTATGATTTAAGTATAAAGCTATGTTTCTTTTCTATGTCCCTCTTTAACTTCTGTCTTTTATTTTGCTTTTATTTTGCTTTGGTTCTGCTGAACACCAATACTGTATGGCAATGAATACGTATATACAATGCTAATAGCGTATGAGTAATTGTCTTATTAATAACATATATAAATATGTAACCAGATGTTGGTTTATATGTCCACTAAATTGTAATTGTCACTTTTCTATTGATATTGTCACAGTTTGATAAAGGCCAACTAGGCCGAAACGTCACTTTGAAGCCGCATATCAAAATAAACAGAAAACCATTTGATTCACAAACAACTGGAGTTTTTCTATTATTATTGTTTTAGATAATGAAATGGATTAAAAATCGGGAATCTTTAAAAATAGACCCATATACACACATATATGTGTGTTGTTTGTGTGCTATGAGCCCGGGTGTTTCATATATATATCGTTTAGTGGGTTGGTGACTAAATGAATACATAAATACATAAATAAATAAATAGATAAATAAATAAATAAGTAGATGAACTAGATTAAATTACTAGACAAATAGCTAAAAAAGCTGATATATGTATATCTACAAGCATACCCATATACCCGCCTAAGTGTATGTGAGAGAGCGTACATATATCTATACTCAGCAACTTTGTAAAAAAAATAAAAATATTTTAAATACAAATGGGTCAGTTATGGTTTACATGTATATAGATATACACTCACCTAAAGAATTATTAGGAACACCTGTTCTATTTCTCATTAATGCAATTATCTAGTCAACCAATCAGATGGCAGTTGCTTCAATGCATTTAGGGGTGTGGTCCTGGTCAAGACAATCTCCTGAACTCCAAACTGAATGTCAGAATGGGAAATAAAGGTGATTTAAGCAATTTTGAGCGTGGCATGGTTGTTGGTGCCAGACGGGCCTGTCTGAGTATTTCACAATCTGCTCAGTTACTGGGATTTTCACGCACAACCATTTCTAGGGTTTACAAAGAACGGTGTGAAAAGGGAAAAACATCCAGTATGCGGCAGTCCTGTGGGCGAAAATGCCTTGTGGATGCTAGAGGTCAGAGGAGAATGGGCCGACTGATTCAAGCTGATAGAAGAGCAACGTTGACTGAAATAACCACTTGTTACAACCGAGGTATGCAGCAAAGCATTTGTGAAGCCACAACACGCACAACCTTGAGGCGGATGGGCTAAAACAGCAGAAGACCTTACCGGGTACCACTCATCTCCACTACAAATAGGAAAAAGAGGCTACAATTTGCACGAGCTCACCAAAATTGGACTGTTGAAGACTGGAAAAATGTTGCCTGGTCTGATGAGTCTCAATTTCTGTTGAGACATTCAAATAGTAGAGTCCGAATTTGGCGTAAACGGAATGAGAACATGTATCCATCATGCCGTGTTACCACTGTGCAGGCTGGTGGTGGTGGTGTAATGGTGTGGGGGATGTTTTCTGGGCACACTTTAGGCCCCTTAGTGCCAATTGGGCATCGTTTAAATGCCACGGGCTACCTGAGCATTGTTTCTGACCATGTCCATCCCTTCATGACCACCATGTACCCATCCTCTGATGGCTACTTCCAGTAGGATAATGCACCATGTCACAAAGCTCGAATCATTTCAAATTGGTTTCTTGAACATGACAATGAGTTCACTGTACTAAAATGGCCCCCACAGTCACCAGATCTCAACCCAAAAGAGCATCTTTGGGATGTGGTGGAATGGGAGCTTCGTGCCCTGGATGTGCATCGCTCAAATCTCCATCAACTGCAAGATGCTATCCTATCAATATGGGCCAACATTTCTAAAGAATGCTATCAGCACCTTGTTGAATCAATGCCACGTAGAATTAAGGCAGTTCTGAAATCAAAAGGGGGTCCAACACCGTATTAGTATGGGGTTCCTAATAATTCTTTAGGTGAGTGTATATAAGGATGGGCACCCCATGGAGTGGTGTTTCCTCCCTGTGTATTCGTGTATGGTCATCTCCATCTCTATAGTATAGTAATGTTTCTGTTACTGATCTAGTTTTATTATCATCGTGTAAATACTTGATACTTACTGTTTTATAGTCATAAAATATGTTGGGGATTACAGGATGGTCTCGCTTATCTCGTTGAGACCGTATGGGGTCAGTGTGTCTAATTGGTAGATCCAGTAGATCTCTCTCCTCTGTAGGCTGCTGAACCTATTGTAAGGGTTATCTGGGATGAAGTCTATGGGTGTGATTTTAAGTGTATGTTTGCTTTTTTCTGGTGTTGTGGCGCAGTGTCGTGAGATGCTGTGTTTGGGGCAGAGTTTTTGTATGTTGTGTCTGTGTTGATTGAGTCTACAATGTAATTCTTGTGTTGTCCGCCCCACATACTGAAGTCCACATTTGCATTCTATGAGGTATATTACATAGCTACTCTTACAGTTTAGGTGATGTTTTATTGAAAAATGGGGGGGGGGGAGCACTATGGGGCATTTACTGTAGGCCTTATCTTATGTACTGGCACTCATGGGGGGCATTATGAAGAGGGGGGAGCACTATGGGGGATCTACTGGGGGCCCTATCTTATGTATTGGCACTCAGGGGAAGCACTATGGAGAAGCGGGTGAGAGGAGCACTATCGGGCATCTACTGGGGGCCCTAGCTAATATACAGGCACACATGGGAGGGGCACTATGGAGAAGGGGGTGGGAGAGAGGAGCTCTATGGGGCATCTACTGGGGCAGCATTATATATAGGAACACATGGGGCACTTTGGAGAAGTGGGGGAGAGGAGCACTACGGGGTATCTACTGGGGGGCATTATATACTGTCACACATGGGGGGCACTGTGGAGAAGGGGGATATGAGCACTATGGGGTTATCTACTGGGGGGCATTATATACTGGAACATATGGGGCACTTTGGAGATGTCGGGGAGAGGAGCACTATGGGGAATTATATATTGTCACACATGGGGGCACTATGGAGAAGTGGGGGAAGGAGCACTATTGGGGCATTATATAGGGGTATAAAACTGGCACACATTATGGGGGCACTATGGAGAAGGGGGAGAGGAGCATTATGGGGACATTTTATACTGGCACATTATGTCAGGCACCATGGACGAGGGGAGGAGCACTATTGGGGCACTGTATAGGAGTATTTTATACTGTCACAAATTATAGGGCACTATGGGGACCTTAGCTCAACTGGGGGCACTAAGAAGGGGCATTTTTTATACTGCCACACAACAGGGCATTTTTATGCACTGGCACACATTATAAGGGGCATTTTTCTACTGTCACACTATAAAGAAAAGTATTACTACAGGAGGCATTATGGTGGGGTTTATTACAATTGGGGAACTATGAGGAACATGAATACTAGTATGAGCACTATGGGAGCATTTTTACTTCTGGGTCACCGTGGAGACATGTTGGGGGCACTTTAGGGGCAGTGTTTCTACTACGTGCAGTCTGGCAGATAATTATTTCTATTGGTGGGACTTTAGGGAACACTATTATTGTGGGGGGCTCCCTGGCACAGTATCAGCTTAGCACAATTATTTTTGGGGAACATTATGTTGACACTATTAGGGCTCATGCACGAGACCTTAAATATTTCCGTTTCCGTTCTGTTTTTTTACAGGTCCATATGCAGAACCATACATTTTAATGGGTCCGCAAAAAAAAACTGAAATGACTCTATGTGCATTTCGTTTCCGCATATCAACATGTCCATTTCACAAAAAAATTTCCTATTCTTGTGTGTTTTGCGGACAAGGACAGGCATTGTTACAATCGATCCGCAAAACAAACAGATCAAACATGGATGTCCTCCGTTTTTTTGCGGATCCGTGTTTTGAGGACCACAAAATACATATATGGTCGTGTGCATGAGCCCTGAGTCTCAGGCTACATTCACCCCACCGTATGTGTTTTGCAGTCCCCAAAAAATACAGATGACGTCCTTTACGCATCCGTTTTTTGTTTTTATTGCGGATCCATAGTAAATAATGCCTATCTTTGTCCGCAAAACGGACAAGAATAGGACATGCTCTATATTTTTTGCAGGGCTACTGAATGGACATACGGATGTGGACAGCCCACGGTGGGCTGTCCGCATTTTTTGCTGATGCATTGAAATGAATAGGTCCTCATCCAATCCGGCAAAAAAACAGAACGAACATGGAAACAAAATACGTTTGTGTGCATTAGGCCTCAGGGACACTTTCTTGGGTGCATTTATTTTTTTGGGCACTTACTGAAAGCGGCACTATCTGTGTGTAACTAGTATTTTCAGGGGGACTGTTTCTGCAGTATAGTATTGGGGAGCACAGCGGGCACACTATTGGTGGTGGCAAGATGGGGTGTTCAGAAGGTGGGAGGATGATGGAAAACTAGGAAACTAAGAATTCTGTCTGTCAAGCTCTGCAGAGAGAAGAGATGGCTGAAAGAAATCATCATGGCAGTCTGATCTGAAGGGAGAAGATGAGGACAGAGAACATCTACATTAAATGAGAGGTCACTGAATGTAAGAGGTATGTGGTGCTGTATTAGGCTACTTTCACATCTGAGTTAGTGATTCTGGCAGGCTGTTCCAGCAGAAAACCGCCTGCCAGAATTCACCAGCTCTGGCACTGCTGGATGCAGACTGAATGCCCGCCACTAGGGATGAGCGAACCCGAACTGTATAGTTCGGGTTCGTACCGAATTTTGGGGTGTCCGTGACACGGACCCGAACCCGAACATTTTCGTAAAAGTCCGGGTTCGGGTTCGGTGTTCGGCGCTTTTTTGGCGCTTTTTAAAAGGCTGCAAAGCAGCCAATCAACAAGCGTCATACTACTTGCCCCAAGAGGCCATCACAGCCTTGCCTACTATTGGCATGGCTGTGATTGGCCAGTGCAGCATGTGACCCAGCCTCTATATAAGCTTGGGTCACGTAGCGCTGCACGTCACTCTGCTGATTCAAGCATAGGGAGAGGTTGCAGCTGCGACGTTAGGGCGAGATTAGGCAGATTAACTCCTCCAAAAGACTTCATTCTGTGATCGATCTGCAGCTGCGGATCATTGAAGTGCTATTATTGACTTGCTCACTTTTTTGAGGCTGCCAAGAGCGTTTTTAGATCACTTTTTTTCTGGGGTGATCGCGGCCATTTTGTGACTTGTGGTGCGCCAGCACGAGCTATCACCAAGTGTATTTAACCATCGATAGTATGGTTATTTTGTGCTATAGCCTACATCAGCTGCAGGCTGAGCCTGTGTCACCGAAGTGCATTTAACCATCAACAGTCTGGTTATTTTTTGGCCATATACTACATCAGCTGCAGGCTGAGCCTGTTTCACCCAAGTGCATTTAACCATCAACAGTCTGAATATTTTTTGGCCATATACTACATCAGCTGCAGGCTGAGCCTGTGTCACCCAAGTGCATTTAACCATCAACAGTGTGGTTATTTTTTGGCCATATATTACATCAGGGGCAAGTTGAGCCTGTCACCCAGCGCCTAAAAAATAGACCTGACATTTCTATTCAACCAAATCTGCACAGTTTTAGCTGGTCAAGTTATTTGTAGTGACCGTCAAAGCAGACTTTTTGTTCTGGGTTGAAAAAGCATTCCCAAATTTGCCATTCTGAAAATAACTAGTTTGTGGTATTTCAGGCCTACTTGAAATCTATCCCAAAAAGAAAATCTTACATTGAAGTTATTGATAGTGTCATTCAGAAAAACCTAAGACACACGCTAGCGTGCTGATAGAAGTGTCATTCTGTGATTAAACCTATAACTGTCACACAGCGCAAAAAAAACAGGTCTCACATCTCTATTCAACCAAATCTGCACAGTTTTAGCTGGTCAAGTTATTTGTAGTGACTGTCAAAGCAGACTTTTTGTTCTGGGTTGAAAAAGCATTCCCAAATTTGCCATTCTGAAAATAACTAGTTTGTGGTATTTCAGGCCTACTTGAAATCTATCCCAAAAAGAAAATCTTACATTGAAGTTATTGATAGTGTCATTCAGAAAAACCTAAGACACACGCTAGCGTGCTGATAGAAGTGTCATTCTGTGATTAAACCTATAACTGTCACACAGCGCAAAAAAAAACAGGTCTCACATCTCTATTCAACCAAATCTGCACAGTTTTAGCTGGTCAAGTTATTTGTAGTGACCGTCAAAGCAGACTTTTTGTTCTGGGTTGAAAAAGCATTCCCAAATTTGCCATTCTGAAAATAACTAGTTTGTGGTATTTCAGGCCAACTTGAAATCTATCCCAAAAAGAAAATCTTACATTGAAGTTATTGATAGTGTCATTCAGAAAAACCTAAGACACACGCTAGCGTGCTGATAGAAGTGTCATTCTGTGATTAAACCTATAACTGTCACACAGCGCAAAAAAAAACAGGTCTCACATCTCTATTCAACCAAATCTGCACAGTTTAAGCTGGTCAAGTTATTTGTAGTGACCGTCAAAGCAGACTTTTTGTTCTGGGTTGAAAAAGCATTCCCAAATTTGCCATTCTGAAAATAACTAGTTTGTGGTATTTCAGGCCTACTTGAAATCTATCCCAAAAAGAAAATCTTACATTGAAGTTATTGATAGTGTCATTCAGAAAAACCTAAGACAAATGCTAGCGTGCTGATAGAATTGTCATTCTGTGATTAAACCTATAACTGTCACACAGCGCAAAAAAAAACAGGTCTCACATCTCTATTCAACCAAATCTGCACAGTTTTAGCTGGTCAAGTTATTTGTAGTGACCGTCTAAGCAGACTTTTTGTTCTGGGTTGAAAAAGCATTCCCAAATTTGCCATTGTGAAAATAACTAGTTTGTGGTATTTCAGGCCTACTTGAAATCTATCCCAAAAAGAAAATCTTACATTGAAGTTATTGATAGTGTCATTCAGAAAAACCTAAGACACACGCTAGCGTGCTGATAGAAGTGTCATTCTTTGAATAAACCTATAACTGTCACACAGCGCAAAAAAAAACAGGTCTCACATCTCTATTCAACCAAATCTGCACAGTTTTAGCTGGTCAAGTTATTTGTAGTGACCGTCAAAGCGGACTTTTTGTTCTGGGTTGAAAAAGCATTCCCAAATTTGCCATTCTGAAAATAACTAGTTTGTGGTATTTCAGGCCTACTTGAAATCTATCCCAAAAAGAAAATCTTACATTGAAGTTATTGATAGTGTCATTCAGAAAAACCTAAGACACACGCTAGCGTGCTGATAGAAGTGTCATTCTGTGATTAAACCTATAACTGTCACACAGCGCAATAAAAAACAGGTCTCACATCTCTATTCAACCAAATCTGCACAGTTTTAGCTGGTCAAGTTATTTGTAGTGACCGTCAAAGCAGACTTTTTGTTCTGGGTTGAAAAAGCATTCCCAAATTTGCCATTCTGAAAATAACTAGTTTGTGGTATTTCAGGCCTACTTGAAATCTATCCCAAAAAGAAAATCTTACATTGAAGTTATTGATAGTGTCATTCAGAAAAACCTAAGACACACGCTAGCGTGCTGATAGAAGTGTCATTCTGTGATTAAACCTATAACTGTCACACAGCGCAAAAAAAAACAGGTCTCACATCTCTATTCAACCAAATCTGCACAGTTTTAGCTGGTCAAGTTATTTGTAGTGACCGTCAAAGCAGACTTTTTGTTCTGGGTTGAAAAAGCATTCCCAAATTTGCCATTCTGAAAATAACTAGTTTGTGGTATTTCAGGCCTACTTGAAATCTATCCCAAAAAGAAAATCTTACATTGAAGTTATTAATAGTGTCATTCAGAAAAACCTAAGACACACGCTAGCGTGCTGATAGAAGTGTTATTCTGTGATTAAACCTATAACTGTCACACAGCGCAAAAAAAAACAGGTCTCACATCTCTATTCAACCAAATCTGCACAGTTTTAGCTGGTCAAGTTATTTGTAGTGACCGTCAAAGCAGACTTTTTGTTCTGGGTTGAAAAAGCATTCCCAAATTTGCCATTCTCAAAATTGTGGTGAACGGGAACAATGAGGAAAACATCTAATAAGGGACGCAGACGCGGATGTGGACATGGTCGTGGTGGTGTTAGTGGACCCTCTGGTGCTGGGAGAGGACGTGGCCGTTCTGCCACAGCCACACGTCCTAGTGAACCAACTACCTCAGGTCCCAGTAGCCAGCAGAATTTACAGCGATATTTGGTGGGGCCCAATGCCGTTCTAAGGATGGTAAGGCCTGAGCAGGTACAGGTATTAGTCAATTGGGTGGCCGACAGTGGATCCAGCACGTTCACATTATCTCCCACCCAGTCTTCTGCAGAAAGCGCACAGATGGCGCATGCAAACCAAGCCCATCGGTCTGTCACATCACCCCCATGCAAATCAGGGAAACTGTCTGAGCCTCAAGTTATGCAGCAGTCTCTTATGCTGTTTGAAGACTCTGCTGCCAGGGTTTCCCAAGGGCATCCACCTAGCCCTTCCCCAGGGGTGGAAGAGATAGAATGCACTAACGCACAACCACTTATTTTTCCTGATGATGGGGACATGGGAATACCACCTCAGCACGTCTCTGATGATGACGAAACACAGGTGCCAACTGCTGCGTCTTTCTGCAGTGTGCAGACTGAACAGGAGGTCAGGGATCAAGACTGGGTGGAAGACGATGCAGGGGACGATGAGGTCCTAGACCCCACATGGAATGAAGGTCGTGCCACTGACTTTCACAGTTCGGAGGAAGAGGCAGTGGTGAGACCGAGCCAACGGCGTAGCAAAAGAGGGATCAGTGGGCAAAATCAGAACACCCGCCGCCAAGAGACTCCGCCTGCTACTGACCGCCGCCATCTGGGACCGAGCACCCCAAAGGCAGCTTCAAGGAGTTCCCTGGCATGGCACTTCTTCAAACAATGTGCTGACGACAAGACCCGAGTGGTTTGCACGCTGTGCCATCAGAGCCTGAAGTGAGGCATTAACGTTCTGAACCTTAGCACAACCTGCATGACCAGGCACCTGCATGCAAAGCATGAACTGCAGTGGAGTAAACACCTTAAAAACAAGGAAGTCACTCAGGCTCCCCCTGCTACCTCTTCTGCTGCTGCCGCCTCGGCCTCTTCTGCTGCTGCCGCCGCCTCGGCCTATTCTGCTGCTGCTGCCGCCGCCTCGGCCTCTTCCTCCGCCTCTGGAGGAACGTTGGCACCTGCCGCCCAGAAAACATGGGATGTACCACCAACACCACCACCTGCGTCACCAAGCATCTCAACCATGTCACACGGCAGCGTTCAGCTCTCCATCTCACAAACATTTGAGAGAAGCGTAAATTCTCACCTAGCCACCCTCGATCCCTGGCCCTGAATGCCAGCATTTCTAAACTACTGGCCTATGAAATGCTGTCATTTAGGTTGGTGGACACACACAGCTTCAAACAGCTCATGTCACTTGCTGTCCCACAGTATGTTGTTCCCAGCCGCCACTACTTCTCCAAGAGAGCCGTGCCTTCCCTGCACAAACAAGTGTCCGATAAAATCAAGTGTGCACTGCGCAACGCCATCTGTGGCAAGGTCCACCTAACCACAGATACGTGGACCAGTAAGCACGGCCAGGGACGCTATATCTCCCTAACTGCACACTGGGTAAATGTAGTGGCGGCTGGGCCCCAGGCGGAGAGCTATTTGGCGCACGTCCTTCCGCCGCCAAGGATCGCAGGGCAACATTCTTTGCCTCCTGTCTCCTCCTCCTCCTACTCAGCTTCCTCCTCCTCTTCTTCCACCTGCTCATCCAGTCAGCCACACACCGTCACCACCAACTTCAGCACAGCACGGAGAAAACGTCAGCAGGCCATTCTGAAACTCATATGTTTGGGGGACAGGCCCCACACCGCACAGGAGTTGTGGCGGGGTATAGAACAACAGACCGACGAGTGGTTGCTGCCGGTGAGCCTCAAGCCCGGCCTGGTGGTGTGCGATAATGGGCGAAATCTCGTTGCAGCTCTGGGACTAGCCGGTTTGACGAACATCCCTTGCCTGGCGCATGTGCTGAATTTGGTGGTGCAGAAGTTCATTCGCAACTACCCCGACATGTCAGAGCTGCTGCATAAAGTGCGGGCCGTCTGTTCGCGCTTCCGGCGTTCACACCCTACCGCTGCTCGCCTGTTTGCGCTACAGCGTAACTTCGGCCTTCCCGCTCACCGCCTCATATGCGACGTGCCCACCAGGTGGAACTCCACCTTGCATATGCTGGACAGACTGTGCGAGCAGCAGCAGGCCATAGTGGAGTTTCAGCTGCAGCACGCACGGGTCAGTCGCACTGTGGATCAGACCCACTTTACCACCAATGACTGGGCCTCCATGCGAGACCTGTGTGCCCTGTTGCGCTGTTTCGAGTACTCCACCAACATGGCCAGTGGCGATGACGCCGTTATCAGCGTTACAATACCACTTCTATGTCTCCTTGAGAAAACACTTAGGGCGATGATGGAAGATGAGGTGGCCCAGGAGGAAGAGGAGTCATTTTTAGCACTTTCAGGCCAGTCTCTTCGAAGTGACTCAGAGGGAGGTTTTTTGCAACACCAGAGGCCAGGTACAAATGTGGCCAGACAGGGCCCACTACTGGAGGACGAGGAGGACGAGGATGAGGAGGAGGTGGAGGAGGATGAGGATGAAGCATGTTCACAGCGGGGTGGCACCCAAAGCAGCTCGGGCCCATCACTGGTGCGTGGCTGGGGGGAAACACAGGACGATGACGATACGCCTCCCACAGAGGACAGCTTGTCCTTACCTCTGGGCAGCCTGGCACACATGAGCGACTACATGCTGCAGTGCCTGCGCAACGACAGCATAGTTGCCCACATTTTAACGTGTGCGGACTACTGGGTTGCCACCCTGCTGGATCCCCGGTACAAAGACAATGTGCCCACCTTACTTCCTACACTGGAGCGTGATAGGAAGATGCGCGAGTACAAGCGCACGTTGGTAGACGCGCTACTGAGAGCATTCCCAAATGTCACAGGGGAACCAGTGAAAGCCCAAGGCGAAGGCAGAGGAGGAGCAAGAGGTCGCCAACACAGCTGTGTCACGCCCAGCTCCTCTGAGGGCAGGGTTAGCATGGCAGAGATGTGGAAAAGTTTTGTCAACACGCCACAGCTAAGTGCACCACCACCTGATACGGAACGTGTTAGCAGGAGGCAACATTTCACTAACATGGTGGAACAGTACCTGTGCACACCCCTCCACGTACTGACTGATGGTTCGGCCCCATTCAACCTCTGGGTCTCCAAATTGTCCACGTGGCCAGAGCTAGCCTTTTATGCCTTGGAGGTGCTGGCCTGCCCGGCGGCCAGCGTTTTGTCTGAACGTGTATTCAGCACGGCAGGGGGCGTCATTACAGACAAACGCAGCCGCCTGTCTACAGCCAATGTGGACAAGCTGACCTTCATAAAAATGAACCAGGCATGGATCCCACAGGACCTGTCCATCCCTTGTGCAGATTAGATATTAACTACCTCCCCTTAACAATATATTATTCTACTCCAGGGCACTTCCTCATTCAATACTATTTTTAATTTCATTTTACCATTACATTGCGGGGCAACCCAAAGTTGAATGAACCTCTCCTCTGTCTGGGTGCCGGGGCCTAAATGTGTGACAGTGGCCTGTTCCAGTGGTGGGTGACGTGAAGCCTGATTCTCTGCTATGACATGAATACAGATTCTGCGCTGACATAAGGCCAGATTCTCTGTTACGGGACCGCTCTCCTCTGCCTGGGTGCCTGGGCCTAAATGTGTGACAGTGGCCTGTTCCAGTGGTGGCTGACGTGAAGCCTGATTCTCTGCTATGACATGAAGACAGATTCTGCGCTGACATAAGGCCAGATTCTCTGTTACGGGACCGCTCTCCTCTGTCTGGGTGCCGGGGCCTAAATGTGTGACAGTGGCCTGTTCCAGTGGTGGGTGACGTGAAGCCTGATTCTCTGCTATGACATGAATACAGATTCTGCGCTGACATAAGGCCAGATTCTCTGTTACGGGACCGCTCTCCTCTGTCTAAATACCGGGGCCTAAATGTGTGACAGTGGCCTGTTCCAGTGGTGGGTGACGTGAAGCCTGATTCTCTGCTATGACATGAATACAGATTCTGCGCTGACATAAGGCTAGATTCTCTGTTACGGGACCGCTCTCCTCTGTCTGGGTGCCGGGGCCTAAAGGTGTGACAGTGGCCTGTTCCAGTGGTGGGTGACGTGAAGCCTGATTCTCTGCTATGACATGAAGACAGATTCTGCGCTGACATAAGGCCAGATTCTCTGTTACGGGACCGCTCTCCTCTGTCTGGGTGCCGGGGCCTAAATGTGTGACAGTGTCCTGTTCCAGTGGTGGGTGACGTGAAGCCTGATTCTCTGCTATGACATGAAGACAGATTCTGCGCTGACATAAGGCCAGATTCTCTGTTACGGGACCTCTCTCCTCTGCCTGGGCCTAAATGTGTGACAGTGGCCTGTTCCAGTGGTGGGTGACGTGATGCCTGATTCTCTGCTATGACATGAAGACAGATTCTGCGCTGACATAAGGCCAGATTCTCTGTTACGGGACCTCTCTCCTCTGCCTGCGTGCCTGGGCCTAAATGTATGACAGTGGCCTGTTCCAGTGGTGGTTGACGTGAAGCCAGATTCTCTGCTATGACATGAATACAGATTCTGCGCTGACATAAGGCCAGATTCTCTGTTACGGGACCTCTCTCCTCTGCCTGGGTGCCTGGGCCTAAATATGTGACAGTGGCCTGTTCCAGTGGTGGCTGACGTGAAGCCTGATTCTCTGCTATGACATGAAGACAGATTATGCGCTGACATAAGGCCAGATTCTCTGTTACGGGATCTCTCTCCTCTGCCTGGGCCTAAATGTGTGACAGTGGCCTGTTCCAGTGGTGGGTGACGTGATGCCTGATTCTCTGCTATGACATGAAGACAGATTCTGCGCTGACATAAGGCCAGATTCTCTGTTACGGGACCTCTCTCCTCTGCCTGGGTGCCTGGGCCTAAATGTGTGACAGTGGCCTGTTCCAGTGGTGGGTGACGTGATGCCTGATTCTCTGCTATGACATGAAGACAGATTCTGCGCTGACATAAGGCCAGATTCTCTGTTACGGGACCGCTCTCCTCTGTCTGGGTGCCGGGGCCTAAATGTGTGACAGTGGCCTGTTCCAGTGGTGGGTGACGTGATGCCTGATTCTCTGGTATGACATGAAGACAGATTCTGTGCTGACATAAGGCCAGATTCTCTGTTACGGGACCTCTCTCCTCTGCCTGGGCCTAAATGTGTGACAGTGGCCTGTTCCAGTGGTGGGTGACGTGATGCCTGATTCTCTGCTATGACATGAAGACAGATTCTGCGCTGACATAAGGCCAGATTCTCTGTTACGGGACCTCTCTCCTCTGCCTGGGTGCCTGGGCCTAAATGTGTGACAGTGGCCTGTTCCAGTGGTGGGTGACGTGATGCCTTATTCTCTGCTATGACATGAAGACAGATTCTGCGCTGACATAAGGCCAGATTCTCTGTTACGGGACCGCTCTCCTCTGTCTGGGTGCCGGGGCCTAAATGTGTGACAGTGGCCTGTTCCAGTGGTGGGTGACGTGATGCCTGATTCTCTGCTATGACATGAAGACAGATTCTGCGCTGACATAAGGCCAGATTCTTTGTTACGGGACCGCTCTCCTCTGTCTGGGTGCCGGGGCCTAAATGTGTGACAGTGGCCTGTTCCAGTGGTGGGTGACGTGAAGCCTGATTCTCTGCTATGACATGAAGACAAATTCTGCGCTGACATAAGGCCAGATTCTCTGTTACGGGACCGCTCTCCTCTGTCTGGGTGCCCGGGCCTAAATGTGTGACAGTGGCCTGTTCCAGTGGTGGGTGATGTGAAGCCTGATTCTCTGCTATGACATGAAGACTGATTCTGCGCTGACATGAAGCCAGATTCTCTGCTATGGCATGAAGAGACTGATTCTCTGCTGCCATGAAGCCAGATTCTTTGCTATGGCATGAAGAGACTGATTCTCTGCTGACGTGAAGCCAGATTCTCTGCTATGGGACCTCTGTCCAATTGATATTGGTTCATTTTTATTTTTTTAATTTTAATTTTAATTCATTTCCCTATCCACATTTGTTTGCATGGGATTTACCTACATGTTGCTGCCTTTTGCAGCCCTCTAGCTCTTTCCTGGGCTGTTTTACAGCCTTTTTAGTGCCCAAAAGTTCGGGTCCCCATTGACTTCAATGGGGTTCGGGTTCGGGACGAAGTTCGGCTCGGGTTCGGATCCCGAACCCGAACATTTCCGGGAAGTTCGGCCGAACTTCTCGAACCCGAACATCCAGGTGTTCGCTCAACTCTACCCGCCACTTATTACCTTTAATGGGGTCCAGCAGAGATTTCACCACAATCTGGCAAAATGCAGAGAATTGGCGGGACACAAACAGCCGCATGCTGCAGTTTGTGTCTGGCTGATTCCTTGCATTCTCTGCTAGATCAGATGGCGGGGTCGTAGTGCTGCAGGTATGAAAGCAGCCTGACCCTGTAGGTTTTGTACGTTTTATATTGCTGTATGTAATGTTAGGACAGAATAGGTTAGGTTGAGAATTTGGCTTGGGGTGAGCTCAGGCAGATTCTTTGCACAGGGGCCCTCTGCTGTCCGTGTCCACCCCTGGTAATGAGGTTGGTACTAGTGCTACATTTGTGTACCACGCTTGGTTTGCCATTTTTGCCACCACCTGTTGCACCAGTATTACCCTGTGAAGGGCTCTTCTATGTTTAAATCCCTGCATATTGTTGCCTGGGGTGTGTTGTGGTAAGGCAAGTTTTTTTTTTCTGTTTGGATACTTTAGGGTCAACTATTTTTAGCCAGTGAGTGTTGGTTACTGAATGCATGGGCATAACAAAGGGGAAACTTTTTGTATTCGTTGTTGTTTGATGTATACACTGGTAACTGGTAAAGTGTATATTGAATGTATGTTCTAGATGTATGCAATTGTTATCATACAGGAGTATATGCCAAACTGTAAGAAAAAATTCATACAATGTTATTATCATAATAACATGCCTCCCAAACAAATCTGCAAAAGACATACACTAGTTCCATGATACATTATGAGCACATTGGGTGTCAAGTATTACCAACATATATTCATATATTTAATTCTACCATGCAAATCAGCCTGCAAAAACGGGATAATATACCTATTTTTGCAAAAAAAATTAAAAAAATTAAGTTATTGTTAGAAAGTTTAAAGGCAAACTGAATGAAGATTCTTCAAGTCCTAAAAGAAAAGTCTGCTTTGTCCTTAAAAGATTAAGGGGCACATTTATTAAGACCGGCGTTCCCTACTGTCTTACATTTAAACCATTTTCTATGCCATTTTCAACATTTAAACCAGGCATAGAAAATAATGAGCGAGACGGTCTTAACGGCCATCCCCTTCCCCTCCGGGGAAGACGTGGCAACATGACGAGTGACAGAATCTGCGCCAGGTATACACCACAAAAGCAGCATATACAGTTTTAAGAAAAAGTATGTGAACCCTTTGGAATTATATGGATTTCTGCACAAATTGGTCATAAAATGTGATCTGATCTTTATCTAAGTCATAACAATAGACAATCACAGTCTGCTTAAACTAATAACACAAAAAGAATTAAATGTTACCATGTTTTTATCGAACCCACCATGTAAACATTCACAGTGCAGGAGGAAAAAGTATGTGAACCCCTAGACTAATGACATCTCCAATAGCTAATTGGAGTGAGGTGTTAGCCAACTGGAGTCCAATCAATGAGATGAGATTGGAGGTGTTGGTTACAGCTGTCCTGCCCTATAAAAAACACACACCAGTTATGGGTTTGTTTTTCACAAGAAGCATTGTCTGATATGAATGATTATGAATTGTTGACTTGCATAAAGCTGGAAACGGTTATAAAAGTATCTCCAAAAGCCTTGCTGTTCATCAGTCCACGGTAAGACAAAATGTCCAAAAATGGAGAAAGTTCAGCACTGCTGCTACTCTCCCTAGGAGTGGCCGTCCTGTAAAGATGACTGCAAGAGCACAGCGCAGACTGCTCAGTGAGGTGAAGAAGAATCCTAGAGTGTCAGCTAAAGACTTACAAAAGTCTCTGGCATATGCTAACATCCCTGTTAGCGAATCTACAATACGTAAAACACAAAATAAGAATGGATTTCATGGGAGGATACCACAGAGGAAGCCACTGCTGTCCAAAAAAAACATTGCTGCACGTTTACAGTTTGCACAAGAGCACCTGGATGTTCCACAGCAGTACTTGAAAATATTCTGTGGACAGATGAAACCAAAGTTGAGTTGTTTGGAAGAAACACACAACACTATGTGTGGAGAAAAAGAGGCACAGCACACCAACATCAAAACCTAATCCCAACTGTGAAGTATGGTGGTGGGGGCATCATGGTTTGGGGCTGCTTTGCTGCGTCAGGGCCTGGACGGATTGCTATCATCGAAAGAAAAATGAATTCCCAAGTTTATCAAGGCATTTTTCAGGAGGACTTAAGGCCATCTGTCCACCAGCTGAAGCTCAACAGAAGATGGGTGTTGCAACAAGACAGCAACCCAAAGTATAGAAGTTAATCAACAACAGAATGGCTTAAACAGAAGAAAATACGCCTTCTGGAGTGGCCCAGTCAGAGTCCTGACCTCAACCCGATTGAGATGCTGTGGCATGACCTCAAAAAAGCGATTCACACCAGACATCCCAAGAATATTGCTGAACTGAAACAGTTCTGTAAAGATGAATGGTCAAGAATTATTCCAAATCGTTGTGCACGTCTGATCTGCAACTACAGGAAACTTTTGGTTGAAGTTATTGCTGCCAAAGGAGGTTCAACCAGTTATTAAATCCAAGGGTTCACATACTTTTTCCACCTGCACTGTTAATGTTTACATGGTGTGTTCAATAAAAACATGGTAACATTTAATTCTTTGTGTGTTATTAGTTTACGCAGACAGTGATTGTCTATTGTTGTGACTTAGATAAAGATCAGATCACATTTTATGACCAATTTGTGCAGAAATCGAATCTGTATCTGTTCGTACATGACCCCCTAAATTTGTTGACAATTCTTCCATGTAGCTGTAAGTAGGGGCCCTGAAATCAATTAAATGGGGGGAGGGGTGTTAGGTATCCCAGTCTGACAATGTGTGGGACTACAGGTACAGAGTGTTGTCTGACATTTAAAACTGGCAGCACATGTGGGCACAATGGCAATGCAACAACATCACAAGGCTGCATGTGAGAGATGTAACAGAAATTAGTATTAGAAATAGTATTATGGCTTTAAAAAAAACATTAATTACAAATCAAATTAACAGGAGTTTGGAAGATTTTTAAGTGTATGTAGTCTAAGACTAATCAATGTTTTGTATGTGGTATAACACTGACATCTAGCGGCCGAATTTACATTACTGTATTGGAAGAAATGTATCAAAACCTAGTACAATAATGAGGAGATTAAAGAGGACCTTTCATCTGTTTTACTTATAGGAGCTAAATACCTGTACTTGCGGGGTGCCCCCCACTGATGCTGCCACCCTTTTTTTTATTTAAATTATTTTAAACATCGCTCCTACGCCCCGCTGCGTCCGCCTGAAGTTCTCGTGCTCAGTATGTAAATACTGAGCATCAGAACAGGGAGGAGGAGATGCCAGGGTTTCTCAATGGGCGTCTCCTTCTCCCTGGCTGTGCCTTGATTGAATCACATCGGAGAGCATCACAGCCATGGTGTTATGGGGGAAAAAGTGGATTGTTGGGGCATCAAGCATCCAAAAATTATGCATTGACAGGGTCAGAATGCCTGCCCATATGACACATATACAGTCGGGTCCATAAATATTGGGACATCGACACAATTCTAACATTTTTGGCTCTATACACCACCACAATGGATTTGAAATGAAACGAACAAGATGTGCTTTAACTGCAGACTGCCAGCTTTAAATTTCAGGGTATTTACATCCAAATCAGGTGAACGGTGTAGGAATTCCAACAGTTTGCATATGTGCCTCCCACTTGTTAAGGGACTAAAAGTAATGGGACAGAATAATAATCATAAATCAAACATTCACTTTTTAATACTTGGTTGCAAATCCTTTGCAGTCAATTACACCTTAAGTCTGGAAAGCATTAGACATCACCAGATGCTGGGTTTCATCCCTGGTGATGCTCTGCCAGGCCTCTACTGCAACTGTCTTCAGTTCCTGCTTGTTCTTGGGGCATTACCATAGAACCACTTAGTTGGTTTGCCTCGATCGACGTAGAGGCACTCTATACGTCAATCCCCCACGACAAGGGCCTTTCAGCAGCCAAGTATTTCCTGGACTCCAGATCTAAAAACATGGGTCATCATAACCAGTTTGTCCTGGAACTCCTGAACTTTGTTTTAACACACAACTATTTTGTATTTGAGGATCGTGTCTACCACCAGCTCAGGGGCACCGCTATGGGTAGCCCTTGTGCACCGACGTATGGCAATTTGCTCCTGGGCTGGTGGGAAGACGCAATTGTCTTTTCTGAATCTATGACTGAATGGACCAAACATATATCCCTTTGGTCCAGATTCATAGACGATGTTCTACTTCTGTGGTCAGGGACTGAGAGGGAATTCCAACACTTTATGGACAAACTGAACTCCAATCACATAGGCCTTTATTTCACTTCAGAAATCCATCGAAGCACAATTACGTTTCTAGACGTAGCCCTGGAGAGAGATGAAAATAACTATATCAAAACTACGTTATTTCGAAAAAAGACCTCCACAAATAGCCTCCTACCATGGGAGAGTTTCCACCCTAGGTCCCTCAAAAAGGGTATCCCGAAAGGTCAGTTCTTGAGGGTACAACGCAACTGTTCAGACCATGAGACCTTTACACGGGAGGCTTCCAAGCTATTTCATCGCTTTAGGGAAAGGGGGTACCCTAGTCAATGCCTCCATGAGGCCTGGAACTGGGCGAAATCTAGAGACCGGTCTTCCCTACTACAACCACAAATGAAGACAATAAATCCACAAGGACCAATTAGGGTTATTGGAACATTTGACTCTGAGTCACAACAGGTTTGTGACATTTTGAGTCGTTATTGGTCATTAATTAAAACGGACCCAGACTTAACTATGGCATTGCCAGAAAAGCCGTCCATCACTTTTAGACGAGGCCAAAGCATAGGGGACGCATTGGTTCACAGCCATTTAAATCCACCTGAAACTAGTACATGGCTGACCAACAGGCAAGTAGGCACCTTTAAATGTGGTAAATGTAAAGCATGCAATTTTATTTCCCCAGGTAACACATTTAAGAATAGCTCTGAAGATAGAATATTTTATATCCGTAGCTTTGCCAATTGCAATACCACGGGAATGGTTTATTTGGCCAGCTGTGTCTGCGGGTTAAAATATGTAGGGAAGACAAAGAGGATGTTCAAGAAAAGAATCCTAGAACATATTGGAGACATCCGCAACAAACGTGACAAACCCATCTCTCGTCATGTATGGGCGAATCATGCTGGGGTTGCGGATGTCATCCGATTTTCAACAATTGAAGTACTCAAACCCACAATTAGAAGGGGGATTTAGATAAGTTCCTAAGACAAAAAGAGTCCAGATGGATTTTTATGCTTAATACTGCTGTACCGGCTGGACTCAATGAACATATTGACTTTGCGTGTTTTCTATAAAGAGGTATCCCACATCCTTTAATGAGCTGGGGATTAACATATCAGTGGCATCATGGTTATAAAATAATACAGGGAGAATTCCCTCTATACCTATCCCCATCTCTCTCTTTTTAGCCAATCACTTTGGACCTGATCAGGCTCATTGCAATGATATATGGACTAGTCACCAACAAGAATTGACCACAGCCACTAATAATCCATTATGGAGAATAATAACAAAATTCATCCCTTGCTTTAGTCAATCCAATATAACCTAACATCTGACACACCTATCTTTAAAATGAACATATAGATCTGAAAGGCTAATATCTAGCGGCGCTTCTATCCGGGTATATTAAATAAGGTAACCAATTTATTATCTAATAGATACAATATAGCGATGTACTTTACTATCTACAGTATTCACTCAAATTACCAAATGTTACTTAACCATGTCTCGATCTATGCAGCACTAAACTGTATCTAAATTCAACATGATCTCTGCACTAAGCGGAGGCATTGGGTCACGTGATCGGACAGACACGTGACCCGACAAGAGCGGCCGGCGAGTCTGGGCATAGTGCACACAGCAGAGTCTGGTATCCAGGGACACCACTACGGTAAATACAACAAACGGATTGAATCAGTCATGTGATCGTATCGAAACACATGACCCTACATGTCAACGCGATCATGTGATCGCTAGGGGAATCATGTGCCGACCCACGTCATACCCGGAAGCAGGATTTAAATAGCGTAGGCGGTAAGCTGTGTTTGCTGCCTCTATCTCATCCTGACCGTGGGTACGCCGGGAAAGTACATGTCTGCATCAGGGGACCACTACATCTCCCTTACCGGTGGAGGCATATTGGATTGAGCCACATGAGATGCCGCTGCATACACCTGATGGTTACGCAAGTACAACTGGCAACACCAGCTTGTCTCCTTATCAAAGAGACCCACATGCTTAACTATTATATATGCAATATATGCTATATGCCATAGTACAATCATATATTAACTGTATTGACATCATAGGAGACAATTATCATCTATTGTATCTATTGATGTATATAGATACACATCTTTTACATCTTTGTCTATAATGGATTTAGATTAGACTGGATGACTGGATATTGAAACATACTAAGTATACAAATAAGGGACTATGAAAAGTACCCTTTCTGTAGTGTAAGGTTTATCTTGATGCACTATAGTGCCACCTAAATAGTGCCGCTAACAGTGGTCCGTAGGAATGATAATCTGACTATTATCTCTGACTAGTCCTTGAACCTGGTCCTTTAAGCTAACAGCTTTGTATTAAATAATAAATAGTGGCTCTATATATCAGTAGCCACTAATTGATGAGAGAAATAATATCGTGGTCTCTATATACTCGGGTGGTATTTCTTTGGTGTAGGACACTTTGCTATGTTTCATATATGTTTTTGTCCCCTGAAGAGCCTGAAACCAACGAGGCGAAACGCGTAGGGCCGGGACGGTCAGGAGTGTCAGTGTGACACATGACCTGTATATTTGTTATATAATACTCTTCTTGCACTGTATGTATATGTGTGGTCTCTTGCCACCTCAATGGGGGGTTATTTATGCATGTTGTTTGTTATTTTTTTGATATTTATATTAGCCTAGGTCTCTATTTAGGGACAGCATTTCATATTGCTGTATCCAATACCCGCGCCAGGGCCTTCTAGGGATCAATAGGAGGTACGAGACAAGGGATCGCCCCTATCGGGGCGGCTATTCCATTTGCAGGCAGGGCAACAATAATAGGGCTAGAATAAGGGATAGTGTATTAGAATCATCTAAGTATCCCCCCTGTCCACCTTATAAATACAGTAAAATGAAGTTTTATAACCTGCTTGAATCGTCTTCAATCTGCCCAAGGGGCGGCGTTTCATCTCCACTTGCGCCCAGCCAGCCTCCCCCAACTGCCTTTTTGAAGCGCCGCCCAGCTCATCAATATTCACTTCACTGGGCGGCTACTACTGTCCCCGACGCAAGATCCGGCACATGCCCAATACAATCCTATGGGCATCGGCCTCCGGCTCATCTTCAGCGCATGCGCCCGGCACCCTCACTGGCCGGGATCACATCGCGCCTGCGCACAGTCTGCATCTCAGAGGCTGATGCAGCCTCTGCTTTATGCGCATGCGCCGGGCACAGTTCAGAGCAGCGCTTTAGAGTAGCCGCCCAGCGAAGTGAATATTGATGTGCTGGGCGGCGCTTCAAAATGGCAGTTGGGGAGGCTGGCTGGGCGCAAGTGGAGATGAAACGCCGCCCCTTGGGCAGATTGAAGACGATTCAAGCAGGTTATAAAACTTCCTTTTACTGTATTTATAAGGTGGACAGGGGGATACTTAGATTATTCTAATACACTTTATAAGACCTGTACTGTCATATATATACCTAAATATGCTTATTGGGCCTGTCAGTGTCCCTTTAATCCTGTTACAATAACGGGCACTAACGCAGTAGTGCATAAACAATAGTAGGAACAGTCTATATTAAATAGCACATTGTATTTCTTGTTTTATTTTAGTCAAAAATATTTTGTCAAGAAGTCAAAATTAAAATAATAAAAATAAAATGGAAACGTATATATCACAATACAGTAAGTATTTATTGCCTTAGTGTAAAACTTTGTAACAATTTGCAATATACAATATCTGAAGCAGATATTCAGGAAAAATTTTGTATTTTTTTTAAGTCTTGAAATTTTTCTATAAAATTTCTTTATAGACAACATTTCTTGTAAATATTCAGTCTGAATTTGGCAACAGTTTGCCTTGTTCAGGAACATCTACAACCTTTTACAACGACATCTGAAATAGTTTTAACTCTTGATAAAGCAACAAAACTGACCGTGGCTGAATACTGGTTCTGGCAAGTAAATGCCAACTTTTTCTAAGG
Source organism: Bufo bufo (assembly GCF_905171765.1). Taxonomy (NCBI): domain Eukaryota; kingdom Metazoa; phylum Chordata; class Amphibia; order Anura; family Bufonidae; genus Bufo; species Bufo bufo. The sequence goes on from NC_053389.1 coordinate 350,743,300, forward strand.
TTTGCCCCTGAGCTTTATTAATTGTCATGGCAAAGGCTAATATAACTGGAAATTGTTGCCTTCTTAAGGTAAATGGTAAATTAGTAGAGGATGGAGCTAAATCAATACGGGGAATAAAGACTATGTACCCTTCAGCTGAACCTGAGCAATAATGAGGTTTCTTTTCAAGTTTTTAACAAAGAGGCGGGTTCCACTGCACAATCCTCTTTTGGTGTTTATATTTCTAAGGAGCATAATTATTTCTCCCTTTTTAAGGTTCAGCTTATGCCTCAGCATTCCTGTTGGAGTTAGCTCATTAAGAAACTCAATTGGATAGTTCTGCATATCTTCCTCAGTTGAGTTTGAGCTGAGGAATGTCACAGTATCTCCTTCTAAAATGTTTAGCACCTCTTCATTTATGCTATCAACATCAGAGTTCTTTGGGCAAAGAATACATTTTTTTGTTATCTTTGAGACATCAGCAACTGGAATTCTTTCTCCAAATAATTACTTGACAATATTTGCTGTACATAACATTTTTAAAGGGATTTCAATTATGTCTTCGGGCAAACCGTCAATGTGTGGCGTATCAATGTGTGGCCAACATGGATCAATCAATTTCTGAATTCAGTGTCAACTGAACGGATATTGCTAGTAAGGTTAAGTATTTGGATGTTTTGCCACAGTTTATTATACTTTATACATGTTTCTACAATTTTTGTCCGGTTACCATGAGGAACCACTGGGAGTGTTTGCCGAAAATCTCCACCAAGTAAGGCTACTTTCACACTTGCGGCAGAGTGATCCGGCAAACAGTTCCGTCACCGGAACTGCCTGCCAGATCAGGCAATCTGTATGCAAACGGACAGCATTTGTAGACTGATCCGGATGCGGATCCATCTCACAAATGCATTGCAAGAACGGATTTGTCTCTCAGTTTGTCATATGGACAAATGGATCAGTTTCTATGGTTTTATTTTCACATTTTTACTGGTCTGCGCAGACCGGAAGGATGTAAATTAATGCTGGATCCGGCATTCCGGCAACTGATCTGGAATTTTGGACGGAGATAATACCGCAGCATGCTGCAGTATTTCCTCCGTCCAAAACGCCGTTCAGTGACTGAACTGAAGACATCCTGAACGGATTTCTCTCCATTCAGAATGCATGGGGATGAAACAAATCATTTATTTTCCGGTATTGAGCCCCTAGGATGGAACTCAATGGCGGAAAAGAATATCGCTAGTGTGAAAGTACCCTAATAAAACTTTTCCTCCAAAGGGTTTGTGGTTATCCATTATTTGTTTTTAGCAGTTTGTCGACCACTGTAAGAACAATAGAAGGGGCCATTGTACACTCATCCCAAAGGAGTACTGTAGATCTCAAATTTTCTGCATCAGTACAGGGAGTGCAGAATTATTAGGCAAATGAGTATTTTGACCACATCATCCTCTTTATGCATGTTGTCTTACTCCAAGCTGTATAGGCTCGAAAGCCTACTACCAATTAAGCATATTAGGTGATGTGCATCTCTGTAATGAGAAGGGGTGTGGTCTAATGACATCAACACCCTATATTAGGTGTGCATAATTATTAGGCAACTTCCTTTCCTTTGGCAAAATGGGTCAAAAGAAGGACTTGACAGGCTCAGAAAAGTCAAAAATAGTGAGATATCTTGCAGAGGGATGCAGCACTCTTAAAATTGCAAAGCTTCTGAAGCGTGATCATCGAACAATCAAGCGTTTCATTCAAAATAGTCAACAGGGTCGCAAGAAGCGTGTGGAAAAACCAAGGCGCAAAATAACTGCCCATGAACTGAGAAAAGTCAAGCGTGCAGCTGCCAAGATGCCACTTGCAACCAGTTTGGCCATATTTCAGAGCTGCAACATCACTGGAGTGCCCAAAAGCACAAGGTGTGCAATACTCAGAGACATGGCCAAGGTAAGAAAGGCTGAAAGACGACCACCACTGAACAAGACACACAAGCTGAAACGTCAAGACTGGGCCAAGAAATATCTCAAGACTGATTTTTCTAAGGTTTTATGGACTGATGAAATGAGAGTGAGTCTTGATGGGCCAGATGGATGGGCCCGTGGCTGGATTGGTAAAGGGCAGAGAGCTCCAGTCCGACTCAGACGCCAGCAAGGTGAAGGTGGAGTACTGGTTTGGGCTGGTATCATCAAAGATGAGCTTGTGGGGCCTTTTCGGGTTGAGGATGGAGTCAAGCTCAACTCCCAGTTCTACTGCCAGTTTCTGGAAGACACCTTCTTCAAGCAGTGGTACAGGAAGAAGTCTGCATCCTTCAAGAAAAACATGATTTTCATGCAGGACAATGCTCCATCACACGCGTCCAAGTACTCCACAGCGTGGCTGGCAAGAAAGGGTATAAAAGAAGAAAATCTAATGACATGGCCTCCTTGTTCACCTGATCTGAACCCCGTGGAGAACCTGTGGTCCATCATCAAATGTGAGATTTACAAGGAGGGAAAACAGTACACCTCTCTGAACAGTGTCTGGGAGGCTGTGGTTGCTGCTGCACGCAATGTTGATGGTGAACAGATCAAAACACTGACAGAATTCATGGATGGCAGGCTTTTGAGTGTCCTTGCAAAGAAAGGTGGCTATATTGGTCACTGATTTGTTTTTGTTTTGTTTTTGAATGTCAGAAATGTATATTTGTGAATGTTGAGATGTTATATTGGTTTCACTGGTAAAAATAAATAATTGAAATGGGTATATATTTGTTTTTTGTTAAGTTGCCTAATAATTATGCACAGTAATAGTCACCTGCACACACAGATATCCCCCTAAAATAGCTAAAACTAAAAACAAACTAAAAACTACTTCCAAAAATATTCAGCTTTGATATTAATGAGTTTTTTGGGTTCATTGAGAACATGGTTGTTGTTCAATAATAAAATTAATCCTCAAAAATACAACTTGCCTAATAATTCTGCACTCCCTGTAGAATTGAGACACATATTTGATATTGATATATATTAGAACAGGTATTTGAACATAAAGTGGTATGTTCTTCCACCCTCAAGTAGATTGGCTGCTATACCTGTTGAGGCTACAGGGAGTGCAATGTTATCTTCTCCAAGAACTGTGCTGAGAAGGGTTTTGTAAAGATAGTGGTAAAACCTACCTCCTGGACCATCCAAAAAAAACAACGGTTGCAAAGGTTGTCATTTTTGCTTGCAGACAATATTTTTTCTAAAGCTGTTTTTTGTTCTCTGTTTAATGTTTTCTCCATTTTGTCACCTGTGCATTTTTGTAATTCCTTGCCATACATATTCCAAAGTAGATCAGTATTTGGCATTGTAGAAGGCAATCCAAAATCTTCACAGTTTTTGCCATGTAGTGCCAGAATGTTGTCCATTTCTGTAATTGCAATCTTACGACATATTGTGCAATCATCATTGTGTTGTTTATGTTTATGAACTAAATCTTCAATGAGATATGAATGCCCTTTTTCAAAAATATGAGTAATATTTTGTAATGATGCAAAAACACATATATATGCAAATAATTCCCTAAATTGTTTAGGCATTGTGAAGTGGACAGCATCTTCCAGAGCGTTTCCCAGACGTCATCGTCCTTTTGCTTTTGCATCCTCTTGGAAAGTGGAATAGACATTTCCATGTACCGTCCTCAGACATTCAAAGGATACTGCACCAGCCACATGCAGCAATAGTAGACGCAGACAGTAACGCTCTGCATCTGATATTAAATTGACAATACATTTGTCCAATAATTTTTTCTACACCACGTTGACATAATTTCCATAAAACAATTTTGAGAGTCAAACACATAGTGCAAAGGAATGTCCGAATATAATATATTCTTTGCTTCCTCTTTTTGTTGATTCAATTTGAGCCAAGCTGTCAATTGAGTATCACGGTTTAAAGCTCTCTGTACCGCTGTGGTAATGTCATTTGGGTTAAAAAAAAAAAAACATGCAAACGCCATGCTGCTTCTGGAGCACTAACATACCTTGAATTAATAAAGGTCTTTATTTCATCATGATTCAAAGTACCTTTTACTTGAATGACAACATTTGCACAATCATGACCTTTGTAAACATATTTAAAAAGGTATTTGACACTTTTCACTGATGCGCAAACTTCCACATTAATGTGGCAATTGTACTTCAACGCTAAGTAAGGATTATATGGTACAACCCAAGAGTTATCAATTTTCTTTCTGTTAAGAATTAAGCTACTTTCACACTGGCATTTTGGCTTTCCGTTCGCGAGATCCGTTCAGGGCTCTCACAAGCGGATCAGTTTTGCCCTAATGCATTCTGAATGGAAAAGGATCCGCTCAGAATGCATCAGTTTGCCTCCGTTCTGTCTCCATTCCACTTTGGAGGCGGACACCAAAACGCTGCCTGCAGCGTTTTTGTGTCCGTCTGACGAAACTGAGCCAAACGGATCTGTCCTGGCACACAATGTAAGTCAATGGGGACGGATCCATTTTCACTGACACAATCTGGCACAACAGAAAACTGATCCTTCCTCCATTGACTTTCAATGGTGTTCAAGACGGATCCGTCTTGGCCATGTTAAATATAATACAAACGGATGCGTTCTGAACGGATGCAGACGGTTGTAATATCTGAATGGAGCCATCTGTGTAGATCCATGACTGATTCGCACCAAACGCGAGTGTGAAAGTAGCCTTATAGTTTGACCTGTATTTCTTCTCTTGTACTTTGGATAGCCATTGCTATTAGCAATAGTTTTTTGTTGGAATTCCTTCAGAAAATCCTTACAGCATTTGTCATTTGTCATACATGGAGAATTAGGATTGAGTGCTCCGCATGGTCCATGAATCATATGCTTTGTTACAATTGCATGTAAGCGAGGAGTGATTTCTATGTTAGGGATTTCAGCAGAGACAATTTTATCTATCAGTTCTTCATTTTTTGGTTTACAGCTTTCTTTAAGAATGAGAAGTATGTGAGCATGTGGTAAACCTCTCTTTTGAAATTCTATTACGTAGACCATTGCTTTTGGGACTCCAAAAATATGTTTTTTACTGATGTCATCAATTAGAGCTTTGAGTTTTAGGTGAAATACTCTTGAACTAAATGTGGTTGTCCATCAACAGTTTGTCCATGTTGTAGGTTATGTACAATCTCTTCCCATTTGGGATTGTCATTGTAATAAAAAGATCTGGTTTTCCATATTTTCTGACAATTGCCATAGCATCTTGATAATTTTGTTGCATGTTTCTGGGGCTCCCTGCAAATGAAGAAGGCACAATATACATTTTTCCAGGACTCAGGCCTGCTTCATTGGCTTCATTAAACAAATGATCCATTAATCCAGAGTATTTTTCAACACGCAATTTAGGCTGATTTTGACGTATATAATTGAGTCTGTTGGCTTCTGTTTTTACATATGCATCAACTATATATTGCTGTGTAAGGCGGCCTGCATTTAAAAAGGGATTAAAATCCTCTCTAATGGAAAGACAGTAACCGTAGTATTGCAGTTGAGTGACTAACTCTAGGATTGTGTGACTGGTTTGGTGAATTTAATAAAGCTTGTGGTCTGTTTTGCAATGGAATGTCAATTCCCCAGCTTTGATCCCTATAGGGGAATAACAATGGATAAACCATGGGTTCCAAATTAGGATCAAGGATACTAATTCTTTGTGTTTTTTTTTTATTTGTACAATCTTCACTTGGTTTGCAGTGTATAAGAAGATCTTTTTCAAGTGGTGGTTCTCCATCATCATTTTGAAAAATAAAAGCAACCTCATTATATTTTGGTGCGTTATAGCGCCTTTGGTCATTTTTGCGATCTTGTACTATTGTCATGGACACTTCCTTAATACCATTGTCATTTTTGGCGGCATTCTCTTCATATTCTTTTTCAACTTGGTACAAGATTTTGCAGGCCTCGGCAAAAGGATTGAATTGCACCATAAATGTACTTAATGTTTGCATAAGCTCTGTATTTATTCCTGAGTTGGCAGAAATTTGCATTCTTTGCTCTGCAACTTCAGAGTGATCTAACATGTATAATTGTGCAAACGGTCTGTTTTCACCCTGTTGAGGATGCAGTGTTCCTGCTCTGTGACAAATCGAACCATGGATTCGAAAACAGTATGGCCCATAGCCAGAAGGCGGACTAATGTTAGCTCCCATAGATGCAAATGCTAGAGCACTATTTATTGACCTTATATTTTTTTTGGGTGGCATGTTGTTAGCAGAAAGTTCCAGTATTGTTACTGTAATACTGGCTTATATGTGGCTGTAATATATGTCACTGGCACTGACTGATGGTGCCGAGACTGCTAGCACTGTGACTGGTGGCTGGTTGCACTGACTGGTGGCTGAGACAGCTGGCACTGACTGGTGACTAAGACTGCTGGCACTGTGACTGATTGCTGAGACAGCTGACACTGAGTGGTGGCCGAGATGGCTGGCACTGACTGGTGGTGCTGAGACTGTGGCTGTGGCTTAGACTGTTGACTGCGACTAATTGCTAAGACTGATGGCACTGTGACTGGTGGCACTGACTGATGGCTGAGAAGACTGACACTGACTGGTGACAGACTGTGGGCACTATGACTGGTGGCTGAGACGGCTAGCACTGACTGGTGGCTGAGACGGCTAGCACTGACTGGTGGCTGAGACGGCTGGCACTGACTGGTGGCTGAAACTGCTGGCACTGTGACTGGTGGCTGAGACGGCTGGCACTGACTGGTGGTGCTGAGACTGCTGGCACTGTGACTGGTGGCAATCACTGATGGCTGAGATGGCTGGCACTGACTGGTGGCTGAAACTGCGGGCACTGTGACTGGTGTCTGAGATGGCTGGTACTGACTCGTGGTGCTGAGACTGCAGCTGTGGCTGAGACTGTTGACTGCAGCTAATTGCTGAGACTGCTGGCACTGACTGGCTAAGACGACTGGCACTGACTGGTGTCTGAGACTGTGGGCACTGTGACTGGTGGCTGAGATGGCTGGTACTGACTCGTGGTGCTGAGACTGCAGCTGTGGCTGAGACTGTTGACTGCAGCTAATTGCTGAGACTGCTGGCACTGACTGGCTAAGACGACTGGCACTGACTGGTGTCTGAGACTGTGGGCACTGTGACTGGTGGCTGAGATGGCTAGCACTGACTGGTGGCTGAGACTGCTGGCACTATGACTGGTGGTGCTGAGACTGCAGCTGTGGCTAAGACTGTTGATTGTGGCTAATTGCTGAGATGGCTGGCACTGATTGAAGGCTAAGACGACTGACACTGACTGGTGGCTGAGACTGCGGGCACTGTGACTGGTGGCTGAGACTGTAGGCACTGTGACTGGGACTGCGGGCACTGTGACTGGGACTGCGGGCACTGTGAGTGAGACTGCGGGCACTGTGACTGAGACTGCGGTGCACTGTAACTGGTGGCTGAGACTGCGGGCACTGTGACTGGTGGCTGAGACTGTGGGCTCTAACTGGTGGTGCTGAAACCACTGGCAGCAACTGGTGGCTAATACTGCTGGCAGCAGCAGCTGCTGTATCTGTGTCTGACAGGACTGTAATGGTGGAGCTTGTGTGAGGTCCGGGAGGCTGTGTGGTGCGCTGCGATTCTATTGGCCAGCGCGCCGCACATGCGCATTTAACTCGGCGCATGCACACTTAACTCAGCGCATGCGCATTTAACTCGGCGCATCGTGGCAGGCAGGCACAGAGGGATTATATTATATAGGATTTACTCTTGCAGAGCTTGCACAGGGCAATGCTTCTGTCTTCCAGCATGATGATTAAATTTGGCCTGCATGCAGGACTTTTTCCCTCTAAAATAATGGATTTCAGATGGAAATGGCTAAAATGGAGGCAAACTATGCATAATGGATGCCTAAAATACAGGTCTCATAATATTTTTTGCTCTTCTGATGGATCTAGAAGAGTGGAAAACTAAACGCTGATGTGAACCCAGCCTTACACCATTCTCTGTTAAATGAAATTAAATTGTGACGATACAGTGACTGAGAATTTTTAAATCAATTCAAGCTGAACCAAAGTTGCTCAAATTTCCCTAAAAGTTGGTATATATCTCTTTTTATTTTTTTATAATTTTTTTCCTTCCCCCTCCCGAAGCTCTGGAACGCAATGACAACAATAGTAAATGATGTCTGAGTGACACTGACATACATAGCTATTGGCAACCACACGTTTGACCGCATTTAAAGAGAGTCTGTCACCTCATTTTCACCAATATCACTAACAACACTAACAACACTGCCCCATAGAAGATTGCAGACACTTTCCAAGCATACCTGTGTGTACTATGTGCAGGGGCAGACTGAGAACCCTCAAGGCCCCCGGGCAAAATAAATCAAGGGCCCCCTTACAGGCCCCACCCATGTTCTGCTGCAAGCCCCACCCTTGTCCCGCCTCCATTCCCCACCTCCAGCCACACCCTACACAATCTTTAATAAGATTTCAAAGTTAAAGCGACACAAAAGGCACCCAGACCACTTCAGCTCATTGATGTGGTCTGGGTACAGTGTCCCTTTTGCAAATCGAACTGCAATGTTATAGAGAAACTGCATTGTTTACGTTCCAGCAATAAGTCAGCCTCTAGTCGCCGGCAGTCTGGTATCTGACGCTGGACGTCCTCACACTCTGCATGATGACCTCCAGGGTCAGATTTTTCCCCATAGGAAAGCATTGATTCAATGCTTTCGTATGGGGTGATCTAATCTCAGCGTCCATTAGTGAGCCTCTGTTAGAAGCAGTGTGGGCATAACTACTGTGAAGGGGGCACATATCTGGGCATAACTACTGTGAAAGGGGGGGAGGCCCTTCACAGTAGTTATTAATCCTTTTCAGCAGTCTCCCCTTCAGTGAATGGGGGACTGCTGAAAGGGGTTAATAACTACTGTGAAGGGCCTAGCCGTCTGGGCAACCCCACAGATCATCCCCCCACCCACCTTGTACTTGTTCCACTGATCTGCTACTTGCGGGCTACATGGGCATAAGTTCAGTCACTTCGGTGCGCAATCCCATCCTGAGGCGCGTGATCCCGCGAGACCCATGACCTACAGGGGCGGGTCTTGCGGGATCACGCGCTGCAGGACGGGATTGCCCACCAAAGTGACTGAACTCATTCCCGCGCAGCCCACAAGTAGCGGAACAATTGCAAGAGGTGTGGGGAATAGCCAAATGAAAAAATATTTTGAACCAAAAGGTGTTATGGGGGCTCTGTGGATGGCACTGTTATGGGGGCTCTGTGGATGGCACTGTTATGGGGGCTCTGTGGATGGCACTGTAGTGGGGGCTCTGTGGATGGCACTGTAGTGGGGGCTCTGTGGATGGCACTGTTGTGGGGGGTTGATCTGTGGGTGACACATATATAGCACCTTATGCTATATATGTGTCACTCACAGATCCCCCCATAACAGTGTCCCTGTGAGTGAATGATCCCCAATACAGGGTCTGGGGGCCGGCATCTGGTGTTGTAATGGCAGCGGGGCCCGGTGCATTCACTGTATTCTATTACATCGGGCCCCGCTCACTGTAATACTAATATTCATATGTGAACAACTTGAAATCCTCTGCGAGCCTCTCCCTCTGAGCTCTCTGTACTCACAAACTCAGTAGCAGGCCGGGCGGCAGCGCAACTCACTGACGTCACGTGCCTGCTCCTCCCACTTTATGAATGAAGCAGGCGGAGCCAGTGGCGTTGCTAGGGCTGGTGTCAACGCTGGTGGCGTTGCTAGGGCTGGTGCGGTAGAAAATGGTGTCACCCCGCTTTCCCGAAGCAATAATTTTTTAGCCATATATGGGGGCTATGGTGGTGCTGCTGCCATAGGGGGCATCCGTTAGCTCAGCAGACCCCCCCTAGCAGTCAGAGCCTGGTCTCGGGAGGGGCACTTCCAGATTATTTTCTGTCCACCACCACAAAACAATGGTGCTTATAGAACAGATTACACAGTGTAGCGGTATACTGTATATTGTGTGGCACAGTGTAGAGGTATACTGTATATTGTGTGGCACAGTGTAGGCTATATGTGTATAATATAAACATACTCCACATGAAAACTTACAATTACTTGGCTTGGCCCTTGGGGATCTCGGACACCACTTCCACACTTTGGGCGGGGGCTCGGCGGAGCTGATGTTGTGTTTCATCCTAATGAGAAAGATTTCATAATAAGGATTTGGAGAAGGGGCAGAGGGATAGCAGAGCAGGGTGAGGCTGGTGCTGCTACTAGGGGGGTCATACCATGGGGTAGTAATAAAGCCCACCATAATGCCCCCCCAGTAGAAATAATATAAATAATTCTCCTTTGAATGTGACAGTGCAAAAAATACCCCCTTGTAATGCCCCCAGTTGAGCTAATGTCCCCATTGTGCCTCCATAATGTCCCAGTATAAAATACCCCTATATAGTGCCCCCAGTAAATTCCCCCATAGTGCTCCTCTCCCCCCTTCCTGCTAGTGCCCCCCATAATGTACCAGTATAAAATGCCCCATATATAGTGCCCCAGTAGATGCCCTCAGTGTCCGGCCTCTGATAGGCTGCCGGCCTAGTGTCCCCCATAATGCCCCCCAATAATGTGCCAGTAAGTGTCCCCATAGATGCCCCCCCATCATGTGCCAGTATCAAGTGCCTCTCTCCTCCCCCCACATGTCCCAGTATCATAGTGCCATCCCCCCCAATGTGCCAGTATCAAGTGCCTCTCTCCTTCCCACCCCCATGTGCCAGTATCATAGTGCCAAACCCCCCATGTGCCAGTATCAAGTGCCTCTCTCTTCCCCCCATGTCCCAGTATCATAGTGCCATCTCCCCCCCAAAAAAAGTGCCAGTATCAAGTGCCTCTCTCCTTCCCCCATGTGCCAGTATCATAGTGCCAACCCCCCCATGTGCCAGTATCAAGTGCCTCTCTCTTCCCCCCATGTCCCAGTATCATAGTGCCATCTCCCCCCAAAATAAATGTGTCAGTATCAAGTGCCTCTCTCCTTCCCCCCATGTGCCAGTATCATAGTGCCAACCCCCCCCATGTGCCAGTATCAGATGCCAACCCCCCACCCCCCCATGTGCCAGTATCAGGTGCCTCTCTCCTTCCCCCCCATGTGCCAGTATCCTAGTGCCAACCCCCCTCCCCCCCATGTGCCAGTATCAGGTGCCAACCCAACCCCCCTCCCCCCATGTGCTAGTATCAGGTGCCAACCCAACCCCCCTCCCCCCATGTGCTAGTATCAGGTGCCTTTCTCCTTCCCCTCCCCATGTGCCAGGTGCCAACCCCCCCCATGTGCCAATATCAAGTGCCTCCCGCTCCCCCCATGGCAGTAACAGTCGGGTATTTAAAAAAAAACAAAAAACAACACACTTCTACTTACCTCCATGTCAGCCTCTTCCTGTATGTCCATATATGGAGTCAGTGCTTGTATTTCAGAAAAGTTTCTGCTGGGATTCGAACCCACGACCTTCTGTATCACAGGCAAAGCACCTAACCACACGACCATAAGAGAGGCATTGACACTGACTGAAAAAATATGAGCCTTCTACTGTTATAGCTGGCTAAGTGTACATCTATACACATGACTGTGCCCTAACACACCCAGCACTGCTATATCTCTATATGACAGCTGTCCCAGCACACTCAGCTCTACTATATCTCTATATATGACAGCTGCCCCAGCACACCCAGCTCTGCTACATCTATACACATGACAGCTGCCCAAACACACCCAGCACTGCTATATCTCTATATGACAGCTGTCCCAGCACACTCAGCTCTGCTATATCTCTATATATGATAGCTGCCCCAGCACACCCAGCTCTGCTACATATAATACACATGACAGCTGCACCAGCACACTCAGCACTACTATATCTCTATATATGACAGCTGCCCCAGCAAACCCAGCTCTGCTACATCTATACACATGACAGCTGCCCAAACACACCCAGCACTAATATATCTCTATATGACAGCTGTCCCAGCACACTTAGCTCTGCTATATCTCTATATATGATAGCTTCCCACGCACACCCAGCTCTGCTACATCTAATACACATGACAGCTGCACCAGCCCACTCAGCTCTACTATATCTCTATATATGACAGCTGCCCCAGCACACCCAGCTCTGCTACATCTATATATCTCTAAGTATTGCTATACAGTAGATATATAGAGATATAGCAGAGCTGAGTGTGCTGGGGCAGCTGTCATGTGTATAGATGTAGCAGAGCTGGGTGTGTTTGGGCAGCTGTCATGTGTATAGATGTAGCAGAGCTGGGTTTGCTGGGGCAGCTGTCATATATAGAGATATAGTAGAGCTGAGTGTGCTGGTGCAGCTGTCATGTGTATTAGATGTAGCAGAGCTGGGTGTGCGTGGGAAGCTATCATATATAGAGATATAGCAGAGCTGAGTGTGCTGGGACAGCTGTAATATAGAGATATAGCAGTGCTGGGTGTGTTAGGGCAGCAGTCATGTGTATAGATGTACACTTAGCCAGCTATAACAGTAGAAGTCTCATATTTTTTCAGTCAGTGTCAATGCCTCTCTTATGGCCATGTGGTTAGGTGCTTTTCCTCTGATACAGAAGGTTGTGGGTTCGAATCCCAGCAGACACTTTTCTGAAATACAGGCTAAATTAGAATACACAAGCACTGGACATATAGGGCGGGACACAGGAAGAGTTGCGCTGCCGCCCGGCCTGCTACTGAGTTTGTGAGTACAGAGAGCCAGAGGGAGAGGATCGCAGAGGATTTCAAGTTGTTCACATATAAATTACAGTGAGCGGGGCCCGGTGTAATAGAATACAGTGACTGCACCGGGCCCCGCTGCCATTACCAGGTGAGCATAACATTAACACATAATGTTATTCTGCGGCGGGCCCCCATCCCGGCCGGGCCCTCGGACCATGTCCGAAGTGCCCGACCGGTCAGTCCGCCCCTGACTATGTGTCTGTATTCCATGTCCAGGAAAAGCACTTTTATTCTGCTGAAAAACAGCTCCCAAGGAGCTTTCACTCCTGACTTGATTTCTAACAGCTATATCTTCTGATATAGTGGATATAATTATGTGCTTCTGGTATAGTTTGAAAGGTTGGAATGCTTTCAAACAAGGTCAGGCCCATATTTCTAGCTAGTACCAATCCTAAGATATGAGTAGCTAAAGCAGCCCTCCCCTCTTGAGTCTGGTTTGCTTTGGGCACTTGGAGCAGCTCTCACTTAGGAGCTGTTTTCCAGTAGAATAAAAGTGCTTTTCCTGGACGTGGAATACAGACACAAAGTGCACACAGGTATGCTTGGAATGTGTCTGCAATATTCTGTGGTACAGTGCTCTTAAATATACTGTATTGGTGAAAAAGAGGTGACAGACTCTCTTTAACATACAGCACGTTTAAAAACACGACGAGTTGGCATATGTGTTATGCTTTTTCATATTCTAAAGATTCCAAAAATTGTCCCTTATCAGGGGCAGATGATGTTTAAACACACACAGTGTTATAGGATAAAAAAAATGTGGCTTTTTGGGGGACCAATTGTCAAAAATTATGCCTTGATAGGGTCGGAATTACCTGCCTATACGACACGCACAAGTGTTGGCATGATGGAGGCAGCAGCAGCGCGTATCGCTAAGCTGGAAACTCTCCTATATATAAAATGTATATACTTTACAGGTATAGCACATACCAAAAATATATTATAGGCACGGTAAAAAGCACATTTGCTGCAGGACCTCCAGTAACAAAAATATTATACCAAATGGGTTTATGTGTTCCATAGAGGCCAGGCTTTTTTTATTTATTTATTTTTGCTATCAAAATTTAAAATGAGTTTATTCACAGTCCAACAAAAAGTTACATTTACATCGTCCTCTATTGGATTATACTTCTTGGCAATGCATGATGTTGGGTCACCAGTCAACTTGGAACTTGCATGTCCACATGAATGCAAGCTGTTATCACTGGGAATTCATAACATACATGTTTATGGAAAATTAAGCCATCTTATAGGCATGGCGAGTATTTAGTCATTGAGCACTGAATTATGGTTTCATATTTCTCATTATATTTGAACATTACTCACCATTGTCCTAAAGAACTGATTCCTTTTGCTTTTCTTTGCAATCCTCTTATCTGACTCTAGGGGGCCTGCATTTGTTTGGCTTATCCTTTGGCACTGATTTTGGTCTTCATATGTTGGGCCATTGACAACTGACAATGTTAATGCTGATAACAAAATAAAAATAAAAATGAATACAAACAAATAACTGGGATCTTGAAATAATACTAAATAATAATAGTCTTTAATAAAATATGCAGTGTTTATTCACAGATTTGACACAGCAAATTTAAACTCCTCAAACCATCCATTTTCAAACTTGATAAGCAGAAACATTCATGTTTCACTTAAAACCTTAGAGAGCTGCTTCCCCTCTTCTTATGTCTAGAAGGATGACCATTGAGTGGGGTCCTATAAAACCTTGCATTAGGCAGTATAACACTCATAATAGTTCTTCACAGCAACTCATGTCTGCTATGGAAATCTACCCTCCTATCTCCACAACCTCTTCCAGCCTCCTGGTTATTGTCCCTCCACCTGCATTGTGTACCAATGGATCCAGTCCCTTACTTCCATGCCAGGGCTTTGCTATCAAATGTCATTGTAGGACATTAAGGCCTTATCTGAGAAATCTCCATGTTGTCTCAGTCAGACATTTTTACATTTCTACCTCAAAGAGTTAAGAAGAGAAGTTAACTTGGTTATTCGTGCAAATATGTTCTTGTTGTAAAGTACTATATACGTACAGAAATGAAGGATCTGGGTATAGGTATATTTACAAACTAAACACACAAGCCTAGCACGCTTAGTACCAAATTTGACCCAGATAAACAATTACATGTTGACAAAATGTAACTTTTAATTGTCTGTGTTAAAAACTCAATTGTGAGCCAAACAAAAGTGTTTAAAAAATAAACTGTTCCCTGTGTTTCATGTCTAACATATTAGTATTTGATTGCTAGTAGCAGGGATGTGCACTCTCCCTACTAAATAGCACGAGTCACTAGTAACATCACCAGTTCTCTTTTGGAACCCAAACTGCCTATTATAGAATGCACTAATATGTGTATTTGCTCTTTATAATACGACTGAAATCACAGGTGAACAGATCAATAAAACCTAAAACTGCCTTCCAAAATGTTTCACCAGCTAAACTGGCTTCCTCAGGGGTTTTGGGCAGAATTGAAAAGGAGTGCCACACTCGAGGTATAAATAACCTCTATGAACAGATTGACAGATAAGAAATCAATAGACAAAAGAGGATTTCATCTAAGTGGGTGTTGTTAACATTCATAATTACCCAATATCGCAACAGAGTTTCCAACCTCAGCTACACCGCTCAGCCAATCGCGGTGTTTGTAGGGAGTTTCCTCTTGACCTCCTGCACATCAATCCGATGTGCACAGACTTTGAACTTAAATGTTCAATAATAGCCTGAACTGAGGATGCGCACTGACTTAGAACATTGTTGAGATAACTACTGAGAAGTGCGCATGTCCTGCACAACATTTGGGTGCACATGAACTTGGTTATCTCTAAGCGCGCATCTTCGGGCATTTCTGAGGGTGCGCACGAACTTAGAAACTTATTGAGATGAATACTACGAAGTGCACATGTCCTGCGCAACATATGGGTGTGCATGAACTTAGAGATATGAGTATGTGATAAAAAAAAGGAGAATAGTACCTAGCTAATAAAAAAAAAAGAGGAAAAAGAATGAGAGACATACTCTCCTGTCCATAGATATATAGTTAAGAATTACATACATACATGATATTTTAGTGAATGCTTAACTCAATTCTTAAACATGAAATGCATAACTCAATTCTTTAGTAATAAAGTGTATCATTGTGGCGTTACTGCTGCTCACATTTAATACATATACACTAGAGTTGAGCGGACACCTGGATGTTCCGGCTCGACGGGTTCGGCCGAAAATCACAAAAAAGTTTGAGTTCGGGACCCGAACTTGACTTGAACTTGATCCCAAACCCGAACTCCATTGAAGTCAATGAGAACCCGAACTTTTGAGCACTAAAATGGCTCTAAAAATGTTATAGAAAGGGCTAGAGGGCTGCAAATGGCATAAAAATGTGGTTAAGAGCATGGCAAGTGCTCTGCAAACAAATGTGGATAGGGAAATGACTTTAAATAACATAAAATACGTTAAAAAATAATATATATATATCTTGATCTAGGAGGACGATGTCCATATGGAGTAGGAGGTTGAGGAGGCGGTGGAGGAGGAGTTGGCCTACACTGATTTTTGGTTTTAATTTTTTTATATATTTTTTTTAATTAGGGTACACCCCAAAACATTGGGAAATATAACCTGTGATAATCCCCTCCAGTCGTGCTAAACACACGTTCAGACAATACACTGGCTGCAGGGCAGGCCAGCACCTCCAAGGCGTAAAGGGCAAGCTCAGGGCATGTGCCCAATTTGGAGACCCAGAAGTTGAAGGGGGCACACCCGTCATTCAGTACGTGTAGGCGTGTGCACACATACTGCTACACCATGTTGCTGAAATGCTGCCTCCTGCTAAGACGTTCAATATCAGCTGGTGGTGCTGGTTGTGGCATTCTGAAAAAGATTTTCCACATTTCGGCCATGCTAACCCTGCCTTCTGAGGTGCTGGTGGTACCCCACCTGCGTTGGCGATCTCTTCCTCCTCCTCTACCTTTGCCTTGTGCTTCCGCTGTGCCCCTGCTGTCAGGTGGGAATGCCACCAGCAGCGTGTCTACCAGCGTGCGCTTGTACTCGTGCATCTTACGATCACGCTCCAGTGACGGAAATAAGGACGGTACATTGTCCTTTTAACAGAGATCCAGCAACGTGGCCACCCAGTAATCAGCACAAGTTAGAATGTGGGCAACTCGGCGGTCGTTACGGAGACACTGCAGCATATAATCGCTCATGTGTGCAAGGCTGCCCAGAGGCAACAAAAAAAGCTGTCCTCTGTGGGAGGTGTATCGTCTGTGTCCTCTGTATCCCCTCAGCCACGCATTAGTGATGGCCATAAGCTGGTTTAGGTGCCACCCTGCTGTGAACACAGTTCCTCCTCCTCCATCTACTCCTCCTCATACTCCACCTCCACCTCGTCATCCTCCAGAACTGTGCCCTGGCTGGACAATTGTGTACCTGGCGTTTGTAGGTGCAGGATCCCACCCTCGAAGCCACTTGTGAATGACTGGCCGTAAACCCTATGAAATGACCCATCTTCCTCCTCCTTGAAACAACACAACAAGGAACACAGGTCTTGCATGGAGGCCCAATCATTGGTGGTGAAGTGGTACTGTTCCGGAGAACGACTCACCCGTGCATGCTGCAGCTGAAACTCTTCTATCGCCTGCTGCTGCTCGCACAGTCTGGCCAGAATGTGCAAGATGGAGTTCTACCTTGTGGGCACGTCGCATATGAGGCGGTGAGCGGGAAGGCCGAAGTTATGCTGCAGCGCTGACAGGCGAGCAGCAGCAGGGTGAAAACGCTGAAAGCGAGCACTAACGGCCCACAATTTATGCAGCAGCTCTGACATATCGGGTAATTTTTAAGCAATCTCTGCACCACCAAATTCAGCACATGCGCCAAGCAAGGCATGTGCGTCAAAGCGGCTAGTCCCAGAGCTGATACGAGATTTCGCCCATTATCGCAACAGGCCGGGTTTGAGGCTCACTGGCACCAACCACTCATTGGTCTGTTGTTCAAGGCCCGTCCACAGTTCCTGCGCGGTGTGAGGTTTGTCCCCCAAACAGATACGTTTAAAACTGCCTGCTGTTGTTTACCCCTGGCTATGCTGAAGTTGGTGGTGAAGGTGTTACTCTGACTGGATGAGGAGCCGGTAGAGGATGAGGAAGAGGAGTAGGAGGAGAAAGCAACAGGAGGCAAACTGAAGCGCCCTGCAATCCTCGGTGGAGGAAGGACATGCGCCAAACTGCTATCCGCCTCAGGCCCAGCCGCCACTGAATTTACCCAGTGTGCTGTCATGGAGATATAACGTCCCTGATAGTGCTTACTGGTCCACTTATCCGTAGTTTGGTGGACTTTGCCACAGATGGCATTGCGCAGTGCACATCTGATTTTGTCCCCGACTTGGTTAAGCAGGGAAGGGATGGCACGCCTGGAAAAGTAGTGGCGGCTGGGCACGACGTACTGTGAGACAGCCACCGCCATAAGGCTTTTAAAACTCTCCGTCTCCACCTGACGGAATGACAGCATTTCAAAGGACAGTCATTTTGAAATGCTGGCATTCAGGGACAGGGATTGCGCGTGGGTGGGGGGGTACTTCCTCTTCCGCTCTAGTGTTTGGGAGATGGAGAGCTGAACGCCTCCGTGGTACATTGTGGAGATGCTTGGTGACCCAGGTGGTGGTGTTGCTGGCAGATCCTCTGTTTGCGGGGTGGCAGGTGGTACTGTCACTCCAGAGGTGGATGAAGAAGCCGAGACTGCAGCAGAAGAGGAAGCAGGAGGAGCCAGAGACCTTTCTTTGTTTTTGAGGCGTCTACTCCACTGCAGCTCGTGCTTTGCACTTAGATGCCTGGTCATGCAGGTTGTGCTCAGGGTGAGAACGTTTATGCCTCGCTTCAGGCTCTGATTGCACAGCGTGCAAACCCACTTGTGTCTTGTCGTCAGCACATTGTCTGAAGAACTGCCACGCCAGGGAACTCCTTGGAGCTGGCTTTGGTGTGCTCGATCCCTTGCTGCGGTGGGCAGTAGCAGGCATACTGTCTAGGGGACGGCCGCTCCGCTTTTGCCCCCTGCTCCCCCTCTGCTGTGCTCTGTGCGACCACCGCCTCTTCCTCTGAACTACACAGGTCACTTGCATGACCTTGATTCCATGTGGGGTCGAGGACCTCATCGTCCTCCACATCATCTTCCACCCAGTCTTCACCCCTGCCCTCCTTGTCGGTCGGCACACTTTCAAAAGCCCCAGCAGTTGGCACCTGTGTTTCGTCATCATCCGAGACGTGCTGCGATGGTCCTCCCATGTACTCATTTTGAAACATAAGTGGTTTGGCATCGGTGCACTCAATCTCTTCCACTTCTGGGGCAGGGATAGGTAGATGGCTCTGGGAAACCCTGCTAGCAGTCATCAAAAAGCAGAAGAGACTGCTGCATGACTTGGGGCTCAGACTGCTTGGCTGATTTGCAAGAGGGTGAGGGGAAAGACTGATGGACATCGGCTGCAGGTGCTAACTCTCATCTTTCAGCAGCAGACTGGGTGGGAGCCTGTAAAATGGCTAGGGCACCGCTAAAGCCACCCATCAGTGCCATTCTGTGTTGGGCTCATGTTCATATATGCCTGCATTATTGAGAGAAAAAAAAAAAAAATTGAATATATGCAAATAATCCTGGCAGTGAAAGGGCCTGGCGGTGAAAATGTCATCCCAACAGGCTATGTTAAAGTGCAGAGGGCGCAGCAGTTACCGAGAGAGCGGAGCCACTAGGTGTAATGGTAACGCCCCTGTTTGTATATAATAAAACATAATTTTTCTCAGCAATGCAGGCACATAAGAACATGGGACCAACACAGATGCCTTCAGCTGCCAAACGCACACGTAACAGGTCAGTCCTTTAATTGTCCAAGTGTATGAGGGACTCCTGAGGAATAGCCGAAGGCCTAGGGAGCATTTTACCATCAGCTATGGACTTCATTGGGGGGAGAAAGCTGGCACTAAAGTGCCTAGGGCAGCATCAAATCTAAATATGGACCTGGCTCCACAGCAGTAGCAGGATGTAGTGTCACACATCACAATGCTGGTCTGTGTATGAGGAGGAGCGGTGCGGCCGGGAATGTGCTGTGCTCCCCCTTCTACACAGACCAGCAAAGCAATGTGTGACACTACATCATGGTACTGCTGTGGAGAGCCAGCGGCTGAACTGTGATCATGAGGAACTAGGAGAGTATATATTTTTTTAACTTCCTGTGAAGGGGGCACATATCTGACCATTTACTACTGTGAGGGGGCACATAACTGGACATAACTACTACGTACTGGCACAAAGGGGGAATAATTACTATGTGGGGGCATTAAAGGTACTGGGTGTGTATAGTTATGCTTTGGGCAGAGTTAGAGGCCTGACCTAGTATGAAAAGAACATAGATATACAGGGTGGGCCATTTATATGGATACACCTTAATAAAATGGGAATGGTTGGTGATATTAACTTCCTGTTTGTGGCACATTAGTATATGTGAGGGGGGAAACTTTTCAAAATGAATGGTGACCATGGCGGCCATTTTGAAGTTGGTCATTTTGAATCCAACTTTTGTTTTTTCAATAGGAAGAGGGTCATGTGACATCAAACTTATTGGGAATTTCACACGAAAAACAATGGTGTGCTTGGTTTTAACGTAACTTTATTCTTTCATGAGTTATTTACAAGTTTCTGACCACTTATAAAATGTGTTCAATGTGCTGCCAATTGTGTTGGATTGTCAATGCAACCCTCTTCTCCCACTCTTCAAACACTGATAGCAACACCGCAGGAGAAATGCTAGCACAGGCTTCCAGTATCCGTAGTTTCAGGTGCTGCACATCTCGTATCTTCACAGCATAGACAATTGCCTTCAGATGACCCCAAAGATAAAAGTCTAAGGGGGTCAGATCGGGAGACCTTGGGGGCTATTCAACTGGCCCACGACGACCAATCCACTTTCCAGGAAATTGTTCATCTAGGAATGCTCGGACCTGACACCCATAATGTGGTGGTGCACCATCTTGCTGGAAAAACTCAGGGAACGTGCCAGCTTCAGTGCATAAAGAGGGAAACACATCATCATGTAGCAATTTTGCATATCCAGTGGCCTTGAGGTTTCCATTGATGAAGAATGGCCCCACTATCTTTGTACCCCATATACCACACCATACCATCAATTTTTTTGTTCCAACAGTCTTGGAGGGATCTATCCAATGTGAGTTAGTGTCAGACCAATAGCTGTGGTTTTGTTTGTTAACTTCACCATTCACATAAAAGTTTGCCTCATCACTGAACAAAATCTTCTGCGTAAACTGAGGGTCCTGTTCCAATTTTTGTTTTGCCCATTCTGAAAATTCAGTGCGCCGACCTGGGTCATCCTCGTTGAGATGCTGTAGTAGCTGGAGTTTGTAAGGGTGCCATTTGTGAGTAGCTAATATCCGCCGAAGGGATGTTCGACTAATGCCACTCTCCAGTGACATGCGGCGAGTGCTATGCTGTGGGCTCTTGCTGAATGAAGCTAGGACAGCCACTGATGTTTCTTCATTAGAGACTAGAGATTTCATGCGTCCACATTTTGGCAAATCCAACACTAAACCAGCTTCACTAAACTTAGCAAGCGGTTTGCTAACTGTAGCATGGGAGATGGGTGGTCTCGTAGGGTGTCTTGCATTGAAATCTGCTGCAATGACCCGGTTACTGCGTTCACCAGACATCAACACAATTTCTATCCGCTCCTCACGTGTTAACCTCGGCGACATGTCAATGGCTGTAAACAAAGAGAAACTTGTAAATAACTCATGAAAGAATAGAGTTACGTTAAAACCAAGCACACCATTGTTTTTCGTGTGAAATTTTCAATAAGTTTGATGTGTCACATGACCCTCTTCCTATTGAAAAAACAAAAGTTGGATTCAAAATGGCCGACTTCAAAATTGCCGCCATGGTCACCACCCATCTTGAAAAGTTTCCCCCCCTCACATATACTAATGTGCCACAAACAGGAAGTTAAAATCACCAACCATTCCTATTTTATTAAAGTGTATCCATATAAATGGCCCACCTTGTATGTATATATATATATATTTATATATACATATTGTAAACATTCACAAGATGTTTTTTATTTGCACATATATGTTTATATTTTTATGTGTGGTTTGGGGATGGGGGGAGCAGGTACATCCTTTGCACAGGGGCCCTTTGCTGCCTGTGTCCGCCCCTGTCCCAAAGTGTTATACTCGGGCAACACTAGCTTTTACGCTTCTGGAGACTGAACTATTTCTTCTCCAGTTGGAGGCAGTGCCCCATTGCCTTTTGAGGGCATCTTACATGGAACAGTTTTTCACTGTATGTTTTGTATGGCCTGTTTATATATTTGCATAGGTTAATCATGTCCCCCTAAGATGTCTCTTCTCAAGACTAAATAAATTCATTAATTTTAATATTTCCTCATAACTAAGGGTACTTTAACACTAGCGTTTTTCTTTTCCTGCATAGTGTTCCGTCCTAGGGGCTCTATACCGGAAAAGAACTGATCAGTTTTATCCTAATGCATTTTGAATGGAGAGCAATCCGTTCAGGATGCATCAGGATGTCTTCAGTTCGGTCATTTTGATTTTTCAGGACGGAGATAATACCGCAGCATGCTACGGTTTTATCTCCTGCCAAAAATCCAGAACACCTGCCGGAATGCCGGATCCGGCATTTTTTTCTATAGGAATGTATTAGTGCCGGATCCGTTTTGGCATACGTTTTGACGGATCCGGCAGGCAGTTCCGGCGACTGAACTGCCTGCCGGATTCCTCTGCCGCAAGTGTGAAAGTACCCTAAGACCCTCCATGCCCCTTATCAGTTTAGTTACTCTCCTCTGTACTTTTTCCAGCTGCAGAGAGTCCTTTCTATGGACTGGTGCCCAGAACTGGACTGCATATTCCAGATGAGGCCGCACCTATGCTTTGTAAAGTGGTAATATTACATCCATCCCCCGTTTAATGCATGACAATATCCTGGTAGCCTTAGAAGCAGTTGATTGACATTGTATGCTGTTTTTTTAATCTACCATCCACAAGAACACCCATCTACAAATGACTCTCCCAGTGTTACTTGCCCTAGGATATATAATGCACATATATTATTACTACCCAAATGGATAACTACATTTAACCACATTGAACCGTATCTGCCAAGTTGATGCCCAAACAGTGAGTGTTCAAGTCAGCTTGTACCGTAGTTTATGGACATCTTCCATAGACTTCACAGTACTACATAGCTTGGTGTCAGCCTCAAAAATAGAAACAGTGCTATTAATCACATACTTGATATCATTAATAAATAAATAATAATAAAAAATAAAATAAAATAGGCGAACCAGTACGGAAGCTGGGGGCATACCACTTATAACTGGGGAACATTCAGGATGGGAATAATTGACCACAATCCTCTGGTCTGGTTCTTCAGCAAGTTTTCAATTCAATTAAAAACTATACTTTCCAAGCCTATAGACCTTATTTTACCCATTAAATGTCTATGAGACAGTATCAAATGCCTCTGCAAAATCCAAGAACACTACATCCACAGCCGCCCCTCTGTCCAGGCTACTACTCACCTCCTCATAAAAACAAATTGGGTTAGTCTGACAACTTCTGTCCTTGGTAAACACATGCTGGTTATCACTTATTATTAACAGCCATAAACTCCTGTATATAGTCCCCTAAGAGTGCTTAGTTTTTCCCACAACAGAAGTTAAACTCACTGATGTAACACAGAGGAGGCGATTATAGGCTCCACAATGTCATTCAAGCAGAAAAATAAGTAATAGGGTGCCATATCACTCATATTATGCAGTGTTTCAGACAGTCACACAACTGATCTTATAAACATTATATTTTTTTTCTTACTATGAACTGCAAAACTGTGCATTTGTGTGTATTGCGGCAAAAAGTACTGTATGTTACCTGGGATTGTTGGCATAGAGCGACTTGCAAAGCTCATTTGCTTGAGAACAGAGGTGCCTTGTGGAGCTGTTACATGATCTGAGAGGTTAGTGTCACTCATAAATTCCTGCTTCCTTGACAGCTGTAAAATAATCACACAGCAAGCGTACATCAGTAAATTGCAGAACAACAATACTAGTCTCTGTTCACATGTGCCTTGTGACTTATGCTTTTAAAAGTGTTGTCCGATCTGGGGTATTTTTGGCATATTTCTAGGATATGTCATAAATGTAAGATAGATTTAGGTCCCACCGGCATCTAAAAGGTCGGTCTTCAAAAAAGTCCCCCAAGACCTCTATTATGACGGAATGAATAACGGAATGTCTCTAAAGGCATTCCGTTATGCATTCCATCATAGAATTGTGTTATGGTCCGTGGTAATGGAATCCATAACGCAATTCTGCTTCTACCACCAAATGAAGTGTAAACAAATTTCTAAATTTGAAATTATCTCTACCACTGTGTGGAGGGGGCACAGATGAGGCAAAACCACCTTATGGAGTTAAAATACCTAATGTAAGGGGATGTACTGTATGGTGAGCAATGTAATTGTGGGTGACTTTATAAAAGCTTCTAGCAGCTCTCACAGACCTCATATACTCCACTACAAACTACATAAAAATACAGCCCCCAGACCCCTCACCAGAAATCACTGACCACAGCATACTGTAAGTGCCTGCACTCTCCCTGCTCTGGACGCTGCTCTGCTTCTCCTTGCAGCCCTTTTCCTGCATCTGGCACAGTCTGTAAGGGGCTGGAGGAAGCAGTCACATGATCTCATGACATCATGCCCTCGAAGAAGCCAATACATTCTAGGCCTGTCCTGAAGGCTATGAGGCAGAATTGAAATGCCTGCTGCCCTCTTTTAAAAAAATGCCTACTGCTGGGCGCCTGGGGCAACGGCCCCCTCGGCCCCCCCATGCTACGCCACTGCATTTGGGTAGTGCAGCATTTGTTTGCGGTTTAGCTGCATTACCTCAGCTACAGATAGTGACAAACGTCATTAGAACAAATAATTTCTAATGTGTGATATACCTGTTGCCCCCCCCCCAAAAAATTGAAGCAGGGGTGTTAGGCTGGGTTCACACGGGCGTCACGTTTTGGCTCCGGATGCGTCCCGGGTGCATTGCGGCAAACCCGCGTGAGTAGGTACGCAATTGCAGTCAGTTTTGACTGCGATTGCGTTCCGTTGTTCAGTTTTTATCGCGTGGGTGCAATGTGTTTTGCACGCGCGTGATAAAAAACTGAATGTGGTACCCAGACTAGAACTTCTTCACTGAAGTTCAGGTTTGGGTTCGGTGTTGTGTAGATGTAATTATTTTCATGGTTATAAGGGAAAATAATAGTATTCTTTAATACAGAATGCTTAGTAGAAGGTCAATTGAGGGTTAAAAAAATAGAAATAAATTAACTCACCTCCTCCAATTGATCGCGTAGCTGCCGGTCTCCTGTTCTCTCTTGAGGACCTGTCAAAGGACCTGTGGTGTCGTCACTGAGCTCATCACATGGTCCAATCACATGGTCCATCACCACAGTGATGGACCATGTGATGTGACGTCACCACAGGTCCTTTAGCCGGCAGCTCATGATTAAAGAAGTAAGAAGAGATCAGCAACTATACGATCAAGAGGAGGAGGTGAGTTATTTTTTTATTTTTTTTTAAACCTTCAATTGACCTTCTACTAAGCATTCTGTATTAAAGAATGCTATTATTTTCCCTTATAACCTGTTATAAGGAAAAATAATACAGTGAATAGACTTTCATCTTGGCAACCATGCGTGAAAATCGCACCGCATCCGCACTTGCTTGCGGATGCTTGCGATTTTCATGCAGCCCCATTCACTTCTATGGGGCCTGCGTTGCGTGATAAACGCACAATATAGAGCATGCTGCGATTTTCACGCAATGCACAAGTGATGCGTGAAAATCACTGCTCATGTGCACAGCCCCATAGAAGTGAATGGGTCCGGATTCAGTGCGGGTGCAATGCGTTCACCTCACGCATTGCACCCGCGTGGAAAACTCGCCTGTGTGAACCCAGCCTTATATACCAATAATATACTTTCTATATAGTGCATTTTTGTAGTGCACCATTTGTTTGCGGTTTAGCTGTATTACCTCAGCTCACAGAGGGACAAACGCTATTGGAATAAATAATTTCTACTGGTGTGATATACCAGTTGTGGGTCATTGAGCTGCCAGGATCAGCAGGGACGGGGGGACCACTCCCAGAGGCCAGGAGGGGCCGGCTACAGGTTAAAAGGCTTGTGTCACGGGGCGCCAAAGGCACACTCGGTCTCCCATCAGCCGCAGACCCGCTGCTTAGCTTCGGGAGCGAGGATCTGTGTTTGGCCTCGTTCCCAGGGCGGCTTTGCTAGCTGGGAGGCTCCCTGCTCCTAGGTCTGCCTTGAGCGCCGAGCTGATCACTCGGTGCTCGACTTGTCTGTCTGTCGGTCATGTGATGCTGGCCACGTCACATGGCCCTCAGACCCCACTATAAATACAGTCAGCCTGCTGGCCACAGGTTGCCTGTTAATTCTAGGTTCCTGGCTATTTGTTGGACTACTGAATACTACCTGATCCTGTTCCCTGACGATTCTGTCACGGGGTTCCGATGGTGCACTCGGTCCCCCATTGCCCGCAGAACTGTTGCTTAGCTTTTGGAATGAGGTTCTGTGTTTGACCTCATTCCCAGGGCGGCTTTACTAGCTGGGTGGCTCCCTGCTCCTAGTCTGCCTTGAGCGCCGAGCTGATCACTCGGTGCTCGACTGGTTGGTCTGTCGGTCATGTGACGCTGGCCACGTCACATGACCCTCACTCCCCACTATAAATACAGGCAGCCTGCTGGCTACAGGTTGCCTGTTATTTTCTAGGTTCCTGGCTATTTGTTGGACTGCTGAATACTTACCTGATCCTGTTCCCTGACCATCCTTTTGTCTGCTCCTCCTGTACTGCGCTTCCGTCCTGGTATTGTGACCTCGGCTCCCACCTGACTACTCTCTTAGGACTCCTCTTGTACTTCTCTGCTCTCCTGGTATTTATGACCCCGGCTTCTCCTGACAATTCTCTGCTTGCTCCATTTGTACTTTGCAGCTTTCCTGGTATTGACTCGGTCCGTTCACGTCCTGTTGTTTGTCTGTCTGTCATCCCTGCACTTACTCCAAGTTAGGGATTGCCGTCCAGTTGTCCCCTGTCATTAGGACTCGCGAGGCAAGTAGGCAGGGCCAGGGGTAAGGGTGGAGCGCAGTGGTCACTTCCCTCCCCCCTGTGTGTGTGTGTACGCGACCGTTACAGATTCTCTGCCTGCTCCTCCTGTACTGTGCATCTCTCCTGGTATCCTGACCCCGGCTTCCACCTGACGATTCTTTGCAGACTCCTGTTGTACTTTGTTTCTCTCCTGGTATTTGACCTTGGCTTTTCCTGACTATTCTCTGCTCATTCCTTAGTACTGCGTAGCTCTCTAGGTATTGACCCGGTCCGTTCACGTTCCGTTATTTGTCTTGTCTGTCTTCCCAGCACGTATCCTAAGTTAGGGACTGCTGTCTAGTTGTCCCCTGTCATTAGGACTTGCGAGGCAAGTAGGCAGGGCCAGGGGTGAGGGTGGAGCGCAGTGGTCACTATCCTCCCCCCTGTGTGTAGTGTACGTGACCGTCACAGCTTGTGCCAGCAAGTCAGCGTGTCTTTTTCTGAAAGGGGGTCACATCGTGCCATGTGTTTGGAGAGACCTGGAAACAGCTGACATCACTGCCCTTCAAGTGACCGCAGCCAAGGACTATTACACCATCCTAACCCAAAGGAACATTCATCTACCTGGTAACTGACTTGTACTCTGTGTAATCCTGTGTACCATATTATCTGTATTTGTAACCTCAGACCACTGTATATATTCTGTGTGTATAGTGTTATTTCTAGTGTGCCCTAAAGGCAATTAAATATACAATTTAATCTTGTGCTGTCTTGTATCTCGATCACGAATCCCCATGTCCGTGTTTCGGCCTAGTTATAAGCTACCGCGGGTTGGTTTTTCACCCTATATAATCCCGTTAGCAGACTGGGCTTAAATCAAACAAGAAGCTGGTGGCAGATTACCCGGGCTGAGACAGCGCTGTTTTGACTGCGGCAGTGAAAAGGCTCTCTCAGCTTGTTCCCTCTCTGTGCACACGCGTAGAGAGGAAATGTCTGTGTAAACTGTACCAAGCTGACCTTACAAGCTCCTCCAGGAGGGCGTAACATCACGTCTTGGTAACCAGGGACCATACCGCGTCTCATGAGCTCGATGTAGTTGATGTCAAGTGGGCACGAGGGGTGGTATTCGTGCCCCTTTAACAGTGACAGCCCCTTTAACAGTGACTTTCACAGTGCCCGCCCCTTTAACAGTGAACTCCACGGTGCCCGTCCGTTTAAAAGTGGCCCCTGCCCCCCATGCATGTAGCAGTGTAGTTTTGCCATCAAATAAATATTTCAGGACCTGTGAACTGCTAATTCCTGTGATCAGTAGGAACTGTGAGCTTCTATTGGCCGATAAGGGACATGTGACGTGTGTATGGCAGTTAGGATTTAAGTGAAAGGCTGGCAGGCTTGTATTGGATAATGAAGGTAATTTTTGGGGAATATCCTAGAGAGCTGCAAGATTTCTTTCCAGGTAGCAAGGGATGTGTATACCAAGTTTCAATGAAATTGATGGTTGCGTTTTTAAGTTTTTCGCGGAACATAAATACATACATACACACACACACACATACGTCCTTTTTTATATATATATAGATTTGGGTAGTGCAGCATTTGTTTGCAGTTTTTGCTGCGTTACCTCAGCTACAGATAGTGACAAACGACATTGGAACATATAATTTCTACTAGTGTGATATACCAGTTGCCCCCCCCCCAAAAAAAAAAAAGTGATTGAAGCAGGGGTGTGATATACATTCTTCCACAAATACTGCTCTTCTATAGGGACTTTTGTCACAGGGTCATTTTGAAAATGACAGGCAGAGGAAGAGGCAGGCCACTCCGCAGGGGTGGTAGGGGTTGGGCAGGTGCACCAGGCCAGAGCCTAAGTGGGAAGTTGCAGAAGGTGTGTGTGCAATTACGTCAAAGGACGCACCAGACTTGGTTGAGTGGCTCACTCAGCCTTCCGCTTCTACACCCTCCTCATCCTCTCTCTCTAAACCCTCTTCACTCTCTGCTATGTGCACCCCCAATAACACCACCACCGTATCCTCTCCTCAGGAGAAGTAGGGCAATGTGTTTTGGGGTGTCTTTTTACATATACCCATGCTGGGTGAGAGAAATATCTCTATAAAATGACAACTTTGTATAAAAAAATGGGAAAAGTTGTCTTTTACAGAGAGATTTATTTCACCCAGCATGGGTATATGTAAAAAGACACCCCAAAACACATTGCCCTACCTCTCCTGAGTACGGCGATACCACATGTGTGACACTTTTTTGCAGCCTAGGTGCGCAAAGGGGCCCTAATTCCAAAGAGTATCTTTACAATTTCACAGGGCATTTTTTACGTATTTGGATTCCAAACTACTTCTCACGCTTTAGGTCCCCTAAAATGCCAGGGCAGTATAAATACCCCACAAGTGACCCCATTTTGGAAAGAAGACACCCCAAGGTATTCCGTGAGGGGGTATGGTGAGTTCATGTAAAATTGTATTTTTTGTCACAAGTTAGTGGAATATGAGACTTTGTAAGAAAAAAATAAAACAGAAAATAAATAAATCATTTTCCGCTAACTTGCAACAAAAAATAAAAACTTCCATGAACTCAATATGCCCATCAGCGAATACCTTAGGGTGTCTACTTTCCGAAATGGGGTCATTTGTGGGGTGTTTCTACTGTCTGGGCATTGTAGAACCTCAGGAAACATGACAGGTGCTCAGAAAGTCAGAGCTGCTTCAAAATGCGGAAATTCACATTTTTGTACCATAGTTTGTAAACGCTATAACTTTTGCGCAAACCAATAGATATACACTTATTGCATTTTTTTATGAAAGACATGTAGAACAATAAATTTTGAGAAAAATTTATATAGAAATGTAGTTTTGTTTGAAAAATTTTACAACAGAAAGTGAAAAATTTCATTTTTTTGCAAAAATTTTGGTCAATTTCGATTAATAACAAAAAATGTTAAAATGTCAGCAGCAATGAAATACCACCAAATGAAAGCTCTATTAGTGAGAAGAAAAGGAGGTACAATTTATTTGGGTGGTAAGTTGTATGACCGAGCAATAAACCGTGAAAGTAGTGTAGTGCAGAATTGCAAAAAGTGGTCTGGTCATTAAGGGGGTTTAAGCTAGGGGAGCTGAGGTGTTTAAAAAAACCACTCATTTTGGGCAAAATCCTAATTTTGCAGCGTTTGCTGCATCTGTCATTGTTAAATACAAGCTTGAAATACAGCAATAATTTTCTGGGTTTAAAAAAAGCACCCATTTTTGGCAATAGGGGTCGTTGATCCAGGGAGTTATTCTGATTGCCTGATTGGAGTCAGGAAGGAATTTTTTATTCCCCTAAAGTGAGGAAAATTGGCTTCTACCTCACAGGGTTTTTTTGCCTTCCTCTGGATCAACTTGCAGGATGACAGGCCGAACTGGATGGACAAATGTCTTTTTTCGGCCTTATGTACTATGTTACTATGTTACTATGTTAATACCCTACATCTGGGGCCTATGCAGCATTTGTCAGTGTGCAATTTAAAACTTGAAATACTGCAATAAATTTCTGGGTTTTAAAAAACACCCTATTTGGGCAAAATAATACAATTTTACAGCCCTTGCTGCATCTGTCAGTATACAAGCATTATATAATGCTGTTATATACTGCTGTCATATATTGTTACATATATTGTTATTAAAAAAGCACCCATTTTGGGAAAAATACTAAATTTGCGGAGAATGAGGAGAGCGTGGCCCCGGTCGTGGTGCTGCTGGTGAAGCTCCTGTTGCAGGGAGAGGATGTGATTGATCTGTGCCAGCCACAAGTGAAACGCCTTCCTCAGGTACGAGAAGGCGACAGTACCTTCTGCAGTATTTGGTCGGGCCTAATGCGGCTCTACGAATGGAGAGGCCAGAACAAGTACAGGCGATAGTAGATTGGGTTGCTGACAGTGCCTCCAGTTCCTTCATATTGTCTCCCACCCAGTCTCCTGCTGAAAGATCAGAGTTAGCACCTGCAGCGGATGTCCATCAGTCTTTCACCTCACCCCCTTGCAAATCAGCCAAGCAGTCTGAACCCCAAGTCATGCAGCAGTCTCTTCTGCTTTTTGATGACTCTGCTACCAGGGTTTCCTAGGGCCATCCTCATAGCCTTGCCCCAGAAGTGGATGAGATTGGGTGCACCGATGCTCAACCACTTATGTTTCAAGATGAGTACATGGGAGGACCATCGCAGCACGTCTCAGATGATGACGAAACATAGGTGCTAACTGCTGTGGCTTTCTGCAGTGTGTAGACCGACAAGGAGGGCAGATGTGAAGACTGGGTGGAGGACGATGAGGTCCTCGACCCCACATGGGATCAAGGTCATGCGAGTGACCTGTGTAGTTCGGTGGAAGAGGCGGTAGTCGCGCAGAGCCACCAACACAGCAGAAGAGGGAGCAGGGTGCAAAAGCAGAGCGGCTGTCCCCTAGACAGTACGTCTGCTACTGCCCAACCCAGCAAGGGACCGAGCACACCAAAGCCAGCTTCAAGGAGTTCCCTGGCGTGGCAGTTATTCAACAATGTGCTGATGACAAGACACGAGTGGTTTGCACGCTGTGCAATCAGACCCTGAAGCGAGGCATAAACGTTCTCAACCTGAGCACAACCTGCATGACCAGGCATCTAAGTGTAAAGCACGAGCTGCAGTGAAGTAGACACCTCAAAAACAAAGAAAGGTCTCTGGCTCCTCCCGCCTCCTCTTCTGCTGCAGTCTCGGCCTCTTTATCCACCTCTGGAGTGACAGTGGCACCTGCCACCCCGCAAACAGAGGATCTGCCAGAAACACCCCCACCTGGGTCACCAAGCATCTCCACAATGTCCCACAGAAGCGTTCAGTTCTCCATCTCCCAAACACTGGAGCGGAAGAGGAAGTACCCCCCTACCCACCCGCGATTTCAAAATTACTGTCCTTTGAAATTCTGTCATTCCGTCTGGTGGAGATAAAGAGTTTTTTTAAAAGCCTTTATGGCGGTGGCTGTCCCACGGTATGTCATGCCCAGCCGCCACTACTTTTCCAGGCGAGCCATCCCTTCCCTGCACAACCAAGTGTGGGACAAAATCAGGTGTGCACTGCGCAACGCCATCTGTGGCAAGGTCCACCTAACTACGGATACATGGACCAGTAAGCACGGTCAGGGACATTATATCTCCCTTACAGCACACTGGGTAAATGCAGTGGCGGCTGGGCCTGAGGCGGATAGCAGTTTGGCGCATGTCCTTACACCACCTAGGATTGCAGGGTGCTTCTCTTTGTCTCCTGTTGCTTCCTCCTCCTACTCCGCTTCCTCATCCTCTACCGCCTACTCATTTGGTCAGCGTAACACCTTCACCACCAACTTCAGCACAGCCAGGGGTAAAGAACAGCAGGCAGTTTTAAAACGTATCTGTTTGGGGGATAAACCCCACACCGCGCAGGAGCTGTGGACGGGCATGGAACAACAGAACGATAAGTGGTTGGTGCCAGTGAGCCTCAAGCCCGGCCTGGTGGTGTGCGATAATGGGCAAAATCTTGTAGCAGTTCTGGGACTAGCCGGTTTGACGCACATCCCTTGTCTGGCGCATGTGTTGAATTTGGTGGTGCAGAGGTTCCTTTAAAAATTACCCTGATATGTCAGAGCTGCTGCAGAAAGTGCGGGCCGTCTGAACGCTCTTTCGGTGTTCTCACCCTGCTGCTGCTCGCCTGTCCGCACTGCAGTGCAACTTCAGCCTTCCCTCTCACCGCCTCATATGGGACGTGACAACAAGGTGGAACTCCACCTTGCACATGTTGGCCAGATTGTGCGACTAGCAGCAGGCGATAGTGAAGTTTCAGCTGCAGCATGCACGGGTGAGTCGCTCTTTGGAACAGCACCACTTCACCACCAATGACTGGGCATCCATGTAAGACCTGTGTTCCTTGTTGCGCTGTTTCGAGTACTCCACCAACATGGCCAGTGCCGATAACACCGTTCTCAGCATTACTATCCCGCTTCTATGCCTTCTTGAAAAAAACGCTTCTGGCAATGATGGAAGAGGATGTAGCTCCTGCACCCACAAACACCAGGTACACAATTGTCCAGCCAGGGAACAGTTCTGGAGGATGAGGAGGAGATGGAGGAGGAGGAACCGTGTTCACAGCAGGGTGGCACCCAAAGCAGCTCATGGCCATCACTGGTACATGGCTGGGGGGATACAGAGGACAGCTTTTCGTTGCTTCTGGGCAGCCTGGCACACATAAGCGATTACATGCTGCAGTGTCTCTGCAACGACCGCTGAGTTGCCCACGTTCTAACTTGTGCTGATTACTGGGTGGCCACACTGCTGGATCACAGTTACAAGGACTAAGTACCATCAGGGCCGGCGCTTCCATAGAGGCAAGGGGGGCAATTGCCCCCGGGCCCCTGACTCCTTAGGGGCCCCCGCACCGGCCCGCAACTAACTACTCTTCTATAATTCTATTTCTTTCTGTGTGGGACAGGACAGTATGGCGGTGCTGCAGCGCTAATAATAACCCCGCAGGAGTCCCGGGCGGAGGGCAGTCTGGTCTGGAGTAATGTAATTAAACTGGAGGGGCCCCCCGCCGGCAGCCGCTCTACCTGCGCTGCCTGTCTCTTTAAAAGACTCAAGACTGGGAGCAGTGGCTGGAGCGGCATGCAGGGCACAGGCAGGCACGTCTTGCGTCTGTCTGACGTTGCCACAGGCTCCGCCCCCCAGAGCAGAGAACTTGAAGAACTTAGGAGCAAGCGCCATTGTCAGCCAGCCACAGCCCACAGTCTGAGTCTGAATCTGTACACTGGGATGGGTGAGATGGTGCCTGTGATGGATCCGATCCAGTTTAATCAACCAACCTACCAGTAACTGGCCGTCTCCCCCCCCCCCCAAAATGCACATTTCTCCAGTCCAGCTGACTTCAAACAGAACCAGGGCGGGCTAGTACACTGGCAGTGGGACGGGTGAGATGGTGCCTGGGAAGACTCATGATGTGCATGTGCTTCTTCCCCGTTCAAGCCAGGTCTAAAAAAGAGGCAGTGGCAGGCAAGAGGACAGGACGGTAGGTCTAAATGTAAGATTGCAAGAAAGCTGTATTACATTTAGAATCTCGGTGGATATGCCAAAGTTATGTATATAGTCCAGCGCCATGTGCCGATCATCGAAATGCTCGAGCCTAACTGTTGTTCGGCCGAGCATGCTCGATCAACACTAACAGTGACCCAATCTGAGTGTGTATCATTAATAATCACCCTCTGTTTTCTATTACTGAGCCAGTTACTTACCCACATACAGATATTTTCTCCCAGTCCAAGCATTCTCATTTTATATACTAACCTTTCATGCGGTACAGTGTCAAATGCTTTGGAGAAGTCCAGATATACGACATGCATTGATTCGCCGCTGTCAAGTCTGGAACTTCCCTCCTTATAGAAACTAATTAATTTAGTTTGACATAACTGATTCCTCATGAAGCCATGCTGATATGGCGTTATTTGCTTATTTTTATTGAGGTACTCCAAGATAGCATCTAGAAAACCTTCAAACAGTTTAGCCATTACAGATGTTAAACTTACCAGCCTATAGTTCCTGGGCTCTGTTTTTGGACCCTTTTTGAATATTGGCACCACATTTGCTATGCGCCAATCCTGTGTAACACTCCCTGTATAGAGTCCTTAAATATCAGAAATAAGGGCCTGGCTATGACATTACTTAATTCTCTTAGGATACAGTGGTGTATGCCATCTGGTCCTCGCAATTTGTCTATTTTAATCTTTTTAAGAAGCCGTTGTACTTCTTCCTGGGTCAGACAGTGCACTTTTAATGGGGAATTTACCTTTACATTCTGCATTTCATCTGACAGTTTATTTTCCTCAGTGAATACAGTAGAGAAAAAAAAAAAAATGATAGTTTTGCTTTCTCCTCATCACTCTACAACTCCCACCTCATTACTCTGTAGAGGGCCGACACCTTCAGATTGACACTTTTTACCATTTATATAATTGTAGAAAATTTTAGGGTTAGTTTTGCTCTTTTTAGCAATTAATCTCTCGGTCTCTAGTTTGGCTGAGGTTTATAGTTTTTTTAAATGTTCTATTTTTTTCCTTATAGTTTTTCAGTGCTTCCTCGCACCCTCCTGTTTTAGTGATTTAAATGCTTTTTTGTTATTTATTGCTTTCTTTACAGTTCTATTTATCAAAAAAAATAAATCTTGTTCCTTAACCTTTTATTCCCATAAGGGAATTTATTTTTGAGGAGTTTGTCCCAGTTAGTTAGGCCTATAGCCTCTCTTATTTGGCTAAATGTATTTTTTTTTTTAAGTTTTGGTATTTTTGTTCCTCCCTGAAGAAACACTCTTTTGAATGACAATTGGAAGGTTATTACTTTATGGTCACTATTTCCCAGGTGTCCCCCAACCTGCACGTCTGTTGTTCTGTCAGGTCTATTGGTTAATACTAAGTCCAGTATGGCCGTCCCTCTAGTCGGGTCCTGAACCAGTTGGGAGAGGTAATTGTCTTTGGTTATTGCCAAGAACCCGTTTCCTTTTTGATATATACAGATTTAAGTTTCCCAATCTATATCTGGGTAGTTGAAGTCCCCCATAATAACCACCTCATTATGATTTGCCGCCTCATCTATCTCGTTTAGTAGTAGATTTTCTGTGGACTCTGGTATATTAGGTGGTTAATAATAAACTCCTATTAGTATTTTATTATTGTTTTTGCCTCTATGTATTTCTACCCACAGTGACTCCACATGTTCATGTCCCTCACTTATATCTTCTCGGACTGTGGGCTTTAGACAGGACTTTACATAAAGGCAGACCCCTCCCCCTCTCCAGTTATTGTGATCCTTTCTAAACAGACTGTAACCTTGTACATTAACTGCCCAGTCATAGCTATTATCCAGCCATGTCTCAGTTATTCCCACTATGTCATATCCTCCTCACACATCACTAATTCCAGTTCCCCAGTTTTATTAGTCAGGCTTCTGGCATTAGTATACATACTTTTGAGAGGTTTATGTATATATATTTTTTTAAATAACAGAAATAAAGTGGCCTAAATGGGAGGAAATGCTCAAAACCCCCAAACACTGTGGCGTGTTTATAACCGGGGGAGCAATTCCTCCGCATGTGATCTGTTGCTAACAGCAATCCCCAGCAAAAATTAATACAACCAAAGATGTCGGCAGCGGACCACATGCACCACAATATCATCCTACACAAGATGGGATAATGTGTGGATGCAATTATAAAAATACATAAATCACTGTGAAAGGTGCACCACAATGATATGCAACTGACAACACTGGCTAATCCGTCAAGCTGACATTAAGAACTGAGACTTTAGCCAATATATTCCTGTCAGGAACACATTGGAGCCCTTTGCACCACCGTCAAGGTATCTCAGTGTGGCATGGGTTCCTACCACTAGACTACCTACGGTGTGTGAACACGGTCTGAGAGGTGCTAAGATACAACTTACAGCCAAGCTCCCATATACCTCAATAGTGAAATCACTCATGTAGTGGGAGAGATGATAAGGCTGAAAGCCCCAACTATAACAGGCCATGTGACACAGGCTACGAGGTGCAACAGAATGCTACCAGCGGTACGCAATGGCACAGTCTAAACATATCAAGAAAAATAACTGAAATAAAGTGGCCTAAATGGGAGGAAATGATTAAAAAGCCCAAACACTGTGGCATAGGATGCTTTTGCGGGGCATGTGGTCACCTGCCGATATCCTCCATTGTATGCATTTTTGCTGGGAATTGAAGTTAGCAACGGATCACATGTGGAAGAATTGGTCCCCCGGTTATAATCACACTACAGAGTTTTATTTTTTTTACCACACTGAGATACCTTGACGGTGGTGCAAAAGGGCTCCGATGTGCTCCTGACAGGAATACATTGGCTAAAGTCTCAGTTCTTAACATCAGCTTGAGGGATTAGCCAGTGTTATCAGTTGCATATCATTGTGGTGCACCTTTCGCAGTGATTTATGTATATTTTTTACCCTGCACCTTTCCTTCTGAACTGTTCTAGTCCATCCTTCCATTCCTCCCCCAGTCCCATTACCTTGCCCCATCTTCCCATCCTGTAATGTAATTACCCTCCCCCCCAGTCCCTAGTTTAAACACTCCAACCTTCTAGCCATCTTCTCCCCCAACACAGCTGCCCCTTCCCCATTGAGGTGCAGTCCACCCCTATGATAGAGCCTGTAGCCGACAGAGAAGTCGGCCCAGTTCTCCAGGAACCCAAATCCCTCCTTCCTACACCAGTTCTTAAGCCACTTGTAAACCTCCCTAATCTCCCGCTGCCTTTCTTGTGTGGTTCATGGTACAGGTAGTATTTCGGAAAACACAACCTTTGAGCTCCTTGCCCTAAGCTTGTGACCTAAATCACTAAAATCATTTTTAAGGACGCTCCACCTAGCGCTAACTTTGTCATTGGTTCCAATATGGACCATGACCGCTGGATCTTCTCCAGCCCCTCCCAGTAATCTGTCAACCCGATCCGCAATGTGTCGAACTTAAGCGCCTGGAAGATAACACACCGTTCGACGATCCCGGTCTTGTCACAGATCGCCCTATCTGTACCCCTAATAATTGAGTCTCATGTGTATCCATATTCATAGACGGCCTTCCATCTTGTCCTTATTACTTGCTAATCAACATTCGATGGTGCATACACCACATGTATATGTCTTGTATAAGTTTTGAAAGATCTTTTCACTAACTTACTCTCTTTGACTCCGACAGATATGCTTGAGAAGATGTTTTTTCATCAGCAAACACAACACTGCTCCTTTTATTTTTCTTGCGAGATCTCCGCAATTTTACATCTGTTTCACTGGACACTGGAGAAGGATCTCCTTCACTTTCACGAGGTTTTGATTTGGATGTTTCAAGAACAAAGCTACTGAAAAATTGAAAGCATTCCAATAAACATTACACATACAATAATTCACAATCATGTATTATTATTCAAACACTGGTGCATGGTAAAATAAACCATTCCTAACTGGAGATGTTTAAAGCCTTCTAGACCAAAAATGTTGTAATACCTATCAATTCTTACGGCTATATGTTGTGCCATTCTTCTGTTATTTCTACTACAAGGTTAGGAATGAATTGTCAGCAGCTTGCAGTAAAGGTACTGATGGGTGTTACCAGTTGGGGGTGTCCCTGCACAGTCTGACACAGGCAGCAATGAATGGATAAAGTCAGACACACCTGCTACTGGTAACACCTTTACTGCAGACTGCTGGCAATGTATTTGTAAACTTCTAGCAGGAATAATATGGGAATGGCACAACGTAGACTTAAGGATAGATGCTCCAGAATTATTACATGGCGAATGCAAGTAGTTACTAAAACATGTCAGGAGAAGTAACAGGTTCTCTTTAAGGACACAGTGATTTTTTTGTTTTAGTTTTTTACTCCCTGCCTTTCCAGAGCCGTTTTATTTTTTTCTGTTCACATACAGTAGCTGTATAGGGGCTATTTTTTGCGAGACAATTTGTACCATCTAATGGCACCATTTAACCCCTTAACCCTTCAGAAGGAGTCGTAGTCTCCGAAACGCGTATGGTAATTAATCCCATGAGAGAAAAGTACAGCACCGGAGAACAATAAGCGCTTCAAGGAAGGGATCGGTGAATCTGCATCTTGTTGTAAAGAAAAGCTGGATACCTGTCGTTTTGGGCTGAGACTCATTTTCCCTGGTGAAAGTTAACCCTGCATATTA
This sequence comes from Bufo bufo, assembly GCF_905171765.1. Taxonomy (NCBI): domain Eukaryota; kingdom Metazoa; phylum Chordata; class Amphibia; order Anura; family Bufonidae; genus Bufo; species Bufo bufo. Next base: position 350,781,932 of record NC_053389.1, read on the forward strand.
TGAACAAATAACGCAGAAGGTATACACTTCCAGGTAATCTCTAAGACAGCACAGCTAACTACAACCACCGAGGATCCCGAAAGTTTTCTTCTATTTATTACCGCACAATACCGCAGCCTATAAAAGACTTTCACTATACGTGGGACACCACGAGTGATATGGAAACCGGCATTATCTAAAAACAGTGAGTAAAATCATTCCGGCTCAGTCTGGTAATTAGGCAGCGTTTTACTTGCGGCATTACTGCGATTCAGGATAAGTGGCAACTAATCCACATAAAAAACATAAGTGACTATTATTCAAGTATTATATCCAACTATTAGATTGAACCCTCTCCTGGGATATCGCTTTGGGTCAATTAACCCTTGGAAAAGACCGCTATATTTTGATTATATCCCAGTTGACTATAATATTTTTTTGTCCATAGCCCAGCTGATTAGTTCAGCCGATTGTATTATTGATGACTATATTTTAGGAATTTTATAGTAATAATTTATGTGTTTTAGTAAATTTTAACATTATATGTCACAAATATTATATGTTATAATAAATATCTTTATACATTAACTCTCCGTGTGGCATCAAGTGGTGGTGTGCCCTACTATTTTAAATTGTTTTCTTAATTAGATCTAAGCATAGCATTGTGGATGTGCGATCCAGTTCTGTTTTTCTCCCATTGATATATGCATGTTGAAACTTTCTTCTTTGTTAGGCTACTTTCACACTAGCGTTCGGGGCTCCGCTTGGGAGTTCCGTTTGAAGGCTCTCACAAGAGGCCCCGAACGGATCCGTCCAGCCCTAATGCATTCTGAGTGGATGCGGATCCGCTCAGAATGCATCAGTCTGGCACCGTTTGTCCTCCGCTCAGCAGGCGGACACCTGAACGCAGCTTGCAGCGTTCGGATGTCCGCCTGGCCGTGCGGAGGCAAACGGATCCGTCCAGACTTACAATGCAAGTCAATGGGGACGGATCCGTTTGAAGTTGACACAGTATGGCTCAATTGTCAAACGGATCCGTCCCCCATTGACTTTCAATGTAAAGTCAAAACGGATCCGTTTGCATTATCATGAACAAAAAAAAAAAAAAAAAAAATTTTTCTTTTTTTTTTTGTTCATGGTAATGCAAACGGATCCGTTCTGAACGGATCCAAGCGTTTGCATTATAGGTGCGGATCCGTCTGTGCAGATAACAGACGGATCCGCACCAAACGCAGGTGGGAAAGTAGCCTTACTGGTATCAGCACTTCTCCCATTCGGTACAGATGGTTTAAATTTTGCAGAAGTCTGCATATAAGTGGTCATTGACCTGCAGTTCCTGATAGCAATGGAATTGTGGTGTTAGACAATTGTTCACATGGTGCAGTACTGCGTAGTGGCTTTTGTTTTTGATGCGCTGTGCTGGTGGGTTGGTGGGACCCAGTGCCACGGGTGGCATTGTCAGACATCAGGCTTGCTGTTTGACTCCTGGGTCCTACCACCTACTAGGGCAGTGCAGCTTTGTCACCGCATGGTGCTGCGCCTTTTTGTCAGAGTAGGTCCCACTAATGCCTCTTGTACAGCATGCAGTATAGGGGGCTGTACACTTTAATATTGCGCGGAGAAGCGAGTTTAATTAGATCCAAGCATAGCATTGTGGATGTGCAATTCAGTTCTGTTTTTCTCCCCTTGATATACTTTTATATTTAATAGTTTGGACATTTTGAGGCACAGCAATACTAATGTTGCTTAATTTTTTATTGTTTGTTTTTAATATGGGGATAGAGGACGAGTTGAATTTCTAAATGTTTGAAAAACTTTCTTTACATTTAAGCCCCCCCAAGGGAATTAGAACATGTGATCATATGATCGCTACTCCAAGAGTCTGCAATAATTTAACAATGCAGCCTATGAGAGAGTCACTGTGTTCCTATGGAGCCCTGCTGCAGGCAGGGCTTCATAGGAACTTTGATTTGGCAGGTTTAAGAGCCTTCAGAAGATTGGGGGTTGTCATAGCAACTGATCCCTCGATCTCTGCTTCCAGGTTTCTTCTTTGTAAAACAACTGTTGGCTATAGCACCCACTGAGCTACCGTGTGGGAGCCATCTTTAAAGCCTAGGATTGCAGAATACATGTAAAGCGCAAGTTGTAAAGGGGTTAAAACTAGGGCAGTCTTATAGTCAGAAAATAAGTCAGAAACTATGTTTACATTGCAAATGAGGTCGCTAAAGTGCTAAAAACTAAAACCCTATGTTAGCTTTACAAGGATCTCCCTTAAAGTACAGCTTTGTACAACTATGATAATCATCCATGTACAGAGATTTTATTTTAGTAAAGGAGGGAAAATTTCCTTTTTTTTTTACTTTTTATGTGTTATTTTTTTATTTGGCTGTACTAACTAAATGAATATTTCAGAGGGGCTACTTGTTAACTTTATATTCATACAGTAGACATCTTTTTTTTGGCAGAACTATACAATTTAAACAAAAAATTTTATATTGTCCTTCTGTAGCAGTCAGCACAGATAAAACCCCTATATCGATCGATAACTGACTGTTACTTTACTGCTGCTGTGAAGGGATTATGATCTGTTAGTATAATACTAGATTAGTAGAATTAGAATAATATTATTTTAGCTCTATTGTTCTCTTCATAGGTCTAGATCAGGCATGCTCAACCTGCGGCCCTCTAGCTGTTGCAAAACTACAACTCCCAGCATGCCCGAACAGCCTACAGCTATCAGCCTACAGCAGGGAATTGTGGGAGTTGTAGTTTTACAACAGCTGGAGGGCCACAGGTTGAACATGCCTGGTCTAGATAAAGATCCACAGAAAAACATTGCACTTATAAGTGTAATGTGCAATGGTCTAATTGAGTCATTTGCCCCTTTCCCACTCTGGTCTTACCGAGAAAGCCACACAAAGCTGTTTGTCATGGTAAAAGTACAAATAAAGGAGTAAGTAAAAGAGCCAAGACAGGATATAGAATACATGGAACATCATAAAAATATATATTCCCCCAAAAATAAAATCATCCTGTTTTTGTAAAAAAAACAACAACACCACAATATTAACATGTAGACTGTTAAAATCTAAAAAGCTCCTTTATACAATTTTATTTGGGAATATAGGCTGGCAAAGAATACCTTATCTAAGTGTTCCTTTATGTCCCAAAATACAGATCAGAGACAGTGATCTAATGCTAAGTGCTAGAGATGAGCAAACCACTTGAGAGTCGATTTGATTCAGGTTTACCAAAATTTTTGAAAAAGTTTGGTTCAGACCCGAATCCATTTGGGCCAAACCGAATTTACTCCAATTGCCATGCAAATTTGCATAAAACCCCTGCTAGCCTCCTAGGGATTTTTTTCTTTTTCCCTCCCCCACTGCAGGTAGGCCGCAGCAGTGGCACGATTGCAGTGGTGGCATGATGGATGCAGGTAGGCAGCAATAGTGGCAAGAACGGGCACCGCCAACAAGGCAAGATCTATTCATCAGCCTCAGCCGTCCAGAAGGAGTGTGAAAATCTTCCCCAATCCAGGCCTGGTGATGTTTTAGACACTGGTGGAGGACAACTTCATCCATTTCGGTGTCACTACACACCCCACAGTGCTGAAAACCCTCTCTGGACTCAGCTTAAGGCAGCATGTGAAAAAACTGCTACATCATTTTGAGGAGACTAAAATGGCTGCTGCTACTGCAGCTTCTGCTGCTCTTGGCAACGAGAGGTGGTTGACTCTGCAGGGGGCAGAGAGGGGTCTCCTTTTCAGACATGCTGGAGGCAGGTGTCTGCTCACCATAAGCTGCGGAAAGCTGCATACACAGTGTTTCCCATTAACGTAATTTGTCCTCCCTTTCTGCTGGAGGAAAACATTACCCCATTTTGCCTTGAAAGTGAAGATCTAAAAGCATGGCTATCCAGTAATCATTAGAATGCTTGACGTCAATGATACACCTGTCACTGCATAAGTAAGTGGGCATACAGGCTGCCATTCTGGCCAGCATGCCCGAAGAGCCAGTTAATTCTGGCTCCACCCCCCACTGAGACAATTAAGTGTGCCATCGTCATCATCGTCCTCTTCCTTCTCCACCTCCAACTCCTCCTCCTTTTGCAAAGGCAGCTCCTCATACTGGTCTTTCCCCGCCTCCATTGCAGATTCCATTTGTGTGTCCCCAACAGCTATAAGGCAGTCAGCAAGATGCATGAGCATCAGCATCTGTTCTAAGATAAATATGAGAAGGATGGCATCGTTCATGCTGCAGTCCCTGCTGACAAACTTTGTGGTTTCTACAAAGGGCTTCAGCACCTGACAGGCATCTACCTGACCTCGTAGCAACAGCTCCCTGCTGCTGAGGCTGTCTGGTGCATGACAAATTAATTAATGGCTTTCTGCTGCTCGTACAGGTGCTCAAGCATGTGCATTCCAGCGAGTTGGAAAGTAGTGGATTAAGCGGTGTAGTGCTAGGCTGTTCTGTCACTGCAAGTTTTTGAACAGTCTCCAGTAATTTGTCAGCACCTTGCGCAAGCCAGTGTTCTTATTTAGAAAGTGTTGCACCACTAGGTTCATAACGTGTGCCATGCAGGGATCATGTGTTATTTCGCCTAGGTTCAGGGCAGCCAGGTTGTTTCGCCCATTGTCGCTGACCATCTTGCCCAGTTGGGTGTCGGCGGGGTGACAGCCTGCAGGATGTTTGCTGCTTTATGTACTTCAGCAAGTGCTCCCAAGTGTAGCTACTCTCACCCAGGCCGATCATCTCCAACACGGCATGGCAATGCTTGACTTGACAAATTTAATAGGAAGAAGGGCTAGTGCGAGCGACCCTGTGCCCTAATGCTGTTGCGGACGGGCCAGTGTCCATCGAGGAGGAAGCAGAGGAGGTGTATAAGTGCCTTATGTGGGAGCCAGGCTGACACAATTGTGGGGGGTCCAAAGGACCTGGCTTCATTCCCAGTGTTTGCCTCACCACTGCCAGAAAAAGCATTGACCCAGTGGGCCTTAAAAGATATGTACAGTCCAGGTCATTAAGAGCTGCTCAAGGTGGCCACCGTGGCGTGAACCTTGCCTCGTTGGGAGAGTCGTAAGGAGCAGCCTACATTGTTTGCTACTTGAGATTACAAGGCAGGGATGGCTTTTTAGGAGAAATAATGCTGGCCAGTTATCTTCCAGCGAGGCTGGTGGGAATTAAGCTTGGGCACCATCGGATTGCTGGGCATATAGAGTTGTTTCCAGATCACACATTCTGTTAATTGTTGACAATGAAGCAAAGGAAGAGGAGTCTGAGCGGGAGAAGTGGAAAGGGATGATGTGAAAGACACCATGCTGCCTATGGATGCGGCCTGGCTGCCGCAAGGGGGACCAGGAGCATGTAGAAATACAATAAATGTAAATTGATGATTGAGGCATGATGCTTATTTTCACGTTATCATGTACTGTTCACCTGGATTTAAATGGATTTATCCCTAATATTTCATTTTTAATCATTGATTTATACAGTTCTTCAAACTAAAAATAAAATTAAATATGAGATGACCTGACATAGTTTTTGGTTTTCTAATACAATGTTTTAAATCCCCTGCAAGATACTAAAAGATAACAGGACGCACACATATAAACTTACTAAATCCTAGGGGGAAGTGGTGAAGGGGCAAATTTAAATCTAACCTTTCTGCTGAAGACTTTTTGGGTGTGCTGCAATCCGAAGCCATTGAAGACAAAGATATGATAGACATCTGTCGATAGGACCGTAACATGGATCTCGGCCTTCCCACTCTTCTATCATCAAAGTCAGGCTGCAAGAAAAATAAATTAGGAGGAAAAGCTATGCTACATGTTCTTAGCTGCATTGCCAATTTTACCAAAATATATCAAAGTATGATAAGAATACACATGCTGCCATACGTAGCATTTTTTTAAAATATGGAAATAATAAAAACTACATTTACTATGAAGAGAGAGCTCAATTCACTTGGTCAGAGTACTGAGTAGTGTTGCAGTAGTGGACAGTACTGCTGGTAGTGTTATCTGAGGTTTTCCTAAATAGGTAAAAAGGTCCACTGCTGGATAGAAGCGGCTGCAGCTTATGTCCCTGGCCGGCGGATGCACCCTGCCAGCAGGCAGCACTGCCAGCACTTCTGCTTGAGTTCAATGGGACCCAGCAGGTACGCTCTCCTGGACCTGTGCTGCAGTCATCGCGTTGCAAGCTGCCTTTGCAGCCAATATTTTGCCACCAGTGTCTATTTATTTGAACCAAATCTATTAGCCTTTATTGATGATATGGGGCTTGGGCACAGAGAATAATTTCCTCTGGTGGACCCAAAGAACTGTAGTCCGAATCTGGATTTATCTCCAAAACTAATTACCACTCTTCCATCTGTCTGTTAACATACACTGACTGCAGTCAGAGATCACTAATCTCCATATTCAAATTTACAGTATTATAATTATTCAACAAAATATTTTCTTATTATAGCTTACTAAACTTGAGTGTACACATTGACAGTGCAAAAAGAGTCAGATAAGCAACTACTGTACATTATTATTCATGTTTAATCAGACATAAGAACAAGTTATTAATACAGTATCTAACGACTGCTATTAGACATGTACAGTTGAAGGGTCTATTATTAATATTACTATTGTTTCGTATATACAGCAATTCCAAAATATACTCCTACAATTTCAATAGATCCTCTATAAAAGAGAGTGAGCCACAGTGGAGGATGGGAGTGGTAGTTGTGGTTCAGAAGTAGTGGTAACACTCACATGGTGTCAATGTCTTCTCTGGTGCTCCCTAAGGTCTTCCCTGGTGCACCCTTTCTTCTCTCAGTTATTGAAGCTGGTATTGGGTCCCTGGTATTGGGGCTCATGTCGGGTGGTAGTTTGGGTCACCTAGATGGTAGATTTGTTGGGTGCAAGGCAGGACCAGTGGGTACTCGAGTCAATCAGGCTTGTTTGTTGTAGTAAATAAGGTCTCTTTATTAGGTTAATGATATGGATTGTACTACAAATAGCAGCAAGACAGTTCCAAAGTATATCAGTGAAATATTCTCCTAATAGTAGCAAATGGACAGTAACAAGGATGTTGGTTATAGTACACCCCCTCTCTAAAGACACTTTGCAGTTTATCAGCAGACAGAACCACAGGCTTGCAATAAGGTTCTCGCCATGTCCTTCTGCAGTTCCTGCACTGAGGGGTGAAGAAGAACTAATATACAGGTGTCCAATTTGTCTCATCATATGGGGGATGCTTTTACAGTACTTCCTTCCACAGCAGCAAAGTGTTTCTGCCAAAGACATATGCCATGGGTGGGGTGGTCCCAAAGCTACACTGGGCCCCCCGAACACCGTTGAGGTATCTCCGGATGTTGCTGCTTTCCAGAGGGGATGATAAGGCATAACATACCACAATAAGTCCAGAGTCAGGGTTTGCAGTAAACCAGTGTACTTATTTACTGGAGGGCCTTAAAGGGGTTATCCGAGTTATTTTTTTGTTCTTTCTATGTTCCTAACTGGGCAAATGTAACAGCTTTCCAATTCACTCACTTTATCTCCGGTGGCTGGTTTCTCCGATTTCACTGAGGGTCACATGACCTGTGATGTCAGCTTCTCTCCCTGCTCTGATAAAGGTCATTTACAAGCCTGTTAACGAAACATCACTGTGCTGGCCACGCCCCCCTTCACTGCCATCTACACTCTGCTAGGATTCTTAACCCCTTCAGCTGCACAGCTCTGCAGGCAGTGAGAGACAATTCTGGGCACATGATCTGACAGACTAGAGAGAGCATTACACAAAAAGGTGGGGGGGAAGATCCTATGTGTATTAGCAGTGTCATTATTCAGGTGGGACATGTAGTCCTACACTTACAACATGCTGCAGAGTCTCCCAGCACTCAGGGCAGCTCTTGTATTCACTCCCTTAGCAGTGTCATTATACAGCTGGGACTTGTAGTCCTACACATATAACATGCTGCAGAGTCTCCCAGCAGGCAGACATGTCACTCAGGGCAGCTCTTGTATTCACTCCCTTAGAAGAGCAGGGGGAGGGGCAGAGATTGTTTTTATTGCATGTAAACAAAGGGCCAGAAAAGAACCAGGGAAATGAGGAAAAATATATATATTTTTTTTGCATAAAACTTGCTTAGCTCAGTTATATATCAGATTTTCAGTGCTATATATTTTTTTTTTCATAACTCGGACAACCCCTTTAAGTGCAAAACAATACAGGCAATGCACTAACATGGCTTCTCCAGTCTCTGCCAAACAGATGTATCTAGTATCACAGTCAATGGCCACATACTCCCCGCTGTCCCATCTAGCACCCTCGCACCCCTCCAATCTATCATTAACTTAGCTACCTGGAAAATAAACCCTCCCCCCCCCCCCCCCCCGCCATTACTTTTCTCTCTGCCAATCCCTTCACTGGCTCCCCATTGCCCAGAGAATACAGTGCAAAACATTAACTAGGACATACAATGCTTTCCACAACCTGTCCCCTCTATATGTATGCAACTTGATCTACCAGAGCCTTCCTACACGTTATCTCAAATGCTCATAAAATCCCCTTCGCTACTCTCCTCTTATCTGCTCGTCCCACAATCACTTCTGGAACTCTCTACCAACAGATCAGACTCTTGCCCACTGTGGAAACCTTAAAAGGAAACCTGAAAACCCACTTCTTTAGACAAAAGTAAAACCCACGTTATCGCCATATGAACAGTTCTCCCCTCACCTTATCCTTCCCCCATCCCTTGTAGATTGTAAGTCCTCGCAGGCAGGCTCCTCTCCTTCTATACCAGTTTGTAACTCATCTTGTTCATGCTTATTTTACTTGTCTTAATTTATGTATGTATACCCCTATTCATATTATTAGTGTCATGGAATAAATGTCAATTTAATAAATAATAATAATAAAAATAATAATACTTTTTCTTTATGTGTCTTTTATATCTTCCTCTAATATATAGATCATTGTATGAAGGACAGAATAAAGCAGCTGTGATAAAACAGCTAAACAAATTCATGGTAACAAGTCAGTTTTCCTAGAATGGCAGCTGCACATGTTAGAAAGTGAAAGTAAGTGTGGAGGAGACAAGCCCGGGAAAGCGAGATCACCAATAATGCTGGGCAGCCAGCCAATCCACAGGTTGCCCTCCCCTATGATGTCACAGCTAGGCAGAGCTCTATAAAACCTGATCCTGTGCAGTCACTGACGTTTTCTTGTGAGCTGAGCACAGGGAGAGATGTGACAGGATGCTCATGCACTAGGGACAGTGTTTCTGCAAACACTTCCGCCCCTTTCACATGGGGCGAGTTTTCCGCGCTGGTGCAATGCGTGAGGTGAACGCATTGCACCCGCACTAAATCCGGACCTATTCATTTCTATGGGGCTGTGCACATGAGCGGTGATTTTCACGCATCACTTGTGTGTTGCGTGAAAATCGCAGCAAGCTCTATTTTGTGTGTTTTTCACGCAACACAGGCCCTATAGAAGTAAATGGGACTGCGTGAAAATCGCAAGCATCCGCAAGCAAGTACGGATGTGGTGCGATTTTCACGCACCGTTGCTAGGAGATGATCGGGATGGAGACCCGATCGCCCGTGTGAAAGGGGCCTTAGAGTGTAGGGCAATATTGGAGAAGGAGAGTGCAAAGGGGACTGCAGGGAGAGTGGAGGGAGAGCGTAGGAGACTGCTGAACTACAGGCTCTGCTACAAGTTAACGCCATGTACATAACTGTGCAGTGTACCAAGAGTCATAGCTTATCCATCCTGTTAGCTGTAGAGTTACTGTGTCATCAGTATTACAGGCAGGTCTAAGTACATACCGTAAGTGTGCAACACACCAATATTCATAGTTAATCCGTTCTGTCCCCAGCCATATGTTTTGTTGCAGTTACAGGGGAAAGCTACAGCAGAAAGGACACACCTCCTGAGCTACTAGGCTTACGATAAACTATCAGAACAATTAGAGCAGTGAATGTGGCGTTCTCTGGACCCATGTGAGGTACAGTGCTGGTTCTAGCAGGAATTGTCCTGTTCTACATTATATCAGTTTTTCATTTTTAATATCAATCATGGCACAACCCATAATTGGCTGCTACTGGTGCTGTTTTGACTTCTGCTACTTTTTGTAGCAGTAGTGTCCGCTGAGATGAAGGGAGGGTGGAGTGGAGTGGGAGGTGCCAAGGGGTCTCCTAGTCAGACACGAGGGCGGCACATGTCTGCAGAGCAAAAGCTGCGGCAAGCTGTGTACAGAGCATATCCTGGTAATACAACAATTTGGCCTTCCTTTTGATATCAGGAAACATTCTCCCATTTTGCTTTGATAGCAAGCAAGTGTTTAATAGTGTGGCTATAGAATAGTTAACACTTTTTTTGATACTAGAGATAATCAAATCGAAGTTGACAAAGTGGAATTCGATCCAAATTTCGGGAAAAATTTGTTTTGCACCGAAGCTGAATTTCCTCACGCTTCATGGTAACAAATCACATTTTTTCCTACAATGGCTGCTGCACGGGTTAGGACATGGAACAAAGAACTCTAGGAACGAGGGATCACGCATAATGCCATCCATGCAGCCAATCAGCAGCCAGCAAGCCCCTGTGATGTCACAGCCCTATAAATAGCCTCAGCCATCTTGGATTCAGCCATTTTTCGGTGTGCTTAGTGCAGGGAGAGACATCAGCAGGCGCTAGGGACAGTGCTAGGAAAATACTTTATTGTGGTGAAAAATCGATTTAGAAGTTCAGGGAAAGATTATTAAAAGGTGTAGGGAAAGGATGGAGAGGCATCATTTACACTATAAAAGGAGAACAGGGTGCAATAGGAGAGTGTACAGCCTGGGTAATAGGAGTGATTCTATTACACCTTGCTGCACTAATTGGGGATCCAAACTGCAGTTATACTGCTGATTTTAGGTTGTTTGCACTGTGATACATTAGTAATTCCAAAAAACCTTGCTTGTTATTGGGGTGCAAGTTCTATGTGATACAGCCATTTACGTAGTGTATTAATAGGAAATATACGTACGTCCTATTAGCTGTTCTGGGGTGATTTTACATTGTTTAACTTTTTTTGGGGGGTGTATTAGTAGGGGAAAAAAGGGAAAAAAAATATGTCATAATTGCCATTCAGCGGTGAAGTTACATTGCACTACAGCCATTTACGGGTATTAGTAGGAAAGATACGTACGTTGTATTAGCCGTTCTGTGTTAATTTTTCATTGTTTTACTTTTTTGGGGGGTTTATTAATAGTAAAAAGAATACGTCTTAATTGCCGTTTTGTGGTGAAGTTACATTGTACTACAGTTATTTACGGACGAAGTGTTTTAATAGGAAATATACATCCGTCCTAGTAGCCGTTCTGCGTAGTGGGACTCCTACACTCATAAAGCCTATGCACTAAGTGAAAGGGCTTCCAAAAATTACAAGGAACTGGTACTCCAATACACCCTTTATTACACATAAAGGAGGGCATCATACACCCTTGAAAAATTATGATTGATGGCCTGCTGGTAACCCTTAAAAACATTAGAGCCAAGGGCCTGCTGGTGAGCTGAGCATCTAAAACATTAGGAGCGAGGGCAGACTAATAAGCTTGTTGATATGATGGAAGAGGAGGAGGACGAGAAAAGGAAGATTGAACCATATACCCTTTTTTGTGGTGGAAGGGGTGCATGGGAATACAGTGTATTCAGTACATTATAAAAAACACATTTAGAGTATCTTTATGTTCAGCCGCTTTCCTCTGGTGGAGTTTTATAAGGGTCAAGCTGTCAGCATTTTCAATTGACAGGCGGATGCGCTTATCAGTTATTATGCCCCCAGCAGCACTAAATACCTGCTCTGACAAAACGCTGGCAACAGGGCAGCACCTCCAAGGCGTAGAGCGCCAGTTCGTGCCACGTGTCTAAATTGGACACCCAGTAGTTGTAAGGCACAGAGGGATCATTGAGTATGCTGACACGGTCTGCTATGTACTCCTTCACCATCTTCCAAAATGTTTCCCTCCTTGTGACACTAGGCCACGCAACAGGATGAGGGTGCTGGCGGGGTGTCATAAAACTGTCCCAGGCTTTGGAGAGTGTTGCCCTGACTCTGTTGGAACTGCTGTGTGTTCCCCTGGTCTCCCCTCCTCGGTTGCCCAAGGAACTATGTACTCTGCCGCCAGCTGGAAATTTTTTGAGCAATTTTTCCACAAGGACCTTCTGGTATTGCACCATTTTGCTCATCCTCTCCACCACTGGAATGAGAGATGAGAAGTTCTCTTTGTAGCGGGGGTCGAGTAGGGTGAACAACCAGTAATCAGTGTTGTCCAAAATGCATAAAATGTGTGAGTCACGGGAAAGGCAGCCTAACATAAAGTCATCCATGTGTGCCAGAGTCCCATCAGGCAAGACTTCGCTGTCGTCATCAGGAGGATAACTCTCAATCTCCTCATCCTCTTCCGCCCATCACCGCTGAACAGATGGAATTAAACTTTCATGGGTACTACCCTCTGTAGCGGAGGCAACCGTCTCCTGTTCCTCCTCCTCCACATCCAATTTGCGCCGAGAAGACAAACTGATGGTGGTCTGGCTATCACCCTGTGTAATGTCTTCCACCATTTCCACCTCTTTCACATGAAAAGCGTAGAGTAAACACAGAAGTGGGTGACGCTGATAATAGCGTCAGTGGTTAAGTGGCCCTTCCTAGTAACTGCGTTGGTCAGGGTATGGGTGATGTTATGGGACATATGCTGGTTTAAAGCGGGCACGGCATACCGTGAAAAATAGTGGTGGCTGGGGACAGCGTAATGAAGCATGGCCATCAACATCAGGCTGCGGAAGGCCTCAGTGTCCACAGGCCTAAATGGCAACATTTCCAGGGCCAGTAATTTTGAAAAGTGCGCATTTAGTGCTATGGCCTGTGGGTGGGTGGCTGGGTATTTGCGCTTGCGTTCAAATGCCTAGGGTAAGGACATTTGTATGCTGCGCTGGGAAATGGAAGTGGATGTGGTCGCTAATGGTACTTGCAAAGGTCCAGATGCAGAGCGGGAGACATACGGGCCTGCGCCTTCGACAGGGGATTGGCCAGCACGTTACACAGGGGAAAAGGAGGCAGTGCTGTGACCCGCAGACACAGATGGTGGACCCAGGCGTTCAGCCGACCTATTACGGTGCTTTGATGCCATGCGGCAGATCATGCTGGTCGTGCTGAGGTTGCTAGTGTTCACGCCCCTGGTCATTTTTGTATGGCACAGGTTGCAAATGACAACTCTTTTGTCGTCCGCACTTTCCTCAAAAAAGAGCCAGACTGCGGAACACCTACCCCTTGACAAGGAAGATTTCTGCAATGGTGTTCTCTGGGGAACAATTGCGGGCCTGTTTGGTGTGGCCCGTCTTCTACCTTTTGCCACCCCAATGCCTCTTCCAGCCTGTTGCAGTGCTGCGGATCCCTCCCCCTCTGTACTGCTGTCCTTGCTCTGCTCGCCTCCTTCCCAGGTTGGGTCAGTGACTTCATCGTCCACCACCTCCTCTTCCACTTCCTCACTCTGGTCATCCTCCTGACTTGTTGACCTAACAACAACCTCAGTTATTGACAACCGTGTCTTATCCTCTCCATCAACCTCTTGAGACACTAATTGCTGTTTCCCACCATCATCTTCTTGTGACTGTGGATGCTCAAGAGTTTGGGAATCAGGGTACAAGATCTCATGTCCCTCTTCAAGCGGGCTTGTCGAGAGGCCCAACTGAAGGAATGGCGCTAAAAAGAGCTCCTCGGAATATCCGAGTGTGGAATCACTTGTTTGGCAAGACTCTCCATGGTGGGAGTAAGGAGGATCAGGGTGAGGATTGTGTTGACCAGACTCTTGGCTACTGAGACTGAACTTGGTAGAAGACTGTAATTCAACCGACCACCTTGTCGCACTAGTCTGACTTCGAGAGCGTTGTCCTGCACCACCCTGCATACTGGGACATGAAGCTAGGTATTGTGGATGATTGTTTTTCTTGTGCTCTAGCAGCAGGTACAGTTTCGACGTGCCCAGGGCCACGGCCTCTGCGTGCACCATCAGCATCATGGCCACTTCCCTGGCCCTTACTGATTGCCTTCTTCAAAATAAATGTTATATATGCTTGAAAGTATTTCACACGTACAGTAGCGTAGGATTTGTAAGTATATGCGCAAAAACTAAAAAAATTTGGGATGTGGAAACGTCACACAGGAGATATACCGCAGATAATGTCGCTGATGACACCAGCGGCTAATAAGAAATTACAGGGAATGTCACAGGTATTTGGGATGTGGAAACGTTACACAGGAGATGTACACCAGGTAATATCACTGTCCGCAGCGGACACAGTCTGCTGAAAAAGTACACTGGATGTCAGATATTTTTAGGATGCGTGCAAGTTACACAGGAGATGTAGCGCAGATTATGTTGCTGTCTGCAGCAGCCTAACTATTGCACGCTATTTAGCGCAGGATGTGCTAAAAATAGATATTGCTGAGACACATAATAGTCCTTAAAAGCACTTTTGGGTCTGAAAAGTTTTAGCTATTTACTGCAAAAAATACCATCAGGTCCATAAATATTGGGACATCGACACTATTCTAACATTTTTGGTTCTATACACCACCACAATGGATTTGAAATGAAACAAACAAGATGTGCTTTAACTGAAGATTGTCAGCTTTAATTTGAGGGTATTTACATCCAAATCAGGTGAACGGTGTAGGAATTACAACAGTTTGCATATGTGCCTCCCACTTGTTAAGGGACCAAAAGTAATAGGACAATTGGCTTCTCAGCTGTTCCATGGCCAGGTGTGTGTTATTCCCTCATTATCCCAATTGCAATGAGCAGATAAAAGGTCCAGAGTTAATTTCAAGTGTGATATGTGTTGCTGTCAACTCTCAAGATGAGATCCAAAGAACTGTCACTATCAGTGAAGCAAGCCATCATTAGGCTGAAAAAACAAAACAAACCCATCAGAGAGATAGCAAAAACAGGCGTGGCCAAAACAACAGTTTGGAACATTCTGAAAAAGAAGGAACGCACCGGTGAGCTCAGCAACATCAAAAAACCCAGAAGACCACGGAAAACAACTGTGGTGGATGACCGAAGAATTCTTTTCCTGGTGAAGAAAACCACCTAAACAGTTGGCCAGATCAAGAACACTCTCCAGGAGGTAGGTGTATGTGTGTCAAAGTCAACAATCAAGAGAAGACTTCACCAGAGTGAATACAGAGGGTTCACCACAAGATGTAAACCATTGGTGAGCCTCAAAAACAGGAAGGCCAGATTAGAGTTTGCCAAACGACATCTTAAAAAGCCTTCACAGTTCTGGAACAACATCCTATGGACAGATGAGACCAAGATCAACTTATACCAGAGTGATGGGAAGAGAAGAGTATGGAGAAGGAAAGGAACTGCTCATGATCCTAAGCATACCACCTTATCAGTGAAGCATGGTGGTGGTGTCATGGCGTGGGCATGTATGGCTGCCAATGGAACTGGTTCTCTTGTATTTATTGATGATGTGACTGCTGACAAAAGCAGGATGAATTCTGAAGTGTTTCAGGCAATATTATCTGCTCATATTCAGCCAAATGCTTCAGAACTCATTGGACGGCGCTTCACAGTGCAGATGGACAATGACACAAAGCATACTGCAAAAGCAACCAAAGAGTTTTTTTAAGGGAAAGAAGTGGAATGTTATGCAATGGCCAAGTCAATCACCTGACCTGAATCCGATTGAGCATGCATTTCACTTGCTGAAGACAAAACTGAAGGGAAAATGCCCCAAGAACAAGCAGGAACTGAAGACAGTTGCAGTAGAGGCCTGGCAGAGCATCACCAGGGATGAAACCCAGCGTCTGGTGATGTCTATGCGTTCCAGACTTCAGGCTGTAATTGACGGCAAAGGATTTGCAACCAAGTATTAAAAAGTTAAAGTTTGATTTATGATTATTATTATGTCCCATTACTTTTGGTCCCTTAACAAGTGGGAGGCACATATGCAAACTGTTGTAATTCCTACACCGTTCACCTGATTTGGATGTAAATACCCTCAAATTAAAGCTGACAGTCTGCAATTAATCTTGTTTGTTTCATTTCAAATCCATTGTGGTGGTGTATAGAGCCAAAAATGTTAGAATTGTGTCAATGTCCCAACATTTAGGGACCTGACTGTATATTTTGCTGCTGCCACACACAATAGTCCTTAAAAGGACTTTTGGGTCTCTGACAAGTTTTTCAACTTAAAAAATAAATAAATAAAAATTCACTCCCTACACTATCTTTCCATTCTTCAGCACAGCTCTCCCTGACTAACACTAAGCTGAACACGTGTCATCGGGTGCTATATAGCCCCCGATGATGCGTTCTGGCCAGCCAATCACTGTAATGCCAGTAACCAACATGGCTACGCCATTACAGTGAAGGGCAGTACTTACCTGCACGTTAATTGGCTACGTAGCTGCCAACAAGGAGGAGGAGACTCAAGCATTGCGCTTGAGCACATGTGGTATTCAGCCATGCTTCATGCACATTAGCAACTGATCTGATGTGTTGCTTCTCTCACCCAGTCTAATCAGTTCTAAGACAGCATGGCAACACATAAGTTAACATATATGAAAGGAGGGAAGGGGCAAAGCTCTGCCCTGTTTCTGTTGGGGACAGGATGATATGCATTGCAGAGGAGGTAGAGCATCTTATGGGGGAACCAGAATAAAACTAATTTCAAGGTATCAACAGGATCTGGCCTCGGTGCTACACAAGACATTGACCCAAAGGCCGTAAAAGACATGTACTGTCCCTGCCTGTATCAGTTGCTCTACTTTTTGATGTCGGCGTGCATCTTGTCACACAGTCTTTTGGGGAAAAAGTAATGCAACTGTGCAACATTTAGGTCCGTTTCTCACCAGCACTAGGAATTCCTTATAGTGTTTCGTTAGAGTTATAACAGAATATAACAGAATTTTTTGGATGGAATACAAAAGGGAACCCTTTAAGAGACATTTCATTTTGCTCCATCCTAATGCATGTCTAAGGGCACAAATAACGGTATCTTTTTGTCACGTATAATGTAAATTAGCGGAACCGTTATTTGCCCCCATAGACATGTATTAGGATAGAGCAAAACAGAATGCTTCTTAAAGGATTCCAATTTGCATTCGCAATTTGCAACTCTGTTATAACAGAATTTGCAACACTGGTGAGAACCCGCCCTTATGTGTACTACCTATACAAAGTTGTGAAAAAAAAACAGATTAGTTAAATATATATGGCAGCACAGAAATAGCATCTTACCAATTCTCTCACACCATATTGCTTTTCAACCTTCATTTTTAGATTCCTAAAACATTCCTCCATTCGCTCATGGAAAGGGCGAAGGTCTTCAGTGATTCTTTTTTCGTGAATTCGTATTCCAGCACCAAGAAAAGGCGTCTATAATAATAGCAGATTTGTTAAACGCAGCAATATCTAAAACATGAACATTATGGATAATCTATGGATGTCTCTGCAACTTGTAGGAACATGTAGGGCAGGGGCGTAGCTATAGGGGAAGCAGGGGAAGCGGCTGCTTTCGGGCCCTGACCCAGAAGGGGCCCATCCAGGAGAAGGAGGACTAAAAGATTTTGTCAGGGCCCCCTCAACAGTATTACACAATGAAATTTTATACAGTGGTAGTATAGACGGATGGAACAGCTGCCGGGCCTGGCCTGAGAGAGTGATCTTTACTAACAGGAATGGGGGCGGCATGAAAGGAAGGGGTTGTGAAAAAATTACTGGGGGAGGGGGGCCCCATTCAAAAATTTGCTTTGGGGCCCAGTCATTTCTAACTACGACACTGATGTAGGGGTTGTCCGTATTGCAAACTTTCTTTGCTATAATGATTTCTCTAGTTTTACTATTACATGATCACTTCCATTAGATATCATTCGAAAAGGAAATGCATTTCTTCTTGAAATGGTATGCAAAAACATGCAAATTTTCTCTTCTGACCCTAATTGCCAACTTTATATCCAGAACTTCTGATGTACTCTAACGATACAGCCAAATAAGTACACACAGCTCATAAAGCAACAGTATAGTAAGCATGTTTAATAGAAAGCGAACTACTAAAGGATTAAAAATGAAAGTTATTAAAGGAATTGTGTCATGTTTATGATATCCCTTATCCAGAGGATTGTTGAGAACTAACTGATCACTGGTGTCCAAACGCTTAGACCCCAATTGTTCCAGAGAAATGAGGGTTAAATAAAAAAAATAAAATTATAGCACTATATTAGCTAAATTGCAGTCTATATGTGTATTTTACCAATATTCGCTATATTGCTATAACTTTGTTTTTTAGAATATGAGGAATATTCTAAAACAAGAATATATAGCATTATAGCGAATATTCGTAAAATACACATATTAGCCATAGCCAACCAATAGGAAAGTTGCCTTATACAGTTAAAAGAAAATCACAATACGCGAATAATTAAATTGCATATTATGTGCGATAAATAGAATAATAACGAATATTCGATTTCGACGAATATAAGACGAATATTCAATCGAATATTCGCGAAATATCGCGAAATCGAATATGGCCCCTCCCGCTTATCACTATTAGTGAGTGCTTCAAATATCTATACCTATCTGACTTTTGGGACAACCTCTTTAAAATTCTAAAATAACAAACCTCAAGTTTCTACTAGGATTTTTTTTTAAATATAGTCTATGTGTAGATTATATTCCCTATTTATGCTTTTTACAAGTCTATTGTATCACACAAATAATATATATTTTCATACAATGGAAGTTAGGGTGCATTAACAACACCGTTTAGCTTTCCGTTCTTCTGATCCATCAGAAGAAGAGTTAGAGAGAGAAAAAAAAAAAAAAACACACGGGTGACAACTGATGCAACAGGATCGGTTTTTGATCCTGTAAAAAAATGTATCCTGTTTCATCAGTTGTCATCCGTTTGAGCCATTTCCATCTGAGATGCGTTTTTTTTATAGGGAAAAAAGTCCTGCATGCAGTACTTTTTCTGTCTAAAAAACGGATCTCAGATGGAGATGGCTCAAATGGATGACAACTGGTGCAACAGAATCCTTTTTTTTACAGGATCCTGAAAAAAATAAAAAATAAAAAATAAATAAAAATTATCATATGCAATCTTATGCATAAGGCTACATTCACACGGCTGCAGTGTTTTGCGGAACCGAAAATTGCAGATCCACAAAACACGGATACCAGCCTATATGCATTCCGCAATTTGTGGACCGCACATGCTGCCGCTATCATAAAAATGCCTATTCTTGTCCGCAATTGCGGACAAGAATAGGACATGTTCCATTTTTTTTTTATGCCCCATAGAAATGAAAGGATCCGTACCCGTTCCGCAAAATTGAGGAGAGGATGCAGACTTATTTATACGGTCATGTTAATGTAACCAAACTGATGCAACAGGATCATTTTTTTACAGGATCCGTTTTTTATTTTATTATCTCTTATTCTGGCGGATCAGAAAAACGAAAAGCAAAATGGTGAGGTGAATGCACCCTTAATGGGTGATATATAGTATGCAACTATTTTGCACGCAGCTACATATAATGGTGAAATATCACAGAAACAGAATTTATTATACCCACAAACATACAAATTAGAAAGGCATATCAAATATAACAAGGTCAAGGTCTGACCTAGTATGAGTTTCGCCTTAAAAGCTTCTTCCAGAACATGCTGTTAAAGGTGTTATCATAAAAAATAAAAATAAAAAGGCAAGGAGCATCAAATGCTTGCCGTTTCGCAAATTTTATATCAACACTATTAGTCAGGCGCATGTCAAGTATCTATGGTATTTTACCACTGAAGGTTGGTATTTCAACTTTTTCTTGTGACAAGCATTTTGGGAGATACAGACAAGAAAAATAATGGCATATTACTACCAACTCTGAGAATTTTAATTTCCCCTATGTTAATAGCGGATTTTTAAAGGTGGTAGTGAGCTGCACAAATCTAAATGTTTTATGAGTAGAGTTTTATATTGGTCCATAAATTACACAATATGCTTTAAGGGATCGCTCTCTCTCTCAGGGGTCGGCAATGACAGACTTTGCATCAAACAGGAGGTTTTCAAGCTCAAACAGTGCTTTATTTGTCACACAGCACATCACACTTCCAAGTTTGGCATCACTTTGCACTATCAAGTCGCAGCTGCACCTCGCAACGTGTTACATCAACACAAAACAATAAACCCTTGCCTGGCTAGGCACTCACTATAAAGAGGTCTCCCTCTAGGTCAGTGTTCACAATGCGGTATTTGGCTTCAGTCAGACAGCCTCCTAGCTGCGACCAGTGCAACCCATCAGTCCTCCTGGTGGAAGCAGCTAAATATGCTTGATATGGTCCAGCAGTCCTTCTGACTCTGACTGTGCAACACCTCTCTTCTTCAGGGCCTCCCCAAACTTGAAGGGTCCCCCCTTCCTCAGCCTTGTGGCCATTCAGACCTCCTGGCTGGGACCTCACGGGCCTTCTACAGATCTGTTCCCTGGGGGGCCTAACTCCTCCTCCATACTGAGGTTTGCTTTATCCCCAAGTGATTATCGCACCTGGCCTCACCTCAGTCCAGGTGATCGTGGGGAAAACACAGCAAATCATACCATACATCTCCTCTAATAGGCTTCCTGCACCATTCTAGGAGACACACATCTTCCCTTATATATGCCTCGCAATGCCTACTAGTTAAATAGTTCTCATGGATTCATAACAAAATACACTTTACTTTTGATACACGAAAAACATGAATATAGTAAGTTAAATGTTTAAAGCTGAATCACTGATAGTGTGTTTAGTAATACTGTGCAATATCCAGTACATACTAACATACAGAGGAAGGAAAAAAAAAATCTCTTCATGAGGTCAAAGCCAATTTTACTCCTTTTAGGGGAAAAAATCCTTCCTGACTGACAATCATAACTCCCTGGATCAACGACCCTTCTCCAAAAATCTTTTAACTATAACCTGCAATATTATTACATTCCAGAAATACATCTACTACTGTCCGTACTTTACTGTCGGTCAGTGGGCATCTATTAGAGTCTGTCCATAACTGTTGGTCAGTGGGCATTAATTAGGGTCCATCCATAACTGTCGGTCATTGGGCACCTATCAGGGTCCGTCTATAATTGTCAGTCAGTGTTCATTCATTATTGTCCGTCCATTACTGTCGGTCAGTGGACATCTATTAGGGTCTGTCCATTAGGCCTCTTTCACACGAGTGTGTCCGGATAAGGTCTGGATGCGTTGTGGCAAACCCGCGCGAGTCGGTACCTGATTGCAGTCAGTTTTGACTGCGATTGCGTTCCGTTGTTCAGTTTTTATCGCACGGGTGCAATGTGTTTTGCACGCGCGTGATAAAAAACCTGACTGTGGTACCCAGACCCGAACTTCTTCACAGAAGTTCAGGTTTGGGTTCAAGGTTGTGTAGATTGTATTATTTCCCCTTATAACATGGTTATAAGGGAAAATAATATCATTCTGAATACAGAATGCATAGTAAAATAGGGCTGGAGGGGTTAAAAAATAAATAAAAATGAACTCACCTTAATCCCCTTGTTCGCGCAGCCGACACTTTCTCGATCGCGTATTCTCGAAAGCTATCCACATTTCTGTTATGTCTATTAATAAAATGGTTTGCTGCGCTTGATATTCCTAAAGCTCTGGGATTAGCTATGTAATTTAAATGTTCACATATCCTAGTTTTGAATTGCCTTCCAGTACTACCCACATACATCAAATCACAACTGATGCATCTTACAACATATATTACCCCTGTAGAATTACAGTTTATATAATTTTTTTATTTTAAAACTTTCCGTATACAGAGCATTGTCAAAGGTCGTAGTGCATTGTGCAAAATTGCAAGTTTTGCATGAATGTCCCCCACATTTCGTAAACCCCTGGTATTTTAACCAGGTATTATTAATTTGTTTTTTTGTTTTTTAATAATGAATGGGACAAAATATTAGCAAGTGTATGGGACTGACGTGAGACAATCCTACAGGATTTTGTCCTCAAACAGGAATTGAAGGCACCGGTGTACCGCTTGTTTTATGAGAGGAAACTGTCAACTGTAGGTAAGTACTAATGTCTGTTTATTTTTATTGACAGTTCCACTTTTCGAATCATACCTATGGTATTTGAAGAGGAGATCATTTCTATTTTTATTCTTGGCTATATTTTGAGCTCGTCTGAGCATCCAATCAACATAGCCCCTGTTTTTTAATCTAGCCCATATAAGATTACTCTCCTCTTCAAACCCCAAATCTGTACTACAGTTTCTTCTCGCTTTAATAAATTCCCCTACTGGAATGGCTTTTATAATATGACCTGGATGATAACTACTGGCCTGAAGAATAGTATTACCAGATATCTCTTTGCAATAAGTCTTCGTATAATTAATTTTATCTGGAATACCTATTCATTTCAGATCCAAAAAGCACATATTATGCGTATCCATATTATGGGTGAAACGCAAATTGTACGCATTCATGTTGGCGAATTCAACAAAGGGTATAACAGACACATCGCCACTCAAAATGAGGAGCAAATCATCAATGTATCTGCCATACCAGACGATGTTGCCAGCAAATTTATTCAATTCTGAGAAAATAAAACATTCCTCCCAATAACCCATGGTCAAATTTGCTAGGGATGGAGAAAACAGCCCCCATTGAAACTCTTTGAATCTGCAAAAAAAACAGTTACATCTATAATGTAGTCTATAACATTGGTAGAATGACTACTGTATCTATGCAAATGGTACTCAAGTGCTTGAGGGCTATATCATGGGGTATAGATGGATATAAAGAAATAACATCAATGGTCACCCATGTAAAATGTTTTTCCCACACCCTGTCTGTATCTTTAAGATAACTTGGCAATCTTTTTACAAGGGGTTGTAGTATACCATCAAGCCACGCACCCACCTTGTCTAGGAGAGATCCTATACCAGAGACAATTGGCCTCAATGGGGGAGAATTCAGTTTTTAGTGTATTTTCGGGAGTGCATGTATAATGTGTGTTATCGGTGTCACCACATTCAGGAAATCATATTGCTTGTCATCAAAGACACCATTGTTTTTACCTTTATCTAGAAGCGCAATATAATCCTTTTGATATTTCACTAGAGGATTTTCTTGTAATTTCCTGTATGTGGAGGCATCCGACAACAAGAAACCCATCATTTGTTCAAAATATACTTCCCTATCCATAACTATGACTGAGCCTCCCTTATCGGCCGACCTTATAACAAAGTCTGGATATTCTCCCAGCTGTTGCTTGGACTGATGTAATATTATGATCATGCCGTGTATACCTTGCCCGACTATATATTTCAGTGAGCTATTTTTCAAGAGCCTCCTGAAATAAATACATACCATCAGTACGGGAATTAACCGGATAATATTCCGGGTTACTGATTTCTAAATTTCTGTTGCAAGTTATCTGGTATGAGAGTATTGCTCTCTATTGGGGTTGAGCGAACCCGAACTGTAAAGTTCGGGTTCGTACCGAACTTTAGGATTTTTGGACCTTCGGTGTTTGGCGATTTATTAGTGCTTTTTGAAAGGCTGCAGAGCAGCCAATCAACAAGCGTTTAACTCTGTTCCCTTAGAAGCCATCACAGCCATGCCTACTAATGGCATGGCTGTGATTGGCCAGTGCAGCATGTGACCCAGCCTCTATATAAGCTGGAGTCACGTAGCGCTGCACGTCACTCTGCTGTTACTAATGTAGGGAGAGCATGCTGCTGCTGTGAGGGAGAGAATAGGAAAGAAACTTTAATCAGAACTGCACTTAAACTCAGCGATCTACTTAGATTTAGTTGTGTGGGTGCAGTGCACAATATTTTTACCCTGCCCTGAGCCCAGTGACAGATAAAAAGAACTTTTATTCGTCTGTTAGTTAGGTGGACGGCAGCGGCCATTTTATGCAAGCTCAGTGCACCAGCACTGCATATGTGCTTTTGTGACATTGAAATTCAAGCTTGAAATACTGTAATAATAATCTGGGTTAAAAAAACACCCATTTTTGGCAATATGCTACATCTGGTGCCTTTGCACCATTAGTCAGTGTGCAATTTTAGCTAGAAATACAGCTATAATTTTCTGGGTTTTAAAAAACACCCTTTTTGGGCAAAATACACAATTTTACAGCCCTTGCTGCATCTGCACGTGTGAAATTCAAGCGTTATACTGTATACTGCTGTCATATTCTGTTATTCAAAAAACACCCATTTTGGGCAAAATACTTAATTTGCGGCCTTGTCTGCATCTGTCAGTGTGAAATTCAAGCGTTATATACTGCTGTCATATTCTGTTATTAAAAAAACACCCTTTTTGGGCAAAGTACTTAATATTGCAGCCTTTGCTGCATCTGTGATTGTTAAAAACAAGCTTTAAATACTTCAATAATTTTCTGGGTTTTAAAAAACACCCATTTTTTGCAATACCCTCCATCTGGGGCCTCTGCCGCATTAGTCAGTGTGCAATTTAAGCTAGAAATACAGCAATAATTTTTTGGGTTTTAAATAAAACACCCTTTTAGGGCAAAATACACAATTTTACAGCCCTTGCTG
This sequence comes from Bufo bufo, assembly GCF_905171765.1. Lineage (NCBI taxonomy): Eukaryota > Metazoa > Chordata > Amphibia > Anura > Bufonidae > Bufo > Bufo bufo. Next base: position 350,806,528 of record NC_053389.1, read on the forward strand.
CATCTGTACGTGTGAAATTCAAGCATTATATACTGCTGTCATATTCTGCTATTCAAAAAAACACCCATTATGGGCAAAATACTTACTTTGCGGCCTTGTCTGTATCTGTCAGTGTGAAATTCAAGCGTTAAATACTGCTGTCATATTCTGTTATTCAAAAAACACCCATTTTGGGCAAAATACTTAATATTGCAGCCTTTGCTGCATCTGTGATTGTTAAAAACAAGCTTGAAATACTTCAATAATTTTCTGGCTTTGAAAAAACACAAATTTTTGGCAAAATCTGGGGCCGTTGCCACATTAGTCAGTGTGCAATTTAAGGTAGAAATACAGCTATATTTTTCTGGGTTTTAAAAAACACCCATTTAGGGCAAAATACTTCATTTGCGGACTTGTCTGCATCTGTACGTGTGAGATATATGCTTTAGATACCGCTGTGCTATTCTATCAGTTAAGGCAAAAATCTTAATTTCACAGCCTTTGCTGCATCTGTCATTGTGAGATACATGCAATAGATACTGTTGTTCTATTCTGTTATTAAAAAAACACCCATTTTGGGCAAGATGCTAAAGTTGAGAAATATGTGGAGCGCGTCAAATAAGGGACGTGCCCCGGTCCTGGTGCTTCTGGTGGAGCTCCTGTTGCAGGGAGAGGACATGCTCGATCTGTGCCAGCTACACGCACAAGTAAAACACCTTCCTCAGGTGAGAGTAGGCGACAGAACCTTCAGCGGCATTTGGTCGGGCCTAATGCGGCTCTACGAATGGTGAGGCCAGAACAAGTACAGGCGATAGTAGATTGGGTTGCTGACAGTGCCTTCAGTTCCATTACATTGTCTCCCACCTAGTCTCCTACTGAAAGATCAGAGTTGGCACCTGCAGATGATGTCCATCAGTCTTTCACCTCACCCCCTTGCAAATCAGCCAAGCAGTCTGAACCCCAAGGCATGCAGCAGTCTCTTCTGCTTTTTGATGACTCTGTTAGCAGGGTTTCCCAGGGACATCCACCTAGCCCTGCCCCAGAAGTGGAAGAGATTAAGTGCACAGATGCCCAACCACTTATGTTTCAAGATGAGTACATGGGAGGACAATCGCAGCACGTCTCGGATGATGACGAAACACAGGGGCAAACTGCTGTGGCTTTCGAAAGTGTGCAGACCGACAAGGAGGGCAGGGGTGAAGACTGGGTAAAAGATGATGTGGAGGACGATGAGGTCCTCGTCCCCACATGGAATCAAGGTCATGCGAGTGACCTATGTAGTTCGGAAGAAGAGGCGGTGATCGCACAGAGCCACCAGCACAGCAGAAGAGGGAGCAGTGTGCACAAGAGGAGTGGCCGTCCCCTAGACAGTACGCCTGCTACTGCCCACCGCAGCAAGGGACCGAGCACACCAAAGCCAGCTCCAAGGAGTTCCCTGGCGTGGCAGTTCTTCAGACAATGTGCTGACGACAAGACATGAGTGGTTTGCATGCTGTGCAATCAGAGCCTGAAGCAAGGCATAAACGTTCTCAACCTGAGCACAACCTGCATGACCAGGCATCTAAGTGCAAAGCACGAGCTGCAGTGGAGTAGACACCTCAAAAACCAAGAAAGGTCTCTGGCTCCTCCTGCTTCCTCTTCTTCTGCAGTTTTGGCCTCTTCATCCACCTCTGGAGTAAAAGTGCCAACTGCCACCCCGCAAACAGAGAATGTGCCAGCAACACCACCATCTGGGTCACCAAGCATCTCCACAATGTCCCACGGAAGCGTTCAGCTCTCCATCTCCCAAACACTGGAGCCGAAAAGGAAGTACCCCTCTACCCACCCACGATCCCTGGCCCTGAATGACCGCATTTCAAAATGACTGGCCTTTAAAATGCTGTCATTCTGTCTGGTGGAGACAGAAAGTTTTAAAAGCCTTATGGCGGTGGCTGTGCCACAGTACATCATGCCAGCCACCACTACTTTTCCAGGCTTGCCATCTCTTCCCTGCACAAAAAAGTGGGGGACAAAATCAGTTGTGCACTGCGCAATGCCATCTGTGGAAAGGTGCACCCCACTACAGATACGTGGACCAGTAAGCACGGTCAGGGACGTTATATCTCCATTTCAGCACACTGGGTAAATGCAGTGGCGGCTGGGCCTGAGGCGGATAGCAGTTTGGCGCATGTCCTTACACCACCTAGGATTGCAGGGTGCTTCTCTTTGTCTCCTATTGCTTCCTCCTCCTACTCCGCTTCCTCATCCTCTAACGGCTCCTCATCTGGTCAGCGTAACACCTTCACCGCCAACTTCAGCACAGCCAGGGGTAAACGTCGGCAGGCAGTTTTAAAACTTATCTGTATGGGGGACAAACCCCAAACCACGCAGGAGCTGTGGACGGGCCTTGAACAACAGACCGATGAGTGGTTGGTGCCAGTGAGCCTCAAGCCCGGCCTGGTGGTGTGCGATAATGGGCGAAATCTTGTAGCAGCTCTGGGACTAGCCGGTTTGAGGCACATCCCTTGCCTGGCGCATGTGCTGAATTTGGTGGTGCAGAGATTCCTTAAAAATTACCCAGAGATGTCAGAGCTGCATCATTAAGTGCGGGCCGTCTGTGCGCGCTTTCGGCGTTCTCACCCTGCTGCTGCTCGCCTGTCAGCGCTGCGGCGTAACTTTGGCCTACCCACTCACCGCCTCATATGAGACGTGCCCACAAGGTGGAACTCCACCTTGCACATACTGGCCAGACTGTGCGAGCAGGGCCAGTGCAAGGATTTGCCGCCCTAGGCAAGATAAAATTTCCCCCCCCCCCTTATCAGATGATCTGCCCATATCATGACATCACATATGTTCCACCCCTTTCTCAGCTTTTAAATTAAAAGAACTGCTATGTTTCCCTTACGGTTAATCCAGCTTCTTGTAGCTGTCTCTTTTTGCGGAACGGAATTGTGGACCCATACATTTCTATGGGGCCGCACGACGTGCGGCCACGATCCGGAATTGCGGACCCGAATCCGCAATTCCGATCCTGAAAAAAATAGAACATGTCCTATTCTCTTAGTGCCGGCAATGTGCGGTCCGCAAAGTGCGGAACGCACATTGCCGCTGTCCGTGTTTTGTGGATCCGCAAAACACACACGGATGTTTGAATGGACCCTAAATGTGAGGTAAATTAGTTTCCAATGTAGTATTAATAACTAATCAATTACATAATAAACATATTGCATTGTCTACTTACCACCAGGACAATAAGATGATCTGGTCTCTGGCTGCAGTCTGGCTCTTGGTCTGGCTCTGGGGACTCCCTTGTCACTCTCTCCCCCCCCCCCTCCCTTGTCACTATCTTCCCCCTCTCCCTCTCTTGTCACTCTCTTTTCCCCCACTCCCTCCCTTGTCACTCTCTTCCCCCCTCCCTCCCTTGTCACTCTCTTCCCCCCCTTCCTTGTCACTCTCTTCCCCCCCTTCCTTGTCACTCTCTTCCCCCCTCCCTTGTCACTCTCTTCTCCCCACCCTCCCTCTCTTGTAACTCTCTTCTACCCCCTCCCTCCCTTGTCACTCTCTTCTAACCCCCCCCCTCCCTTGTCACTCTCTCCCCCCCTCCCTACTTTGTCACTCTCTCCCCCCTCCCTCCTTTGTCACTCTCTTCCCCCCACCCTCCTTTGTCACTCTCTCCCCCCTCCTTTGTCACTCTCTCACCCCCTCCCTCCTTTGTCACTCTCTCACCCCCTCCCTCCTTTGTCACTCTCTCACCCCCTCCCTCCTTTGTCACTCTCTCCCGCCCCTCCCTCCCTTGTCACTCTCCCCCCCTCCCTTGTCACTCTCCCCCCTCCCTTGTCACTCTCATTTCCCCCCCCTCCCTTGTCACTCTCATTCTACCCCCCCACTTGTCACTCTCATTCTACCCCCCCTCACTTGTTACTCTCATTCTACCCCCCCTCCCTTGTCACTCTCATTCTACCCCCCCTCCCTTGTCACTCTCATTCTACCCCCCTTCCCTTGTCACTCTCATTCTACCCCCCCTCCCTTGTCACTCTCATTCTACCCCCTCTTTTGTCACTCTCATTCTACCCCCCTCCCTTGTCACTCTCATTCTACCCCCCCTCCCTTGTCACTCTCATTCTACCCCCCCCTCCCTTGTCACTCTCATTCTACCCCCCCTCCCTTGTCACTCTCATTCTACCCCCCCTCCTCTATTGTCACTCTCATTCTACCCCCCTCCCTTGTCACTCTCATTCTACCCCCCCCCTTGTCACCTCTAGTGTAGCATGGCCTAGCTCTGTTCGGTCCGCGGTACAGGAGCATTTGTTTCCTGTACCCGGCCGGACTGAAAGGAAGTGCACACTAAGTAGACGCGCTGCTGGTGGCATTCCCACCTGACAGCGGGGGCACAGTGGAATCAGAAGGCAGAGGTCGCAAACGCAGCTGGGGCACCGCCAGCACCTCAGAAGGCAGGATTAGCATGGCCGAAATGTGGAAAAGCTTTGTCAGCACGCCACAACAACCAGCACCACCAGCTGATATTGAACGTCTTAGCAGGAGGCAGCATTTCAGCAACATGGTGGCGCAGTATGTGGACACACGCCTACACGTACTGAATGACGGGTCTGCCCCTTCAACTTCTGGGTCTCCAAATTGGGCACATGGCCTGAGCTTGCCCTTTTCGCCTTGGAGGTGCTGGCCTGCCCTGCAGCCAGTGTATTATCTGAACGTGTGTTTACGTGGACAAGCTCACATTTATTAAAATGAACCAGGCATGGATCCAACAGAACTTGTCCGTACCTTGTGCAGAATAGACATGTATACCGGCATTAACCAGCCATTGTTATACTACAGCGCAACTGCTCATTCTTGTATTTTGGATATTTCCTACTCTTTTGGAGTGTACCCTAATAGAAAAAATAAAATAAAATAAAAAAGATATAAAAAAAACAGCGTTGGCTACCTCGTCCTCCTCCACCGCCGCTTCCACCTACAGCGCTACGTCCACTGCCTACTCAAACTGCTACTCCATATGGACCTCCACCTCATAAATCAAGTGGAATTTTTTTTTATTTGTACGTATTTTATTTTATGTCATTTCACTAATTTGTCTGTTACATTTTCAGGTGAAATTCACTAAATTTTGGGTGTGATATTCCACTTCTATACCTAGTAGACAGGTTAAAAAAATGCACTAATTTGTCTGTTACATTTCGGGTGAAATTCACCAATTTTTGGGTGCGATATACCAGTGCTATACCTAGTAGACAGGTAAAAAAACAAAACACAAATTTGTCTGGACTGTGACATTTTCGGGTGAAATTCACCAATTTTTGTGTGTTATCCACTTTCCGTCCGCCCATAGGATATAAACGTCCTATGGGTGGACCTCTATTTCTGAAAGCACGTTTTAAAATGTCCGTTCAGAAATCGCAGCTGCACGCTAATCGTGCAGCTGCTGATCGGGTTGCCCGCTGTCAGTGACAGCAGGGCAACCCAGAGAGAAGGCAGGGACAGTGCCCAGGTGTCCCTGCCTTGTAGATCGCTGTATACACAGCGCTCACCGAGCGCTGTGTATGCAGAGCAGGAAGCGCTATGTGCTTCCTGTTCCGGTCCCGGCGGTCATGCGACCGCCAGGACCGGAGAGTGCAGGAGCTGTGTGAGGTCTTTCACAGACCTCGATCAGCCCTGCTCTGAGGCTGTACAGCGCAGAATTATGCTGTACAGCCTCTCTGGGGGGTGCATTTCTTCTGTAACTGGGGCTACTATGTCAGCCCCAGTTACAGGAGAAATCAACAGTGAAAAAAAAATGAAAAAGTGAAGCAAATGTCCCCCAGAGGTCTTGTATGACCTTATGGGGGACGAAAAGTGTAAAATAAAATAAAAAAAAATAAAGGGTTGAAAAAATAAAATTAAAAAAAAGTTTCACATGTAAAAAAAAAAGTAAGGAATAACATTTTTTTTTTAAAATAGAAAAAATAAAATAAAATAGACATATTTGGTATTGCCGCGTCTGTAAAAACCAGCTCTATAAAAATATCACATGAGCTAACCCCTCAGATGAACACCGTAAAAAAAAAAATAATAAACTGTGTCAAAACAAGCAATTTTTGTCACCTTGCATCACAAAAGGTGCAACACCAAGTGATCAAAAACGCGTATGTCCCACAAAATGGTACCAATAAAACAGTCACCTCATCCCGCAAAAAATGAGCCCCTAGATAAGAAAATCTCTCAAAAAAAAAAAAAAACCTATAGCTCTCAGAACATGGACACATTAAAAGATAATTATTTTTGTTTCAAAAATGCTATTATTGTGTAAAACTTTAATAAATGAGAAAAAGTATACATATTAGGTATCGCCACGTCCGTAACAATCTGCTCTATAAAAATGTCACTTGACTGAACCTCTCAGGTAAACACTGTAAAAATAAATAAATAGAAACTGTGCTAAAACAACCAATTTTTTGGTCACCTTGCCCCATAAAGTGTTATAATGAATGATCAAAAAATCATATGTACCCAAAAATAGTACTAATAAAACTGGCACCTTATCCCCTAGTTTCCAAAATGGGGTCACTTCTTGGGAGTTTCTACTGTAAGGGTGCATCAGGGGGCTTCAAATGGGACATGGCATCTAAAAACCATGTGGAGTTCCTTTTCTTCTGCGCCCTGCCGTGTGCCCATACAGCAGTTTATGACCACATGTGGGGTGTTTCTGTAAACTGCAGAATCTGGGTAATAAATATTGAGTTTTGTTTGGCTGTTAACCATCGATGTGTTAAAGAAAAAATTGGATTAAAATGGAAAATCTGCCGAAAAAGTGAAATTTAAAAATTTGATCTCCATTTTCCTTTAATTCTTGTGGAACGCATAAAGGGTTAACAAAGTTAGTAAAATTGGTTTTGAATACCTTGAGGGGTGTAGTTTCTACAATGGGGTCATTTATGGGGGTATCCACTATGTAGGCCCCACAAAGTGACTTCAGACCTGAACTGGTCCTTAAAAAGTGGGTTTTGGCAATTTTCTTAAAAATTTGAAGAATTGCTTCTAAACTTCTAAGCCTTCTAACGTCCTAAAAAAATAAAATGACATTTCCAAAATGACGCCAACATAAAGTAGACATATGGGGAATGTTAAATAATAAATATTTTATGAGGTATCACTTTCTGTTTTAAAAGCAGAGAAATTTAAATTTAGAAAATTGCGAATTTTTCAAATTTTTGGGTAAATTTGGGATTTTTTCATAAGTAAAGGTGAAATATTTTGACTCAAATTTATGACTATCATGAAGTACAATGTGTCACGAGAAAACAATCTCTGAATGACTTGGATAAATAAAGGCGTTCCAAAGTTATTACCACATAAAGTGAGATATGTCAGTTTTGCAAAATTAGGCCTGGTCAGGAAGGGGGCAAATGGCCCAGATGGAAAGTGGTTATATACCACTGCTATACCTAGTAGACAGGTAAAAAAAATTCACTAATTTGTCTGTTACATTTTTGGGTGAAATTCACCAATTTATGTGTGTGATATACCACTGCTCTTCCTGGTAGACAGGTAAAAAAAAACAACTAATTTATCTGTTACATTTTCGGGTGAAATTCACTAATTTTTGGGTGTGATATACCACTGCTCTACCTAGTAGACAGGTAATAAAAAATCACTAATTTGTCTGTTACATTTTTGTGTGAAATTGACAAATTTTTGGGTGTGATATTCCACTTCTATACCTATTAGACAGGTAAGAAAAATTACAAATTTGTCTGTTACATTTTCGGGTGAATTTCACAAATTTTTGGGCGTGATATACCACTGCTATACGTAGTAGACAGGTTAAAAAAAAACACTAATTTGTCTTTTACATTTTCGGGTGAAATTCACCAATTTTTTAGGTGTGATATTCCACTACTATACCTAGTAGACAGGTAAAAAAAAATCACTAATTTGTCTGTTACATTTTCGGGTGAAATTCACCAATTTTTGGCTGTGATATACCCCTGCTCTACCTAGTTGACAGTTTAATAAATTTCACTAATTTTTCTGTTACATTTTCATATGACATTCAACATTTTTTGGCTGTGATATACCCCTGCTCTACCTAGTAGACAGGTTAATAAATTTCACAAATATTTTTTTTACATTCTTGGGTGACACCATGTCTCACACACCGATATCAATCCCAAGGCCAGGGCGATTTATCCAATCTATATTAGATCAATAGTCCATAAGGCAGGATGCATATTGCGCATTGCAATGAATCATTAGCAGACCATAATTTGGAGCATGGTTACCTTGGGGTCAGATAAAGCAGCATATCAGATACACATCATATCAGTGATCTTGTATGTATAAATATAAGAAATACAATAAATAAAACAAGTGAAAATGGTGACCCCAAAAATGTGATAATGTACCATACAATACCATATAAAAACAATGTTTATACTGAGTCAGACATAAATACCTGAACTATTCTACCTATCTACACTATTCACGTAAAATTTAATATTGAGTCCCTGGGGTTGTAAAGATTGTAATGTAAAGATCCATTTAAGGTCTTTTTTTTATTAACATGCGCTCCCTATCACCACCCCTCTTGGGAACGTCAACAGAGTCAATGACCCGAAATCTCAATTGGCTGACAGAGTGTCCACAGTCACTAAAATGTTTAGCCACAGGCTTATCCAACATTTTTTTCCTTATGACACTTTTGTGTTTATTAATGTGTTCCCTAATTTCCATGGTTGTTTCTCCCACGTAGACCAAGCTACAGGGACAAACAATCATGTAAATTACAAACTTGGACCGACAAGTTGTATCTCTTGCCACTGTATGGGTGCACAAAGGTGTTCCCCTTTAGCATGTTCCCATAGTTACAACAACCCAGACATGGGAAATTCTCCATCTTTCTGGGTTTGAGGCAACTCTGACCACCCTTGGTCGCATCTCCTATGTCAGTTTTGATCAGTTTGTCATGGAAATTGCTACCCCGCTTATATGCCATCAATGGCCGGCTGTCAAATTCACAGATAGTGGGGAAAAAAACTGTGTAAAATGTGCCAATCACTCCTCATTGTTTTTATATGGTATTATATGGTACATTATAACATTTTTTGGGTCACCATTTTCACTTGGTAAGGTAAGGAGTGTGAGTCCAGACTAATTAGAGGAGCAGTTATACACAGGAAATTCGTATAAGTAAAGAAACAACACCCTCAATTAACCAAAAACAACACCCCCGCCCAACCAAAAAAAACATCTCCCCCTTGCTCCATCACTAAGGTGACAGACCTATTAACTAGGACCATCTCTCCCCCACCCCCTCAACCAGACCTCCAAAAAGAAGAAAAACAGATTTTAAACATTGCTCCGATCTAGCCAGTCAGTGGCCACTTCTGGAGAGTCAAAAAAAGGACATTATCATTAAATACAATCCTTAACTTGGCCGGATATATAAAGAAGTACTTAATGTCTTTGCTCTGAAGGTGTTTTTTAACATCCAAAAATGTACGTCTCTTATCTTGAACCTCTTTTGAAAAATCAGGAAAAACGGAAAGTTTACATCCATTATACGTAATCGGGGGGGGGGGGGGGGATCTCGTGCTCGCCTCAAAATCATATCTCTATTTAAAGCGGCTAGCATCTTAACTATTACCGTCCTTGGTATCCGTCCAGGAATCGGTTTACCACCACCAGGTATTCGATGGGCCCTTTCAATTAGAAACAAAGATGAAAAATGTTCCTTCCCGTAATTATCAAAAATAATGGATTGTATTATTCCAGCTAGGTTTTTTTCATCAGAGGATTCTGTTAAACCTATAATTCGGACGTTAGATCTTCTTGAGCGATCTTCTAGATCCACAGTTTTTTTCCCCCAGATAATTATAATCTATTTTTACTGTGTTATTCTCCACTTTTAATGCTTTTACTTCTTGCTCCAGGTTAGCCACTGTGTTTTCTAATTCTTTAGTTCTATCCCGGATCTTTGTCAAATCATCTTTTATAATAAGGTGATCCATCTGTACTGACCCCATTTGAAGGGCAATATTTTATATCGCTTTCTCATTGTTTTTAACGATGGATAAAATTTCCTCCGCCCTGACCTCTGAAGGATTTTTTCTTATATTAGTATCCAGCTTCCCCTTTAGTCCTGACCTGGTACTAAAATTTAAGACTGTCACATAGGGTTATATGAAGTCAGGTAATTCAGGATGAGACCGAGAATACGAGGAGAGGAGGGAAACGAGGCAAACAAGGGGCCCCGAGCAGGAGGGGGGGGGGGACAGCCGGGATGGATCTCACCAATCAAGCGTCTTCTCAGGGTCTTCCAGTCTGGTTTCACCCTCCACAAAACTCCGGATAGTCCCACAGGCAGACAAGAAGTAGAGAGGGAGATCAGAGGGAGAAGAGAACGATCACCGACGACCCAAATCAAAAAGCAGCATGAGGAGTCCAAAGAAACTTCTCTGCCGGCGTGGAAGGAAACGGGTCGCAGCGAGGTCACCACAGGCAGCAGGAGGGCAGCAGGAGAGCAAACGAGGCAGGCACCGGTCTGACAGGAATAGAGGAGATGGGAGTGCTTTTGCCTCCCAGGCAGGGGAATGGAGCAGCAATCCTCCAGTCCCACTGCAGTCACATAGCGGGAAGTACTAACGGGGAGTCAGCGCCGGCGTCACCAGGATCCACAGCCATCTCGGAGACAGCTGACATCACGGAGGTAAGCCGGTGAGAGAGGAGGGAGAGCGCAACGCTACGCTCACGTCATCATGTCCTCATCACGTTGTTTGTGTGTGCACTCATGGCTTCTAATAAACAAGACGCACCGGATATGCTGCTGTGACTTTTGCTATTTATTGATGCTCCATAACAGTGCATCATCCACAGATCCCCCATAATAGTGTCATGCACAGACCACCATTAGTTCAAAACCCACCAAAAGCACACCTTTTGGTTAAAAATGTTTTTTTTTTCTTATTTTCCTCCTCATGGGTAGGTGCGTCTTATAGGGCGAAAAATACGGTATTTGTTCATTTGTAAGCGTGACTTTGGAGATATTAACAACTTCATAGGAAGCTCGATCATGCGAAAAAATGTTTAATTCTTCTGATGTCTGGTCGCCATGGTGTGTAATCTTCTTTGAGTGATTGCGACCTGCTCTTCTAGATCGTTTTTTGTCTGGCCTGCTTTTTTCTTTTTTTCTTTTTTATAATAAGATTTGTTCCACGATGTTGGTTGTTCTTGACTGTCCATGGAGCATTCATCTTCTGATTCCATAGAGTTACTGGTAGCTTCAGAAATATCCCAATCTGGTGGATTGAAGCTTATTTTCCAACCAATTTTGGATTGTTTGCCCTTATCCTTAATTTTTGGTTTGTTGTGATTTTTCAAAATAGACCTAGGGGTGTGTAGAGGATTATTACATCTACCCCATTTGTAAACCTGGTTATTGTTATAATCAAACAGATCCCGTTGAAATTTTCTCTGTTTGGTGTTCATAATACACTCCTCACATTCCTCTGTTAAAAATGAGGATTTTGCTTCCAGCTCCTGGTAATCCAGTGTTGTTTCAAACTTCTTCAGAGTTTTTACAATCCTCAATCTCTTGCTGCATAGTAATTAATTTCACACCTTCATGTTCTATAATTAGCTCCATTAATTGCAGTGAGCATGTGGATAAGATATTATTCCATTTTACAACAAACGCATCAGAGAATATGGTGGTGGGAATTTTCTTAATCCGCAATCCCCTTGGGATCATAGATTTTTCCACATATTTCAGAAGTGTAGTCTGATTCCACCACAATCTCAATTCATGCATTAAGTATTTTTCAAGTTCCTGCATTTTGGCTTTCATTTGCAAACCATCTTGTGCCTGTGAATATTGCATTGAAAACACGCGATCCGCTTTAGCTCTCCGGTCTGGATTCAGTGCATGGGCCATTTTTAACAGTGCTTGTTGGGGTGGGAGTCTGGAGCTCTTTTATCGTACTAACCGTGAGGACCATCAGTATTCATAAACTATATCATAGTGAGTGAGCACGGAGCATCCAGGCAACAATTTAAAAAAATGTAAAAGTTCCAGCTCACCATACATGTTCAGTGCACAAAGTGGACCGGACCTGTCCTTTGCATAACTGAATAATTCGAAGATCTCCAGCATTCGATTAAAATGTTGTCTATATTTTGCTACCGGTTAAAAGTATATAAGACTTCACCACCCTCCACCGCAGGTTAACATGTTTGAAACGCAATGTTCTTAATCATAACATTCCGACGTGTGTAACACCTGGGTAGAAGTAACCCACGTCCACCAATAGGGAAGGGAAGAGGAGGGAAAAAAAAGGGGGGGGAAGGGGGACAACAGGTGCCGTGGACGGAGGAAAATCAGCTGCAGGTTACACACCTAACAATCTACTTACTACCACCACCATGGTATTTAACACTTTTTATTTTATTAGGATGCTGGAGATCTCCAATTTATTCAGTTGTGGAAAGGACGGGTCAGGTCCATTCCATGCACCGAACATGTATGGTGAGCTGAAACTTTTAAATTTTTAAATAAGGTTCTACTGTAGTGTGGAAATTCCATAAATTTGAATTGGATGTAAGCCCCTGTATGGGCACATGGCCAGGCTCAGAAGGCAAAAGAGCTCCATTTGACTTTTGGAGCACAGATTTAGCTAGAATGGTTTTCGGGAACTACATCACATTTTCAATGCCCTTTGAGGTATAGTGGAAAACCCCCTAAAAGTGACCCCATTTTAAAAAACTACATTCATAAACTAAAGTTATTTTTCAAGAGGTGGAGTAAACATTTTGACACAACAGATGTTATGCAGAAATTAATGAGCAGAGGGCTATGCAAAATGAAAATTGCAAGTTTTGTACAGATATGGCACTTCACTGCCCAAGATGCTGTGTGTAGCTGGTGCTATCTGAGACACTCCACATCCTTTAAATTGTTAGGCAGGTTCTATTGACTGCAGAAATGCCATAAATTTACTGCTGTCTGGGTACGCTGCAGGGTTCAGAAAGACCACCTTTTTGCTTCTGCAACACAGACTTTTATAGATTAATTTACGGTCATCATGTTGTTTTAAAACAGCCTCAGGGGTAGTAGTACAGCAATTTTTTGAGAACCACACATTTCCTTTTATTTCTCTCGACAGAGCTGTGCAAAAGTTTTTTTGTTTTTTTTGGGCAGGATAAGTTGCCATTATCATTGGATCTATTTTGGTGACATTTTGATAATTTTTTATTTTGCGTTTGGGAAGCAGGATAAAGAAATGCAGCAATTTAAATCACTAAAACAGGAGGGTAGCGAGGAAGCACAGAAAACCTATAAGGAAAAAAATAGAATATGTAAAAAACTAATAAAAGCCGCCAAACTAGAGACCGAGAGAGTAATTGCCAAAGAGAGCAAAACTAACCCTAAAATGTTCTTCAATTATATAAATGGTAAAAACTATAAATCTGAAGGTGTCGGCCCTCTACAGAGAAATGCGGGGGAAGTTGCAGAGAGCAACGAGGAGAAAGCAAAGCTATTAAATATATTTTTCTTCACTGTATTCACTGAGGAAAATAAACTGTCAGATGAAATGCAGAATTTGAAAGTAAATTCCCCATTAAAAGTGCCCTGTCTGACCCAGGAAGAAGTACAACAGTGACTTAAAAAGATTAAAATAGACAAATCGCCAGAACCAGATGGCATACACCCCCATATCCTAAGAGAATTAAGTAATGTCATAACCAGACCCATATTTCTGATATTTACAGACTCTATACTGACAGGGAGTGTTCCACAGGATTGGCGCATAGCAAATGTGGTGCCAATATTCAAAAAGGGTGCAAAAACAGACCCTGGAAACTATAGGCCGGTAAGTTTCACATCTGTTATGGGTAAACTGTTTGAAGGTTTTCTAAGAGATGCTATCATGGAGGATCTCAATGAAAACAAGCAAATAACATTATATCAGCATGATCATCATATCATGTCAAACTAATTTAATCTGTTTCTATGAGGAGGTAAGTTCTAGACTTCACAGTGGTGAATCAATGGATGTCGTATATCTGGACTTCTCCAAAGCATTTGACACTGTACTAAATAAAAGGTTAGTATATAAAATCAGAATGCTCGGACTGGGAGAAAATGTCTGTATGTGGGTAAGTAACTGGCTCAATGATAGAAAACAGAGGGTGGTTATTAATGGAACACACTCCTATTGGGTCACTGTCACTAGCAGAGTACCTCAGGGGTCAGTATTGGGCCCTATTCTCTTCAATATATTTATTAATGATCTTGTAGAAGGCTTGCACAGTAAAATATAAATTTTTGCAGATGATACTAAACTGTGTAAAGTAATTAACACTGAAGAGGACACTATACCACTACAGATGGATCTGGATAGATTAGAGGCTTGGGCAGAGAAGTGGCAGATAAGGTTTAACACTGACAAATGTAAGGTTATGCACATGGGAAGGAATAATGCAAATCACCCGTACATACTAAATAGTAAAACACTCGGTAACACTGACATGGAAAAGGATCTAGGAATTTTAATAAACAGCAAACTAAGCAGTAAAAACCAGTATCAGGCAGCTGCTGCCAAGGCCAATAAGATAATAGGTTGCATCAATAGGGGCATAGATGCCCGTGATAAGAACATAGTCCTACCACTTTACAAATCACTAGTCAGACCACACATGGAGTACTGTGTACAGTTCTGGGCTCCTGTGAACAAGGCAGACATAGCAGAGCTGGAGAGGGTTCAGAGGAGGCCAACTAAAATAATAACTGGAATGGGGCAACTACAGTACCCTGAATTATTATCAACATTAGGGTTATTCACTTCATAAGAAAAGACGACTGAGGGGAGATCTAATTACTATGTATAAATATATCAGGGGACAGTACAGAGATCTCTCCCATCATCTATTTATCCCCAGGACTGTGACTGTGATGAGAGGACACCCTCTGCGTCTGGAGGAAAGAAGGTTTGTACACAAAGATAGAAAAGGATTCTTTACGGTAAAAGCAGTGAGACTATGGAACTCTCTGCCTGAGGAGGTGGTGATGGTGAGTACAATAAAAGAATTCAAGAGGGGCTTGGATGAATTTCTGGAGTATAATAATATTACAGGCTATAGCTACTAGATAGGGGTTGTTTATCCAGGGAGCTATTCTGATTGCCTGATTGGAGTCGGGAAGGAATTTTTCC
This sequence comes from Bufo bufo, assembly GCF_905171765.1. NCBI lineage: Eukaryota > Metazoa > Chordata > Amphibia > Anura > Bufonidae > Bufo > Bufo bufo. The sequence goes on from NC_053389.1 coordinate 350,821,689, forward strand.
CCCCTTATGTGGGGAAAATTGGCTTGTACCTCACAGTTTTTTTTTTGCCTTCCTCTGGATCAACTTGCAGGATAACAGTCCGAACTGGATGGACAGATGTCTTTTTTCGGCCTTATACTGTATACTATGTTACTATGTTACTATCTAATTCTGCCATTGCTTTTCGGGTTTTGTTATTGCAGCGTACAACATGCAGGAAAAACAACATAATAATTTTATACTGCTTGTCAGTATCATTACAAAGATACCAATTTTATATAGTTTTTTTTTTTTACACAAAGCAATTTATTTTAAAAAATCATGTTTTTGTGTTACCATTTTCTGAAAACCATTTTTTTTTCTGGAAATGGTCTTGTGTGAGATTTTTTGTGGGATGAAATAACATTTTCATTGGTTACATTTTAGAGTACATAGGGGAAGATTTATGAACTGGGTGTTTTAAATGTGACTCTAAAAATATTTAAAGTCGCAAATGCCTCTTTTTACGTCGCCCTCGTCCCTTTTCCAAAAAGGGGCATGGCAAGAGCAGGAAAGGGGTGTGGACATCACCTGAGGCAAATTTTGCTTAATATACACCAGTTTTCTGCTCAGAGTTTTTTGCTCAGAGCTGCCATAGATTTCCGATTAGGAGCATGGGCTGTCAGAGGATGTGCCTAATTTATGATGAGGCGTGCATCTCGTCATAAATTTGAAGCATCCTCTGGCAGCACAGGGGATATCAAAAAAGTGCTGATCTTAAATCTATCCAAAAGTACTTTTTGATCTCTAGATATTACATGTTTTGTTAGGTGAGGTGACCAAGAAATGGCTGTTCTGGCATAGTTTTTATTTAATTTCTTTTTTACGGCATTCACCTGAGGATAGATCGTGTGATATTGTTATAGAGCCAGTCATTACGGAAACAGTGATACCTAATACTGTATGTATAGTTTTTATTTTTGTTTTTTTTACATTCGGAAATGTCTTAATGAGGGGAGGAGGATACTTGTATGGTGCATGTCGGGAAGGGGTTAATGTTTTAATGATTCATTGGATATGTATTTTAGGGAATTTAGATTTATGTGAAAAACTATTAAATTGGAGGACTATTGTTTGACAGTTACTTTTCCTGGCCAGGAAAATGATATTAGTTGAATAGTTTTGAAGAATGGGAAATCTTAGTGACTCAAATTGTATAATATGAGAAGAGTTTGCTTATAATAAATCGAACATTAGATCAGTTCATGTGCTTTCCCCCTCTCACAGCTATCCCTCTCACAAGCTATAGTATAGTATAACGTAATTTAGAGAGTTGACCCCTTCTATGTGGGTGCTATTAGGAATTTTTATTTTATATAATTACAATTGCTTTTTGATAGTAATAATTTTTATTAATAAAGAGAAAATTTTAAAAATTGTATAGACATAAGTATTAAGACCCTTTGCTTTGACACTTGAAATTTAGCTCGTGGGGCCTCCAATTTCTCTTGATCATCTTTGAGATGTTTCTACAGCTTGATTAAAGTCCACCTGTTGTAAACTCAGTTGATTGGGCATGATTAGGAAAGACACACCCTTATCTATATACGTTCTCACAGCTGACAATGCATATCAGAGCAAAAACCAAGCCATGGTGAGGAAAGAACTGCCTGCAGAGCCCAGACACATGATTGCATAGAGGCACAGACCTAGAGAAGGGTGCAAATAAGTTCTCAAGAGCACAGTGGCCTGCATAATTGCTAAATGGAACAATCAGGACTCTTCATAGAGCTGGCCACCCCATCAAAGTAGTTGGTGGAAAAGGGATTTGATAAGAGAGGAGACCAAGAACCCAATAGTCACTAAGGCTGAGCTCCAAAGATCCTGTGAGCAGATGGAAGAAACTTCCAGAAGGTCAATCATCACTGCAGCACTATGGCAGAGTTTCAGAAAAAGCCTCAACTCAGTAACAGAGACATTAAAGCACACCTGGAGTTTGTAAAAATGCAATTAAAGGACACTTTGACTTTCTGGTCTGGTGAAACCAAGATTGAACTATTTGGCCTCATTTCTAAGCTTCATGTCTGGAGGAAACCAGGCACTGCTCATCACCTTCCCAATACCATCCCTACAGTAAAGCATGGTGGTGGCAGCATCAGGCTGTGAAGGTGTTTTTCAGAGGCTGGGGCAGGGAGACTGGTCAGGGCTGAGAGAAAGACAAATGGAGTAAAGTGCAGAGACATAGATATTCTTAATGAAAACCGGACCCAGAGTGTTCTGGATGTCAGACTGGGCCAAAGGTTCACCTTCCAACAATTACACAGCCAAGACAACACAAGAGTGGCTCTGTGGGTGTCCTTCAGTGTCCAGCAAGAGCCCAGACTTGAAACCTATCAAAAATCCCTGGATAACCTGAAAAAGGCTGTCCACCGAAGATCTGCAGAGAAGAATGATGGAAAATCCCCAGATCCAGGTGAGTAAATCTTGTGGTATCATTCTCAAGACAACTGGTGGCTGTCAAAGGTGCTTTAACTAAAAACTGAGCAAAGGTATAAATACTAATGTCAATGCAACATTTTTTTCCTCATTGATAAATTCACAAAGATTTTGAACATTCTATTGAGTGCATAAAAATCGGGAAAATGTGATATTTTTTTATTTTTATCTTACAAGGCTACAACATAAAAATATGTTAAAAAAAAAAAAAGTGAAAGGGCCTGAAGACTTCCTGAATACATTGTATCTGGGTGTTGACCATGATACAAATACTGTATAATTGAAAGGCAAATAGAATGTGAACCACCCAATCCCTAGTTGCAGCTGAAAATGTTTTGTTCTAGAATGATTATACCAGTTTCAACCCTGCATCTAATTAAACCAGCAGTGCCTCCTTATACACATAATTTTATCAGCATGCCCTGTGATTAGAAATGTCATACAAAAATACATTCTTTGGGTGACTAGTAAAACATACCTGCCAAGCTATGAGATCCTTTAGTTTGTTCAGTTTCTCACAATCTTCAGGGTGTTCATGTATGTATTCTTCAGTGAAGAAAGCCTAAAGTTGAAGAAAACTGATCATCAGAAATCACAGCAATAACATCAACAGTTTAATTCCATATCTCTTTCTGCTTCCAATCAATAATCAAAGGGTAATGACACTGTTATTTCAGACAAATAGATGAAGGTAGTGCAAGGTTACCAGTAGCACACAGATGAAATGCTGAATGCTGAAATAAATTCGCCATTAAAAGTGTCCTGTCTGACCCAGGAAGAAGTACAACAGCGACTTAAAAAAATCAAAATAGACAAATCGCCAGGACCGGATGGCATACACCCCCGTATCCTAAGGGAATTAAGTAATGTCATAGCCAGACCCTTATTTCTGATATTTGCGGACTCTGTACTGACAGGGAATGTCCCACAGGATTGGCGCATGGCAAATGTGGTGCCAATATTCAAAAAGGGTCCAAAAACAGAGCCTGGAAACTATAGGCCGGTAAGTTTAACATCTGTTGTGGGTAAACTGTTTGAAGGTTTTCTGAGAGATGCTATGTTAGAGCATCTTATGGGAAATAAGCAAATAACGCCATATCAGCATGGCTTCGTGAGGGATCGGTCATGTCAAACTAATTTAATCAGTTTCTATGAGGAGGTAAGTACTAGACTTGACAGCGGCGAATCAATGGATGTCGTGTATCTGGACTTCTCCAAAGCATTTGACACTGTACCTCATAAAAGGTTAGTATATAAAATGAGAATGCTCAGACTCGGAGAAAACGTCTGTAAGTGGGTAAGTAACTGGCTCAATGATAGAAAACAGAGGGTGGTTATTAACGGTACATACTCAGATTGGGTCACTGTCACTAGTGGAGTACCTCAGGGGTCAGTATTGGGCCCTATTCTCTTCAATATATTTATTAATGATCTTGTAGAAGGCTTGCATAGTAAAATATCAATTTTCGCAGATGACACTAAACTGTGTAAAGTAATTAACACTGAAGAGGACAGTATACTGCTACAGAGGGATCTGGATAGATTGGAGGCTTGGGAAGATAAGTGGCAGATGAGGTTTAACACTGAGAAATGTAAAGTTATGCACATGGGAAGGAATAATGCAAGTCACCCGTACATACTAAATGGTAAAACACTCGGTAACACTGACATGGAAAAGGATCTAGGAATTTTAATAAACAGCAAACTAAGCTGCAAAAAACAGTGTCAGGCAGCGGCTGCCAAGGCCAATAAGATAATGGGTTGCATCAAAAGGGGACATCCTCTGCGTTTGGAGGAAAGAAGGTTTGTACACAAACATAGAAAAGGGTTCTTTACGGTAAGAGCAGTGAGACTATGGAACTCTCTGCCTGAGGAGGTGGTGATGGTGAGTACAATAAAGGAATTCAAGAGGGGCCTGGATGTATTTCTGGAGTGTAATAATATTACAGGCTATAGCTACTAGAGAGGGGTCGTTGATCCAGGGAGTTATTCTGATTGCCTGATTGGAGTCGGGAAGGAATTTTTTATTCCCCTAAAGTGAGGAAAATTGGCTTCTACCTCACAGGGTTTTTTTGCCTTCCTCTGGATCAACTTGTAGGATGACAGGCCGAACTGGATGGACAAATGTCTTTTTTCGGCCTTATGTACTATGTTACTATGTTACTATGTTACATATGTAGAGTGCTGTGACATTAGCGATGGCTGGGTAGGTGTAGCAAAAATGGAGTCCCAATTAGTTCACCTGGATTCAGTAATATGAAAATATTTTGCTGCACTGTAAGTAAAGACCTAGTATTTTCCACCACACCCATCCATATAGCTGTAGTACTAAAACAAAAATCACTTGAGAGAATGCATTTCAACTTCTCCAGAGTCCCATGGATGCTTGATAGCACACCGCTTGATGCTTTGCATGACATATACTGGCCTCATGATTGCATACAGCTTCTTGGCGATGGAAACCCAGTCTCGGACAACTAGTTTTGTGTAGATATGGCTACACAAATAAGTTTAAAAAAAAGTTTGAAATTGTTGCGCTAATTTTCCCCTTCATTCACTGAGTTTAAAAAAAGATTGGGCGGAACTTAGTATAGAAAGGAGGGGGTCACATGTGTCCATCAAATTTACTGTAATTTACACCAGAAACTGGCATAAGTAAAAACACAAATGTATGCCAGTTCATGGTTGGCATATATTTGATTTTCTAGTGCATGGACTGTCAAAAGATGCACTAAATATATTAACAGGTGTACATCTAACTGCAGATCACATCGGTTTTAGACTACTGTAAGAAATACAGATTTGTATTAATTTTCAGGAAAATAATATAAGCCAAATATTGTATTGGTATCATGGACGTATCTAAGGACGTATTAGCAGGTATTATCTGTCTGAACAAAGGAACATTAAAGGGGTTCTGCACTTTGTTTAAAATGATGATCTATCCTCTGGATAGATCATCAGCTTCTGATCGGCAGGGGTCCTACACTTGGGACCCCTGCCGATCAGCTGTTTGAGAAGGCAGCGGCGCTCCATCAGCGCCGCGGCCTTCTCACTGTTTACCGCAGGCCAAGTGGGTGGGGCTAAGCTCCATTTACTTGAACAGAACTTAGCCCCGCCCAGGCCAGTGATACTAGTCGTGACGTCACTGGCCTTTTCAAACAGCTGATCGGCGGGAATCCCGGGTGTCGGACCCCCGCCTATCAGAAGCTGATGATCTATCGAGAGGATAGATCATCAGTTTAAACAAAGTGCAGAACCGCTTTAACATAACAAAGGCAGTAATAGTTGTCAACTGCCTAAGGAATGTGTGACAGTTGTCCAGTAGGTGATACAGTGGCTAGGGGGGAAGGAAAATGATGGACATTGCAGCTACTTCTATGAATGAGAGTTAACCAAAAAGTTATAGCAAATCATAGGGAGCAACCAATCAGATGTGTCCAGGCCATGTTCTAGAAGATTCTAGAACTGGCTGTTAATCATATAAAAGGCCGGAGTGTGAGACCCAAGGGGGATGAGAGACCTAGACAAACCCATGTAACCCATGTTACCAAATTGTCTTGGGGGTATCTTTATATTGTAATTTTGTAGTTTAACCCCTTAGTGACTAATGATAGTTACCGCATCATGACGTGCACAGTACGTCATGAGATCAAAGTGTCACTGCAAGTACACAGAAGTCCCTGCCTTTGGATCGCTGCGATTGGTCAGTCAGAATTGACTGACCAATTAAAGAATTCAGCTAAGGAGATCGGGGTTGCGTTTCTGTGTTCACTGTGCCCCGATCACCCTCCGTTCAGGATGGCCATGCGAGACCAGGTAATAATGAGGGGGGTAATAAAAAAAAATCCTAAAAACAGTGCCAGAAAAAAAAAATAATAATAATTGTCACCTACCATCACAAAAAGTGCAAAACCAAGCGATCAAAAAGGCGTATGCCCCCCAAAATAGTACCAATCAAACTGTCACCTCATCCCGCAAAAAATGAGACCCTAACTAAGACAATTGGCCAATAAATAAAAAAGCTATGGCTCTCAGACTATGGAGACAATAAAAAAGATTTTGGTTTCAAAAATGCTATAATTGTGTAAAACTTAAATAAATAAGAAAAAGTATACATATTAGGTATTGTCACGTCCGTAATGACCTGCTGTATAAAAATATCACATGACCTAACACCTCTCAGGTGAACACCATAAAAATAAATAAAAACTGCCAAAATTACTCATTTTTTTGGTCACCTTGCACCAAAAACTGTAATAATGAATGATCAAAATATCATATGTACCAAAAAATGGTACCAATAAAAATGTCTACTCTAGCTGCAAAAAACAAGCCCCTGCAGAAGACGATCGACAAAAAAAAAATAAAAGAAATATGGCGTTCAGAAATGGAGACATAAAAACATAATTTCTTTTCAAAAATGCTTTATTATGTAAAACTGAAGCAAACAAACAAAGTATACATATTTGATATCATTGCATCCGTAACAACCTGCTCTATAGAAATAGCACATGATTAGTGATGAGCGAGCATGCTTGTTCGAATACATGTTCGGCAGATCCAAGTGCTCGGCTGAATAATTTGGGTGCTCGAATACAATTTAATACAATGGAAGTAAATGGGAGACAACCAGAAACCACCTGCTCGGAAGACAAGAGGGTGTTCTGGTTCATAAAAAAAGGTTAGATATGGATGGAAACCCCATCAAAATGGTTTGGCAACAGCATTAAGAGGATAGCTGGATGAGTCTTAGACTCCGATTAAGTATGACATACAATAGACAACCACACAAAGGCTATATGCCAAAGCCAGGTATGTGCAAGCCATCCATCTATCCAGGAGACAGATAACAGCCAGCATACCTTACAATGGCAGCCTTGTGCACTGAGATATTCCAAACCAGCTCTCATCTGACTGAGAACCAGTAAACCTCAAAGTTATTTTGCATATGTTGGATGGCTTGGGTGGACCTGCACACCTAGTTTAATATCATAAGGGCGACAATTTTTTTTTTAAGAATTGCTTCTAAAATTCTAAGCCTTCTAACGTCCCCAAAACTTTTGAATGACATTTACAAAACGATGCCAACATAAAGTGGACATATGGGGAATGTTAAGTGCTAAATATTTTCTGAAGTATCACTTTCTGTTTTAAAAGCAGAGAAATAGAAATTTAGAAAATTTAGAATTTTTCAAAATTTTGGGCAAATTTGGGATTTTTTCATAAATAAAGGTGAAATATATTGACTCAAATTTATGACTATCATGAAGTAAAATGTGTCATGAGAAAAAAAATCTCAGAATGGCTTGAATAAGTAAAAGTGTTCCAAAGTTTTTGCCACATAAAGTGATACATGTCAAATTTAAAAAATATGCCTGGTCACGATGGTGCAAAATGGCCTGGTCATTAAGGGGGTAAGGAATTGTAACTATTATTATGTAAAAGTCTCTCTGTATGTGATATTTATTTATTTTTGTTCCTTTATACTTCCATATTTACACATTGATAATAATTGTAATAATATTTCCACACTGTACAATATACGTATTTTAGAATTTCATTCTTTATTACACCGAACTTAAAGAATCAGACCCAGTAAGAGGGTACAATATATATATATAATATATATTTTTTATATATAATAATTTCTTACACTGCTGCATGAAACACCAATATCGGTAAATCTTCCCACTATTCACATTCTTAACAATCAACAGTCACATTTTGTGACTTTGTGTGACTTGTTAACAGAAGTGAAAAATAGAATTTCCCACTTCAGAGCAACAGAAATCTGAACCAAACATCTCTTGTAGGCCAAAAGCCCAGACTTACTAATTTGTCTGCACCTAGAATCTAAGTCTAAAAGTTTTGGTGCCATTTGGCACAACTAGTGTTTCAATTATTTTTTCTGACTTGCCCAAAAAAGGGTTGTGGCTTAGTGGGAAGGGGTGGTGCTTAACAGATAAGTTAGTTGGACCTAATATTCACCATTTTGCATATTGTCTTCCCTCATGCCCTAAGTGTGTAAAAAGAATAGATGGTGATATTTCAAATTAATCTCTATATATCTTATATAATCCCTACTAGCAGAATTAAAGTATACATTTTTTATATGTAGAATGCTATATTATGCCATACTTACTGATTCTCACTTCTAACACTAGTATTTAATGTATATTTTATGAAGATATCAATGTACATAAAATATAAAAAAAATTATGATACGCAAAGCACAGTCCTAAGTTTATATAACATTATCTTTGCAAATGTGTGCATTTTCATGAGTCTGTCAAGGAATTTGTATTTGTTGTGAAGATTAAGAATACAAAACACACAATACAACGCAATAACCTCCGATAAGGTTTTCCAGAAGCATGAAGCTATAATTACAAAAATAAAAGTTGTAGTAAATGAATGTATTTAGTCCAATGCTTGTCATGTGCATTAAAGATTACCGTATTTTTCGCCCCATAAGACCCACTTTTTCTCCCCCCAAAATGGGGGGAAAATGCCCCTGCGTCTTATGGGGCGAATGCTGGCAGTTTTACATCGCTGGCTGCGATGTATGCGAGAGCGGGGGGAGGGACTGGGAGGAGGAGCTGGGGGCCGGCAATAGCGGCAGGGCGGTGCAGTCACTGTACTATAGCCCCGCCCCTCTGGTATACTAATATAAAATGTCTTATTCAATTAATACAGTAGTTATTAAACATGCCCCCTCACTCCTAATAGTACCTTACATCGTAACCGCTTTAGTAGAATACAGGCAGGCAGGCCGGGCGGGCGGCAGCGTAACTCCCTGATGTCACGTGCCTGAGCTGCCTACTTTATGAATGAAGCAGGCGGCGCAGGCAAGTGACGTCAGTGAGTGACGCGCCGGCCGCCCGGCCTGCCTGCCGGCATTGTACAGAAGCTATTAGGATGTAAGGTACTATTAGGAGTTGGGGGGCATGTTTAATAACTATTAATTGAATAAGACATTTTATATTAGTACACTGGAGCGGCGCGGGGGGTGGGGGGATCTGTGGATGACATTTTTATGGGGGACATCTGTGGATGGCACAGTTATGGGCTGGGGGGGTCTTTGGATGGCACTGTTATGGGCTGGGGGGGTCTGTGGATGGCACTGTTATGGGTTGGGGGGTCTGTGGAAGGCACATATATAACAGTGCCACCCACAGATCCCCCCTCTAACAGTGCCAGCCACAGACCCCCTGTAACAGTGCAAGCCACAGATCCCCCCCCATAACAGTGTCCGTCACAGATCCCCCCCATAACAGTGTCCATCATCCACAGATCCCCCCATAACAGTGTCCGTCATCCACAGATCCCCCCATAACAGTGTCCGTCATCCACAGATCCCCCCATAACAGTGTCCGTCATCCACAGATCCCACCATAACAGTGTCCGTCATCCACAGATCCCCCCATAACAGTGTCCGTCATCCACAGATCCCCCCATAACAGTGTCCGTCATCCACAGATCCCCCCATAACAGTGTCCGTCATCCACAGATCCCACCATAACAGTGTCCGTCATCCACAGATCCCCCCATAACAGTGTCCGTCATCCACAGATCCCCCCATAACAGTGTCCGTCATCCACAGATCCCCCATAACAGTGTCCGTCATCCACAGATCCCCAGTAATAGTGCCATCCACAGACCACCATTAGTTCCAAACCCACCAAAAGCACACCTTTTGGTTAAAAATATATTTTTTCTTATTTTCCTCCCCAAAAACCTAGGTGCGTCTTATGGGCCGGTGCATCTTATAGGGCGAAAAATACGGTATTTGAGGCTGATGCAAAAATGTAAGAATAAATTTGGCACAGTAAGCTGAAAAAGCTGTAAATAATTGGGGCGTTGCCGTATTCAGAAGAAAATGGGTAACAAATTACGGGATCTTTTTTCTTCTGTTACCCCTTGTGAAAATGAAAGAAATTTAGTTAAAGCAACATTTTATTGGAAAAAAAATTATATTTTATTTTAATGGTCAAGTGTCTCTAAATTCTACACTCAGTACACCCCTCTAAAAAAAATCCAAGAGGTGTAGTTTCCAAAATGGGGTCACTTTTGGAGAGTTTCCACTGTTGAAGTACAGTGGATATAAAAAGTCTACACACCCCTGTTAAAATGTCAAGTTTCTGTGATGTAAAAAATGAGGCAAAGATAAATCATTTCAGAACTTTTTCCACCTTTAATCTGACCTATAAACTGTACAACTCAATTGAAAAACGAACTGAAATCTTTTAGGTGAAGGGAAGAAAAAATATAAAAATAAAATAATATGGTTGCATAAGTGTGCACACCCTTAAACTAATACTTTGTTGAAGCACCTTTTGATTGTATTACAGCACTCAGTCTTTTTGGGTATGAATCTATCAGCATGGCACATTTTGACTTAGCAAGATTTGCCCACTTTTCTTTGCAAAAACACTCCAAATCTGTCAGATTGCGAGGGCATCTTCTGTGCACAGCCCTTTTCAGATCACCCCACAGATTTTTAATCGGATTCAGGTCTGGGCTCTGGCTGGACCATTCCAAAACTTTAATCTTCTTCTGGTGAAGCCATTCCTTTGTTGATTTGGATATATGCTTTGGGTCGTTGTCATGCTGAAAGATGAAGTTCCTCTTCATGTTCAGCTTTCTAGCAGAAGCCTGAAGCTTTTGTCCCAATATTGACTGATATTTGGAACTGTTCATAATTCCCTCTAGCTTAACTAAGGCCCCAGTTCCAGCTGAAGAAAAACAGCCCCAAAGTATGATGCTGCCACCACCATGCTTCACTGTGGGCATGATGATCTTTTGGTGATGTGCAGTGTTGTTTTTGCACCAAACATATCTTTTGGAATTATGGCCAAAAAGTTCAACCTTGGTTTCATTAGACCATAACACCTTTTCCCACATGCTTTTGGGAGACTTCAGATGTTTTTTTGCAAAATGTAGCCTTGCTTTGATGTTTTTCTGTCACTGCGGTGGGGCGGACTGAACGCAAGTGTGCACACAAGATCAGGCCTGATCGGGCGAACACTGCGTTTTTTTGTAGAGCACATTGCCGGTGTCCGTGTTTTGCGGATCCGCGGTGTCCGTATTTTGCGGATCCGCAAAACACATACAGACATCTGAATGGAGCCTTACAGGGGGGTGATCAATGACAGGGGGGTGATCAATGACAGGGGGGTGATCAAGGAGTCTATATGGGGTGATCACCCCGCTGTAAGGCTCCATTCAGACATCCGTATGTGTCTTGCGGATCCGTGGATCCGCGGATCCGCAAAACACATACGGACGTCTGAATGGAGCCTTACAGGGGGGTGATCAATGACAGGGGGGTGATCAGGGAGTCTAATATGGGGTGATCAGGGGTTAATAAGGGGTTAATAAGGGGTTAATAAGTGACAGGGGGGGGTGTAGTGTAGTGGTGTTTGGTGCTCCTTACAGAGCTGCCTGTGTCCTCTGGTGGTCGATCCAAGCAAAAGGGACCACCAGAGTTAACAAAACAGCGTCTAATATACCTTTTTGGGGTTAAAAAAATCGCATCTACAGCCTGCCAGCGAATGATCGCCGCTGGCAGGCTGTAGATCCACTCGTTTACCTCCTGATCCTGTGAACGCGCGCTCCTTTGTGCGCGCGTTCACAGGAAATCTCGCGTCTCGAGAGATGACGCGCCGATGCGTCGAAGAGGAACAAATCGACCGCCTCTGGAACGCAATCCTGCATTAGGCGGTCCGGAGGCGGTTAAACTCAATCCGTTCATTTCAGGGGCTCAAAAGTAATTGGGCAAATTAAATAATTGTAAATAAAATGTTAATTTCTAATACTTGGTTGAAAACCCTTTGTTGGCAATGACTGCCTGAAGTCTTGAACTCATGGACATCACCAGACGCTGTGTTTCCTCCTTTTTAATGCTCTGCCAGGCCTTTACTGCAGCCGTTTTAAGTTGCTGTTTGTTTGTGGGCCTTTCTGTAGACAGAAGTCAGGTGGGCGTATATATGGATATATATATATTTATATGTATCTGCCCCTTCATTGATATGTATATATATGGGACCCTTATATGGCCAATAGGGATATATATTCCCTGCATGGCCATGAATATATTGGCCAGTATGGACCCAGGTATGGGTATATATATATATATATATATATAGAGAGAGAGAGAGAGAGAGAGATGTGTGTATGCCCCCTATATTGCACACATCTGTATATATATATATATATATATATATATATATATATACACACAGTCAGGTCCATAAATATTGGGACACCAACATAATTCTAACATTTTTGGCTCTGTACACCACCAAAATGGATTTGAAAAGAAACGAACAAGACGTGCTTTAACTGCAGACTGTCAGCTTTAATGTGAGGGTACATCCAAATCAGGTGAACGGTGTAGGAATTACAACAGTTTGCATATGTGCCTCCCACTTGTTACGGAACCAAAAGTAATGGGACAGAATAATAATCATAAATCAAACTTTCACTTTTTAATACTTGGTTGCAAATCCTTTGCAGTCAATTGCAGCCTGAAGTCTGGAACGCATAGACATCACCAGACGCTGGGTTTCATCCCTGGTGATGCTCTGCCAGGCCTCTACTGCAACTGTCTTTAGTTCCTGCTTGTTCTTGGGGCATTTTCCCTTTAGTTTTGTCTTCAGCAAGTGAAATGCATGCTCAATCGGATTCAGGTCAGGTGATTGACTTGGCCATTGCATAACATTCCACTTCTTTCCCTTAAAAAAACTCTTTGGTTGCTTTTGCAGTATGCTTTGGGTCATTGTCCATCTGCACTGTGAAGCGCCATCCAATGAGTTCTGAAGCATTTGGCTGAATATGAGCAGATAATATTGCCCAAAACACTTCAGAATTCATCTTGCTGCTTTTGTCAGCAGTCACATCATCAATAAATACAAGAGAACCAGTTCCATTGGCAGCCATACATGCCCACGCCATGACACTACCACCACCATGCTTTACTGATGAGGTGGTATGCTTAGGATCATGAGCAGTTCCTTTCCTTCTCCCTTCTCTTCTTTTCCCATCACTCTGGTACAAGTTGATCTTGGTCTCATCTGTCCATAGGATGTTGTTCCAGAACTGTGAAGGCTTTTTAGATGTCTTTTGGCAAACTCTAATCTGGCCTTCCTGTTTTTGAGGCTCACCAATGGTTTACATCTTGTGGTGAACCCTCTGTATTAACTCTGGTGAAGTCTTCTCTTGATTGTTGACTTTGACACACATACACCTACCTCCTGGAGACTGTTCTTGATCTGGCCAACTGTTGTGAAGGGTGTTTTCTTCACCAGGGAAAGAATTCTTCGGTCATCCACCACAGTTGTTTTCCATGGTCTTCCGGGTCTTTTGGTGTTGCTGAGCTCACCGGTGCGTTCCTTCTTTTTAGGAATGTTCCAAACAGTTGTTTTGGCCATGCCTAATGTTTTTGCTATCTCTCTGATGGGTTTGTTTCGTTTTTTCAGCCTAATGATGGCTTGCTTCATTGATGGTGACAGCTCTTTGGATCTCATCTTGAGAGTGGACAGAAACAGATTCCAAGTGCAAATATAACACTTGAAATGAACTCTGGACCTTTTCAGCTGATTTGGATGTAAATACCCTCAAACTAAAGCTGACAGTCTGCAGTTAAAGCGCATCTTGTTAGTTTCATTTCAAATTCATTGTGGTGGTGTATAGAGCCAAAAATGTTACAATTGTGTCGATGTCGCAATATTTATGGACCTGACTATATATATATATATATATATATATATATATATATATGTGGGCTTATTACTGCCCATTCATTCCCCCAGGTTGTGGCCATTCATTGCCACTGGTATTTCTGGGTGTATGTATATATATACACTGCTCAAAAAAATAAAGGGAACACAAAAATAACACATCCTAGGTCTGAGTTAATTAAATATTCTTCTGAAATACTTTGTTCTTTACATAGTTGAATGTGCTGACAACAAAATCACACAAAAATAAAAAAAATGGAAATCACACTCAAAATTAAAGTGGAAAAACACACTACAGGCTGATCCAACTTTGATGTAATGTCCTTAAAACAAGTCAAAATGAGGCTCAGTAGTGTGTGTGGCCTCCACGTGCCTGTATGACATCCCTACAACGCCTGTGCATGCTCCTGATGAGGTGGCGGACGGTCTCCTGAGGGATCTCCTCCCAGACCTGGACTAAAGCATCTGCCAACTCCTGGACAGTCTGTGGTGCAACATGACGTTGATGGAAAGAGCGAGACATGTCGTCCCAGATGTGCTCAATTGGATTAAGGTCTGGGGAACGGGCGGGCCAGTCCATAGCATCAATGCCTTTGTCTTGCAGGAACTGCTGACACACTCCAGCCACATGAGGTCTAGCATTGTCTTGCATTAGGAGGAACCCAGGGCCAACCGCACCAGCATATGGTCTCACAAGGGGTCTGAGGATCTCATCTCGGTACCTAATGGCAGTCAGGCTACCTCTGGCGAGCACATGGAGGGCTGTGAGGCCCTCCAAAGAAATGCCACCCCACAATATTACTGACCTAATGCCAAACCGGTCATGCTGGAGGATGTTTCAGGCAGCAGAACGTTCTCCACGGCGTCTCCAGATTCTGTCACGTCTGTCACATGTGCTCAGTGTGAACCTGCTTTCATCTGTGAAGAGCACAGGGCGCCAGTGGCGAATTTGCCAATCTTGGTGTTCTCTGGCAAATGCCAAACGTCCTGCACGGTGTTGGGCTGTAAGCCCAACCCCCACCTGTGGATGTCGGGCCCTCATATCACCCTCATGGAGTCTGTTTCTGACCGTTTAAGCAGACATATGCACATTTTTGGCTTGCTGGAGGTCATTTTGCAGTGCTCTGGCAGTGCTCCTCCTGTTCCTCCTTGCACAAAGGTGGAGGTAGCGGTCCTGCTGCTGGGTTGTTGCCCTCCTACGGCCTCCTCCACGTCTCCTGGTGTACTGGCCTGTCTCCTGGTAGCGCCTCCATGCTCTGGACACTACGCTGACAGACACAGCAAACCTTCTTGCCACAGCTTGCATTGATGTGCCATCCTGGATAAGCTGCACTACCTGAACCACTTGTGTGGGTTGCAGACTCCGTTTCATGCTACTACTAGAGTGAAAGCACCGCCAGCATTCAAAAGTGACCAAAATATCAACCAGGAAGCATAGGAACTGAGAAGTGGTCTGTGGTCACCACCTGCAGAACCATTCCTTTATTTGGGGTGTCTTGCTAATTGCCTATAATTTTCACCTGTTGTCTATCCCATTTGCACAACAGCATGTGAAATTGATTGTCACTCAGTGTTGCTTCCTAAGTGGACAGTTTGATTTCACAGAAGTGTGATAGACTTGGAGTTACATTGTGTTGTTTAAGTGTTCCCTTTATTTTTTTGAGCAGTGTATATATAGATGTATGTATGCCCCAATTATTGCATACATCTGTATATATATTTATATAACGTTCCCCAGGTTTATACCCAGGTTTATATTGGGTATATATATATATATATATATATATATATATATGTATGAGGATGTGCCCCAAGCATCCATATAGATATATATTTATAATGCGGCCAGCATATTCCCCCCAGTCACGTGTGCCCCCCCTCTGATATGTGCCTGCAGGAGGGAGAGGCCGACAACTCGACAATTATGTCCAGTTTCGGCCACTTCAAAGGACGAAGGATCAATAAAGATCCTTTGCTCTTTGATAACATCTCCAGCGCTGCCGGAGATGTTATGCATACCAGGGACAGGAGAACAAAGAGCTTCCCTGTCCCTGTATGCCGCTTACCTCCGGCGCTGTAATTACAGCTCCAGGGGTATGTGATATCTCCACAGGCAGGAGGATTAAAGGATCCCCTGCCTGAGAGCGCAGGATGGTGCGGTGACGTCATATCACCGCGCCAGCCCACGTGGACCTGGCTGGAGGCGTGGGAAAATGGGAGTGAGTGCCGTAGGGTTTAAATACCCCAGCGGCACTGCGCTTAAAGAGACAGACACGATCCCCGCACCCACCAGATGCCAGGAGAGTGCGTGCGGCGCTCACAAGACCGGCTCCCCTTCCAGGAAGATAACGCAGTCCTCACTGCGCTAGACAGGATCCCTACCCCCCTCCCTGAATACGCAATACGGACAGAGAGTGCACGCAGCGCTCTGGCCAACCCCTATCCGGCTCCCAAGATGGAGGCAGAAAAGTGCAGGCAGCACACAGCGCTGCGCTCAGGAAGATTCCACCAGCAGTATTGAAGAGTGGGACAGAAGAGAAAAGAAGCTAGCTGGCTAAGTATCGCTTTCCCTGCCCTGCCTCCTCCTTAACCCCTGCTGCCCTGAACCCCTGCTATCCCTTTCTGCATTGCCCTGTAATCCTTGTGATCCCCTGTAACCTCTGCATACCTGACCCCGTATTAACCCCTTCACTGCTGCTGCCCTGAACTCCCAGCAGCAGATTAACCCCTGAACCCCTGCCATACCAGGTGTTAACCCTTTCTTGGGTTAACACTTACCCTGCAGTTAACCCCTTGCTGGACTGATCCTGACCAGCAGAGCCCTGTCCTGCAGAGTCCCTGTAACCCAGTACTCTGCCTGGTTTACCCCTGCTGTACCCCTGGTCCCTTGCCCTGATTTAACCCCATATAAGTTTAATGTATAGATAGTGTGTGGGGTGGAATTGGGAATTGTATTGTGTAGTGTAGTTAGGTTTGTATTGTGTTTATTGTAGTGCTATTATTGTATTGTGGTGTGTGCGTCTATATGTATATATATTTATAACCAATTGATCTATAAATGTACATAGATATAGCGTATTATTAGACTGTATACTTGCTATTGTGTAATAAATACTTTATTATTCATAATACAGTGTATAGTGTTTTTAGTGACCGCCGTAGTATAGTAGTAGTAAGTCGCACATGTAGTTTAGTTCATGGAAAGTGTAAGGCAACAGAGGTGTAGCTAGTTAGCTAGTCAATTAGCTAATTAGCTAGAGGTAATTCCTTTTATAGTATAAATAGGCGGAGTCATCACTAGACGACTCACTCCTATTTATTAATATTAATTATTGGTATTATCCAAAACATTAATAATTAATATTTCCCTTAACACTTTCTGTCTGAAGTTTAGTCTTTAACAAGTGAAATGCATGCTCTATTGGGTTCAGATAATGTGACTGACTTGGTAATTCAAGAATCTTCCACTTGTGGGTTGCTTTGGCTTTATGTTTTCGGTCATTGTCCATCTGTATTGTGAAACGCTGACAAATCAGTTTGGCTGCATTTGGCTGGATTTGAGCACACATTATGTCTCTGAAAACCCCAGAATTCATCCGGCTGCTTCTGTCCTGTGTCACATCATCAATAAACACTAGGGACCCAGTGCCACTGGCAGCCACGCATGCCCAAGCCATCACACTGACTCCGCCGTGTTTTACAGATTATGTGGTATGCTTTGGATCATGAGCTGTACCCTGCCTTCGCCATACTTTTTTCTTTCCATCATTCTGGTAGAGGTTAATCCTGGTTTCATCTGTCCAAAGAATATTCTTCTAGAAGTGTGCTGTTTTTTTTTTTAGATCTTTTTAGCAAAGTCCAAACTAGTCTTCTTATTCTTGAGGCTGATGAGTGTCTTGCACCGTGCAGTGAACCCTCTGTATTTACTTTCATGCAGTCTTCTCTTTCTGGTAGATTTGGATATTGATACGCCTATATCCTGCAGAGTGTTGTTCACTTGGTTGGCTGTTGTGAAGGGGTTTCTCTTCACCATGGTAATTATTCTGCGATCATCCACCACTGTTGTCTTCCGTGGGCATCCAGGTCTTTTTGCATTGTTGAGGTCATCAGTGCTTTCTTTCTATCTCAGGATGTACCAAACTGTAGATTTTGCCAATCCTAATAGGGTAGCAATTTCTCTGAAGTTTTTTTTTTCTGTTTTCGCAGATGAAGGATGGCTTGTTTTACCTGCATGGAGAGCTCCTTTGACAGCATGTTTACTTCTCAGCAAAAATCTTCAAAATGCAAGCACCACACCTCAAATCTACTCCAGACCTTTTATGTGCTTAATTAAGAATGAAATAATGAAGGAATTGGCCACACCTGCCCAAGAAACAGCCTTTGAGTCAACTGTCCAATTACTTTTGGTCCCTTTAAAAACAGGGTGCCACATGTAAAGGAGCTGAAACTTCTAAACTAGTGTTGACCGAGCACCTAAGTGCTTGGGTGCTCGAGTAGAACACCTCGGGATGCTCGGGTGCTCTACCCGAGGGTGTCTGATTGACATGAAAGGTCAGAAATTGATGGAAACACCACTGAAATGGTTCGGGAATAGCAGGGGGAGGATGTCTGGATGCATTTTGGTCGCTGCTCGGAACAATGTTGTCCGAGTAGTACGCCAATTTTACAGACTGACAATAATACACACAAAACCGAAGATAAAATCTATTTTAGAGGAAAAATTGTTAGGAAACATTCTTTCCTGTATATTTACTTGTATATAAAGTGCAAGTGCTGCCAACAATTACAAGGAAGAGGCACTCTGATACAACCTGTATATTACATAAAGGAGGGCCTCATTCACATTGTGGTACAATTGTTCAGGTAGTGGAACTTCTTCACTCATAAAGCCTATGGACTAACTGAAAGGGCTTCCAAAAATTACAAGGAACTGGCACTCCAATAAATCCTTTGTTACACATAAAAGAGGGCATCGTACACAGCCTTGAAAAATTATTATTGATGGCCGGTTGGTGACCCTCAAAAACATTTGGAGCAAGGGCCTGCTGATCTGACCATCGAAAATATTATGGGCGAGGGCCTGTTGCCGCTGACTCTAGATAACCGTGACAGCGATAATCCATTCAGATGTCTGCCCTATCAACTTTCGATGCTATTTTCAGCGCAAACCATGGTGACCACGGGTAACGGGGAATCAAGGTTCAAATCTGGAGATGGAGCCTAAGAAACGGCTACGGTTACCATGTCCAAGCAAAGCAGCATGCGCGCAAATTACCTATTAGGTATAATTAGGTGAGGGCCTGCAGGTGAGCTGACCCTGTAAAAGATTTTAGCTGCGGGCCTGCAGGTGAGCTGACCCTGTAAAAGATTTTAGGTGCAGGCCTGCAGGTGAGCTGACCCTGCAAAAGATTTTAGGTGCAGGCCTGAAGGTGAGCTGACCCTGTAAAAGATTTTAGGTGCGGGCCTGCTGGTGAGCTGACCCTGTAAAAGATTTTAGGTGTGGGCCTGCTGGTGAGCTGACCCTGTAAAAGATTTTAGGTGAAGGCCTGCTGGTGAGCTGACCCTGTAAAAGATAGTAGGGGAAGGCCTACTGGTAAGCTGACCCTGTAAAAAATTATATGCGAGGGCCTGCAAGTGAGCTCAACCTCTAAAAAATTATATGCGAGGGCCTTCAGGGGAGCTGACCATGTAAAAGATTGTAGCTGAAGGCATGCTGGTGAGCTGACCCTGTAAAAAATTATATGCGAGGGCCTGCTGGTGAGCTGACCCTGTAAAACATTGTAGGTGAGGACCTGCTGGTGAGCCTACCCTGTAAAAAATTATATGCGAGGGCCTGCTGGTGAACTGACCCTGTAAAACACTATATGTGAGGGCCGGCTGGTGAACTGACCATCTAAGAAATTATATGCGAGGGCCTGATGGTGAGCTGACCCTGTAAAACATTATATGAGAGGGCCTGCTGGTGAGCTGACCCTCTAAAACATTATATGCTAGGGCCTTCAGGTGAGCTGATCCTCTAAAATGTTATAGGTGAGGGCCTGCAGGTGAGCTGACTCTCTAAAAAATTATATGTGAGGGCCTTCAGGGGAGCTGACCCAGTAAAAGATTGTAGGTGAAGGCCTGCTGGTGAGCTGACCCTGTAAAAAATTATATGTGAGGGCCTGCTGGTAAGCTGACCCTGTAAAACATTATATGCGAGGGCCTGCTGGTGAGCTGACCCTGTAAAACATTATATGCGAGGGCCTGCTGGTGAGCTGACCCTGTAAAACATTATATGCAAGGGCCTGCTGGTGAGCTGACCCTGTAAAACATTATATGCGAGGGCCTGCTGGTGAGCTGACCATCTAAAAAATTATATACGAGGGGCTGAGCTGACCCTGTAAAACATTATGTACGAAGGGCATTATATGAGACTGTGACGATTCGTGATCTCAGCAACACGAAGAAATCGCGAATGCGTCCAGTTTTTAAATCACCAGAGCCTTCGCCTGCACGCAAAGAGTTAAAATCTTTTTTTTTTTTTAACCCAGAAGTAATTCACCTTGCTAGCACAGCTCAGAGATCAGAGTAAATTAAGCACATCCGTGCCAAAAGAATCTTCCTGCCCCCATGCCAGGATACATCTATCAATCAGATATCATCATGACAAAACCTCATAAAACTTGCATCTCCCCAGTCTGTGTGGCTCCAGCATCCCAGGAGGTCTCACACCTTTAGCCTGGGCAGCGAGCTTCAGAAGAAAAGGACAGATCCTTATCACACAGCTGGTTGGTACAGGAAGGAAGATGACCTGAAAGTCACCTTCAATCCATAGACTTCATATTTTTCCCATATTTTCCTAATATTTCATAGGATAGGAAAATACAAAATTAATAATCTCTTCAGGAATTGTTCAGATCATTACACCCCCCTTCCAGGAAACCCGCGGGCAAATCAGAGATTCCCGCTCTGAGATATAAAGGTTCTCAGGCACCCTGCATTATCTTCCAGTCCTATTTGATATCAGATGATGCGTAAAATTGTACTGATTATCAATATCAACTCTATTTCTTGATTGGACTTACGGGATACAGAGAAACGGGCAAAGCAAAGATTCTGACAGATTTTCTCCCTGTGGGGCAAAGGACTGCCCCTGTTCCAATTACACAAGGCTGGACCTGTATGTGTCATAACCACTCCCCGCTTCAGAGTGGGTAAAAACAGTGACACACTCAGGTCCTGGGTCCTTCATCTATCATCTGATGTCGACTAACATCACGACCGCCCGCTGGACACGGGCACCCCATCATCTTGGATTATTCCTTACAAAGACTTTGCCTTTTACTGGACACTACCACGGTAATTCTGAACTTACAGACAATCTATTCCCCTCCACCTCTTACCTATTTCTATCCAACCAATCTGTTCCACTGGCAGGTATATTTATCTGTCAGTTTTAATGTATCTATTTTTTGTCTATAGTTTTTAGAATAAACTTAACGACTGCATTGTTCCAGTTTTGCCCTTGTTACCTGATTATCTGGTTTATGCTAAGAACTTTGTCCTCAGAGGAGACATACTCCCGCATTGTCTTATTTTTCTAAATTGTTAATTGGTTAGCTAGTTTTCAAATAACCGTTTCTTCCCTTTAGGATTAGCTAGCCGGGGTCTCTTCGCCCCGATTCAATACGAAGAGTGGTGGCAGCAAATTATCTGATTTCCAGCGTGAAATTGATAATTTTAATTTTCCGATTGTATCATGTATGGGCACACCAACCAATCTTAAATGTCTACTCTGCTCACAGTGGATTCGCCTCCAGAAGTCTCTAGTGGACAAGACCTGTATGGCAACTGTGGCATAGTACGACGGGGTTGGCGGGTGGTTTGTCACAGTGACGAATAAGCATGTTGATATGATGGAAGAGGAGAAGGAGGATTCAACCATATATCCTTATTTGTGGTGGAAGGGGTGCATGGGAATACAGTGTATTCAGTACATTATAAACAACACATTTAAAGTGCCTTTATGTTCATCAACTTTCCTCTGGTGGAGTCGAGAAGTCATGGTCAATCCAGGTTCATTTTTATAAGAATCAAACTGTCAGCATTTTCAGTTGACAGGCGGATATGCTTATCTGTTATAATGATACCAGCAACACTAAATACCCGCCCAGACAAAATGCTGGCCAGGCAGGGCAGGCCAGCCCCTCCAAGGCGTTGAGCACCAGTTCGTGCCACGTTTCCAGCTTGGACACCCAGTAGTTGCAAGGTACTGAGTAGAGTTGAGCGAGCATGATCGGCCGAACTGCTGTTCGGCTTGAGCATTGCTATGCTCGCCACATGGCAGTACTCGGCCGAGTACCGCATGTGCTCGAGCGCCATGCTCGTGTTTCCTCCCCGCACGTTTCTTGGCTGCTATGCAGTCAATAAACGTGCAGGTAAGTACTGCCATCACTGTAATGCCATAGCCTTGTTGGTTACTGGCATTACAGTGATTGGCTGGCTGGAACACGTGATCGGGTGTTATATAGCACCCAATGGCGCGTGTTCGGCTCATTATTAGTCAGGGTGAGCTGCGCTTAGGAAGGGACAGATAGTGTAGGTAGCGTGATCGCAATCTATTTAGTTGAAAAACGTTTCAAAGACCCAAAAGTCCTTTTAAGGACTATTGCGTGTGGTGGCAGCAATATAATATAGCCATCAAATTTTTTTCCATACTTTTTCTATAGAAGGGTGTCTGCAGTGACTTGTGACATCTGTGCAATGCCTTGTGTGTGTCAGGGCCAGAGATAAAAAAAATATAAGTAAAATCTAGTATACTTTTTTCATACTTTGACGTACTTTTCCTTTAGAAGGGTGTCTGCAGTGACTTCTGACATCTATGCAATACCTTGTGTGTGTCAGGGCCAGAGATAGAAAAAATATAAGTGATATCTATTTTCCTTTTTCCATACTTTTACGTACTTTTTCCATATACTGTGCTTGCTGCGAACTGTGACATCTGTGCCACATCTTGTGTGTCAAGCGTGCATATAACATTTAATATGAAGAAGGCGAGCATTAAGGGACGGAGAAATGGCCGTGATGCTGATGGTTCACGCAGAGGCCGTGGCCCTGGGCACGTTGAAACTGTGCCTACTGCCAGAGCACAAGAAAAACAATCATCCACGATACCTAGCTTCATGTCCCAGTTTGCAGGGCGTCGCAGGACAAAACTCTTTAAGTCAGACCAGTGCAACCAGGTGGTCGGTTGGATATCATCAGATAATGCTTCCAGTCGGTTAAGCACCACCCTGTCTTCCACCAAGTCCAGTCTCAGAAGCTAAGAGTTTGGTCAACAGAATCCTCACCCTGATCCTCCTTCCTCCCACCATGGAGAGTCTGGCCAAACAAGTGATCCCACACTCGGATATTCAGAGGAGCTCTTTTCATCGCCATTACTCGATTTGGCTCTCTCGCTAAGCACGCTTGAAGAGGGACATGAGATCTTGTGCCCTGATTTCCAAACTCTACAGCATCGACACTCACAATAAGATGATGGTGGGGAATGGCAATTAGTGTGTAATGAGGTGGATGATGATGAGACACAGTTGCCATTGAGTCAACCGCAATTACTGTCTCAAGAGGTTGATGAAGAGGATGATAATTGTCAATCACTGAGGTTGTAGTTGGGTCAACAAATCAGGAGGATGAACAGAGTGATGGGATGGTGGAAAGCCGAGTAAAGACAGCAGTACAAAGGGGGAGTGATCTGCAGCACCGCAACAGGCTGGAAGAGGCAGTGGGGTGGCAAAAGGTAGAAGGCGAGCCAAATCAAACAGGCCCGCAACTGTTCCACGGGGCTCACCCTTGTGTAAATCTCCCTTGCCAAGGGGTAGGTGTTCCGCAGTATGGCACTTTTTTGAGGAAAGTGCGAACGACAATAGTAGTTTGCAACCTGTTCCACACCAAAATGAGCCGGGGCGTGAACACTAGCAACCTCACCACCACCAGCATGATCCGCCACATGGCATCCAAGCACCGTAATAAGTGGGACGTACGCCTGGGTCCACAATCTGTGTCTGCGGGTCACACCACTGCCTCCTCTTCCCCTATGGTACGTTCTGGCCAATTGCCTGTTGTAGGCGCAGGCGAGGATGCCTCCCACCCTGCACCTGGACCTTCGCAAGCACCATCAGCGACCACATCCAGCGTCCAAATGTCCTTACCCCAGGCATTTGAACACGAGCGTAAATACCCAGCACCCACCCACAGGCCATAGCACTGGAAATGTTGCCATTTAGGCTGATGTCTGCGGCCGTCCCGCGGTACTCTGTCCCCAGCCGACACTATTTTTCAAGCTGTGCCTTGCCCGCCTTACACTAACATGTGTCCTGAAATGTCACACCTGCCCTGACCAACGCAGTTACTGGGAAGGTCCACTTAACCACGGACACATGGACCAGTGCATTCAAGCAGGGACACTACATTTCCCTGACGGCACACTGAACTTTGTGGAGGCCGGGAGCGAGTCGTACCCTGGGATGGCACAGGTGATACCGATGCCAATGATTCCATAAGGGTTTCCGCCACCATCTATGTTGGTGGCCCTAACCCCCTCTTCTCCTCCTCCGCCTCTTTCTCAACTTCCACCTCCGAATTATCTGTGTGCTGCACCAGTCAGCCATCAGCCGGTAGCTGGAAGCAGTGTAGCACTGCAGTGGTAAAGCGTGCACAGGGCGTGCTGAAGCTGATATGTTTAGGGGACAAACAGCACACCGCCGCAGAGCTCTCGCCACTCAACCTACAACCAGGCATGGTTGTGTGTGATAATAGCCGTAACTTGATGCTCGGCAAGCTCAGACACATCCCATGCCTAGTCTACGTCTTATCTTAGTGGTTCAGCGGTTTCTCAAAACCTACCACAATTTGCCTGAGCTACTGGTGAAGGTGCGCCGCATGTGTGCACATTTCCAAAAGTCATCGACAGCTTTAGCCGGTCTGTCAACGCAGCAGCAGCGCTTGAAATTACCAGATCACCGGCTGTTGTTCGATTGAGCACGAGCTGGAACTCCACGTTCCACATGTTGGCTAGGCTTTGTGAGCAGCAGAGGGCAGTAGTGGAATACCAGCTTCTACATGGTCGTCGCATTTCCAGTCAGCTTCCGCTAATCAGAAGCGACGAGTGGACATGGATGTCTGACCTCTGTGAGGTTTTAAGAAACTTTGAGGAATCAAGACAGATGGTGAGCGGCGATAACGCTATTATCTGCGTAACCATCCCACTTCTGTGTCTACTGAGACGCTCGCTGCTAACAATTAAGGAAGCTGCTTTGCATGTGAAAGAGATGGAAATGGGGGAAGAAGTATTTTTCACAGGGTGATAGCCAGACCACCCTCCGTCCGTATTCTCAGCGCGAATTGGACGATGAAGAGGAGGAGGAGCAGGAGACGGTTGCCTCCGTTACAGAGGGTAGTACCCACTGTAACGTTTAATTCCATCTGTTCAGCGTGGGTGGGCAGAAGAGGTAGAGGATGAGAAAATGGACAGTCATCCTCCTGATGATGACAGCGAAGTCTTGCCTATTAGTACTCTGGCACACATGGCTGACTTCATGTTAGGCTGCCTTTCCCGCGACCCGCACGTTATACGCATTATAGACAGCACGGATTACTGGGTGTTCACCCTTCTCGACCCCCGCTATAAAGAAAACTTGTCATCTCTCATTCCTCAGGTGGAGAGGATGAGCAAAACGGTGCAATACCAGAAGGTCCTTGTTGAAAAATTGCTCCTAAAATTTCTATCTGAGAAAGCGCGGGCGGTAGAGTCTGCCCTTCCTTGGGCAACCGAGAAGGGGAGACATGGGGAACACACAGCAGTTCCAACAGAGGCAGGGCAACACTCTCCAAAGCCTAGGACAGTTTCATGACACCCCGCCAGCACCCTCACCCTGATGCATGGCCTAGTGTCGCAAGGAGGGAAAAGTTTTGGAAGATGGTGAAGGAGTACATTGCAGACCATGTCAGCATCCTCAGTGATCCCTTAGTGCCTTACAACTACTATTGTCCAAGCTGGATAAGTGGCACGAACTGGCACTCTACGCCTTGGAGGTGCTGGCCTGTCCTGCAGCCAGCATTTTGTCGGAACGGGTATTTAGTGCTGCTGGTGGCATTATAACAGATAAGCGTATCTGCCTGTCAACTGAAAATGCTGACAGGTTGACTCTTATAAAAATGAACAAGGCCTGGATTACCCCTGACTTCTCGACTCCACCAGAGGAAAGCGGATGAACATAAAGGCACTTTAAATGTGTTGTTTATAATGTACTGAATATTCAGTATTCCCATGCACCCCTTCCACCACAAATAAAGGGTATATGGTTGAATCTTCTTTTTCTGCTCCTCTTCCATCATATCAACATGCTAATTCGTCGCTTATAATGCCCTCGTCTATATGCCCTTGCATATTATTTTTTAAAGGTTTAGCTCACCCTCAGGCCTTCTCATATAATTTTTTACAGGGTCAGCTCACCCGCAGGCCCTCTCATATAATTTTGTACACGATCAGCTCACCCGCAGGCCCTCTCATATCATTTTTTACAGGGTCAGCTCACCCGCAGGCCCTCAGCGAAAATCTTTTAGACGGTCAGCTAACCAGCATGCCCTTAGAAAGTGGGAGGTGCTCATGCTGCTCTGCAGAGCACTAGTGAGACCTCATTTGGAGTATTGTGCGCAGTACTGGAGACCATATCTCCAGAAGAATATTGATACTTTGGAGAGAGTTCAGAGAAGAGCTACTGAACTAGTACATGGATTTCAGGAAAAAACTTACCAGGAAAAGTTAAAGGACCTTAACATGTATAGATTGGAAGAAAGACGAAGGGATATGATAGAAACTTTTAAATATATAAAGGGAATCAACACAGTAAAAGAGGAGAGAATATTTAAAAAAAGAAAAACTGTGACAAGAGGACATAGTTTTAAATTAGAGGGGCAAAGGTTTAAAAGTAATATCAGGAAGTATTACTTTACTGAGAGAGTAGTGGATTCATGGTATAGCCTTCCTGCAGAAGTGGTAGCTGCAAATACAGTGTAAGAGTTTAAGCATGCATGGGATAGGCATAAGGCCATCCTTCATATAAAATGGGGCCAGGGGCTATTCATAGTATTCAGTATATTGGGCAGACTAGATGGGCCAAATTGTTCTTATTTGCCGACACATTCTATGTTTCTATGCCCTCACCCATAATGTATTAGATGGTCTGCTGCGCAGCAGACCCTCACCCATAATGTTTTTGAATGTCACCAGCAGACCATCAATCATACTTTTTCCGTAGACGATGTCCGCTGCGGACAGTTGAATTATCCACGCCACATCTACTGTGTAAAGTGTGCGGATATAAAAAATAAAATATTTTAGCGGGTCAGTTCACTAGCAGGTCTCAGCGGAAATCTTTTCAAGGGTCAGCTCACCAGCAGGCCCTGAGCGGAAATCTTTTAGAGGGTAAGCTCACCAGCAGGCCCTCAGCAGAAATCTTTTAGAGGGTCAGCTCACCAGCAGGCCGTCAGCAGAAATCTTTTTGAAGGTCAGCTCACCAGCAGGCCCTCAGTGGAAATCTTTCAGAGGGTCATCTCACCTGCAGGCCCTCATATATATGTGAGATACAGTGTACCTTTGCCGTAGACGCTGCGAACAGTGTCATTACCTGTGGTACCTCTCCTGTATAATGTTTCCTCATCCTAAATACCTATGACATTCCCTGTAATTTTTTAGTACTCATTCAAATGACAGGGCCTCTTAAGAGTCCTGTATTGTTATTTATCATTACTACCTCCCTGAGTCGGGAGTGGGTAATTTGCGACCCCTGCCTGCCTTTCTTGGAAGTGGTAGCCGTAGCTGTTACTCAGGCTCCCTCTTCAGAAGTGAACCCTGATTCCCCGTTACCCGTGGTCACCATGGTAGGCTCATAAAAAACATTGAAAGTTGATAGGGCAGACATCCAAATGGATCGTCGACATCAGGGGACGTGCAATCACCCAGAAATTATCTAGAGTCAACAAAGCGGCAGCAGGCCTACAAGTCTAGCCTCACTATCCAAGAGTCTGGTCAACACAATCCTCACCACAGGGGGTCACGTAACTACTTATCATGGAGGAGTATTGGTTATCGGAATGAACCACACAAATCGTCTCGATCCATCCGCTCACAGCGGCTATGCACCACCACCCACAGAATCGAGAAAGAGGTATCAATCTGTCAATCCTTTCCGTGTGCGGTAAGGTTTTGGGTAAGTCGGGTAAGGTTTCCTGTGTGTAGCAAAATTAAGCCACAGGCTTCACTCCTGTTGGTGCCCTTCCATCAATTAGTTTAAGTTTAAGCTTTGCAACCATACTCCCCCCGGAACCCAAAGAGTTTATTTTCCCAGAAAATGCTTGGTGGCGAATAGGAATAACGCCGCCAGATCGCCTATGGGATCGTATTCGAACCTCCGACTTTCATTGTTGATTAATGAAAACATTTGTGGCAACAAATGCTTTGGCAGTGGTTCGTCTTGCGCTGGTCCAAGAATTTCACCTGTAGTGGTACAATACGGATGCCACCGGCCGTCCCTCTTAATCATGGCCCCAGTTCCGAAAATCATCAAAATTTTTGGCTGAACTTGTACTTTATATACAAGTAAATATACAGGAAAGAATGTGTCCTAACAATTTTTACTCTACAATCAATTTTATCTTTGATTTTGTGCGTATTATTGTCAGTCTATAAAAGAGGAGTACTACTCGGACATCGCTCCCAGCAGCGACATAGGAGTCCAAGATGCATGCATACATCCTCCCCATGCTGTTCCCGAACCGTTTCGGTGGTGTTTCCATAAATTTCGGAACTCAGGTACCTCGGGTCCTCCCATTGACTTCCAATAAACTCGGGAGCTCGGTAGAGCACCTGAGCATCCTGATGTGTTTGGCCAGAGCACACGAGAAATAAGGTGCTCGATCATCACTAGTACTGAAGGATCATTGAGGACACTGACACGGTCTGCTATGTACTCCTTCACCAACTTCCAAAAGGTTTTCCTTCTTGTGACACTAGGCAGCGCATCAGGGTGAGGGTGTCATGAAACTGTCCCAGGCTTTTCAGAGTGTTGCCCTGCCTCTGTTAGAACTGCTGTGTGTTCTCCTTGTCTCCCCTCCTCGGTTGGCCAAGGAACTACGTACTCTGCCGCCAGAGTTGTCAGCTGGAAATTTTTGGAGCAATTTTTCCACAAGGACCTTCTGGTATTGCACCATTTTGCTAGTCCTCTCCACCACAGGAATGAGAGATGAAAAGTTCTCTTTGTAGCGGGGGTTGAGAAGGGTGAACAACCAGTAATCGGTGTTGGCCAAAATGCGTATTACGCGAGGGTCACGGGAAAGGCAGCATAACATAAAGTCAGCCATGTGTGCCAGAGTCCCAACAGACAAGACTTTGCTGTCTTTATCGGGAGGATGACTCTCAATCTCCTCATTCTCTTCCTCCTCTTCGGCCCATTCACGCTGAACAGATGGAATAAACCTGCTATGGGTACTTCCCTCTGTAGCAGAGGCAACCGTCTCATGCTCCTCCTCATCATCATCCAATTTGCGATGAGAAGACAAACTGAGGGTGGTCTGGCTATCACCCTGTGTACTGTCATCCCCCATTTCCACCTATTCCACATGCAAAGCATCTGCCTTCATTGTGAGCAGCGAGCATTTCAGTAGACGCAGAAGTTGGATGCTTACGCTGATGTTGATTCCTCATAGTTGCGTAAAACCTCACAGAGGTCAGACATCAATGCCCACTCGTTGCTTGTGAAGAGCGGAAGCTGACTGGAAAGGCGACGACCATGTTGCAGCTGGTATTCCACTACTGCCCCCTGCTGCTCACAAAGCCTGGCCACATATGATTCTTCAAAAGCTGACATAAACGTATTTGCATAGGGCGGTGCCACATGAGATCCCATCGTGGTTCTCCGTCGCTGTAAATAATAAGCATCTTCAAACATGAAATTATTTTCAAACAAAACTAAACGTAGCATTTGCAGAAAAAATTATTGTTGTATCTTGGAAAAGTCACTTGTTAACAACACTTCTGCCACTGCCTGAATCCCTTTCTCATGGTCTATCGATGTGTAGAGACTCACAACGTCTATTGTAACTAGCCAACTGTCCACGGAAATAGAATAGATATCCATAATAGCTTTCAAAAATTGCGCAGTATCTAGTAGAAACGAGCGGGTGTTTTTTATCAATGGTGTGAGCATCTTCTCCAAGGTAATTGATAAAGGAGACCAGATAGAATCAACTGAGGCCACAATAGGGCGGCCCGGGGGATCCAATAGTGTCTTATGCACTTTCGGAAGTAGGTACAACACCGGAGTAATCGGTGACTGTTTAATCAAATAGTTCTGCAACTGGTCATCAATAACACCCTTAGCCCCGTAATGATTCACCATTTTTATCTTCTCTTTAATGGAGAAGACGGAGTCATTTTGCAGACTCTCATAGGTATTAGTGTCAGACAGCTGACTCATCACTTCTTGAACATATTTACTCTTGTCCATAATCACTATAGAACCCCCTTTATCAGCCGGCTTTATGATCAGGGATGCATTCTCCATTAATGTTTTAATGGCTGCCCTTTCTTTAATGGTTACATTGTGGCACATCTGTAGATCACCTTGTTTAATGGACCGCAAACATGTCTCTACTTCCTTGGAAACAAATTGTACATATGTTTCTACGGGATGATATGTCTTTGGCGGCATAAATGTACTTTTCATTTTAAGATCCAAATCCTTCAGACTTAACTGACCCTCTGTCATATCCCTTTGGATCTCATTTGATACATTGATTTCCTTGGGTTCAGAAAAATGGGCTTTTAGTCAGATTTTTCGGGAGAATTGTTGAAAATCTATATCTAATTGAAAACTGTGAAGCCCTGTGTTGGGATAAAGGTTAAACCTTTCTGCAATACCCAAATCTTCCACTCTTGAGATGTAATATCCTTTGTGTTCATCATTTGTCCTATGTGGATGTAACGGCTACCCAGATAGTGAGAGGGTATCAGCCGTTGGGGACGTCCTTTTCCTGGCAAGCTGCTGGGTACGAGGGCATCTGGTATAACCCCATCCACGCTTTCCAGAGGTAGAGTCGGGTTCAGCGGTAAAAAGAGCGGCGTAACGATCCCATATTTTCCCTCTCAAGAACGAGACGAGGCTGCGTTTTGAAGGGTTAGAAAAACATGAACACTTTATTGAGGGCTATGCAGGTCCCCCATCTGGTGTACACGCCCCTAGGGGACCAGAAGGAAGACTGTGACACAGGACAGATACGTAGCACTCAGGATACCCAGACACAACACATCCCAACAATGCATCATGGTTTCCTCCTCTCTGCCCTGGAGACACCCGAAGAGCAATTCAATTATCTCTCAGGACAAATTATCTCTCATAAAAATGTGGGGACAACAGGGCAAAAATCACCACCCAAACACACAATGTCACACCCTCACAGCAAACACAGACATTTAACATATTCCCAGATAGCTCAAGTCTGAGTGCATATCATTAGGTGAATGCCGCTCAGAGTACACAAATACAATAAAATTAGCTATCTGGGTACCATTTTTAGTCCATACGGATGGGTCTGTCACAAATTCCAACCGCGTTCGGTCCTATTAACAGTCCAGACATGCGGCATACAGGGAGTGCAGAATTATTAGGCAAGTTGTATTTTTGAGGATTAATTTTATTATTGAACAACAACCATGTTCTCAATGAACCCAAAAAACTCATTAATATCAAAGCTGAATATTTTTGGAAGTAGTTTTTAGTTTTAGCTATTTTAGGGGGATATCTGTGTGTGCAGGTGACTATTACTGTGCATAATTATAAGGCAACTTAACAAAAAACAAATATATACCCATTTCAATTATTTATTTTTACCAGTGAAACCATTATAACATCTCAACATTCACAAATATACATTTCTGACATTCAAAAACAAAACAAAAACAAATCAGTGACCAATATAGCCACCTTTCTTTGCAAGGACACTCAAAAGCCTGCCATCCATTGATTCTGTCAGTGTTTTGATCTGTTCACCATCAACATTGCGTGCAGCAGCAACCACAGCCTCCCAGACACTGTTCAGAGAGGTGTACTGTTTTCCCTCCTTGTAAATCTCACATTTGATGATGGACCACAGGTTCTCAATGGGGTTCAGATCAGGTGAACAAGGAGGCCATGTCATTAGATTTTCTTCTTTTATACCCTTTCTTGCCAGCCACGCTGTGGAGTACTTGGACGCGTGTGATGGAGCATTGTCCTGCATGAAAATCATGTTTTTCTTGAAGGATGCAGACTTCTTCCTGTACCACTGCTTGAAGAAGGTGTCTTCCAGAAACTGGCAGTAGGACTGGGAGTTGAGCTTGACTCCATCCTCAACCCGAAAAGGCCCCACAAGCTCATCTTTGATGATACCAGCCCAAACCAGTACTCCACCTCCACCTTGCTGGCGTCTGAGTCGGACTGGAGCTCTCTGCCCTTTACCAATCCAGCCACGGGCCCATCCATCTGGCCCATCAAGACTCACTCTCATTTCATCAGTCCATAAAACCTTAGAAAAATCAGTCTTGAGATATTTCTTGGCCCAGTCTTGACGTTTCAGCTTGTGTGTCTTGTTCAGTGGTGGTCGTCTTTCAGCCTTTCTTACCTTGGCCATGTCTCTGAGTATTGCACACCTTGTGCTTTTGGGCACTCCAGTGATGTTGCAGCTCTGAAATATGGCCAAACTGGTTGCAAGTGGCATCTTGGCAGCTGCACGCTTGACTTTTCTCAGTTCATGGGCAGTTATTTTGCGCCTTGGTTTTTCCACACGCTTCTTGCGACCCTGTTGACTATTTTGAATGAAACGCTTGATTGTTCGATGATCACGCTTCAGAAGCTTTGCAATTTTAAGAGTGCTGCATCCCTCTGCAAGATATCTCACTATTTTTGACTTTTCTGAGCCTGTCAAGTCCTTCT
The DNA here is from genome assembly GCF_905171765.1 of Bufo bufo. Classification (NCBI taxonomy): domain Eukaryota; kingdom Metazoa; phylum Chordata; class Amphibia; order Anura; family Bufonidae; genus Bufo; species Bufo bufo. The sequence continues at coordinate 350,854,891 of NC_053389.1, forward strand.
TTTGACCCATTTTGCCAAAGGAAAGGAAGTTGCCTAATAATTATGCACACCTAATATAGGGTGTTGATGTCATTAGGCCACACCCCTTCTCATTACAGAGATGCACATCACCTAATATGCTTAATTGGTAGTAGGCTTTCGAGCCTATACAGCTTGGAGTAAGACAACATGCATAAAGAGGATGATGTGGTCAAAATACTAATTTGCCTAATAATTCTGCACTCCCTGTAGTTCTGTTACACTGCTCCCCTTTTGTGGAACACTCCGGCAGACCCGGATTGATCCTTTTCGGGTCAACTTGGGGCTGTCCGGTCTGCTGTTAAGGTAAAAGTTCAGTTTGTCTGGACAGTCCGTCTGCGTTCCCATTGAACCGGCCAGGGCGATATTGAATGGAAAAGTTATATGGTTGTAGGGCCAAGCTCCATCTCAGCAATCGTCCATTGTCCCCAGCCACTCGGTTCAGACATACCAGGGGATTGTGGTCTGTGATCAGGGTGAATTCCTGACCGTAAAGGTACGGTGTGAGCTTCTTTAGAGCCCAGACCAGGGCTAGACATTCTTTTTCCACTGCCGCATAGCTCACTTCCCTGGGTAATAGCTTTCTACTCAGGTATGCGACAGGGTGTTCCCCCCCATTTTCTCCGACCTGGCTTAGCACTGCCCCCAGTCCGTACATGGACGCATCTGTGTGGACGACAAATCTTTTGTTAGGGACGGGGGCGGACAAAACGGGTGCGTTGATCAAGGTTTGTTTCAGGGTTTGGAACGCTGCTTCACAGGTGGGAGACCACAGGGCTACCCTAGGCAAATTCTTCTTTGTTAAATCTGTCAGGGGTTTGGCGATGGCACTGTAGTCAGGGACAAATTTCCTGTAGTACCCCGCTGTCCCTAAGAATGCTAACACTTTTTAGTTTTAGTGTGGGGTGTGGGCCAATTGGCTACGGCCTCTACCTTAGCGGGTTCTGGTCGTTTTTTCCCACACCCCACTCTGTGTCCCAGGTACTGGACCTCAGCCATACCAAAATTACATTTCTCTGGTTTCAGGGTGAGGCCGGCGGCCCTAATCTGATCTAGCACAGCCTCTACGTGTCTCAGGTGCTCCCCCCAAGTCTCACTATAGATCGCAATGTCATCCAGGTATGCGCAAGCGAAATCCTGGAAGCCATCAAGGAGGCGATCCACTAAGCACTGAAAGGTAGCTGGGGCGTTTTTCATCCCGAAGGGCATGACCTTAAACTGGTACAAGCCAAACGGGGTGACAAACGCCGACTTAGGGATAGCGTCCTTGGCCAGGGGAATCTGCCAGTACCCTTTGCACAGATCGATGGTGGTCAGATAGCGTCCCCTGGCAATACGATCTAATAGTTCGTACACTCGGGGCATGGGGTATGCGTCTGTCACGGTTTGGTCATTGAGGCGTCGATAATCAACACAGAACTGGGTCGTTCCGTCCTTTTTGGGGACTAGAACGACTGGGGATGCCCAGGGGCTGTCGGATGGCTCTATAACTCCTAGTTTTAACATCTCCTGAATCTCCTTTCTCATCTCTTCTTTTACGGCTTCGGGGATTCTATAGGGAGTCTGTCGGAGAGGGTTTTGTCCTGGGGTTTCGACATAATGTGTCGCTAAGGGGTGTAACCGGGCTCCTGGGAAAACGTCACTCTTTTCTCAGCTAGCAATTGTTGGAGTTGCTCCCTTTCTGTGGGAGTTAATCGCTCCCCTAGCTGTACTGTATTAAGCAGAGTTTTAGGCTCGGATTCGGCTAACAGATCTGGGATGGGGAGGCTGTCAGGATCTTCAGTGGCCGGGATACATATGGCTGCTATATCTTCGGGTATTTCCTGGTACTCTTTTAATAAGTTTATATGAAAGGACTTCTGTATCCTTTCGTCCTTGCTACTGGCAATCACATAGGTGGTGTCACAGACCTGGGCCACCATCTTGTAAGGGCCTTGCCAGGAGGTCTGTAGTTTGTTCCCTTTAACTGGTCTAAGTACTAGGATTTTCTGCCCTACCTGGAATGTTCTCAGTCTAGCGCCCCGATCGTACCACTGTTTCTGACGGCCCTGGGCCGCCTGGAGGTGTTATCGGGCCATCCTGGCTAGGTGCCCCATGCGGTCCCGCATCTCCAGCACATAAGGTACGATAGGAACCCCCTCATGTTCTATCTCTCCCTCCCAGTGCTCCCGGACGAGGTCGAGGGGGCCTCGTACCCGCCGTCCATAGAGCAACTCGAAGGGGGAGAACCCTGTGGATTCCTGCGTCACCTCTCGATATGCGAACAAGAGGTGTGGCAAGAATCGCTCCCAGTCTCTGTATTCCGCCGTAAAGGTCCGCAGCAATTGCTTTAGGGTACCATTAAAGCGTTCACAGAGGCCGTTAGTTTGCGGGTGGTACGGTGAACTAAGCAGGGTTTTGACACCGCAGACTTTCCATAGCTGCTGAGTTAGGTCTGCAGTGAACTGGGTTCCTCGGTCAGATAGGAATTCCTGAGGGAATCCCACTCTCGTGAATATCCCGACTAAGGCACTGGCGACAGTGTCAGCCTAGATATTCGTCAGAGCGACGGCTTCTGGGTAGCGGGTAGCATAGTCCACTACGGTCAGAATGTACTTTTTGCCCGAGGGGCTGGGGTTAGATAGGGGTCCTACTAGGTCGACTGCCACCCTGCTAAATGGCTCCTCGATCACGGGCATAGGTGACAATTGAGCTTTAGGATGATCCCCTCTCTTTCCTACCCGTTGGCATACGTCACAAGTGCTGCAGTAACGTCGCACATCCCTCGAGACCCCTGACCAAAAGAAGGTCTGGGTGATCCTGTGGGTGGTGCGGTTACCCCCTAGATGCCCTGCCAACGGAATGTCGTGGCCAATTCGGAGAAGTTCCAACCGGTACTTTCTGGGCACTACTAGTTGGCGCTTCTGCGAAGGGACACAGCCTCTCTTTCTGCCTTCGGTCAGTCTATACAACCTGTCGCCCTCCCATATAAAACGTTCCCGCTCATCCCCTCTACTGTCTGCTAATTCTCGGTACCTTTGGAGGGTAGGGTCCTGTCTAGTTTCCCTCCCAAACTCTTCTGGGGTGTCCCAAGCTATGGGTCTCTCTGGGGTGTTGGTGCTTAGTGCCTGCTGGTGGCTTACCTGGGACTCCCGACCTGTTGCAGAATCGTCCTCAGTACGGGCCTGTGAGCGGGTGGTCACGGGGAAAGCAGCAGCAGTCGTGGGTAAAAAAGCTGAGGCTAGAGGGCCAATGTCGTTGCCCAACACGACCTCCGCAGGTAAATTGTCCATGATGCCCACTGTGGTCTTTCCCGACCCGACTCCCCAATCCAAATGTATCCGGGCAGTGGGTAAGCGAAAAACAGCCCCCCCTGCGACACGAACAGCAACGGTACGAGTAGATACATGTAGTGGTTTTATCAGATGTTTCTGTACCAAAGTGATGGTAGCACCAGTGTCCCTTAGGCCTTGTGCTATCTGTCCGTTCACTCGCACCTCCTGGCGGTGATGCTGGCGGTTATCTGGGGAGGCAGCTTGTATGGGGTTGGCCTCATACAAGATTCCCAAACACTCCTCAGGGCTCCCTTCAATTTCCAGGCAGTGAGCAGCCGAGGGGCGCGATGGCGGGGTCTCGTTGTTAGGGGTTGTGCGCCTCCAGTTATTATTGGCTGATCCCAAAGGGCAATAACGGGCAATATGCCCTGGGTTGCTTCAGCGATGACATGTCACTTTGTAAGGTAACGGGGCTGGTTGTTAGACCCCTGGGGGCGTGGTGGTCCTGGGGGTACTGGAGCCTGAAATTCGGTGCGTGCAGCGTAGGTTGGGGTGCGTGTCTCTGTTCTAGGTGCTGGTCGTGTGGTACCTTGGCTCACCTTCCTTGTTTCCGCGTATTCATCTGCTAGACGCGCTGCCTCAGTTAAGTTGGCAGGGCGGCGATCTCTCACCCAGTCCTGTATTTCCGCAGCCAGATCTTGGAAGAAATGTTCCATCAAGAACAACTGTAACACTTCCTCTCCGGTGTTGGCATTGCACCCTCGCACCCAATGTGACGCAACCCTTTGTATCCTGTTTGCCCATTCCATGTGGGAGTCCACAGCCTTCTTTTTGGACTCTCGGAAGCGACGGCGGTAGGCTTCTGGGGTTACGGCATATTGGGTTAGCAGCGCCTTTTTAACTTGCTGGTATTGCAAAATATCCTCTGGAGCAAGAGCCCGAAAGGCTTCATTGGCTTTGCCCGACAATTTCCCAGACAAAATAGGGACCCATTGGTCTGGCGGTACCTGGTGTAGTGAGCACTGTCTCTCAAAGTCTGCCAAATATCCATCTATTTCCTCCTCACTTTCTACAAAAGCTTTAAATGCAGTGAATGGTATTTTCTTTCCCGTAGCAGGGGGTGTGGGAGTAGGAACTGCATGTGTAATGAGCTGACTAGCTCTTACCAGTTCCAGTTCTTGTCCCCTCTTAGTTTGTATCTCTTCCCTTGCTTCCCGGAACAGTTGGTTTATTAGTTCCACGGACGTTTCTGGATACAAGCATAACCTCCGCTGTACGATACCAGTAATTGCATCGTCCTCGCTGGCAGGTGCAAGGGGCTCCGTTCCTTCCATGGATCTATCCATTCCGTGTAGCTACAGCAGGTCAGCGATCAGCTCCCTCCGTGGTCTGTTACTGGCACTCCTACCACGACTCTCCAATAAATCCTTTAGTGTGGGTCTTTTCAGCCGGGCGTATTGAGACTCCATTCAGCACTTGCTCGTTGGATAAAAGGACCAATCCCACTGCTTGCCACCAATGTAACGGCTACCCAGATAGTGAGAGGGTATCAGCCGTTGGGGACGTCCTTTTCCTGGCAAGCTGCTGGGTACGAGGGCAGCTGGTATAACCCCATCCACGCGTTCCAGAGGTAGAGTCGGGTTCAGCGGTAAAAAGAGCGGCGTAACAATCCCATATTTTCCCTCTCAAGAACGAGACGAGGCTCCGTTTTGAAGGGTTAGAAAAACATGAACACTTTATTGAGGGCTACCCGCCCATATTTATGCAGGTCCCCCATCTGGTGTACACGCCCCTAGGGGACCAGAAGGAAGACTGTGACACAGGACAGATACGTAGCACTCAGGATACCCAGACACAACACATCCCCACAATGCATCATGGTTTCCTCCTCTCTGCCCTGGAGACACCCGAAGAGCAATTCAATTATCTCTCAGGACAAAGGGAAATCACCAATACACATGTGGGAACAACAGGACAGGAATCACCACCCAAACACACAATGTCACACCCTCACAGCAAACACAGACATTTAACATATTCCCAGATAGCTCAAGTCTGAGTGCATATCATTAGGTGAATGCCGCTGAGAGTACACAAATACAATAAAATTAGCTATCTGGGTACCATTTTTAGTCCATACGGATGGGTCTGTCACAAATTCCAACCGCGTTCGGTCCTATTAACAGTCCAGACATGCGGCATAGTTCTGTTACAGTGGAAGTGAAACTTAGTTGCAGATTGGTGCTAGACATGTTTCCGCCCATTGAGGGGTGGATGATGTCACTCATGTTGGATAGGATATTCTCTATATAAAGTTGGTTTGATTCATTGTGATGTATCTATTCATAAAGGCTGTGTGCCGAAACGCGTTATTATGAAATTAATATAAGATAAAGAAGACATTTATTTTCAAGCATAACAGCTGGTGGCACTGGGGGGGGGGGGCAGCTGATGGCACAGGGGGGGATTGAGTTTTTATAAAGAAAAACTTTCTTTTAATTTGTTTTTTGTTATTAGATTACTCAATTAATCGTAAAAAATAATCAACAGAATTCTCGATTTCTAAAATAATCGTTTACTGCAGCCCTACGTGTCAGACCTGCAGAGTAGCAGGTGACCGAGCAGGAGCCCAGTGCCTGATCAGGAGAGGGAAGATATTTTTTTAAATGATAGAACTGAGCATGGGGGTCTGATCTAAGCATGGGAGGTTCTGATCTGAGCATGGGGGGGTCCTTATCTGAGCAATGGGGGTCTGGGAGGGCAGATTTTAGCATGGGGGCAGATTTGAGCATGGGGGCAGATCTGAGCATGAGGGGGGGATCTGAGCACTGAGGGTCTGACACTGGGAGTCTGATTTGTGTTCCGAGCATTGGGGGTCTTATTTTGGGGGTCTGATTTGGAGGTCTGATGAGGTTTGGGGATCTTATTTTAGGTCAGATGACGATTGGGGATCTGATTTAGGAGTCTGAACTGAGGTCTTATGAAAAATATATGTATTTATTTTTTTCTCTGCTAATGATCAAATAAAAAAAAAAAAATTCCTCTTATTTTTCTTTGTTAAAACCTAGGTGCATCTTCTCGGGTGAAAAATATGGTGACTCGTGTGTAAATGTATAGCTTGTGGCTCCTGGTAGTCATATGTTGTTTTTTTTGGCTCTTTGTGTCTGTAAGGTTGGCCATCCCTGGTATATTTGCTTGCAAGTATGTCACATGTACAGTAGCGCAGTTTTTTAAAGTGTATGTGCAAATCAATTACAGTCAATGTCACAGATATATGGGATGCAGAATTGTTTTAGAGGAGAGGTACCACAGGTAATGGCGCAGCTGTCACCAGCAGCTAAGAAAAAATTACAGTCAATGTCACTGATATTTGGGATGCGGAAACATTATGCAGGAGAGGTACAGTACCACAGGTAATGGCGCTGCTGTCAACAGCGGTTAGGAAAAAATTACAGTCAATGTCACAGATATTTGGGATGCAGAAACTTTATACAGGAGAGGTACCACAGGTAATGGTGCTACTGTCAACAGCGGCTAAGAAAAAACAACAGTCAATGTCACAGATATTTGGGATGCGGAAACGTTATACAGGAGATGTAGGGCAGGTAATGTCACTGTCCGCAGCAGCTACGGAAAAAGTACACTGGATGTCACAGATATTTTTAGTTTGCGCACACTTTAAACAGGAGATGTAGCACAGATAATGTCGCTGTCTGCAGCATCTACGGAAAAAGTACACTGGATGTCACAGATATTTTTAGCATGCACAAATGTTAAACAGGAGATGTAGCTCAGATAATGTCGCTATCCGCAGCATCTACGGAAAAAGTACACTGGATGTCGCAGATATTTTTAGAATGCGCAAACGTTATACGGGAGATGTAGCCCAGGTAATGTAACTGTCCACAGCAGACACCAGCAGCTAAAAAAATGACTGTAAATGTCAATGATATTTGGGATGCGGAAACGTTATACAGGAGATGTAGCGCAGGTAATGTCACTGTCCGCAGCGTCTACAGAAAAAGTACACTGGAAATCACAGATATTTTTAGGCTGCGCACACGTTACACAGGAGATGTAGAGCAGATAATGTTCAATGGATATCAATTTTACTGAAAGCCAGTACAAATACAGGTCAAATACATATGTTTAAAATAACTAAAAATATAAAATTGGATTAAAAAAAGGCTAACGAAATCCCCCCTCTTGAAAAAAAACCCTAATGATAATAGTTGAAACACGTGATCATCACAGGTGTTGAATTCCTCAGAGGCCCAAAACATTAGGCATTTAAAGGACAGAAAAGGCCTTTTATGCCGCTGTAATTAGCTAAGACAGGGACCATTATTTGTTCTAGGTGGTGGCAGATATTTGTGGGCTGTCATGAGGAAATTCAACGTGGTCGACTCGTCACATGTGTTGAATTCATCTGAGATCCATGCGTCATTCATTTTTAGAAATGTGAGGTAGTCCACACTGTCGTGAGCTAGGCGAGTGCGCTTATCGGTCACGATCCCCCCTGCTGCGCTGAACGTCCTTTCGGACAGGGCACAAGAGTTCCATGGCAAATTGTGCCAGCACTGGCCACAGGTCAAGGCTGCACACCCAGTGGTCCAGGGGTTCCTCGCTTCTCAGAGCGTCCACATCGGCCATTAACCCGATGTAGTCAGACACCTGTCGTACCTGTCTTCAGTCGGCGCAGGCGCATTGAGGGGAGGACGCTCGCTCGGCCGCTCCATCCTCAGTGCGCCTGCGCCGGGTGTAGATGTGACGTCACCGGCACAGGCGCATTGAGGATGGAGCAGCCGAGCGAGCGTCCTCCCCTTAGTGCGCCTGCGCCGACTGAAGACAGGTACGGCGCAGGCGCCAGATTTTGAATGCAGACAGGGCCAGCAGAGAACGAGCGCGCTCGCTGGCCCTTTCAATCAACATGAGGAGGGGGAGTCTTTATGAGAGGAGGATGCGGCTGCTACCAGCAAGTAGCCGTCCTACTTGCTGGTAGACAGGTAATTTGCATATGATAAAAGTCAGTTTTTTGCATTATCTACTGATCCAAAATGATTAATAACATTATCTATTGATATATCGCAGTATAGGGATTATAAGTACCCCAAAAAAAAATATGACTTTAGTGGGGTGACAGAAGCCCTTTAAAAGGACTTTTGTGGCCCTATTAGTTAGCATTTGTTGTTTCCTAACAGTCTGTCCCTGCTTCTCACAGCAACCTCTCCCTACACTGCCAAAAGACTGAATATAAAATGGCGGTCAGATCGGGTTTATTTATAAGGGAGGTGGTATGTCAATGTGCTGAAACGTCCCAATTGGCTGTCCTGTACCACCTGATGGATGTGTCATGGGTCAAAGTTCTTCACAATATAAAAGAATATGGTGCCGGCGGACATTGCCATATGTTCACCCATTCGGCGAACCGCGAACTAGCAAAGTTTTCCACGAAACGATCGCCGGGCGAACCGCAAGGCCATCTCTACTGTTAATGACTGTAAACAACCATTCACACAAATGTGGGACCTAGCTGAGATGTTCTGAATATCCCAGTTTATTTTTTTTTTTTCTGTGAAGTATGTAGAGATCCTTCATTTAACTATGCAGCAAACAAGCTTCCACTATACATACTGATGTCTGCAAGAAACCCTATTGTTTTTTTTTTTGTGGGCTGAGAGAGCTGTTGGGAGAATTCTGTTGACCTTTAATTACACCGTGTCAAGTTTTATTTGACTTGTTCTTTATGTCTTCCTGATATGACTCATATACAGGTGTGTCTCAATAAATTAGAATATCATTGAAAAGTTAATTTCAGTAATTTTATTCAAAAAGTGAAACTCATATTATATAGTTTTATTGCATACAGTGTGATCTATTTCAAGCATGTATTTCTTTTAATGTTGATGATTTTGGCTGACAGCTAAAGAAAACCCAAAAATCACTATCTCAGAAAATTTGTAACATTGTGAAAAAGTTCAATATTGTAGACTCATGGTGTTACACTCTAATCAACATAAAACACCTGCAATGATTTCCTAAGCCTTTTAAATGGTCCTTTGGTCTGATTCAGTAGGCTGCACAATCATGGGGAAGACTGATAACTTTACATTTGTCCAGAACATTGTCATTGAGACCCTCCACAAGGAGGGTAGGCCACAAAAGGTCATTGCTAAAGAAGCTGTGCTGTATCCAAGCATATTAATGTAAAGTTGAGTGGAAGGAAAGTGCGTTAGAAAAAGGCGCACAAGGAACACAGATAACCACAACCTTGAAAGGCTTGTCAAGAAAAGGCCATTCAAGATTTTGGGGGAGATTCACAAGGAGTGCCACTGGCGTCAGTGCTTCAAGAGCCACCACACACAGACATATCCAGGACATGGGTTACATCTGTCGCATTCCTTTTGTCAAGCCACTCATGATCAATAGACAATGTCAGAAGTGTCTTACCTGGGCTAAGGAGAAAAAGGATGAGATTGTTGCTCAGTGGTCCAAAGTCCTGTTTACAGATTAAAGTAAATTTAGCATTTCATTTGGAAATCAATTTCCTAGAGTCTGCAGGGAAATTTGAAAGGCACAAAATCCAAGTTGCTTGTGGTCCAGGGTGAAGTTTTCAGTCAGTGATGGTTTGGGGAGCCCTGAAATCTGCTGATGTTGGTCCACTGAGTTATGTCAAGTCCAAAGTCCGCGCAGCCGTCTACGCTGAGCACATTATGAGCACATTATTTTAGAGCACATTATCCTTCCCTCTGCTGACACTGCCAAAAGTACCAATACCTGGTTTAATAAGCACAGTATCACTATGCTTGATTGGCCAGCAAAATTGCCTGACCTAAACCCCATAAAGTATCTATGGGGTATTGTCAAGAGGAAAATGGGAGACACCTGACCCAACAATGCAGATGCGCTGAAGGCCACTATCAACGCAACCTCAGCTTCCATAACATTCAGCAGTGCCACAGGCTGATCACCTCCATGCCACGCCACATTGATGCAGTAATTCATGGAAAAGGAGCCCCAACCAAGTACTGAGTGCATATACTGTACATACTTTTCAGTAGGCTAACATTTCTGTATTAAAAATGTTTTAATTGATCTTTATATAATATTCTAATTTTATGCGATACTAACATTTGGTTTTTCGTTAGTCTAATCATCAACATGAAAATGAAAAAATGCTTGAATTAGATCTTTCTGTGTGTAATGAATCTATATAATATGTGTTTTTGAATTGAATTACTGAAATAAATAAACTTTTTGATGGTATTCTAATTTATTATGCACCTCTGTATTAGTCATGAGCGGCAGGGGCAATATTCAAATTTGTGATATTTCACGAATATTTGGGCAAAATATTCGCCATATATACGCAAATTGGAGAATTAGTTATCTCAGTCATTATTTTCTTCATTGCGTAAATTGGCAATTGATAAAATTCGCGATAAAAATTTGCAGTATGAAAATTCGCAGTACGAAAATTTGCAGTATGAAAATTCCCAATCAACACTACTCCTAAAGTCAAAGATAATGCAGCCTTCTCATTGGCCCACAAGCTAGAAGCAAGGAGGGATCATGTGTACTGTTTAAAGTTAAAAAAAAATCTTATATATTCGTAATTTCGAATATTCATCACTATATTCTAAATATTTGCGAATTCTCGAAGTGCCGATATTCGTGATCAACACTACTCTGTATTGACCAAATGCTTGTATATTATGTTATGCTTAATTTTCTTGTTTCCAATATACAAGTCTGTATTTAATTTCTATTCATTCAAAAAATATTTTTGAAACATAAAACACTTATCTGAACTGATCCATTTATTTTGCTAAAATCATTACTGAGCTAAGCATCTCCAGTGCAAGATAAGTGCTGAAGTCCAACTAATACGCTAAGAGAGCAGTAGTCCTGTTACTCATGGGATCTCCCAGTCTCCCTTCCCCTGACAGTCAGCTTTGTTCCTAAACACAGTATCAATGAAGAATAAAAAGAGAGGAATATTCGTCACTTTGTTCCATCTGAAGTCATGATTCCTCCCTGCTTAAGTTGCTTATGGGCCAATGATTAATTGGCACACAAGCAAGAAGCAGGGAGGAATCATGTTTTCAGATGGAAAAAATTAGGAATATTCTAAAAAATCAATATATAGCACTATATTGAATATAGTGCTATATATTCTTTTTTTAGACTATTCGTAATTATTTTCATCTGAAGTCATGATTCCTCCCTGCATAAGTTGCTTGTGGGCCAATGACTATCATGTGTTCAGATGGAAAAAATGACGAATATTCTAAAAACAAATATATAGCACTATATTCTATAGTGCCGTATATTCATTTTTGACCCACACCTGAATTTAGCATGCAATATTCGCATATTACGCGATCATTACCTTGCCGATTTTGGTGTAAAAAAGAAAGAATGTAGAATATAACGAATTTGTGAATATATGACGAATATTCTACAAAATATTCGCAAAATATCACGAGTTTGAATATGACCCCTGCCGCTCACTAGTTGCATATTGGTGAATGGAATATTTGCATAGTATATATAATTTCTTACCCTTTCATATTTTGCAAAGCCACCCATGACTGCTGGATCAACAATTCCATTCAGGCACATGGAGAGTGGGTTAATTGGCAGATTTTCATCTCTCTGGTATTGATTTATAAGCATTAGTATCTTCTCATTGGTTGCGGACATAGTTTCAATTGCATTATCAAGAGGACTCATGGTTGTCTAGAAAGAAAGGAAAACTTGCAAATTTAGTAAAATTTCTTAAATGTCTCAAATGCCTTAAAGCAAAAAGTATATTGCACGTACATGTGACATTGATGTAACCTCAAACCAACGTAGTATTCCAGGTAACCTGTAAGCTGTGGCAAATGTTGTTCTTTCAATCCACATGGACTGCAAATAGAAATAACAAAATAACGTTAATGTGTATATTTTTATGGAAAGCAACAATAGCCTATTAATAATTGCACCAGAATTGATGGCTGGCCTAGCTGGACTAGATTTCTGGTAATATTTATGGCACTTTTCTGGTGTAAATTAAAATGCCGCATTTTTCAGACTAGAAGACACATTTTTACCCCCAAAAGCAGAGGGAATAGCAGGTTGATGGCAGTGTTTATTATGGTGTGAATGCTAAAGACTGTTTCCAGTATGCAGGAGGTGCAGGGAGTGGTGAGTGAAGCAATGAACTGGCTGTACTCACTGTTCCCTGCTGTTCTTCCGGTCCCCAATCTGCACTGTGTCCTGACCGCATACAGCATCAGGATGTAGTGCACGTAGGCCCACACTATGACCTTAAACTGTGCGATGTCACAGTGCAGGGCGGGGCCTGGAAGTAGACCTGGAAGTGGTGAGTGCAGGATGAGCGGATCTAACAGGAGAGGTAAGTTATTTTATTTATTTCTCTGATGTAGCTTGGGTGTCAGATCTAAGTAGGAATTGGGGGTCTGATCTGAGATCTTAGGAGGAATAAAGGTCTGATATGGGGGTCTGATCTGAGGGGTTTCAGGATTCCACCATGCTGAAAACCCTCTCTGAGATGACACTGGAGGATTGACAAGACAGTAAAGCGAGAGCAAGCTGGGCCAGTACTGGCCACTGTTCCAATCTAGCTGCCCAGAAGTCCATGTGGTCAGGGAACACAGTATGTGTCACAGAAAGGCCACAGTCCAAGAAGGGTAGAAACTTGTTGTTAAGTTAGGGTACTTTCACACTAGCGTTTTTCTTTTCCGGTGTTGAGTTCCATCACAGGAGCTAATAATGGAAAAAAACTGATCAGTTTTATCCTAATGCATTCTGAATGGAGAGCATTCTGTTCAGTATGCATCAGGATGCATCAGTTCAGTCCCTCTTAAGTTTTTTGGCCAGAGAAAATACTGCAGCATGCTGCAGTTTTATCTCTGGCCAAAAATCCTAAACACTTGACTGAATGCCGGATCCGGCATTAATTTCCATTGAAATGTATTAGTGCCGCATACGGCATTAAGTGTTCCGGCAAAACGGATCCGGTTTTCCGGTCTGTGCATGCGCAGACCTTTAAAAATGCAAAATAAATAAATACTGGATCCGTTTTTCCGGATGACACTGGAGAGACTGATCCGGTATTTCAATGCATTTGTCAGACGTATCCGCATCTGGATTCGTGTGACAAATGCCATCCGTTTGCGTCCGTATTGCGTGAGCCGGCAGGCAGTTTCGACTATAGAACTGCCTGCCGGAATCCTCTGCCGCAAGTGTGAAAGTACCCTTAGGAGATTTCTGTTTCCTGATTTGTGTCAGTCTTACTGAGCATGTTCATAAGACTGTACTGGCTGCTGCTTATTTTAGCAGAGACAGTGGGAGGGGGGTAACTTGTCAAAGGGGTAGAGAGTGGCCTCCTGGTCAGACACATGGGTGGCAGGCTGTCACGGCTGAGGCTGGGGAAAACCCTCAGCCGTGCGATGCTCCGAAATGTCCGGTCGCTACTCGGCCAGGGCAACAGCATTAGGGAGCAGGTCACCTCCTATTGCGTCCCTAGCACTGACCCTGTCTCCTGTCCGCATGAGCGGACCCTGATGGTGGGAGGACTCATACTCTGGAACCTAATAGTCCCTGGAAGCCCTCAGGATGGCCCTGAACTAGGAGGAGGGTAAGACTACCTATTCCTCCTAGGCACGGAGGAACAGGGGTCTCACTGGCCAAGCAGCAGGGAGAAGGGGAACAAGAACAGCCTATGAATATGACAGGTGAACCTAACTGTTCCACACTAACCTGCCACAGCCTTGCTGACTGGAACCTGTGCTCAGGAACGCTGTCCACACAAACATAGACAAACAGCACACACATAGGAACACAGAGGAACCAGGACATTCATAGCTGCAATAACAACCAAAAGCATAGGACATCAACTAAACATCAGGGATAAGGATTTTATGACCGGAAGGGTGGCCCTTACTGGAAGGATGGTAACAGGATACCAGGAGGGCAACTCCAGCAACATGCCTGGAGTACCCCTCAAGCTTCTGCCATCCAGCAGGAAGCTAAATAACCCAAACGGCCACACCCACACACACACACACTAGGAAAGGAGCTTAACCCTTCCATAACCAGGGAGTGTAGTGAAACCACATAAAGGGGAAGTGTCCAAATGAACATCACACTGCAGCTGTTACCGCAGGCAACGACATGCGTGGCAACCATGTACTGGGAGTCAGCCAGAAGGCCGGGACACTGCCACCACATGTACACCATACCAAACATTGCCACGGGCAGCCACAGTGAAGGGAAATGTCACAGTGCACACCTACATAAACCTCGTGCACACCAGACATACAAAGTGCATAACATACACACACACACAACCAGGAGTTACCGCATGCACTTGACAGCTCAGGCTGCTATACTGCCAAGTACAACCATGTTACCAGCGGCAACCACACATGAGGCAACATACCAGCAGCCCTCACCATGTGGTTGACAATAAAACCAAACCGCAGGCAACTGCATGCGGATCCTGAGTCACGACCGTGACCATGGTCGTGACACAGGCATCTGCCCGCTGAAAGCTGCAACAAGCTGTGCAAACAGTGTATCCTGGTGTGGCAGCAGTTTGGCCTCCCTTTTGGCAACAGGAAAACATTCCCCCATTTTGCTTTGCTAGCGAGGGTCTAAAAGAATGGCTATATAGTAAATATCAGATTGCTTGATACCAATGATATACCTATCAGTATGTAAGCATGCATGCAACTTACCATGCTTGCCAGTGTACCTCAGGACCAAGTTCTTTCTGGCTCTACCTCCCACTAGGATGATTATTTGTCATGACTAGAGATGAGCAAAGTTTCGAAAAATTCAATTCGGCAACATCGCCGAAGTTAGCCAAGAAATTTAATTGTTACAAATTTATTTGTCATGAATCGCTATAAATCCGGTATACCCAGGCCAGTCTGCCTTTGGGTAGGGCCAGGCAGAGCAGCCGTGCTGTGGGCAGTTTGTGGTCAATTAGCCTGCAGCTGCCTTTCATTTAATAATAAAGACCGCACTGTATAGTACTTCTTCATTGTGTATGGCCGCGCGGTACCTTTAAACAGGGGCTTTTGCTGGTATGGTTGGTTGGCTAGTTTGGCTGGTTGGGTGAAGGGACAAAATGTATATTATTGCTGTTCTTGCCTGCAATTTCCTGCAGGTTATTTGACAGTAAACACTGAATATTAATCAGTAGGGATGAGCGAAGCCGTGGATGTTCGAGTTCGATGGGTTTGGCCGAACTTTGTTTCATAGTTCGCCTCAAGTCCCGAGCTTGACCCTGAACACTGAACCCCATTGGAGTCAATGGAGACCTGAACTTTGGGGCTGAAAAATGGCTGTAAAAAAGTCAGGGCTAGAGGGCTACAAACGATCCAAAATGGGGGTAAGAGCAGTACAATTGCCCTGCAAACAAATGTGGATAGGGAAATGACTTAAAATAACATAAAATACAATATAAAATAATAATAATAATAATAATAATCTTGAACCAGGAGGCGTAGGTCCAAGTGAAGTAGGTAAATAAGGAGGATGTAGACATTGCGGTGTAGGTGGAAGAGGAAGCCAACACTGTATTTGTTTTGTGTTTTTTGGGGGATTTGTCTGTTAATTCTTAGTGACCTATAGCCATTTTTGTGGGTGATTCTGGTATACTTCTCTACTCTGCCAATATAAGACATAATAATCTTGAGCCTGGAGGTGAAGGTCCAAGTGGAGAAGGTGGACATGGCGGTGTAGGCGGATGAGGCGGAGGAGGTAGCCAAATTTTGTTTTTAATTTAATAATTTTTTAATAATTTTTTATTCATTTTTTTTGTTTTTGTGGAGGTCCCAAAACATTGGCAAATTACAAAGAGAATGCACTAACTGTGCTGGAGTATAATAATTGCTGGTTGCGGACGGAATACCTAATTTCAGCCATGCTAACCCTCCCTTCTGAGGAGGTAGCCACATTTTGTTATTAATTTAATAATCTTTGTTTTTTTTTGTTTTTTTGGAGGTCCCAAAACATTGGAAAATGGCAAAGAAAATGCACTAACTGCGCTGTAGTATAATAATTGGTGGTTGCAGACGGAATACCTAATTTCAGCCATGCTAACCCTTCCTTATGAGGTACTGGCGGTTAGAGTTGAGCGGACACCTGGATGTTCGGGTTCGACAGGTTCGGCCGAACTTCGCAAAAAAGTTCGAGTTCGGGACCCGAACTTGACCCTGAACCCCATTGAAGTCAATTGAGACCCGAACTTTTGAGCACTAAAATGGCTCTAAAAATGTAATAAAAAGGGCTAGAGGGCTGCAAATGCCAGCAAAATGTGGTAAAGAGCATGGTAAGTGCTCTGCAAACAAATGTGGATAGGGAAATGATTCAAATAACATAAAATACGTAAAAATAAATAGGCAGTGGATGTGGCGGAGTAGGTGGAAGCGGCGGTGGAGGAGGAGGTAGCCTACACTGCTTTTTGGTTTTAAATTATTATATATATATTTTTTTTTTATTAGGGTACACCCCAAAACATTGGGAAATATAGCCAGTGATAACGACCCTCCAGCCATGCTAAACAAACGTTCAGACAATACACTGGCTGCAGGGCAGGCCAGCAGCTCCAAGGCATAAAGGGAAAGTTCAGGCCATGTGCCCAATTTGGAGACCCAAAAGTTGAAGGGGGCAGACCCATCAGTCAGTTAGTGTAGGCGTGTGCACTGTGCACACATACTGCCCCACTATGTCGCGCGTCCCTGTGATGTTCATGATCCAATCGGATATCTGCTCTATCAACTTTCAATTTTCTTTTCAGCGCCTACCGTGTTGATCAGGGTTAGTGCCGAATCAGGGTTCCACGCCGGAGAGGGAGCATGAGAAAGGGATACAACATCCAAGGGAGGTTAATTGTTCGAAATTAAATGTGATCGAGCAGAAAAGTGCGACAAATTATTGAAGCGCAAATGTGGGACAAGTTGTTAAAGTTAAAAAATTTTATGAAAGGAGGGGGTGCGTGTCAATTAAAGAAGAATCTTTGAAATTTAATTTCCTGTTACCTATGCAGAGCAGAGGTTTGTATACGGCAAAATTGGTAAAATGTCACCTGACAATGTAACAGACGATTTTTTAAAATTTATGTCCCTGTCACCTATGCAGAGGTTTAATCACGGCAAAAATGGTCAAATGTCACCCAAGAATGTAACAGACAAATTTGTGAAATGTTTTTACCTGTCTACTAGGTATAGCAGGGGTATATCACAGCCAAAAATTCGTGAATTTCACCCGAGAATGTAACAGACAAATAACTGAAAAGTTTTTACCTGTCTAATAGATAGAGCAGGGGTATATCACACCCAAAAATTGGTTAATATCACCCGAATATGTAAAAAACTAATTAATAAATTATTTTTACCTGTCTACTAGGTATAGCAGTGGCATATTACACTCAAAAATTGGTGAATTTCACCCGAATATGTAAAAGACAAATTAGTGAAATGACATAAAAAAAAAAAACATACAAATTCCAAAAAATAATCTTGATTTATGAGGTGGAGGTCCATATGTAGTAGAAGTTTAAGGAGGCGATGGAAGCGGCGGTGGAGGAGGACAAGGTAGCCAACACTGGGTTTTGGTTTTTATTTTTTTATTAGGGTACACTCCAAAATAGTGGGAAATATCCAAAATACAGCAATGAGCAATTGCGCTGTAGTCTAACAATGGCTGGGTAAGGCCGGTATACATGTCTATTCTGCACAAGGTACGGACAAGTCCTGTGGGATCCATGCCTGGTACATTTTAATGAACGTGAGCTTGTCCACATTGGCTGTGGACAGGTGGCTGCGCTTGTCTGTGATAACGCCCCCTGCCATGCTTAACACACGTTCAGACAATACACTGGATGCAGGGCAGGCCAGCACCTCCAAGGGAAACCTCAGGCCATGTGCCCAATTTGGAGACCCAGAAGTTGAAGGGGACCGACCCATCATTCAGTATGTGTAGACGTGTGCACACATACTGCTCCACCATGTTGCTGAAATGCTGCCTCCTGCTAAGACGTTCCATATCAGCTGGTGGTGCTGGTTGTTGTGGCGTGCTGACAAAGCTTTTCCACATTTCGGCCATGCTAACCCTGCCTTCTGAGGTGCTGGTGGTGCCCCAGCTGCGTTGGCAACCTCCTCCTCCTCCTCTGCCTTTGCCTTGTGCTTCCACTGTGCCTCCGCTGTCAGGTGGGAATGCCACCAGCAGCGCGCCTACCAGCGTGCACTTGTACTTGCGCATCTTACGATGACGCTCCAGTGCTGGAATTAAGGATGGTACCTTGTCCTTGTAAAAGGGATCCATCAGCATGGCCACCCGATAATCAGCACAAGTTAGAATGTGGGCAACTCGGCGGTCGTTGCGGAGACACCGCGACATGTAATCGCTCATGTGTGCCAGGCTGCCCAGAGGCAACGAAAAGCTGTCCTCTGTCGGAGGTGTATCGTCTGTGTCCTCTGTATCCCCCCAGCCACGCACCAGTGATGATCATGAGCTGGTCTGGGTGCCACCCTGCTGTGAACACGGTTCCTCCTCCTCCATTTCCTCCTCCTCATCCTCCACCTCGTCATCCTCCAGAACTGTGCCCTGGCTGGACAATTGTGTTCATGGCGTTTGTGGGTGCAGGAACCCACTCTCGTAGCCACTTGTGAATGACTGGCCGGAAAACCTATGAAATGATCCCTCTTCCTCCTCCTCCTCCTCCTGTGCCACATCCTCTTCCATCATCGCCAGAAGCGTTTTTTCAAGGAGGCATAGAAGTGCCATATTAATGCTGAGAACGGCGTTATCGGCACTGGCCATGTTGGTGGAGTACTCGAAACAGTGCAACAAGGAACACAGGTCTCGCATGGATGCCCAGTCATTGGTGGTGAAGTGGTGCTGTTCCGCAGAGCGACTCAACCGTGCGTGCTGCAGCTGAAACTCCACTAACGCCTGCTACTACTCGCACAGTCTGGCCAGTATGTGCAATGTGGAGTTCCACCTTGTGGGCACGTCGCATATGAGGCGGTGAGCTGGAAGGCGGAAGTTACACTGCAGCGCTTATAGGCGAGCAGCAGCATGGTGAGAACGCCAAAAGCGTGCACAGACGGCCTGCACTTTATGCAGCAGCTCTGACATATCGGGGTAATTTTTAAGGAGCCTCTGCACCACCAAATTCAGCACATGTGCCAGGCAAGGGATGTGCGTCAAACCAGCTAGTCCAAGAGCTGCTACGATATTTCACCCCTTACCGCACACCACCAGGCTGGGCTTGAGGCTCACTGGCACCAACCACTCATCGGTCTGTTGTTCAAGGCCCGTCCACAGCTCCTGCGCGGTGTGGGGTTTGTCCCCCAAACAGATAAGTTTTAATACTGCCTACTGTCGTTTACCCCTGGTTGTGCTGAAGTTGGTGGTGAAGGTGTTACGCTGACCGGATCAGGAGCCGGAGTTGGAGGAGGAAGCAACAGGAGGCAAAGAGAAGCGCCCTGCAATCCTCGGTGGTGGAAGGACATGCGCCAAACTGCTATCTGCCTCAGGCCCAGCCGCCACTGCATTTACCCAGTGTGCTGTTAGGGAGATATAACATCCCTGACCGTGCTTATGGACCACGTATACGTAGTGAGGTGCACCTTGCCACAGATGTCGTTGCACAGTGCACACCTGATTTTGTCCCCCACTTGGTTGTGCAGGGAAGGGATAGCACGCCTGGAAAAGTAGTTGCGGCTGGGCACGACATACTGTGGGACAGCCACCGCCATAAGGCTTTTAAAACTCTCCGTCTCCACCTGACGGAATGACAGCATTTCAAAGGACAGTAATTTTGAAATGCTGACATTCTGGGTCAGGGATCGTGGGTGGGTAGGGGGGGTACTTCCTCTTCAGCTCCAGCTATTTGGGAGATGGAGAGCGGAACTCTTCCGTACGACATTGTGGAGATGCTTGGTGACCGAGGTGGTGATGTTGCTGGCAGATCCTCTGTTTACGGGGTGGCAGGTGCCACTGTCACTCCAGAGGTGGATGAAGAGGCCAAGACTGCAGCAGAAGAGGAAGCAGGAGGAGCCAGAGACCTTTCTTTGTTTTTGAGGTGCCTACTCCACTGCAGCTCGTGCTTTGCACTTAGATGCCTAGTCATGCAGGTTGTGCTCAGGTTGATAACGTTTATGCCTCGCTTCAGGCTCTGATTGCACAGCATGCAAATCACTCGTGTCTTGTCGTCAGCACATTGTCTGAAGAACTGCCACGCCAGGGAACTCCTTGTAGCTGGCTTTGGTGTGCTCGGTCCCTTTCTGCGGTGGGCAGTAGCAGGCGTACTGTCTAGGGGATGGCCGCTCCGCTTTTGCACTGTGCTCCCTCTTCTGCTGTGCTGGTGGCTCTGTGCGACTACCGCCTCTTCCTCCGAACTACACAGGTCACTCGCATGACCTTGATTCCATGTGGGGTCGAGGACCTCATCGTCCTCCACTTCATCTTCCACCAAGTCTTTATCCCTGCCCTCCTTGTCGGTCTGCACACTTTCGAAAGCCCCAGCAGTTGGCACCTGTGTTTCGTCATCGTCTGAGACGTGCTGTGGTGGTCTTCCCATGTACTCATCTTGAAACATAGGTGGTTGGGCATCGGCGCACTCAATCTCTTCCACTTCTAGGGCAGGGCTAGGTGGATGGCTCTGGGAAACCCTGATAGCAGAGTCATCAAAAAGCAGAAGAGACTGCTGCATAACTTGGGGCTCAGACTGCTTGGCTGATTTGCAAGGGGGTGAGGTGAAAAACTGATGGACATCAGCTGCAGGTGCTAATTCTGATCTTTCAGCAGGAGACTGGGTGGGAGACAATGTGAAGGAACTGGAGGCACTGTCAGCAACCCAATCTACTATCGCCTGCACTTGTTCTGGCCTCATTATTCGTAGAGCCGCATTAGGCCCGACCAAATAACGCTGAAAATTCTGTCGCCTACTCGGACCTGAGGAAGGTGTTTCACTTGTGCGTGTAGCTGTCACAGATCGAACACGTTCTCTCCCTGCAACTGGAGCTCCACCAGCAGCACCACGACCGGAACCACGTCCCTTATTTGACGCTCTCCTCATATTTCTCAAATTTAGGATCTTGCCCAAAATGGGTGTTTTTTAAATAACAGAATAGAACACCAGGATCTAACGCGTGTATCTCACACTGACAGATGCAGAGTGTTTTTATTAAACCCAGAATATTATTGCTGTATTTCAAGCTTGTATGTTACACTAACAAATGCAGCATAGGCCCCAGATGTAGGGGATTGCCAAAAATGGGTGTTTTTATTTTTTATTTTATTTTTTATTTCAAAGAGCTTTATTAAATGTAAAGATGCATACAATCAACAGAAAAAAATATCTTATCGATTCAACAAGTATAACTTGTACAGATGAGGTAATTAGCAGTGTAAATGTACATAAAAAATACATCAGTCATAATCAGAATATGTCAGACAATAGGACATTGTAATGTAGCCGGTTTAGTGTTAAAAGTCAACCTTCAATTCAGGGCCAAACAAGGTCATAATTTGTATATTAAGGCGTGGTATTTAATTAATGTCGCCTAAAGTCACTCATTAAGAGTGATATTTCTATGGGTTATCCAATTTCTCCATTTGGATCGGAAGGCCATTGGGTTACGCGCTTCTGCTGCTGCTATCTCCTCAAATCTATAGATCGAGTCTACCCTTCCACTGGTCTATTGTGGGGAGTTCTGCTGATAGCCAGAGGCGTGGAATAAGGAGACGCGCTGCTGAAAGCAGAACATAGAATAATGAAGGGATATTGTGAGCCAAGTCTGAAGGTGAAAGGTTCAGGAGAGCTAGTTGTGGGGAGGGAGGAATATTAGTCTTGCAAACTTTATTGCATGTCTTAAATATCTCTTCCCACCAAATGAGCAAAGTGGGGCATGACCACCAAATATGGAAGAAAGTACCCCTTGCTTCTCCACATCTCCAGCATTTGTCTGTATTAGCACTATCATATCTAGACGTAATGTCCGGGGTTTTGTACCATCTTGTAAGGATTTTATATCTATTTTCTTGGATAAGTACACACCTGGATGATTTGTGTGGAGAGACAAAGAGCTTTGATATATCCTGGGGAGAAAAGGAAGTATCCAAGTCTCTTTCCCATAGGCCTATAAAAGCAGGCCTTGGCATCATGATGGGAGTAGAAAGTTTTTGTATATATGTGAGATTGTTTTAGTTTGGGTGTGTTGACTAACAATCCAACCCTCGAACCATGAAATAGGCCTAAGAAGGGCCTGGAGAGGGATATTCTTTGCAATATAGGAATGAAGGAAGGAGATTAGGGAGTGGAAAACCTTCGGTAGAGAGAGTAAAACCTCAAATTCTCCTTTACTTCTCAGAACGCCGTCTTCGTTAAAAAAAAACAAGATGGGAACTTGGGACATTATTAAATCACGAGGAAGGCTTTGTTGTAGCTTTATTGGAGCTATATTTATCAAGTCTTTTACCTGGATTAGCGGGGATGGTAATGGGAAACCCCAATCAGAGTTTTGGAACCATTTCCAAACTTCAAGAGTAGCCTTAATCACAGGGTTGGGTCTGGAGAATAGGTTTATATGGTTTGAGTCACCAATTAAGAGTGACCTGAATGAAAAGAGAAAGATTGATGATTCCATCTCGACCCAGGATTTGAATGCTGGGTTGCGGAACCAATCGAGTGCTCTGGCCAAATGGATAGCCTTATTGTAAAGTTGTGGATTTGGCAGACCAATGCCTCCCATATCCCTAGGCCTTTGGAGAGTAGAGGTTGCTATTCTAGGGCTTTTCTGTTTCCATATATATCTACGTATGTTTTTTGTTAATGCTGTAAAGAAACTTTTTGGTATTGGAATGGGGAGTACTTGTTGTAAGTAATTGAGTTTGGAAATGATCATGGATGTGATAAGGTTCTTCCTTCCAAACCATGAAAGAGTTTGGAGATCTATTTGGGTCATTTGTTCTGTTACCGTATGGAGGAGAGGGGTGTAGTTTAGTCTGAAGAGATCATGGGGATCTGGGCTTATTTTAATTCCCTGATACGTGATATGTGGAGAATCCCAGTTGAAGGGAGATGTGGTTTTTAGGGAATTTGCTACAGAGCTACGGAGGCCTACGCCCATGACCTAGGATTTATTCATATTTATCTTAAAGTTAGATATTGGGCTGAATTTTTCCAATATATTGTAGATGACAGTCAAGGAAGACTGCGGCCGTTTTGTGCTCTTGTTTCCCCAATTTAATTCCAATTATTTTAGGTTCTTGTCTGATAGCTTGGAGAAGTGGTTCCATTGTCATGACAAAAATTAGGGGATATAAGGGGCATCCCTGTCTAGTTCCATTCCGGATACCGAAGGGGGGGGGGGGAGATAGAGTCGTTTACCAGCACTAATACAGAGGCATTTGTATACATAGCAAAGGTGGCAAGTATGAATGGCATTGGAAGGTCAAAGCTTGTCATCACATGTCAAATGCCTTTTCTGTATCAGTGCTCAGCAATGCAAGGGGTATTGAGTTCTTTTTAGCATGGAAAAGGGCATTAATAATTCTTGTTAAGTTATCCTTTCCTTCTCTACCCTTGACGAAACCCGTCTGATCTTTGTGTATCAACGAGGGGAGGAAAGGAGAGAGACGGTTTGCAAGCATTTTGGCCATTCGTTTTTTTTTTTTATTCGTTTTATTGAAAACACAAAGCAAATAGTAATGACAATCTCAGTACAAAATCCAGCATTAATTGTACAATATTATTATCATGTAGAGATGTACATATGACTTGTGCATTATAATGCTAAATAAAATAAACAAAATAGTAAAATAACAATTGACAATAAACTTCTGTGCTGTATCGTTACTTTGCCTCTTTATTACTAGCTGAAGGGTCTTCTTCCCCAGAACAAATAGAGTCACGTAGACACTATAGATCCATCCAATCTTATTCATTTCAGAACATTCTATTATATTCTATTCCCCTTTCACATCACAAAATCACCGCTATTCCCCTTGTTCTGCTCTCAAGGCCTCAGACAATCTATGTGCAGAGTAAGCAGTACTCGGGGAGGTGCACCAAGTCCCCCACACCTTTTGAAATTTAGTTGTACATCCTCTGTTCTTAAATACTACATTTTCGTATGGTATAATGGCATTGACTAGTTGCTTCCATTGTGTCAAAGTGGGTAGCCTATCTCCCATCCACCTCATGGCTATCGCCTTCCGCGCCAAGAATAATACTTCCCTAAGGAATATCCTGGTATGATGTGAGTACATATTCTCATCCATTATCCCAAAGAGGCAGATCTTCGGGTGCAATGGTACTGCCAATCCCAATAAATCAGTGAGTAGTTTAACTACCCCTTCCCAAAACGTATGCACATAAGGACATTCCCATATAAGGTGCCAAAAGTCAGCATCCACTGACGTGCACCTATGACACTCAGAATGGGTAAGTCTGCCCATTCTATTTAACCTCAGTGGGGTCAAATAGCTCTGGTGAATTATGCAGACTTGAATAAACTTGTTATTCACGGCGGGTGACACTAATCTGGGGGATTCTAGAATATCTACCTCATCTTCATTACTTAAATCTGGAATTTTAGCCTTCCATTTACTGAGTGCTTGAATTGGGGTGCCCTTCAGCCTTACATCCAGTAGGTGGGTATATAATGCTGAAATGAAGCCACGCGGTCCTTGTGAGCGGATAACTCCAATCATTGGGAAATTGGAAAGTGAGATTGGGGTATCCCTGTAATGAGTTTGCATGGCATGCCTCAATTGTAGAAATCTATAGAAAGCATGTCTAGGCAGCCCGTGTCTCTGACTCATGGACTCATAGTCATTGAAAATATTATTACTGTAGAGATCGCCCAATGTGACAACCCCATGTTCCTTCCAGAATGCCTTTTCTTGCATTGCCAGTAAATCAGGGAACATAGGGTTATCCCAGATCAGGGTCTCCTGCAGATCCGTTTCTATGCTATGCATGCCTTTACTAGCTTTCCAAGCCTGAATGGCCACCCTATGAATTGGTAGTAGCTTACGTGCGAATAAACTAGGTTGCTCCAGTACCGGCCACAAGTTGGAGATGCTCAGGTATTCAGCTAGATGTTTCTCTTGTCTGCATAATTCACCTCCCTGTGACAACTAAGATTTAATATTTCTCAACTGTCCAGCTAAATAATATAAATATACATCAGGTAGAGACATGCCTCCTTCCTTTTTAAAGCGAGTCAAGTTAACTATTGATAGCTTGGGCCTGTTAGTGCCCCAGATAAAGGGTGACATCAACGAGGTGAGATTTTGGAAAAACTTTTTTGGAACTGCATATGGTGCATGCTGCAAAACATACAAGCACTTTGGCAGGACAATCAATTTTATCAAATTAATTCTCCCTGGTGCTGACAAAGGCAGGTTCTGCCATATCCTAAATTTCTCCTTGCAGTACTCCAGCAATGGTTGAATATTTAGTATATGGAAGGACGTGGCACTCTTGGTGATATGTACACCTAGATATTTGTAGCTGTGTACAATAGGCAGTTCCCCTGAGTCAAAGGTATCATCCAGTTGATATAAAGGACATAGAGTCGATTTTGACCAATTTATCCGTAATCCCGAGAATTGGCTGAATAACTCAATTGTGGTGATTACCCTGGGTAGTGTAGACTCCATTTGTGACATAAAAAGCACCATATCATCAGCATACAGCCCAACTCTATCCTCTTGTTCTCCTATTTGAATGCCATTATAATGTGGGTCTGTTCTTATACGCATTGCCAGTGGCTCTATAGCTAGGGCGAACAGTAATGGCGATAGCGGGCAACCCTGTCTGGTTCCTCTCTTCAGGTCAAAGTTGTCTGATAGTATCCCATTCACTAATATACCAGCTCTGGGGCTTTTATATAATAATTCCACCCATTTTATGAATTTAGGGCCAAAGCCGAATTTTCTCAGGACCTGGAACAAGTATGGCCATTCAACCGAATCAAATGCCTTTGCTGTGTCTAACGAAGCCAGAGCCCATTTCTCCTGCCTCTAAACACCAATCTGGGTCACCACCTGCACTCTCCTGATATTGTCGGTAGTGGACCTACCCGGCATGAATCCAGATTGATCTGGATGTACTAGGTTGGTGGCCACTCTGCCCAGACGTACAGCCAATATTTTTGCTATAACCTTGTAATCTAAATTTAACAAGGATATCGGACGATATGACCCGCATTCATCCGGTTCCTTGCCAGGTTTCAAAAGCACCACTATGGTTGCATCGTACATTGTTGGTGGGAAACATCCATTTCTAAAGGCGTCATTATACATTTTAAGCAAAATAGGAGTAATGTGAGCAGAATATCTGACATACACCTCTAAAGGTAGTCCATCAGGACCTGAGGCCTTGCCCCTTGCCAGCTGTGAGATGGATTCCTGTATCTCTAAAATAGTTATGGGTGCATCCAAACTGTCTACTGCTTCCTGTGTTAAAGTTGGAAACTCCAAATCCTCAAGGTATTGCATTACATCCTCTATCTCATAGTTCACCCTAGAATCATATAGGTCTCTATAATATTCCTGAAATCTAGCTGCTATAGCCGCTGGATCTACGAGTATCTGTCCATTAGCTGCTTTAATGCGTAATATGGCAGGGGATGCTTGGCTCTGCCTAACAATGTGGGCTAACAGTTTACTGGACTGGTTGCCCAGCTCAAAGTAAGTCTGCTTGGAGAAAAACATTTTCCTTTGAGCTTTTTCCTTAAGCAGAGTCAAATATTGTCTCCCTTTAGACAACCACTCCTCCCTATTCAAATCATTGGGATCGGCAACATATGCTGCCTCTAATCTATTACAATCTGCCGCCAGGTCCTCCTCCTGCCTAGCCGACGACTTTTTGATATATGATATGGTGGATCTGAGGCATCCTCTGAGATATGCTTTCATGGTTTCCCACAGTAATACATTATTCGATTCTTCCTCATGTCCCTCCAAGAATACCTTCAATTGGTCAGGGATACGATCAGACGGTCCAAACAAGGTCAACCAAAATGGATTAATCCGAGCTGAGCGTCTGGTCATATCCCCACCCAGCGCAAATGCCAACCGCACAGGGGTATGATCAGATATGCCTCTAGGTCCATATTCTACACCATACACCAGGGAGCTCGTACTTGAGTTGCCCAAAACATAATCTATGCGTGACAATGTACCATGACTGGCGGAGTAGCATGAGTATTGTCTGATATCTGGATGCTTCAGTCTCCACATATCCGTCCACCCCACCTCCTCCAACAATTCAGCCAGAGACGTCTTGTTGTTATAATGACTATCATCAGCTTCTACCAGGTGGTGCCTATCCAGGTCCCTATCTAAGGTCATGTTAAAATCTCCCATGCTGATTACACGGGCTGATGGATAAGAGGCTGCAAAGCTCACCGCTTGCTGAACCACTTGCATGGAGAAGGGCGGAGGAATATATACACCTATGATAACATACAGTATACAATTTATGTAAGCTGCCACAAACACGAATCTACCCGCTGTGTCTGTCTGGCACGTTTCCACCTCCCACCTGAGAGATTTGTGTACCATGAGAGACACACCCCTAGACATATTCGTATAGCATGAGTGTTGCACCCATTGAATCCAAGGCTTTTGTATGCGCCTCGTGTTATCTGCTGTTAAATGAGTCTCCTGCAGGCAGAGGTCATGTGGATTAAATCTCCTGACTGCAGAGAACACCATAGCTCTTTTCCTAGCAGCTCCCAATCCCCTGACATTCCATGCAATTACTCGCAATTCTGCCATGATGATATTACATAATGAACAGCAGTTACCTTCCCCTTCCCCCACCTCTTTGCATTATAACTGATACAGCACATATAACATAACATTTTAACTGTCAGGCTTATCCTGACATATACTGTGAGTGCCTGCATGGTATAACACTTAACCATTCGCATCACTCTTGACATATATAGACAAAAAGCAGTATACCTCGTTCGTTCTGTGGCACTACAAGTTAACGGGGTGTGCTTTTGGCATTTAACCGATAGCACCAATGATCTTAAATCTAATACAGAAGTGAATCTGAACATATCGTCTGGGACCCAGTCCCTAACCTCTAATAGGACCCCGGGACAAAGAACTCTGAACATCGGGCCAATACGGACATTCCAAGTATACTAGAGGACACATATACTATTCACCCTTCCTCTCCTAACTATAATTCTCCCAGTGCCTCGGATACCTAGATCAAATGGATGTTAAACTATATCCTGTGAGTCCAACAAATATATACTTAGGCAGTCCAGATGATATCGTTGGTCCAATGTCCAGGCTCCCGGGCCCCACTTCCGCAAGCAAATAACAAAACAAAATAATATGTTGAGGAGTATTCCCACTATTATCTTGGGGCTCTTGCGTTTCTTCCTCTTCCATCCAACCAATTAGTGGCTTCCTCAGGGCTATTGAAGAACCGGCTCACATCGCCATCTGCTACTCTTAGGCGCGCTGGATATACCATAGAATACGGCAAGTTCTTCTCACGTAGCCTCCTTTTCACGACACTAAACGTGGCTCTGCGTTTTTGTAATTCAGATGAAAAATCTGGAAAAATCATAACTGTGCAATTTTCATATTTAAGCTCTTGTTTCGTACGCGCCAACTGCAATATATGATCTCTGTCCATAGAGTTCAGTAACCTTGCAAGCAAGGGTCTTGGAGGAGCTCCCGGTGGAGGAGGTTTGGCGGGAACACGATGAGCTCGTTCAATAATAAATGCCGCCGAAAATGCCGCGTCCGGGAAGGAATCTCGGAGCCAGGTAGTGACAAATGCACTTGAATTATTACCCTCAGCTTTCTCCGGCATGCCGATAATCCGCAAATTATTGCGTCTTGTACGATTCTCCTAATCGTCACATTTCTGCTGCCAAAAGTTTATTTTTTGCTCCACTTCCTTATCGGGAAGTGGTTGTAGGCGGTCTTCCACGTCTGAGATCCTATTTTCGGCCTCCTTAACGCGGTCTCGGATAGCCTGCATATCATGGCGGAGTAGGCCAATATCCACTTTTACCTCCTCCAGTTTGCCCACCATGGACGTGCGGCATACAGATATAGCCTGTAACAGTTGTTCAGTTACTTGCTTGAGAGAGGGTTCACTGGCCGCGGCTCCCACCTCCTCAGACACAGCGTCCTCTTTCGCCCTCTCCACTGAAGACGCACTAGCTCCCGCGCCATCTTGGTCTTCCACGCGGGCAAACTCACGGAGCCTGTCCACTGCAGACTGCGTCGTTTTTCGAGCCATATTCGGGTCACGGGTCTTTCCCGACCTCCTGCCGGTTCTAGATGGAATGTTTGCGGCGATGAATTAACAGGATAATGCATAAGTTAGGTGAACTGGGTCCGGAGCTCCTCTACATGCGTCCTCACATACCAGCTTCCGGCCACGCCCCCGGCCATTAGTTTTAAATCTAGGTTTAGCAAAGAGATAGGGCGATAACTTGCACATTGGGCAGGGTCTTTCCCCTCTTTGGGTAATATGGTGGTATGTGCTCTAGTCATATCTGATGATAGCGGTGAGCCTTGGAGGGCTAGATTACATATGGGTATGAGGTGGGGAAATAGGGATTTACTAAAGGTACGGTAATATGTGGACAGGAGTCCATCAGGACCTGGGGCTTTGCCATTTGGAAGTTTGTGGATAGTTTTTTCAAGTTCGTCATAGCTAAATGGTGCGCTGAGGGACAGTTTTTGGGCAGCATCCAATTTTGGAAGAGATATAGATCTCAGGAAGGAATTAATTCTGTCTGACATTGTTATATTGGACTCTTCTAGGGGGGGTTGAGGGATGTTGTATAGTGACTGGTAGTATTTTTGAAATTGGGTAGCTATCTCATTGGATGTTATGGCTGAGCCACCTTCTTGTTTATGTATGTTAGTAATGTATTTCTGGGCCTTCCACTTTTTTTTATAAAACTCATCATTAATTTGGAGGCTTTATTACCATGAGCGAAATATTTAAATTGGGAGAGTAGGAAGTATTTGGCCGTTTTGAGATTGAGAAGGTTTTTTAGTTCTGATCTGAGATCATTAAGTTGAGAAAGCTCAGATTCTAATAATGATTTTTTGTGAAGGCTCTCAACCCTTTGAATTTCTGAAAGGAGCATCTCCATCTTAGCCATTCTTTTCTTTTTTAAGTGTGAACCTAGTTTAATAAACTGGCCTCTGATAAAAGCTCTGTGGGCATCCCACACCACATGGGGAGATGTTTCGGGAATGGCATTCAGAAGGAAATACTCTTCCAGAGAGGTCTTGGACCTGGGCTTTAATATTTAGAATGGTTATTAATTGTTCATTTAATCTCCATTTGAATGTTTTTGGGGCATAACTGGGGGAGTTAAGGGATAGGTGAATTGGGGCATGGTCTGAAAGGTGAATAGATCCTATTTCTGCTTAAGCGCAAAGCTGAAGGTGTTCCTTGGATAAAAATAAATAATCAATTCTATGGTAGGATTGGTGGGGGTTGGAATAAAAAGTGTAATCTCTAACAGATGGGTTTAAGATTCTCCATATATCAAACATCTGTGAGCTATGGAATAGTTTTCCAGATTACCCTGAGTGTTTTTTGGGAGAGGAGGGATTTTTGTGAGGAGGAGTCTAGTAAGGGTTCCAGTGAGATATTAAAGTCACCGCAGATGACTACTATACCTTCTTTGAAATCTTCTATTAGTGGGAGGAGTGTTTTGAACCACTGGCACTGGTGGGAATTGGGAGCATATATGTTGATGAACGTATAAATTTGGTTCGCAAAGGACCCCTTCAGCAGTAAAGAACGACCTTCCGGGTCTAGCAATTGCGAGCAAAATTGGAAAGAGCTCCCTTTCTTGAAACCAATACTGACGCCCCTGGAGGCTGATGAGTCTGAACCACAATGATACCATATAGGGAAGTTAGAGTATGAGAGGTTGGGGTAGTGATCAAATTTGAAGTGTGTTTCTTGTAGAAAAATTACTGTGCTGCCAGTTTTCTTTAGATGGGAGAAAATTTGAGATCTTTTTGAAGGTGACTTAAATCATTTAACATTATAAGAAATATGTAGGTCAGTCATTACTTATACGTTGTGGAATCCAATTGTACTGAATAGGTATAGCATGGATGTGGGTTCCAAGTGCCCAGCCTCCAGGAGCGTCCATACCACCCAGATGTTTTGGTTTTAAAGCTCTGTGAGCCAGTTCTAAGATAACTTTGTGTGCTGTATCAGGGCCTAAGAGAGACAGGCAAATCTGTACCACAGCGTTGGAGAGTAGAGTTGAGCGAACACCTGGATGTTCGGGTTCGAGAAGTTCGGCCGAACTTCTCGAAAATGTTCGGGTTCGGGATCCGAACCCGACCCGAATTTCGTCCCGAACCCGAACCCCATTGAAGTCAATGGGGACCAGAACTTTTCGGCACTAAAAAGTGCCCAAAAACAGCCCAGGAAAGAGCTAGAGGGCTGCAAAAGGCAGCAACATGTAGGTAAATCCCCTGCAAACAAATGTGGATAGGGAAATGAATTAAAATAAAAATAAAATAAATAAAAATTAACCAATATCAATTGGAGAGAGGTCCCATAGCAGAGAATCTGGCTTCACGTCAGCAGAGAATCAGTCTTTTCATGCCATAGCAGAGAATCTGGCTTCACGTCACCCACCACTGTAACAGTCCATTGTCATATATTTAGGACCCGGCACCCAGGCAGAGGAGAGAGGTCCCGTAACAGAGAATCTGGCTTCATGTCAGCAGAGAATCAGTCTGCATGTCCTAGCAGAGAATCAGGCTTTACGTCACCCAACACTGGAACAGTCCATTGTCAGATATTTAGGCCCAGGCAACCAGGCAGAGGAGAGAGGTCCCGTAACAGAAAATCTGGCTTCATGTCAGCAGAGAATCAGTCTGCATGTCATAGCAGAGAATCAGGCTTTACGTCACCCAACACTGGAACAGTCCATTGTCAGATATTTAGGCCCAGGCACCCAGGTAGAGGAGAAGGGTCCCGTAACAGAGAATCTGGCTTCATGTCAGCAGAGAATGAGTCTGCATGTCATAGCAGAGAATCAGGCTTTACGTCACCCAACACTGGAACAGTCCATTGTCAGATATTTAGGCCCAGGCACCCAGGCAGAGGAGAGAGGTCCCGTAACAGAGAATCTGGCTTCATGTCAGCAGAGAATAAGTCTGCATGTCATAGCAGAGAATCAGGCTTCACGTCACCCAACACTGGAACAGTCCATTGTCAGATATTTAGGCCCAGGCACCCAGGCAGAGGAGAGAGGTCCCGTAACAGAGAATCTGGCTTCATGTCAGCAGAGAATCAGTCTGCATGTCATAGCAGAGAATCAGGCTTTACGTCACCCAACACTGGAACAGTCTATTGTCAGATATTTAGGCCCAGGCACCCAGGCAGAGGAGAGAGGTCCCGTAACAGAGAATCTGGCTTCATGTCAGCAGAGAATCAGTCTTCATGTCATAGCAGAGAATCAGGCTTCACGTCACCCACCACTGGAACAGGCCATTGTCAGATATTTAGGCCCAGGCACCCAGGCAGAGGACAGAGGTCCCGTAACAGAGAATCTGGCTTCATGTCAGCAGAGAATCAGTCTTCATGTCATTGCAGAGAATCAGGCTTCACGTCACCCACCACTGGAACAGGCCACTGTCAGATATTTTTAGGCCCCGGCACTCAGACAGAGGAGAGAGGTCCCATAACAGAGATTCAGGCTTCATGTCAGCAGAGAATCAGTCTGCATGTCATAGCAGAGAATCATGCTTTACGTCACCCAACACTGGAACAGTCCATTGTCAGATATTTAGGCCCAGGCACCCAGGCAGAGGAGAGAGGTCCCGTAACAGAGAATCTGGCTTCATGTCAGCAGAGAATCAGTCTGCATGTCCTAGCAGAGAATCATGCTTTATGTCACCCACCACTGTAACAGTCCATTGTCATATATTTAGGCCCCGGCACCCAGGCAGAGGAGAGAGGTCCCGTAACAGAGAATCTGGCTTCATGTCAGCAGAGAATCAGTCTGCATGTCCTAGCAGAGAATTAGGCTTTACGTCAGCCAACACTGGAACAGTCCATTGTCAGATATTTAGGCCCAGGCACCCAGGCAGAGGAGAGAGGTCCTGTAACAGAGAATCTGGCTTCATGTCAGCAGAGAATCAGTCTTCATGTCATAGCAGAGAATCAGGCTTCACATCACACACCCTGGAACAGTCCATTGTCACATATTTAGGCCCAGGCACCCAGGCAAAGGAGAGAGGTCCCATAACAGAGATTCAGGCTTCATGTCAGCAGAGAATCAGTCTTCATGTCATAGCAGAGAATCAGGCTTCATGTCACCCACCACTGTCAGATATTTTTAGGCTCCGGCACCCAGACAGAGGAGAGGTTCATTCAACTTTGGGTTGCCCCGCAATATAATGGTAAAATGAAAATAAAAATAGGATTGAATGAGGAAGTGCCCTGGAGTACAATAATATATTGTTAAGGGGAGGTAGTTAATGTCTAATCTGCACAAGGAATGGACAGGTCCTGTGGGATCCATGCCTGGTTCATTTTTATGAACGTCAGCTTGTCCACATTGGCTGTAGACAGGCGGCTGCATTTGTCTGTAATGACGCCCCCTGCCGTGCTGAATACACGTTCAGACAAAACGCTGGCCGCCGGGCAGGCCAGCACCTCCAAGGCATAAAAGGCTAGCTCTGGCCACGTGGACAATTTGGAGACCCAGAAGTTGAATGGGGCCGAACCATCAGTCAGTACGTGGAGGGGTGTGCACAGGTACTGTTCCACCATGTTATTGAAATGTTGCCTCCTGCTAACACGTTCCGTATCAGGTGGTGGTGCAGTTAGCTGTGGCGTGGTGACAAAACTTTTCCACATCTCTGCCATGCTAACCCTGCCCTCAGAGGAGCTGGCCGTGACACAGCTGCGTTGGTGACCTCTTGCTCCTCCTCTGCCTTCGCCTTGGGCTTCCACTTGTTCCCCTGTGATATTTGGGAATGCTCTCAGTAGCGCGTCTACCAACGTGCGCTTGTACTCGCGCATCTTACTATCACGCTCCAGTGCATGAAGTAAGGTGGGCACATTGTCTTTGTACCGTGGATCCAGCAGGGTGGCAACCCAGTAGTCCGCACACATTAAAATGTGGGCAACTCTGCTGTCGTTGCGCAGGCACTGCAGCATGTAGTCGCTCATGTGTGCCAGGCTGCCCAGAGGTAAGGACAAGCTGTCCTCTGTGGGAGGCGTATCGTCATCGTCCTGCGTTTCCCCCCAGCCACGCACCAGTGATGGGCCCGAGCTGCGTTGGGTGCCAGCCCGCTGTGAACCTGCTTCATCCTCATTCTCCTCCACCTCCTCCTCATCCTCGTCCTCCTCGTCCTCCAGTAGTGGGCCCTGTCTGGCCACATTTGTACCTGGCCTCTGCTGTTGCAAAAAACCTCCCTCTGAGTCACTTCGAAGAGACTGGCCTGAAAGTGCTAAAAATGACCCCTCTTCCTCCTCCTCCTCCTGGGCCACCTCCTCTTCCATCATCGCCCTAAGTGTTTTCTCAAGGAGACTTTGAAGTGGTATTGTAACGCTGATAACGGCGTCATCGCCACTGGCCATGTTGGTGGAGTACTCGAAACAGCGCAACAGGGCACACAGGTCTCGCATGGAGGCCCAGTCATTGGTGGTGAAGTGGTGCTGTTCCGCAGTGCGACTGACCCGTGCGTGGTGCAGCTGAAACTCCACTATGGCCTGCTGCTGCTCGCACAGTCTGTCCAGCATGTGCAAGGTGGAGTTCCACCTGGTGGGCACGTCGCATATGAGGAGGTGAGCGGGAAGGCCGAAGTTACGCTGTAGTGCAGACAGGCGAGCAGCGGCAGGATGTGAACGCCGGAAGCGCGAACAGACGGCCCGCACTTTATGCAGCAGCTCTGACATGTCGGGGTAGTTGTGAATGAACTTCTGCACCACCAAATTCAGCACATGCGCCAGGCAAGGGATGTGCGTCAAACCGGCTAGTCCCAGAGCTGCTACGAGATTTCGCCCATTATCGCACACCACCAGGCCGGGCTTGAGGCTCACCAGCATCAACCACTCGTCGGTCTGTTGTTCTATACCACCCCACAACTCCTGTGCGGTGTGGGGCCGGTCCCCCAAACATATGAGTTTCAGAACGGCCTGCTGACGTTTACCCCGGGCTGTGCTGAAGTTGGTGGTGAAGGTGTGTGGCTGACTGGATGAGCAGGTGGAAGAAGAGGAGGAGGAAGCTGAGTAGGAGGAGGAGGAGGAGACAGGAGGCAAAAAATGTTGCCCTGCGATCCTTGGTGGCGGAAGGACGTGCGCCAAACAGCTCTCCGCCTGGGGCCCAGCTGCCACTACATTTACCCAGTGTGCAGTTAGGGAGATATAGCGTCCCTGGCCGTGCTTACTGGTCCACGTATCTGTGGTTAGGTGGACCTTGCCACAGATGGCGTTGCGCAGTGCACACTTGATTTTATCGGATACTTGGTTGTGCAGGGATGGCACGGCTCTCTTGGAGAAGTAGTGCCGGCTGGGAACAACATACTGTGGGACAGCAAGCGACATGAGCTGTTTGAAGCTGTCTGTGTCCACCAGCCTAAATGACAGCATTTCATAGGCCAGTAGTTTAGAAATGCTGGCATTCAGGGCCAGGGATCGAGGGTGGCTAGGTGGGAATTTACGCTTTCTCTCAAATGTTTGTGAGATGGAGAGCTGAACGCTGCCGTGTGACATGGTTGAGATGCTTGGTGACGCAGGTGGTGGTGTTGGTGGTACATCCCATGTTTGCTGGGCGGCAGGTGCCAACGTTCCTCCAGAGGCAGAGGAAGAGGCCGAGGCGGCGGCAGCAGCAGAAGAGGCCGAGGCGGCAGCAGCAGAAGAGGTAGCAGGGGGGGCCTGAGTGACTTCCTTGTTTTTAAGGTGTTTACTCCACTGCAGTTCATGCTTTGCATGCAGGTGCCTGGTCATGCAGGTTGTGCTAAGGTTCAGAACGTTAATGCCTCGCTTCAGGCTCTGATGGCACAGAGTGCAAACCACTCGGGTCTTGTCGTCTGCACATTGTTTGAAGAAGTGCCATGCCAGGGAACTCCTTGAAGCTGCCTTTGGGGTGCTCGGTCCCAGATGGCGGCGGTCAGTAGCAGGCGGAGTCTCTTGGCGGCGGGTGTTCTGCTTTTGCCCACTGCTCCCTCTTTGTCTTTTGCTACGCTGTTGGCTCGGTCTCACCACTGCCTCTTCCTCCGAACTGTGAAAGTCAGTGGCAAGACCTTCATTCCATGTGGGGTCTAGGACCTCATCGTCCCCTGAATCGTCTTCCACCCAGTCTTGATCCCTGACCTCCTGTTCAGTCTGCACACTGCAGAAAGACGCAGCAGTTGGCACCTGTGTTTCGTCATCATCAGAGACGTCCTGAGGTGGTATTCCCATGTCCTGGATGGAAACATAAGTGGTTGTGCGTTAGTGCATTCTATCTCTTCCACCCCTGGGGAAGGGCTAGGTGGATGCCCTTGGGAAACCGTGCCAGCAGAGTCTTCAAACAGCATAAGAGACTGCTGCATAACTTGAGGCTCAGACAGTTTCCCTGATATGCATGGGGGTGATGTGACAGACTGATGGGCTTGGTTTTCATGCGCCATCTGTGCGCTTTCTGCAGAAGACTGGGTGGGAGATAATGTGAACGTTCTGGATCCACTATCGGCCACCCAATTGACTAATGCCTGTACCTGCTCAGGCCTTACCATCCTTAGAACGGCATTGGGCCCCACAAAATATCGCTGTAAATTCTGCTGGCTACTGACGTGTGGCTGTGGCAGAACGGCCACGTCCTCTCCCAGCACCAGAGGGTCCACTAACACCACCACGACCATGTCCGCGTCCCTTACTAGATGTTTTCCTCATTGTTACCGTTCACCACAATAAGAAAAATATTATTCGGGCCAATGTATTGAATTAAAATTCAGGCCTTTTTTTACAGACACCTAACACTATCTGGCTATCTATTTAGGTACCGTATTACACTAATACAGGCACACCAGTAATGACAGATTTAGCTGAATATAAATTTGAGGCCTATTATTTAGGCACTGGGTGACAGGTATGCGTTTACGGACAGAATTAGACTTGGATCTGCACTGTAGCGTGTGTGTTAAGTTTTTGAGAATTACCCTATCAGCACCTTGAATCTAATATACCCTTTTAGGGATAGATTTAAAGTAGGCCTGATACAGCAGAAACCACTAATTTTGAGAATTGCAAATTTGGGAATTGTTTTTCAACCCAGAACAAAAACTGTGCTTTGACGGTCACTAAAATAACTTGACCAGCTAAAACAGTACAGATTTGGATGACTATAAA
Source organism: Bufo bufo (assembly GCF_905171765.1). NCBI lineage: Eukaryota > Metazoa > Chordata > Amphibia > Anura > Bufonidae > Bufo > Bufo bufo. The sequence goes on from NC_053389.1 coordinate 350,892,577, forward strand.
TGTGAGGCCTATTTTTTAGGAGCTGGGTGACAGGTATACGTTTAATCACAGAATTAGACTTGGATCTGCACTGTAGCGTGTGTGTTAAGTTTTTGAGAATTACCCTATCAGCACCTTGAATCTAATATACCCTTTTAGGGATAGATTTAAAGTAGGCCTGATACAGCAGAAACCACTAATTTTGAGAATTGCAAATTTGGGAATTGTTTTTCAACCCAGAACAAAAACTGTGCTTTGACGGTCACTAAAAATAACTTGACCAGCTAAAACAGTACAGATTTGGATGAATATAAATGTGAGGCCTATTTTTTAAGCGCTGGGTGACAGGTATACGTTTAATCACAGAATTAGACTTGGATCTGCACTGTAGCGTGTGTGTTAAGTTTTTGAGAATTACCCTATCAGCACCTTGAATCTAATATACCCTTTTAGGGATAGATTTAAAGTAGGCCTGATACAGCAGAAACCACTAATTTTGAGAATTGCAAATTTGGGAATTGTTTTTCAACCCAGAACAAAAACTGTGCTTTGACGGACAGTAAAAATAACTTGACCAGCTAAAACAGTACGGATTTTGATGAATATAAATGTGAGGCCTATTTTTTAGGCGCTGGGTGACAGGCTCAACTTGCCCCTGATGTAGTATATGGCCAAAAAGTAACCACACTATTGATGGTTAAATGCACTTGGGTGACAAGGTCAGCTTACCCCTGATGTAGTATATGGCCAAAAAATAACCACACTATTGATGGTTAAATGCACTTGATGAAAGCTTGACCCTGATGTAGGATATAGCAAAAAATAACCACACTATTGATGGTTAAATGCACTTGGGTGACAAGGTCAGCTTGCCCCTGATGTAGTATATGGCCAAAAAATAACCACACTATTGATGGTTAAATGCACTTGATAAAAGCTTGACCCTGATGTAGGATATAGCAAAAAATAACCACACTATTGATGGTTAAATGTACTTGGTAGCAGCTTGTGCTGGCGCACAAGCAAGCCACAAAATGGCCGCCGATCACCCCAGAAAAAAGTGACTGAAAAATGCTCTGGGCACCCTAAAAACACTGAGCAATTGAATAGCAGCAGTTCAATGATCCACAGCTGTAGATCGATCACTGAATGAAGTCTTTTGGAGGAGTTAATCACTGCCTAATCTCGCCCTAACGTCGCAGCTGCAACCTCTCCCTACACTTTTATCAGCAGAGTGACGTGCAGCGCTACGTGACCCAAGCTTATATAGAGGCTGGGTCACATGCTGCACTGGCCAATCACAGCCATGCCAATAGTAGGCAAGGCTGTGATGGCCTCTTGGGGCAAGTAGTATGATGCTTGTTGATTGGCTGCTTTGCAGCCTTTCAAAAAGCGCCAAGAAAGCGCCGAACACCGAACTCGAACCCAGACTTTTATGAAAATGTTCGGGTCCGTGTCACGGGTTCGGGTTCGCTCATCCCTATTGGAGAGATCTCCTGCAGTTACAGACTCGGGTATGCCGCGAAAACGTAGGTTATTACGCCTACTTCTATTTTCTTTTATAGCTGAGTACATGGCGTTCAAGTTCTTTTTAATCGCATATATACTTTGCGATATTGCATGTTGGTGCTGTACGATGTTGGACTGAGTGTCTTCTAGGGATTCCAACCTTCTGCCTTTTTGTCTCACGTCCTGTTTGATGGACGATAAGTCTGTACTGAGCGGTTCGAGTGCCGAGGCTAATGAAGAGGCCAGGGCTTCTCTCAGGTAGGAGCGAGACATGGGCATACCGTCTGTGTCGTCTCCAGCATCCCGGTCTTGTGTCAGTTGTTCCGCCTGTCTGCGGTGAGGGGCGCGAGGAGTGTCCGGCGCCATTTTGTTATCTCTGGCGACAGCTGCAGAAATTTGTCCATTTCGCCTTCACTTGTGGGTGCCTTATGTTGTCCGGCGACTTCTCCAGCCTTAGAGCCACCTATCTTGACCATTTTGGTTGTCCCACGCTGTAATTACAAGCTGTTAGGGTGATGTGAGTAACGATTATGCAGCCATCTCGTAGCGGCGCAGGCTCTGCCCTACGGCATCATTATGCCTCCTCCACTTTATACTGAGGAGATTGAAAAATTGGGTCAGTGACCCTGTTTGTTTTGGACGAGTCCTTGAAGGTCTGGGTGATGTTCAGAGAAGGAAATAAGGTGTGTGGCGGTATTCCTCTGTACCAGGTAGAGGTTATTTTATGATAGAATTCAGGAGGAGCCCCGGGAAGATTCCAGAGGATTTGAAGGATGTGCTTCAGGTATGTCTGAAATTGGAGTTGCCCTTTGGTTTGTAATGAGGGGTTCCGGCTCGGGGTGTGTAGGATTTGTCGACGTCGGTTGCCGTGTGGCCAGACTGCAGTGATATAGGTCTTAAGGTGGGGGACAGACAGGTCCGATGGAGCTTTTATTGCACTGAAAGGTTCGCAAACTTATGCAAGGCCGGGCGGGAGCGCTAGGTAGGATTGTGTACCCTGGTGTGAGATCAGGCACGGATCGGGTTGTGGAGACTAATCGCTCAGTGCTTTGACAGATCAGGCTATGTTTTCGGGACCCGACGTGGTCCGCACAGCATAAGGGCAGCGTTCGGGTGATGACGGGATCCGAGGTAATCCAGACCCTCCACCCGATGATCGTTCTGCCACCCTCACCGTCGCTCAGGAGGACAGCCGGAGCTTCACATTCCCAGTCAGATCCCGGTGAGTATCAATGACTTACCTACAAATTATTTGCTATATCTCTCGCGGTTCTGGGTCCTTAGGAGGTTGGCGGAGTGTCCACAATTGTATATCTTTGTAAAGATGGAGAAGTTCCGCTCCCGGGATGAGCCGGGACCCGTAATCGAGGTCGGGGATCTTGAGTACTTTGTAGGCCCCAATTAGGAACTAGGGCCTTAGTTGACGTATAAGTCCCAGATTTGGCTTAAACTGTAGCTTGAGGGGAGAGGAGGTGTTTAGGCAGGATTCCAAGGGTCTGGAACCCAAAATGACGATAGGATGGGAAAGGATTCTTCTCCTATGTGCAGAGCCAGGCTAGAAGCAGTCTTCCCTGTTCGGCAGCAAGCCACGCCCCCCCAAAATGGGTGTTTTTTTTTAACCCAGAATATTATTGCAGTATTTCAAGCTTGTATCTCACACTGACAGATGCAGTAAAGTGCCAAAATGGGTGTTTCTTTATTAACAGAATAGAAAACCAGTATCTAAAGCGTGTATCTCACACTAACAGATGCAGCAAAGGCTGCAAATTTAGTTTTTTGCCCAAAATGGTTTTTTTTTTATTAACAGAATGGAACACCAGTATCTAATGCGTGTATCTCACACTGACAGATGCAGCAAAGGCTGCAAAATTGTTTTTTGCCCAAAATGGGTGCTTTTTTAATAACAGAATAGAACACCAGTATTTAATGTGTGTATCTCACACTGACAGATGAAGCATAGGCCCATGATGTAGGTTATTGCCAAAAATGGGTGTTTTATTAAACCTAGAATATTATTGCAGAATTTTATTCTTGTATGTCACACTAACAAATGCAGCATAGGCCCCAGATGTAGTGGATTGACAAAAATGGGTGTTTTATTAAACCCAGAATATTATTGCAGTATTTGAAGCTTGTATCTTACACTGACAGATGCAGCAAAGGCTGCAAAATTAAGTATTTTGCCAAAAAGTGTTGTTTTTTTAAACCCAGAAAATTATTGAAGTTTTGCAAGCTTCTATTTCACACTGACAAATGCTGCAAAGGCACCAGATGTAGGATATTGCCAAAAACATATTTTTTTTAAACCCAGATTATTATTGCAGTATTTCAAGTTTGGATTTGAAATAAAAAAAGTGCCAATAAATCGCCAAACTTAAACTTAAACTTTTACTGAAAAGTTCGGGTCCGGGGTCCAAAAATCCTAAAGTTCGGTACGAACCCGAACTTTACAGTTAGGGTTCGCTCAACCCTACTGGCGGTGCCTCATCTGCGTTGGTGACTTCCTTCACCTTGTGATTCCACTGAGCCCCTGTTGTCAGGTAGTAACACTGACATAGAGGAGGATGATGAGGCAGTAGAGGAGGAAGCAGAGTAGGAGGCAACAGGAATCACCAAGAAACGTCCAGCAATCCTCGGTGGCAGTGGGATGTGCACCAAACCGCTTTCCCCTTTAGGCCAGCCAGCACTACATTTAACCAGTGGGCAATTAGGGAGATATAACATCCTTGCCCATGCTTACTGGTTCACGTATCGGTGGATATGTGGACCTTGCCACTGATGGCGATGCGGAGCGCACACCTGATTTTTTTCTGGCATTCAGGGCCAGGGTTCTCAAGTGGGTAGGTGGGTACTACCTCTTTCGCTCCAGTGTTTGGGTGATGGACAGCTGAATTCTTCCATGGGACAGTAAATTGAACAAAAATAATAAATGCCTGAAACTGATAAATACTTCATTAACAAAAGAATATTGATTATAGTACCTTTCTTTATTCCCTTCCATTTACCTTTCAGTTCCCTACTGTACACTTTTTTCTCTCCTACTCCGTCTCCTCCCTGTTTGTCATACTAAAGGTAACACTATGAATGTTAATCTACTGTATTTACCTGTTTTATACTTTTAGGTATCTCCCCATATTATAACTATTAGCATTTTTGCTAAACAGAGAATTATACTGTATAATACTATAAATAAATCTATTGTGCGAAAAATTACAACAGCCTCTAGAAAACCCTTGTTGGCCATTGCCACTGTAGCGGAGAGCAGGTATAATTACAACTTTTTCATCCCCATTCAATTCAGTGGGAGAGCTCCATCCTATTCACTTGAATTCCAATGTTGATGGCGAGCAGGTAAGCAGAGAAGAAAAGAGGTAAGGAATTTGGTCAGGTGTTTGCTATTGTGCATTTGCTAATGAGCCTAGCTCACTAAGGTGTTACATTTGTTGCTGGGGGAGGAGCTTGGGAAGCAGTGTGTGTATATATAGAGACAGACTCATTAGCTGGCCTAATTCATTAGCTGCAAGTACTACCTTCAAGTACTACATTAAGTACAGTAAAGAGATATTGCAGGAGGTAGGCTGGAAGGTGGAAACAATACAAAAATAAAAAAGTAAGATTTGTTTGATTTAAACTTACAAATTATTATTATTATTTTTTTTCTCCTCTTTAAAATGGCAGACTTGGTTCAGTGCAGGAATTGTTGTGCATTTATTTCATGTTCCACTCTTTGGAGATTCGGATGCTGTCAGATCTGTAGACAGTTCTCCTTACTGCAGCAGGAAATTGCATTTTTGAAAGCTGAAATATTTAAATTATCTGTTAAACAAACTCCAGCTAGGACTGCTGCAATGCCACTGCCACAGAGGACCCCCAGAAATGGCAGATGGGTTAATGTAGGTTCTGGAAGACTTAGAGTGGTGGATAGAAGACATGTCCCACAGTCGGTGGTTCTCCATAATTCTTTTGCAGCACTCTCAGAATGTAAGGACAACATGGATATGGACTCAAGCACAGAGGGTGAGAAACCATCGACTCCTATGTCTAATGTATGCAACAAAAAAGATAAAGTGAAGTCTCAAAGGAAGCAGCTGTTGCTGGGTGATTCAATCATAAGAAGTGTGGAGCTTAAAGAAAATGGTTTTGTGAGATGTCTCCCTGGGGCTACTGCTAGAAGAGATAGAAGACGTATTATTAATATTGTTAAGCAAGCAAAGCAGGAATGGGACGTGGATGTTCTTGTCCATCTAGGGACAAATGACCTGGCTTGCAATGAAGTGTCAGAGGTGAAAAAATCTTTTATCACACTTGGTAATGACGTACAGGATTTTGCATCCACCATTTCATTTTCTGAAGTTCTGCCTGTGCATAATGTTCAGAATGATAGGCAGAGGCGCATAAAGGAGTTCAACATATGGCTTGGTAAATGGTGTCAAGAGCAAGGATTTGGCTTTGTTTCTCATGATAGCTCTACTTGGAATAGAAAGGAACTGTACAAAAAAGATGGTTTGCATCTCTCTCTCAAAGGAACAAATGTACTTAGTGAACAACTCCAAGAATTTGCGAAAGAGTATTTAAACTAGGAAGGGGGGGCAAAAGAGTGAAAATAAAAGAGTCCAATTGCCCCCCGAAACAATGCCAGAACAGGTCAGAAGCACAGAGGTTAAGAAATCCTAGTAGTCCTGTCTACAAATGCTCGCAGTTTAGGTAAAAAAATCTATGAACTTGGGTCAATAATGGCATCTGAGAATGTAGATTTAGTGGCTGTTACGGAGACATGGTTTAATGAAAGAAATGACTGGGACATAACCATACCAGGGTACTCTTTATACAGAAGAGACAGAGAAGGCAAGAAAGGAGGAGGAGTGGCCCTGTATGTGAAAGATAGCATTAAATCTAACCTAATACAAGTTGGTGAGGCCAACATAGAGTCAGTTTGGGTTACGTTGCAGTTTGCTAACCATGCAGTAACTCGTGTAGGTGTGATATATAGATCACCTGGTCAAGTTAAAGAACTAGATGATCTACTAGTTGAAGAAATAGCTAAAATGACAATGAAAGGAGAAGTTATCATTATGGGAGATTTCAATCTTCCAGATATAAACTGGAAAACCAAAATAGCAAGTTCTACCAGGAGTACAGATATTCTAAATTCCCTACTGGGGTTATCTCTACAACAAGTGGTTGAGGAGCCAACCCGGAGGGAGGCCATTTTGGATTTGGTATTCACAAATGGGGATTCGGTATATGATGTCATTGTAGGCGAAACCTTGGGATCTAGTGATCACCAGTCAGTGTGGTTTAATATAAGAACTGTGAAAGAGTCCCACCACACAAAAACAAAAGTTTTAGATTTTAGAAAAACAGACTTTTAAAAAATGAAATTAGTCATAAATGAGTCCTTATCAGACTGGAACGGATTACATGGAGTCCAGGAGAAATGGGACTACTTAAAAGGTGCATTATTGAAGGCAACAGAAAATTGCATTAGACTTGTCAGTAAAAGCAAAAAAAGGAAGAGACCACTGTGGTACTCAGCAGAAGTGGCCCAAATCATGAAAAATAAAAAGCTAGCATTTTGTAATTATAAAAAAAACCATAGCAATGAAGATAAGGAAATCTACAAGATTAGGCAGAGAGAGGCCAAGCAAGTTATAAGAACTTCTAAAGCGCAGGCAGAAGAAAAACTAGCTCAGTCTATGAAAAAAGGGGATAAGACATTCTTCAGATATATAAATGAAAAAAGGAAATTAAAACAAGGAATAACTAAATTAAAAACAAAGGACGGAAGTTATGTAGAAGAGAATAAAGGGCTAGCCGACTGCCTTAATGAATACTTCTGTTCAGTTTTTACAAAAGAAAAAGAAGGAGAAAGACCTCCACTAGAAAGGATGACTAATAAATCATTTGATGCATGTATCTTTACAGAGGAAGATGTTCTAAGTTTGCTGTCTAAGGTGAAGACAAATAAGTCACAGGGGCCTGATGAGATACACCCAAAATTATTAAAAGAGCTTAGTGGTGAGCTGGCAAAACCGCTAACAGATTTATTTAACCAATCATTAGTAACAGGAGTCGTCCCGGAAGATTGGAAATTGGCAAATGTCGTGCCCATTCACAAGAAAGGTAGTAGGGAGGAATCGAGCAACTATAGACCAGTGAGTCTGACATCAATAGTAGGCAAATTAATGGAAACCCTATTAAAGGATAGGATTGTGGAACATCTAAAATCCCATGGATTGCAAGATGAAAAACAACATGGGTTTACTTCAGGGAGATCATGTCAAACAAATCTTATAGATTTTTTTGACTGGGTGACTAAAATAATAGACGGTGGAGGTGCAGTAGACATCGCATATCTAGATTTTAGTAAGGCTTTTGACACTGTCCTACATAGAAGACTTATCAATAAACTGCAGTCATTGAGCATGGACTCCTATATTGTTGAGTGGATTAGGCAGTGGCTGAGTGACAGACAGCAGAGGGTTGTAGTCAATGGAGAACATTCAAAACAAGGACATGTTACCAGTGGGGTTCCACAGGGATCTGTACTGGGACCAATTTTGTTTAATATCTTCATAAGTGATATTGCAAAAGGCCTCGATGGTAAGGTTTGTCTTTTTGCTGATGACACAAAGATATGTAACAGGGTTGATGTTCCTGGAGGGAAACGCCAAATGGAAAAGGATTTAGGAAAACTAGAAGAATGGTCAGAACTCTGGCAACTGAAATTTAATGTGGATAAGTGCAAGATAATGCACCTGGGGCGTAAAAACCCAAGGGCAGAATATAGAATATTTGACACAGTCCTGACCTCAGTATCTGAGGAAAGGGATTTAGGAGTAATTATTTCAGAAGACTTAAAGGTGGGAAGACGATGTAATAGAGCAGCACGAAATGCCAGCAGAATGCTTGGAAGTATAGGGAGAGGTATAAGCAGTAGAAAGAGTGAAGTGCTTATGCCGCTGTACAGAACACTGGTGAGACCTCACTTGGAGTATTGTGCGCAGTACTGGAGGCCATATCTCCAGAAGGATATAGATACTCTAGAGAGAGTTCAGAGAAGAGCTACTAAACTAGTACATGGATTGCAGGATAAAACTTACCAGGAAAGGTTAAAGGACCTTAACATGTATAGCTTGGAAGAAAGAAGAGACAGAGGGGATATGATAGAAACTTTTAAATACATAAAGGGAATCAACTCGGTAAAGGAGGAGAGCATATTTAAAAGAAGAAAAACTACCACAAGAGGACACAGTTTTAAATTAGAGGGGCAAAGGTTTAAAAGTAATATAAGGAAGTATTACTTTACTGAGAGAGTAGTGGATGCATGGAATAGCCTTCCTGCCGAAGTGGTAGCTGCAAATACAGTGAAGGGGTTTAAGCATGCATGGGATAGGCATAAGGCTATCCTTCATATAAGATAGGGCCAGGGACTATTCATAGGATTCAGATATATTGGGCAGACTAGATGGGCCAAATGGTTCTTATCTGCCGACACATTCTATGTTTCTATGTTTCTATACAAGTGCTGCATTCTCTTCAAATAACTGTTCAGTAGTTGGCTCCCGCTGATCTGATATTGATGAGTTATCCTGAGGATAGGTAATCAATATAAAAAATGCGGACAACCTCTTTAAAAGGTTTACAGTATATTATATTAATGGGTTAAATGAGTATGACTAATAGTGAAATTCTTATTATTTGAACAGCTCATTTAGTGTTTGAGTGTGTGCGTGCGTGCGTACTTAAAACTCTAACTTTTTTTCACATTTTGTTATGTTGAGGCCTTGTGCAAATTTTTTTTTCAATAGTTTTTTCCCATCATTTTGCACTCAATAACCCTTAATTCTTTGTGTGTTTTTAGTTTATTCAGACTGTGATTGTCTATTGTTGTGACTTAGATGAAGATCAGATCACATTTTATGACCAATTTGTGCAGAAATCCATATCATTCCAAAGGGTTCACATACTTTTTCTTGCAACTGTACATTACTCTGATTCTGCATTTTACAGAAATACCCAATATGTGGTGGTAAACTGTTCTATGGGCACGTGGCAGTGGTCAGAAGGAAAGGAACACAATATGGATTTTGGAGTCAGATTTTGCTAGAATGGTTTTTAGGCACTATTTTGTATAGAAGAGACCCTGATGTATCCCTACAGTGGAAACCCTCAAAAAGTGACCCCATTTTAGAAACTACACACCATAAAGAATGTATTAAGGGTGATACTGAACACTTTGACTCCCTAGGCGTTTTATGGAATTTGGAAACACTTAGCTGTGAAAATTAAAAGTTTCATTTCTTCCAATAAAATGTTGCTTTAGCCCCAAATTTTTAATTTGCACAAGGGGTAACAGGAGAAAAAGCATTACATAATTTGTTACCCATTTTCTCCTGAATACGGCAACACCCCATATGTGGTGGTAAACTGCTGTAGGGTCTCATGGCAGCACTCAGATAGGAAGAAGCGCCATATAGCTTTTGAAGCAGATTTTGATGGATTGGTTTACAGGTGCCATTGGTTTTTATTTTTTGAGTGATTGTCTAATGTGGGAGTTCACTTTTTGCAGGATGACGTTTTCATTGGTACCATTTTGGGGTACAAAAGACTTTTTGATAGCTTGGTATTACACTTTTTGTAAGGAAAGGTGACAAAAAATGGCTGTTTTGGCATAGTTTTTTTTAATTTTTTTTACAGCATTCACCTGAGCTGGCGTCTCATGTGATTTTTTTTTATAGAGCAGGTTGTTACGGACATGCCGATTCCCAATTCCCAGTTTTGCACAGTGAAAGCCTTTTTGAACAGAATAAAATCTTGTTTTTGTGTTGCCATTTTCCGAGAGCCATATTATTTTTTATTTTTTGGGCGATTGTCTTAGGTAGGAGCTTATTTTTTGTGGAATGAGATGACAGTTTGATTGGTACCATTTTGGGGTACATAAGACATTTTGATCGGCTTGGTTTTTATAGCGTTCACCTGATGGGGTGGATCATGTGATATTTTTATAGAGCCGTTCGATACGGACGCGGTGATACCTAATATGTATACTTTTCTTTTATTTCCTATTTTTTACAATTTTGTAAATTAATTTTGGGAAAAGGACGCTTTTTTTTTTTACTTGAAACTTTACATTTTTAATGTGTAAAACTTCATTTCTTTACTCTTTTTTTGTCCCACTCTGGGGTCTGTTCCCCTCTCCAATGCATTACAATACATCTATATTGTAATGCATTGGCTGTAAGTGTATTAGACTGAGTAATACACTTAGGCCTCTTTCACACGGGCATTGCGGGAAAATGTGCGGGTGCGTTGCGGGAACACCCGAGATTTTTCCGCATGAGTGCAAAACATTGTACTGCGTTTTGCACTCGCGTGAGAAAAATTGCGCGTGTTTGGTACCCAAACCCGAACTTCTTCACAGAAGTTCGGGCTTGGGATCGGTGTTCTGTAGATTTTATTATTTTCCCTTATAACATGGTTATAAGGGAAAATAATAGCATTCTGAATACAGAATGCATAGTAAACTAGCGCTGGAGGGGTTAAAAAAATAAATAAAAAATTAAACTCACCTTAATCCACCTGCTGGCGCTGCCGGCATCTCGTCTGTCTCCTTCTGTGCTGAACAGGACCTGTGGTGAGCATTCATTCCAGGACCTTTGATGACGTCACTCCGGTCATCACATGATCCATCACCATGGTAAAAGATCATGTGACGTACCATGTGATGACCGGAGTGACGTCATCAAAGGTTCTGTAACTATACTTAATGCTCACCACAGGTCCTATTCAACAAAGGAGACAGAAGCAGATGCCGGGCTACGCGATCAAGTGGATTAAGGTGAGTTAAATTATTATTATTATTTTTTTTAAACCCTCCAGCGCTATTGTACTATGCATTCTGTATTCAGAATGCTATTATTTTCTCTTATAACCATGTTATAAGGGAAAATAATAATGATCGGGTCTCCATCCCGATCGTCTCCTAGCAACCGTGCGTAAAAATCGCACCGCATCCGCACTTGCTTGCGGATGCTTGCGATTTTCACGCAACCCTATTCACTTCTATGGGGCCTGCGTTGCGTGAAAAACGCACAAATAGGAGCATGCTGCGATTTTCACGCAACGCACAAATGATGCGTGAAAATCACAGCTCATGTGAACAGCCCCATAGAAATGAATGGGTCAGTATTCAGTGCGGGTGCAATGCGTTCACCTCCCGCATCGCATACGCGCGGAATACTCGCTCATGTGAAAGTGGCCTTACAGTTTCCTTTCTGTGAGATCCAGAGGGCTGGATTTCACAGGCAGCCACGATGCCTAAGGAAGGCATTGGGTTGCCATCATAGCCATCAGGCTATCACAGCCGTCACAGCAGCGCATGGATCCAATGTCAGCTCCCTCCCTCCACAGATATCGCGCGTGCTGCAGTCAGCGATGACAGCGGCACATCTAGGGTTAATGCACAGACTGCCCGATCAGCGCGCTGTAGCACTATGGCGCTGGTATTTTAAACACAGTAGCTAGCGCCGTACCTGTACGGCGCTGGTACTGTATGGGTTAAAGAAAGTGACCCAGCATTTTGCTAAAGAGATCTGTCACTAGTTTATGTCACCCTTAGTTAGGACAAGGGAGATCCTATCTGCCCTAGAGTATGTGTAGAGATGAGTGGATTATTGAAAAGTTTGATTCGGCTGATTCGCCAAATTTTACAAAAGAATTTGCTTTGCGTGGCATGTGGTGACGTCATACGTCACTATGAACGGGATTTCAGCCGAGATCCTCAATCAAGATGGTGCCTGGCGGCCGGCCCGTCGCAAGAAAATTGAGACGGCAAGTTAGATTTTTTCGTTTTTTCCACTATTTCAGGTTAAATCGACTTGCTACCACGAAGCACGAGGAAATCCGGCTTTGAGGCGAATTGAATTTATCTGGAAATTCGGATCGAATTCTACTTCATGGGATTCGATTTTCTCATCTCTATGTGTGATTCTGTCCAGACGGAAATCTTAGTTCTAACCTTCTAAACTACAGGGATTACATTTACTGTCACATATTCCCTTATATCTGCTGCAACTTTAATCCTCAGATACTCAAAATATTTTTTATCTAGACATCAGAGATCTTCCAAACCTCTAACTTCCTGCTTGTCCAAAGGCAAAAAGACAGATTTTCCCCATTTTATCTCCAGACCCAACAGGAACTAAAATGTTAAATGGCATCTATTACCCTGGACAATGTGTTCACCATGTCACTAAGGTAAAGTAATGTGTCATCCACATAGAGGCAGGTTTTGTCCCCAGTGCCACCAAAACCACTAATACTTTATTATTCCCTAATACAACTCGCCAATAGTTCTAAAAAAAATTGCAAGTAGATTTGGGGAGAGGACACCCGTGTCTTGTCCCCCTTGATAGATAAAAGCTTTCTGATAATTCTTCATTGATATTAATTCTTGCTATTGCTGCCGAATAAAGAAGTTTAACCCATTTTATAAAATCTGTCCCCATAACTTTACATAGGACGTTCCATCCTGAAAATTACTGATCCCAGTGCAGAAAAACAAATCAAATATATATTACATATCAACTATTAATGGTTGAATAATTCTAAGGTGATTTATTGTTAATAGTTCTACATCCAGTATTAAAGCAATACTCATGGACTTTTTAGTAATATAAACAATAAAATATCCCAAATGGGTATACTTACAGCAAACTCGTTCTCAGGATCAATAGTGCCCTTCCGTATAGGTCTTGAATAGTGGAATCTCTGCACATAATTTGACTTGTAAAAGCTAAAAGATATCAAGGACAATCAGCCGAAGTGCATAACATAGTATATTTTCCAGCGCAATATCACATTCTC